>NC_068312.1:18659369-20149369 GCF_025860055.1 Xyrauchen texanus
GCAGAAGGGGATCAATACTAGGACTTTTTTTTAAAACACTGCTTTACTGTATGTTCTATCTGACTCAAAATCATTTAGGTTTCAGTTGCCTGAACAGGACAAAAACTTTTCTTCTGTCCTTTGTTGTGCGAGATGGGTTTTGTCATTAGAGGTTGTGACGAGAACACGTTTACTACGTTCCAAACGGCATAAATTATGCCTTCACTGGGCACTTCGATGGCCATGCTGTAGGATCTTTTCAAGAGAATTTTCATATGTTCATGTGGGGCATATGTAACTGGGCAGCCAAAGCAGTGTAAACCTCCTTTTAAAAATACAGACATTGGCTTTACTCACCCAAAGAGTCACCGGCTGTGAGCCTCCACAACATAAGTAAGGTATTGAATGTCTCACGCAAATATGGGACACTCTGGCATTTTGAGTGCTTCAGGACAAGACCTTGGTTCTTAGTGAATGTGTTGCCTTATTGAGCATCAGTATAATAATAAATATATGCAAATAGCTCCATCAGGAAAGTACTGAATAAATGAATAAAAAAAGAATGCAGTAACACTTTACAATAAGGTTCCATTTGTTAACATTAGTTAACAACATTAGTTAACATTAATTAACAATGAACCATTCTTTTAGAGCATATATTAATCTTAGTCACTGTTAATTAAAACATACTAATACATTTGTTAATGTACTATGAACTAACAATGAACAATTATATTTTATTAACTAACATTAGCAAAGATTCATAAATGCTGTAAATAATATATTCATTGTTAATTCATGCTAACTAATTTTGTTAACCATGGTTAACAAATGGAACCTTATTGTAAAGTGTTTCCAAAAATGCTATTTTAATTGCCCTCTTATTTACAAAGAATTATAAACATCTTGTAAATTCTGCAAACACTATGTGAACTTAAAGGGTTAGTTCACCCAAAAATGATAATTCTCCCATTATTTACTCACCCTCATGATATGTATGACTTACTTTCTTCAACAAAATATATTTGAAGAAAAATAGAAACATTTCTCAGCTCAGTAGGTCCTTAAAATGAAAGTGGATGGTGATCTGACTATTGAAGCTCCAAAAAAAATAAAGTCAGTCAGAATAAACCTCATCCATATGACTTAACCAGTTAAATTTATGTCTTTAAAAGTAACACAATAGTTTTTAGTGTGAAAAAGATAAATATTAAAGTACTTTTTAACACTTAAAACATTGCTTTCGATCAGCAGCGGTTTGTATGTGTGACGTAAGCACGTCCTCTCGTGAAGCTTACCGGAAGCGATGGTTTATACTTAAAGTACTTAAATATTGATCTTTTTCACACCAAAAGCGATCATGCCGCTTTAGAAGACATTAATTTGAGTCGTATCGAAGACGTCTATGATGACTGTGACTTTTGAGCTTCAAAAATCTGATCACCATTCACTTGCATTTTAAGGACCTACTGAGCTGAAATATTTTTCTATTTTTCTTATGTTTTCTGATGAAGAAAGAAATCATAAACACCTGGCATATCATAAGTAAATGATGAAAGAATTTTCATTTTTGGGTAAACTGGACCTTTAAGGGCAGATCTGTATCTGAACAAAGTCATTTGAAAGCTTTCTCCTTTTGAATAATAACCTCGTAATATATTTGAACCTCTGGGAACAGAAATCTTAAAATTGTAAAAAAAAAGTATTCATGGAAATTAGACCATTTTAAAGTTTAAGTATGGTGTGCTGAATACAGGATTTGAAGAGTAAAGAAAAGACCATTTCTGGACATGTCATCTTTCAATTGTGTCTTTCACCTGCTATTTAGAGCCTTTCCTCAGATAGAAGAAGCTTTTTAGATGTTCTTGCAGTGTAATTGCACTGCACATTCGTGAGCTTTGTCATGTTCTTTTAGGTACAAGTTGATCAGAAGACGGGTCATCTGGCTGATTGGACAGTGGATTTCAGTGAAGTTCAAACCGGAACTGCGGCCCATGCTCTACGAGGTTATTCTCAGTCTCATGCAGGACCCTGACCTTGTGGTGAGTTGGCAATGACCATGCTGTGTGACTTTGGCATGCTGGGAGATTTAAATTGTAAAAACCTTTTCCAAACAAACTTTTGTTGTGATACCTTTCAGAGTGTGAGCTGCTGTTTTAAGAAGTTTTACTCCAAGTTTAGTTGAAAATATATCTATTTAAAGGTGCAGTAATTTTTTTTGTGTCGTCTTGGACTTACACTGACACCTAGGAGATTGGATGCAGCATTATTCAAACGCAATAGTTTTTAATTACCACCATTAGTTCACTAATTCACAGTCAGACATTAATTTAATCCCTGAGTGAAAGTGTCCAATAACAGGGCAGTTACTGAAATTAAGCGAGTAGTATTCATCTGGTCATGTGATTCTAACGTGGCAGCCCCCATTTAGGGGACCCTCTCCATGTAGAATAAAAAAGCTTTTATAAGGTTACTGATATGGCTGGAGTCTTCATCTCATGTGACTGCTCATGATTTTATACATATTTCTCAACATTTCTATTAACTTCTTTATAAGTAAAACTTTTTTATATGAGGGGGAAAAAAATGACAAAGATTGTATCTTTAATGGCTTTAAACAAATATTGCATTTTTGCTACAGTAGGTTTCTGAGGTTTAATATTGTGGCCGATAATTTATTTTTCTGCATAGAAATAATTAAAGAGATCAGGCAGGTATACTTGTTTAAAATACAAATATTTACATCTCTGAACATGTTTTTTTATCTTCCAGTATTTGTTTGCTTTAAGTCCTCCATGTGCAAAAAAATTATACATTTTTTTAGACCAGAGGATAAACTTTAAAATATTGAACAGTGTTTATGTTCTGTAGGACATGCTTTGTGTTGATGTTTCTATAGGCGGAAGGGCAGTCATGAATGCCCAGTGAGTGTCACCAAACATTGACTAGCATGCTAAGAATCTTGAAAGTCTTGACAAATCACCCATCGACTTAAATCAATATTGTCTTCCCCAATTAGGAGCATGTAAGGACTCTGATTAGCCGTATTGTGTCACAGTAAATAATGAGAGGCCATCATTAGATGCCACCGTAAGGCCAGGGCCATTAATCAGTCCACACTAGTGGCTAATCACTAATATGACTGCCAGTGACCAAAGGAACCCTTCGGCAGGGACAGCTTAACCACATTTTGTTGAAAAATTTATTGCATGTGCACTTTGTGCAATGTGAGAATCTTTTACAGTTATTTTGTGAATGAATAGTTCAGATCTATTCATCAACTGGATCAATAGGTTTGTCCATAAGAACCAACTCGAGAACAATATTTTCCATTATCCAGTTCTGGAGTTGAGCTCTTCAATTCAGTGATCTGGTTGCAGCAGTTTTTGAGTTGAATGGGTCATGACATGAGGAATCAAATTTTCCTAACTGTTTACTTGTGAGAGTTCTTTGTACTATAAAAACATACTGTAAGTTTCAGAACTCAACCTCCACCTCACTGCAAAAAGAGCATTCGTTGAAACCAAGCTGCCAAAATGATTAGTTCTCTAATTCCTCCACATTGTGATGTCATACTACAATAAGCATCTGCATCTTGCAACACATCAAAGCCTACTTTACTTTCATAGCCCTGCCCAGTAATGGTGAACAGTGAGATGGCAAGGAGAGAGCAGGTCTCGTTATCTATGATTGTGTGTTAATTTTTTAAAATATCTTCACTTTACATTTTTTCTCCCAATTTGGAATGGCCAATTCCCAATGAGCTCTAAGTCATCGTGGTGGCTTTGTGCCTCAATCCGGGTGGCGGAGGCCAAATCTCAGTTGCCTCTGCTTCTGAGACATCAACCCATGCATTTTATCACTTGGCTTGATGAACGCATTACCGCAGAGACATAGCGCGTGTGGAGGCTTCACGCTGTTCTCCGTGGCATCCACGCACAACTTGCCACACGCCCCACTGAGAGCAAACCACATTATAGCGACCACGTGGAGGTTACCCCATGCAACTCTACTGTCCCTAACAACCGGGCCTATTTGGTTGCTTAAGAGACCTGGCTGGAATCACTCCAGGATTCAAATTCGTGACTCCAGGGGTGGTAGTCAGCGTCTTTACTCACTGAGCCAGGCCCCAAATATCTTCAATGTTAAAGGCAAATGACGGCCCACAAATAATTTTCGTTTCCTTCATTCCAAATCCTGCTTCTTTTTAATGGTAATGACCCACACTTTTTAATTACATTTAAATTATGCTTATTGTCCTGGCTTGATTCCTTATAAGGGATTAGTAATAAAAATCTCACAGGTTAGAACAACTGTAGACACATATACAATTTTGTGATAGAAGATGAATAAAAATAGGACGTGATTCAAGAGTTATCATAATAGCAGTGCTCGGAAAAGGGTGCAATGTTTGGCAGGATGACAGATATCTTGTATAACAGTTTGATATAGTTTTATACCACAATACACTTATCACAATATTAATATTATATTTATATTTAATTTATAATATTATATTTATAATCCTTTATATTTTCAAATTCAGTGATTAAACGGCACACTTGTCAGAAATTGAGAAATGTTATTATTATTGAATTATTATAATATTACATTTTACTATACAGTAGTAATATTTTTCTTAAATTGTGCTTTTGTTTTGGCAGAAAACCAAATTAAGCACTTTTAGTATGTTTTTGATGAGAGCTGCTCTCTTCCAGATAAACTTTTTCCTAAGTGGTTTAAAGTGTTTATTATACCACAAAAGGCTACAGTGTAATAATTTAAAACATAGTCTGCATGTGCTTTGCACTTCACAGTGGATTATAATTTTTTTTTTTTTACTGGATTCCGATTCTGCATCGTGGAAATCACAAGGCACTATTACTATAGTAAAAATCCATGAAGTAGTGCCAAGTTTTGCATAATGTATTGATATACATTAATTTACAAATTATGGTACTTTTTCATTTTATTGTTTATCTCATTTTCTTTGAGCTTCTAGGATCTTGATGAATACAAACCAAAAAATAACATTATTCACAACAAATTAATAAGTCTTGTATCAGTGCAAACAGACAGACAACAACAACAAACAAACAAACATATAAAACAAGTTAAAAACAAAAGACTCAAACAATGATAGTTATAAATGTATAAAATGAATAGTTTAGTCTCTAAATTGTGATTAGATGAGCCATGTTACTGTACATCCATCTACCACCACACTTAATTCAATATTATAAAATGGCAAGTTGCATTGCTCATTGGCAACTGTAAACACATGAGCTCAGTTTGTGTTTTGCATACTGGCTTACACCCCCCTCCACCCCTAACTGAAGTTCTTCCTAGTCCTGACTTGTTCCCGCTTTGTACTTTAGCATCATTCAAAAAATGTTATCGCTCTCACAAATTAAGTACATAAAGTAGTCCTGCACACTGACAGCCATGCAGATATTTCTCTGTCATGTGTTGTACACTGTCGTACTGCCTAGCCCTAATGCATTCCTATTTATTCATTGATTTGTTCGTTTTATTTATGGAAGACCGTTGTGCGGCTCACTATCTCATGCCATATCGCACCTGCACCAGATGCTCAGCAGATCCAGTTTAAATATTTAAGCTATGGAGATGGCAGACAATTAGCATGCTGTTCAAATGTCTGAGAGCTCCCCGCCAAGCGTTTGCTCATGTTTTTGTATATATTTACGTGTGTGCCATGGGAAATTGGAGTCATAGATCACTGGAACAAGGCAGATCACAAACTCGCCAAACACCATTAGCTCCCCTTCAACTGCACAACTGCTTGCTGTGTGTGAGAGAGAATCCAAATAAAGTTTACATGTTCGTTATTAACTTATAAAGCCATGTATAAAACCTGGCTCCATCTCGCTTAGCCAACCTGTTCAGAGAGAGAAAAGGAGACAAATATTTTTGAATGATGGTAAACTAAACAAACTGTGAGTGGAGATACGGTATTACTTTATGTATGTCACGTTTCATCAAAAATGTGAAGGGTAATCAACTGAGCAATGTGGAAGGGTAGTTTACCTAAAGTACTTGTGGGAAGTTGACATGTCCTGCAGTGTGACTTGCTGCACTAAAACTATTTTTTATTAGCATTTTGCTAATTATTTTGTAAAATCAATATGACCTGATATTAAATGAAACATGTACCTATAATATTTGTGCGGTGTAGAAACAACTTCAAATTATGTAACACTTAAACTATGTAAAATAAAAACTTCCAGCAATAACACTAATATTATAAAACAGGTGAATTAAAATTGTATTCTGATTGGATGATTTATTGGCATCTTTGACTTCACATAAATTGAATTTTATACAGTGTATTAATGTGCATTGTCCTGGGTGACATGCTATGCTATACTCCAATCAAAAATGATTTTAAAACATTTAAAATACTTTTTTTGTGACCTCATACTAAGTGAGAGACTACATGGAATATTTGTACTTTTAAACATTAATTTGTCCATTTAAAATGGCAAAAAGGTGATATAATGTTTTGCAAAACATAAAAGAAATAGTGACCAGTCTCAGCAACTAAAATGTACTTTCCCCATTTACATATTTATTTTAGCCTGAAAGTGTTAATAAAAAAGCTCACTGACATGTTATTCGGACCCGGATTTAAACCTAACTAGTCTTTCACAAACACACTCACGTCGTCTATGAGCGTAGCGCAGTTTGGACTCTAGAGGTGCTGTCATATCAGTGTGCGAACGCACAGTTTGAGTTGATCTGACAGTTGGGGTCCAGAGACTAGGCAAAGACAGACAACTTATTCACAGCTGCAACATATCAGTAGCTCTGAAGAATTAGTGGAGCCCGGACCCCTGTTATATGTTGCATCAAATTTAGTGTTTTATGCCTATAAAAACGTGTTTAGTAGGTTACCATATTAATGTATGTATATACTTTATGATGTTTATATTGCAAAGCTATTGAAATAAACATTAAATAATGTACAACAGGGTCTGCAACTTTTCTGACATGAAGTGACATTTTTCAGTTTCCTTGTTAATCACTGTTCCATACCCCCTCCTTGATAAAAATATAAAGACAGACAGATAGACACCAACAGACAGACAGACAGACAGACAGACAAACAAACAAACCCTGTCCATGCAGAATATATATATTTTTAGAAGGTTACTAATACGGAGTATTCGTCTCATGTAAATAATCAATGTGATAAATTTTATACATATATTTTAAAATAAAATTTCATTACGAGTACAAATTTGCAATGAGGTAAAGAATGACTGAGTGCACCTTTAATTATGTTTTTTTGAGTCACCGTCGTGTGTGTGTGTGTGTGTGTGTGTGTGTGTGTGTGTGTGTAACTTTCAGGACCGTGTATGCTAGCTTGATAATCTCAGCGGTAACTATTTATTTACACCTGGCAAGTACTCTATTCTGAAAGCAAAATGCAACTAATAATAAAATAAACTGTTGGCTGTCATCAGCTGACCACACAGCGCAACTAACGCAAAGCAGATGCATTTACTCGCACATCCCTCTACTGTGTCGTGATTTGAGTGACTCGTGATGAGCATGGGTGCATGAATGGTTTGTCCACGCTTCTGCTGACTAGCTCAGTTTTGTCACTTTTATGGTGTTTAGCGTTCCAATCATTTCATAACAAAATACAACAGGATGCACGAATATGAGCAAGGATTAAAAAGAGTACGTTTTGGCATGCATGTGCGAGGAACTTAAACATGTTGATGGATTAAAATACATACACTTATCTCTAGCTATTGATATGAGTGATTACTACAAATGCCATTGGTGGATCAAACAATAATTTGCAGACACCCTGTGGGTACCACTGTAGAACTCCTGTGGGTTGTGGACCCCCTGTTGAAGACACTTGTTCTAAATTAAAGCAAGGGCATACAAAAGAAAAATGCCACTAAATGGGAAATGTGACGCTTCAGCACATACATTGTATCTCCAGAAGCCAGAGGTTTACATACACTTTGGTTGAAGTCATTAAAACTTTTTATTTTATTTATTTTTTTAACCACGCCACAAATTTCATATTAGTCGTTTAGGACATCTACTTTGTGCATGACACGAGTAGTTTTTCCAATAATTGTTTACAGAAAGATTGTTTCACTTTTAATTGACTATCACAATTCCAGTGTGTCAGACGTTTACATACACCAAGTTAACTGTGCCTTTAAGCAGCTTGGAAAATTCCAGAAAATTATGTCAAGCCTTTAGCCAATTAGCTTATTTGCTTCTGAGAGGAGGTGTACTGAACTGGAGATGTACCTGTGGATATATTTTAAGGCCTACCTTCAAACTCTGAGCCTCTTTGTTTGACATCATTGTAAAATCAAAAGAAATCAGCCAAAACCTCAAGAAAAAAAACCTTGTGGCCCTCCACAAGTCTGGTTCATCCTTGGGAGCGATTTCCAAATGCCTGAAGTACCACGTTCATCTCTACAAACAATAGTATGCAAGTATAAACATCATGGGACCATGGTAATAATAAACCTTATTCCTCAATAAATCACATCTGGTGAAATATATATGCAAAATCTTTAATTTGGTGAATATAGAATCTATAAAAATCTTAATTCAGTAAATACTTAGAACATTATAAGAGAGCCGAGGTTCCGTCATTTCAAAATTAGAGTCCCTTGTGTGTTTCGGGATTGTTTATTATTAAAATGACACATTTTGGACCAAATACATTTTTAGGGGGACTTTTGTTGACTAATAAACTGCATCTGAGATTTAATTATTATATTTTTTGGACTCATGTAGCCTTCATGTATGTGTATCCATACCAGCATGGAAAGACTAAGAATCTTCTTTCTTTCTTAACTATTGGCAAATTAATCAGTTATCAGCCTTTTCCACCAACTTCGTTATCGGTAACTGCAAAATCCACTATCGGTCGACCTGTAGTTCCAATTCCACTTAACAATGTCGCTTTCTTAATCCTCTTAAAATTTATTTTTGTAATTTTGAGGAAGAATGAATGGGAAATGATTGGAAAGCAGTTCTTATTGCATTCAGCCTTAGCAGCCTGTTGTCAAGTGATGAAATCAAGTAATAAACCAAAGATAAATAGTATTTTACAATTCTTAAAGCAGGGTATTATTATTATTACCCTTTCATATTTATTGCTTCTAGCAACTTCTCTTTGTTATCTCACTTTAACCTATAATACCTTGTATTTATTTTGTGAGGCATGTCATGTCTGTGGAGGCAAAAAAAAGTCTAATGGAGTTTTTCCACTGAAGTGGCATGCACACCGTGAAAAGATGCCTTCATGACACAATGAATTGCATGCTCGAAAGTTAATTGTTGATTCATATGCAGACTCAACAACAAATTGGAAACGCATTGATCGGCATAACAACAAGGTTTAAGTTGGCTCTGATGAGAGTATTGCATTTTAATACAGTGCTCAATCCACATCAGTGAAGGAATGCACTGCTGACATTTCAGAACCTTTGACTGAACCAAATGGCATAAATCATATGGTTTCAGTTTTTTTGGGGGAAAAATACTGGATCCCCCAACCCTTGTTTTTGGCCACCCTAGAAAAGAGTTTGAGAGAACAGACTTCTCGTGCCTCCAGGACATTTTGCCACCTCATTTTTCCACTGTAGAAGATAATTTATCTTACAAGTTTCAACATTGCCCGAACTCTATTATGCAAAGAAAATGAGATTGGGCTAGTTCTGTTTCATGGTTTGTCATCTTGAAAAGAATAGACTAATCGCTTTCCTATGCACGCAGCCTCATACATATATACAACATGCATTTGCAAATTTTGTACAGTCGCACAGTATCATTCGTATGCGGTGCTGCTGCTAGATGTCCGGGGGGTATCGCTGTCCCTTTAATTGTTGTGACTTATAATTCTTTATTTTTTGTTTCCTATTATGTTATTAGGGAAATATGGGTGGGGGAAGGGGGATTACTGTGGCAGTTGCATCTTCTACGATGTCTAGCGAAGATTAATAGCTATTATTCGCCTTATTTCCATTCATTGTCATAGAAAGCAGGATTTAGATGCTCATATCATAACAGAGGCAAGCTGAGAAGGCTGATAACAGTAGAACCTTTGGATGAAAAGACTCTCCTGGTTGTGCAGGTAGCACGTGGAGGCATTCAACATTCAGTGGCAGGCTGATACCTCGTTAAAGGTTACTGTCACCGAATTCCATCTTCATAATTTTCTCAAGTCTACTTGGTGGGTGCTCCATACTCTGGCAGGGAGCGGAGTGCTTTAATTTCAGCAAGTGTTTGATATGTCATGCTGTGGATGCCTCTGAGAGAAAAGGCAGGCCCTGCTTATCTCTGCTTTTACTCCTTTGTAAAATATGTAAGCCCCCCAAACCCATTTGAATGAACATAGACTGAATTCTGTAACAGGTGACATGTTTTTTCCAGCTATCATTATTGGTTCTGTAAATTACACCCTTTACAGTTTGTAATTTAGCAGTGACAATTAGTAAATTATACGTTTTATATGCAGCTAATTTGTTTGCCTATATAGGAAAGTAAGTTAAGTGAAAACTGTATTACCTGTGTAACACGCTCTAGGTTTTTCCATTAACACATCTGAAACCCCTAAAGACTTAAAGCTAAAATGTGTAATTTGGGCCACTAAATGGAGTTTTCAATAGGACTGCGAATCGGCAACCACCTCAAGATATCATAGTTATTGCGATACATATGTCACAAGTCAATCACAATTCATAATGTCATAATTAGGGTTGCTCCAGTACCAAAGTTTTGGCTTCAGTATGATACCAGCCCCGGTACAATAATCAACAAATAAAACACCTCAAAGTGTTTATGAAATTACACAGAAAATGACTTGATTAAAAGATATGTATAAAGTCTTACAGATACAAATTATGCATTTTCCTTTTTGAATTTTTCTTGATTCCATGTAAAATTATTTAATTAAATGTTATGACCAAATGGTGTTTAATCAAATTGATATATACAGTTTTTATAAAATATATATATTATAAGTAATATATATATTTATTAGGGCTGTTGATTTAACGCGTTAATTCAGTGCAATTAATTTGACTAAAAATAACGCTTTAAAAAAATTAACGCAATTAATTGCAATGCCTCCCTGACCGTCATATGGAAGATTCCTGAGAAATGCAAGCTGGTAGTACCACCCGTTTACTCCAGAGGGCAGTATGTGAATCTTCAGCTGTATGGCAGTGTGCAGTTTATACAGTGAAGAAAACAACCACCCAGCAGACAGAATCGGGACACCATGTAATTCGATTAAAAATTTTAATCGATTGACAGCCCTAATATATATATTACAAAATTTTATTTTTTATTTTTGGTAAAATAAAATGCTGCAAAACAGCTATACAGTATTCATGAAAACATTAATAAAATAAAAATTGAATTACCTGTGGCACAAGGATGCTTGCGTTTGTGATATTGCTTTCAGATAATAATAATAATAATAATAATTAGGGCTCTGAATCGATTAAATATTTTAATCTTATTACATGGTGTCCCGATTAATCGCATATACAAATATTTGCTGAGAAAGCAAATAACAATAATTCAATTGATAATGATGAAAAAAATTCTACACAGTTATATATACACTCACCTAAAGGATTATTAGGAACACCTGTTCAATTTCTCATTAATACAATTATCTAATCAACCAATCACATGGCAGTTGCTTCAATGCATTTAGGGGTGTGGTCCTGGTCAAGACAATCTCCTGAACTCCAAACTGAATGTCAGAATGGGAAAGAAAGGTGATTTAAGCAATTTTGAGCGTGGCATGGTTGTTGGTGCCAGACGGGCCGGTCTGAGCATTTCACAATCTGCTCAGTTACTGGGATTTTTACGCACTACCATTTCTAGGGTTTACAAAGAATGGTGTGAAAAGGGAAACACATCCAGTATGCGGCAGTCCTGTGGGCGAAAATGCCTTGTTGATGCTAGAGGTCAGCGGAGAATGGGCCGACTGATTCAAGCTTATAGAAGAGCAGCTTTGCCTGAAATAACCACTCGTTACAACCGAGGTATGCAGCAAAGCATTTGTGAAGCCACAACAAGCACAACCTTGAGGCGGATGGGCTACAACAGCAGAAGACCCCACCGGGTACCACTCATCTCCACTACAAATAGGAAAAAGAGGCTACAATTTGCAAGAGCTCACCAAAATTGGACAGTTGAAGACTGGAAAAATGTTGCCTGGTCTGATGAGTCTCGATTTCTGTTGAGACATTTAGATGGTAGAGTCAGAATTTGGCGTAAACAGAATGAGAACATGGATCCATCATGCCTTGTTACCACTGTGCAGGCTGGTGGTGGTGGTGGTGGTGTAATGGTGTGGGGGATGTTTTCTTGGCACACTTTAGGCCCCTTAGTGCCAATTGGGCATCGTTTAAATGCCACGGCCTACCTGAGCATTGTTTCTGACCATGTCCATCCCTTTATGGCCACCATGTACCCAGAGGTTAAATTGGACCGGAGCGCACCGGAGCGCAGCTCCGCCTCCTCAGGTCCACAACACACCCAGCCGGAGCTCAGCTCCGTCTCCTTCAGCACCAAATATTGTTATTCCACTTAAATTATTTTTCATCTCCTGACTCCTGGCAAATACATGGCATATGAGACTGAACAATTAGCAAGACTACACAGAGACACCCAGGCTACATGTAATTATCAGACGTCATAAATGCATTAATCGCTGGTTCAGCACCCCGCCCACAACCATCAAGGGAAAACTGTCACTATTCTAAGACAGCGACGTTACCATGGAATCCCGCTAACGGCTAGAGTGATCGAATATAAAAATAGCATGTAGCTAGAACATGTTATATAACTAAAGCATGTTAGTTTACATGTTAAATGAACTACTAAATGAAGAATAACATCAGCTGCGTGAGCATTTAAAGTAATATTGATTTTTAACTGTTTGCATATACTGTAGGTGCACGACAGTGACGCCAGACTGCTCCTGTCTGTACTTATGAGCCCATTATTATCCCATTTGTTACCTAATATTTATACACATATTACACAGAAGGAAAGGCTCCTCATTACCATGGTTAGGTCAGTGTGCTAGTCTTAAATAATAGTAATAATAATAAATGAATGCATTTATGAAAAATAAATACTAGCTGAAACACATCTTGAAACTTTAAACTGCCACTGTTGATGTCTAATACATTTTACCTTTAGATTATTTCATTTGAAACTGAAACATTTTGTCAAAATATAACAGTTACTTTTACTGTAAAATCCTGAAACAAATTTGTAAAGGTGATGGGTGTGATTATTAATATTTTTAACTATTTTGGTAAAGGGGCCACATCGGGTTTTAAGTGGGGACATTGTAATGCTTTTGAGATACAATGTTCTGCATTGATTTGGTTTTTGTAACTTTTAAGGCCAGAAGTAGTTGTGTACTCAATTTTCTGAAATGTATATTTGAGGACTATTCTGCAATTGCCTAAAGTATTGTATTGCTCTACTTAGATACTTTTCTATCAGGCATTACAAAACTCAATAAAGGCGGAGATTATAATTTTTTTTTCCAACTATACTTCCCTGTTAATTTGTTATTCAGTTTTACTAATAATTTAAAAAAAAAAAATATAGAACGTTTAATGTTTCTCGCAAAGCGGGCGAGTTTACTCCTTTTTTTTTTTTTTTTTTTTTTTCCATTTACCCATTTACGTGCTAAAAGTGTCATGAGGCGTTTCTCCTCAATGGTTTTTCAACACTCAACAGAATAACACAGGCTGCATGAATATGATAAATAATTACTGCAAGAGTTACATTTACATACAGGTGCGAAGGGACGTTTCTAAATTGTACAAATAAAAAATACATTTACATGTGTAAATGGCTTGCAATATTTTCAAACATGTTCCTTTCATACATTTTACGAGGGTGAAATCCGTTGCCTGCCTGTTAACATTCAAGATAAAAAATTATAATAAAATAAGAGAATTGTAAAGTATTTGTCTTTGTTTGAATAACTACTCAACCCTACCTTACACATTAATACTGGAAAAAGAGCCCCTTTGGTGTAAAAACACATTAAGTCATTTTACGGCGGGATTTTGAATGATGACCATTCACCGTAAACAAGGGCTCCCCCTCCCTACAAAAGCCAATTTAACCACTGCATGTACCCATCCTCTGATGGCTACTTCCAGCAGGATAATGCACCATGTCACAAAGTTCTAATCATTTCAAATTGGTTTCTTGAACATGACAATGAGTTCACTGTACTAAAATGGCCCCCACAGTCACCAGATCTCAACCCAATAGAGCATCTTTGGGATGTGGTGGAACGGGAGCTTCGTGCCCTGGATGTTCATCCCACAAATCTCCATCAACTGCAAGATGCTATCCTATCAATATGGGCCAACATTTCTAAAGAATGCTTTCAGCACCTTGTTGAATCAATGCCACGTAGAATTAAGGCAGTTCTGAAGGCGAAAGGGGGTCAAACACAGTATTAGTATGGTGTTCCTAATAATCCTTTAGGTGAGTGTGCAAAAAGCAGCTTGTAAATGTTTACATTTCACTCACCAGTAATTGTGTAGATTAATCGACAAGTGTTCAGCAGCGAGATCCTTTCACAGCGTGTTGAGAGTAAAAGTTGTTCTGAGTAATGCGTGTTCAAGATGAGATCCACATTTGTCATTGAATAATGTCTGTTTTGATACCATTTCTGGTCCTTACAGACAGCTGTTGATCAACACATGCACTCATTTAAAGGTGCTGTTTACAGAAATGCCGTTTTTTGTTAAAGAGATGCAATTTAACAATAAATGTGTAACAAAATTAATATATGAAATATAATATCTTATTTATTGATTAAATATATTTTTTTGTTCATTTTTAAAATGCCAAAATGTGACCAAAAGAATTATACATTTGTATTATTTCATTAATATTTTCCAAATATAAGTAGTTAAAAGGTCCTCTGTATAACTAACTACATTAGCTGGGAGATACTTTATTTTATATATAAGCAAAAGGCACATTATAACTCAATTGAAATCAAATCGGAATCAAATTGAGAGCTTGTAAATAGGAATCAAATTGAATCGAGATATCTGTATCAATAGCCATCCCTGGTGAATGTCAGTGACCACAAAAAGGAGTTCAATAGTTATGATGGCCTGTCTTTGTTGTTCGGTGTTTGTCAGTTTAATCCTTAATACATGGATTCTACTAAGCCACTGGCCATTACTCACAAAATTGCTTGATCATTAGTTTTGGTATGTTTTGATAATTTCATCATTTCCTGCTATAACTCGTTATAAACCTATTTGTGGAGCACTGCATGATGTCCCATCAGCCTGTGCAATAAATCATTGTGCTAAGATGGTGAGGTCTGTCATTAGCCACCTGCTTGAGTCTTACTCTTTATGTGATCCCTGTTAACTCCCTCAGGCTCTACTGTTACCCTCTCCAACATGGCCGCTTAATGATGTTAATTGTGTTCCGGTTACAGGCTAATGCTAAGATTTATCTGTTGAGTGTACTCGAGTTTGCTTAGAGGTCTCTTGTCACTGTGTACCACACTGATTTGAGGAGAAATTAATGGTTGTCCTTTAAGTGTGTACTGTGAAGGTGAATCATATTTTATTTTACTTTTTTTTTTTGGCTAATGATGATAAAACTAATTCTCCTATCCCAGTGTAATGCACATAGAAAACTATCGGAAAAGCTTTTCATAGGTTGACTTTATGATGAGTGCAACCACTGTGTGGTGCTTTCTTTGACTGCTGTTTTTATGAACAGCCTGACCTGTCAGCTTTTTGCTCAACTAATGTCATGTGTTTTGGGCTGGGCTACTGGTTGAAGCTTGTGGAGGAATTAAAGACTTCAGCTAATTAGTCATTATTTTGATATAGGGCTGGGTAAAAATATAGATTGTTTTGATGAATTGGGATTTGAACGATCCCAATATTGATTTTAAAATCTCAATTTAGTGTTTTGTCTGCACGTTCTAAATGGCAAGTATTTATTAATAAGAGTCACAGTTGCTTTAATTTCTGAGGAAGTGATGATTTGTTATTTTTAACACATTAGATGGAGCCGTGGCTTTTACCACACATTGTTTGTGCGACAATATAGTTTTGCGCACAATTTAAATTCACAACTTGGATATCTCTTCCCATCTGCATTGTTTCTCTTTTCTTTTTTTCTCTTCTAATTGTTCTTAAATTGTACAGAACTTTGTCTCAAATGCTGTTATTTTTAAATGTGCTTTTGAATTGAATTGTATTGTAAAACTGTGTATTTAGAAAAATTATTTTCTCTGTTTTAGGTTCGCATCGAAACAGCCACAACACTAAAGTTGGATATCCTTTACGCTGCTGGTGGGATGCTGAACTTTCCGTAGTTTACACCAGGGTAGTCATTTTTCACCAGTAATTGGATGCATTTGTTTAAGCACTCTTGTAATTAGTTTAACCTGAGCCATTCAAAAAAACACCCATTTGTTTACACGATTGCAAATGATTGCTTTAAGGGCTTCACATCCCCATTCATCTGCGTGTCAGCTAATCAGGTGTGTACTTAAAAGGTCAATGAGTCTCCTGAAATCTAACCTGCAGTCATTAAACTTAACTATAAAATCACCCGTTGATGACTTCGAGTTCAGAACGGAGCAGTTCTTACCGGTAAGATTACACCCCCTCCAGTTACTTTGATTACCAGTCTTAATTGCATTGAGTTTACTTAGTGAAATAGGCCCTGCTTACACCTCGTAGTAAAATCTGTCCCAGGGGATCTGGTCACAAGTGAACAGAATAGACAGATCACCTTCTATTCCTGGTATTATGTAACATGCACCTCAAATGCATCTGTTGTGGCCACTTGTGTTCTGAGATCTGAGAAATTCTCTGAAGTTTTGTGCATGTATATTTATATGTGTCAAAGACTATTTAGCAGAGATAGGCCACTTCTATTTAAATTAATGGGAGAAAATGGAACGCCCAACCACGAAGCTCTTGCGCCCGACGGTCAGCGGCTGTAGAAAGGAAGTCCCGCCTTACAGGTAAAAGAGCCAATCACCTTTTAGATACAGATATCGCCTGTCAATCAACTCGCTCGCGCATGTGCATTAGCTATACAAGCTGGGAAAATTGTGTTTTAGAGTAATATGAAGCAGCACAAAATATGACTCCAATATTATTAAATTTGATTGCTGATTATAAATTTGTAATTTGATCATAACCTTGACCAACCATATTTTAGATTTCCCCAATTCAAGTAGATATGAGCTTCACTGGCATGACTAGAAATAGCCTCCCGAGAGTGTTCCAAAGATGGCCGTCAGTGTACTGGCTTGCTAGAACAATTTTTAATAAGCTTTCCAAATTTTCTGATCACACATTTTTTTTTAAAGCAGCACATAACTGGCTTAAATTTAAAACCTTGTTTTTTCACAGTGATTGATTGATTGACAGTTGAGTTTGATGGCCCTTTGATGTTGTCCAGGATGCTTCAGGTCGGATTAGTGTTCACACTACAAATGCAATGTGGCCACAAGCATATGTACCTACAAATGTGGTTTGAGTGATCCGATTACAAAACATGTTGGTTTGTCCACATGTCATCAGATTGCCTGAAACGGATGTTTGAAGCAGGTGTAAACAGGGTCATACTCCTTAAGTTGACATTTGTTCTTCATTAACATCGGTTTCTTCTCTCATTCCTCTCCTTTGGCCTTCAGTACTTGGAGTCTATATTCGGTCTGTTGTTCCAGCTGTTGCAACAGGTCAACGAGTGCGACACTAAAATGCAAGTTCTCCATGTTATCTCTTGTGTCATCGAGCGAGTCAGCATTCAGGTGAGTTTCAGTTTTCATAAAAGGTCACAGGTCAAATGCTGTCATCAAAACACATTGTGCATTGTCAAGTTTTGATGGTTGCGTTTCTAGTTGGATCATGTAATTTTATTATTCATTTATTTTTGCAAACTGAAGGACACGTGCTGATGTCATTAACAAACCAGTCTGACCGAAAGTGAGGTCAGACTGCTACCTGTGTCAAAGATTAACATTTGCATGAGCCTCGGCTTTTAACCATTTAAAGAATGACAATGTTTTGGGGGTCAAGAACAGATTATACTTCAGAACTTGTGATTAAAAGTAATGGTTCAACCCTCATGTCATTCTAAACTTGCATGATTTTCTTTCTTTTGTGGCCACTCTTTTCCATATATTGAAAGTGGATTTGGGCCATCAAGCTCTGAAATTATTGAAAATAAACGTATCGTAAAAGTGGTCAGTATGCACGATTTTCCAAGTATTCTGAAACCATATGTTAGCTTTGTAGGAGGAACAGATCTAAATAATTGATCTAAATCGAAGTCATTGTTCATTTAAAATTATTGGCATCCACCCTAGACCCCCTTGGCAAGTGCCTGTTCAAGAATAAGACTGATCTGGTTAAGCTCAACTTTGTACTTTGCAAATGTTAACATCCCACTGGGGTTAGATTATCAGTGAATAATGATTTAAATTTTGGTCCCTTTGTCACACAAAGATTTTTTATTACTTCAGAAGACTTGAAATATACAATACAATGCACAAAATAGAACTCTTTCTCATTATATGGAAAAGAATGGCCAGGATGTTCATCAGATATTCACCTTTTGTGTTCCACAGAAAAAGGAGTCTCATTTGCAATGATATAAGGGTAAAAAAAATTATGACAGAAATTCAGTTTTTGAGTGAACTTTTCTTTTAAACTTTCTGTTCAATCAAAATAATAAATCAGAGGGATTGTGCCACGCATGCAGTGAGTCTTGAGAAAGAATAGCTTTCAGAAGTAACCTTCTCTGTCAAGTTTTGATTGTGAAGCAGAGGGGTTATTTAATGCATTATTCAGTGATTGACGGCTGTAATGTATTGCCCCACAGGAGCATATAGTCTTAAAGATTAGTTAAATGACCAGTATTAAATATGAAAGTGTTTTATGCAGAAAGACTATTTTAATGGCTCAGTCAAATCTACCACCACAGGAGTACATATATCCCCTTTTTATGTCATTATAAACTCAAATGTATGATTTGACCCTTGACAGGTCCTTTTGACATTTTAGTCTTCATTTTCAATTCACAACTTGTGAAATTACCCTTTTCCAACAAAAGCCTCTCATGATTTTTTTAACTGCTTTGTTGAAAGGTATCCAGACCAGAGATTAGATCTATTGCACCTTTTGTGAAAGTTTATGCCATTTCAAAGTTTATAAACCTGAACTGGCCAACTTGTTTCAAAGAGAAAGAGATTGGCATAAAAATGGTGAAAATCATCTTTGGGAATGATTTGACATCTGCCAGTTTGCTGACTTCCTGATTAGGATTAAAGGATTTGTTTACTCAAATTATTCTGTCATCATTTACTCACCCTCATGCCATTCCAAATTCACATGTCTGACTGTTCTGTAGAACAGAAAATTCGATATTTTGAAGAACTGAACTGGATGCTCTTGTCCATGCCGTTACAATCAATAGGAATGATGGCTTTTAAGCTGCAAAAGGGATGAAAAATAACCATAATAGTAGTACATACATCTCTTTTGCCATATTCTAAGTCTTCTGTAGCCATACGTAATTAGCTTTGTGTCTTGAGTTTTTACTCACTTAAACGCTGTGACCGGATCGAGTCATTGAGTTGAACTCGAGAACTGGATCGATCCCATTCGAGAACAACGATTCAGATAGATTGTCAGCTAGATCGAGCGATTCATTGAAAAACCCTTCGCTAAGCCCCACCTTGAAAGCGCTTGAACTCATGCTACTTTATGTCTCTTCAAATACGCTAATGTCAAGATTTTCAGTAATAATGAAATGTAGTGCGCATGTCGTATGTACCACTTTTATGATACGTTTGTGGTGCTTTTGCATCTTTTTGAAGCTTCAAAGCTTTAGTCTTCAGTGCATACAATGAGCGACCAGGAAAATTCCTCAATTTCTGTGTTCTTCGGAAGGAGAAAAAAAACCCATAAGGGTTTGGAGCTACATGAGAGAGAATAAATAAAGACCTAAGACTTTAAGGCTTAGAAAAGCATTTTCTGATCAGATTTCTCCCTGCTCAAAGAGTTTTCAGTGGAGAGCTGTGTGTACTCTGATTTAATCTGAATCATTAAAACTAAAAATGTTGGAAAGAGCAGGCTGTGTGTTTGTGTGTATGAGTCCTTTGCTTAAGCTTTGGCATTTGATGTGTTACATGTGTGCAGTGAGATTAACGCTTTGCCCTTTTTTTCCCTTTATTAGATTCGACCGTATGTGGGCTGCTTGGTTCAGTACCTTCCTCTGCTTTGGAAGCAATCGGTAGAGCACAACATGCTTCGCTGTGCCATTCTCACCACTCTCATCCACCTAGTACAGGTATGACATGCCTGCGAGGCCAGGAGTGAAACAGATAACGAGGTTTTGATACGGCTGAGCCTGGTGTTTATCATTCTGCCCACGTTTGAAGTACTCACTTGAATGTGATGTGCTTACCGTCGCCAGTGGGGGGCCTAATTTTCACCATCGTCATCCAAAGCTATGAACACCTGCCCTCCATTTGTGCTGAGTACCTCTCTGGTTGTCCAATCCTTTAGAAGACCTTTATTTTAGTCCTATCCACTTTATCCCTTCCCTGCTGTGAGTGAATGAACACACATGCAGACAGGAGCTTGTTATTGATGGCAGTGTTTGAAAATTGCCACAGTGCTGCTTTATCTTCCTCCACATTTCATCCTCCCTTTATTTTCCCCTCAAGGTGCTTCAGGAGCAGTTTCTGTGTCACTGCGGCCCCCGTGGAGTTGAGTGACACTGAAATTGAAACCGTCCAGAGGCTACTGTTAAAGGATGTCTTGAACTAGGCTTTACCATGAGCTTTACTGAACGACACTTCGCTAATGCAGGAAAATTAACTCACACTTTTTGGTGGTTTGTGACATTTAAAAAGTAAATGTTAAGAAAACGAATTAAACCGCATGTAGGTTTTTGGTTCTTGGAGACTTCAGAGTGGTTAAGCTGTTTATGAGGAGTTTTGGTTGCTTTGAGCAAAATATGTGCCAGAGCAAGAGGCCTAAATCTCATTCACACTGGGCTCTGATCCCAGGATATTGCTGGTGTCAATGCCAGGATGCCTTCTGTGCGAACGCAAGCCCCTGAGCCAGAATGCCAGAAAATCTGGTATTGGGATCAGACCCTAATAACATTGCTGTGATCAATCCAGGAACGTGTCTGTGTGAACAAAAGGCAGAGCCAATCCCAGGAATGGTGTGTGTCGTAGTGTTGACATATTTATCAGTGGAAGGAGAAAGTCTGTATGCAGAATAGAGATTTAATAGTTTACGGTGGATTGCGGCTAAAAGAAAACACAAAAAACATTCAAACAGCTGTCGAACAATGCCGTTTTATTTTTCTGATTTGTATCCCCCCAAATCCAAGTAATCAATGTTTCCATTCCAAATATCCAACAAAGAAACAATCGGAATCCTTTTCTGGGATTCATCCCAGGATCTCTGTGTGAAAGTGGTCTAGTCTCATGTAGCCAGAGCTTTTGACTAAGTGGCAACAGGTCTGATTAATATTTTTGCTTATTCTAGCAATGGACCACCTATTTAGACAGAAAAAAGCATTGGACTGAAATGTATAGGAACCAATCACAGTTTAAACAAAACTCTCAAATGTGAAACACTTTCAAAACTCTGAACATCTTTCAAAGATTTCATGTCAATAACCTGAAAAACTTTCAATCCAGGGATTATTTCATCCTCAACATAATTTTTTGTATAACTTTATTTAATTTTTAATACAGAACAATATTTGAATAGTGATAAAAACTTATAAAAAGAGTCGATTTTTAATGTAAATTGACTTTGATTTTATCTCTCTCTTTCTCTCTGTGTCGTGATTAATTGCATATACAAATATTAGCTGAGAAAGCCCCTCATATATCAATAATTCAATATATAATGATTATATATATATATATATATATATATATATATATATATATATATATATATATATATATATATATATATAGTTATAATTATACATAGTTTAATTATCTAAATATTATATTATATATATATCTGATATATATATATATATATATATATATATATATATATATATATATATATATATAACAGAAACAATCGGATTCGGAAAACAATCAGAATCTGATTTATCCGATATATATTTATTTTATATATATATATAAAATAAAAACTATTCAGATAATTAAAATGCATTTCATTCTTGTGGCAGAAGAGATCATCATTGATAAGACAATACAAAAAGCGGCTTTAGAATACAATGTATTGTTTACTACCATATTATTGATCATAAGTCAATCATTGGCATACAGTTCACAGCAATCCATTACACAAGTGAATTTGTCAGTCAGTTCGAGATTTATTATGAGGGCTTGTTTAAGGCCCCGCAATTTACACCTGCGTCAGACATTTTTTTTTTATTAATGCTTACAAAACTTTTACATCTACAGCCAAGAGGTATATTAAAACAAACAACAACAAAAAGGAAAATAAATATAAACAGTTTAAATAAAAATATCAAATTGTTTACATATTTCAATAGACTTTAGAGCTTTCTTGTTACTCAAAGTGGAAATTGTTCTTAAGTATTGCTGAACCTAAAACTAATGGTTTATAACCACCATACTTACATTTTATGAATACTAAACTTTGCCAACAAAAGCAGAAACTTAATAAAATAATATTCCTTATGAAGAGACATGTCATAACTAAAAACGAATAAAACATTTTCAAAACAAAGTTGAAAGCTGGGAATAATATGATCTCTAACAATCTTGCAGAAATCAGACCAAAAACAAGTCGAGTAGAGACAACTCCAAAATAAATGAAAAAATGTTTCCGCCTGCAGACCACAAAATGTACAGAATATATCGACATCACAATTAAATCTCTCTACAAGAAAATAATTAGTGAGGTAGTACTTATAAATATGTTTGAAGGAAATTGATTTGATTTTATTCATGATTAAATATTTATGGGGTAATTTCCAAATTTTTCACCATCTCAATCCAGCCACACCCTGCTCTTTCAAGTGTTTCGAAAGCAAGAACGTGGTGTTCTGACCACTGAAGTGTTTTCTTTACTGTATAAACTGCGCGTTGCTCGTACAGCTGAAGTTTCACTTACTGCCCTCTGGAGTAAACAGGTGGTACTACAAGCTTGCATTTCTCAGGAATCTTCCTTATTATGGTCCGGGGGCATGCGATTTTAAATTATTAAAAAAAAAAAATCAATTTTAATGCGTTATTTTTTGTAAAATTTATCGCATTGAATTAACGGGTTAAATCGACAGGCCTAAAAAAAATATATATATATATATATACACACACACACACACACACACACACACACACACACACACACACACACAAATGGTCAGTTACTCGTACTTGCCTGCATTAGAGTTATTGTTAGAATTGAGTTCATATTGCAAGCATTTCTCCGAAGAGAATTATTAAATAATCATCAGCTTGAATGAGCTGTTCTTTTTCTTTGATAGCGCTCCGTGCTTCAGTAACCACATCTTGCTCATTAACATTTTCCGCTCAAGGTAAAGACCCCTCATTACAATGTTTTCCATTCCTGTAAATCACAGGAGACAGGCACATGAATCAGTTCTAAAAATCGCCCCAGGCTTAGCCGGAATTTGCATACTTCCGAAAATCTGCCACTTGTGCCAGCTTAGTTGACCAGCTTTTTGAATTTTTTGCTGAAGTCCTCAGATTTGCATATTAAAATGCCAACAGGCCTTCAGGAGCACGTCTGTTGTGTGCATCCAACACTTGCATATCTTACAACCTGACATCAACAGTTTGCTATTAACCTTGCTTTTGTTTATGTTTTGCGTTGCCTCGTATGCCAGCCATATGGTATCACAGCTGCTGTGCTTCAGCCTGGCACAGAATGCTGAAAATACAATATTACCAGTGAACGTTCAAAGTCAATCATCCCTAAATGGCCCCATCATGTGTCCATTACCAAAAGCATATTTCTGTCAGATACTTTAGAATGGATGCTCTCTTCACAACACATTCGCTTATGGTTTGTTGACCTGTTGATGCTAAATTGCACATGAGGTGGCCTTTGAATTGGCCGTTGTAATGGATAGGGCGGTTATTTAGAAAACAAATTATGATTTATTTTTTGTGTGAAACATAGTCTATATAACAGGGTTCCTAAATAAAGCAACAAGACTTGCACAAGAAAAATGACAGAAGTTGAGCATTCAACTTATGTACTTTTGGCATGGCACAAAGCTCACTTTTGCGTTGCCAACTGATTGACTTCGCTGTGTGAATCAGAAACATATTTGGGTCATATTTCACTAAAATTGAAGTGTCTCAATTTAACGTGTTAATTTAGTAATTTCTTACATAGGAACAGTTTAAAGGTGCTCATTTGTTTTTCCTCTTAAAAAATGATTTCCTAAAGAAATTAAGTCATTTTAAAACATGTGTGAAATCATGACCTCTCTCCTCATGTGAGATTAAGAGTTCAGTAATATCAGTAACCTTATAAAAGTGATTTGATTCTACATGGAGAAGGGGTGCTTCATGGGGGCAGCCATGTTAGCATCATATGACCAGCTGAATACTACTGGCTTAATCTCAGTAACTGCCCTGTTATTGGAAGCTTTCATTCATGGATTAATTAATCCTGCTTTACTGAGAATAGTTAATTTCTACAATAGCATTTTTAACTGAAAACGTATCGGTTACCTAACGTAACCTCGGTTCTCTCTAGATGAGGGAACGAGTATTGCGTAAGCTAGCTTACGCTACGGGAAAGATTAATCTTTTCTGAGATATTGAAGCCAAAAAATGATCCTTAATTTTTGTATCCATTGTCAAAGCAGTGCGGCAGCTGCAGACCTTGAGCGGGCTAGCTAGCGAGCTCATAGGTTGCTCTGCGGCAACTGCTGCAGCCTATAGACGAGCTTGGGCGAACTCGCATCCAATGAGACTCGTCCGCGCGCTCACTGCATCAAAGCCCGCCAAAATGGGTGTGACTAGAGTGCATATAAGCGTAGTTCGTAGGCTGGAACCCTGGTTTTCATTGACTGAAGCGAAAAGTCGCTCGTGGCGCGAGCACGGCCGGCTACGCAATACTCGTTCCCTCATCTAGAGAGAACCGAGGTTACGTTAAGTAACCGATACGTTCTCTTACGAGAGGTTCTCTCGTATTGCGTAAGCTAGCTTACGCTACGGGAACCCATTGTCAACGCCGTGCGCGCCAAGCATCTACTGTATGAGCCCCAGGGAATTAAGGGGGACCCGGGGAGCCCTTATGAGTGGGGAAATAATATTTGGCCGGCAAGAATGCGGGTCATTGATTGTGTAATACATAAGCACATAGTGGGAAGGGAACGACAGAGCGGCGGTGCCGGTCTGTGTGGAATGTGTCCCATCAGTGCAGCTCACCAGGGGAGCTGTAGCGTATTAAACCGCTAGTAGTTTTGCCTGCAGAGCGGGCACTTCCATATTGTAAAATCTGACAAAGGTGGAGGGGAAGTCCATCCCGCTGCCACACATATGTCGTGAATGGAAATCCCGCTGGACCATGCCCACGAGGATGCCATGCCTCTAGTGGAGTGAGCCCTAATGCCCAACGGGCATGGCAGGTCTTTTGACGCGTATGCAGCAGCAATAGCGTCCACTATCCATCTAGATAGTGTCTGTTTCGAGGCGGCGAGACCTTTGGTGCGCCCTCTGAACGAAACGAAAAGCTGCTCAGAGCGTCTGAAAGCGGCGGAGCGCGCAGTATACAATCTCAGTGCTCTGACCGGGCAAAGGAGATTGGCGTCGCGTTCGCTATCGGGTGCTGGCAGCGCCGATAGGGAAATGACCTGTGCTCTGAAAGGAGTACCGATCACCTTGGGAACATAGCCATGTTTAGGCTTTAAAATGACCTTGGAGTCACTTGGTCCAAACTCAAGACATCGGAAGCTCCTCGCAGAGATCGCATCCGCCTTCAGCGAGGGCGAGCTCTGCATGCCCCAGTCCCAAGCAGAGAGCGCAGATGACGTGGCGGTCTCCGGTGCTGAGAGGGGCGCGGCATGAGGCGCAAGTGGAGCGAGGCATCTTTAAAAAGACGCTCGTACTCTTTTGTGAAGTTAGTAAGAACTAGCTTGCTTTAAAAAGGATACGTCGCCGGATGGCGTAGCTCGCAGGACGGCTGAAGGTGGCAAAGATGGCCGGCTTCTTCGAGCGCTGTCCACGCTTGCTTGATGCCCCTCGAACGGCTTCCAGTTCAGAGATGCGAAGAGCTTCGCTGAAGAGATGAAAATCAGGGTTCCAGCCTACGAACTACGCTTATATGCACTCTAGTCACGCCCATTTTGGCGGGCTTTGATGCAGTGAGCGCGCGGACGCCTCTCATTGGATGCGAGTTCGCCCAAGCTCGTCTATAGGCTGCAGCAGTTGCCGCAGAGCAACCTATGAGCTCGCTAGCTAGCCCGCTCAAGGTCTGCAGCTGCCGCACTGCTTTGACAATGGATACAAAAATTAAGGATAATTTTTTGGCTTCAATATCTCAGAAAAGATGAATCTTTCCCGTAGCGTAAGCTAGCTTACGCAATACGAGAGAACCTCTCGTAAGAGAACCACTGTCTTTGAATGATGCATCATCCAGGCCTCTAGGTATCCGTGTAAGCCATAGTTCGACATACATCCAGGTGGAGGCTGCACACTGGTGATGGTTGAGGAGAACCTCCTGTTCACTATGTAAAGCGCTTTGAATTTAGTGCCAGAAAAGTGCTATATAAGTGTAACATTCATTCATTCATTCATTCATTATGTGCTTTTTTTATGAGTCACGTCAGTAGGGGGCAGTCAGCTCGGCTCAACAAACCTCAAGCTGCACAGCCACAGCACGAGAACCAGTCACACAGGACACATTCTTGACGTGATCGTGAGACGTGATTTACAAAGCCTCAAATACTTTTTAAAGTATAATTCACCCAAAAATGAAATTTCTCTCATCATTTACTCACCCTCATGCATCCCAGATTCGTATGACGAAACTCCAAAATCCATAAGACTCCAGTGGTTAAATCTATATCTTCAGAAGCAATATAATAAGTGTGGGTGATACACTTTTACATTCTTCTTTTTGTGATTTTGGTGATTAGCATTATTCATGCATATGCCCCCTACTGGGCAGATAAGAATTTCAAGCAAAAAATGACTTGAATATTGATCTGTTTCTCACCCACTTCTATCATATCACTTCAGAAAATCTGGATTAAAACACTGGGCTCGTATGGATTACTTCTATAATGCTTTTGTGCTTTTTGGAGCATTAACATGTTGGCCCCCTGTCACTTGCATTGTTTGGACCTACAGAGCTGAAATATTCTTAGTCAAACCCATCTGGGATGATATTGAGAGTGAGTAAATGAGTGGATTTTCATTTTTTTTATTTTTTTTAGGTCAACTTGGCTTGATATTGCATCCTAAAAACGCAGCATTTATGCCTCTGAATCCATGCATATGTACATACAGTATCTCAAAAAAGTGAGTACACCCCTCACATTTTTGTAAATATTTGATTATATCTTTTCATGTGACAACACTGAAGAAATAAAACCGTTAGACATTAATGGCTGTGTGTTGAGTTATTTTGAGAGGACAGCAAATTTACACTGTTATACAAGCTGTACACTCACTACTTTACATTGTAGCAAAGTGTCATTTCTTCAGTGTTGTCACATGAAAAGATATAATCAAATATTTACAAAAATGTGAGGGGTTTACTCACTTTTGTGAGATACTGTAGATAGACAATTAAAAATAGTGCAGAGGGAACGTAAGAACATGTCCTGAGAAAACGAGACAGATTGACAAACTCCATTGCAGTATTGATTGCTTTTGACGAGGCTTGTTAATGATATGGGATTACATTCTTATTTCAGACTTTATTTTTGTAATTCTGTATGGTGTCACTTGTGGCATTGAAATTACGCACTTCATGTATTTATTCATCATGGTAGTTTTTGTTGTATTACCTTTAATTTACATTGATTTAAATTTCTTAAACATTATGTCTGGACTAGATTATTGTAATTGGTTTTACATTAGTGACAAGCCAATGAAAGCCTAAAAAAACAAGCTTAAAAGTAAAACATGTAGACACATTGTTGTGTTGTTAAAGTTCAACCGTTTCACTCAACTTTCAAACTACCATTGCTCACCACCTGTCATTGTTCTTGCCAAGTTATGACTCTTGGTGTCCACGGTTGATGTCCTTGGCTTCTGTTTGTTGTTTTTCATCATTGGCCTGTTGACAGGAACAAAGTATCACCTGCGTCCTGCAGATGCTGCGTTCTACCCTCTCTAAGCCCCCTGGAGCTTTCTCTCTGTGGCTTGATGGACAGCTTAGAATCAGCAGACTGTCGCAGGCAGGCATGCCATGAACTTAAGAGCTCTTTGCGGTGGTCTTTTTGTTGAGCCCTCATCAGTCAGACTGAGTGGACACATCCCACCCAGGGCAGAGCCAGGATGCTCTTAAGACTCCCTCCTGCACGAGACCTCTGAATGAACTCTGGAACAAGCAGCACAGCCATGTGTTTTCTTAGATTCCCTTACTAGGGAGCATGGAATGCTGACAGAATACTGCATCTGCAACTATTTAGCATGAAAATTATGTTTTTTGTGCTAAACTGTAAAACGAAATGAATCACATTTTGTTGAATGTTAGAGAGCTGAATTCCCTTGTATATCTCTTATCACAATTTATTTTATTTTTGGAATATATTTTGTATCCATCTTTGCACTGCTACTTGTATTGTCAGGCCTGTTTAATATACAAATATTCCAGGATGCACATAATTACAGTACAAAAAGTCACAAATATAAGTAGTCAATCAAAAAGGTGAAAACAAGTTTAAAATGTTTTCTAATTAGGACTTGGCGATGGATTGGAATTTCAAGAAGATTTTGCTGGTAATTTAAATTTTTTAAGATTTGAATGCACTTTTGGTTGGCCATTTTATCAGCTTCATCTCTGCCTTGGGGGCAAGTATAGATTTATTTTAAGAAATAATATATTTTAAGCAACTTAAATGTGTTTTATGTCCATTATAAAAGAAAATATTAATTTGAGAAATTATTTTATTAATGAGGTATGTTGTGTAAAAGCCATTTAATCGTTCTCATTTGTTATGCGTGGGGCTAGCACTTCATCCTCGATGTTAATCGATGGAGATCTGGAGAAATTCATGTACATGCGCAGCATTCAATGATGGCCTGAGGGGCTAGTTTGCCTTTTGCCTCTGAGCCAATCAAAAGCTTTGATCATATTTATGTCAGATTTTGACCTGAGCATCAGAATTTACCGCTCTTGACTCAGACCTGCATAGTGAACTTAATTGTCAAGTTTTAAAACCATTTTTCTTTTCTAATGTGCTGCTGGTTGGATTAGTTACCATTAGGGCACATTCATCATTTCAATTAATTGTATGCCATTGAGGTGTTGTGTTGGTGCATTGGTTTGTATTAGATTTCAGTGACTGATAAATATTGGAAGTCTGTCGTCATTTTGGTTGGTTTTGTTATGCTGTTCATTCGAGTTAGTGAGATAATATGCACATCCTTTAACGATTTGCCTATTTATGGTTTGCTGTCACGTAGGGTTGTGCCGATGGACGATATCATCGTCCATCGTGATGGCTGACCAACATCACGATGTAGAGCCACCATCGTGATGCCACGCCCCCTTTTGCGAGTTTTGCTAGTGTGACTCACTAATCCTAGTCTCTTCTATAGTTAACCTAAAAACTTTGCAGGGATTGCTCTGTAAATTAAATTGAGAATATAACTAATGCATATATGCTATTTTAAATACTGTATTATATTCCAGAGACGTGACGTGTTAGTCTGTGAAAATACCGTGTCAGGCAGGCTACACAAATATTGATCTTGACATTGTTAGCTTCTTGTCTTTTTTTTTACATGTCTTACACTGTACATTTTAGATTAAAATATTTTATGTTGTAGGCTACAAGAAAATAGCCTTTATTAATTAATTATTAGTAGTTGTAGTGTCTCAGAAAATCTTGCTCATTGTCACATAGCTCTTGTATACACTGAAGCGGCAGTTTAAGATAAACCCAGACCAGCGAACGTCAAATAACTTTTGTCTAGTTAATACTTTTAAAGAAAAATTTCCTTGGCCATAAATCCATAATGTCAAATCAAATGAAAGAAACAAGGTGAATATGAAAAACACACATTTATTAAAACGTAGAAGAACAACAAATAAAGAACAAGAAAACGGAACAACACTCAGACCGAAACTCCACATTATATTTCACTTATAATTAGCAGCACAATTAACTTCAGCACAGGCTACAAAATAAATTGTTATTGAAATATTGTAAAGTGGTCATATGAACTACACAAATGAACGTTTAAAAAATAATATGCAAAATCAAATAGCTCCGCAACGGATGGCGAAAAATGTGTAAAGAAGTCTAATATCTTTCACCATAGACCATATTTAAATTTCTATGTTTCTGGCCAGAAATATCAACATATTCACTTTATCTGGTTTTAATAAGCTGTGCTAAAGACCCGCTCTGATGGAGTACTGGTAGCACATATGCACAGATATTTCCGTGCTAATCTTGCCATGAACGGAAACCTTTTGTCGTTCGTTTTCCACCAAGTCAGCGGGTCCTCTTCCCCATCAGTGGCCATTTCCTGCAGGTACATGGTCATTTCTGCCTCGACCTTTTGCTCATCAGTGAGCGTGGCTGTGGCTGCTCTCTTCGCAAGAAGGCTGCCCAAAGACGACTTTTTTTTCTTAGGCGCAATATATTAAAAAGTCCGGATGAGTAGGCTACTAATTAGTTGGGCTAGTAAAATAACGAAATTATAGTTTTTCAGTAGAAAAACAATATCTATGTAAAGAGATATATTAAAATAAAAAGTGCTTATAAGTGCACAACTCTTCTTAAGTGGAAGAAATATTTTTCCCCCTTACGTGCAACCTATTGGAAAGTGCGGATGAGTCAGTTGGGATAGTAAAATAATGAAATTATAGTTTTTAAGTGGAAAATAGTATTTATGTAAAGAGATATATTAAAATAAAAAGTGCACAACTCTTCTTAAGTGAAAGCTAAAAAAAAAATGCTTCACGTGTCGTGCAACCTACTGATAAAGCGCCGACGAGTCATTAGTTGGGTTAGTAAAATAACGAAATTATAATTTGTCATATAATTATAACCCCCCCCACTGACGATATCATCGTCCATCGCGATGTTTTACTGTCAACATCGTCAACTGCCAATTTAGGGGACATCGCCCAACCCTACTGTCACATTTACTAGAGCTTTTTGACATGGATGTGCGTGTCTTAGTGATGTATTGTGCTGAGATTAAATCATTGTTTGTATGGTATTATGTTCAGATGTTGTGCTAGAAAAAAGTATTTATTTGTCACATTTCTGTCATGATCTATATTTATCAGTCGTATTTGTTTTCATTTTTTTAAGTACTAGGGCATTGAGGGATGTAGCATCCATTATAATGGCACATAAATAAAAGTAGATAGGCTTTTATGCTAGATTTTGTTTTGACTCTCCTTGCTTGAGTCCAGTGAATCCAATGAGTTCTATTTTGAAACTTCTACCTGTCAAACAACCACTGTGCTAAAATGAGGGTTTTAAACTTGGCTGGTTAAAGTGCATACACACATGCACTAGTTTACAGAAATTCATAGTGTCTGATGTGAACATGAAATTTAACATGTGAAGCACATCTGTGAAGCTCAGTTAACACCTTTACTCCACTAAAATAACAGACAAATCTGAGCTAAACGTGATATTAGTGCTTCTAATCAAATGCATGCATAATCGCTGAAATCATGCATTATCACCCTGAAGTAATGATTGATGTATGCAGTTATGAAATCAGATTCCCTCTACTTAAAATACAAACACAGAGATGATGCCTGTACAGTTAATAATATCAAATACACATATTAATACCAGGGAATAAACAGGGCACATGCACAGTGGGAATGTGAGGGACAATGTGAAGTCAAAAATGATGCACTAGGTTAAAATGTTTTTCCTTGTTTCTTTTTTATATGTCAAAATGACAGACAGAATTTGGAATTATTCGTCAATGTTTCAAAGATCGATCAAATAAATGATTAAGTGATTGTTTTTGCCCCACACTAAATAATGACCCGGAGACGCCGATGTATATGATTATAATGCACTTTTATTTGGTCATTAAGTTTCCTAAAGAGCATGACATTAGACTAGCTCTGCAATCCTTCATTTTAGTGCCTCAAAATGTATATAAATGTGATAGACTTTTGGAATGGAACAGAATAGGGTCATGCAAGTTATTTCTTTCCCATATGTCCTAGCCCTAGTAATGAATTAAATGGTTTAACTTTATACTTCCAAGAATCACTCCACTTGTGTACAGTAGTGGCATTCTAGGTAGGTTTATAATGATTTTCATCCCATGTTTTCTTCAGCATTTCCCATAGATGCGATTATACTGTATGTATGTATGTATATATCAGGGTTCCCACGCATCCTGAAAAACCTGGAATTTTGCAATTCTGTCATGAAAAATACCTAAATGTCTTGAAAAATAATCTATCCTGGAAAATATTTTTGTATAAAACAAGCTGTTTGTCGCTAACAAGGTTTTTGTTACTCAAATTCGTATAGTTGTATCACTGTCAGCAGCTGCACATTGTGAAACAACATCAACGGTTGACTGTCATGATCCATTCCCCGTCTAGTGTTTATAGAAGTATAACAGAAGTTTTATTTATGTTTGCCTTTTATCATTAGACAAGACTACAGGGAACAATTGAAGAGAGAGACAGAGAAGGATTCAGGTGAACACTAACATTATTAGCTCATATGCTGTGATATGCTGTCCATCTAAATGAGACTGTGTTACTACATTTATAGACCAGTGTGCAAAACAATGACACGTAACAAGAAAACAAAATGTGGTTGGACATTTACATGTCTCAGATGGCTCTTTCGTATGCAAGCAGGCTATTTTCTATGAAAGTGGGAGCATCATGATGCGTTCTTTATGACATCCCAGTTGTAAAAATGGCAGAATTTGTACATGTTTGGGACAAAAATGTATGTTTGAATGCACAAGTAATTAAATTGAAATAAGGATATTTCCTATTGTTGTGATCCGCAAAAGGCTGCAATTGTATTAAATATGTATACTGTGTCTCTCTCTCTCTCTCTATGTATGTATATACACAAACACACACACTGGTGGCCAAAAGTTTGGAATAAGGTACAGATTTTGCTCTTATGGAAAGAAATGGGTACTTTTATTCACCAAAGTGGGTTTCAACTGATCACAATGTATAGTCAGGACATTAATAATGTGAAAAAGATCTTTGCATTGTAGCTGTCAGTTTGTCCAGATTCTCAATGGGATTTCACCCCACGCTTCCTGTAGCACTTGTCATAGATGTGGCGGTCTTGTCGAGCACATCTCACGCACCTTACAGTCTAGCTGATCCTACAAACACTCAATGGGTTAAGATCCATAACACACTTTTCCAATTATCTGTTGTCCAATGTCTGTGTTTTTGCCAACTCTAACCATTTCTTTTTGCTTTTCTGTTTCAAAAGTGGATTTTTCTTTGCAATTCTTCCCATAAGACCTGCACCCCTGAGTGTTCTCTTTACTGTTGTACATGAAACTGTCCATTCAGGATATATGAGGTGTCTATTTCTCGAACTAAAGACTCTGATGTACTTATCCTCTTGTTTAGTTGTACATCTGGCCTTCCACATCTCTTTATGTCCTTGTTAGAGACAGTTTCCTTTGTCTTTGAAGACAAAGACAATTTCAAGCATTGTATAGCCTTCATTCCTTAAAACAATGATTGACTGACAATGTTAAAACATGCCAGTCAATTGCATTCTGTTGTAACTCAAAAACAATCATAGACAATGTTAAGCTTCATTTAACGAACCAAATATCTTTCAACTGTGTTTGATATAATGGCAAGTGATTTTCTAGGACCAAATTAGCCATTTAGCATGATTACTCAAGGATAAGGTGTTGGAGTGATGGCTGCTGGAAATGGGGTCTGTCTAAATTTTATCATAAATAAAAAAAATTAAGTAGTGATGGTGCTGTTTTTTTATATCAGTAATGTCCTGACTATACTTTGCGATCAGTTGAATGCCACTTTGGTGAATTAAAGTAACAATTTCCTTCCAAAACAGCAAAATCTGTAAATTATTCCAAACTTTTGTCCGCCAGAGCATATATGTATATTTAGTGTATATAATTAACATGTGCCGCACGCTTAAAAATGTTAGAAGCCGTTAACACACTAAAAACACTGCATACACTGTGTGTGTGTGTGTGTGTGTGTGTGTGTGTGTGTGTGTATGTGTGTGTGTTTAGAGCAGAGCATGCATTCACTCTGAAGTGCGAAGTGCATTCACAGCTTTTTGGGGTTTAATAATCACACTGGGCCATGTAACAAACTGCTTAGCCGGAGGTGAGAAACCTCCGTTAAAAGCACAGAAACGGCAAAATAGAAGCCTGATTTAAATGGATGCATGAAATGAGGAAAAAGGCAACAAATATGACTTCTGTATTGTAAGGTAATGTTTACTATAATTCAATTATAATGATAATAATAATAATAAAATAAATGTATTAAAGCAATATCTCACATCTGTGATGTTCTGTTGTGCAGACAAAAATATCTCCAGTGTGTAGTTTTGGATTGTGTTGTGAGGATTTTGTGTAAAAATAGTAAATTTAATAAAAGTATTTCAATATCATCTTGAAATAAATAAGTTTTATTGAATTAATTTGATTGGACACCATTTTATTATAAAATGTTATTAAACATTCAAATACAGAAAAATAACCATCCAATAACCACAATATACATCATGACTGCTTGTGTTTTTTATTTATTTCTTAAATATTAAACCCATTGGACACATCCTTGACACATCCAGGAGCCCTGATATATACTGTACATGAAATTGCAGAACAAATACAAAAAACAAAACCATGGAGGCAAATAGTTTCAAATCAGTGTATGAATATATGTCATTGTTCTAAAACCTTTGCCCCAAGCAATAGGCTGCTTCAATAAATAATATTACATTTTTAGGTCCTTTAATCTTTGCTCTGTTGCTTTCTAAATAGGCTATATTATGCGATTAAATTGTCCAGTATCATTACAGGTTGGTGTCTGGGACAGCCAGTAGCATTCTAGCAGCATTGAGACCTGACACTAACATGAAACAATGTATTTCTGAACTAATGAAAACATAATCATTATTTAGCAGCTAACGTGACATGTTCTGATGAGTTGAGCTGATCAAATTCTTTTGTGTTGTTAAGGGCCTGGGAGCGGAGAGCAAGAATCTGTATCCCTTCCTCCTGCCTGTTATCCAGCTCAGCACAGATGTTTCACAGCCTCCTCATGTTTACCTGCTGGAAGATGGTCTGGAACTCTGGTGAGTCTCAAAGACTTTATCAGAGCCAATTATCCAAACTAGTTATAGAAGTCTCAACACTTTCTGTACTTTCATTATCTATATGCCCTTTAAACTATACCCTCGTACGACCCTGAATCATCCTCTGTGGACAGTGTGTTTTTGTTTTTGCTGTACACTATACATAATTTAATTTAAACAAATCCAAAAGCCTAAAATGTTGCTTTCAGAGGATTTATATGGAGTTAGGATGAAAATAAGGAGCATTTCAAACTGTTCTGAGACCAGTACAGACAGACAGACAGTCAGACAGAACACTGGAGGTTAGATAATTTGCTAAAAAGGAAGCAAGGGGCATCCTATAACTTACCTATGCAGCTAAGTGAACTCACTCCTAACATCTGACCAAAAGTTCAGGCTGCAAATGATGTTTAGACCACTCAACTTGGTTGGCAGACATGGGACAATGATAATCAGTACATAGTCAGAATTTATAATGTGTAATTTTATTTTAACATGGTTGGCAGTGATTGGACGATGCTTGCCATTACTTGTACCTAAATGTATGAAGCTAATTACTGATTGGTAAAATGCTTCAGCACTGGCTATCACTTGTTTGCTTGACAGTGCAAAGAGAGAACATTGAGATTTTGTTTCCAAAGTAGAAACAACAATGTAATGTTAAAGTAAAACCAAGTCAAATTATTATTTTTTTTAAAGTTTTTTTATTTGTGCTTTTCCCAATACACATTGTTCCAAAGCAGTTTTACCGAAAATTAGCTGTAATGTCTATAACGTCTTAAAAAAATAAAAAATAAATAACCAACACTCCTGATGATAAAAATTTGATAAAAAGAATCAGACTTTCAATAGCTTGGTATTATTTAAAGTTTCACAAGTCCCGCTGTCCCCATATGAGGACATCATATTTTAGGAAACTATTTGCTCTTAAAACATTTTTAATATATATATATATATATATATATATTTGCATGTTTATTAGAGGCTGCTTGTTACAAATCAAAATGAAAAATGCACACAGCAGTCACACTCTGGTCTCTTTTCCACTACCAGTGGAAGAGTCTGTACACACTTGAATTTATCTTGCGCTTTTATTTTTTTATAAGCCCCTTGAACTGTAGATCTATGCCTATTAGATACATGTAAATTGTTCCTACGCATATATTTGAGCAAAACAAAAGTTTTTAAACAATTTAATTAGATGAAATTTCATTAAATGTAAATATAGAGAAAAGATAGTTTTGATGAAATATTTTCAATCACAATTCCCACACTCCCATTTTTGTAAATTCCTAGTTTTGATAACAATTCTATCTTGTTTATTCTAAAAAATGAAGTAGTCTGAAATAGTCATTACAAAGCAATGTGTCTTCAAATATTGACTAATGGTGTATACGCTGTCTATTTACTAATTATTTTGTTCTGCTGACTCTTTTGAAAAGAATCAGCTTCAGAGTTCTTATCAAAACTAGTTCATAAAATCTTACATATGTTTTTAATTCCTTTTATAACAATTCAATCTAGTTTTTGTCTTGAAAATTGCCATAGAACCTGGCATGGCAAAAAATCACAAACTCAACCCTTACTCTTTGTTTTTCATTCTCTCTCTTGTTTCTTCATCTATACTGTCAACACTGTCTGGTCTTAGATATATATATAGATTGCTCTATATATAAAGACCACTGTACACTGATAAATTTGAAGTTTCAAAATCCAAGCTTGATTATCATTATGAACTTGAATTTCAGTTCTGGTGGTCTTCTGTTGTTGTGTTCACACCAGCTGCTCAAATGTATTTATTTATTTTCCTTGTTCCTAAATGGAAAATCTGAAAATTTCTCGGAATTATTAATTATAATGTCTTTAAAATGAAAGGTCATGGATCATCTTGTTATTCTCCATTTTAATAAGTCGTCGGCACAGCCATTGACCTTGAAAAAATGGCACTTGATGTCAGAAAGGTTGCCGACCCCTGGTATAACAGCTTACAGATTCATTATATATATATATTTTTTCAGATCAACATTTATGTTGCCTCATGCACCACACGTCATTGTGGATAAGAATGCTTGCTGAGAGTAGGGTAATAAAAAGTTGGCAAGTTAAACTCATCTGAGTCTGTCAACAGATGTTCCTAAAATGGCAAGTTATGGGTTTTTCACTTCCACACCACACACTGCACAATGATGATGTTAGTGATGGCAGCTCAAAATAAAGTGGCACCTGCCGCCCTCTGGTTCTCATGCAGTTTTCTGCGTTACATGAATTAAACTCTGCAGCTAAACGATATGGTGAACTTAAGTAGAGGACAACTTTACAGCTTTTTTTTTCTCCCCCTTTTCTCCCCAATTTGGAATTCCCAATGCTCTCCAAGTCCACATGGTGGCGTAGTGACACGCCTCAATCCGGGTGCTGGAGGGCGAATCTCAGTTGCCTCAGCGTCTGAATCCGTCAATATGTGTATCTTATCACGTGGCTTGTTGAGCGCATTACCGCGGAGATATAGCACGTGTGGAGGCTTCATGCTATTTTCCGCGGCATATACACACAACTCACTACAAGCCCCACCGAGAGCGAACCACATTATAGTGACCACAAGGAGGCTGTACTTAATTTTTTTTTAAATAAAATCATCTTATTTTGTACTTATGTGTTGATACGTTACACTTAAATTAGCTGCATTGAATAACATCCGAGTCTTTGAATGCACTTAAAAGCTGGAACAATTAAATATGTAATCTTGAAACGGGTCCAGGTTTACCATACTCAATTCATTGACATTTTGGTTACATGACATATAATTTCCTTGTCAAATACCAAACTAGCCTCTTGTCCTCTGACATTGTTTGAGCAATCCCTAAACTCAGGAATACAGCTGATGCCATTGCTGTGCTATTAACTGACTGCTCTGGATCTGAATGGAATCTCAGTTAGTGGCTTTTTCTCCTCTCTGCTGCCTTTCCCTGTCAGCCACTGACACACATAATGCTTAAAAGATTTGTGTGACAAATTGCCTGTCCATATGCGAGTGATAGCATGAGTCATTGGAGTCATGTCTCAGAGGAACTTAGCCAACCTATTTTGTTTTGTAAGTGCCCAACTCCCACATTACACTCTGCAGTGCTGAGTCAGGAGAAAGCTTACGGTAAAATTTATCATCTTCATTCTGGAGTTCACATTGTGTGTCCTACATTTCTTATACATTTTTGATTTCATGGAAGAAAGTCATACAGGTTTAGAACAACTAAGTAATTGATTTTTGGGGATCTATTTCTTTAAGCCATTAGCGACAGATGTTTGTGTTCAAAAGCAGCTGCCTGGCTGTGAGACAGCACTCCGGAAACAATTTAGTCATACTGTAGATAGACAGGTAAATTATTTTAATTTTGCTTTTTTAATTTTGACTTGAGTGATGATAACCAAAATACCAAGTTGAAATTCTTGCCCTACATTCTATCACTACTTGTAATCCCTTTAAAGAGGCTTATTTTTCCTCTTAATTTCAAGGCTTCAGACTCTTTCTGTTTGTTCCTTCCTGTTCTTCATTTCTTAGTTTGTCTGAGTCACTCTATCTCTCTTGTATCAAGACTGTACAATACAACTCACACAAAGACTCCACTATAGCCACAGAATCAAAAATAACAGCACTTCAACAGATTTACTGGCGTACATCCATTTTTTGAATGCTTTATGAATGATCATCTTTTTTATTTTAAGATGGAAGCTGTTCAGCTTGAAGTCACCCCTTTTTATGAATTGTGCCACTGTAGTGTTTCCATTAACACTAAAAGCATAGTTCTTTCATTGTAACATTACTATTATTTGAAGGTCCCCATCACAATGACTGAGCATTGAGAAATGGTTTTGCATGTTAAAAACAGGCTGTTTAAATGACATGACTGTTTGTATTCATGCAGGTTGGTGACATTAGAGAACAGCCCTGCCATCACCCCTGAGCTGCTAAGAATCTTCCAGAATATGTCCGCCCTACTTGGTAAGTGGTTGCCTGTTTATTCACCCTCATGTTTTTGCAAACCCAAATTACTTTTTTTCTGTGGAACACAAAGCAAAAAAGTACTGGTCACTCTTTCCAATGCAATTACATAGAATTAAGAATCAAGGTTCAAAAAGGATGCACCATAAAACTGGTCCATAGCCCAAATACTGGACTATATTCCAAGTCTTTTGAAGTAAAATTAGTTTTTGTGAGGAATTGAACAATTTTAAGTGATTATTCACTAAAAATCCATACATTTTAAGTCAAGTTGATCTGGTTCACAGAACTGCTGTGAATTATTTGTTCATGACATATCCAGTTCCCAAATTCAACTATATAGAGAAATTGATGACAGAATTTTCAGGTTTGGGTAAGCTATTCCTTTAACTGTCAAGTGAGCAGGCCCTGAATTGCAGTTCAGAAGTTTCCTTTAAATTCCAGAGCTGAATTTTTCCTTTCAATTAAATTCATGTTGAATGAATTTGAACTAAGTTGATCCTTTTTGAATATTTAAGGTTTGATTGTCAGTTGGCAGCTAGCTTATAATTAAGTTATTTTATACATGACAGTGTTAAAGAGAGATATTCTGTTAATTGAATAGAACACTATTTAATATTCTGGTTCATATTGTTTTATTATTTTTGTTTTCTATTCTGCACTGTCAGATCCTTTAGTGCATATCCACCATTCCCATTAGTTCTTTAATTCGCTTAAAAAATATTTTGGTTGTAAATGGACTGTTTCTCAGACATAAATGAAGATATAGGAGTAACTGATAAAACGCAATAATTGTTGGTTTTGCTACCCTGCAGTTGTATTAGAATTGGATAATGAGCAGTTTGATTGTGGCATTGTAATTAAGTATGCTTGCAGCACCGCCTCTCAGACTCTGTGAAAATGTCACACAGTAGTGTATGCTCGAGTGAGCGCATTCGCACCTCTCTGGGTACAAGCGTAAGGCCATCACCTTTCATAACCTCAGACAGTGTAAAAGACGTGCAACCACTGGAGTTGAGGGATCGCTGATGTCAGTGCGAGAGAAAGATAGAATGAGAGAGCGTTTCATTAAAGCATCTGCCCGTTCATTGAAATGCAAAGAGGGGTGGCGATTGAAGCAATTTTTTCCATTTGCATGCTCATTTCTTCATCCCTCATCTCTTTCAGCTGCTGATGGTGATATTAGCACAAAGGCCTGTTAAGACTCTGTCTCTTTCATCCATACTTTGGGGAGCTAGTTTAGAAAAAAAAAAAAGAAAAAGAATTTCCATCGAATGGAATGAGTGTAGCCTCTGACCTGAAATGAGTCAGTATCATCTCCTTGATGCTAAATTTAGGCTTCATCTTCTATGAAATCAATTTCTTAGCAGTACCAGTTTTAAAATTCACATTGTCCACTGCTGTATGTGACACCTCCACACTGCGAGTGGCCCCTACTCTATATGGGGGCCCCTTTCATGTTTTTTGTTTTTAGTCCCTAGTCAAAAGTCATGGCAACTCAGTGCACTCGGCGCCCATCTTGACTGCTCCTGAGCAGCTATTTTCTATGGATAAAAGCAGCATAAAAGTAAAGCTCCTATTTATTTGAATGGGGAAAGACCGAAATCTTCAAAATTGTTTGTCAAGTTTACGATCAAATAATGTATTTCAAATAGTGCTGAAACGCTTAGTTGACGTTATCGACAACATCATCAATAAAAAAGAAATTCCAATAAAAATATCTAAAACTAATTTAAAACAATGTTCATTTACTTTAGGAACTATTCTACAGAAGAAAAAAATTGTTATCTGAGAATGTTGAATATAATATTAAAACTACAAAAATATCTAAAATCCTTTAAAAAAAGATGCATTCACCTGAGAAGCAGCATATAAGATATTTAGACTTGCTTTTAGAGAATAAATCTGGAGTATAAGTACATTTTGTCTTAACTGCACTCGCAGAAGTATAACCAAGTGAAAAAAAATACACATATATACAAAATACACTTATATTTAAGATAAATCCTCTTAAAGCAAGTCTAAATATCTTATATGTTGCTTCTCAATTAAATTTATCTTAAGGATTTTTAGACAATTTTAAATGGAAAATAAGATAAAAACACTTGATAACAATAGTTTCTTTTTTGCAGTGAATTTCTTTACTGAATTAAATAAGTATTTTTTCCCTTTTAATTTAGTGAATGTCATTTAGAGGTATTTTTAAAAGATGATTTTGTCCTCTTTATTGTTAGCAAGCACATTTTATACAACCTTTTAAGTCGGGGAACAAGCTGAATTATCGGTTAAGAGCTCATGAGTAATCATTGCCATAATCGCAGAATAGTCGAATAATCATTCTAATAATCGTTAGATTAATCGATTATCAAAATAATCGTTAGTTCCAGCCCTAATTACAAATCAGCAGTTAAATCTGACAACAAAGGTATTGAAATTGTGCTGCTTTAGTTCATATTACACTAAAACACTTTTTTTCCTGGCTGGTCCAGCTAATGCATTGGTCCCCATTATATTCTGTTAAAATATGGCTGTCTAAAACCGTTTTTACACTGCATTGAAACTGTTTCTAAGCAACATATACTGTTTACTGCGTTTACGCTGCATAGAGATGATCTAAACGTGTTGGCGTAGAAGCAATATTTCACACACGTATGTTAATTATTGATTTGTGTGCACAGCAGAAAGAAGTGCACTGATTGTCACATCTCAGCGGTGTAGATCAGCAGTGTGCCGTAGGAGCAGACTTGGCCAGATAGCCTGCTTTCCTGATGTGCAGGAAAACCTGGCAATATCAGGGAATGTTTTCATTTTCAGGGCTGGTCATGGAAATGAATAAAACCTTAAGCTGTGGAAAATTCATGGAATATCCTTTAGTATTGTAATGTAGAGAATGCAGAGAATTGTGATAAATCGACAAGACTAAAAGTAAAGATGATGATAATAATAATAATAATAATAATAATAATAATAATAATAAATATAGCTCCAAGCAGCAGTGATCTGAGCCTAGCCCCACTGGCAGTCACTAAGCACAATGCAAAGTACAACAGAGGCACAATGGCAAGACATGTTGAGGCAGGGTTCAAATACCCAATCTTTTGATTTTGAACTATAATCCAAGGCTTTAACCACTGTGCCACACTGTTAAGTAGTCTGAATGGTGTCAATAAGACATTTCAAGTTGAGAGTATAAAATATTGACTGAGAAAATGCTACAGCTAAAGGTTTTTGAATTGGAGCAGTAATTATGCAGTGACGTATGACCTATGTTTTAGAAAGCTCAATGTAAAGACTAAAAGTTCAATAGAAATATAATTTTTAAACCATCCTTTGCTGGACTCACATTTTTAAAACCATAGTGTAGAGCCTTAACCCAGTGCACCACACAGTCGATAAATCTAAATGACCCCAAAGAGACATTCATAGATGAGTCAGCACACAAAATCATTGCTGAGATACATCGATAACTTTGGATTGCATAACTTTTAAACAAAACTGAAAGTCAAAATTCTGTTCAGTCATTTCTGTTTGGCACAGTCGGAAGATTGTCTGAGCCAGTTTTGGGGCAAAAGAAAGAAGTATGAAAGACATTAAAAGTTTAAATTCTAAATGTCATAATACAAGATGGTGGCTACTGTCAGGGGTGGAGTTTTAATGTAAAGGGGCCAGTACAATCAGACTGAGGAAAGAAATTAGACAAAAATAAAAAATTTGGTTTAGGCCAAACGGTTCCAAAACTATGAGCAAAAAGTCCAATTTTAAACTGGTGATTCTGCGGCAGAGTTTTTCCTGGAGACCCTAAATTGGGTCTGAGGGCTGTTCACATTTACCCCTATTAGTGTGCCATTTCTTCACTTTCCTATTTGCGGTTCATATGGCTGCCATTGATTCCCTACCGAAGAATAATAAGAAAGATACCGGTAATGAAAACTACTAGGTAAAAAGTTACTTTTTACATGAGTACATTTAAAAGTTGTAAAATCAACAATCCTGAATAGTCCTAGTTTAAATTTCTTTTCTTTTTTTTTTTTTTGCCATGTCACCCAGCCCTAGTCTCAGGTTGTCACCTGCAGCCAGCACTCTCAAACGCAACACTCCGTTCAGTCCAGCTTTAGAACTCCCCATCTGACTGAATGATGAAATATCATCATCTGTTGTTACTCGGTGTTCTTAGCATTGTTCAACAGGGGAGCTGATCCCTCGCTGTGCACCAAATAGCTCTCTTTCCTCATCTCTCATTGCTCGCAGCTCCTCACCTGCTGCGGTGTGGGATGAGAGGCGCCTGCCATAGCCCTCCTGCCGACTACACTCTCTCTCAATCTGCTGTTTTATGCAGAGCTGCTTTAGTGCGGTTGTGCGATGGATTTCTGTTACAGTAGAGTGACTTCAGTAGTTCAGTTGGGTCCAAAAGAGAGACTATGAGTGAAAATGCATTTATTTAGCATTTTTCATTATATTTCATTGCATTTTAATAAAAGTAAAACATTGCCAAGAGAAGATTTCTAAAGTTAAAAGTTTAAAAAATATACATGGATTTTGGTATTTCTTAGTGTTTGTCCACTTTTTGTTTAAATGACAGCATAGACTGCACAAAACCTGATGATCCATGTTGTTCCAGCGAGATTTGAGAAAGCTTCAAAGAGCATCTTGTGTACTTCAATGGAAGCAAGGAAATCTGATTTTCAATGTGAACTTTTGGACACCCCTGTAAATGTAACATCTCAATGTTGAAAACACTCCAACATTGTGCTGTCTAACATTCTTATCTTTTTAGATGGCCATCAAACAACAAGCTTTGAAAATGAATGAAAATGGCAATGCAGCCAACAACATGTGCTATATGTTATAATATACTATATTAAAGGGATAATTCCCCCAAAAATGAAAATTTTCATATTGTTAAAAACCTGTATGTCCGTCTTTTGTGGAACACAAAGCAAGATGTTAGTGAGACCTGCAAAGTTGCAGGATTTCAGGGACTTTTCCGTAGCCCACTTGAGGTTACAGCCCATAATGGAAATGTTGACACTCAGCTTAAGGTTTTCAGAAATGTAATGAACTTCTATTTTTGTGACAGCAGAGCTTCGTTCAGGAGTAAATATCCATACTCAAGATGATGAGGTCACCACACGTGCTCGCAAATGTACACAGAGAAATCACATAAATAGGCGTAGGGGCCATGAGATTTGCCATATTAAATGCCAGATAGTTTACAGCAGTTTTAATAACCTAAAGAAATTTCTTACCAGTTCCTTTGGCTATTTCAATATCATCAGTGAAATTCTGAAATGCCAGCGGGGATGATGCTTAAGCCTGTTTGGTTTGCCTACAGCAGCACGCAGCAGAAAGAATGTCATTGCTTTTTCCAGAAATATGTTGCGATGGTGAGTTATTTAGTTGTTTCTGATGACAGTTATTGGTGATTTTGACAGTGTTGGATTTGTCCCTCACTCCACTCATGGTTTTACCAGGTCTTGCAGTAGAAACACTCACCGAATGATTTTTTTTGTTGTTGGCCCCAGCAGCAAAAGCCATACAGTAGATGTTTTTTTGTTTTTAAACCAAATTTGGCTTCAGTTCATAGACGTTCCAACAACCCTTTGACTGATGAGAAATATGATTTCTTGGCTGCCAAACCCATTTAACTGCTGACCACACAGTGGTGTTTTTTGTTGTTGTTTTTTTTTTTTTTTCATTCTTCCTGATGTTCATTATTGCAAGGACATGCAACTTAAACATGCAACTGTCTTGATTTCTTATCAATAGATGCTCCATTTGCCTCTTTGGTGAATCTCACAACATTTGAAATGAAAAAGGGCCTAGATGCTCCCTCTGTTAGCGGCATTTATTGGCTGTGTCAAGGAGTCATAGCCACAAGCCTTTAGTAAATATCAGAGCCCAAGAGAGTTGCACTGGAAATAGAGTGGTGTCTGCATTTCATAACAAGCCCCCTGAGGCCTGAAAAGTTATCTTTTTTTTCTTTATGTACTGAACTTTTAAAAGCACTTCTCAACGAATATCAACAAGAGTTTGTGCAGTTCAAGTTAGAATCTGTAGTGATTTTGTAGTATAGTTGAAGATGATGTTCAGCAGCGAGATCCTTTAATTGCATGTTGAGAGTAAAAGTTTGGTTTGACGAGACAAGTGTTTTACGCAGACCATTTTTCATTGAAACATTTCTCTTTTAATTCCCATTCTGTTCTTTAGTCAGTTGTTGATTAAAAACAATACCATATAAACATATAATTCTGATCACGCTTTGTACGGATGAGGTAAAGCCATTCTAATCATCTCATTAAAATGCGCTAATTTATTGGCATTCTTTACAGAATAGCCAATGCCGGTTTTTTCGCATTTGTTCAAAAGAAATCAATGTAAATAGTACAAATTAAGCATGTAAACAATAAACATGTAACCAAATATAATATATGCAATATAATATGATATTCATAATGGAATACCATTCATACCCTTCCTAGCTAGAAGGTCATCTTTATAATACACAACATCAGCTGGGAGAGAATTTCTTTTATATGTGAGCAAAATTGAAACTGATCAATACCCAGTCAATATCCAGCCCTAGAAAACAAGACCGGTTTATGTTTTGAATCCTCAGGAGGCACATGTTGATCAAAGTCTCTGGGGTACCAAAAAAAAAAAAGAATGTGTGTCATACGTGTTGTGGAGATTACAAAATATACAAAAATGTTGTTGCAATAAAGCAGGGTTCCCCAATTAGTTTTCACCAAGGGCCAAATTCTGTCAACAATACAAAGGGTCACAGCCGTCGATGTAATGACAGATTTTTTGTGTTTACTGCTATTATTATTACTACTATTGTTTTATTATTAAGAGTCACGCATAAATATTCAGATTTTTTTAAATACGTTTTTATAGCAGTACAGTATTATAACAGTAGTAGGCTGTTTTATTTATTCAAACAATTATGAACATTGTTTGTACACAGATGCACAAAACTACACAAATTTGCCTGATGGAAATATAGAAAAAAAAAACGTAAATGAACAATCTGGATCTCCATGTGAGTAAACTGATCCTGCTCATCTCCTGATCTACTCTACACTTTCACTAAACTGCAGGTTCAATTATTAGAACTATTCGCATTAATATTGTTATTGTTCTTAAGTTTACAAAGTATTGCAATAATTTCAATAAAGAAAAGACCATGAGCCAGTGTTTCCTTTATATGTTTTTTTTAATATTAGGCCATGCATCATATTTTATACTGTACGTGTTATTATTTATGTGCATTATTCCACATGTATTTGTATCACAGTACCTTGTGTTATATTATTATAAAAAAAAATAAAAAATAAAAATAAAAAAGTAATTGGCATCGGGAGTCTTTTGGAATATACTCGTAGCAAAATACATGTACAAATATAAACAGGGTGTATATTTATGCAACAGTGCACTTTTCTCATCTCACTCGCCCAAAAAAAAAAAAAAAAAGATACAATCCTCAGAATGTATCAACACCATGGAAAGAACATAATGAAACCATTATGCAAAACAAGATAAATAAATGCTTTAACAGCATTCAGTATATTAATCTCTAACAGCTGAATCTTTTCATTTTCAATAAATCTTTGTTGAACCGCATACTGTACAGGGGTGAAATAGTTTTTCATTTTATTTTTTTTCACACTCTGTGTGTATAGACCTTTCATCTGAGGTTTCTCTCACATAATCGTCACAGATTTGGTGTGAACAGGCCTTTATCATGGGCCAAACATTTGTCTCTCCGGCCGTCTATTGAGGAGCCCTACAATAAAGTGTCATCTGCTATTGGCTGAAACTGCACCCATAAAAAGAACCTTCGGTTCGACACTGACTGCTCATGTATGTCACCATGTCTAACAATGCCACTGAAAGTATAAATATTTAATGCATGTGAATTTCAAGGCCTCCTTTTTCAAGAGTAATTAGTATAATTCTCTCTAATGGAGTACTTGCACTGAGCCTCTTGATGTACTTCCGCTTTGAAATAGTGTGTCCTGCTAGTTTCCAGTTAAATGTGTTAACATGCGCCTTAGTTGCCTAGTTCCTGAAACGCCACTTAAAATGAGTTTTTGAAAGAGGATTTTAAAGTACTGATCTTTTCAGAGATAGAAGAAATATTCTGAACATTACTGTGTACAGCTTCTTAAACCTTCAGTGGAAGAACAGTTTTCAGGGTTTTAATTCAGCCTGAGCGATCTGAGAAAGCAATGGCTGGTATATACTTCACTCCAATCCAAGCCCATTTCTCCTCACACGAAGGTCTGAAGCAGACATTTATCCACAGATCAGCTCGAAACGCAAATGACAAATGGTTGAATGAGTCAAAGTGTGTCAGCACAAGCGCCACTCTTTGAATGAAATGACTACGAGCTTCAGTTAATGCTATGATCCATGTGTAAGGGAGGAGAAAGCCGCGATAAAAGCATGCATCAACCCGTTTTTTATTAAATGTAATTTTTTTTATGTTTATTTTGTGTCATGGTTTCTCTGATAAATACTGTATATCGATAAATGTTGAAATGCATAATAGCTGCTAAAGATAATGAATTAAAACGTTGTAAATAGATTAAATGTGTAGTGTGGTTAAATATACATTATTTTATTCATCAGTGTTTTTTTAAAGCATGTTTAGAGTAAGATAACAGCTAATGTATTTATAAATAAATACATCTGGAACATTTATCCAAAGAAAAGCATTTGCAGTCAGTGTATGGTTGAATTTATCGTTAAATCTCAACTGGTATGAAAGTAATGAAACGTGTTAATGAGGCGGTTAGACTGCTGCAGGTTACACATGTTTGATTTATTATTCAGGAGCTGAGTTAGTTACATTTGGAAAGGAAAAAATATATTTATAGGCAAATTTCAGCAAATTTTTAAAGTGAGACCTCATGTTAGCTCCACAAATATGATTTATTTATTTAATCAACTGACAGGCCTAAAAAAAAAGAAATAATCTGCCTTTATATGAATAAATCTTAGACACGCTGAACGGTGTAACAGGAAGCGCTTGACTTAGAACGCGGAAGCAGTTGTCCAAGTAGTCCATTACAGTTAAAAAGAAAAATAGAAGCCCCAGACAATGTAACCATGAATTAAAGGAATAGTTCACCCAATAATTATAATTCTCTCATCGTTTACTCACCCTTATGCCATCTCAAACTTGTCTGTCTGTCTTTTTTCTATGGAACACAGATACTTTGGAGATGTTTTTTGTCTAAGAATATGCAAATCAATTTCAAATTCCAAAAACTACATTAAGGCAGCCTAAAGGTAATCTAAATAACTCGAGTTGTTTATTCCATGTCTTCTAAAGTGGTGTTCCACTTATAGCAAAGTACCAAATATTTACCAAACAGAACCGTGAAACAAACTGGACCGTGATTAATCTTGAACCATTACACTCCTAATCTGTTATTAGTGGTCTTCCCTTTGCAATTAACTTCATTTTCCATTTACAATTTTGATTAAAATACTTACGATTGATTTGATGCATCTTATTAATTTATATTGATATCAGCTCAATCTCATGCTGGTCGAGTAAAAGTTTAAGCTCCGGTTTTCCCCTTCATCAGACCTTGAGTGCAAGAGCTTCTGTAACTATACAGTATTTTACAAAACTTTTCTTTCACTCTAGTATTTCAGTCACAAGATCTGACAGTAAGGATAAGGAATAAATACTTCTATACTTTTGGAGATTTGCAATATGTCTTACCTTGCGTATCCTGTACGTCTAGTCATAATAGCAATGATGGTAATATTTGGAAATCTGTAAATGAGATTATATACATATACATGTACTTATATATGTGGATACATAATGTAAGCACTTTTAATATTCTACTGGGAGAAATCTTAAGAAATAGAGTTTTTTTTTTTCTCTCTCTCTTCCAAAAAGAATAAAATAATAAAGATTTGTCTGAACAAAAAGATTACTCTATGTTCCATATGTGTTGGAAAAGCATTTATAATAGCCAGAGGAATAACCTTTAAAATTTTTATTTTATGGCTTTTAGTTTGTCTTGCAGTAAGAAAAAAGAAAATGTCTTTGTGGTTTCAACTATGCGGTGAGGAAAATGTTTAATTGCGCTGCCAAGGTAACAGCACAGAGTTCACACCATTCATTCATATTGAAATGTAGTTTATTTATATAATATTTTTTGTATTTTATTTCCACACTGGTGAGGCTCTTTACAGGGAACAGTTCTCAAATCTAGCTAAATTAATGTAGCAATTACCATCACTTTTGTGAAAGCTGCCTGGAGAACAACTGAGTTTTTTTAATAGTATGAGTGAGAAAAATAGATGGCAAAATGTTTTCTCGTTAGCTTGTGTTATGCATTTATATTACTTTATAAACATGGCTTGATACTGACCAAGGCTTACTCTACTTAGGCTTACAATGCTGAATGCAGTTTAAAATGAAATGCCGCCCTGGCTATTCTTAAAATTTGAGACATTTAAAGGGAAAGTTTACCCCCAAAAAAAAAATTTACTTACCTATGTCGTTCAACCTGAATGGCTTTGTTTTTTTATGTTTAACACAACATAGGAAATTATAATTAATAGTGCTGTCCATTCATTGCAGCCTGCATGTTCTCGTGAGAGGTTAACTTTGACAGAATTGTAGCTTTTGGGTGAACTTTTTCTTTAAAGCAATATAGTAGTATGTGTGTGTGTGTGTGTGTGTGTGTGTGTGTGTGTGTGTGTGTGTTCATTGGCTTTTTACATTGTTTTATTCTTTTTCAGGAATGTGGTTCCTCTTAATGTACAATATTTAGTTTGCTGCCTGCAGCTATAGCTTGCTTGTTTAGTGACCTTTTTCGAAATCCTTTAATGACCAAAATCCATTGACGCTTTGGTTGGTTCTTTGCTCTTTTGACAAAATGCCAATAAAAAGAAAGGTAGCAATGTAAAAGATGAATTGAGTTGTGTTTATTTTGTTTTATTTTCACGTCTAAACACATTTCACCTCACACATCTGTTCAGATGACAAGTTTTTTTCCTTTTTTTTTTTCTCCGTTGCCTCAGGGCTGCTTGGCCCTTAGCCGTCTGCACTCTCCAGCACTCAACAATTCTGAAGGCCTCAGACCAGCCTGTAATGTCTTTATGGAGCAGGGAACAATGGCTGAATATTAAAAGGAAATTAGCTGGCATGAGGGAAGAAAATCTGATATTAGTTTCCTGTTTTTCAGCTGTACATGAGCAAGACCTCAAGTCTACTCTTTCTGAATACTAGTTGTCCTTGCATATTTATTGTCAACATGAAATCAAAATTCATGTAGTTTAGTTTACTTAATGCATACTTGTGGTCTTATTGTGCACCACAACTTGCACAAGTTTCAGAATAAAGCAAAATGTTTGTCTTCATAATCATTTATCAGATTGTACTGTAATAACATGCTCTGCTTCTGAAACCGCTTTCCTTATCATCTGAAATCACAAATCCCTCTTAATTTTTTAATTCCACCCCTCCAACCACCTTGCTCCATTCTGGTATGGACCGCCCAATTTTTACGATCCAATGAATTCCAAATTGAATTCATGAATTATATAAAAATGAAGTAAAATACATAATCTTTAAATTGCTTTCAAATTATTGAGGGCTCATATTTAGTTTCTTTGAAGAGTATTTTATTAAGGTTGCTCATACAGCCTTTATAAAACTGACAGGAAACAAAAGTAGTCATGCCTTAATGGACTGTTGTTATATGAGGGAGCGTGGTTTAGTGAGAGCTGGATTAGCCTAGAACTCAAACTGACTGCAAAACTCCCAGAATTCCCAGCTAATTATGCTCAAACATGGTTTTGGTTTAGTTATAGAGTTTAGCACTTTGTTGCTGTGGAGACAAAGCTTTTGTGATACTTAGATTTTGCTTTTATGTTCCTCCAAGGTGTCTTTACATAAACTCTGGTAATGGAAATGAGTGTATATGTTACATCTGTGTTTGACTATAAGTGGTTTTATTTTAAATTATATGAGTTCCATTATTACAGCTTCATTGATGTCATTTTGACGGAAATCACAACGTCAGTCAATCCACTTACACGCCATCATGCTGGCACATACATAGAATCAGAGTGTTTTATCCATAGCCTGAAAAAAACCCCCGCTGACTAATTTCAAAATATCAGGTTTTGAAGAGCGAGCCCTTCAGATTTGAGTTCTCTCTCATCATCTCTCCCTCTTTTATTCTGTCCTTCATCCATTTTCTTTCTCTGTCTAATAACAGTGCGATTGACGCACATATTTCGGTGTGCTTGAGGTTGAGCAAAACTGCCTTTCCTCTGATGGCATAAATATTCATGAAGCGCACAAGATGGTAGAAATGAAATTAAGTTCCCTATCATCACTAACTGTCTGTGAATCTCAAATAGCGGGAGCAGGGAGACCTCCAGCAACAGTGTTTTTCATTTATTGTGAAATGGGAATCATTTAAATTTTATTGAAATGATTTTAGATCCAAGCAGCGCAGGACATTGTCCTCAAGATAGTGTTGTATGAAGACGAAGCTTCAAGTGCAGGAAATGGACCACTCAACACTGTTGAACAAATCCCATTTTGAAAAAACAAACAAAAAAAAACGTTGGTTTATCTGAACAGTTGCGGTGTGTTAGAACAGTACATCATGAAGATGCTGCTTCAGTTGAGCCCCAGAGACAAGGAAAATTGTTATTCATTTTCATTTTGGCACACTAGACTTGTTTATGCCAGGGCTGGATATTCTTCTGCTGGAATATCATTTTCCTATGTCCCACATCTACAATTGTAACACATGTGGTCATGTAAATGCATTAAACGGTGTTCCTTTGTCGTGTAAGGTCTCAAGAATAAATTGATCAAGACGGGTAGATTTTTGCCCATTAAACAATTTCGAGTTGCATGTAAACATGTTATTAGCTTATTCAATTTGTGCGGGTGTTGTGCACATGCCTCTTCATGGTTTGACTTCAAAAGCAGGGTCTAACACAATGATTTCTAATGTCATGTAAATGCATATTTCTTGCTGTATTTTTGTTTTTTAATATGCAGGTTTTTGGGAGTAGACAAATTATGTTTTAGGTGGACCGTATAAGAAAAAAAAAGTATTCTTGAAACAATGTAGCCTCAAAGAACTATAAAAGATTTGTAATACCAACCCTCTATGGACATGTTGGAGAAAGAATCACTATTGACTAGTAAATGTTTGTTTTTACTTGCCAGACTTTTGACAACATGTAATATGCGAGATGTTGCGAGAATTTTATTTTCATATTTTGCTTTTGAGCTTTTTAATCTTTACAAGTTTCACATGAAATAATTTTTTTAATAATGATAGCTGTTGTCACGGTTTGCAATTTTATACACATTTTTAATAAAATATTCACAAGGGTGAAACCTAATGGAAAATAGAATCGATAATCATATTATAAAAATAATTATTTAAGTGCTACTAGATCAAAACTACTATGCAAAAATAAAAATGTTTGCCAAACCCTTGCATAGATGCGGCACAAGCATATTTGTTAAATTATTTCATATTTACTGTGTTTTCTGCTGGTAAAATATTTCACAATGTGTGATTGTGGTACTGAGACATCTGGTACTGTGTCTTTAAGAGATCAGCTACAAAGTGTTTACAGTTGAATGAGTGCAGCGCACATTAAAGAGAGAGAAATTGCACAGTGGTTCTTTCATCAAAGCAATTTATGATGAGAAATAAAGTTTCTTTTTAACATTTTGATCACCAACTGACTGTAAATAACAAAGGATTTTAAGAGACATTAAATTAAAATGCCTGGGACTCGTCTTTGAACACACAATACTTGAAACCAAGCAAAAGGAAACTTTTACTTGTATAATGTGTATGACTTGCTTGTACAAATACTTATTATATACATTTTGCATGTTACTTGTCTGGCTTTCATGTCAACTGTATGCAGATTGTATGAACAAGCTTAATGACAGAAAAAAATTATAATTAATTTAAAGCTGAAGTGTGTAGGCTAATGTTTTAGATTTTAAAATACTCTTTTGTCCATTATTTGGAAAACAACTATAGATAAGCCATTTGTAATCTGATTCCCTGAACATAAATATGTTTGAGCATCGTCACCAGCAACATTGGCTCAAACAATTTTATGAGTTTTGGGAGGCACTATCTTTTTGCTTAACCAATAGCAGACGGGAATGTCGGAACCTTGTTTAAAAACAGTCATTATTAATGCAATTCCTTTTGGTGATGCTAGTAGCACAGAAATTATGAACTTCACCTTTTAAAGATTGGTTTTAGCATTGGCACTATCAATTTTAGCCCAGGAAGGCGTTCCACTTTTCACAATACACACTGGATTTTGTGTATTTTCCTGTCCATTCAGCTGTCAAACAAGCTTGTGGTGTCACGTTTGAATTTAAGCAGTTTAAAAAAGCAATTTTATCCTCTGATCATCAGTTGAGGGTGGTAAAAATGGTGTTTGTCTATATCTGTGCCGCTGAGAGATTGTGCAGGATAGGGGCCCTCTTGACCTCTGAAAAGTTAAAAATGAGACACCGCAGTTTCAGGCACAATTGAAGCAGTGATTCTGCCATCTCTCATTACTGTTAACAGTGTAAGGGTCACACCATACTAAAGCCCTTGAAATTCCCCCAAATCCTGTTCAGCCTTAGAGAGATTTTGCACAGTTTTTTTAGCTGAGGTCACCAAAGCTGCATTCAGGGTTGTTTCCGGGACCGTCAGCCTTCACATTGTCCTGATTTCAACGAATATGAATAACCCCTGGAAGTCCAATGAAAATCATGTAGAAAGATTCTATTAAATTATCAGTCTTATTTAACAAGATAAAAGCCACAGTTCAATTTTAGGCTTAATAAGATCAGTTGCAGCCTCTAATTAAAAGTACTGCGTCAAGGTGATTATTGGATTCCGAAGCAGCTGTAGCAATAAATAGAAAGATAAGTGGTAGATGAGTGACTTTGCTTCTTTCTTGTAGCTGCTCTATAGAAACCACAATCATTGTTCATTCATTTTTGTACCAAAACACAGTGTATCAGTTTAATTGTTCGTGTAATTGCTTAATGATTGTCTCCTGACTCACAACTTGTAGTGTAACATGATTTATAAGCTACACTAGCCCCGACAAAGAGAAATAGAACTTGTTTGAAATAGGGTTTGCATAACTGCTTGTATTTTCTGGTCGACTTGTCATCCAGAAAAGTAGCCAACTAGTCTAAGGGTCAATATTTACTTAACGTAAATGACTTGCTATATTCCGTGTAATATCAGCAGACTTGACTGTTTCTGGCAAGTCTAATAATGCACACTTAAATAAATAAATAAAAATCTGATATCACCTAGATATCAATCTTACTCAACCTCATGTTGTTTCAAATCCATATGACTTTCCTTTGTTTAGTGGAACACAGAAGGAGATTCTATTTAATTTATTTTAATTTATCCTTTTAAGTCAACACATCAGCTAGTGGCCGGACTAAACTACCCTTAGTTTGGACTAGTTGCAAGGCCTCCAGTGCGTTACAATGATTCAAAGATAGTGTTTGCTGCTGCTGTTGTTCTTTTCTTTCTAGCTTGTCTGTATCACCAGGAGTGTGACTTCTTGATGAGTGACAGCTTTTGCGTCTGTTGTGGAATTGTATGAAATGTAACCATTTTCATGTCTTTCCAGATATTTCTTTTCTCTCTTCTGTCACCATTGTGTGTTCATGTTCTCCTGACTTTTATTTTTCTCTGAAATATTGCTAGCTGATATTGCTTCTCCTCAGAATCATAATTACATTTTTTTGTTTTCTCATTTTCAGAGCTGAGCTCCGAGAATGTGCGAACGTGCTTACAGATCATCAATGCCTACATTTATCTCTCAGCAACAGATTTCTTACAGGTACGTGTACAAAAGGCATTCAAAGAGGATGTAAGTAGCAGTATTAATGAAGTGTGATAACCTTGTGTGCCTTTTCTCAAAAGATTACCATGGAGGATATATGAAAATATGGCTGTTGCGGTGGCAATTTTGTAGTGTTTTTTTTACCACTGCTGTGTTTAAGCCAACCACTGCCGATGTATCTTGTTTTATGGTCTTGAATAAACACTTAATTTGCATGCAAAATACCCCAATACAAAACAAAAAATGGGTTAATCACCTTTTTGTTTTTTCACAAACGCATTCTATATATATGACATTAATCAGCTATATCAACAGCATTAATGTAAAATTACTTCTTACTGTACATCTGCACAGACATTGAAGAAAATGCACAGGAAAGCTTGTACTAAATAGCGTGTATCTTCATAGACAATAAAGCGAATGCACAGCTGAATAGAAGTTGCTTATTTTATGAAAATGACCATCTGATTGCTTGTTATCCAGCCTATTACAAGACTACTTTCAAAATAAACAAAGAAATGGACATGAAACATTGATATGAGCAGGAAAGATGTCTCTCAATACCCTGATGTCCGGTCTGCTATGTCTTAATTCCTGGATGTGTGGTTGTTACTCAGCGATATCAGACCGCTAGATGACTCCATTGACCGTTCAGAATTTAGTATTTCAGAGCACTGTGAAATAAAGAAAAATATGCAATAAAACAATTGGAGCTGTATATAAATTGTTGCGGTTAAAGCTTATTAAAGCTTAATATACTACCATTTTTGCAAATCTGTTACTACAGACAGCGTACCTCGCCAAACCACAGTTGCAGAGAGCAGGAAGAACATAAATTAGAAGCCATTCACACAGGATGCTTTTTGTGGTCAAAAACAGATTTATGGAGTGCAACGGAATGGAACAGAATGCAGCGGTTTTGAGACACATTTTAAAAAATGTAACTACTTTTAATTAGACGCATCTTCTAAAACATTTGGCACTGATTGCTCAAGGTGCAATGCAATGGCCAAATATGTCAGTCTGCATGTGTACATTTAGAAATAGCTCTGACTGAACCCAATATGTGATTGACATTTGACTGTAATTGTCAATGTATTGTTGAAGGCGATGGATTTTAACAGAAGTGGTATTTTAATGCTGTAGTGACAATGTTTTTTTAATTTATAGATGCATCAGTCATGCACACTGTCATGTTCATTAAAATCCTCTCTGAGAGTTGCATTTCTAAATGAAATCCCTTGAATACATTTCATTTAAAAGAAATCTTGGTGAAACGGTCAACCTCTCTAATAGACTAGTCGATAGTCTTGCTCATCCTTAGTGATTGTTGTGAATAATCAAAGCTAATCAATGACCCCTACTGTGGTGCCTCTCACCACTTTCTCCCCTGTTATCCGTAGAACTATGCTGAAGCCCTATGCAGATCTTTCTGTGAGCTGCTGAGAGACATCACCAATGAGGGGCAAGTTAATGTTCTAAAGGTATGACTCACTGCTTCACAAATAGCCTGATCCATCCTTCCTCGAATTTGCTCATTTGTGCCAGTATGCATGATGCTCTGTTTTGAAATGAAATGCCCTGGCTTTGACTGTCTTTTTGGGTTGAGTAGGCCATATCCAATGTTTTTTTTTAATTATTATTCTTGAGTAAGACTTTTTCGACAATTCTTTCTTTAAATTATGCACTCAAGCTCTTAGATCTGACAAAAGTGGTGTGCTCTTTGACACCACCCTCTCTTTTTCAGTTTTTTACACATGTCATTGCCAGACCAACAGTTTAGGTGGATTTCTACTTGATGAAAGGATGAAAGCGTTACATGTGGCACCCTGATACTTTAACAACATATTTTTTACCAGTTTAATTGATTTAAATAGCAATGCACAAATTGGGCTTTATTGTACAGATATTTCTTTTATTGGAGTGGCTGATGGCTGACTGATGTGGGCTTCAAGGAGAGGGTCCTCTTTGTAGTGCTGTAGAGCTGTTGCCAGGGTGCTGCTTTTAGAGATAAAGCTTTTAGTTTTGGCTTCCAGCTGGTGCTTCATAGGTTAGCAGATGCTGATCGGAGACCCAAAGCCAATTTGGATATTTAGGATAAAACACACTTTGTGCCCTGGCAGAAAGAGCTAGATTGGTAGCAAAGTGGCATTTGTGTTTTTGAATATGTATTATTTATAATTAAAGCTGAAGTGTGTAAATTCTGTTTTCAAATTGTTTTCCCATTTTGCCATTCGTTGGGCAAACAGGTAGAACAACACCTACAGGGAAACCTTTAAGCGATATTTCCACTTTTCTATTTAAAGGGGTCATATAATGCCATTTTTGTACAAGTTAATATGAATCTTTAGGGTCTAAATGAAAACTTTGTAATATACTTTTATTAAAAATTCTCATTAGTATTTTAAGAAAACACTAATTTTACCTGCTCAAAAACAGCTCTTATTTCAGCACGCCGTTTCAGTGCATATGACTTTAAATGATAATGAGCTTTGGTCACCCCGCCCCTCCGTAAACATTAGCCACATTCATTATGAAGCGTGCAAGCGATTTGCAAAGATTAATATAAAGGTTAATAAACGTTACACTTACTACTTCTGGAGGTGCAGAGGGAATATAAATAGTTGGTATCGAATCTTTTTTCAGCAGCAGCTTCTTAGCAAAACCAGCTTTATACTGACCCTCGTTTATAAAGCAGTCTGGTGAAAAATTATTCGCGCAAACATGAACGCATTGACGTTGCTCGTGGGGAATATTCCCATCGTAAACAAAACTCAACCACTGCGTCTTCAGCGGTTCAGATTTAGGAACATCAAAATGACTGCTGTGTTCGTTATTACACCGAAGAACAGAACACCACAATCGCTTAGACGCCGTTCTGCTCCAGTGTATCAACAATGATGACGGACTATGATTGACAGCTCGCTCACGAGCGAGGGCGGGTCTGTGTTGAAACACTGCTGTCAATCAACAATCCTGGGAGGGGCGTCTGACCGTGTGACGTCACACGGTCAAAAGGCTCGATTTGAGGCAGGGGAAAATATATAAGGAGATTAAAACAAAAACACTGGATGGATTTTTATCATAATAGGATGGTTGTGTACAGGCACAGCCAACACACATTTCAGTACAATCAACTTGAAAAAGTGCATGTACCATTTATATGACCCCTTTGAAGGAATGTTCCGTGCTCAATACAAGTTTATCTCAATCGACAGCATTTGGGGCAAAATGTTGATTACCACAAAAATAAATTGACTCGTCCCTCCTTTAAAAAAAAAAAAAGAGCAAAATATGTGGTTATAGTGAGGCACTTGCAAAGAAAGTGAATGTGGCCAATTTTTGGAGGGTTTAAAGGCAGAAATCTGAAGCTTATGATTTTATATGAGTACTTCCATTAATTCTTCTGTTAAAACACTTGTATTATTTGTGCTTTAAAGTTGTTTAAATTGTAATTTTTACAATCATTTTAGGGTTTGTTGACATTACATCGTCATGGCAACGAAGTTGCAAATTTGCCAAAAACTGAACACAGAAAAGATTAGTTAGCGATTTATCACAGGAAATTCATGTGTACACAAACTCAACAAAAGAAACGTCCTCTCACTTTCAACTGCTTTTATTTTTCAGCAAATTTAGCGTGTAAGTATTTGTATGAACATAAATATTCATCACCTAAGACATAAACTGAACAAGTTTCACAGACATGTGACTAACAGAAATAGAATAATGTGTCCCTGAACAGGGGGGTTAACAGTCAGTATCTGGTGTGGCCGCCAGCTGTATTAAGTACTCAGTGCATCTCCTCCTCATGGACTGCACCAGATTTGCCAGTTCTTGCTGTGAGATGTTACCCCACTCTTCCACCAAGGCACTTGTAAGTTCCCAGACATTTCTGGTGGGAATGGCCCTAGCCCTCACCATCTGATCCAACAGGTCCCAGACATGCTCAATGGGATTGAGATCCGGGCTCTTCGCTGGCCATGGCAGAACACTGACATTCCTGTCTTGCAGATAATCACGCACAGAACGAGTAGTATGGCTGGTGGCATTGTCATGCTGGAGGGTCATGTCAGGATGAGCCTGCAGGAAGGGTCCCACATGATGCAGGAGGATGTCTTTCCTGTAACGCAGTGCTCAACGCTCAGTTGCTTGCACTGACAACAAGCTCAGTCCGATGATGCTGAGAGTCGGAGTACAGGCCTCGGTGTAACACTCATTCCTTCAACAATAAACGCGAGTCCGACCATCACCCCTGGTTAGACAAAACCGTGACTCATCAGTGAAGAACACTTTTGGCTAGTCCTGTCTGGTCCAGCGAAGGTGGGTTTGTGCCCATAGGTGGTGGTGTTGCCGGTGGTCTGGTATGGACCTGCCTTACAACAGGCCTACAAGCCCTCAGTCCAGCCTCTCTCAGCCTATTGTGGACAGTCTGAGCACTGATGGAGGGATTGTGCGTTCCTGGTGTAACTCGGGCAGTTGTTGTTGCCATCCTGTACCAGTCCCACAGGTGTGATATTCAGATGTACTGATCCTGTGCAGGTGTTGTTACACGTGGTCTGCCACTGCAAGGACGATCAGCTGTGCATCCTGTAGCACTGTCTTAGGTGTCTCACAGTATGGACATTTATTGCCCCGGCCACATCTGCAGTCCTCATACCTACATGCAGCACGCCTAAGGCACGTTCACGCAGATGAGCAGGGACCCTGCACATCTTTTTTATATATATATATATATATATATATATATATATATATATATATATATATATATATTTCAGAGTCAGTAGAAATGCCTCTTTACTGTCCTAAGTTTTTATAACTGTGAACTTAATTGCCTACCATCTGTAAGCTGTTAGTGTCTTAATGACCGTTCCACAGGTGCATGTTCACTAATTGTTAATGGTTCATTGAACAAACATAGAAAACATTGTTTAAACCCTTTACAATAAAGATCTAAAAAGTTATTAGAATTTTTACAAAATTATCTTTAAAATACATTGTCCTGAAAAAGGGACATTTCTTTTTTTGCTGAGTTTATTTTGTTTATGTCCTGTGGCTATACTTTTGAAAAAGTGGTGGTCAAAAATCATTTTTGTGGTTATCAACATTATGCCACAAGTATAGTTAATTGAGCTTAACTTGTATTGAACCCTGAATATTCCCTTAATAGTTTATTGGTTCATAAATATTGGAATTTTTATGAATTTAGACAGCCCAAAACAAATATTAGCTTGTGTAATGGAAGACATTGTGCTAAGTCTTTGATTCTAAAAGACTTAAAATAGTCTCAAAGCAGGTTGTTCACCTTTAGAGATTAATAATGGATTGTTTAGTAATTATTGTGTATAAAAGCAGAAATAAAGCTGTAATTAGAAATTAGTTGTTGTTATCTGGTGTTTGAAAGTAAAATAATCAGTGTTGTATCTGGCATTAAAACCATATCAATCTCTAGTTCTGTCAAACTCCCTCTATCGGTTGTTGCAATTTCTGTGTCGGACTAGTCGGGATGCTCAAAGAAACAATGTTTTGATAGTGCTACAGTGTTTACGCATTTGGGTTTTCAACCTATGAAGTCATTAAGCTGGGTTGGATAATTTCTTATATGCATCATACTGTTATGCTTGAGTAAGGAAGCAGACGAGGAGATGCGGATCCAAACGCAGTTGAACTTTATTAAGTGAACAACACAGGAAAAACACAAAGTAACAACCCACGATGGGGAAATGAAACATAAACTGAGTAAGCTGACCAGGGTAGACACGAACAGGGAACTCGGGAGGGAAAGATACACCGGGTTAACATCAAACAAAGGGCAACAGAGGGACAAGACAGGGTAACCATTACATAGCCCCCCCCCCCCCTTAAGGATCGGATACCAGACGATCCTTGATAACAAACAACAAAAGACAAAACTCCACAAGAACAACATGAGGGCACCAGGGGCAAACAGACAGTACAAGTGGGCACATGGGCAGACAGGCAGGCCAGGGGGGTACACTGGGCAGGCAGGAAGTCCGGGGGGCACAGAGGGCAAGACAGGCAGGTCCGGGAGGTGCCAGGGGCAGATAGGAAGTCCGGGGGGGAAATGAGACAGTCCACGAGGGCACGAATGAAGATGAGAGTTAGGGGGCCAGGGAGGTATCGACCGGGCAGGGACAGGTTTTGATGGTCTGGGAGCTGGCCACCGGGCAAGGACAGGTTTGGGGAACCTGGGGGGAGGCCACTGGACGGGGACTGGGTCAGGAGGCCAGGAGAGAGGACTCAGGACGGGAACAGGGTCAGGAGGCCTGGGTGGAGGCCACGGGACAGGGACTGGATCAGGGGGCCTGGGGAGAGGCCACGGGACTGGGGCTGGGTCAGGAGGTCTGGGGAGAAGCCACAGGACAGGGACTGGGTCAGGGGGCCTGGGAGGAGGCCACAGGATGGGAACAGGGTCAGAAGCCCCGGGAGGAGGCCACAAGACAGGAACCGGGTCAGGAGGCCTGGGAGGTGGTCGTGGGCCAAGGGCCGGTTCAGGGGACCTGGGAGATGACCACAGGACAGAGGCCGGTTTTGGTGGCCTAGGAGATGGAGTGGCCACAGGGGAGGCCGGCGGAGCCGCGTGAGGCGGAGCCAAGGAGGACCTCTGAGGCGGAGCCGAGGGAGGTGAAGGCCCAGAAGGCGGAGCTGAGGGAGGCTCAGGAGGTGGAACCGAAGGAGGCTCAGGAGTCGGGGTAGGCGGCGCCGTGGGAGACTCTAGGAGCGGAGACCAGGAACACTCTGGAGTCTCTGGGGGCAGAGACGTAGGAGGCTCTGAGGGTGGAGCCGTTGAAGGCTTGAGTGGCTTGAGAGGCGGTGCCGGAGGAGGCTCGGGAGGCGGAGCCATAGGAGGCTCGGGAGGCTCTGAGGGCGGAGCCGTCGAGGCTTGAGTGGCTCGAGCGGCGGAGCCGTAGGAGGCTCGGGAGGCTCGGAGGCGGTGCCGTCGAAGGCTTGAGTGGCTCGAGAGGCGGAGCCGTGGGAGGCTCGGGAGGCGAGTCATAGGAGGCTCGGGAGGCTCTGGAGGGCTGAGTGCCAGCCAAAGGCTTGAGTGGATCGAGAGGCGGAGCAATAGGAGGCTCTGGAGGCGGAGCCGTAGGAGGTTCTGGGGGCGGAGCCACAGGAGGCCCCGTAGGCAGAGCTGCAGGAGGCTCGAGAGGCTCTGGGGGCGGAGCCGTAAAAGGCTCAAGAGGCGGAGCCGTAGGAGACTCGGGGGGCGGAGTCCTGGAAGGCTCGAGAGGCGGAGCCCTGGAAGGCTCGAGAGGTTCGAGAGGCGGAGCCCTGGGAGGCTCGAGAGGCTTGAGGGGCGGAGCCCTGGCAGGCTCGAGAGGCTTGAGGGGCGGAGCCCTGGCAGGATCGAGAGGCTTGAGGGGCGGAGCCCTGGAAGGCTTGAGAGGCGGAGCTCTGGGAAGCTCAGGGGGCGGAGCTCTGGAAAGCTTGGGAGGCTGGAAGCTCAGGGGTGGAGCTCTGGAAAGCTTGGGAGGCTTGAGAGACAGAGCCCTGGAAGACTTGAGGGGCGGAGCCCTGGAAGACTTGAGGGGCGGAGCCCTGGAAGACTCGAGAGACTTGAGGGGCGGAGCCCTGGAAGGCTCGAGGGTCTTGGGAGGCGGAGCCCTAGAAGGCTCAAGAGGCTTGAGAGGTGGAGCTCTGGGAAGCTCGGAGGGCGGAGCTCTGGAAAGCTCGGGAAACTCAGATGGCAGAGCTCTGGAAAGCTCGGGAAACTCGGAAGGCGGAGCTCTGGAAAGCTCGGGAAACTCGGATGGCGGAGCTCTGGAAAGCTCGGGAAACTCGGATGGCGGAGCTCTGGAAAGCTCGGGAAACTCGGAGGGCGGAGCTCTGGAAAGCTCGGGAAACTCGGAGGGCGGAGCTTCGGAAAACTCGGGAAACTCGGATGGCGGAGCTCTGGAAAGCTCGGGAGTAGGAGCCCTGGAAGACTCGAGAGGTGCTGGCTCTTGGACGATCGAGGCTTCTGGTGCTGGCTCTTGGACGGTCATGGCTACTGGCACTGGCTCTTGGACGGTCTTGGCTACTGGCTCTGGCTCTTGGACGGTCTTGGCTACTGGCTCTGGCCCGTGGACGGTCATGGCTACTGGCACTGGCTCTTGGACGGTCACGGCTTTAGGCACTGGCTCTTGGACGGTCACGGCTACTGGCTCTGGCTCTGGGACGGTCACGGCTACTGGCTCTGGCTCTGGGACGGTCACGGCTACTGGCTCTGGCTCTGGGACGGTCACGGCTACAGGCGCTGGCTCTGGGACGGTCGAGGCTACAGGCGCTGGCTCTGGGACGGTCGAGGCTACAGGCGCTGGCTCTGGGACGGTCGAGGCTACAGGCGCTGGCTCAGGGACGGTCGAGGCTACAGGCGCTGGCTCAGGGACGGTCGAGGCTACAGGCGCTGGCTCAGGGACGGTCGAGGCTACAGGCGCTGGCTCAGGGATGGTCGAGGCTACAGGCTCTGGCTGGGTTACCGTGGTATGCGCCGGCTTGGGTTCGCCGGGCGCTGAGGGCAGAGCCAAGGGGGGTTTAGGGCATGGGGCTGCGGCAGGCGGAGGCTGGAGTGCAGAGACCTCTCCTTTTCTCCTCTTCCTCCGGGCTGATGCGACTGGCTAGGCTGGGATGCTGTTCCTGGTCAGCGTGGCTTCAGGCTCACTGGCCGTGGTTGACGAGGGCTCAGGCTCGCTGACCGTGGTTGACGAGGGCTCAGGCTCGCTGACGGTAGAGGCCGTAGGCGCTGGTTCGGCTCACTGTGACATGCGTGGCCTCTGGCTTGCAGACCGGGCAGGCGTGGGCTCTGGCTCGCAGACCGGGGCAGGCGTGGGCTCTGGCTCGCAGACCGGGGCCGGCGTTGGCTCTGGCTCGCAGACCGGGGCCGGCGTGGGCTCTGGCTCGCAGACCGGGGCAGGCGTGGGCCGGGAGGCGGAAGCCCGTCTTCTCTCCCTCCTCCGAGCAGACGCAGTGGGCCGCGCTGGCTCATGGAAGGCGACTGGCGTGGGGACGGGCTCGCTGACAGGTGGGGCCAAGGACGACTGGGGAGTCACCACAGTGGGAGGAGAGGTGGAATCCTCCTCGGCGAAGACCACGGTGTAGGGTGAGCCGCAGACCAGTAAGGTCGCCTCCAGGAAGTCGTGGAGAGTCCAACCAAGCGTTGCCGGCGGTGAACCGTGTAGTGTCCCTGAAGAAGACCACCAGGGCTGAGTCCGGGAAGTCTGTGAATTTCGCCAGCGTGAGGAAGTCGCTGATGTGGTCTTCAACAGGGCGGCCCTCTTGTTTGAGGTTGAGCAACCGGCAGTTGGCCCGTATAACTGCTGGATCCATAGTTGGTCGATCGTTCTGTTATGCTTGAGTAAGGAAGCAGACGAGGAGATGCGGATCCAAACGCAGTTGAACTTTATTAAGTGAACAACACAGGAAAAACACAAAGTAACAACCCACGATGGGGAAATGAAACATAAACTGAATAAGCTGACCAGGGTAGACACGAACAGGGAACTCAGGAGGGAAAGATACACCGGGTTAACATCAAACAAAGGGCAACAGAGGGACAAGACAGGGTAACCGTTACACATACATATTAGTTATAAGGTCATGCTACTGTATGTCTGTATCTTCGGTCATCTCTTTATTGCATAGTTTGAAACTTCAGTGATTAACTGTAGTAATATTCTCTTCTGGTTTTAAGCAACGTGGAATTCAAGGGTGTGTTTGTGTGTGCGCTCTATTTGATTGTGCCAATAGGCAGCATCGTTCCATGAGAGTGAAGTGTAACATAATTGGAAAAAATGAGCCTAAGGTTATCTGTGACATAGCTGTACATATTTTTGACAGTTTGATATAAAGTCTTGTTCTGTGCCATTTTATGGTGAGAAGACCTGTGTTTGAAAAAGTATGCATGGCAAAATCAACAGCCTTCTGAAACCATTTAGTCTGCATAGTTCCTTTTCCTTCAAATTGTCTTATGATTGTAATTTTTTTTACAAAAGAAACAAAGGAAAACTACTAAACTGACCATACTATTTGCATATTCAAACAAGGAATGATTTTTGAAAAGTGAAAGATAATGTTATCATTTATTCTCAGACACAAAGAAAATGTTGTCATTATTTACTTATCGCCATTTTGTTTCAGACCATTTCTTGCTTTTATGGAACACAAAAGAAAGTCTTTGGCAGATTGTCTGAGCTGCTCTTTTCCATACAACAAAAGTGGGTGGTTATTTATACTGAAAAAATAAATTAAAAAATGATCCCTTTGACGTGTGTGCTGTAATCCAGGTCTTTGAAACCTATAAACAACCTATATAAACAATAGCTTTGAGTGAAGAGCAATCTGAAATTAAATTAGTTAGTCACTGATTATTTTCCCCTCAGCCATTTTTGTAACTGACATTTTTGAATCTTGAATTCAAATATGTTGCCTATAGATATGTCACACCAGGTTTGATGTCATTGATGTGGAACACCACTGCAAATTTGATTCGAGAACTACGGTAGAGTGTAAGATTATCAGTGAACAACTACTTAAATTTCAGGCTGTTCCTCATTCAAAGCTGTTGAATGACTTCAGAAAAATTGGAAAAGAGCAGTCACACATTCTACCCAACATCCTTTTTTCGGTCACAAAAAAATAGGGGGTGGGAATGACAAAAGTTTGAATAAATTATGTAAAAATATAAATATTTTTGGCTTAACTTTTCCTTTAAAGGCTCATCAGTTAACATTTTAATATTTGGTTTGCAGGGTTTATACATATCAAACACTTTCAACCTTCTCCACGGATCACCTTTGATTTCTATACATGAAAACTGTTCTGTATGCAATTAAAAACATTTGTGTAGGCAGTGGAACTCTCAGACATGTGGGCAGCAATTCGATTAATCTTGCAGCATATTCCCTGACTTCTGACTCCTCAGGTGCCATGTTTTTTGTACATAAATCATTGAGTCCCAAGGACAGGAGCTTTGTAACTTACTAATTAACGTTTTAATTAAATCATCAGCATTATGTAGAAGGCGCTACTTTCACTTTATTGACATAATAAATGAACGGTAAGATGAGCCATCGTCTCAGTAACTTTATTTAGAGAGATGTTACTTGAGTCAAAAGCTTAAGGTCAATGAGAGGAGACAGGTCATTTTGCTTTCGATGCATCGGGTTCAAGGACATTACTGTTAATGTTCTTCTGTGACAGACGTCACCTTTTTCAAGTGGAACTATTCTGGAGACTCTTCTGTTAAGAGTGCTCAAAAATCAGACACGCACACAGTTGCTTACCTAGTGGATAAGAATTGTCAGGCTTAAAAGCATAGCTTACTCATACATTAAAATTCTGTCATAATTTGTACATTCACATATTTTTCCAAACCTTTAAGAATTAGTTTCTTTTTTGGAGCATAAAAAAGAGAAGTTTACCATTTAAATAGCCCTCATGACCTGTGTGCTGTATTTCTGAGATTTCTGAAGTCATGTTAGTTTTATGCAAGGAAATTATCTAAAATGAAGTTATTCACTGAAAATCTTTCTCTCCACTTTTGTTTGTTAGCGTAACTGTTTCTTTCAGGGCATTTACAATCCTAGATTTCAGTCTGTCAGGCTTATTTGAGCAATTTCAGTGAGGTTTAGGAAAATGTTTTCAGAATCCCATCCACCCTGGCCAGGGCATCCGCAGGGAAACATGGTAGTTTATGATTGATTTGAAGGGCAAAATGTGCAGCTGGAACATGGACAAGTGAAAGCCTTTGGGGCATCTTTGGATGTTCACACACTGACCACTGGCATGCATCGTGCGCTGTCAATTCCCAGCTCCTTTTCTGGGAAACATCGTTGCCGTTTTGCTGAACTCATCTGGTCAGTTATTGTCTGTGTGCTGGGATTTGAGAGTGGTATTTCTCAGATATTGTCTAGATGAGCTCACTAAATTGGAGACAAGATTACTAAATGTAAGCAAATACATGAAAGGGGGTTTTCAGGTCTTAAAATTTATGGCTTTAAAGTTTTAAAGTCTTAAAGGGACAGTTCACCCAAAAGTGAAAATTCTGTCATTTACTCATCATTTTACACTCTCCATACATTAAAATATTTTAGAGAAAAATGCAATGGAAGTGAATGGTGACAGGCTATCATTCTTTAACTTTTGTGTTAAGTGAAGAAAGTCAGTCTTTGGGTTTGGAACATCATGACGGTGAGTAAATTATTACATAATTTTAATTTTATGGGTGTATTATCCCTAAATCATCCTTCACTGGAACAGACATTTAGGTGTAACTTTAACATGCATACATTATGAAATGTAACCAAACATGTACAGAAAGCACTTTTTTTGTTTGTTTTTATTTTTTCTCTTTAAGACCTTTTTAGTGGCATAATTCCCACAGCAGTGTGTATCAAGGAGTTTGCCAGCTCAACCTTTATACTCATGGCTGCAATCCAGACACATCAGTAGCGTTAATTTACCCTCTGTTACCAAAGCAAAGTGCTGCTCTTTTTGCTAGGCGGTTCTGTGTGAGACCAAAAAATGAGAACCATAGAACCCCTAGAGGGACCTATTCATTCAGCATCCTGTCATCGTGGGGTGAAATTGGGAGGGTAATAGCCTTGTGCTGCCAAGAGCTCTTCTCAAGCCAATACCTAGAGATTAAAAGTAGGCTGACTACAAAATTCTAACCACAAACCTATCCACCCCTTTTGGAGCAGTTATGCATTTTGAGGTAATCGAGAATTAGGGGCTGTTCAGACAAATGTCTTTTGCGCTAAATAAAGCTAGACCCAGCACAACAAAAATAACTGAATTCATATGTCTTAGGAGACATTTTTCAAAGATGCATTTCTTTTAAGCTTCACATGATGTCTTAAAATATTCGGCACTCCTGAGCAACAAAAAACAACAAGACGTGGATGCATATTGATATTACATGTTCTAATTATGTTTACAGTTCACATTAGGCTCATGTATATTTGCTCGGTACTTAAGTACTGAAGCCTATTTGAAGTAGATCAAAAATTCAACCTTGAAAATTTTTTGTCGAACTCAGGACATTGGCATGCAGTACTAACTGCTGGATTTAAGCCTAAATATGAAATATGATGATGTATTTGAGAACTTCAAATTCACTGAAACAGTGTTTTCACTCAATGAATTTAAAATGCTTAAAATATGTTGATTAAATATGTACTGTGTATAAACTGATGAGCCAAAACATTTTGTCCACCAGCCTAATATGCCGTTGGTTCTCCACGTGCTGCCAAAATAGCACTGACATGGCATGGACTCTACAAGACCCCTGAAGGTGTCCTGTGGTGTCTGGCACCAAGATATTAGGAGCATGCCTTGATTATTTTTTACTAGGTTTTTACTGCATTTTTAGTTCTTGCGTTACACTTTTTGAAACATTTTTGCAACAGTGGCTGATTGGTCAATATCTTCAAACTTTTAAGCAATTTCAGAGCAAATATATCAATATCGAAGTATATATTTGAATATTTAATTTTAAATTTTTTTTATAAATGTATATAGAGACTGGGTTATGATTTCAAACCTTGGATGAACAGTGCAACATTTAAATACAATGTTAAATACATGTTTAGGGCTCATCACCAGTTTACCGCCTAGAAGATTACACTGCATTTTATATGGTTCAGCCTCTATTTATCCCCACTTTCCAACCCTGCTCTCTAGTCACATATACCTGCTTTCCAAAGGTTTAAAAGTCCACCAACATTTTTAAGCTGTTATGTTGTGTAACTTTTTGGGTGCCTGGAAATTGTAAGCCATTGAACTTTTTATTTCTTCTCATGCCCACTTCCAGTTGTGACATATTGTCTGAAATGACCATTTACATTTTCTCTCCTCCTGTAGGTTGTTGAAATTGCCATAAAAGTCAGTCCTATGTTGGGCTCCCATATGTTCCAGCCTCTTTTGCCAGCTGTGTTACGGGGGATTGTTGAAGGCGAAGTAAGTTTGAACACTGGATAGTCCACTAGGCCTAGTACACTAACATAATTTCATTGAAACGGTACAGTTTCCTGTTTTCACTGCTTACACATACTTGTGTATTTGACTTCAGAGGTATCCTGTGGTTATGTCTATGTACCTGGGGGTGACAGGACGGATTCTACTGCAGAATTCAAGCTATTTCACATCACTTCTCTCACAAATGGCTGTGGAATTTAACCAGGAGGTAAGAGTGACTGCCAGGCCGCCAGCACTTGCTTGCCAGAAAGATGCTGCTTGGTCATTTTCAATACAAAAAAATATATAGTTCTGGTCCTGGATTCTCTCAACACCAGTAAATGTCCATGATACTCAATAAAAATGTTCGGTACTACAGTAAAAACTATGATATGTTCAAAAATGCTAATGAACACACTTTTTTTAATTACAAGAATTAAACATTAAAATACAAGTTAAGCTGAATTGACAGTGTTTGTTGCATAATATTAATTACCACAAAGTAAATTTGGGCTACAATAAGGCTCTTAAAATGGAAGTGAATGGGGCCAATTTTTGATAATTAAAATACTGACTTTTTCAAAAGAATAGCCACATGATTTAAACAATATGCATGTTAACTTGATTATATTGTAATCAAATCACTTGCTAAACTTTTCTGTGTAAAGTTAATTGGCAATGTAATGTAAACAGTCAATTTAAACAACATGAGTTTTAACAGAAGAATTGAACTGCTTTTATAAAATTATAAGCTTCAAATTTCTGCCTTTTTTAAATCCTCCAAAAATTGGCTCCATTCACTTTCACTGTAAGTGCCTCACTGTAACCTTGATTTTGGATTTTTTTATAGAGAAAAGGATGGATGAGTAAATAAAGTTTTGTGGTAGGCCTAATAAATATTATGCCACACATGCTATCAAATGAGCTTAACTTGTTTTTAACTTGTTTTTAACTTGTTTTAGTAAACAGAACTTTTGCGTTTTTCAAGTGATTAAAGAGGATTACATTAAGATCAGTTAGTGGTTTTCTCTTTTTCTTTTTAGTATTGTTATTTGTTTAATATGAAAGACATAATTGACAGTGGCAGGTCTGTTTGGTTACTTTTACAATGCAGGTCTTGTACGCAGTTGTTTTTCTTTTTCCACAATTTTTTAACCTGTCTGTTTACATTCATTTAAGACACTCTGACAAGCACTTTGAAATGCCCCACTCAAACTTCCTGTTGAGTTTAAGTGAAATTCGCCAACACAGGGAAGATATATGCGCCTGACAAGCTGATTCTATATTTTGTTTTCTATAATGTGAAGCTAGGGCTGCGGGCCATTCCTTTCCAGCCATCACTAAAGTCACAATGTAGTACAGTCTCCCATACCTTACTGCTTAAATATTTTACTATTTAAAAAGAGTAGCTTGCCTGACTTAAAATCAAAGATCACTTGCCTCATGCCTGTGTCTATCTAGCCAATTTTTAGTCACAAGCATAATTGATATAGTCGCTGGAGAATCAGAGGGAGAGTTAACAGCCCCAGGAACAGTCCCTGCCAACTCAGACGCAACTTCCAACCTGTTATTATTAGTCTGACTTTGGCCTGAACAGTGAGCCATGGCTGTGACCTGTAAGCTTCTTCTCACACTGAAGAACTGATAAGCCATTTTCCTGCTCGAATCTGATCCAAACATTATCTTGATTGATAAATGTGGTGATTGTGTGAAAAAAAAGCATTTTTTCTGGGGTTTCCCTGCACTTCAGTGACTTATAAAATAAGAAAGCAGAGGCAGAACAGTCTGTTTGAGTCATTTTGTTTTCACACTGAATCTGCAGATAAACATGTACTTTCTACAGCAAGCACCATCACACATTCAAAGAGTGAAATTTATCCATGAATTGCATTCTACTTTGTGTGGTCCTATTGTATTTATTGCAGCATGTGACTTGGAACCAGAGAAAAAGTACAGTGTCAGTCATTTTCCATTCTTATTTGGTGAGTGTGACAAATCTCTGACAGAAGAGGGTGAGATTTTAGCAAATAAAGTCAATAGGTGTGTTGTAAGTCGACTTCATATGTTGACAGGAAACACACACACAAAAGCATAAAGTAATTAACAAACAAACAAAAATACACCAGCCTGGCCTACTTTCTCAGTGCAACGTAGCTTTATTTTGGTGAGTGGTAGCTAATAATACTGTAATTTGGTCCCTGTGGAACCTGATGTTTTGCTGAGCCGCCCACATAGGCCACCCTCTCAACCCTGGGCTGCATCGCTGTAGCTCCTCTCTCTGCTGAATAATTGAACTTGTTTTCACCATTCTTGTCGCAGCATATATAAGTATTCTCCTTAATTTCCTCGATCCCAGAAATATCTTTAACACTGAGACTCCTTCATTATTTACAGTATCAGCCAAATAACTTCAGAGACTGAGGTTTTTATATATACACCCTGTCAGGTAGCTTTAAGGACCCTCATTCATTTCATCTTATGAAGCCAGTATTAATTAATCTTGTTACTGGTTCCTCACTTACCGGTGCACTGGCTTGCAGTTAAATAAACTCCAACCATATGTAATATTAAATACAGATACTCGAAAAATATTAAAATGTCTTAAATGGTAGTTCACCGAAAATGAAAATTCTCTCATCATTTACTCACCCTTATGCCATCCCAGATGTGTATGACTTTCTTCTGCTAAACACGAAAGATTTATAGAAGAATTTCTCAGCTCTTTTGGTCCATACAATGCACGTGAATGGGTGCCAAAATTTGGAAGCTCCAAAAATCACATACATAAGTCATAAATGTAAGCCATAAAACTCCGGTGGTTAAATCAATATCTTCAGAAGCAATATGATAGGTGTGGGTGAGAAAAAGATCATGTTCACATTCTTCTTGTGTTTTTGGTGATTCACATTCTTCATGCATAGTGCCCTCTACAGGGCAGAGAAGAATTTCAAGCAAAAATGTACTTAAATATTTACTTATCTGTTTTTCACCCACAACTATTATCACATCTGAAAATATGTATTAACTGGAGTTGTATGGATTACTTTGTGCTTTTTTGGAGCATCAACATTTTGGTACCCTTTGCGTCATTTTGGAAATATTGTTCTAAAATCATAATTTGTGTTCTGCAGAAGAAAGTCATACACATCGATGATGGTATGAGGGTGAGTAAATGATGAGAATTTAAATTTTTGGTTGAACTATACCTTTAAGTTCACTATCAAAAACTGAAATGGATAGTTCACACACACAAAAATTCTGTCATTTAATCAGCCAACATGTTCCAAACTTGAACCACCTTCTTTGGAACACAAAATATGTTTATGGCTGTTCATCGAATGTGTATTTGTATCCATCTGCACTGCTTTTCAATTGCTTTTATATGTAAATATTAGCTAAATCTGCCTTTTTTTGACCACCATGTATCGATATCTTTTTCAGCGTCTCACACGAGTGCTATGTTGTTTAGACACTGTCAAATTTAAAAGAACAAACTTTAAAAAATTTGTCTTAGGACACCTGCGGCCTGCTATCCATGGCACTGCATCTATCTTTTTTTTATTGCAAGAATTCATTCCTTCTGAACGGCCCTTACATTTCATTTCTTTAAACATGCAAATACCCTAAGAATATGAGAAAAGAATGTTTATCATGGAGATCCCTTGCTTTTTCAGGCAGATCAGCTCTTGGGCAATATGATTGAGATGTGGGTGGACCGCATGGACAACATCACCCAGCCAGAGAGGAGAAAGCTCTCTGCCCTGGCTCTCTTGTCTCTTTTACCATCTGACAACAGGCAAGTCATCTTCCAGACACTGCAGCCTCACCCTATCACATTTGCATGCAGATGTCTGAAGCCTATATAGTAGATGTCATCGGTGAGCTGCACAAATGATAACACTTATTCATTGATTTGACATTCACTTCAGAAAGCAAAGGTATGCAACATTACTCTGTTAAAGTGGCTCACCATTAGACATGGCTGCTTGTATATCGTGTGTCATTAGTTCAAATGTCTGGTGGGCTCTTTATCGTGACTTGTCTTAGAGCAATCATGCCCCGGTCCAAATCACTGAGATACATTTTTTTCCCCCATTCTGTTGATGTGAACATTAATTGAGGCTCCTGACACATATCTGTGTGATTTTATGCAGTGTACTGCTGCCACACGATTGGCTGATTAGATAATCGCATGGATGATTGTTGGTGCCAGATGGGCTGGTATGAGTATTTCTGTAACTGCTGATCTCCTGAGATTTTCATGCACAACAGTGTCTAGTATTTACTCAGAATGGTGCCAAAAACAAAAAATATCCAGTGAGCTGCAGTTCTGTGGACGGAAATATCTTGTTGATGAGAGAGATTGACAGAGAATGTCCAGACTGGTTTGAACTGAAAAAGTCAACGGTAACTCCGATAACTACTCTGTACAATTGTGGTGAGAAGAAAATAATTTCAGAATGCTATTATGAGATTCAGGTTGGCACTGTTTTGGCGGCACAAGGGAGACCTACACAATATTAGGCAGGTGGTTTTAACATTGTGGCTGATCGGCGTATATAATACACACACAATTTTATGATGGAAAATGAGGAAAGAAAATGCAGAATATTAATTAAATTAACTTTTTACATTTTCTCAAAATTCACTCCAAAACATTTACACTGGCGGCCAATTGTTTTCAATAATGTACAGATTTTGCAGTTTCAGAAGGAAATTGTTGCTTTAATTCACCAAAGTGGTATTCATCTGATCACAAAGTATAGTCAGGACATTACGGATGTAAAAAAACAACACCATCATTATTTGAAAAATAATTGATCATATCTAGACAGGCCTCATTTCCAGCAGCCATCACATGACATTTTTTTTCAAATTGTAATAGTAATGTTTCACGTTATTAATGTCCTGACTATACATTGTGATCAGTTAAATGCCATTTTGGTGAATAAAAGTACCAATTTTTCCATAAGAGCAACACCTGTACATTATCCCAAAGTTTAGTGTGTGTGTGTGTGTGTGTGTGTGTGTGTGTGTGTATACACACACACATTATTTGGCTATTTGCTGCCAAATAGTTTCTCACTTCAGATTTGTCTCATTTATTGTACACTCACCTAAATGATTATTAGGAACACCATACTAATACTGTGTTTGACCCTCTTTCGCCTTCAGAACTGCCTTAATTCTACGTGGCATTGATTCAACAAGGTGCTGAAAGCATTCTTTAGAAATGTTGGCCCATATTGATAGGATAGCATCTTGCTTCTTGTTGATGGAGATTTGTGGGATGCACATCCAGGGCACGAAGCTCCCGTTCCACCACATCCCAAAGATGCTCTATTGAGTTGAGATCTGGTGACTGTGGGGGCCATTTTAGTACAGTGAACTCATTGTCATGTTCAAGAAACCAGTTTGAAATGATTTGAGCTTTGTGACATGGTGCATTATCCTGCTGGAAGTAGCCATCAGAGGATGGGTACATGGTGGCCATAAAGGGATGGACATGGTCAGAAACAATGCTCAGGTAGGCCGTGGCATTTAAACGATGCCTAATTGGCACTAAGGGGCCTAAAGTGTGCCAAGAAAACATCCCCCACACCATTACACCACCACCACCAGCCTGCACAGTGGTAACAAGGCATGATGGATCCATGTTCTCATTCTGTTTATGCCAAATTCTGACTCTACCATCTGAATGTCTCAACAGAAATCGAGACTCATCAGACTAGGCAACATTTTTCCAGTCTTCAACTGTCCAATTTTGGTGAACTCTTGCAAATTGTAGCCTCTTTTTCCTATTTGTAGTGGAGATGAGTGGTACCCGGTGGGGTCTTCTGCTGTTGTAGCCCATCCGCCTCAAGGTTGTGCGTGTTGTGGCTTCACAAATGCTTTGCTGCATACCTCGGTTGTAACGAGTGGTTATTTCAGGCAAAGTTGCTCTTCTATAAGCTTGAATCAGTCGGCCCGTTCTCCTCTGACCTCTAGCATCAACAAGGCATTTTCGCCCACAGGACTGCCGCATACTGGATGTTTTTCCCTTTTCACATCTTTGTAAACCCTAGAAATGGTTGTGCGTGAAAATCCCAGTAACTGAGCAGACTGTGAAATACTCAGACCGGCCTGTCTGGCACCAACAACCATGCCACGCTCAAAATTGCTTAAATCACCTTTCTTTCCCATTCTGACATTCAGTTTGGAGTTCAGGAGATTGTCTTGACCAGGACCACACCCCTAAATGCATTGAAGCAACTGCCATGTGATTGGTTGATTAGATAATTGCATTAATGAGAAATTGAACAGGTGTTCCTAATAATCCTTTAGGTGAGTGTATATATCCACGTATTGTATTCATGTATTTCTTTTGTATATGCCCATCACAAAATCTGGGATTATGGAATTGTGTTGGGACTGTGAATTTGGTTAAATGCTGCTGCTGGTCTGCTGTCACCTTATATCATTGAAATAGATCTTGTTGGTCATTGTTCTATGAAATCAATAATTACATCAAAACCTGAGCCCTTCATTGTCAGTCTCTCTTCCAGGCATAGCAGTGATTAACTGGCAACAATGCATTTCCATCATGGCCTTGTTTTCTTTCTCAGGGATTTAGAGCTTTGCTGTGATGTACAGAACAGGTACCCCATGCAGCTTAAGTTTGAGTCTGGAGGGGGAGCAGAGTAGTCATGCTTTGTAGAGACAGCCTGGATCCATTCACGAAGCTGGGCTCTGAGCCTCAGCCTCTGAAGCATAGAAGCATCATGGTCGTTTTCTCCATTATTGGCACATCTTGCCTTCTGTTCACATCCAAACAAGCTAGAGAATTCTATGTCTGTTGCGACTTATAGGAAATGTTACATTGTTTACTAACCATCATGTTGCTCCAAACACTGTCAATCTCATGACAAAAAAGCACCATAAATGTGGTGCCTGTAACTCGTGCACCAAGTCTTCTGAAGCCTTACAATAACATCTGTGTAAAGAACACACCAAAATTTAAGTCCATATTCACTGATAAGTCTTTCGCTCCAGTAGGCTGTAAACATCTGTGACTAGATCATTGAGTCAGTTAGTTGATCTCGAGTACCAAATCTGTTTGATTGTTGAACGAATCATTCAGAAATGGATTAAGAGATTAATTAAAAGATACAACTAAAAACAGCGATTCATTCAAGAATCGAACATTTAGTCCTCTAATGAACTCGAATATCTGGATTTCTAGTGAATAACAACTTAAATTTGTATCTGTTCCTCAAACAAAGCTATTGAATGGCTTCAGAAGACTTGAAATATACAGTAGTTGTGTTAACCACTTTTATAATTTAAGGTTCCTTTTTTGTCATGTCAGAGCTTGACAGCCCAGCCCTTATTCACTTTTAATTTTATGGAAAAGAGCAAGCAGGATATTCTTCAAAAATTCACCTTTTGTGTTCCATTTAAAGAAAGTAATTCATATGGGTTTGGAATTATATATAGTGTCAGTAAATAAAGGCACATTTTTCATTTTGGGTGAGCGATTTCTTTAAAATCCAAAGTACCATTTTATCAAATGCAATATTGAAACAAACTAATTTTAGGAGGAAATTGTACTCCAGTCAACAATCATCCATATTCTGATATATTTTTGATTTTTTTGTGTCTGTTTTGGACTTGTGTGAATCAAACAGCGCAGATAGAATTATGAGAGCTGACTCTGAAAGGATATTTAGCTGCATCAAGAGGCTTGCTGAAATGAGGCACAGCATATTAATTTTCACAGACATTCAGAGCACCCTGAATGCCATTTTCTGATGCTGCCATTGCTGTTCTATTTGCTGTGTTCTGACTGCACTTTCTCTCAATAAACACCTGTGGCCTTTACAGCAATGCCAAAGGCACTGAATGTTTCTCCACAGAGGCACAATTTGTCACAAATAGTTTCACCCCTAATGAAGTATAACCACGGTGATGACAGCAATGAAACGATACAGATTTGACTCCGGTTCATTCATTTGGATAGCAAAGAATAAACAGATGATAATGATGTAATGATTTATATGCATACAGCCAAGCCAAATATAGAATTATGCAGATGGAATCTTCTTTTTTGCACATGCACAAATAGAACCATTCAAGGTGTTTTCAATGGGACACATTTGGAAAAATGATGTTTGAGTTTGCTAGAACATTTAAACAGTTTGCAGTAATGCTGTTTGCTTGATTACAGTTGTTATACATATTCATAAAGAAAGGCAAGTTGATTACATGATTTAGAAGGTGGTTAATGTAATGTTAATTTCCTTGTTAAATGCCCATGAGACATAAGTAATGTTGATTCAGCTATTACTTTCTGCCATTTGTGAATGTTGCACATGACTTGAGTGATTTTGGGAACCATCTCTTTGTGTAAAGCTCTTTACCTTATATATATTTGCCTCTGTCTAAATTCAAAAGATACAAAATGTATTTACTGTGCCCATTTTCCTTTAGGCCACTTAAAAAGGGGATGTACATTCTTCAGGAAAATTAGAGCTATGTCTCTACTATGATACCAAGTCACAGATTAGGGAAAGTTTATGAAGTGATCACAGTAAGTAGCCTAAACATCCTCCTCAAAACTCATATGTTAAATGAATGTACCACAGTTGATTAGACTTTGAATGAAACAAATAAATTAATAATATTAATAATATATGTATGTTTAGACTTTGTGCATCATTCAAGAGTAAAATTTCCTCTTCCGACAGTAGGTTATCATTTAACACTGAAAGCAACCCTTTTCGCCGTTTTCAAATGATTTTTTTTATTTGAATGAATGATTGCTCCCGTTTGGCTTTCTCTATGTGGTTGATCAGTTTACTTCCAACCGCCGTAGCCATTTACAGTTGTTTCTTAAAGTCCCTACTGTAACTTTCATAAATCAAAAAGTCCAACCACAGCTTGAGTGTCTACATTTACTCATCATCAATGCTTATTTAAGTTCAGGAACTTAAAAGTTTGTGTATTACCATTTTCAGATATAAATGTTCATGAAGTTTTTACAGTAGACGGTAGCTGAGAAATACAGTTGAGCAGCAAATAGATACCGGTATCTTTCGCTGACATTGCAGAAAATTAAGCAAAATGATACAATCTTCATGTGTCTGTCATGACTCTAACAGTTCAGCTAACTAAGCAAGGTTTGTGACGGGACAATTTATCGTGGTTCCCATAGCGCCTTTAGACTAGAAAAATGTTTTTCCCATCTAAAATTAGCTTTATTAATCAACATGTTTTGAGCTATTGATAATAAGCTAACATTCTTTTTACATTTTGTGAAAATGAATCAGTCAGAGATAACATCATCTCAAGCAAGAATGACAACAGAAAACTTTGAAATTACAAGTTCTCTCCTTATGATGACAAACATTTCCATTATTTGATAGTCAGCCCATTTATGCTTATCTATTGCAAACAGTATTTTTAAACTGCACTATTTTGATATACATGTTTGTTTGTTTTTGGTAGATTTGTGGTAGATTTTAAGGAAAATAAAAAAAAATGACATTACCAACATTTTCTCTCAGGTGTTACCCCTAAACCCCCAAAAAGTATCTTTCCTATATACAAATAGTTGAAGATCCTCCATAGCTCACTATTTTGGTTATCTTTGGGCCACAATGTCCTCATTCTTGTCCAGTTATTAAGAGACTTTTTGACTGTTGATTTATGATTTGTTTATTTTACAAAGTAGGCTACTATTGCTACCAACTTGGAAATGTATAACAATTATTCAAACAAATGTGCATTTCTTACACCTTGTTATTGGTCATAATGGCTACGAAATTATGTTATTATGAACGTAATAGTTGTCTTTACCTTTGGTGGGATGGAAATGTAGAGACTTGACCTTGGAAATTGTATTGAATTCCCCTGCTCTGTAGAGTTCAAGTGCTCGGGGTTGTGAACACATGTTTCCTCTTCACATGTTTCATTCATTTTCTCATTAAGCATTTAAAAGAATCCTTCTGTAAAGAATCCTATGCCTAGCACAAAACCAACCAGCTCTGAGATAAACATTATGCATTATGCATTCGTTTTCAAGTCAGAAATTGTTGTAATTTGTCTCCAAGTCTCAATATATTTGTTAGATTTGAAAGGATTGATGCACTCACTGGGGATTGGCACACCAAACATATACATCAGTGGTACTTCTCCTATTCTCTTTGCCAAATCCATATTTAAAATAATTTTTGCAGTATACATTTTTCCCTTTTGGGTTTCTACCTCGAGAAATCTTCAACCCTGGTTTCTCTGCCTCTTTTAGAATAGTAAATTTTATGAGCTTTGACTTTTGAATAGATGAAGTAACCATTGACATTTTGTGTTTTGTTTTGTTTTGTTGACCTCTGGTTGAAAACTCTGAACCCATGAAAGCCTTGAAAATAACCCATCTGGCTTGCTAAACGAAATGGCAGTTCATCAGGTTTAATTGCCTGAAAGTGCTGGTTTGGGTGTCGTTACGTATTATACAGGCCTCTTATTCAGTTGCAAGAAAATCTTGAGTGATAAGAAATCTTTAATATGATGCATCTATGATAGGTGACTACCGTTCTCTTGTGGTTCTAATATCAACAGAATGAGATAAGATTGCCCACATCCTGTATTCAACTACTGTGAAGTAATATTAAAGCAGTAAACTTTATTAAATGTAAGAGGCATAGATATTCAGAAATCAACAGAAGTAAAATTAAAATTTTACTTCTGTAAGGTTTTTGACCAAAAGGGGGAATGTATAAGTGAAATTAATAATTAAAGGTATTGTTCACTCTAATATGTAAATGTTGTAATAATTTACACAACCTCATATTCCATACCATGTGACATTCTTCCCTCCATGGAACATGAAAGGAGATAAGAGTTGTAAATAAGGATTTATGAGAAAAGAGATTAAGCAGAATGTTAACTTCAGTCACCATTCACTATAATCCTATGGGTAAATTATGCAATGAAATTGAATGGCGACTGAGGTCTTTTTTTGGCTGATCAGTTTCTTTAAGGAACCACTCAATTCCCTAGTACCGGGGTGTGGATGGGTGATGGCAAAAGCTGTATGTTGCAACATCATAATTTCATACCACCCTCCTTTCGTTCCTGAACAATTTCTTGTTATTAAGTAATATCGGCTTTGCCCCTCTTCCTTAGCAGCTACACAACCTCATCATCTTCATCCATTTCACAAAAGCAGAGATCTGATTGCTGTTCCAGAAATGGTATCGACTAGTTCATTTCACGGAGCAATGTTTTCGAGATTTAAGACTGACCTTCCTTATCTTGCTTTTCATTGAATGCTGCATGTGAGCAGATCCGAGGCGCAGGTAGAATCGTCACATAGTTCTAAGTGGACAGTCGAGGCATATCATGTGTTTCGACTCTACGAGTGACGGATGAAACAATTTGGATCAGACATCGGGGGTTATATTGAAGGTTGTGATGGAAAGAGCCAAACACATGGAATTTGGCCCAGGCACACATTATGAGAGAGAAATGTGCAGGGATTTATAAGGACCACATAAGGTCTGGACCATGGGGTGTATTCATTCTTAATATGCCAGACAAGAATTCAAGGCTTTCAAATGGAGAGATTCCCCTTGGTAAAAATCCAAAGTGTTGCTGCCTCACAGCAGACCTGCATAGGACTGGGTGTTTTGACCAAAATCTTAGAATATGATATCATGTTATTGTTTTTATCACAGTATATTGTTTTTTAGCTAGAAATTCAACCCTAAAATATTTTATATATAGCAAACCCTGTAGTAATGTCCATTTCTGATAATCTTAGAAACTATTAGATACCTTAAAAATGAGCAGGAGTTACTTGATGGACCCAAACCAAAAGATAAGATTTTTCATTACAAATGATTGATAAAACAGCTTCACATTATGTAATACTTGAGTTAACCATTTCAGACCCAATGTCCATTCCAGTGGATATGAATTTCTCTAGTGTTTTTGTTTTTATAGGTTTTTGTTTAAAGGTTTTGTGCCACCCAAATCACAAAGAATTAGTAGGTTAGATGCTTGGTCAAACTATAAGTGTCATATCGCACATCGTTACTGTACTTTTTGAACAAATCTTCCTTTTAATTGACACATGGTGGCGTGTGACAAGGCAAATTAGAGTAGAAATAAAGCATGGTCATATTTTTTGTGTCCCTAGAACATATTTGGCATCTGAAAGAGGTCTTAAAACAGTAACGCATTACAAATATGATTAGATGTGCCACATTTGAAGTCATTGTGAAATGACTAGTTGCACTCACCTGTGACGGTGTGACTTAGACTTGTAGGAAATTAACCTTAGACTTGTACACAAGTCTTCAGGTCTACAAGGAAAAATATTTTGTCTGAATAAGTGCCTCTTGTGTACTTGTTTTTTTTACTGTGAAAATGTTTGTTTATTTGCTCACGTTTTCTAGGAAATCCTTTTTTTAATAAATGTATGAAATTAACTGTACTGCAATTTTTTATAAAACTGACATGCAGCAAAACATTACCAAAAAAATGGTAAGCCTTGACTTGATTGAGCTCTACGTCAGAGACATCTCTGGTTTAATTGTATATTAATATGGCAAGTTGCGATGCTGCTGGGAAACTCTGGACACATGCGGCATGATATCAAATAATCAAAGCTGTCTACACTGGAAGCGCCCATCTGTGACACAGTTTTGCAGAGTGACTATAGTTTTCTGCTTTTTGTCAGAATATGTAAATCATGTTGCATATATACGCAGTGCAAAAGAGTATCGAGCATGGTACAAAAGAATATCTAGCGCTTGACACAGGTCTATATATACCATCATGCCACCAAACCCTACCCCTGCATTAAGGGTTTAATCTAATGAATGTCTGCAGAGTTATTGGCAATAACTGCCTCCGCTTATATATGCATTCTAATGTTCCCTTGAGTGTAGTTTACATTTTAACAGTCGATCAGACAAAGAGCTATTCATGAGCTTTTAGGCTCATGATTATGCTCCTTTTCAGAAGATGATGAGAGTCTCTCTATGGGTGCCCTCAGTGGCTGGGCCCCTGAAAACTGTCCCCATTTTCCCCCCTTATGGGCAACCCTGGCTACTGGCTTGTGAACACATCGGTGTGAATAACCCAAAAGGCTCTAAAACGTCTCTCTGTCAGAGCAATGTCATTTCTCTCTCAGAGAGGATGTGGTTTGGTTATGTATGGTCATGTTCATTCTCTCACTAATGTTTTCCACTGTGATAATTTCTCAGCGTGATCCAGGACAAGTTCTGCGGGATCATTAACATCAGCGTGGAGGCACTGCACGATGTGATGACAGAAGACCCTGAGACTGCCACTTTCAAAGAGTAAGTTTGATTCAGTCTGTGTGATGATACTTCTCCACAGAGGCAGCACGTTTGCCTAATGACCTGGAACGTTGTGGACAAGGGCACAAACTGTCATGCAAGTGCGTTTAACCAAACAAATGCTCAATGTTGGGGAAATGGTTGCATGAAATTTCATTGTTAGAAATGACTACAGTGTTTCCTGCTCTTTTCTTGTTTTGGCACTTTCCATGAATAAGATATACTTTGGTGTTCCATTACTTTTTAAAGCACAATTCCCATTTTATTGTGAGAACTACCATATATTCTCAGTAAATCCTTATTTAATATAAAATTAATCTCAAAGTTGCTATTTCTTTTAACCATATAAACTAATTTTAATGAATATAAATCGAGTATTGGCACACAGTGTATTGCTACATCTAAATGATTTTGCCCCAGTACAAACACTTTTTTTAATTCTTTGACACTAAAAAAGTATTGTAAACAAATATTTTAGTTTTCTAGGGATTCAGGCCCGATTTTGTACCCTATGCATGGAAAATTATTATTAAACCATTATAAATTGTCAAAACATCGTAGTAAACCCAAGAAATGGTTAAACATGCCTGTATATAGAGATGTTTTTGCAAAGAACATCATTCCATTTGAACACAAGGGTAGTGTTTTAAATAGAAGACATCTGATACGCCACATTAGTATACGGTATCTTTGTTTTTATGTAAAGCTTTGTGCAGTGCGTATGCAGTTCATGAAATGTGAATGATGCCTCAAGGCAGCCAATAATTCATGACTTCAGGATGAGACGCTATACCCTTATGTTCGCTTTCTAAGGCATTTTATCATTTGCGGGACGGATACACAACTTTATACATACATCAGTGGGGTGCCAAAAGAGTATTCATAAATATAGTGAGAGTTTACACAGCTACAGTGCAAGGCACCAATGGAGGCCGGGGAAAAATGCAGCATTTTAGAAATTAAATGTATCTTGAATGTAATTTCTCTAAATTGCACTCTCACAGTTCAAAAACTTACACTCTCTCTCTCTCTGTCTGGCTGTTTTTAGTTGCATGCTGATGAGCCACTTTGAAGAACCAAAGCTGACTGATGATGAGGAACCCCCAACAGAACAGGACAAGAGGAGGAAACTGGTGAGTGTCTCACCTCAGCTCAAAGGTCACAGGTTAGATGCTCCTATTGATGACAGTTGCCACCAAGTGGCCCATATTGAGTTGCAGTGAGTGAAATAATTTTTTTACTAAGCAGTGCATTAAAGCTAATATGACTGGGGCCTGGGTAGCTCAGCGAGTATTGACGCTGACTACCTCCCATGGAGTCGTGAGTTCGAATCCAGGGTGTGCTGAGTGACTCCAGCATGGACTGTTGGCTAGGGGAGGGTAGAGTCACATGGGGTAACCTCCTCGTGGTTGCTGTAATGTGTGGTTCTTGCTCTAGGTGGGATGCTTGGCGAGTTGTGCGTGGATGCCGCGGAGAATAGCGTCTCCGCGGTAACGCGCTCAAGCCACGTGATAAGACACAACTGAGGCAACTGAGATTTGTCCTCCACCACCTGCATTGAGGCGAGTCACTACGCCACCACGAGGACTTGAAGCACATTGAGTATTAGGCTTTCCAAATTAGGGAGCAAAGGGAGAAAAAAAAAACAAATATGACAAAGTTTGTCCAATACATTGCTACTTCAATGCAAGGCTTATCACAAAGAAATCTGAAGAAAAAAAAATCTTAATTTATAAATACACTGGTGTTCTTTTGTTAGTTCATGGAAGTTCATATTGCAATGTATACTTTAATGGAACTTTTCATGTGAAAATGTCCAAGATTAATAAACGCTGTAAACGTATCAATTATTAGCTAACATATTCAACCTTATTGTAAAGTGTAAATTACTGATAATCAACCAACACTCAAGCTAACATTAAGAGCAGATTGCATTGATTATATTCATTTAAAGATGATACCAATATACTCTGACTGGCCAATTTAATTCCAGTTGCCAATTAATATTTCTCATAAACCCTTAACCTGCAGCAAAATGCACCTCACTGTAAAATTACAAACAAAAATTGACATTAAGTTAAATTTTAACGTTTATTGAAATACAGTGCTGTGAAAAAGTCCAGTTATCGGAAGCATTTGACTGCAACAGTTGCTGCTAATATGGCACAACCAGCTATAAAATTTAAGGGAGCAGTTCGTTTTTAACATGGGTGAAATAGGTGTTAGATATTTTTGCTTCAATAAAAATATATATATATATATATATTGTAAAACTGTATTTTGTGTTTACTCAGGTTTCCTTTGTTTTATGTTATATCTTATTTGAAGATCTAAAAACATTTTGTATGAAAAATACACAAAAATGGAAGAAATCAGGAAGGGGCAAATAATTTTTCACAGTACTGTATATAGAAAGCCAATATGTTTGTTTTGTTTTTGTTTTGTTTTTGTTGTCACTGTCAAAGATTATAATGAAACACTGGTCACTAGTAAACACAATGACAGATCAGCATCACAAAGCCTATATATATATGTTCAAGAGAGATATATCCAATACTAGCTCTAACACCGCTCTACAGAGATCATTAGTATCGATGATTACCCTCCTTAGGGCTTTGTTTAGGATAAGTATCTCATCACAAATAATTAAGCATTTAGGAGACGTCTCAATGCCATTATTGCTTGATAAATAGCCTGTTCGGTTATTACTATCAACACGATGAACATTTATCTCTTGTGGGTTCTTCAAACAGGTTTGTTACTGACACTCACACACTAGGATGAGGGACTCTAAATGAGACTGAGAGCATGTGCACAAACTGTTTCTATCATTGCATAAGCAGGCTGACTGACAGCACTCGTGTTACACAGAGCATACTCAGATTTACATTATATAGATGATAGAAAACGGCTGATTGAAAATCTGTCTGCAAAAAAAAAACTGAATATTAACACATTTGCCTGCAGTTTAAAACCCTATTAGAACTTATTCAATTGCCTGCATAATATACTGTTCCTGGTGGTATCTGATACTTTCAGGCGATTTAAAATAAAACATACGTGTCACAACCTTTTCTAAATGGGGTTATGTGACTGTAGAAGTTAAAAAAACTGAAGGTTTAAGAGAGGAAGAAATGAAAGGCAAAAAGCTATATGTTTTAGTTCCAGTTTCAGATCGATGAACAAATGTAAAATGTGTTGCTTTTGTCTTACAAAGTAGTGTTTTTCACAGCCTAAGGAATGTAAGTGTTTCTTTGTTAGTGATTGAACTGAACACTGTTCTAACCAGATGACGTGATAAAGCCATCTCTTCTATGTAAATCTGTGTTTTTATCCTAACCAGGCAATAGTCTGTTTTGTTGATTACTTGGTTTCTATATCTGTCTGTTTTAACCATAATTATTGCAAATTGAGAATTGTGTTGGTCCTCTTAAGTGGCCTTTTGAAATTGTATGAGGAGACATTTATAGTGTGTATTTTACTGTAAATGGTGTAAAATATGCAATTTACAGTACAGATATAGCGTGTATTTGGCATGCAGTGTTCAGTTTCTGTCTTCGTATAGTGTTCCAAATCAGTCACTTTATTCCATGACGGATAGGATGCTGCCAAAGAGGCAGCTCGCTAGGATTTGGAAGAGAGCTTAAAGGAATATTCCAGGCTCAATACAAGTTAAACTCAATAAACATTATTACCACAAATATATTTCAACTCGTCCCTCCTTTTCTTAAAAAAAAAACAAAAAAATAGCAGCAGCACAAATCAAGGTTACAGTGAGGCACTTACAGTGGAAGTGAATGGGGACAATTTTTGGAGGGTTTAAACAGAAATGTGAAGCTTAATAATAAAATAAAAAAAAAGCACTTACATTAATTCTTCTGCTAAAACTTGTGTGTTATTAGAGATGTAAAATTGTCATTTTACAGTAACAGTCATTTTAGGGTTTCAGAGTTTGTTGACATTACATGATGGCAGTGCAGTTGTAAAATTGGCTATAACTTTACACAGAAAAGTTTAGTAAGTGATTTTATCTCACATAATATTGTTTGTCTTGTGGCTGTAATTTTGAAAAAATGTGTATTTTAACGTTCAAAAATTGGCCCCCATTCACTTCCATTGTAAGTGCCTCATTGTAACCCCAGGAGGGACAAGACAAAAATTTTTTGTTGTAAAATGCTTCAAATAGGAATGTGATTGAAAGGCTTGTATTAAGTTAAACAAGTTGAAAGACACATAAAAGAAACCAACATTAAGAGCAAGGGACCCGTTTAAAGGTTTTTCTTTTTTGTTTACTCATTGGAAACATATCTGAAATGCTTTGACGCACCAGTAGTCAAAAGCAGCAGTATGTTGAATTACGTTTGTGTTCCTGCCGAAAGTCGTGCCGTGTTCAGAGTACTTGTGAGGGAGGACCAGGTCAGAGTGCAATGAGCAGAGAAATCAGACAGAGGAAATGGACACAGCGAGCAATCAGTTCCCACACAACAGGCGGTGGGGTGCAGAGCAGTCAGTAGATAAAGTCGAAGAGATTTATTACACTACAAATCTCCACTGACACATGGAAGATGTAAGTTCCTGCTGGTTAATGATGCACAAAATGGATTAAAAGAAGAAAAAAAAGAAAAAAAAAATTTATCACTCCCTCTAGCTCAAATGCAGGTTCCGATTTAAAAGATTTATTTCGAATCATCACAGCCATTAACCAGCGAACTGTCATGAAGAGGATATTGCGGACAGGGCAATATTTGTGCAGTCATCCCACACTAAATACGTGGCAGCAGCTTCAGACTGTGGGCAGTTTTGGGACAGGTAGCTGTTAACCTTGTTTAACCTTGTTTCCCAAACTGGTTAACCTGTCACTGCTGCGACTGATGTGCAATGTGTATCATTGCATTATAAAACTAAATGGAACTGAAATCGCTTCACCATGGTGCTTTATAGGCTACAGGCCCTCGTTTTTATCTGACATATTTTGTAATTTACAATAAAGCTCCATATCGCCTTTTTTTTTTTTTAACAGTACGTTTGAGATTTCCTAAATGGTTTGAAGCCATTGTGTATTTGTATCTGGCCTTTGTTCTGTTACATTGAAATAAGGAATCCTGGGCCCAAAGGATATAAAGATGCTGTAATTAAGAAAAGTGTTTTGCTTAAAGCTATTTTGCATAGCTTCTAAAATATACCACATATTAAGGCTATTTTTTTTATATTTTTTTGATAGCAAACAGGATAAGTTAAACAAGACTGATTGATGCTGCCGCTTCCAAACATTAGTGTTTCCGTTTTTTCTCTTGTCATTTCATAATTTGTTTGTATACTACAGGGTTTTAAGGTCAATTCAAACAAGAATACTGAATTAAAACTGTTTGCTTTCCGAGATGCAGTATTGCATTACAGATCTATCTATTTAATAAGCACTTTGAATCTCTGATTCATTGCCCATGAATTCCAAAGTATGACAAATTTGTTTAGACTGTTTAAGTCTTTTTATTTAATGCTGCACTGAGTGAAAAGGTTCTAATTTCACACACTTTCAATTTTGCACTTTTCATTAACCATGGAAACCTTTTTCTGTCTCTTTGTTTTTGGTTTGGAAAATGGTAAATTATATTTTAAAATGAATAACACCTGACATCATCTGCATCAATAGAGGAGCTTCAAATTAAGCAAGCCTTTGGAACTCATACTGATAGTATGGTAACACTTTACAATAAGGTTGTATTCACTGACATTAGTTAACTACAGTACATTAGTTGACATGATCTTGTTAGCAGGGACAAAAAACAGTTAAAGGAACGAAAACCGAAAATGTACAATTTTGCTGGAACAAAAGTTATTTAACATTTTTACCAAACGTGATTTGATCCTGAAGGAAACTTCTGCATCACACATTTATTTGACTAATCGCCCATTGTGGATGTATTCTGTGAATAAAGACCTTTTTTAACAACAATACCCTATATAATTACTACATATACATGCACAGCTAATCCAGGCATGAGGAAAACATTATTCGAAGTGAAAAGTACTTTTCTCAGTTGCTTCCAAGTCTTCACTGAATTATTGTTAGATATGATGCATTAATACAGATTTAATGCTGTGGGGTTTTGAATGAGAAGCAAATTTATATTTAAAATTATACTTAATTGTTAATTAAATGCTTGTTATGATTCCTATGTTGATAAATTCACCACACAAACATTTTTATGACTTATTTTTGTGAGGGGAGTGGTTTATTTTGCTTATTTCAGAACAGGTTGCTTATTTCTCTTGCATGATCTGGCAACACAGCAATTGGTATTTCACCCACTCCTTAGCGCAAAGTGCTGTCATTTTAAAAAGAACATTATTAACCATTCTTTTATTTTGTTCTAACCGGTAACCTTTTGCAAAGGAGGCTGTGGAACCTCTGAACCGGAAACAAAAATGTATTGTTCAGAACGAACCGACTTGGAAAAACTTTTCATTTTTTTTGTCCCTGCTTGTTAGGTCCAAATATTCTATTTTACTAATGTTTACAAATAGAACCTTATTGTTTAGTTTTATCAATATTATTTGGAGAAAAATCGAAATAAATAAATTTATCACAAGAAATTTATGTATCACAAGACTATTTTCCATTGATTTTATGGAAATAGGGTTTATCAAATTTTCTGGTTTCGACTATCCCATCTTTTTCACTTGCACCCACATACTGAAAAGGCAAGCTCTGTCCTGATCGACAATCAAAAAACCTTTGAAAATGCTTTTTCTAAATGATTATTGCCAACCTATTAGCCACTCGCTTTAGCATATTATCGAGTGAAATCAAAACCAAATTGGAACGAGAATATTACTGTGGTACGCACAGATATGAAATTGGTGCTAATGTATTCAGATAACTCAAGATCTCAGGGTTTTTGCAAATCACACAAAAATATTCTGATAATGATTCTGATATAATGACAGCTTCCTCCAGTATGCCTATAAAAACTTTCAAGCCTACCCTCATGCAGTTAGTATAATTAGATTATTATGCAGTTGTTATCATATCGTAATAGTACTATGCAAATTTGTGACTAGGGAGCAAGGGGGAGGAAAATGGGACAGATGAGAGAGACAATAACACTACTTTAGAAGCTCAAAAAACATGCAATAGAGAAAGACGGTTTGGAGCACTCCATAATGTAATTGAAGTGGACATTTTGTTTGTTGAATATGTCATACTTTAATAGAACTAATGACTTGTGTGTTTTATATGAGAGGTGGATGTACAAGTTTGTTTATAATCAACACATTTCTAATCAACACAACACATGTTGGGGGGGTGTTTTGGTCACCAATTATTAGGGCTGTCATGATCATAAAATGTTGGCTGGCGATTAATTGTCATACATGTAATTGTTATTAGTAATTGAATTGTCTCTTGTTCATATAACCTACAGTGTAGCTTACACGTACAAATTAAGAAGTAGTTTATTCACAATGAACATGGAATCAGACAATTAAATGCACATAAAAGTTTAACAGATACGGCACAGGGTTAGAAAGAAATTAATAATTCTACAAATTTACAAGTATTTTAAATATTTCTCTCTTTGGTTAACTGGATCCCAGCCAGCCTAAAATGTATATTAGTTATATAATATTGATTAATTTGATCATTATTAAATTAGAATGAAATGTTCATTGATACATCATGTTCATAAAAAGGCATGTTAATAAAAGTGACAGTTTTTCTTTTCGTGGCATTTCAAAATGTATTATTTTGTCGGCAATATGTGATTGGTATTGGTCAAATAATCACGTTAAGGCGATTAACGTAATTATCGAGAAAGACCTATTTAAATTTGTTCTTCAAGAATATTGTGTGGTTACATGCAACTGTTTCTAAGGACTTTGACATTTTCCGCACCTAAATGAAGAGCTCTCAGCACGTCTCAGACAGCTTAACCTTCAGTTTGTTGATGGAGCACACTGAGAAGCCTCTCAAGCATGCTCTCCTCTCTTCTGGTTTACGTGTATTAGCGCAGCTAGCATAACAACACTTTGTCCTCTCCTGTTGCCTCTTAGTGTCGAGCAGCACCTCTCATTCCTCAAGTGACTGGAGAGAATCATGTCAATGGTGGTTTGAGTCAAGTTGAAAGGTGTTGGACAGATATTTGCTTGATTTTTAAAAGTTTGCAAGGCAGATCTCCTCTGTGTTAGCATTTTTCTAGTTATCTACGGAGTCCTTTTAATTGTTTTCTATTTGGTGAGAAACTCCATCCTGGGGATCTAGCGAATAACTGTAGAGTAGTTCTACAATAGGTCTGATTGGCACTCAATCTCAGGTTGCTCTATAGGTGAATTTTACCTGCAATTAGCAAATTTAAATGAAGCGTTATAAATCCATCTACAAAAGAGCAAGGAGCCAACAGGGTTGTAAAAGTTTTTCTTTTATATTTGTCCTTTCAGTAGTTTTTACTCTTGTTAGTTTTATTTAATTTAGTGTTTTAAAGTTTAGTATCATTTTTTATTTTAGTTTTTTCAGTACACTCCTGGGCAAAAAAAAAAAAATAGGCGAAGCCCAAATTAGATTTTTCTTTCTTTTTTTTTGCATTTTATTTTTATATTTTTATTTTTTTTTTGCTTTTAATGGTCTTAACCACAAATCATTTGTCAGAAAATTGGCAAGAACTGAACAAAAAATTAGTATGGGATAGTTTTCCCCTTTTGATTTCTTAAATGTTTAAGCCTTGTGGCTAAACTTTCATACAGCTTTATATAGAAAGAAGAGTCAATGTTGATGGCTTCAGACAGTTGATGAGTAGTTGAAAAACGTTTCTCGGTTAGTTCGAGTTTAATGTGAGACCAAATATTCTCTATAGGGTTCAAATCTGAGTTGTGACCGGGTCAAAACATGAGCCTAATGGACTTATCAAGCCACGTCTTGGTGGTCTTTGCAGTGTGGGCAGGAAAAATAACCTTGTTAAAAAATAACATCTTATCGTTCCTCTTTACAAAACAACTTTTCAATTGTGTGTTCCAACCCCACCCTGACCCTCAACAAACATCCCTGTGGTCACATATAAGTATACACACACATACTTCCCTCTCCACTGCCACTCCAAAAAAATGCCAAATAGCTGCCCCATTTCCCATCAAATGAATCCCAAATCCCCATCTTTCTACATGACACTTCCTCGAAAGCCACCACCCTCCCAATCTCCGTGCACCACTCTTGAAATGAGGGCGCTCCAACCAACTTCCATCCCCTTAAAACAATTTGTCTGCTGATCATAACACTGATTAGGAACCAATTTTTTTGTGTGTTTATCCCTTATATTGATGACCGCCCCATCACCTAAAATGGAGAGTCTGGGGCAAAATGAAATGGGGCACACATGAAACTCTGAAACTTCAACCAAAATTCTTGGATCTTAACATTCCACCAAAAAAAATGGGTTGTGTCTCCATCTTCTGATTGAGATCACCAGCAGGTGGGTGTATCTTTAAAACCAAGCCTATACAATATAAAGTGGGTCCAATAGAATCTGTATAAAATCTTGAATTGCATAAGGTGCACCCTTGCATCTCTAGATAACAGACTTTTTATTGTAGGTGCACACTCCCTCCTCCTATACCAAGTATAAATCTTTCTCCCATAATCTCTTGATAGTTAAGTCAGACTCTGAATTAGCAGGGAGTAATACACTGATGCCTCATGATCTTTTCCAAAAGCATTTATGACCACTCAGAATATTTGACACTCAAGGGGGGTGTATGCTACTTCTAAAAATAGTTCAGAGCAGGTGGCGCAGCTGTAAATACCTAAAGAACTGAGATCTGGGAATTCCAAAATGTTGAACCAAATTTTCAAAGGATCTCAACTCTCCACTCTTATATAGGTCACCGAGTGTTTTAACCTCCCTTACAATCCACTCTGACCAGCAGAAAGAGGACTTATTAATATGTAATTTTGTGTTCAGCCATATGCTAGAGGTAACATTTAAATAAATGTCCGAATTAAACACCCAGGACACTTTTGTCCATACAGAGTGCAAATGCGAGAACGGGATGTAACGTATCTTCTCCAATTTGTTTGATAGAAAGGCTTTGCCATGGTGAAATAGGGGCAATAACGTTCTGTTCAATACAATACCAGGGAGGGGCTTGCTCTGGTAGAAATGACCAATGAGCCAAATGTCTGAGACCGAATGCATAATAGTAAAACAGTCTTGGGTAGGCCTAGCCACCTTTGTCAATCGACCTGTGCAATTTACTGTAATGGAATCTTGGACATTTTCCATTCCAAATGAAGGACTTCGCTATGCTATCAAAATGCTTGAAATAAGAGAGGGGGACATCTATAGGGAGAAACTGTAGCAGGTAGTTGAATTTTGGAATATAAATTATTTTAAAACCAAAACCTTCCCAATCATAGATAAATGTAATAAAGCCCAGCTGCCCACATCGCTCAAAAAAATTTTGTATTAAAAGGTCAAAATGAACTCTTAACAAAATCAAACAAATTTGCTGGGAATTAGATACTCTTTTCTTATCGCAACTGCTGATGGTTCCAGGGCAAGACAGAAAAATTATGGGGAATTAGGGCAACCCTGCCAGTTGACCCTATCCAGAGTTAAATAATCTGAAATTAATCCATTTGTTTGTACCTCCGCTACCGGGTGTCTATAAAGTAACAATCCAACCAATAAAATATTCCCGAACACATACATTTCCAAAATCTTAAAAAGATAATTCCATTCTACCATATCAAACACCTTTTTGGCATCAAGTGAGATCTCAGTGACTGGAGTCTGCTCATTCGCCACTGACCACATGATATTGATGAAACGTCTAATGTTATCAGAAGAGCTATGGCCCTGAATAAACCCCACCTGACCTATATGTGTAAGATGTCATAACGTTTCTTAATCGGTTAGCCAAATTTATTTTACAATATATTAACGTTTAGCTTTAACTCTTCCATTCTTTAATGTTTCCATATAAACATCTAGCAAAAATGGAGCCAATTCTGTAGCATAAAATCTAAAAAAATTCAGCAGCAAATCCTTCTGGCCCCAGATCCTTGCCTGTAGGCAAGGCCTTATTTACCTCGCCAAGCTCCTCCAAGGTTATCTCAATCAAGAGATTGTTTTTGCTCAGCCATCAGTTTAGGGGGTTCTAATGGTTCCACAAAGTTTCTAATATCCTCATCAGTAGACCGACTATGGAGATCAAGATAGAATTATTTACATTTATTCATTTGGCAGATGCTTTTATCCAAAGCGACTTACAAAAGAGGAAAACATAAGCGAATCATCTTAAGGCGACATTTCTATGAAAAGTGCCATACTACAAAGTTTCACTAGCATTCAAAACAGATTTAAGTGCAACAAGAATAATTTTTTTTGGTTTTTTGGTTAAGTGCTCATGGAAAAGATGTGTTTTCAGTCGTTTTTTTTTTTTTTGAAGACCGAGAGTGAGTCAGCTTCATGGATGGAGTTAGGAAGGGCATTCCACCAACTTGGTATGATGAAACTGAGAGTCCGGGAAAGTGCTTTGGTGCCTCTCTGTGTTGGTACAACAAGGCGACGTTCCTTAGCCGACCGCAGGCTTCTGGCGGGAGTGTAGATCTACATAAATGATTTTAGGTATGCTGGAGCAGACCCAGTGACCGTTTTGTATTCCAGCATCAGAGCCTTGAATTTAATAAGTGCATCAACCGGCAGCCAGTGGAGAGAAACAAAGAGTGGTGTAACATGCGCTCTCTTCTGGATCATTTGCAGAGGTCTAGTTGCACATGCAGGAAGGCCTGCAATGAGAGAGTTACAGTAGTCCAGTCTAGTTATGACAAGTGCAGTTGTGTGGCATGTGGTGGAGTGTAAATCTACATGATCTTGCAGTCTTTGAGATGTGGTCTGTGAAATTTAGCTTGTTATCGATGGTTACCCCAATATTTCTGACCGTTTTGAAGGTATTACTGTAGTTGAACACAGCTGCACGGTGGTGATGTGTTCAACAGCAAGGTAAAGACAAGGAGTTCGGTCTTGGCTAGGTTGAGTTGCAGGTGGTGTTCCTTCATCCAGGCCGAGATGTGTGCCAGACATGCAGCGATTCAAGCAGTAATGGTGGTGTCATTGGGCTGAAAAGACAAGTAGAGTTGCGTGTCGTCAGCATAGCAGTGGTAAGAGAAACCATGTGACTAAATGATGGGTCCCAGTGATGTTGTGTATATGGAGAAGTAGCCCAAGCACTGATCCCTGAGGTACCCCAGTAAGTAACTGATGTGGCTTGGATATCTCACCTCTCCAGGCTAACTTTAAGGACCTATCTGAGAGATAGGAGGTCAACCAGTCAAGCACAGTTCCACTGATGCCCAGAGTAGAGAGGGTTGAGAAAAGGATCTGATGGTTGACTGAGTCAAAGGCTGCAGAAAGGTCCAGCAGAATCAGAACGGATGATCTGGATTCAGCTTTCGCCTGTCTCAGCGACTCCGTGACAGACAGACAGCAGGGCAGTCTCAGTGGAGTGTCCACTTTTGAAGCCTGACTGATTGTCATCCAGTAGCTTGTTCTGTGAGAGATCTGATTGAAAACTGCCCTTTCAAGTATTTTTGCCATGAATAGGATGAGAGAGACTGGTCTGTATTGTTCTATCTGTGTGGGGTTAAGTGCAGGTTTTTTAAGCAGTGGGGTTACTCGAGCCTGCTTAAATGTAGTGGGAAAAGTGCCTGTAAGTAGACATTTGTTAATTATGTGTATATGTGCAGGTAGGATGGACAGAGAGGTGGCCTGGAGAAGGTGTGATGGAATGGGGTCAAGGGAACAAATGGTGGGGTGGTTGGAGAGGAGTTTAGAGACCTCAGTGTCAGTCAAAGTAGAGAACATACAGAATGTATGGTTGCATACAGGAGCCAGGTGTTTGACAGGGTGTGGTGCAGTGAATGTATTGCTGATGGTTGTAACCTTATTTGTAAAAAATGTGACGAAGATATCTGGTGTTAGTGATGTGTCAGGTGGTGGAGGGGGAGGACAGAGAAGTGTGTTGAATGTTCTACATTCTACGAGTGTCTGTGGTGCTGTTGGTCTTGGTCTGGTAATAGGTTTTTGCAGCTTTTATGTTATCTGAAAAAGTTGCAAGCAGAAGTTGATATTTACCTAGATCTGCTGGATCTCTAGATTTCCACCATCTCCTCTCAGCTGCTCTGAGATCAGTCCGATGTTCACAAAGAACATCAGACAGCCAGGGGCTAGGTGGTGTAGTACGTGCTGGTCTAGAGGAGAGAAGACAAATGTTGTCTAGACAGTTTGTTAAAGTAGATTAAAGTGTGTCTGTGGCAGTGTTTACATCAAGTGTGGAAAATACATTTTGTGTGGGAAGAGAGGTAGAGACATCAGTGGAAGGGTGAAAGGGAACTGAGGTTACGGCGAAAAGAAAACAAAAGGTGGAGTCGGTTTTACTATAGATGGGAGAATCATGTTGAATTGAACAAAGAAGTAATCAGAGACATGTAAAGGTGTAACAAGAATATTTGAGGTAGTACAGTGTAAAAATGAGGTCCAGCTGGTTGTCCGATCTTTGAGTTACTGTGGTGTGTAGTCTTTCCAAATCAAATGAGGCCAGAAGAGTATTCAGTTCAGTGGCCTGGGGCTTGTCTTGGTGTATGTTGAAATCACCATGAACCACAAGTGGCCTACCATCCTCTGGCTAGGAGGACAGCAGGACATCCAGCTCCTCAAGAAGCTTGTCAGCTGACCTGGAGGACGATAGATGACAACAACATGTATTTTTGTGGGATGCATTGTAGTAACGGCATGGAATTCAAAAGATGTATTGTTACATAGTGAAGCCTGTGGTGAAAAAGTGCAGTTATTATGCATGAGCAAACCTGTTCCTCCACCCCTACCGGTATGATGAGGGGTGTGAGAGTAGTTGTTGTGGGAGAGAGCAGCAGGTGTTTCTGTATCCTCAGGAAGATAACCAACCCTAAATCTAGCTGCAAATACTAGGGGATAAGTCAAAACAAATCTAGCAGCGAATACTTTGGGACAAGTCAAAACATATATAGCGCACACACATTTAATCGATGCACGTCAAGTAAACAAACAGCACCTGATCTAGCAATGAATACCACTTTAACAATGTTAAAAACAATGAAATAAACACACTTACAACTGCAGACTTGTGTAGAAAGATCCCTTCTCTATTTAAAAGCATGAAAAAGAGGGAATGGTAAAAAGACACTTTCTGCTTTATATTTCTAGCCAAAAGCTTCCCTGCTTTGTCCCCCGACTCAAAGTATGACTGTCTTGCCCTGAATAGCCAAAACTCCACCTTCCCTGACTGAAATATCTGTATTTCAATTGGGTCAATTCTCTGAGGCCATCAGACGACATTCGGCACTTCAGACCTGCACTTTTAATTTTCCTTTAAAACTCCACAAGTTCTCGTTCTTTGGATTTTTTGGTGAATGAGGCATACTATATGATCTGGCCCCTAAGAACCTCCTTAAATTCCTCCCAAGCCACACCCACACATTTAAGGTATACATTAAAGCACCAACTATATGATTTCCTATTCTCCATATGTGCCAACACCTCTAAACTCACCAGGGTGTGAGCTGAGACTAAAATGTTTCCAATTGAGCAATCAGCAACAGATGAAATGAGGGACTTGGACATTAAAAAAAAAACAATTCTAGAATAAATCTTATGGACTGATGAAAAAAATGTGTAGTCCCTACCAAATGAGTTCAAAAGTCTCCAAATATCTGTAAGACCAAAATCTTTACACATCCTGTGAAGTGTCAGTGTTGCTCTAGGTGGCTTGCACACTTCTGCTTCACTATGATCAAGGACTGAGTCCATCAAAAGATTGACGTCTTCTCCCAATATTATATCATGAGGGTTGCCAGCAGCTTGCGACTTCTCTTCAAGATCTAAAAAAACGCCCTGATCATCAAAGTTAGGTGCATAAATATTAGCCAAAATAAGACTATGCCCCTGAGTTTCTGCTAAAACTTGAACGACTCTTTCTAATTTATCTATAATCTGTTTGAGACATAAAAGACACTGTTTGAGGCAAAAATAGGATTTTCTTAAGTTATAGCACTCCCTAGCATAAAAAATTATTGAAACGTGGCATGTTAAATTTTGTTAAGTTTAAAAAATTGCGCTCACAAGATACAGGCTAATTAGTCATTATAGGCCACGCCCAAAACATATTTGCTTATATCTTTAGAATGATTTGACACATCAAAATTCTTTAGATAGCTTTTTGTCAGGAGGGTCTGTAGATGATGTATACCAAATTTTGTGATAATCAGGCAAACAGCCTAGAACGAGTTCGAACAAGTAGGTTTTTCGAATATATCGAAATCGTAAAAAAAGAAAATAAAGTGACCATATCAGTGTAGGGCACTGCTGGATTCTGAGAAGCTACAATTTTGCATTGTAGTCTAAACAGTTCCGGAGTTATGAGCAAAAACATGAATTGGCTAATTGTAGTGCCACTGTGCGGCCGATTGTCACAACATTTTATATGTGGCTTCGAGATGAAACCCTGCTTGTATATTGTAATTTCCATAACCCTTGACCTTTCCCAATACGAGTTGTAAGGTGCTGATCTTTGATTGTTGAAATTATTTTTTTAAGAATATATTTGCATTTGAACCAAAGAATATGCATATTTAATTTGAACATTGTTGCAAAGTGATGACAGTTTTTTAGTGGCGGAATTGTACGAAACTTTTCTGACATCTTCCAAACGTCCTGTTGACTGCACAGAGTTTAGTTCTATTTGGCGTTTGCGATGAGTAGATATTGATCAATTACTCAAATCACATTAAACTGAAGGAATTTCAGTTTTGACGATTTGACTCATCGGATCACTTGCAGGGTTTTTTTTTTTTCTCTTTTGTTTGCCATAATGCAGTTCAAATAGCAATTGTAATATTTTTCAAAATAAGCTCAACTAGATTTTTTTTGTCCAAGTCGTTCAGCCCTACTAGTGAGCTTGCTTTGCAGTCTTTGGTCTACGTACTGTAAGTAGCTACTTTCTAGGCAACAGCCTAACTGAAATGGACTTTCATAAATGACTGTTTTTAAAAGCTTCTATATAGACCCCAACTAAAGAGACTTTACCTTAAACCTTACTTCTTACTTCTTTGTCCGGGAGGGATATTAAATCCACTGGCCCGAGTAGCACCACCCGCAACCTCTTTCACTTCCGTGTGACCCACTGCATTATAGAGAAACCTCATCTTGTCGAGTGCACGGTAATAGACAATGATGCTCACAAAAGAGGATGATGGTTGATGACAGATGACTGAATGACCGATGCTTGATTTGAATGAGAAACCGCCTTCACTCATTTAGTCCACAGCCTCTTTGAGTGACTTGATGAGGCTTAAAACTCTAATTAGAAATTAATGAAGCAAGGCTCCATCTCTTTGATCCACTCCCTCACACACAGCCTCATTACCAGCCCAGCAAAGTGGATGCAAAGCACACCATTAATATCATTTAGTGTCTATTTTTAGAGTCTGAGGAAGTGCAGAGTAAGCAAACATGGGCTTAACCTTTTAGACAACTTTGAGAGATAAGGTATAGGATTTATTGGTGACTCAGGAAGTTAATAACAGCTGCCCCGTCATCCCTGAAAAGTTTGATCTACATAATCAGTCAGATTGACCTTTCCTATTGGAGAATGGATTCATGGCTCAGCTGTTAATACACTACCTTTAGTGCTGGATAGATGTGTTGGAAGGTTTTCCCCATGGCATTCTGTAGAGGAAGCATGTTTTTTTAATAACCACAGAGATTTCTTGGCTTATGATAATTTTGATGCCTCAAAAAGGTCATACTCTTTAAATTGTGTTCTAAATGGCTGAAATCACATATGGAAATTATATGCAAATTAAGTTGCATAATTAAAAAGGTGTTGTGTGTACCATTTATGGTCACTTAGAGAAGGAAACAGGATGAATTAAAGCTTGTACATGTACTGTATGCACGGACCTCTGCAAATATCTATTTATAAAGTGTGGTGTTTTATAAATCAGAAAACTTGTGCATACTTAAAATCTGCAAATTTGTGATTGTGGTAGTTTTCATTGAAAATCATGAACAAAGTTCTATGAATGAGTCCCCAGGACCCTTCAAATTAACGTTGATGTACAGTATATTTAGAATATGAGAATTAGTGATTTTGTCATTTTCAATACTGAGATTGTGTAGAGTAGGACTCCAAATGGAAGGACAGTGGTCATCTGATAGCTGTGAAATCTGATCCTTTGTGGCATAGACACTTAATGGTAACATGAGAGAGAGGTCATTATCTGCTTTCCCTTAATGGCTTTCCCCAAATCTACATAAATGGTTTTTGTTTTTTACTTCAAACAGGCTTTCAGACAATACTTGCTTTAAAGTGTGATTCTTTTGGATAGCGGATGTGGAATATAGATGATATTTCAGGAGTTATGATGTAATCAACTTTGACTGTAAAAATCACTCACCATTAAAGTGATAGCTCACCAATAGGCCTTTCAACCCCCAATGGCTTAGTTCCATAGAACACAAGAAGATACATTTAAAAAGCTGTAATAGCTGCTTGTTTAGGGTGACAATACATCCTACCCTGAACAGGGATCAGACTGAGATTTCAAGTGAACAAACACTTTGTTGCTTACAATAAATAAGTCTGAAAATGTCTGTTTGTATCTTACCTCAGTTTCAGTGAGCTTGTTTACATTCAGCTGATCTGTTTGCCAATAAAGTTTGTTAGAGGTGGATACTGTTTGAAATAGATACACATAACTCTCTGTGGCTTACAAGAAACAGGAAAAATTCCTAACTTTAAATAATTACATGTGTAGGACGTTTGCTTTGTAGTGGCATACATGCAATGTTCAGCTATAAAATCGGTGATTGAATGAATAATGTTTACTCTCTGAAATGAGATGATTTCCTATTAAGTCAATAGCGATATGGCGGCACAGTGGCGTCACTTTTTTTGACGTCTTGAGCAGTTTAGTTCTATATTATATATCAGGGGTTGTACTTGCTATAGTTTACTTCCATGTTGCGTCATCAAATAGCAATGTCAAATATATATCAAGTCAATCACTCACACAACAGCACAACCTTGAGTAACAAATAACATGTATAATATGTGCTGTATGTGTACATGCATATGGCATACTGATAATTCACCAACATTGTGTAGAAAATGGCAATGATATATTTGTAATTTGTATGAGTATGGCGTTTGTCATATTCACAATTTTTCGGATGGCATCTGTCTTGTAATGAACAAAGAAAAAGGTATCCTGTGATAATATGGTGTAAATAGGGTAATGGTTCACTCATACCACGATTCGATGTGGTTCATGATACTGAATTCACAATTCGGTTCACGTGCTTAAGATGGACATTTAATACCTCCTGCTAAATCGCATTGTTATAGTGTGCTTTCATTGCTGTTACATATTAAATCAGATAGATTTTAATTGTAGAAGCACAAACATCAATCAAGTATTTAGAGTGCTGACTGTTCAGCATTTTCAAAATGCATGTCAGACTGAAAAGCGGATATGAGATGATCAATGTTTATCATTGCTCGTTCTCCACATCAGATTCAGGTGAACTCATCAGCACCTACTGTTAGTGTGCAGTGAAACAATTTAGATTTTCATACCACATGAAGTAGGCATAGGACGTTTTGCGTATTGATAGAACACAGGTGTGAAAAGTAAAAAAAAAAAGTTACACCCCAGTAGTAAACCTAAAGACTCTTTACACTTTTGGTAATTACACAATTATAATTTTTTTGTTGTTGTTGTTTTTAAACGATTAATAATATAAAGGATGAGGAATACCAAATAAGTGGGTGCATAACTCCAAACAACAGATAAGATAAGAGATGGAATGTGGTCCTGGGTCAGATCTGAGGAATGTTTTTAAGGGATAATCGTGTCTGTGATCCCATTTATCCTTGATTACACTTGAAATATACAAAATGGTAAATGGTCTTCAAAGTTCTTTATTCATTTGATGAAAATCCATTTAAAGTTCAATGGCTTGGACAAAATTTCTTTCCAGGGGCCTCTCCTTTGAAGTATTATTCTTAGCAAAGCCAATACTATAAAGTTCTTTTTTTGAGTGTCTTTTTTTCCTCAAATCCATCCTTGTTTTTCAACAAAACCCTCCAATTGTTCAGGGTCTTAGTGCTGCCTTTGTCTAACTGCCATTTCTGAGTCTCAACAATTCATGGTCTTTGAGGGTTTCGTTATGCAGATGGCACCATGTCCTACAATGACATTTGAAGAACTTCAGATTGCACTCTTCTCTCCAGAACTAATAGATTTTTCCTTTTGATATAATAATGTCCCCTCAAATTCAGGGTCGGTCCAGTATAAACAGTAACAGTGTAGCTTTGTAGTGTTTAACTGTTTAACTTCCACCATGTTTAACTGTAGATGTTCTAATGATGTTGTTTTGTTCACAATTGCATCACAATTTGAAGTATTCTGGCAATCTTTGCACTTCATTTTGTCCACTTATATCTCAGAGAATTCTCCCTTTTAAGCATCTAATGACAGTGAATGACTAAATTCACTGAAACCTCACAGATCGTTTGATAGAACAACCTAGTTTAGAAAAGAATGTTTCATTTTGAAGCTGGCCAGCCGCAATTGATAGATGAATTGAGTCGTATGGAGTGGTGGTGGCGTAGTGGGCTAAAGAATATAACTGTTAATCAGAAGGTCGCTGGTTTGATCCCCACAGCCACCATCATCGTATCCTTGAGCAAGGCACTTAAATCCAGGTTGCTCCGGGGGGATAGTCCCTGTAATAATTGCACTAAGTCTGCCAAATTCATAAGAATGTAAAACATAAATGTAAATTGATCATGTTTTTAGTAAAGCATCAAGGCTGCATCGCTGAAGAGGTCTGATTCAGGCTGTGTGTACAATTCTGTGTGCAGCCAAAGTAATTTGTAGAAGAATTTATCTAGAATCAGTTGATTCCCATTTCAACTTTTTTCCCTTAAAAGTACCACCATGATGCACCTTTTTCCCAGATCATGGAGAGTAAGAGGAGCATTGTGTAGGGTATATGACTACCGATATCAGCACCTGAATATCAGTGAGATGGAAAATATGTGACTGAGTTCTTTTTACAGCTCTCGTTTATCATCCATTTGAATAAATATCTACCTGCAAATAAAATTATTTGTTATTCGATTTACCTTTTGCATGGCCATTTTGCTCAGTGTCTTGTTTTAAAGGATCAAAGATCTTGTTTTAAAAGGGTTATATGTACTCATATCAATATGCAATATTTTTTACAGCATTCTTTTTTAATTTGCATCAGAATGAGTTTTAACTTGCATAGGAACAAGATTTTGTTGGACATGTAACATGTTGGTGCCTACCGTCTTTGATATATATATATATATATATATATATATATATATATATATATATATATATATATATATATATATACTGTGCATTCTCACGCATCTCACAGCATATAAAAACTACCATCAGGCATGATATATGTCTACTGCTTAAAATATTGGTCAAAATACAGTACATAATAGGACAGTTGGTTGGGGCATTTGGGTATTAAATCTCTGATAAACTTTTGGAAATGGGGTTTTGGGTTGTTTTCAGCAAAGTTTGAACAAAGCAAACATTGATGGCACTTATTTTCTAGGTGGTCCAGAAGAATCTGGAAATGCCACTGTCGAGAGTTTGTTTGTGAACAGTATCTTCATCTATTGGCCTTGCACTGTTGGTTCTCAGCATGCGCACACTATAGTTACTGACATAGAATTACACATCTGGTTTTACACGTCAGTTATGATCACACATTTTGAGATGTTAGAATATCTCACCTGTACAGCTATTCAACACACTCTGCAAACATGTCCTGCAAATGCTCTCTGAAGATGCACTCTTGCCCAAGTGTCCAAAGGTGTTCTAACAACTTTAACTCAAAAAGTGTGATCACAACTACCCCAACCACCAGAGTTATTCCACACCCAACATCAGCAACTGCTGTGTGTTCACTGAGAACCAACTGCACAATGTCCGTTGTGCCAACACAAATCTTCACTATACTTTACAGACAAATTCAATACAAAATAAAGACCATAATTGAAAACTTAGTGTCTAGAATACAATGAGAAAAATATATTTACAGCATTGATTTCCTGGTGCTGTCTAAACCTAACGGACTGAGTGAGCATAAACATTTTTGCCCAGAGGGATTATCCTTTATAATTGCTTATTTTTCTTCCTAAGTAAATTTACAGAACTCCTAATAGATTTATTTTACAGAGCACTGCATTGACACTGCTGGCTTTGCATACAATAACACAAACTATAACCCAATTAAGCTAGATGACATTTCAACACTTCCATCTCACAGAGCTAGGCACACTGTGCATCACTCTGCACAAATCAGGTTGTTTAAAAGCCATGGGTCTTCTATTGAATTTAAAGCTGAACTTTGTGTTGTTTTGTTTATTGTACTGCATGTTGTATGTTATGTACAGTTCAAGTCATAAGCTTACATACACTTGGGTTGAAGTCGTTAAAACTACATTTTTGACCAATCCACACATTTAATATCAGCAAACTATAGTTTTGGGAAGTTGTTTAGGACATCAACTTTGTGCATGACTTGAGACATTTTTCCAACAATTGACAGATTGTTTCACTTTTAATTAACTATATCACAATTCCAGTGGGTCAGAAGTTTACATACACTAAGTTAACTGTGCCTTTAAGCAACTTGGAAAATTCCAGAAAGTTATGTCAAGCCTTTAGCCAATTAGCTTCTGATAGGTGGTGTACTGAATTGGAGGTGTACCTGTGGATGTATTTCAAGGCCTACCTTCAAACACTGTGCCTCTTTGCTTGACATCATGGGATAATCAAAATATATCAGCCCAAAAAAATCTAGATCATTCTTGGGAGAGATTTACAAATGCCTGAAGGTACCACATTTGTACAAACAATAGTACGCAATTACAAACAGCATGGGACCACGCAGCCATCATATCGCTCAAGAAGGAGACTCATTCTGTCTCATAGAGATGAACATAGTTTGGCGCGACAAGTGCAAATCAATCCCAGGACAGCAAAAGAACTTGTGAACATGTTGGAGAAAACAGTTAGACAAGTATCTATATCCACAGTAAAACGAATCCTGTGTCAACATAACCTGAAAGGCTGCTCAGCGAGGAAGATGCTACTGCTCCAAAAACACCATAATAAAGCTAGACTATAGTTTTCAAGTGAACATGGGGACAAAGGTCTTACTTTTTGGAGAAATGTCCTCTGGTCTGATTAAACAAAAAATCAACTGTTTGGTCATAATGACCATTGCTATGTTTGAAGGAAAAAGGGTGAGGCTTGCAAGCCGAAGAACACCATCCCAACCGTGAAGCATAGAGGTGGCAGCATCATGTTGTGGGGGTGCTTTGCTGCAGGAGGGACAGGTGCACTTCCACAAAATAGATGGCATCATGAGGAAGGGAAATTATGTGGATATATTGAAGCAACATATCAAGACATCTGCCAGGAAGTTAAAGCACTGTCGCAAATGAGTCTTCCAAATGGACAATGACCCCAAGCATACCTCCAAAGTTGTGGAGGTATGCAACAAATGCAAGGTATTGGAGTGGCCATCACAAAGCCCTGACATCAATCCGAAAGATAACTTTGTGGGCAGAAGTGAAAAAGCATGTCCAAGCAAGGAGACTTACAAACCTGTTACACCAGTTCTGTATGGAGGAATGGGCCAAAAATCCAGCAATGTATTGTGAGAAGCTTATGGAAGGCCACCCAAATAATTTATTAGCATTAAGAAACATGTAAGTAATAACTGACGATGGATCATTGAATCATTTAAAAATAATGCGCACCCGAGGTGGTAATGCACCTTATTTTTCAATAATTCAATGGGCTGGAGTCAATTATTCTGCATATTAAATGGTTACCACACCTTAATATATTGTTATAATATAGGGTTTTATATCTCAAGATATTTTCAGTTTTTCATCCCTAAAACACTCTTGTGAGTGGAACTACTTTTTTCTGCCACATATTCAGATTCTTGCTCTGATACTGCTCAAGCCTTCGTTGCTAGATCAAAATCGCTTTACTCGATGACTTACTGGAGTAATGACGTAGTGCATTTGTGCATGTGTGTGTGAGTTTGTGTGTGAGAGATCGAAAGAGAGAAACTCAGAAACTGAGAGAGATTGCTTATGGGACTACCTCTTTTGTTGCAGCTCTTGTCAGAAGTAACATCGCTTTAAAATCACCCAGATGTAAATGTAAGCACTTCTCAGCAGCAGCAAGTTTCACCATTTTTGTATATAGCTTCTTTTATTAAATGTTTTTCAACCCCACTGAGATGCAGGTGTGCGCTGATATGACAGCTCTATTTTTCACTCACAATGAAAAGTGTGTGTGTGTGTGTGTGTGTAGCCACGTGTATGTGTGTGTATGAGAGGGAGAGGGGCGTGAAAGTGTTTCCCACTGAAATTTCAGATAATATTGAAACTGTTGTTTTGATCAAGTGTATCTAACTTTGATACTGCTTAAGCCTCGATTGCTAGTTCGAAAACGTCACTTTAGGACTAGCAACAGAGGATGTACCGCTTTTCTGCATTGGAGTAACAAGGTTTTGAGTATGTCTTTGTGTGTGCATGTGCATTCACATGCAAAAGTATGTGTGTGAGCATGTGTAAGTGCAGTGAGGCGAGGGCACTTTTCAACGGAAATTGAAATGTAGGATATTATAGACATTGTTTGATGTTCTTAACCGATTTACTTTAACCAATGTCTTTGTGGTTATTTTGCTGTGGTTGCGTGTGTGGGTGGGCGGGTTTTTTGGTGGTTTACGAGGATATTTTTTCAAGTTACAAATAGGTAATTACAAGGGTATTATGCTATAAATGTGGTTTGAGGACATTTCTAGTGTTCCTGTAATTAAAATCGCTTAAAAATCATACTAAATTGTTTTATTTTTTTTTTAATTTATTTTTTTTTTTTAAATGCAGAGTGTTTTTTGCGAGGGGTTAGGGGATAGAATCTATAGTTTGTACAGTATAAAAATCATTGTCTATGGAGAGTCCTCTTAAGGATAGCCGCACCAACGTGTGTGTGTGTGTGTGTGCGTGCGTGCGTGCGTGTATGTGCTGCTTGTATGTGTGTGTGTGTAAGTGCGGGGGACATGAGGACAAAATTGAATTTTTTTTAGAATATAATAGACATTGTTTGACGTTTTTAACTGATTTACTTTAAACAATATTTTTGTTTATATGGTTATTTTGCTGTGGTAGCGTGTACGGTGTTGTTTGTGGGTGGGGGGGGGGGTTGGCATGGTGAGATGAGAGAGAGAGCGAGAGAGAGAGAGAGAGAGATCACAAGGGTGCTTTTCAATCTAAATTATGCAGTCAAGACATGACAGAATACTTCATAGCTGTGCATTTACTTGAAAAATAATTGCACACCTTAGAACGTCCATCATGAGGTATAATATTAAATAGTAGAATGCCTAAAAGAATATTAAAACCGCAGCGCTTACGGTAATTTCATCTATTGGCCGTAGCAAATACATTTTTACTTTATTTTACAACCAAATTCATTATTTCCTCACCCTCATGATATCCCAGTTGTGTATGACTTTCTTCACCAGAACACATTTGAAGTAAATAGAAGAAAAATATCTTGGCTCAGTAGGTCTTTAAAATGTAAGTGAATGGTGATCCGATTTTGAAGCTCCAAAAATCACAGACAGTCAACATAAACGTCATCCATACGACTCCAGTGGTTAAATTAATGATTTCTAAAGTGATACGATTGTTTTTGGTGTGTAAATATATCAATATTTAAGTACTTTTTAACTCTAAATCAGTGATTCCGGTAAGCTTCACGAGTGTGTGGAGATCACGCTGTCTCTCGTGTCGCGTATTACCTTTGACATAATACAGGCATAATCTCACGTTCTCCACTCTTTGGGTGAATTATCCCTTAAATAGCTTGTGTATAATGCTAATGGATAACTGCAGACAACAACAACAACTACAAAGGGGTGGGACTTCTTTGCACATGTGTTTAAGTTGGATAAATGTTCCAGAGTCTTTTGTATTACACCAATAGAGACATTTGTTATATTTAACCTTTTTTGCTGGATATAACAGTTTGCAGATTGGCATTTTAAATCATTAAATCCAAAAGTACTGTAGAAAATGACTTTTCTCCCTCTGCCGCAGGCTTCTTAACATTTGTGGAGTTAATTTAGTGTGAACTGAAGTATAATCACAAAAGATCACAGTTGGCATCGTTAATGCTTGTCACATACACAGAGGCAAATTCTATGACACATAATAATTAGTTCATTAATACATTATACACTTATTCAAAATCGTTATTGTTTATGTAGCATAACCATAACATTGCTGTCAAGTTTAAGTAAAAGCATTAATCTCCGCACATTGAAAACACAAGCTTCAATGTGAGGTTGTAATTCCAGTGTAGATTTCTTTAAATACTACTTTTGCAATGATAGAAAGAAAAATATCATGTTAATCTATTCAACAATAATAAATATCTCTCATTCTCTCTTGCTCCATCCCTGTTCCTCCCCCTTCATTAGCAGAGCATTATTTATGTTGCATGTATTTATCATACAATATGCTATTTAAGGGCTCAAGAGTTTGCCACTGTATGAGTGCCCTGGTGTGACTTCAACACATTTTCACTCTCTGAAACATGATCTGATGCAAGAGATTGAACTGTTGCTGTAATTTTGTTATCCAGTTTATTTCACTTAATAAAATGTCTTTAGTCTCTGTTGTATTCAAATTTGCTTACCGGTAGCTCAGTGGTAAAGACGCTGGCTACCACCCCTGGAGATTGCTATATTTCGAATCCCAGGACGTGCTGAGTGACTCCAGCCAGGTCTCTTAAGCAACCAAATTGGCCCGGTTGCTAGGGAGGGTAGAGTCACACGGGGTAACCTCCTTAGATCTGCTAAGATCGCTATAATGTGGTTAGCTCTCGGAGGGGTGCGTGGTGAATTGTACGTAGATGTGGATGGCATGGGCCTCCACACGCGCCATGTCTCCGTGGTAACGCGCTCAATGAGCCACATGATAAGATGCGTGGGTTGATGTCTCAGACGCGAAGGCAACTGAGATTCGTCCTCGCCACCCAGATTGAGGCGAGTCGCTACGCCACCATGAGGTCTTTACAAATTGGAAGAAAAAGGAGAGAAACTCCCCATTTACTTTGGAAGATTGCAAGCCAACAAGTCAAACTTGGAAACTTTATAATACCCCAGAAGACGCAACTCTCAATAAGTACAGAAATGTAAAATGTGAAATCACTATAAATGATGTAATGCTGCATCTGTAGTCGCCATTGTTACCCATTCAACCCATGATTATTAAAGAGAAGCTATTCTGATGGAGGATGCTGTGTTAAAGAATACATTTTCCATCCAACAGCACAATTTGTTTAATTTTATCAATAAACTGTAATCACATATTGTGTTTTCCTGTGTACGCAAGAAAGAAAGTGTGATATTGCTTTGTCTGCACAATGGAAAGCAAGCTCAGTTAATGAATTCATCATAATGAGGGTGCAAGCGTCAGCCCTTTGTTTTAGCACAGCTGTGATTAGCATATAAATGCTGAGAGAGCACGAGTGTCTTATATTTTCATTTCTGTACTTGTGTGTTAAGTCACATGTGATATAGGCTTGGATAAGTGGGTTTTGAATCAACAATTCCTTCACTGTTGTTTGTTGACTATCCGTCTGTACCTCAGCAAATGTGCAGGACAATGCTAATACTTTTTATTGCTGTATTTTAGCTTTGTTCCAGTGCCCTTGTACATGTACTTTTTTATTTATCTCTTATTAAAGTGTATACAAAATACGTTTTTCACAATATCCGTTTCATGCATTTGTTTTGCACGTTTAATGGGGAAATTCTTTTGTTATTGGTTTACTATTGTTTTTAGCAAGCGAGCAGATCTTTTTATTGGTTCATTTATTGCTGCATCACGTAGCATACATATAGCCTATTTTGAGTATGGTTTGAACGCTGCTTTGTGACAGAGGTTTAAGTGCTTTATTATTTCATTGTAGTTCCACATGATATTGATGTCATGCATTCAAACTTTACCTAACTTGGGCTTATTCTGAAAGTCTTCCATAACATTTATCATGCTGTGCTTTTCAATAACTCAGTTCTGTTCTTGTTCATAAAGTGTAAGCAAGTGCCTGTATGAAGCTATACTAAAATAAGAAAGGAACTATATTTGTACAGAATCTGTTGTACCGACTCAGTTTGTTATCGGAGTGCTGTCTGATCGGGCAAGTGATAAGTCAAATGCTCATCTTTGTCATTGGCAAGAAAACAAAAAACACTAATTTACTTAAAAGTTGATAAAATAAATTGTTTTACCTGTTGAGGCATTTCTTAATTTTGGTATCTCACACAAAGTTTAGCGAAGACTGCTGTTAAAAGGCAACGTGATTATGTTTATTGGTTGACTTTATGCCTATGTATCGGTCTATTTCTATAGCTTTCTTACTGTGATTTTTCTGTCTCTAGCTGGCTCTGGAGGACCCTGTGCACAGTGTCTCTCTTCAGCAGTTTGCCTATGAGAAGCTGAAGGCACAGCAGATGCTGATGGGCGACCAGGGCTTCCAGGCTCTCATGGAGACAGTGGATACAGAGATTGTGCGACAGCTGCAAGAATTTCTCCAGGGCATGTGAGGAACAGACTGTTAAAACCAGTCTTCTGAGACCAGAGATGCCAACCTTTTAACCTAGAAAAAAGACAAAGCTTCCTTTTTTTTTTTTTTAATAACACCGTCTTTTGATTCCTCACACACATCTTTTCATAAGTTTGAGATTGGTTTGAGAGGAATCTACTTGGACTGAAAAAAGAGACATTGTAAAAAGATAAAAGAAGGATCAAACTGTTATAATGCCAAGTTTTGCAGAGGGATGACAAGGGGCTCTAATATTGAGCACCAATTAAAGGGCCTAAGCAGTGTTTACACCGAGTCTTTATAAAAAGTGATGTGTTTTTTGTTTTAAAGTATAATACACAGCATCACAACAATATTCTTCCAACACCCCCCCCCACCCACCCATTTTCCTCTACGATCATTATATAAGAAACTACTGCGAAGTCATTAACATTTTTCATTGAAGGTATTTTCATATTGTATACATAAAATGAGTAATTAATGGATATATAATATGTATGTTTACCTACAATTAACTCTATTGCTGCTAATGCTCCAATACTGTGCCTCTAATATGAGGTTCAAAGGAGGTCATGACAACCAAAACCATGTTTAATGGGGGTGGGGGGGCAATTTTAATCAACTACACTGCAAGCGTATGAGTGAGAATACTTACTGCCGTAGCAAGACTTTTTTTTTTTTTTACACACCAAGTACATATGCAGTTACAGATATTTTTTGGTTTGATAATTTGATATTTAGATTGTCAGTCTTGAAGTGCAATCTTGCAGTAGAGTGATGGTCACTGTGAATTTTTTTTTTTTTTTTTTTTTGGAGTCAGAATAAAAGCCTTATGCTTTAAGCCTTGTTTTTACACCTCTAAATTAACTGATATTATAATGTATTGCATACCTGTAATAACTATATTAAGTATCCCATTTCAAACAGTAGTTTTATTTTCATGTATGGACCCTATTTTTTCATTGACACGGCTTCAATAAAGTTCAGTACAGACTGACAAAAATTTCTCATTTTGTTAGCTTGCAAACCTTAAAGTTGACATTTTCTGAACGTAAAATTAAAGGGAATCTGGGTCAGTTCCAGCCAAGCTTTTCGGCACAATATTACAAATAATTCAAAAAATGAAAAAAGCTTAGCACATAAACAATAATGACAGCATTTTATGTGCGGTGTTATGAAATGTTTTCAAAAATGTGTACATTTGTTTAGTGGTCTGGCAGCTTGCAACAATTTTCCTACCACCACCATAAAAAAAGCCCACATTCTCATGCTGATGTAATAACCAGAGACAGTCCCTGGTGGTTAGATGTGTAAATCACTCCCCAAATGTGGCATTTGTTGAATTAATGTTATTATTCACATCTCTAAATTTCATTCTCCATATTGGTTGTTTTCTTGCAAGTCAGACTACTACTAAGCAGCTGAAAAGAGTCCTGAGTGGTAGAATGGGTCATGCAATGCTCTTTATTTTATATATATATATATATATATATATATATATATATATATATATATATATATATACACATTCATTCCCTGAGGTCCACTGATAATGTTATTGAAGTTTTTTTTTTTTGTTTGTTTTTTTTTTTTCACCAAAATGTCAATTTAGTAATATCATGTAATTTCCACCCTCTTTCTCCTTTAAACATCAATGTAAACACCCACTGTTCTAATTGGCTAACATCATGCAGCCCCTCAAATACAGCCACATTAAATCGGCATATAATGAACAAACCCACAATATTATAAAACAACATTTCTGGATTTATTCATAATGCACATACAACATATTGCATCCAAATATTTGAAACTGTTCTTCTCAAACTCCACTATTAACACTCACACCCTGTCTACACCGGACGCGAGAGGTGCGTTGCATCAAAAGCAATGGAACCCAATATATCAGAGACTATTCAATGATGCTGTCTACCATGAAAGCATCAATTGCAGCGTGTCACACCAACAGTAAACGGGTGTCCCATTCCATTTTGTGTTGGTGCTACTACTGCCAACAACACAAATAAATGGTTTAGAAAGTTTGTCAATGCGCCTGGAGTAAACGGCCTCAAGCCTTAACTGCCCCATCCTTCAATGAAAATTCAATGACTGGTTCACAAGCAATCCACGCTGATATCAGTTGAAGATGCGGCACACATCCAGTTTCCAGTATCATCCTGCACTGAGGTGCACATCACCAGAAACACATTAAAATGGTCAGTCTGTCTAAGACATCTGTCTAGTGCATGTTTACATACACATCAAATAAATATAGTATATATGGGTGAATATATCCTATATCCTGCTCTGTCACTCTCTCTCTTTACACAATGAACTACTTTCCATCATCGGACCAAGGCAGCGAGAGTACCCTTTGTGACATCACTGATATACAAATGAAGAGGAGGCAATGTTTTGGCAGCTTGGTTTCAGTAAATGCTTTTATTGCATTCTGGATTAAGTTTTGAGTTCTGAAATTTACAGTGTGTTTTTATAGTAGAAAGACAACTTATATGTCAAAATATCAAGGAACATTTGACTCATGACATGACCCTTTTAAAAAGATTAACTTTTCTAAAAGCAATGTTTGAAAGATGACATTTAAAAGCAAAATACTGAGTTTATGATTAAAGAAAACCCTTATTTCCATTCCTTTGTCCTGGCAGTAAAGTTTTTTTAACTATTGGCCTTGTAGGATTTGATATGTAAATAATTTGTTGAAGAAAATTGGCTGCATTCGACCACCAAAATAATGTAGGGAAATATATGCAAGATAAATGGCACCTGAGCAAAAATCTGAATAAATTCTCCACCATTATTTATGTAATACAACAGGCTCGTTGTGTCTGCTGATAATTTATATGCCAGGATTGTAGCTCAATAAGGGAATTAGCGATTGATTTGGGAAATTTCAAAAGAATCAATTTTTACGTCCGATCAAAGACTTTGGCCAGAATTGAGTTGATAGGAATGTAAGATTAATTCTTATAGTAATACTACTTTCATGGCCATTGAAAATAATATCACAAATAAATTGAAAAACTGTTTATGAGCTTGTAGCTTAGGATCGACAGATCTCAAGGAGCCGATATAATGTAATCAAATACACCGTCAGCTATACAAGACTTTATTAACTAATCTACAACAAACAAACTAATGCATAGACAAACAAACATAAAAACAGGTTGGTAAGTGAGTTTTGACAGGAGATGAATGGAAAATTATCTGTAACAGAAAAAAATGACTTTATGGTGTCTATATACTTTGCCTTGAACAAACCCTGAGAACTTAATTTAGTACCTTGTGATTTGAGATTGTGTTACTCAAATTATATTAAAGAAAGCACCAGATTTCAGCGAAAGTCTGGAGGTACTTGTGTTACGTTGTTTGGTGTCAATATCCTTTGGCTTGGCTTGTAGAAGGTATTTGTTTTTGATGGAATGACTAGGCAGAGCCCCAGAACTGAGGTCTCCCTCAAGGGAGAACTCAGGACATCCTAGGACAGAGGTCAAAGTGTGTGAAGGCAATAAAGCAGAGAAGAGAGTGAGGTGGGTTGTCCAGGCTGGTCTTTTAACCCCTTCGGTTTGTTCAAACCCCAAAGAGGCTCCAAGTCAATCAGAGTCGGCTTTCAGAGGGCCTGTGGTCAAAGTGTCCTTCCCTCAAGATAATTCATTTGTGGCCTTTATTGTTCTAAGGTTTGTCAGTTTCCCGCTCAAAAAGTGAACATTTGAATTATGAATTTAATAAGAAAATTATAACTGCTAATGACCCGAATATACTTCACACTATCATTCTGAAATGTAAGAGAGTGTTAATTACATATACTTGTACTTTCTTATTAAAATACAGTTACATAAAATGCATTACACATCATAAGAAACATCCTTGACAGCCTTATCATCTGCATAAGATTCATTTGTCCATTTTTGGTAAAATCTTATACACGGCTGTATATCTGAATAGTAGTAAAATAAGAGAAGTCTAAAGTCCATGTCAAATGTTCATGAATTATGCTTCATGTGAGATGGTAAGCCCAGAAAAATGCCTCATGATTAGTATAATAACTGAGTGTAGAGAGTTGCTGCTGCCAGTCTGAATCTCATTATAACTCAGGAGTAAGAGTAGATTATTTAAGTCATTCTGTGTAGAATTGTTCAATTTCTCTTTGCCTTCAACTTTTCTATGATTTTCTTTGTTCACAAACGGAGATGTTGGACAGCCTCAGTTTCATTGTGCAGAAAAAAAGATGCAATGAAAGTGAATGGTGACTTATCTTATTTTAACAGTTACTCTGTGTTACTCAAACCTTTGACCAGGTACAATCCCTAAAAAACATATTTGTATAGAATGTTGTGGCAGCTCTCTGTAAAAAAAAACAACCATGACGCTGAGAAAATCCCTTAAATTAATCAAGAATCTGCTGAAAGAGAAGAGGATGAATTTTGTGATTCAATGATTTCACTGAGGTGCTGCTGAAGCTGTGTTGCATTCAAATAATAAAAATTGAGAGGACTGAGTGTCTGGATGTGTATCCATCAGTGAAGATGTGGAGATCGTTGTGTGTCATAAAACTAACATGACAGCTGAGCCTTTTTGTTAGATAAGGTAAAAATATAGAGCTGGCTGTGTGCATTCACTCGCAGTCATCAGGAAAATGTCCCTGATTTCTAAACATTTAAGTTTGAAAAAATAAAATAACAGTTCAAGACAGGCATGTCGTATGCCAGCTACTTTATCATACTGATAAGGAGACATTCTGTGCCATTACTGTTGATATGAAAATATAAGAAATGAAGATAGATTGACTTTAGAATGTATAGGAGATGACTATTACATAATTAAATCGCCCTCTGGGTACACAAGCACAGAACAACAAGCAACACTAATTTTCTGTTCCCACAATGCAGCGCTTTGTTGCTATTTTGAGAGTGTTTTCAGTATAGGCTAATCACTGAGAATAATGTCTTGGGAGTCAATGCTTGACACTGCACCTTTCAGTTCATCTAAATTGTAAGAGTTTACTCAATGGTCAATATTGTTTTCAATTAAGTGAAGTGTTCGGTCCATCACATTGATTGTTTAAGGGAGCCGTTTAAGTGTGCACTGATCTACTAGAGGCTGTGATGATGTACAATGCGTTAATATATAATGAAAGATAGGATATCACTTATACAAGGTAAACAAGTAAAAATAGTCATTACTTAAAAGGATAGTTCACCCAAAAATTAAAATTATCTTATATAATTTACCCTCATGCCATTCCAGATGTGTATGACTTTCATCTGCAGAACAGAAATGAAGATTTTTAGAAGAATATTTTGGCTCTGTAGGTCCTCACAATGCAAGTGAATGGTGGCCAAAATTTGGACACTACAAAATTCACATAAAGTGAGCATAAAATAACTCCAATGGTTAAATCCATGTGTTCAGCAGAGGAAAGGAAGTCATTCACATCTTGGATGGCATGAGGGTGAGTAAATGATGAGAGAATTTTCATTTTTGGGGGAACTAGCCATTTAACTGTCGTAAGCTTTATAAGTACACTGTATGGCTAAAAGTATGTGGACGTCTGAAAACACCCATATGTGCTTATTGAACATTTCCTTTTAAAATCATTGTCATTAATAGTGAGTTAATCCAACTTCCACTCTCTAAACTCACTGAAAAACCCTTCTCTAGATGTTTGAGCCTGGCTGCATGGATTTTCTCCCATTTTGACACGAGCATCAATGAGGTCCACTTACTGTTCCAATTCATTACAAAGATGTTAAGTGGTGTTCAGGTCTGAACCTGTCAATAAAACCCATTTCTTTATGGACTTTGTGCACAGGAAATAATCAAAAATTCGGCAACAGTAGATTGAACGTTTTGCTGCTGAAATCAGTCTGTGCTTACTGAAATTTAAACCACTGGCCCCCAGTGATGGTGAATATATAGACACATGTGGCTCTAAAAGCAAGGTGTATTTTTTAGTTTTAAATGAAGTAATACAGGAATGCATATTTTATAAGTTCGCCCTCTAAACCAACCTCTAATCCTAACTGTCATTGAAGCGAGAATGTCATTTTAAAATATAAATCTAAAATCCAACCTTGGAATCACACTCACCATTGTTTATGTGAAGGCAATTACTTCCTAGAATTTGAGTTTGCTTGCACAACATGCCATCAGTAGTACTAGAGGGAATTGTGTTCACTCTTAAATTGATGCAGGGAGTGGTGGTGGCGTAGTGGGCTAAATCACAGAAATGGTAAGCAGAAGGTTGCTGGTTTGATTCCCACCATTGTGTTCTTGAGCAAGGCACTTAACTCCAGGTTGCTCCAGGGGGATTGTCCCTTTAATAAGTGCACTGTAAGTCGCTTTGGATAAAAGTGTCTGCCAAATGCATAAATGTAAAATACTGACAGGGATGCGTCAGTTATTCGGCTGAATTGGGGTGCTTTAAGAGTACCTGAAATTTCAGAAGCAATATGTCATATTACGTTGTGATGATCAAGTTTCAGAAAAGGGCCTTCCTAATATGTTGTCACAAAGTTGGAAGCACACAATTCTCTAGAATTTAATTTTATGCCGTAGCATTTAGATATTTCTTCACTAAAATTAATGGGCTGGGCCAAACCTGTGAATCAGAAGGAGGTGTTCACATACTTTTGGCCATGTAGTGTTGTATTTACATTTTAATTATCGAATATTCAATAGATAGATGCGACTTAATTAAACTTAACTATTGCAAAGTGTTTTGGAAATCAAGAGGTGTTCAGAATTTGAACAATGTCATACATTCATTACCAAAACTCTTGCACATTTCAGCAAACCTACATTAAATTAGAAATGTCTTATTATAAGAGCGGTTATTTCTTGGTGACCTACAAGTGGTTATCAGAGTAGGTCAATCAGAGGAAGGCATGGATGCACCGGCAAGCATTTCAGACATATTTCTGGCCTATCTTCAACTCACAGCTTGCCCCATATTCCCGCTGAGTTGTTTGTAACAGTGGTCTACAAAATTTCTCAAATTCATTCTAAAAATTTTTTAACTTCCTTTGCCTTCAATGGGAGAAAAAAAACAAGAGTAGTGGAGCGGAGAGTGTATATGTGTCTGATTGAGTGAAAAGGCATTGGCAGCAGGGCTACCCTTAGGGCTGTGCAACCGGTGCCGTCGCACCAGGCCCCACACTCCATGCAAGCGCCGGTCTCCATTTTTTGCAATTGCAAGGAAAAGAGTCACCAGTAAATTATTCAGAATTTATCATTTTGTGTGCCAGATAAGACTGGAAGTCTGTTCCTAAACTTTGTTAACAGCTGTATTCTATGGCAGCATCCTAACTGAAATAGAACCTCATAAGAGAATGATTTGGAACACTCTACAAAGGCAGCAACTCCACTTGGCATTCAAATAGTGCTCCTCACACACAGCGCACAGGAGAATCAACTCCCAAATGATTTCAACACAGGTTTATCGAGAGCAATGCAGTGATTTTCTGAGCATAAATATACATTGTGTACACACATGTAGCATAGAATACTCTATTATATTAAATGTATCTATACTTTTTAGTATTGAATGGATTATGAGTATATTTATAATCAATTTCTCTCACTTCATCCATCATGTTGGATTTATTCTGGGATCACCTGCCTGGGAAATGATAAGATACTACCATAGAATTTGGCCAAAACAAGATATCTTACGAGGCAGCATAATAAAGATACTTACCTTTCGGAACAACGTTGAGGCTGCATCTATTAAAATGCTGCCCCCAATGAATGATCACTAGGTTTTGGAACAGAGCCAGTGAATCATAGGAGTTTGGAGTGACATGAAGGTGAGTAAATGATAACAAAACTTCTATCTTATAGCAGATAACTGTAGAATATTATTTTCATCTTTATTTTATATATATATATATAGAGAGAGAGAGAGAGAGAGAGACATTGTTTTATTTATTAGAATTAACTGAAATATCTATATAATGTATAGTGCTGTGAAAGTGTTTGCGCCCATCCTGATTTCTTAAGTTTTTATGTATATCTCAAACTAAATTGTTTAAAAAAAATTCAAACAAAATCTAACATAAAAACAAGGTAATCTGAGTAAACACAAAATACAGTTTTTAAATGATAATGTTATTTATTGAAGCAAAAAAGTTATCTAATATCAACTGGGCCTAAATCCCCAAATCTGTGAAACTGCATTCGTGATGGGGTTCAGCTGCTCTAGACACACTCAGGCCTGATTACTGCCAGCCCTATTCAATCAAATCAGCACCTAAATCAAACTTTTTCAACAGCATATAGTTGGCTAAAAAGTCTCACCCAGTAGCACAAGGGTGAAAGAAATTCCAGAAATGATGAAGAAAAATGTGATTGAAGTATATCAATCTGGGAAGAGTTACAAAGATATTTTAAAGGCTCTCCAAATGTAGAAAACTTGCCACTGCCAAATAACCTTCCCAGAAGTGGCCAAAATTCCCCCAATTCCATCCAGGAAGTCACAAAAAAGGACAAGGACAACATCCAAGGAACTGCAGGACTCTCTTGCATTAATAAAGGTCACTATTCATGACTCCACTATCAGAAAGACACTGGTCAAAAATGACCTCCATAGAAGAGTGGCAATGCGAAAATCACTGCTAACCCAGGAGAACATTAAAGCTTGTCTGAATTTGAGGATCATCAAGGTGTCTGATCATAAAATATGATCCTCAAATGTTTGGGAGAATGTTCATTGGACTGATGAGTCGAAAGAGGAACTGTTTTGAAAGCAGTGATGTTGTTACATCTGGTGTAAATCAAACAGAATTCCACAAAAGGAACATCATACAGTTCAGATTGGTGGTGGTAGTGGGATGGTGTGGGGTTGCATCGCTGCTTCAGGGCCAGGGTGACAATAATTGAGGAATTGCTCTCTACCAGAAAATCCTAAAGGAGAATTTCCGGTCATCAATCTGTGAGATTAAGCTCAAGCGCAACTGAATTATGCAGCAAAACAATGATCCAAAGCATAGGAGTAAGTCCACCTCTGAAAGGCTAAAAAAACAATTAAAGTTTTGGAGTGGCCAAGTCAAAGTCCTGACTTGAACCTGATTGAGATGATGTGGCAGGATCATAACGGGAAGTTCATGCTCGAAAACCCTCCAGTGTGGCTGAAGTAAAACAGTTCTGCAAAGAGTAATTGGCCAAAATTCCACCACAGCGTTGTGAATGACTGATGTCCAGTTAAGTGTTTGACTGCAGTTGTTACTGCTAAAGGTGACACAAACAGTTATTACGTTTAAGGGGGCAGTTAGTTTTTCACATGGGTGATATATGTGTCGGCTAACTTTTTTGTTTCAATAAAATATATATATATTTGAAAAAAGTATTTTGTGTTTACTCAGGTTGCCTTTGTTTTATGATATACACTCACCTAAAGGATTATTAGGAACACCATACTAATACTGTGTTTGACCCCCTTTCGCTTTCAGAACTGCCTTAATTCTACATGGCATTGATTCAACAAGGTGCTGAAAGCATTCTTTAGAAATGTTGGCCCATATTGATAGGATAGCATCTTGCAGTTGATGGAGATTTGTGGGATGCACATCCAGGGCACGAAGCTCCCGTTCCACCACATCCCAAAGACGCTCTATTGGGTTGAGGTCTGGTGACTGTGGGGGCCATTTTAGTACAGTGAACTCATTGTCATGTTCAAGAAACCAATTTGAAATGATTCGAGCTTTGTGACATGGTGCGTTATCCATGGAAGTAGCCATCAGAGGATGGGTACATGGTGGCCATAAAGGGATGGACATGGTCAGAAACAATGCTCAGGTAGGCCGTGGCATTTAAACGATGCCCAATTGGCACTAAGGGGCCTAAAGTGTGCCAAGAAAACATCCCCCACACCATTACACCACCACCACCAGCCTGCACAGTGGTAACAAGGAATGATGGATCCATGTTCTCATTCTGTTTATGCCAAATTCTGACTCTACCATCTGAATGTCTCAACAGAAATCGAGAATCATCAGACCAGGCAACATTTTGCCAGTCTTCAACTGTCCAATTTTGGTGAGCTCTTGCAAATTGTAGCCTCTTTTTCCTTTCCTTTTTTGTAGTGGAGATGAGTGGTACCCGGTGGGGTCTTCTGCTGTTGTAGCCCATCCGCCTCAAGGTTGTGCGTGTTGTGGCTTCACAAATGCTTTGCTGCATACCTCGGTTGTAACGAGTGGTTATTTCAGGCAAAGTTGCTCTTCTATCAGCTTGAATCAGTCGGCCCATTCTCCTCTGACCTCTAGCATCAACAAGGCATTTTCGCCCACAGGACTGCCGCATACTGAATGTTTTTCCCTTTTCACACCATTCTTTGTAAACCCTAGAAATGGTTGTGCGTGAAAATCCCAGTAACTGAGCAGATTGTGAAATACTCAGACCGGCCCGTCTGGCACCAACAACCATGCCACGCTCAAAATTGCTTAAATCACCTTTCTTTCCCATTCTGACATTCAGTTTGGAGTTCAGGAGATTGTCTTGACCAGGACCACACCCCTAAATGCATTGAAGCAACTGCCATGTGATTGGTTGATTAGATAATTGCATTAATGAGAAATTGAATGGGTGTTCCTAATAATCCTTTAGGTGCGTGTATATCTCATTTGAAGATCTAAAACAATTTAATAGAAGAAATCAGGAAGGGGCAAATACTTTTTCACAGCACGGATTTCTCCATTCTGAAATTCTGCCAGTAGACTCTGACTCAAACACATTGACTTCATTTTGTCGACATCTACTGTATATAGGAAGCCCAACGCTAAATAAAGTGCAAAAACAATAGATTTAAGAGGAACTGAAGAGGAGTGAATTTTTGTTTTGTTTTGCTGATATCAATGTCATGCAGATAATACTCTGTTGTATCTCAATTCTCCATTCTGTCTCTGCAATTGCAATCACAAAGAGGTTCTCGGCACGTGTCTCTCACTGATCAAACTGGCTGTCTGCTCATCACCTCAAGCCTAATCTTGACAAGACCAAGCTCCTCCTCCCTCAACAAATCTCTGTCCTTGTTTAAGGTCACATAGTCGTTGCCTCCAGGTGTGTAAAAACGCTCATGTCATCTTAGATGACCTTTGAAATTGTAGCTTGCCAACATACAAACTGCGCATAATTTCAAACACAAGGACATCTGGAAATGCCTTTGTGATGACATAAATCAGTGAATTGTTGTTTTGAACTAATTCATCCAGACCACTTCCTGAATCCTTTGTAAGCAATGACATTTTTGGATATACTTAATATATCTTGTTTTTGGTGCTTCTGCACACTGTAAGAAAACCTTGTTTTCCAGTAAAAATATCTAAACATTCTTAAAACAAGACACATTTACCTGAGACATAAAATGACATAAGATACACTTTGTCTTGTTTTCAGAGAAATCTAACACTCATTTAGTATATGCCTTAAACAAGAAAAAAACTAAATTTGCCAGTGCCGTAGGATAGACTTGTTCTCAAGTTGCTTTATCTCACCCCATAGTTTTTTCTTTCTTGTTATAAGTATAAATATGACTAAATTGTGTAAGACTTTATGAAAACAAGACAAATTATGTAATTTTGCTTCTCAGGGAATGTAATATTTTTTAATGATGTTTGATTATTTTCACTGGAAAATAAGACAACATGTACTCATCTCATGGCATTATTGTATTGTTTTAAACAGATACTGTTTGGTATCTAGTCTATCTTTCAGTTAGGTTTATGCCTTACATTAAATCCCATAAAGCCTGTTTTGTCTGGCAATGTATGGTTACAGAGAAGCAAAAACAGAGGCCTCAATGAGACCGTGATATTCTATCTTTTTCTTCTTCTATCCAATCAAGTGCCACATCAATTTAAAGATTCCAAACTGGAGAAGAAACAAAACAATGTGTCTAGGTGTCAGGATAGAGTAATGGGATGCTGATATTCTTAGCTTGCATACATGGGTGGCGAACATCTTTTGTGAGCTGAAGAAGGCTATGGGACCGTATTGCTTCTTTTTCAGCATTGCACACCCTAAGCGAAGCGCTTCTAAAATGCCATATTAAGAACTTGAATAAAAAAAAAAACTTGGATGCTTGGGTTCTGTTCCATTCATTGCACTGCATCAAGCTTTTTCACAAAAGAACGTGTTTTGTGTGAACAGCCCCATATATGATTTTTGAGCTGAAAACTTTCGTTTCTCTGTGCGTGGACATGCTTTTGAAAACTGAGCTTGAGCAGAACTAGAGACAGAGTATGCATACTACATGCAGGTTTTAAAATTTAATTCAACAGAAATATATATATATATATATATATATATATATACAGGTGAAACTCGAAAAATTAGAATATCGTGCAAAAGTTCATTAATTTCAGTAATACAACTTAAAAGGTGAAATTAATATATTATATAGACTCATTACAAGCAAAGTAAGATATTTCAAGCCTTTATTTGATATAATTTTGATGATTATGGCTTACAGCTTATGAAAACCCCAAATTCAGAATCTCAGAAAATTAGAATATTGTGAAAAGGTTCAGGATTGTAGGCTCAAAGTGTCACACTCTAATCAGCTAAACACCTGCAAAGGGTTCCTGAGCCTTTAAATGGTCTCTCAGTCTGGTTCAGTTGAATTCACAATCATGGGGAAGACTGCTGACCTGACAGTTGTGCAGAAAACCATCATTGACACCCTCCACAAGGAGGGAAAGCCTCAAAAGGTAATTGCAAAAGAAGTTGGATGTTCTCAAAGTGCTGTATCAAAGCACATTAATAGAAAGTTAAGTGGAAGGGAAAAGTGTGGAAGAAAAAGGTGCACAAGCAGCAGGGATGACCGTAGCCTGGAGAGGATTGTCAGGAAAAGGCCATTCAAATGTGTGGGGGAGCTTCACAAGGAGTGGACTGAGGCTGGAGTTACTGCATCAAGAGCCACCACACACAGATGGGTCCTGGACATGGGCTTCAAATGTCGTATTCCTCTTGTCAAGCCGCTCCTGAACAACAAACAACGTCAGAAGCGTCTTACCTGGGCTAAAGAAAAAAGATCTGGTCTGTTGCTCAGTGGTCCAAAGTCCTCTTTTCTGATGAGAGCAAATTTTGCATCTCATTTGGAAACCAAGGTCCCAGAGTCTGGAGGAAGAATGGAGAGGCACACAATCCAAGATGCTTGAAGTCCAGTGTGAAGTTTCCACAGTCTGTGTTGGTTTGGGGAGCCATGTCATCGGCTGGTGTTGGTCCACTGTGCTTTATTAAGTCCAGAGTCAACACAGCCGTCTACCGGGACATTTTAGAGCACTTCATGCTTCCTTCAGCAGACAAGCTTTATGGAGATGCTGACTTCATTATCCAGCAGGACTTGGCACCTGCCCACACTGCCAAAAGTACCAAAACTTGGTTCAATGACCATGGTATTACTGTGCTTGATTGGCCAGCAAACTCGCCTGACCTGAACCCCATAGAGAATCTATGGGGCATTGCCAAGAGAAAGATGAGAGACATGAGACCAAACAATGCAGAAGAGCTGAAGGCCGCTATTGAAGCATCTTGTTCTTCCATAACACCTCAGCAGTGCCACAGGCTGATAGCATCCATGCCACGCCGCATTGAGGCAGTAATTAATGCAAAAGGGGCCCAAACCAAGTACTGAGTACATATGCATGATTATACTTTTCAGAGGGCCGACATTTCTGTATTTAAAATCCTTTTTTTTTATTGATTTCATGTAATTTTCTGAGATTCTGAATTTGGGGTTTTCATAAGCTGTAAGCCATAATCATCAAAATTATATCAAATAAAGGCTTGAAATATCTTACTTTGCTTGTAATGAGTCTATATAATATATTAGTTTCACCTTTTAAGTTGAATTACTGAAATTAATGAACTTTTGCACTGATATTCTAATTTTTCGAGTTTCACCTATATATATATATATATATATATATATATATATATATATATATATATACACACCAATCAGCCACAAATTTAAAACCATCTGCCTAATATTGTGTAGGTCCCTTTCGTGCTGCCAAAATAGCCCCAACCCGCATCTCAGAATAACACTCTGAGATGATGTTCTTCTCACCAGAATTGTACAGAGCGGTTATCTGAGTTACCGTTGACTTTCAGTTCACACCAGTCTGGACATTCTCTGTTGACCACTATCATTAATAAGGCATTTCCGTCCACAGAACTGTTGCTCACTGGATGTTTTTTGCTTTTGGCACAATTTTGAGTAAATACTAGACACTGTTGTGTATGAAAATCCCAGGAGATCAGCAGTTACAGAAATACTCAAACCAGCCCATCTGGCACCAACAATCATCCATGCAATTTTCTAATCAGCCAATCGTGCGGCAGCAGTGTAATGCATAAAATAATGCAGATACGGGTCAGGAGCTTCAGTTAATGTTCACATCAACCATCGGAATCACGGAAAAAAAATTATCTCATTGATTTGGACAGTGGCATGATTGTTGGTCCAGATGGGCTTGTTTGGGTATTTCTGTAACTGTTGATGATCTGTGATTTTCACACACAGCAATCTCTAGAATTTACTTCATGTTAGCAAGCATTTCATGTTTTTTTGCCTTATGTACTGGTCTCATGAACATTAAGTGACTGTGGCAACACTTTTGCAAAATAAAATTATGTGTCTTATAACACACTTGGCTGCAGTTTCCCATTGAAATGTCCAACGGGGACCATCAAAAGCAAGAGAAATGGTGTCGTACTCAAACAAGGTTTTTAAGGTGAATATTACATGGAGGTTTTGAGAAATAAAATGTAGCTCCCTAAATTGAAACTTGAACCTAAATCTTACCAACAGTGATCTTAAATCAAATTAGAGGTAGACACAAAACAGTCATCTTTATCTTTAACCATTGCCTAAACCTAACCGATAGTGCCCGAAAAAAATGATAACTTAAAAGCTAATTTTCTGAAGCAACAACATAATTTCATGTCGTTTCTATGACACTTTTGTCTCATGTGTCAGCTTGACTGGTCTTGAACCTTGGACTTCCAAATTGAAAGCCCAACACTCTATGAGATGTGCTATCGCTGAAGCTTATCACATTGGAATAAGTGTAAAAGTAGGTGAATCTGTCATAGAAGCTTCAAAATGTTTTGTTTTTTAAACGATGTGTTATAGTAAAAGTGTTTTTTATATCAAAACAGTGCAGCAGTGTGTGAGTAATAGAGCAAATACGTGTTTATAAAGTAGGAATCAGCTGTAAGCAGCCGTTGTTGTGATTTGTGTGAAAGTAAATAAAACGCACAGTTATAGTAGCATCTCTAGTTTTAATTTCACCAGGAAACTGCAACGTAACGTAATGTTTTGGCACTTAAAGCTAGTTTGCAAAAATTGTATTATTTTAACACTCATTTTATGAGACTAGGTTGGTAATACATGGTGTTGGACAATAACAGATTATTAAACACTAACAAGTCTGCCTCTCCATCTTAAAGAAAAGTTATATAAATAAACAAAATAATAATTTTGACATTTACCCTCCATCCTCCCACAATGTGTCATGCTGAGAACCAGAAATATCCTGTCCATGCAGTTTCAGCAATGCTAACATCAATGCAAATTATTCAAATGCAAATAGATTTAGTAAAATTGTACTTTACAGATATTACAATATCAAATCATAATGTCACAGATTTGCTTACATTTAATTACAGACCTAGAAATAGTTCCACATTTTAAAAGCGCATCACAAATATTGTTGAACATTTTTCAAAATCATACAATAATAATAATAACAATAATAGGAAGGAAATTGGTAATTTTATTCACCAAAGTGGCATTCGACTGATCACAGAGTATAGTCAGGACATTACTGATGTAAAAAACAGCACCATCACTATTTAAAAAAAAGTTATTTTTGATCAAATCTAGACAGGCTCCATGATACAGCAGCCAACACTCCAACACCTTATTCTTGAGTAATCATGCTAAATTGCTAATTTGGTCCAAGAAAATCACTTGCAATTATATCAAACAAAGTTTAATGCTATTTGGTTAATTAAATTAAGCTTTACATTGTCTTTGTGTTTGTTTTTGAGTTGCCACAGTATGCAATAGACTGGCATGGCATGTCTTAAGGTCAATATTAGGTCAAAAATGGCAAAAAAGCTTTCTCTAGAAACTCATCAGTCAATTATTGTTTTAAGGAATGAAGGCTATACAATGCTTGAAATTGCTAAAAAAATATGAAGATTTCATACAGAGGTGTACACTGTAGTCTTCAAGACAAGGACAACTGGCTCAAACAAGGACAGAAAGAGATGTGGAAGGCCAGATGTACAACTGAACAAGAGGATAAGTACATCAGAGTCTCTAGTTTGAGAAATAGATGCCTCACATGTCCTCAGCTGACAGCTTCATTGAATTCTACTCGCTCAACACCAGTTTCATGTACAACAGTAAAGACAAGACTCAGGGGTGCAGCCCTTATGGGAAGAATTGCAAAGAAAAAAACACTTTTGAAACAGAAAAGAAAAAGAAAAGGTTACAGTGGGCAAAGAAACACAGATATTGGACAACAGATATTTGGAAAAGAGTGTTATGGATCTTAACCCATTGAGCTTTTGTGGGATCAGCTGGACTGTAAGGTGCATGAGATGTGCTCGACAAGACAGCCACATCTATGACAAGTGCTACAGGAAGCATAGGGTGAATTGCCATCTGAGTATCTGGACAAACTGACAGCTAGAATGGCAAGAATCTGCAAAGCTGTCATTGATGCACGTGGAGGATTTTTTGATGAGAATTATTTGAAGTAGTTTAAAAATTCAAATTAAACTAGTAATTTTTCTCATTATTAATGTCCTGACTGCACATTGTGATCAGTTGAATGCCACTTTGGTGAATAAAAGTACTAATTTCTTTCCATAAGAGCAAAATCTGTCCGCCAGTGTGTGTGTGTGTGTGTATATATATATATATATATATATATATATATATATATATATATATATATATATAAGCCTAAAGTTTCTAAAACTAAGAGATTCCAGATTTTCAATGAGGTCTTAGACTTTTTGACTCCACTGTATTTTGGATTGTAGCCTACGCTGCAGCCAGCAAGTGATTGATGTTATACTAATATCCACAGTTACATATGCACGTTGATGTAATAAACATACATAATACATGTTCAGTTGCATGCTGAATTCTCCCTCACAAAAATCTCCAACAATTTTGTGCCTCTGTGTGACTCCACTCACAGTGCGCTACTGCTGTTATACTGTAGTTTAAAGTTGCAATTAAGATTCCATTTAATTGTGCTGGTTTGAAGTGGAGCAAATGATTGCTCCAGGTGTTGTTGAACGTGATGCACATAAGCTCAACATTGTGCTAAATCAGAGCTGCCTCTTTTCAGCAAGAAGAATTTGGTTACATGACATGTCTGGAATAGGTCAATACCTTTTCTTTAACAATGTATTTGTGCCTGTAGGCTCTCAATGCATCCATTCATGCCTCCAGCAAAGCTTATTAGCTGTGTGAACCCTTGTACCCCAACTACATTCAGTAGCTTTCAGAGATTTAAAATTAATTACATATTTGGATTTATCACCGTCTCTGTTTGCACTTAAAGCTGATTTCATTTTTTTTAATTATGAAATTGATTCTGAAAATATATACACTACCAGTCGAAAGTTTAGGGTCACTAACTCATTCTTTATTATTATTATTTTTCACATTTAAGAATAATTGTAAAGTTATCAAAACTACGGAAGAACAGAAATGAAACTATGGGAATTATGTTGTGACAAAAAAAAAATCAAAAATCAAAACTGTGTTATATTGTAGCATCTTCAAAGTGGTCACCCTTTGCCTTGAATTTACAGAAATGTACTCTTGACATTTTCTCAACCAACTTCTTGAGGAATCACCATGGGATGCTTTTTAAACTGTACTGGAGGTAACTGAACATACACATCTATGTTGGGCACTTATTGGCTGCTTTTCTGTATTATTCGTCATCCATTTCAAAAATGTTTTCTTTTTAAATAAAATTTTAGATTTGTAATTAAATACATTTATATGGTGACACAATTATTATTTTTGCCTACAAAAGTAATTTAAAACATTTAAGCCTTCAAATCAAAAGGTTTTTAAGATCATGAGAAACATTTCAGTCCCCCAAACTTTTGAACGGCAGTGTATATTGCAGCAGTGCTAAAATATAGATGGTTGCTTTTGTCTTATATTAAAGGAAAACAGCCTTGAAAAACATTGTTTTATGCTTTTTTTAGCCCATTTATATAATTGCATATATGCATTTTCCCTTAGCATGCTCTTAGGTGTTTACTAAAGAATCTTGTCAACTTACTTTCAATTTCACTTTGTTCCAAAGCATTACATTTCTTTTGAAATGGATAAAAAAATAGTCAGCAAGAACATTTGATCTTTATCAAACAATTATTATGCCCTTGACATACCTTTTGATGCCAATAAAGCATGGGGTATATTGCTCTGCACTCTGAAACTTTGTAGTCTTTAAAACATAGTAAACTCTTACTCTTGTTCAGCTGAACTGTTGAACTGTTCCGCTCGGGGTGGATGATTTTTGATTGCACTCCTGTTTTTCTTCACCCACTCTTTGATTTGCACACTTTTCAATCACATTTCTATGATTCCTTTGGGAAATTACAAAGCTCCCCTGTGGTTAAGAGATGAGGAAATGACTCAAGACAGTCACCTGTATTACTTCTCTCTTCAATTAGGAGCAGGAGATTCTACTCTTGATTAGATGTTTTGACTGGAAAACAATACGTTACAGTTCCTTTGACATCAGCAGCAGTGATCTGTTATTTCCCTGTGGGGGTGTCTGCAGTGTTTGCGGAGCATGTGTTCCTTCACTGTCTTTAGAGATTCAGCATCTTACCTCTGAAAGAGGAGGTAAAATGCACAAATGAGATCGTTGAAGCCCAAACATCTCAGCCAGGTCAAGTGAAAGTGAAATTCATGGGATAGAAGAGAGAAGGGGAGACGGAAGGCAACTGGATCTTCATTTATGTATTTATTTATTTTCCTTCATTACTAAAGACTACTACAAATCCACCATTTGGCATAAGAAGCATGTAAATGTGCACAAAGTAACTGTGCCATTAATAGATTTATATGATATTAAGAAAGACTAGAATAGACAAAATATCAAGTTTCATTAAATCAGTGTTAGCATAATGGGGATGACTGCAAGTAGTTGGGAGGAATTGTAACTAAAATCCCTATAAGGCAAATCAGGTCCCTCCACAGCCATGTTCGTAATGCTTCCGTGCAACAATTTTCTGTCTGGATACAAGCAGGATCAAGGTACTACTTAAATGGGGAAAAACTGAAATCTCCAAAACGGTAGGTCGAAATTTTGATCAAATGTCATAACTCCGCAATAAAATCTGACAATAATGTAATAATTTGTGCTTCTTTTGCTCAGATCTTGATGAAAACAGGCCATCCAAAAAGTGAAATGCTCTTTTAACACAAAGGTAGGACTTCAATCCTACAGCCACCATATTCAGCTTCACGGGTAACACTTAAATAAGGTTTGCTAACATTTGCTAATATTACTTAACCACATTAGTTAAGATGAACTAACAATGAACAACTTTTACAGTATTTATTCATCTTTTAATTTTTAACATAGTACATATTTAAAATCTGTATTTGTGAACAAATGCATTATAAACTATCCTGAACTAACAATGAATAATTGTGCATATACCGTATAAACTAACATTAACTAAGATTAATGAATGCTGTAAAAAAAGATACTTGTTTTTTTTTATTATTGTTAGTTCATGATTTCTAATGCATTAACTAATGTTTACAAATGGAACCTTATTGTAAAGAGTTAATGTGTTATGATTTGTCCATTCAATAAGTATTGCAGTGACCTGTCTCATTCTGTTTTCCAGTCTCATTCAAGAAAACATTATGGAACAAACTGTAAATCAAATTAGAGCAAAATATTGGATATATATATATATATATATATATATATATATATATATATATATATACTGTATATATGTATATACTGTATATATGTATATATATATACACTGTATATAAATAACAGCAAAAAAAGAAACATCTCACTTTCAACTGCTTTTATTTTCAGCAAACTTAACATGTGTAAATATTTGTATGAACATAGACATAAACTGAACAAGTTTCACAGACATGTGACTAACAGAAATAGAATAATGTGTCCCTGAACAAAGGGGGATAACAGTCAGTATTTGGTGTGGCCGCCAGCTGTATTAAGTACTCAGTGCATCTCCTCCTCATGGACTGCACCAGATTTGCCAGTTCTTGCTGTGAGATGTTACCCCACTCTTCCACCAAGGCACTTGCAAGTTCCTAGACATTTCTGGGGGGAATGGCCCTAGCCCTCACCATCCGATCCAACAGGTCCCAGACATGCTCAATGGGATTGAGATCCGGGCTTTTCGCTGGCCATGGCAAAACACTGACATTCCTATTTTGCAGGAAATCATGCACAGAATGAGCAGTATGGCTGGTGACATTGTCATGCTGGAGGGCCTGCAGGAAGGGTCCCACATGAGGGAGCAGGATGTCTTCCCTGTAACGCACAGTGTTGAGATTGCCTGCAAGGACAACAAGCTCAGTCCGATGATGTTGTGACACACCGCCCCAGACCATGACGGACCCTCCACCTCCAAATCAATCCCGCTCCAGAGTACAGGCCTCGGTGGAACACTCATTCCTTTGATGATAAACGCAAGTCCGACCATCACCCCTGTTAAGATAAAACCGTGACTTGTCAGTGAAGAGCACTTTTTGCCAGTCCTGTCTGGTCCAGCGAAGGTGGATTTGTACCCATAGGCAACGTTGTGCCTGTAATGTCTGGTAAGGACCTGCCTTACAACAGGCCTACAAGCCCTCAGTCCAGCCTCTCTCAGCCTATTGCAGACAGTCTGAGCACTGATGGAGGGATTGTGCGTTCCTGGTGTAACTCGAGGAGTTGTTGTTGCCATACTGTACCAGTCCTGCAGGTGTGATATTCGGATGTACTGATCCTGTGAAGGTGTTGTTACGTGTAGTCTGCCACTGCGAGGATGATCAGCTATCCTTGCTGTCTCATTATAGCACTGTCATTGTGCATCTCACAGTACAGACATTTATTGCCCCGGCCACATTTGCAGTACTTATGCCTCCATGCAGCACGCCTAAGGCACGTTCATGCAGATGAGAAGGGACCCTGGGCATCTTTCTTTGGATGTTTTTCAGAGTCAGTAGAAAGGCTTGTTTAGTGTCCTAAGTTTTTATAACTGTGAACTTAATTGCCTACCATCTGTAAGCTGTTAGAGTCTTAACGACCGTTCCACAGGTGCATGTTCACTAAATGTTTATGGTTCATTGAACAAGCATAGAAATCATTGTTTAAACCCTTTACGATAAAGATATGTAAAGGTATTTGGATTTCTAAAAAATGTACTTTAAAATACTGTGTCCTAAAAAGGGACACCAATATATATATATATATATATATATATATATATATATATATATATATATATATATATATATATTGGACAAAACAAATCATGTTTTCACTGAAAATTTCTCACAAATTGAAATATCACACTTGTTTTTCTTATGCAGAGAAAAAAACAATATATATATATATATATATATATATATAGATACACTCACCTAAAGGATTATTAGGAACACCTGTTCAATTTCTCATTAATGCAATTATCTAATCAACCAATCACATGGCAGTTGCTTCAATGCATTTAGGGGTGTGGTCCTGGTCAAGACAATCTCCTGAACTCCAAACTGAATGTCAGAATGGGAAAGAAAGGTGATTTAAGCAATTTTGAGCGTGGCATGGTTGTTGGTGCCAGGCGGGCGGTCTGAGTATTTCACAATCTGCTCAGTTACTGGGATTTTCACGCACAACCATTTCTAGGGTTTACAAAGAATGGTGTGAAAAGGGAAAAACATCCAGTATGCGGCAGTCCTGTTGGCGAAAATGCCTTGTTGATGCTAGAGGTCAGAGGAGAATGGGCCGACTGATTCAAGCTTATAGAAGAGCAACTTTGCCTGAAATAACCACTCGTTACAACCGGAGGTATGCAGCAAAGCATTTGTAAAGCCACAACATGCACAACCTTGAGGCGGATGGGCTACAACAGCAGAAGACCCCACCGGGTACCACTCATCTCCACTACAAATAGGAAAAAGAGGCTACAATTTGCAAGAGCTCACCAAAATTGGACAGTTGAAGACTGGAAAAATGTTGCCTGGTCTGATGAGTCTCGATTTCTGTTGAGACATTCAGATGGTAGAGTCATAATTTGGCGTAAACAGAATGAGAACATGGATCCATCATGCCTTGTTACCACTGTGCAGGCTGGTGGTGGTGGTGTAATGGTGTGGGGGATGTTTTCTTGGCACACTTTAGGCCCCTTAGTGCCAATTGGGCATTGTTTAAATGCCACGGCCTACCTGAGCATTGTTTCTGACCATGTCCATCCCTTTATGGCCACCATGTACCCATCCTCTGATGGCTACTTCCAGCAGGATAATGCACCATGTCACAAAGCTCGAATCATTTCAAATTGGTTTCTTGAACATGACAATGAGTTCACTGTACTAAAATGGCCCCCACAGTCACCAGATCTCAACCCAATAGAGCATCTTTGGGATGTGGTGGAACGGGAGCTTCGTGCCCTGGATGTGCATCCCACAAATCTCCATCAACTGCAAGATGCTATCCTATCAATATGGGCCAACATTTCTAAAGAATGCTTTCAGCACCTTGTTGAATCAATGCCACGTAGAATTAAGGCAGTTCTGAAAGCGAAAGGGGAGCAGACACAGTATTAGTATGGTGTTCCTAATAATCCTTTAGGTGAGTATATATATGCTGTTTGGAATTACTACTACAAACCGTCTTGTTTGTCCAGCTGTGTGGTCTGTGGACAAACTCATTCTCATTTTTTTTTTCTCACATCTGGATTTCAATGTGTGATTTTTATTAGTTATGGAAAATATATGATATTTTACCCTTATAATCCTTTGTCTGTTTATACAATTGTCTAACAGCAGGAGATAACAGAGACTGTACAGCACTTTGGCCAACAGCTGTTGTTTTTAAATGTACTCTACACTCACCTAAAGGATTATTAGGAACACCATACTAATACTGTGTTTGACCCCCTTTTGCTTTCAGAACTGCCTTAATTCTACGTGGCATTCCACCACATCCCAAAGATGCTCTATTGGGTTGAGATCTGGTGACTGTGGGGGCCATTTTAGTACAGTGAACTCATTGTCATGTTCAAGAAACCAATTTGAAATGATTCGAGCTTTGTGACATGGTGCATTATCCTACTGGAAGTAACCATCAGAGGATGGGTACCCGGTGGGGTCTTCTGCTGTTGTAGCCCATCCGCCTCAAGGTTGTGCGTGTTGTGGCTTCACAAATGCTTTGCTGCATACCTCGGTTGTAACGAGTGGTTATTTCAGTCAAAGTTGCTCTTCTATCAGCTTGAATCAGTCGGCCCATTCTCCTCTGACCTCTAGCATCAACAAGGCATTTTCACCCACAGGACTGCCGCGATACTGGATGTTTTTCCCTTTTCACACCATTCTTTGTAAACCCTAGAAATGGTTGTGCATGAAAATCCCAGTAACTGAGCAGATTGTGAAATACTCAGACCGGCCCGTCTGGCACCAACAACCATGCCACGCTCAAAATTGCTTAAATCACCTTTCTTTCCCATTCTGACATTCAGTTTGGAGTTCAGGAGATTGTCTTGATCAGGACCACACCCCTAAATGCATTGAAGCAACTGCCATGTGATTGGTTGATTAGATAATTGCATTAATGAGAAATTGAACAGGTGTTCCTAATAATCCTTTAGGCGAGTGTCTATATAAATATGACTGACTGACTGACTTTAAATGGCTGGTTACCGACATCAATGTAGGGGTGGAATTAAAAGTGAAAGCCTTTAGCCTCTCTCCCACTTTCACTTTAGCCACTATTTGCTGTCAAACAGTCTTGCGATAAAGCATTGAGTGACCATTGAATTACCATTTACAAAAAAATACCCTTTCGCCTTTTGGGAGTCCTTTCCTCTAGAGGATCATTCTTGGCCTCTCACAACAGCTTGACTTGAGATAGCGATGGGTATCCGTTCACTTCAAGAAGTCTGAGTAAGACTGGGGATGATTGTAACATGGGTTAATTGTAGCAATGCATGTTCTACAAAACAGGGACACACTAGAGTCTCTCTAGAGTCATGTTATCTCCAGCCACCCGAGTCATGGTCTGCTCTCACTGCTTCCATCAGGCAGGCGGTATCGCAGCATCAGGACCCGCACCAGCCGATTACATGACAGTTTCTTCCCCCAAGCAATCAGACTTCTGAACACTTGATCTCTCATGATCAATATACGCCAGCACTGCACTTTATTAATCTATTATCTCACACTGGACTGTCATAATTATATTCTCCACAATAGAACTACAGCATATGTATATATATATATATATACTTTTTTTTTTTTTGTATGTGGACTCTATATTGTGTGTATTGTTTACTGTACATTGTATATTATATTGTGTTGTGTAAGTATGTGTATATTTGATATGTAAATTGTGTTGTGTAAATATGTTGTTTATTGTAATTGGTATATGTCTCGTCACTGTCATGACTGCTATGTTGCTCGGAACTGCACACAAGACTTTCACCTACTGTTGCACTTGTGTACATAGTAGTGTGACAATAAAGTGATTTGATTTGATTTGATTTTAATTATCATTAGATTATGAATCCATTCTTAAAGAGAGATTCTGAAGTGAGAATTTTTTCATATTTTGATATATATATTTTTCATATATATATTTTTTTTATTTTAAATACTTACACTTATTTATGATGGGACAGCATCTGTCAAAATCTGTCCATTTTATCCATGATAATCTCAAACCACCATTCTATAATAGCAAGCAATGTAATGCCTGAACCAGCTTAATAGAGTTATAACACTTATTGTGGGTATTTACACTTGGTTACTTCAAGTGGATTGCGGATCGCTTTCCAATTGAATAAGCATATTCCATTTACACTTGCCCACATCAATGTGTCTCTACCAAACAGATATATATATCTGATATTCAACACCCATGCTATATGAAAATAAAACGTTCACTTCCTTGATGCTAATGCTATTATGCTAATGCTGGGTGGTGAATTTAAAAGATGTGATTTATTATTTGATTCCAAATGACTTTGCCCTGCGTACATGTGTCTGTGTGCAAGCTGTGTATTTTTCCCATCTGTGCTTTTCATATGTTAAATATGTCCATGCGTGTGTCAGCTGCACTCAGTATCAGTGTTTAGTTGCAGTTTTGTCATCGATCTACATTAAATTATGAAAAAAAACTGTCTCTCCTGCATCCATTTCTTAATTTTGTGTTATTTATTGGGCAACATGATGCAAATATGCCATATGCAAATACTCTGTAACAGCTGTTATATTTTCCTATGCTGATGCTGTGCTGTTTTGGTGGAGTAAAGTTTACATAGTGGCTTGAACATTCAGATGCATTCACACTTTATAGAGTTTCGAATGGATGCATCTCAAACCACCAAAAAAAATTTACATCAATCTACACTCCATAATGACAATGCAAAAAACAGATTTTTGATAACTTTGCAAATTTATATGTATATATATATATATAAAACTGAAATATAATTTGTTATTAGTATTCAGACCCTTAACATAGTACTTAGTGGAAGCACCTTTGGCAGCGATTATAGCTTCAAGTCTTTTTGGTTATGATGTGACAAGGATTTGGGTATTTTCTGTCATTATTCATCTTCAGATCCTCTCAAGCTCTGGCAGGTTGGATGGGGGCTGTCAGTGGACAGCCATTTTCAGGTCTCTCCAGAGATGTTCGATTTTGTTCAAATCTGGCTGGGCCAATCAAGGATATTCACAGAGTTGTCCCCAAGCCACTCTTGCATTGTCTTAACTGTGTGCTTATGGTCATTGTCCTGTTGGAAGGTGTTTATATATATATATATATATATATACAGGTGAAACTCGAAAAATTAGAATATCGTGCAAAAGTTCATTAATTTCAGTAATTCAACTTAAAAGGTGAAACTAATATATTATATAGACTCATTACAAGCAAAGTAAGATATTTCAAGCCTTTATTTGATATAATTTTGATGATTATGGCTTACAGCTTATGAAAACCCCAAATTCAGAATCTCAGAAAATTAGAATATTACATGAAATCAATAAAAAAAGGATTTTAAATACAGAAATGTCGGCCCTCTGAAAAGTATAATCATGCATATGTACTCAGTACTTGGTTTGGGCCCCTTTTGCATTAATTACTGCCTCAATGCGGCGTGGCATGGATGCTATCAGCCTGTGGCACTGCGGAGGTGTTATGGAAGACCAAGATGCTTCAATAGCGGCCTTCAGCTCTTCTGCATTGTTTGGTCTCATGTCTCTCATCTTTCTCTTGGCAATGCCCCATAGATTCTCTATGGGGTTCAGGTCAGGCGAGTTTGCTGGCCAATCAAGCACAGTAATACCATGGTCATTGAACCAGGTTTTGGTACTTTTGGCAGTGTGGGCAGGTGCCAAGTCCTGCTGGAAAATGAAGTCAGCATCTCCATAAAGCTTGTCTGCTGAAGGAAGCATGAAGTGCTCTAAAATGTCCCGGTAGACGGCTGCGTTGACTCTGGACTTAATAAAGCACAGTGGACCAACACCAGCCGATGACATGGCTCCCCAAACCAACACAGACTGTGGAAACTTCACACTGGACTTCAAGCATCTTGGATTGTGTGCCTCTCCATTCTTCCTCCAGACTCTGGGACCTTGGTTTCCAAATGAGATGCAAAATTTGCTCTCATCAGAAATGAGGACTTTGGACCACTGAGCAACAGACCTGTTCTTTTTTCTTTAGCCCAGGTAAGACGTTTGACATTTGAAGCCCATGTCCAGGACCCGTCTGTGTGCAGTGGCTCTTGATGCAGTAACTCCAGCCTCAGTCCACTCCTTGTGAAGCTCCCCCACACATTTGAATGGCCTTTTCCTGACAATCCTCTCCAGGCTACGGTCATCCCTGCTGCTTGTGCACCTTTTTCTTCCACACTTTTCCCTTCCACTTAACTTTCTATTAATGTGCTTTGATACAGCACTTTGAGAACATCCAACTTCTTTTGCAATTACCTTTTGAGGCTTTCCCTCCTTGTGGAGGGTGTCAATGATGGTTTTCTGCACAACTGTCAGGTCAGCAGTCTTCCCCATGATTGTGAATTCAACTGAACCAGACTGAGAGACCATTTAAAGGCTCAGGAACCCTTTGCAGGTGTTTAGCTGATTAGAGTGTGACACTTTGAGCCTACAATACTGAACCTTTTCACAATATTCTAATTTTCTGAGATTCTGAATTTGGGGTTTTCATAAGCTGTAAGCCATAATCATCAAAATTATATCAAATAAAGGCTTGAAATATCTTACTTTGCTTGTAATGAGTCTATATAATATATTAGTTTCACTTTTTAAGTTGAATTACTGAAATTAATGATCTTTTGCATGATATTCTAATTTTTCGAGTTTCACCTGTATATATATATATATATATATATATATATATATATATATATATATATATATATATATATATATATGTATCTGGTGGGTAGTAAATAAACAGGTATTCAAAACTATTTTGTGGGGGTTTAATCTGACGTCTTTTTTTTTTTTAAAACAGCAGTCGATTGTATTTAAAAAAAAAAGAATAAAGGAAATACAAAAACTGAAATACGGTGCACAGAAATGCTGTACAGGCCAGTCCTTGCATGTGCATCCCATAGAATTCTCAACTGATGAACAAAACTGTGAGCTCTCCTGCACAATGCATGCTCTCACGTCTCCAACCAGCACACAAGTGCTGGTAAGCAGGTGTCACAAAACTTTGGTTCTTAAAGGAGCTGCATCCAATTGTATACTAGAGTTAAATGTTATGAAATGTCTCCACTTGGCTACACGCACACACACACACACACACACACACACACACACACATATATATATATATATATATATATATATATATATATATATATATATATATATATATATATATATATATATAATTTTGAAACATTAGGTTGACATTTCTTTGGCTTAAATTGGTCTGTGCTTACAGAAATTCGAAACACTGCCCCCAGTGGCTAAAACTGCATGCATTTTTGGGTGTATGGGCATGTGTGAGCTCCATTTTCCAGGTGTAATGTCCAGGAGGGGCGCCAAAAGCAAGTTGTGAAGCAAGTTGTTTTCAGCTGTACCAACTGTAATATAGTGAAGAGAAAGTTGTTTTTTTAACTGTACCCCCCAAACCTAACCATCAGTGGAGTAAACATTTTAAGTTAAAGGGAAAAATGCAACCTTTGAGTCACGCTCATCACTGATTATGCAAATACTATTACTTCCTATTTTCAACATGGCAGCCAAACCCAGTCTCCCACACTGCTGACTCAACGTGTTTCCGTTTGTGCCACATGGGAAGATAAACGTGCTGGAGCCAATGCAAAAAAATCTGGTAGGAGATGCCACTTGTCAGTGAGTTGGCATAATGTGGCCAATCCTAGGGTATTGAAAGTAGCGGAAACCACATATTAACCACTAGTGTGATAATGTTGGATGCAGCTACCTTGTATCAAAATTTGAGGGATCTTGGATGAAAACACCTTATTCACAGTTAGAAAGTGCTATAAACATTCCTGGTCTTTGCTTCATAAATTATTAACTCAATTCTAAATAGCAATTAATTGAAAATATAAATTGCCCATAAATTGCAGCATGTCAGTTCTCTCATTCCAACATGGGCTCTTCTTTCTTTTGCTAAGCCATAAGTGTGCTCTATTTCTTGTGGCTCAGTTTTATGTTTTTTTTTACTAAGCCTGACAGTTTCCCTTTCCGTCTCTCCAGCAGGCTCCTGACCCACACTTCTATTTCAGTTTCAAAGAGTACAGAGACCTCAAACTGTACTGACAAGGTTTTAATTCCCACGTCTTGACATCTCAAATAATGCAAAAAGCCTCTGGGGCATTGCCAAAGTGTGATTTCCAGATACTTTCCTTGTACTCACTGTAGAAAACAAGTCCCCTGAGAATACCGTTCAACACGACAGTTACAGGCTTTGTGTAATATATCACAGGTGGAATTCCTGCTGCCAAGAAACTGTAGTCTTTAACAAGCCACCATTGGACATGCAAAGTTCCAGCCACATCTTTGATTATACTAAATAATCCTTTCAGTTTGGCCTTCCTGTGATCTCACCCACACATGCTGTGAATTGAATTGAGGAGTGAATCTAAGATGTTGCTTCTCAAAAAGGAAGCTATTTGATACACTGCACAATTGTAATCCAAAATGCACAAATAAAATGAGTGGCACTGCTGCCTGGTGTGAGTTTACAGTGAATTCATGGGGACTGGTGCTTTCAATCATCAAAAAGGATGCAAAAGCACCATAACAGTATCATAAAGGTGGTCCATGCTTTAATTTTGGTCTGTTCTCCACACAAAGCTTTCATATGGCTTCAGAACGCTTGGTATATAGTGCATGAATTGTATGGAAATTTTGAAATACTTCTATTGCTATTGCTAAATGTCTAATTTTGTATTTGACATACCGTAAGAAAGTAAGTCATATGGGTTTGGGATGACATGAGGGTGAGTAAATGATGACAGAATGTTCATTTCTAGTTTCTAACTTTTTTTAACTATTCCTTAACATTGTCAATTAACCTAACATACTAACTAAACTTTCTTTTACTATGTATTCACAAACTACATTGTGTTGATAGAGAGGAGGCTGTAGACTATAAACAAGGCTACAGAGATAAGCAGTATGTGAGTATTTTGTAAAGCAGAAATAACTCTTTGGAACAACACTGTTTATCAGAAGATTAAGGTGAGCTTCTGTGCATGGGTCAACTCTGGCCAGGTTATTCTTGATGAATTGTATTGGTGATTTGTTTCCAAATGTTTAAGTTCCTTCTCAAAGTGCTCTGCACATGTCAAAATGAATTAAACTTGAGGCACTGTTCAAGGCACTTGATCCTTCTAAGCTGCTTATATTATTGGTAACTGTCCCATTCTGCTGTGGTACTGGATATTGAGAGTTCAAGAAGCTTAGAAGCTACCCCATTGCATACTTAGCAAAGCAAAGGTAAAAGTGCAAGCTTTAATTAAACTTTTGATCTATTTTTCTATTACAGAAAATCATTCAGAGAGATCAAGCTTTAAATTCCATATTCTCAGAGTTTTTCTCTGTGTTTAGGTTCAGATTTGAAAGCAATATTTTTGGGTCCATGTGGGAAAGATTAGTACCAAGTAAGTAGTAGGTAAGCTTAGTTTAAATACCTGGATCTTAATCACAAAACTCATGTTTCACATTAATATGGTTTAAGATTCAAAGCATATTATTCTTTTGGAGTGTCAGACTTATGCTTGTGCCTTTTATGTGCTGCTGTCAGCTTCCTGACACTCTCGTTGAGTTTTTTATTTAGTGTCGGGATCCTATAGGCATGTTGCACAAAGCTGCTTTCAGTGGCTAACCAGGTTAGTTTGAGTTTAGTTTGAGCAAACTCTGGTTTTTCGGTCTCAAGAAGGCGGGTTGGTTTTAACAGGTGTTCATCGCCATAGCAACTTATGCTACACGGCTAACCTGCGCTTAACCAATCAGCTGTGAGTTAAATGACATCTCTGACACAATGAAGTCACTCCCCCCTGTATCTCTCGCTCCAAATTATAGCACGCTTCACAATGAAATGTATATATTAAATTAATTTAGATTTCTATATTACGATGTTATATATTAGACCTAGCCTACATATTAAGATATTATTAGAATGTTTATTTTAGAGATCGGGAAAACTTTTATCTTTTGAGCAGCATATTAAAAATGCATTATTGTGTTTCTTTGCATTTCTTTAAATACTTTGTTTTCTTGTTTGTTTTGTTTGCCAGTTTTTCTTTTCAGTTTTTTGCCCTCTCTTGGGAATGTTGGTTTGCTGCCCTGTTGGCATCAGTCTGGGCCTTTTGTTTTGGTTTTGCATCTTGTTTTGTAGTTTTGTTCTAAATAAAAGACTTTAAGAGTTTCTGTCTGTCTTTGCTTCTATATACAAATACCTGACAGCCGCTTGTGACAAATGCTTGTGTCGCTTGACAAATTCTGCTGTTAAACTAGCGGAAACATATTACCATTCACTCTTCATTACTTTCAGACAGGTTTTTACTTTCCATTCATTTAGAAATTGAGAAGTGCTGCTTATGCAACACCTCTGGCAGAGGTGTTACAAATGTGTTCATTGTTAGTTTTGCATTCAATTATATAATATAAAATATTAAAATGCAAATAGGAGTATATTTGAAAGGTGTTTGCTGTATTGTCACACATTTGGTTGCATTTTAAGAGGTATTAGACTGCTTGTGGTTGAATTTGTTCTACTTTTTGCTGGTTTATCTTGTTATCCTGATGGTGTTAGTCCCAAGCAGCCAGGAAGCAGTTATTTAGCTGAGGAAAATGAATTCTATTCTTGGTCCTTCTGTGTTTACATTGGTTTGTTCCCTTTTCAGGTCTTTGTTTGCATGGACCATAAATCCACTCTATACCAAAATCAGGAACAGAGCTTTAACATGTGGATTTATTAAGCCTTACTTTACTATTATTTATCATCCTATTCTTTGTTTTATGTCCCATTTTGAGATCAGAGTGGTAGTGTCTGATAACAAAAAGTGTAATTATCTTTGAATGTGTGGATGTAACAGCCTCTCTTGATTACTCTTCATTATATTTAAATGTTATACTATACCACTTAATATGCAGACACAACTATAAGTGAGCCAATCAATGTTTGATTCCCCCAAAAAGTGTAAACACACACTTTCAAAACATAGCACTGTATGTTTGAGCATCACAGTGTGCTCAACATTGACATTAGCAAACCTATGGCGTGAGTTTGGGGCAGCATTTTCTGTTTTTCTGACCATTGGCAGATGAAGTGTTCTGGAAATCTGTTTAAAAATTGATTATTTTTGCAATTTCATTTGGTGTAGAATTTACTGATACAATCTCTTGACAATTTGTACTAATTTGTACGAGATGGTATAATTGTGCAATACCGTATGGCTTGGGTTGTATGAAAATGTATGACTTTTAGACCAAACAATCACATACGCTTCCCCTTTCTCATTCTAAACCTTGATACTTATTTTCTTCCGTGGTACACCAAATTATTTTCCCAATTAAATTTATGGTAAGGGGGTTAAACTTTATGGTTAGTTATAGGCATGTTTTTTGGGTTGGGGTTAAAATTAGGAAAAATCTCACAAACATGTGTTCAAAACCTGTTTCTCTTTCTTCCACGGTACGATTTCATCATCTCAGCACTATTCTTATGACTTTTCATGAAATCGGGTTGGAAATTACTTCTTTAAGCAGTTCGCATCTGTGTCAAATTTTAGGTTCTTAATCTTGATCTCTCCATCTAATATATTTCCTTTCACTCCTTTTTTATTTTCCTCCTTGATATTATTTCTCTCCACTCCATCCTCGCATTCGTGAGGACTGTGATTTGTCTTTGTAATTTGCTTTAAGGCTGTAATTCTAATTTCTTTGTGTAAAGTGTAATGTTGTCAAAGCCCACTTTAATCTTATGATAATATACAATGTTTATCAGTTTATTTATTTCAATATATTCTTTAATATGTGGAATAAGTGTAAAATATAGTTATATTGGGCCTTATGAACTTGAAAATTATGCCATGTCACGCCAGTTAAAGACATTAGTCTGTAAAACAGACTAAAGACTAACTATAATTTTGATGATTATGGCTTACAGCTTATGAAAACCCCAAATTCAGAATCTCAGAAAATTTGAATATTACATGAAATCAATAAAACAAAAAGGATTTTAAATACAGAAATGTCGGCCCTCTGAAAAGTATAATCATGCATATGTACTCAGTACTTGGTTTGGGCACCTTTTGCATTAATTACTGCCTCAATGCGGCGTGGCATGGATGCTATCAGCCTGTGGCACTGCTGAGGTGTTATGGAAGACCAAGATGCTTCAATAGCGGCCTTCAGCTCTTCTGCATTGTTTGGTCTCATGTCTCTCATCTTTCTCTTGGCAATGCCCCATAGATTCTCTATGGGGTTCAGGTCAGGCGAGTTTGCTGGCCAATCAAGCACAGTAATACCACGGTCATTGAACCAGGTTTTGGTACTTTTGGCAGTGTGGGCAGGTGCCAAGTCCTGCTGGAAAATGAAGTCAGCATCTCCATAAAGCTTGTCTGCTGAAGGAAGCATGAAGTGCTCTAAAATGTCCTGGTAGACGGCTGCATTGACTCTGGACTTAATAAAGCACAGTGGACCAACACCAGCCGATGACATGGCTCCCCAAACCAACACAGACTGTGGAAACTTCACACTGAACTTCAAGCATCTTGGATTGTGTGCCTCTCCATCCTTCCTCCAGACTCTGGGACCTTGGTTTCCAAATGAGATGCAAAATTTGCTCTCATCAGAAAAGAGGACTTTGGACCACTGAGCAACAGACCAGTTCTTTTTTCTTTAGCCCAGGTAAGACGCTTCTGACGTTGTTTGTTGTTCAGGAGCGGCTTGACAAGAGGAATACGACATTTGAAGCCCATGTCCAGGACCCGTCTGTGTGTGGTGGCTCTTGATGCAGTAACTCCAGCCTCAGTCCACTCCTTGTGAAGCTCCCCCACACATTTGAATGGCCTTTTCCTGACAATCCTCTCCAGGCTATGGTCATCCCTGCTGCTTGTGCACCTTTTTCTTCCACACTTTTCCCTTCCACTTAACTTTCTATTAATGTGCTTTGATACAGCACTTTGAGAACATCCAACTTCTTTTGCAATTACCTTTTGAGGCTTTCCCTCCTTGTGGAGGGTGTCAATGATGGTTTTCTGCACAACTGTCAGGTCAGCAGTCTTCCCCATGATTGTGAATTCAACTGAACCAGACTGAGAGACCATTTAAAGGCTCAGGAACCCTTTGCAGGTGTTTAGCTGATTAGAGTGTGACACTTTGAGCCTACAATACTGAACCTTTTCACAATATTCTAATTTTCTGAGATTCTGAATTTGGGGTTTTCATAAGCTGTAAGCCATAATCATCAAAATTATATCAAATAAAGGCTTGAAATATCTTACTTGGCTTGTAATGAGTCTATATAATATATTAGTTTCACCTTTTAAGTTGAATTACTGAAATTAATGAACTTTTGCACGACATTCTAATTTTTCGAGTTTCACCTGTATTTATGCACAAACACCATGTAAAAGTGAATTTTGCATAACAGGTCCCCTTTAATACATTGTTCATGGTTTTATATCTCAAGACATCTTCTGTTTTTCATCCCTAAAACACTCTTTTGAGTGGAACTACTTCCACCCACGGATTCAGTGTCTTGCTCTGATACAGCTCAAGCCTTCGTTGCTAGTGCAAAAACATCACTTTAGAACTAGCAACGGAGGACTGTGAGGCTTGCGCTGCTTTACTCGAGGACTTACTGGAGTAATGAGGTAGTGTGTGTGTGTGTGTGTGTGTGTGCTCGTGTGTGTGTGTGCAGAAGAGAGAGAGAGAGAGAGAGAGAGAGAGAGAGAGAGAGAGAGAGAGAGAGAGAGTTTGTGTGTGAGTTTGTTTTTGAGGGATCGAAAGAGAGAAGCTCAGAAACTGAGAGCGATCGCCTGTGGGATTACCTTTATTTGTTGAAGCTCTTGTCAGAAGTAACTTCCCTTAAGTTTAAACACTTCTCAGCAGCAGTGAGTGTCACCATATTCCGATGAAATCCTTAACTATTTTAACCCCAGTGAGATTCCGGTGACTGACATGACATTCATTTGGATAATAGAAACTGTTGTACTGATCAACTCACAGGGTGTGCGGCTATATTTATTGGTTGCGAAACGCGTCTCAATATGTGTGTGTGTGATACAAAGAGGTCTACCTGTGCCCGCCTGAATTGACTCCAGATTAGCTGGACCACCTGAGGGAGGAGTCTCCACTCTCCCTTGCCCGGGATGTGAGTGGCACACAGCGACATGAAGTGCTGCTGATTCCAGAGGAGGAGATGGCGGGCGAGTGTAAACTGCCTTGACGGTGGGTGCCTGGCGAACTGAAGTTGACCAAGTTAGGGTTGACGAGTTGGAGAGCGCAAGCCACGTGCCCAAGCTCCAGGCGAAGGGAACCAAGGGGACAATCTCGTCGGTCATACCAGCAGGTGGGGCCTCGTGGCGGGGCGGATCCAGAGAGGCCACATTGACAGGGCTTGGGACCTGTGGCTGTGCTGATTCGAGAGACATCGAAGCACTTACCCGACTCCTGATATCCTCCAGTGTATCGGTCGAGGGGGGGGGAGGTGCGTGTTTGTGCCACAGCTGGGCACGCAGGGACGGGGCGATGCCGCTGGAATGCCGGTGGTTGTAAAGACGGCCATACACATACACTATGGGACCCAGGGAATGAGATAACTGCTCTTTTGTTGAGTATTTTGGTACTGCAACTAAATGAAAACAAAACCAAAGATTCAGTGGTAGACAGACAGTGGTCTGTCTACCAGCTACGGAGCAGCAGGTCTCCTCCTCCCTGGGTCGCCCATCTCAGGGGCGCTTAGAAGTCTTTTTCTTAGCAGGTGGCCGTGAGACGGGTGGTGTCTGCTTCCTGCGTGGGGCTCGACACCGGGGCCGTGGAGGCGGGCCACGGCGGAGCCGGTGCAGCCGCCACAGGAGGACGCCCTTGGTGACACGCAGATGGGGTGCGGGACCTTGAGCCGAGCCGGGGCAGGATATGTTGAATGGCCTCCGTCTGCTGCTTCACTGCCGAAAACTGCTACCCGACAGTGTCGCCGAATAGGCCAGCCTGGGAAATGGGGTGTTCAGGAATCGTGCCTTGTCGGCCTCTCACATCTCGACCAGGTTGAGCAATAGGTGGCGCTCCTGGACCAACAAAGTGGACATCGTCCACCTGTGAGACTGCGCCGTGACCTTTGTCGCCCAGAAAATACTCTTTCAGCACCTTGGCTTGGTGTACTTGCAGGAGAGCCATGGTGTGCAGGGCAGAGGCGGCTTGTCCAGCGGCACCGTAGGCCTTGGCCGTCAGGGACGACGTAAACCTACAGGCCCTGGCCTTATCCACTTGAGGCATCTGCGAAAAACCCCTGACCACCCCACCATCGAGGGTAGTGAGAGCGGGGGAGCTGAAAGATCGGGGCCAGGCAGTGAAAGGTGCTTCCCACGACCTTGTCAGTTCCTCAATCACTTCTGGGAAGAAAGGAACTGGGGCGAGGCAATCCCAGAAACCAATCATCGAGCATGAAATGGCCAGGACCTTACTCTCGGCTCCTCAGCACAAAACCTTAATGAATGGTATGCACGGCAGCTCCTTTATATCCGTATGTTCGGGGGAGTGGCATGCAAATACGACTCTCCAATTCTCATCGACACAACGTCTTGGAACGGAGGTTACAGACGTTTTCAGTGTATGAGCAGATCACTTCACACATTCACCTTGTAGTATGTAGCACACACAAATTATGTATTAATGTGATTAAACCACTGCATTTGCTGTTTCATAATCACATTAGGACATATCACAATTTTAATTTGTGTGCTCAGTCTTTAAGCAATTACATTCATACGTCAGATTGTATAGGTTTTTGGTATTAGAACCTTTTTTTGAGTTTCGAGAGTGCAGTGTCAGACTACATTTGAGGACATCCCTAATTAAAATTAAAGTTCTTCAGTAATACTGTATGAGACATCTAGTATCTAAACTAGTAATAATCTCTCTGGAACAATGAGTATGGACATTCTTTTGATATGAAACCTTCCAATTAATGAAGCATGTATGAGTATCACTGACAAACTCGTGTTTTTAAAACCACATTGGGTATAAAACACAAGCTGTGTCTCATTTTGAAGGGTGGTGCTAGATAGAACAGCTGCTTGTAAGCTGTATTATACCGAGCATCCTCAACTTCAAATAAGCTTAATTTAAATAAAAAAACAGCAACAGAGATCATCAACAAGTCAGCATTTAAAACATAATTCTTAAAGGTGCAATCAGACCTTTTTTTGTTTATATTGACCTGGCTGACATTGCTTTATACTGACAACTAGTGGCATGGATGCAACATCACTCAAAAGTAAAGGTTACCAATGCCATTGTATAAATGCACTTTTCGCTTTGATAAATTTAGCAAAAGAATCAAACAACAGGAACAGGTTGCTGAAACAAAGAGAGTATTTGGCTGGTCATGTGATCTCAACATGGCAAACATCATGAGGCGACCCGCTCCATGTAGAATAAAACAACTTTTTTTGGCTAGTATGCCAAATAAAAAATAGATTTCATCTAATATGAGTGCACGTGCCATTCATACTTAATGTACTATTCTAGTTTAGTCCTGTTTCTTTAAGTGGAAAACTTTTTTAATGAGGTAGAAATTAGTGTACCATTTAGGACTAAGACAAACTCTGTTAACCTTATGCCAGACTTATTCACTAAATGTTAATTAATGGCATAGATTGGCCACAGCAATTTACATTCAAGATCAACTATCTACCTGAATCGAGCATTTTGTCAAGGCCTCCTTACAACGACAACATCTCATTCTGACAGGTGAATTTGACAAGTTTTTATCCCACCACACAAGCAATAGATGGCCCTCTGTTACACAAATCAATTATTAATAAGATTGGCCTGCCAGATATATTTTGTGTAGACTTCTATCTCATATCTCAGAAGCTGGAGCAGAACTCACCAAGTTTGCAAAGTTGCAGCCCATCGTCTTAAGATTTAAGACTCAATAACACTCAGGTGGACAGGATATTAAAAGCTCTGAATTTAATGTTTTCAGTGTAGACAACTTATCGATTACTGCTTTACACAATCTTTTGCACAATCAGAGTCAACCCCCCGCGTGTAGGGTGGGTCTGATTGTCTGGCATCCTGTTTTTTTGTCAGTCGTTCTTTAGACTCACTAGCTCGTCGGCTCTTAATCCAGGCCACATGCTCCTGATCGATCGTGCTACTACATTATGGAAGATGTTGTTTAGAGGACCTTGACATAATGCACTGCACTTTAACAAAGCCCTGTTTGTCATGTTTATGCCTAGACATGATTTGTAGTAGTGCTGTTGGTTTGCACTTGCCAGTCGGTGATGAAAAAATCAATGAAGCAATTTTCATTGATTTAATCACTCAGAACTTGATGAAACTTGATGAATAATGAATCTGTATGTCAAAGATTACTGAACTTTGCTTATTTAAAGGTGGTCATTTGTTTTTTTGTCTTCAAAAGTTTCATACTATCCCCAGCTAGCTTAATATGCAGTCAGCGAGAGGTTGTAAAGCATAGAGTGTAAACTCTGTGATTTTTCATGACTCTCAACATTGCTCTCCTTGTTTGAGCATCCCAACATGACATAGCAACATTGGATTAACTAATATGAGAGTTTGGGGCGGGACTATTTGTTTGAAACCTCTCTGAGTTTCGATTTTGGTGATGTGCTGAAGAAATTACACACTTCACCTTTATATGAGAATTAGCTAGAATCACAGTTCTATCAGGAAGACTTGCAGACTTGAGTGAGATTTAAGATGACATTTATTTGATGAATATAAAACAGAAAAGTAATGTCTCTCTTTGGCGTCCGTCTGGCCGAAGAAGTTGTACTCGGAAACGTCATATCCTGCTGGAGATAGGAGGCAGGGGTGAGGAGCCTACCCCCGTGCAGGACGGAACTCAACTGGTGGTGGTGTGGTGGTGGAGGTTGCCGTGTTAGCACACTGAAACAGCAATGTGATTTCTACCTATAGGCCCGTATGCAACACCCCTTACTGTATGTTAAAAGGATAGTTCACCAAAAATGGTAATTCTCTCATAATTTTCTCACCCTCATGCCACATCAGATGAGTATGACTTTATTTCATCTGCTGAATACAAATTAAGATTTTTAGAGGAATATTTCAACTCTGTAGGTCCATTCAATGCAAGTGAATGGTGACCAGGCCTTTGAAGCTCCAAAAAGGAGATAAAGTCACCATAAAGATAATCCACAGGACTCCAGTGGTTTAATCAATGTCTTCTGAAGCGATCCAGTTCATTTTGGGTGAAAACAGAGCAAAAAGCAACTCCTTTTTCACTGTGCATTGCAGTCTCTAGGTACGATCATGATTTCAAGCTCGATACGACTTCCGAGTGATTTACAGAGTAGATGGCGCTATAGAAAGTGTATTCAAGCTTGAAACCATGATCGCCAAGGAGAATAATGTCAAGATTTACATTTTGGTCTGATGGGTTATGTTTATGTTGACTTGATCTGTTTTTTGGAGCATCAAAGGCCTGGCCAGCCTATTCTTGCATTGAATGGACCTACTGAGATATTCTACTGAGGATATTCGTCTAATAATCTTTTTTTGTGTCGTGCAGAAGAAAGTCAAGCACATCTTAGATGGCAAGAGGGTGAATAAATTATAAGATCATTTTAGTTTGAACTAACCCTTTAAGAAAACCCTTAGTTATAAATTTTAGTGTATTTTCACTACAGCATGATCACACGAGAATTCGGCATGTTGTTTCTGAGAGTTGGAGTTTAGTTGGGGGGCATTAAATATGCATTCCTTTGTAATTATGCATTCATAAAATATGTATTCCATTGGGTTACTGCCTGAACAACTGAAAACAACTAACTTTTGGCACCTCTCTGTGGACATTTAACCTGAAAAATTGATCTCACATGTACCAATACACTCAAAAGCACTTACCGCTTTGGCCACTTAAGGCAGTGTTTAGAATATTGTTATAGGGATAGTTCACCCAAAAATGAAAATTATCTCATTATTTCCTCACCCTCACAATATCCCAGGTGAGTATGACTTTTTTTCTTCATCAGAACACATTTCAAGAAAAATAGAAAAAAATCTCAGCTCAGTAGGTCTTTAAAATGCAAATGAATGGAGATTTCTCTTTTGAAGCTCCAATAAATCAGATAAATTCTGATCTAAACCAAAAAACAAACACTGCTGCATTTCAGGCTGTGACGCACTTGCCTCAGTTCTCGCGTGTTTCAAATGCCAATGTGATTACGTCACATGCATGTACCGCTTCTGACCGGAAGCATGATTTCGAGTTAAAAAAGTATTTATACATTTATATTTTTTGCACCAACAATTAGAAGACATTTATTTAACAGCTGGTGTCATATGGATGACATTTATGCTGATTTTTGGAGCTTCAAAAGAGAAATCACATTCACTTGCATTTTAAGGACATACTGAGCTGAAATATATATTTATAGTTATTTATTATATATAGTTAAAAAAAAAATACGCAATTAATTGGACCGTAATAAGGAAGATTCCTGAGAAATGCAAGTTGTAGTACCATCAGTTTACTCCAGAGGGCAGTAATTGAAATTTTAGCAGTGTGGCAACGTGCAGTTTATACAGTGAAGAAAACAACCAGACAGCACAAAACAGACGTTCGTTACGGTCTTGCGTTCAAAACATTTGATTGAGTGCAAATGCGAACTAAGGGATCTCAAGATGTGTTCAAAGTGACCTAAAAAGTTTATATTTATGCACCCGAGAAACTACACAAGCATGTTGATGGGTGCTTAAACAAGCCTTCATAAATCTCCAACTGATTGACAAATTCACTTGTGAAATGGATTGCTGTGAACTGCATGTGATTGACTTATGATCAATAATATGGTAGTAAACAATACATTGTATTCTAAAGCCGCTTTTTGTATTGTCTTATCAATGATAAACTCTTCTGCCACAAGAATGTAATGCATTTTAATTATCTGAATATATATATATATATATATATATATATATATATATATATATATATATATATAATTTTTAAATATTTAAATATAACTATGTATAATTTCATCATTATATATTGAATTATTGTTATATGAGGGGCTTTCTCAGACAATATTTTTATATGCGATTAAATGCGATTAAATCATGTAATTAATTTTATTAAAAAATTTTAATCGATTGACAGCCCTAATATAAATATATATATATATTTGTTTTTTTCTGCAAAAAAAAAAAGAATGTCATACACACCTGAGATATTATGAGGGTGAGTAAATAATGAGATAATGATGAACTTTCCCCTTTAAGCACAGACCAATTTTAGCAAATAATGAGTCAACCTGATGTTTCCTACTACAATGTACTTAAAAATAACTGGCTGGTGTAGCTTAATAAAGCGATGTTGAGTCAGTCACATCAAATAGTATTTTCTGACATGGAAAAAAAGCAATTAATTTAGATGTTACCACATTAAACTTATTTTTTGATTTCTAACTATTACAAGAAAACATGTATATATATATATATATAAAAGTTTTGTTTTTTTATTTTTTTTACATATCAATAAGCCAATCTGAATAAAAGTGACATTACACAAAGATAAAATGTTATGTTTTGACCTTGGCTGCCGCCTTTGTAATTTGCTTTGTCTCACTCTACGTGTCTGGAAAAGTAAAAGTAGCTTCGGTAGATAGTTTCACAGACACTTTCAAGAATAATAGAGAGACAGAGAGATTGTGATCCTAAATGCCGTGACGTCAATTGTTCTTCACAATGGTCTGGAGGAGCTAGAGCTTTATTGTTTTATGAATCTTTTATTGGATGAGAAATTACAATACATCTGAGATTTTAAATGTATAAGTACAAGACAGTAAGCACATAATATGATGCCATTTTTCATGGAGAATTGGGGGAAGTCTTTTCATTATGCACACTGGAAAAACTGTTTTGTCAGGTAATATATAGAACGTGTTTTATGTAGTAACATCGGATTTAACTGGTTTTATTCAAGCCATGTATGTTATTTTACATCACTAAATCTACCAGAATACATTAGGATACACCAACAAAGTGAAAGTTTCAAACCTTAAGGTAACAATTGCAAGTTACCATTTTATACAGAATTGGCATTCATTTCTGTCTGGAAATGTAAATATATAAATATAAATGTAAATATTCTGCACTGTCTTTCTTTTTCTTTCTTCTTTTTTTTTTTTTTAATATAATGGCACCAAAACATATTTGCACACTTCAGACACTTAATGATGTCTGACTTAATGATGTATACATTACATTATATACAAAATATAATTATATATACGATATAATTATATATATTGAAGTGTTTAAAAAATACTGATAGCACATGAATGCTTTTAAAGCAAAACATTTTACAAAAAAGAAGTTTGTTAAGATTTACATTGCAGATAAAAGAATTTGGGCACTTTCTGGTTGTCAATTTTGGTGAAATATGCAACTTCATAGAAGTCTCATAGAATCACCTATACATTTTAGCAAAATAATTTGTATAGTTAATGTGGTGAACTTCACTTGTGGTTACTCTGCTAGGATATCTGTGTGATATTGAGGGAAACTGAATTCATATATCCACTAAAATCTGGGACTGTTTGGTTAAAAGCAGGCTAATATAGAAAGCAGGATAACATTAAAACAACACTGAGTCCCTTTCCTCAGTTAGACAGATTTATAAACTCCCAACACATAGTCTGGATGAATGTTCCTTTTATTCAACACCACAATTAATATGTTGAAATAGAGTGAAACTGGAGCAAAATGATGAACTCTTTTTTATGTTTAGTTCTTTAAAGGGTTAAAATATTACATTACTATATAACTGAACAAACAATAAATACATACATGATTAGAATAATTAACAGACATTGCCAAGCGATCACAAGATGAGAGGTTTCAGGTGTCTAGCTGAGAGTGATCCTTTAAGCATTGCATTAACTGAATTTAACTGTATCAGGATGTTGCTATGGCAAGCATTCAAAGAAAACAACATGATTAGGTTAGGTATATAAATGTTAGCCATTATTAAGCATTATATACATGATTAAATGTATGATCTGGAACATCTATCATCGTTTACTTGCAGAATTGATTTGATAATTTTTATCTAATACAACAAAATCTGTATATTCTTAAGTGTGACCTAAGTGTCTAAAAGTGTCCAAATACTTTTTAGGCACATAGTGATAAAATGGGAAATTTGAATGATCTGTATGTCACTTTGAATGAGTGTCTGCCAATTACATACATGTAAATGCATTCTTTCTTGTAACCCTGTTCAGAAAATAACAGGAAACTCAAAAAGCAAATAATATCTAAACCTTGATTCTTCAGATTCTTCAGTACAGCATTAGATGCAGTCTTTATGGTCCTTAAATTTTAAGAAGGATGTTCTGGATGCCTTAAATATACAAATTTGAAAACAGAAATGAAAAACAAAACAACTAAACATGACTGCAAAGAGATTTTACACAAGCCCCACATCCTGAAATAAGTCTGTTTTGCCAAGGTGAATGCTGGGTTTACCTTATTTCAGAGAGCAAGATCAGACGAATTGTAAATGAATGCTTAAATCACAAAAGATTAAAATGGATTTGGACAGGCCTGTTTCTTAATACATAATGCCTCTTCCAAAACAGTTTCCTTTTTTTAAGCAGAGAAGTGAATTATACCATCTATGAACCAAAGAAAAATACAAAGGCAGGCAGCCAACCATATTATACATATTAAACAGTGCATATTCAAATGACATTATTTTTCACCTATAGGGACAGTCTTATTCACATGATGTCTGCACTATTAAAGCGGTCATGGTGCAGAAGGGTGTTACTTCATTACATTACTGACTGTGAAGCCTTTTATTGTGTTTTTTCAAAGTTTCTGAGTGCTCACAGTATTCTTTGCTCATTTTAAAGCGCATTTTGTGTCTTTTCTCTTTCAATTTTGACAAGTTTCAAGAGTGATCTATGCAGTGCTCTTTAAGCGCAGCGTGAAGTACTTCATTCTTTTTTCTTTCTTACACACTTACACACACACACACACACACACACACACACACAATGTTCTCCCACTATTCCTTCCTTTTTTTCAAAATTTAATGTGGTCATGTCTTTACATTAGTCTTAAAATTTAGTCATTTACTTAAAAAGTTATTCTTTTGTGAAAAAGCTTACATAATATTGATGTAATTCCCATTAACTGCCGAGACACACTGCAGCAAAATTGCAACACATGTTTAAAGCAATTAAATAATACATTTACATTTATGCATTTGGCAGACGCTTTTATCCAAAGCGACTTACAGTGCACTTATTACAGGGACAGTCCCCCCCAGAGCAACCTGGATTTAAGTGCCTTTCTCAAGGACACAATGATGGTGGCTGTGGGGATCGAACCAGCGACCTTCTGATTACCAGTTTACCAGTTATGTGCTTTAGACCACTACACCACCACCACTCCACATACCTATTCTTCTTTTCTGAGTTCACACTATCAAGGTATCTTTATTCAAGGTAACTTTATTTGTCCCCGAGTGGCAATTTAGATTACAGTCAGCAGTAACAAATATATTAATCAAACAACAACAATAAACACAACCACAGAAGAACATAAATTATATTTGAATTTACCGGGTATTGTTAACAATGGTGATAACAATAACTGGTGATAACTATGAAATGTATCATAGCTACAGATTTAGCTGAAAAATAATTGTAAACAGTTTGAATCTCTCTCTGCCAATACCACTGTTTTAAAAGTTAATGTAGCAATCTTTCGAGTATTTGACCTGCAATATTTCTTCTTCATCCCCAAAACGTTTGTGATAGAAAAATGGCAGCAATCTTAAAAAATTTACTTTTCAGTAGACTGTAGTCATTCAATAATTTTAGCTTTTTTAATCATATAAACTATTCCTAAGGATTTTCAATCTTACCCTGTTTTTATTTATTTATTTACAGTGGTCTAGTAAGGTTTTAATAGAGCTGTACTGCAAGGAAGGAAGGAAAAACTTTCTCAGTTCTCATCAGGGTTTGGTTCTTCATTTCCTCTAGTTTTCACTCTCTTTCTCTTTTTGTCTACTGCCCTCCATACAGCGACATTTCTCTTTGCCCAGAGTTCCTCACTATCTGCCACCTTTAAAGGCTCTTTACTTTTTGAGCTTCAGGCCAAGGAACTCACAAGGGGGACTCTTACCTCTTAAAAGGATAGACTACAAAGGAGTGAACAAGGCCCAGTGACTCGGAACAGAGCAGGAAACGGAATAAATGAATTTGAGTGGAATCCCAGAGAATCTCGTAATGATCATGGGATCATGGGATTGACTTGGGGGTGAAACTACTTGACAGCTTCAAACAGAAAATTTTATCAATAAAGTGCAATGCTTTGAGGACAAAAATGAATTGAAATGAGCCACTGCATTGAAGGCTTCCATTTGAAATATACAGTAAATATAATGGATATGTATAGCTTTTAGCTATAGTGTTACACTATTCACAAATCCGAATATGCTGAATATTGCAATATGGGAGTATGGATGCAGCCCATGTGACTTTCACATTCAAGTATACATGATCCTATGCTTTAAACATGGTATTATATAAAGAATGATTGTTTCAAAACAGGTTTTCCAAGCACTCCAACCACCCCGTCCCTGTCTACAATTGTTCAGACATAAAGGTAGTCCCAACCCAACCTCAAACTAATGGTTGAGTTTGACTTATTTGACTTGCGTTTGACAGGTCGCTCAACAAAGATAAAAGCAATGTTTTGAAAGCACAACATTTTTTTACACACATCGGGATGTCAACCTACAGTTAGCTTACTTGTAGTTATTTCTGCACATTCAAATGGGAAAAGGGAATGTACTTAAACACTGCAAAAAACTTTAGTTACTTTCAATTTCTCCATTGTAATGGAGGGGTTTTTTATATGCCAGATTTTGCCAAAATGACTAATTTTCATTTGCTGTCCCTGGGCAGGTTGATGTCAAAGTACAAAATTACAAGATGCTACACTACAGTCTATGCACACTATAAATAATACTAATACTAATAAATCCCCATAACAATCAAAAACAACAATACATTGACAATCACCTACAAATCCTAAAAACATGAAAAAATAATAAATAAAAATAAAAAATAAATTTAAAAAAAAATATATATATATATATATATATATATATATATATATATATATATATATATATATATATATATATATATATATATATATATATATTTTATTTATTTATTTATTTATTTTTCTTTAAAAAAGTGAGATGAGGACTCAAGTCTTATCAGTAATCTTGAAAAAGTTGTTTTATTCTACATGGGTGGGGTGCCCTTGTGGGGGCTCCCATTTTAAAATCACATGACCAGCAGTATAATACTCATTCAATCTCAGTAACCGCCTTGTTATTGGACACTTTCACTTTAAATGAATCATGGCTGACTGTAAATAGTGAATTTCTACAAAGGCATCTGTAAATGAAAACTATTGATTTTGAATGATGCTGCACCACACCACTAGGTGTCACTGTAAGTCCAAGATGTCACGAGCAATAAGTTACTGAGTACACCTTTAAGTACCATGTTGGCAATTCTGGTTTGATAATAACAGACTTGTTAGATCTTTCAAATCAGCAGGATGTCCATTACAATCATGGTTTGTTCTAATAGCAAAAGCTAATTGACCATAAGCTCTCTTAAATATATTTTACAGTCACTCCTGCACTCGCCCTTTGGGGATTTTCCTGTAATTTATTAATGACCTGTTTAAATGTAGGTGTGGCAAGACCATTAAGAATTTTCAAGAAAGACGTTCATTATGTCAATTTGTAGGCCAATCTGGAAACAGTTGGCCAATTAATTACATGTCATATGTATGTATTTTTACCTAATTTTACTCATATATCGAAAACCACTATTCTAAAAAATCCATTGGAAATTTATAAGAGGTTTGAAAATGCTAATTCTCTTCCGGGTTTTAAGACTACAAACCAAACAGCTCTATAGTGCAATATTGCCTGAACATACATGCTTTAGTTGAGTTTCTGTGAGTGCTCTTCTGGGAGCAGGTATACCTCTCTAAAAATCAAGTTCTGAGGAGACGTTTTTGTGTTGTTGTCGATGTACTCAAAATGGAGTATCCCTGATAAGAGCTGAAGTGATAAGGCCTGCTCTTTTATGGTCTCCTCATGTGGTTTCAAGTGAATTAATTTACATGGTAAATCAATCTAAAACCCTATATTTAGTAATTGCAGACACAATTATGATCTATTTTCAATCAGTTTATTGTCTTCCAGCTATGTGATAGAATAGTTTGAATTCCTGAAAGTGAAACAGGTTGGGACGTTAATGGACCATTTATGGTAATCTTTCATGGTGACTAATGGAATATGAAGACAGTCTGCATAATCTAAAACAAAATCTAGTTTTGAAGCGATCATCTCTGTTCTGCAACTGCTTTCGGGTCCTTGAATAACGTATAACCTGTGAGTAAGGGCAGACTTTCTGGTGCCTTCCTAGGGAGACTGCGTAGTCTGCTTACATAACTGGTCATCATTTTTAATCACCTTTTTGTTTTCACTAGTTTCATTTAATTTTACAGTGAATGGTCCTGTGGTGTGACAAATGAACTGAAATAAAAGTATTTAGTCATAAAATAATAATATGAAGCTGCATAAAAGCCACATGTATAATAAAAAAAGGAATTTGCAAAATGGTGTTTAAAATCATTTTAGATGGAGTAAAGCATGTCACACAGCAGTACATGTCTATTATTCCATATGTTGATTTATTCGTATTAATATGAAATGTTTTAGTGTGTTTCATTGACAATATAGTTCACTCTTATTTGATTAATTCATGTTTATTTCATGAAAAGTGTTAATGCTATGAAGATCATGACTTGGAAACATAAGCATTTGAGTCTGTAACTTGTCACTAATTGTCACAGACCTGATTCTTTGTTGTTTTAACTTGGTACATCGGTAATGAAGCTAGATTCTCATTTATAATTTAGATCTTATCTAAGCACTAATTTGTTCAGTCTTGTCCCTGTTTATGCATTTTGTTAGTTTGATGTCTCTATGTTGCCTGTAATCATCTTAATCCTGTATACACTGCAGTTGCTGCTTCCTGGTTTAAAATATAGAGGCTTTTACAGATCAAAGGCATGTAGGAAAGGCATGTGAGAAATTTGAAAAGCATGAAACTTTAGCACATTACTGAGTTCATGCCTAATGCCTGACTAGGAGATCTACAGTATGTTATCTGTTGGATGCAGAACAAAACACCCTTGAACAACAACAGAATTATAGGAAAAGAACTTGCATTGCCTCTTATTGTGAAGCAGAGTTAATTATCACTCTTTGAATAAACACAAGGATAGATATTGGAGGATTAAGGTGCGTCTTTGGTTTACTGACTGATTCAGTACCTTGAGAGTAGGTCACAGCAGTGGACGAATGTGAGAGATCACAGGTAGCTAACAAGTGTAGTAACACATATGTGCACAGCATGAGTGTGAATTGGGGGATATTACAGCTATGACTAGGGCATGCAAGGATTAAGGGAGCCAGTCCAAGACCACAACCCACTATCTGAAGTTGAGAAATGCATTACATGACAGCAGATATCTTCGATATTGGATTATTGCAAACATTGCAACTAATTTAAAATTGAGTGAAAGATGATTCGATTTCTTTCTATTGATATTTATCAGAATCAGTCTTGCAAAGCTTTTCTCAATATGTTTAGGAGGGGACTCTGTCCTATATGAATGATATAGAGAGTGTAAAGAATATTTATAACACAACGTTTGTCTTGTATGGCTCTTGAGCAATTGAATTTGAGTGTTCAGCTCTGTTTGTTGAAGCAGAAGTGTGTAATTTTATATTGTTAAATACTTTATTTTATTCCATCTTAAAATGCAGAGACATCTGTAAGTAAAGCATTTGTTGATTTTTCTGAAAAGTGAAAATACTGTGGCTCTGTGGCACGAACAAAAAATGTCTCTGCTTGTTTGAGCATCCTGACCAGCCCAATGGCAGATGGAGGGCATGTTCGAAGAAACGTGTTTGAAACTATTTGTTTTTTTTACAATTCCTTCGGGTTATGCTAGTGAGGCAGAAAATACACTAGGGTTTTTTTTCTCCCCTTTTCTCCCCAATTTGGAATGCCCAATTCCCAATGCGCTCTAAGTCCTCATGGTGGCATAGTGACTTGCCTCAATCTAGGTAGGTGAAGGACAAATAACAGTTGCAGAGCATGTTACCGCGGAGACCTAGTGCGTGTGGAGGCTTTATGCTATTCTCCGCGGCATCCACACACAACTCACCATGCGCCCCACTGAGAGCAAGAACCACATTATAGCTACCACAAGGAAGTTAACCCAACGTGACTCTACCCACCCAAGCGACCGAGCCAATTGGTTTCACACAGCATGCCCTTGGAAAATACACTGTTAATTTAAAGGGTCCTCCAACATAGTGACAAGTCAGGGTAAGACATGCTGAGATGCTGATTACATGCACTGTTCAACTAAGAGATAAATAAGGTCGTACAAGTTTCTTCTCTATCATATTTTATAAATGTATCCTGGAGCACATGCTGTAGGTCTCATTTAATGAGGAGAAAACACTATACTGTATAGTGCCACTGTACAGCACATTGCCCCACCAAAATGTGATGTACACACAAGATTATCCTGAATGCTTGAGACAATCATTAGCGCTGTATGTAATAAACAATTGTGCTTTTTTTTTTTTAAGTAGCCAGAGTTTATTAAGCAGTCAATTTGCATCCAGATTACTTTAGTGCTCTAATTGCAGGGAAAATCCCACTAGAGCAATGCAGGGTTTAGTGTCTTCCACATGGACACAACTCCTCTGGGGTTACCCTTTTTAGGATTTAAATTGATGGTGTACGAATTACACAAATCATGTACTTGAGTTAAGATGAAATTCTGTCAACATTTACTCACCCTCATGTTGTTTCAAACTTCAGTCAGCATGTTAGCCTCAGATAGAAAATAAAATGCTATGAATGTAAATGGTATCTAAGACTTACATTCTGCCTAATATCTCCTTTTGTGTTTCACAGAACAAAGGACACCTATGGGTTTGGAACAACATGTAAGTGAATAAATTATGATAGAATGTTTTATTATTATTTTTATTATAAGTAGAATAAACTTTATTTGCTATGGTCTACCATTGCTAAAGTTACAACTTGATACAACCTTTTTAGTAACTCATATCAACAAAGCTTTACTACGTCTGATATGTTTTCCTATTTGTGAGAAATGTCAATTAATAGTATCTTGTACTAATATCTAGTACCTACTACCTAGTAGTATACCTTGATTTAATATATAAGCAATACAGAAGCATCACTGTATGTCATTGTATACTGTCACATAATCTCACTAGTAAAATGCTCTTTTTTTCAATGTTGACAACTGTACATTGTTGGCCTTCCTGGAATGCCTTGATACCAATGCAAATTTTGCATGTTTCACCTCGTTCTCCAGAAATACAAATGTACTTCCACGTACATTAAACATTGTTTACTCTTCACATTTGATTTGCATCCTGCTGTTGCTCTCTGTGCAGTGGACATGGAGTGGAAATTTAATGCAAATGAGGGGAATCGTCACTAATTTGTTTGAAGACTGTCTGTCCTGCATGCTTCTATTGTGCTATTGAAGGGATTTGTTGTCATCTGGTAATTGCTCCCTTAGAACTGCAGAGGTTCAGCTTTAGACTATCTCCATGGTGACCAGCACATCTCACACTGGCAACAAGTATCAGAATAGCTGTATATTATTTCTTGTGAATGGGGCTAAAAGGGACATACAGCTTAGGCTACAGACATTTCTGTACACCACGAGAGGTTTGGTGCCATAGAGGTGGTCTTATAAAGTGCAATACTCCTTCAGTGCATTTTGAAAATTGATCTGACAGCGATGATCAGAGAATAGCTCTTTGTGCTATTGATCTAAAGGAAATTTGTGCATTGTACCCTGCATGTGGACAATTTTAATAGATTATCATGTAATTACAAGACAATCTGTAATTATTTAGAGTCATTGTGATACAGGAAGTTGTGAACTTCTAGTTATATTTCATTAGACACTGAGAATAAAATGGTCGTATTAGCCTGATATGTCAACAAAAAAAACAAAAAACAAAAAAAAAGGTAGTTTCAAAAGTCACAGTCCACATTGAAAAGCTGGTATTCAATATCTAATTTAAATTGAAAGTTTTTGAATTTTGAAACTTTTACAATTAAGAAATTCATTTTAAAAACAACTTAATATTCTGCACTATTTTGAGGTCAAAAATCTGTTAAATTATAGTACTTTTAGTGAAAGTGATATGCTACTTATATTATTTGTCATTTAAAAACTGTATTAAAGGGATAGTTAACCAAAAATGGAAATTCTCTCATCATTTACTCATCCTCATGTCATCCATGAGGGTGTTTCTGTCTTCTGCTGAACACAAAATAATTTTTTTTGGAGAATATTTCAGCTCTGTAGGTCCATTCAATGCAAGTGAATGGTGGCCAGAACTTTGAAGTGCAAAAAAGGACACAAAGGCAGCATAAACGTAATTCATACAACTCCAGTGTTTTAATCCATGTCTTCAAAAGCAATATGGTAGGCGTAGTTGAGAAACATATTAATATTTAAGTCCTTTTTACTATAATTATCCTCCCTGCCCAGGCCAGTAAATGGTGATATGCACAAAGAATGTGAATTGCCAAAAATTAAAGGATAATGTGAAAGTGAAAATGGAGATGTATAGTAAAGAAATTGACATAAATATTGATCTGTTTCTCTCCCACTCCTTTCATTCTTAAGACATGGATTTAACCACTTGAGTAATATGAATTTCATTTATGATGGATGCCTTTATACCATATGCGTTTTGGAGGGTCAAAGATCTGGCCACCATTTAATTGCATTGTATGGACCTCCAGAGCTGAGATATTCTTCTAAAATTTTTGTCTGTGTTCTGCAGAAGAAAGAAAGCCATATTTGGGATGGAATGAGAGTGAGTAAATGAAGAGAAAATGTTCATTTTATGTAAACTATTGTTTTAAAGTAGCAAAATGCAAAATAGGAGCACAATCACAAGTGGATTTTTACAAGATAATTCTGAAACCCACTATTCTATACTATAAGCCTGAAAATAACATTTATCTGTTTAACATTCAAAAGGCATTTTACAGTTTTATAAATAAATTATGCTTTTTTATGTTGGGACATTTTAATAATATAGCTACCTGAATGCATTATTACTATATTTTGCTGAAATTTTATGTCATTTCAAAGCATTATGAGGAAGTGTGAGATAAATTTATTTGGACTGGGGCTATGATTATTCATCAGCGATGTCTCAGAATGCTCTACATTCTCCATCTTTTAATGTTCACATACCCTACACCTTCTTTGAGAAAACCACCGTCTCTTAGGGGGAGGTGGCTGGAATGTGCTGCAGGCTAGTAGAAGCATTAGTGGCGGCCTAGACCTTCTGCTGCATCTTAAATGACTGGGTCAAATGTGTGAAAGAAACTAATGGAATTACTCGTTTAATGGAGCCAGCAGCAGAGCAGGAAATTGGATGGGTCAATCCACATCTGCCAAACAGTCAGCATGGACAGCAAGAGAGAGAGAGAGAGAGAGAGAGAGAGAGAGAGAGAGAGAGAGCACACAGAGCACACAGCAAAGAAAATCTGTCTAACATTTTATTAAGACAGTATGTATTTAAACATCATTAAAACTTCAATTACATGTCAGCTGAGTCAGTACAAACATTCATTTGAGATAAGGCTGAAGAAAAACAGGATTGACAGAGCTCGCTATCAGGTAAACAAGATCTCTGTGGCCCCAATGGAAGGGAATCAGGAACGTATGACTTTGGGAGATGAAGAGGTGACTCACTCGACCAATCTCAAAGAAATTATTGTGCTCCTCAGCACATCTCCATAAGCTCTTTATTGCTGGTGATTTTTAGCTTTTTCTCATTGCATTGTTTTCAAGTCATTGCTCTGTTCATTTCAGCCAAGAGAGAGAAATTTACCTCAAATTTGACTAAAGACAGCATGCAATGCAAACATTTGCGGTTTATTTAAATTGAGTCATGAAAGTGAAGCTTAAATAAGAACAATTGATAGTTTCAGTTGATGTCTTTCAGTCTCTGTCACACCACATTACTCAGCCATTGGCTAGTGTTCATTTAGCCCCTTCTCCCTATTTTGAACTGTATCCAGAGGGCTGAAATCAAACAGACCACCATAATGCCCACATAAACTGTACATGCATAATAACATTGTTGCATGTGTATAGCCTGTAAAAAAACAGCTGAAGCAGTAATGAACTAGAACTGTTTGCCTGTGCAAAACGTATATTGGGTTCTGTCCCAATTGTCCATTCAATGAAATACAATTTGAATAACATTTAATTTATTTTTATTTGTTTTAAGAAATTGTGTGGTGACTCATGGAGGACATTCATTTTTCATATGGTAGTTTGATCTCTTAAAGCTCTTTGGGTTGACTTCAAAAACCAGTGTTAAATAAAAGCTCTCTTTGTACTTTTCCCTGATGTAATTTCATCTCTGGAATATATTCTTAGCTCACCAATAAACAGGAGTCTGACAACTGGTCAATCAAATCAAAATGATAATAAGTGTTGTTTTGATGAGACATGTCTATTTTTTAATGAGAAAGACTAGCTTTCTATTTATTTTGTTGTCAATACACAGCAAATGAAATATGTATATATATATAAGAATAAATGGTGGTGTCTACGGTACAACACCCGTTACTGGGGTGGTACCATTAAGGGGACTTTTTCTTTTCTCTTTATATGACATGCTATTTTACATTTATAATAATTGTACACTAAGGACCTATTGTGTACCTTTAAAGGTACATTTAGATGCTTTGTTCCTCTGGGATCTAAAAATAAGTACCTTTTTGTATCCTTAAGGGTACCACCTCAGTGATGCGGTTGTACCTTTAACTGTACCATTTTTCTTCTTAGAGTTGATCCACTTCAGGAACAACGAGCTTCCAAGCATGGTAATTCATGCCATACCAAAAGTAAAACTGTACAAAAATAAATCAAATGATTTTGAACAAATGATTACAGTATCCAGTGTAATGCATTGAGTCCAGTTTTTTTACTGTAATAAGTCCACTCAAAATTCAACGGAACCATATGCTACAGTCAAGCGATGTAAAATCCATCCGTGTGCTCTATTTTTTCCCAGCGTATCATTTATACAATTACAAATAAAGTCAGGGAATTATCTTGCATCACATACTGTTTAAAGCACAAAGTTTGTGGCATAAAGAAATAGTTCACCCAAAAATGAAAATTCTCTTATTAATTCACCCTTATGCCATCTCAGAAATGTATGACTTTCTTTCATCTGCTGACCTCAAATGAAGATTTTTAGTCTGCATAAAAGTAATACATAAGATTTCAGTGGTGAAATCAATGTCTTCAGATATGATATGTGTGGAGGAGAAACATATCAAGATACGTCCTTTTTTACTACAAATTCTCCTCCCTGCTCAGTCAATCTCCACTTTAACTTTCACATTGTAATTCTTGTGTTTTGGTGATTCACATTCGTTGTGCACCTCGCCACCTACTCCTAATTTCTAGCAAAAAAGGATTGAAATAATGATCTGTTTCTCAAATACACCTATCATATCACTTCTGAAGATATGATTTAAACCACTGGAGTCTTATGGATTACTTTTATGCTGCATTTATGTGCTTTTTTGAGTTTCAACATTTTGTCACCCATTCACTTGCATTGTAGAACCTACAGAGCTGATAAATTCTCCTAAAAAGCATAATTTATGTTCTGCAGAAGAAAGTCATACACATCTGGGATGGCATGAGGGAAATAAAAGTGGAAGGAAGTCACGATTCACAGGTCTTTGCAATATATCACTTTTTTATATAAAGAAATTACAAAAATACTGCTTAATCTATTCTTCCTTTTCAAGAGCAAATGTCTACTTAGAAACTAACAAGAATTTAAAAGACTAGATGTCTCCAGACTGAGATTTTCCTCAGACGGTGAGATGGAAATCTTATTTTCCAAACAATTTAAACACTTAAATAGTTATTTCTAGGTTAAAATCATCTTGTGAATGTTGCTTAAAGCCATTTCAGTTCATTCCAGGGCACTAGTAGGAGAAATACGTACTATTGGAAAGTAAAGGACCTTTCCTATCAAACCAAAGTTAGTTAAAGTCACAATGTGAGTCAGCATTTTGTTCACTCCCACAGAGAATATTATGCAGTGTCTGTGTCTTAATTCATAATATCCATATTCAAGACTCCAGTTATATAATGCTGTCAGCCCTGGGAACTGGTTAAATGGAGGATACTGTATGTCAGTGCAAAGCACATTTACAAATGTGAAATTGGCAAATCATAAGTATTACGTCTAATATAACCTTTTCCATTTATCTTGTCTAAGATTCATATCTTGCCAAGGTTTATCATTGGTACAGTTATAGGATGTTGTTCATTTAACATTTCTGCCCATTACTTCTCCCATCACAATGTCCATGTGTCCACTGACTTGACACATGTGATAATCCACTAAAAGATTGGGAGATTTACAACCAAAGTTTCAAAAAAGTTGAGACAGAATGAAAAATGCTAAAAAAACGAAAAGAAGTGATTTCTAAATTAGATTCACCGTTTGCTAAATTGAAAGCACTACAACTAAACATTATGTTATGTTTTACTTTGTAAATTTCAAATTTACAGTCATTTCAAATCAGACAATTACAACATGCTCCAAAAAGTTGAGATAGGGCAATATAAGACTAATAATAATTTGACAATTGTTAAAATAACAAGGCGATGTGTAACAGGATATGTTAAACAGGAGAGCCAATCGTGTCATAAGGAGCCTCCAAAAACAGCCTAGTCCTTCAAGAGCAAAGATCATTCGAAACTTCTCAATTTGCCAACAGATACTTCAGCAAATAATCCAGCACTTTGAGAACAATGTTCCCCAAATACAAATTTGAAGGATTTTGGGCATTTCACCCTCTACAGTGCACAATATAATTCAAATCTCAGCGTGTAAAGGGCAAGACGAAAACCACTTCTGAATGCATGTGATCTCTGATCCCTCCATCGGTCTCATATTAGATGGAAAGAAGTGGAACCATGTTTTTTGGTCCGATGAGTCCACATTTCAAAAAGTTTTTGAAGAACACAGCCATCGTGTTCTCCAGGCCAAAGAGGAAAAGGACCATCCAAGTTGTTAATAGTGTCAGATCCAAAAGCCAGTGTCTGTATGAGCCAGGGGTGTGTCAGTGCCCATGGCATGGGTAAATCGTATATCAGTGAGGGCACCATTAATGCAGACAGATATGTAAATATTTTGGAGTAGCATATACTGCCATCCAGCACTGTCTTTACAGGGACATCCCAGCATTTGCAGCAGGACAACTTCAAACCACATACTGGCTAAATAAGCAGAGAGTGCAGGTGCTAGATTGGCCTGCCTTCAGTCATATCCATCTCCAATTGAGAATGTGCGGTGCATTATGAAGTGCATAATATAAAATTCCAATTTTTAAACTTAACAAACTTGTGTCTTCAGTTCCAAAATGCTTCATAACTGAAATATTTTGAAATATCATTTTCCACAGACTTAACTAAGAGTATTTGGCTCTTAAAAACTTTTTGAGAAACTACAGCAGGCTTTTAATTTTTAATCACTTGAAGTACTTTGCTCATGAATTTGCAACAGGTTTCAAGGTTCTAAGTTGCTCGTTTGGTGGAGTGCAGCATGCCTGCAATATCAGAGCAACAAAGTGCTCATGGGTATTGGCCTAGCTTTGCTTGAGGCTAACTACAGTAATCCTGATACTAACTGTCACTGCCATTTAACACACATGATATGTCCTCTCAGAGCAACATATTAAATACTTTGCTTTAATTTTAAATCTGATGGAAAAAATGCTTTGGTTTGTCTTCTTGTATTAATTGAATTGTTGATCTATATGAACGAGACAAGGCAGCTAAGCACACATATTAAATGAGGTCCTTGTGCAAATAAAACAAGCTCTGACACTTAGCAGAAACCTCTGCATTTGCCAGGATAAAGGAAGGAAACATTTTAGCAAGTCTGATACAAGCTACAGTTGGTATCAGATTTCTCTTCATTATCTTAAAGAAATATTCCAGAATCAATATAAGTGAAGCTCAATCGACAGCATTTGTGGCATAATATTGATCACCATACAAAATAATTATGACTTGTCCCTCCTTTTCTTAAAAAAGAAGAAGCAAAAATCGAGGTTAGAGTGAGGCACATACAATGGAAGTGCATGGGGGCCAATGTTTTAACATTACAATACTCACAGTTTCAAAAGTATAGCCACAAGACATGTTATGTTATATCTTAACATGATTTTAGTGTGATAAAATTGCTTACTAACATTTTTTGTGCAAAGCTATAGCCAATTTTACAACTTTGTTGTCATGTTGTAATGTCAACAAATCGCAAACCCCTTAAACGATGGTAAAAATTACGATTTAAACCATTTTACAGCTCTAATACATGAGTTTTAACAGAAGAATTAATGTAAGTGCTTTTATAAAGTTATACACTTCACATTTCTGCCTTTAAACCCTCAAAAAAATTGTCCCCATTCACTTCCACTGTAAGTGCCTCTATCGAACCTTGATGTTTGCTTTTAAATTAAAGGACAAACATGTCAAAATACATTTGCATGGTAATCAACATTATGCCCTAAATGCTGTCGATTTATATTTAGATTAGTTCAGTAGTCTTACAATTGTACAGTAAGTCTGAATAGTGTAGTTTACTATTTAAATTCCCCTACAAACACCTTTCCAATAATTTAAATACAGTCCGTTTTTTGTGATTTATGTTTTTATTTCAAGGTATTTCCAGTCAGTCCATCTAAATAAATTAAAAACTCTGTTCAAAATAACAGAAATTAAAGAAATAGTCACATTACATTTAGCAAATAAATAATCTGCTGGGCCATTGTGTGTGTGTGTGTGTGTGTGTGTGTGTGTGTGTGTGTGTGTGTGTGTGTGTGTGTGTGTGTGTGTTTACAATCCCACAAACTTCTCTTTGCTCAGATTAAGGTGCTTTACCCTGACATATAGTACATTTCGTATTATACAGAGAAAGCAGATCGGTCATTTGTTCAGGGATTTATAGTTGAATGCAAAAGCTCAGATCCCATTTATAATTGTGTTTTGAGAGTCTAATCATCTGAATCCATTCAACGACAAGATACACATTGTCTTGAGGTGTAAGTAGATACATTTAACAGATAAACAAATACACAAGGACAGAACTCTACCTCTTCTTGTGCAGTACTGCCCCTATTCCTTCAGACTGAATGCATTCGGCCAGTTATTTCACAATCAGCATCTGCATATAAGCATCCAGTAAACAGCTGTTTAAGAAAGAAAAAACTTTTCTTGAGATGACCGTCCCTAAGAGTTCATTGTCTGATACATTTGCATCTCAAAATTTTCTTAAACGCATTTTGGAAGTCTTTATTAAAGTAAGCATATATGATAGGATTTAAAAGCGAGTTGGAATATCCAAGCCAATTTATGACCGCCCCCAGCCACACCGGCATGTAACAGCCTTCACAGAAAGGCAAAACAAGCGCCACGATGAAAAAGGGCAGCCAACAGAAAATGAACGTGCCCATAATGATTCCCAGTGTCTTCACCGTTTTGCGCTCTCTGGCCAGAGCCACTTTGCGCTTCGCTTCCGTGTTTTTTTCGTTTCTGTTCTGGAAACACGGCTGTGGGTTGTTAGGTAGGGCTAGGTGTTGTTTGGAGACGTTGTGAACTTCTGTAATCTCGAACGATTCCCCGTCCTCGGCGTGCTTCAGCGCTCCGTTTACGCACGAGCCGGGCTGTGGCTCCACGCCGCTTCGCCGCCAAGTTTTGCTCACCTCACCGTTCCCCTTCCTCGGAAACAACGCCGGAGACACGTTCAGGCATTTATCCGATATTTTGGCTTTCTCTGTTTTCCTGACAGTTTTTCTGATGCGAAACCGCGCCGCCTTGAATATCTTCCCGTATAGAACCAGCATGAGAATGAGCGGGATGTAAAAAGCTCCAAAAGTTGAGTAGATGGTGTAACCGTGGTCTTGGCTGATTGTGCACGCGTCTGGATTTGCACGGTCCTCTGGTTTCCTCCAACCCAACATGGGCGGAATCGAAATGGAAAACCCTATTAGCCAAGTGAGGCTGATCAAGACAGCTGCTCTTCTGGGGGTCCTTTTATTCACATAGTCAATAGGATCAGTGATGGCCCAATACCTATCCAAAGCGATTGCGCACAGGTGCAGGATGGAGGATGTGCAGCACAAAACGTCTAGAGAGATGAATATGTCGCACATCTCCTGTTCCAGTGTCCATTTGTTCAGAACTTGATACAGGGCCGCCATGGGTAGCACCAGCACCGACACCATGAGGTCTGTAACGGCCAAGGAGCCGATGAGATAATTAGCCACATTCTGAAGCGATCTCTCCAAGGCGATGGCAGCGATTACACACGCGTTTCCTAATATAGCAAACAGGATTAACGCACCCAGGAAAAGCGAGGCGACTATTTGATAACTCAGAGCAACTTCACTAACTTGCGTCGTGTTCCCACTCCAGTTTTGGATTTCAGTGGTGTTATTAGAACTCTCCATGGTGAGAGCGCTCAGAAACAGCCCTTTACGCCAGTGTTTCTGTCCAGCGTCACCTCGCTCCTCTGAAGACGCATGACGGTCTCCGGTCTCAGTAAGTGCCGCGCACTCGAGCTGCTATCATTGGTGCTCAGTGACGAAGTGAATTCATTTATACGAGTGGTGTGAAGTGCGTCAGAGATGATGGAGAGCTTGGCGCGCGCACTTTGGCACAGCGGTTTGCACATAAGCCACACATTTGGTTTTAAAGATTTAGTAGGACAAAGTTGTCCTTTTGTGATACGAGCTATTCTATCACAGCCTATTTTGATATATAAGAAACATTCAACAGTTGCAGTTATGAAAGTTGTGGACCGGTGGGTTAAAATTCAACATGCATGTGTGTGTTCTGAGCAAGTTGTTGTTGTTTTTACCTAGTGATGAGGGACTTTTATTTTTGGGCAAAGAGATTTTATTCATTTAGCTAATTCTGGTGAACAAAGTATAAGAAATTGAAAAAGTATCACTGTAACCTCGATGTTTTGCCTATTAAAAAATCGTATATAATACATAATTAACTCAATTTATTATTATAAATGCTAATTATTATAAAATATATTATTTCTGTGTACGCTTGAACTTTTTATTATGGAAAGATGCGTCGGAAAAACGCACTTTCAGCAGAGGACAGCTCCATGTGCTATCAAGAAAGGAAATTTGCTGCCATCTGGTGAGAACATCGCAAATAGATGAAAGGAAATGAGATACTAAACGGGAACGCTTACTCGACCGTCAGATCACTCGTAACGACATGCAATACTGATATTTCCCTCCACCACCTCTTTTACCGCTCAAAATGCCAGAATATAAACAGTAGCGATGCATTTTACATCGACATTCTCAAAGCGAATATACACGATAACCAAGATAAGAAAGTGTTTGATAACACTTAGTAATTATGACAATCATTAATAAATATTACATTATATAATGCTCAGCTGATCACGCATTAAATGCTAAAAGTGCATTCATAACAATCAGATCTGTGAAGCATTATACATAATTGTTACTCTAAGGATATATTTCTACCAGATCTATCCTATAAAGGATTTATTTTGTTCAGGTAACCTTATTCAAGTGTATTCACTACATCATTACAGTAAATCTTATTTTTGACTTGAGTCAATGCAGTTTATTTAGCTATTATCACATAGATTTTTCAGTGTATAAAATACCGACTTATTAATGAAAGGTATAATACACTTTTACTATTAAACTATGATAAGCATTACTAGGTTTTTTTGTATTTTTACCAACAATGTAAAATGCAGCACCAAAGGCAAACAACAACAATGAATGATAAATGTAGATCTCATAATGATCCACAAAGCTTTTAATGTAATTTGTTTGTTGTTCTTGATCAGTTTGCACATGAGAAGTGTGCCACTTATTCTGTCTTTCGATTCAGTAGCATGTTGTCCAGCAAATATTCGCTATGTTATTTGTTCATGAACACAAAGTATTAGGCAAAACCTGGAGATGTGGAAGATATTCTACCATCTTCATTTCACCAACTAACATTAGTCAGTAATTTGTTGACATTGGCATTTCACTCTAAACATATTCAAAATCTTAATCATTATTTTGATAATATACTTTATATTCATTGCATTTGTAAGTGTTCTTAATCACTGCACAACTGAATAAAAATAAGTGTTTAAGGGTACTCCAGATTAATAATATGAGGGAAAACCCCTAAAAAAATTAGGCTTCAATGTGCAATATACAGTCAAACTGTATGAAATTATCACACATTTATTTTTCTGTCAGCATTGTTCTGATTGAAAAAGAGCTGATCACATCTTTTTAAAAAGGTTGGTCTAGTTATTTTACCTAATTTGGACACCCTTATAACACTATGCATGCAATGTGGGTTGTGTGAATTCTACAGGTCCTGAGGGACAATTGAGTAACTGCCAATATTAAGGGGGCTTTACCTTTGTAAACAGTGCAAAATGGCCAGGGGTGCCAGCATATTCCTGTTCACCTCTGCCCACAGGAAGGCCTTTAGTGTGGACTGTACTGACACCCATTAAGAAGCTTGCAACAGGAGACCAGACTCCCTGGATGGATACTGTGATGTCAGGGCAGAGCAGAGCAGGTCAGCAGTCAGCCTGCAGGCTTCCACCTCCCCCAGGGCCAACATGTTGTCTAGGAGGGCCGATCAAAAACCTGTTAGGTTGGGTGTTATTAGAGGCTCACAGATCTCCCATGAGGATCAGATAGCAGGCAGTTCCTTCAGCCACAGAGCTCCTCTGATGTTTCTCAGCAGCTCTGAGGAGGAACAGGAGGTTGGAGTACATGCTGGCAGAGCTCCAGTAGGGCTCAGTGTAGCTTCATCCCTGCCCACTGCAGCTAAGGATTGCAGACTGAGTAAAAGAGAGAGTAAACGACCAAAGAGCCTGAGGAGGAGACAGAAGAGCACAGCGTGCTGCAGACAGAGCCAGCTGCAGTAGAATGTGCAGGTGGGCTATGAACACAGACATATATGTACATGCACACATACACATATGCTGTCTGAGTTGGAATAGTAACATTACAGGAGCAGCTCAAGCTGGGGGTGTTATCTGCTTTGTACTCTTAGCAGCAGTTGATGTGTTCTCTGTGACAGGTCAACGCTTAGGTCAAAATTTCACTTTCAACTGCTTTTATTTTCAGCAAACTTAATATGTGTAAATATTTGTATGAACATAAAAAGATTCAACAACTAAGACATAAACTGAACAAGTTTCACAGACATATGACTAACAGAAATGGAATAATGTGCCCCTGAATATCAAAAGTAACAGTCAGTATCTGGTGTGGCCACCAGTTCTTGCTGTGAGATGTTACCCCACTCTTCCAACAAGGCACTTGCAAGTTCCCGGACATTTCTGGGGGAATGGCCCTAGCCCTCAACCTCCGATCCAACAGGTCCCAGACATGCTCAATGGGATTGAGAGCCAAGCTCTTCGCTGGCCATGGCAGAACACTGACATTCCTGTCTTGCAGGAAATCCTGCACAGAATGAGCAGTATGGCTGGTGGCATTGTCATGCTGGAAGATCATGTCAGGATGAGCCTTCGATAAATCAACCATCACCCCTGGTCAGACAAAACACTTTTTGCCAGTCCTGTCAGATCCAGTGAAGGTGGGTTTGTGCCCATAGGTGACATTGTCGGTGATGTCTGGTAAGGACCTGCCTTACAACAGGTCTACAAACCCTCCGTCCAGCCTCTCTCAGCCTATTGCGGACAGTCTAAGCTCTGGTGGAGGGATTGTGCATTCCTGGTGTAACTCGGGCAGTTGTTGTTGCCATCCTGTACCAGTCCAGCAGGTGTGATATTCAGATGTACCAATCCTGTGCAGGTGTTGTTACACGTGGTCTGCCACTGCGAGGATGATCGGCTGTCCTTCCTGTCTCCCTGTAGCACTGTCTTAGGCATCTCACAGTACGGACATTGCAATTTATTGCCCTGGCCACATCTGCAGGCTTTATGCCTCCATGCAGCATGTGTAAGGCACATTCACACAGATGAGCAGGGATCCTGGGCATCTTTCTTTTGGTGTTTTTCAGAGTCAGTAGAAAAGCTTGTTTAGTGTCCTAAGTTTTTATAACTGTGAACTTAATTGCCTACCATCTGTAAGCTGTTAGTGTCTTAATGACCGTTCCACAGGTGCATGTTCACTAATTGTTTATGGTTCACTGAACAAGCATGAAAAACTTTGTTTAATCCTTTTTACAATAAATATCTGTAAAGTTATTTGGATTTTTACAAAATTATCTTTAAAATACTGTGTCCTGAAAAATGGATGCTTCTTATTTTTGCTGAGTTGTACAATGAAAGACAACTTTGCCATAAGCTTAGATAAACTGTGATAACAATTGCTTAAATCTAAAATAACATCTGCAACTTCTACAATCATATCTGGGTATCAGTTGTGAATTAATGACAAATCACATAAAGAACAATAGATTTTTAATGGTAGTGTCACATAGAAGGAATGAAGTAGGGTTGTTAGACAGACAAACATACAATGGATGGATGGAAGGAAGGAAAGAAAGAAACCAAGAAAGAAAGCATGCAAGCAAGCAAGCAAGCAAGCCAGCCTCTGGATCACTCACAGATCATCAACTTAGAATTTATAATTTTCCAGCAGAGGGCACCTTTTAACAATCAACACGTTCAGCACTTGGCATTCTACATTCAATGCTATTATGTCATTCTGCATTAACCCAACCCTGCTGATGTAAACTTTAATTTTAAATCGAAATACTCAATATATTTAAATACAAATACAAACTGGAAATGTCTTTGTGGCAGGGTGGAGGGCAGGGCCAGGTCGTGATTCTACACACCCGGTCCCTTATCAGGCTAATTAAGCCTCTGAGAGGGATAACGGCTGACTGCGGAGGATGGTGCAGGAGAGAGATCATTTACGGACATGTCCATCATGTGTGTGTTTGTGTCTTTTGTTTAAGTTACTCATTCAAATATTATTTACATTGCCAATCCGGTTCTCACCTCCTCCTTTCCATTGAACTATGTTACAGTCTTTTCCAACACAATACCTTTCATTAAAGGTGCATTCAGTCATTTTTACACCATTAAAAAAGTTTTACTCCTAAAGAAATAAATTGTAATTTTGAAACATGCGTATAAAATCTTGAGCACTCATATGAGATAAGGACTCTAGTCATATCAGTAACCTTATAAAAGTTGTTTTATTCGACATGGGGTGGGGAGCCCTCATGGTGGCTGTCATTTTAGAATCACATGACCAGCTGAATACTACTCGCTTAATCTCAGTATCTGTCTTGTTACTGGACACTTTCACTCATGGATGAAATGAATCATGGCTGACCATGAATAGTGAATTTCTACAAAGGCATCTGTAACTGAAAACTATTGATATTGAATGATGCTGCATCCACACCACTAGGTGGAATTTGAAGTCCAAGATGATACAAAGAAATATTTACTGAGTGCATCTTTTAGCTTCTCCTAAGCAATCGCTAACCATAGCAACCTTTCTCATAGAATGAACGTTACTCTATATCCACCTTTTTCCTGAATGCGGAAGTGTTCCACTATTCGACTGTTTTCAATATCCAGTCTCCAGTTTTTTCCAGAGTTGAGATTACCATTTTTTTATTAGCAGTGCCTCAACTGACATTATATGACCTGACATGAAGTGATGGTTAGTAACTGTTGTTATGTTATGACAGCCAACAACAGCACAAGTTGAGCCTGAAATGCATTTTTACTCCAAAAAACTTAAATGGTTGTTGTTATCTGTCTGGATCTCTCATTTTGGTCATTTTTGCATTGCGCCTCGAGACCAGAAACAGAAAACAGGAAATTAGAATCATCATGGCGACGCCCAAAGGCTGTTCAAGAAATCTTTGGATACATTATTGCAAACTGACTTTTACATGCCGCTTTCTACATTTCGCTGCAGTTTCCTGGTGAAAAGAACACAAGAGGTGCTACAACAACTGTGCATTTTCTTCATTGTCACACAAATCCTGAGTACAACTGCCGCTCATGACTTTATAAAAACGGATTCTTCACTCTATTACTCGTTGTTATGATATCAAAACACTTCTACATAAATGCATTATTTGAAAAACAATACATTTTAACACTTGTATTACAGACCCACCTACATATACACACTTCCTATATTGGTAGGTTGCTTGGTAGCTCATCTGATAAAGCGTTGGCCTTTGTACTCAACAATTATGGTTCCAGTCCAGTCAAAGTCGCTTGTGTCTCTTGGTATAAGTGGGTTGGATTGTGATTTGGCAGGAGGAGGTAAGAGTCCTTCACAGGGTAGATTCCTGTTCCTCTACAGGGTAGAGAGATGGGGGGAGGGATCATCTTGCTCTGTTTACATTGTCATCGTACAGTTCAGTCTGTTATAATTCACTGACGTCCTCCGATCTCCGAAAACAAACTCTCTCCTGTTTAAGGGTGATTTAAATTCTAAGTGCAAAGAGTATGGAGCCAATTCAGACCAGTATGCATATATATGTATACATATTTTTATAATGTGAACCAACATCCTTGTGTGAAATCCTAAAATTATTTTCAATGGCATTTTTGTTTTAAAATTTTGATGGAAGGCTGTATTTTTTTAGTTTTTTCTTTGGAAGTTTCGTCTTTTTTATTTTAGTTTAACCACAGCTACCTTAAAATCAAATAGTATAGTGACTGTACAAATTACATTTTACAGCATGTATTCTGTAATCTGTAGTGGAATACATTTCAAAAGTAACCCTCCCAATCCTGACTAGAACTATACAGTATACTGTTTCACCTACCATGGTAACCAACAATTGTTACATTATTATTACCATGCTACCTGATCTAACCCTTATTTTTAGGTTTGTTGGTGAAATATTTAGTGGACAGTAGACATGTAAAATTTTGCTTTGGAGTCTACAGGATTTGTTACTTGGTTGTCAATGGGGGATGTGAAGCCTTTTATGAGATGTGCATTAGATGATAATAACACACCTAGGGAACAAGGGGCATAGCCCCTGGAGGCCCCCAAGGGTGTGAGAGCTGCAATTATACAGATGGGCCCTGTGCTCCAGAGGAGCCATGTGTGGGACACACATCTACTGCTCTAACCTCTTGGGGCTTTCTGTATCACAGTCCAAAAGATGAAAATGTAGGGATCCTTATTGTGTCCAACAATCAATCAGGTTGAAAAAAAAGTATTGGTGTCTCATAGGACCAAGATTTCCCAACTAGCTAGTCTACATAAAATATTGCGCAGCATCAGCATAAAATTGAAATCGATGCTCCCTAGAAAAGGTGAACCTCACTAGTTTGTTGAGTTTAAATATAACTGAGTCATCTTCTCTCACTCTGTTAAAGAGCTCTACAGGTAACCCACTCAGCAGCAGTGAGGATGAAGAGCTGTCCAGCCTAGACCGTGAAGGCTATATCTGTGCTGTCTGTCTGGATGTCTACTTCAGTCCATACACATGCCATCCCTGCAATCACGTCTTCTGTGAGCCCTGTTTGCAGACACTGGCCAAGAACTACCCCACTGCTGGTGACGTGAAGTGAATCCATCAGTCATTGTTTACATATATCAGCGCTCCGTGATCGATCGTATTACTACTACTACACAACTACAGCTAGAAAAGAGCTTTAAACGAACAACTTCAGCATCACGGCTCATCACAGCTGAGAGAAACAACAGACTGATTAATTACACAAACTCATTACTTACCTCTTACTGGAGTTTCCACATTGGATACATACTGTTCAAAATGGCAGAGGACATTGCGGTTTCTATAGTGAAAGACTCTTGCGCACCGGCTACTGCGAAATAGGTAGAAATACCCCTGACTGGACAGCTATTTTTCCTATGAGAAAGCTGATCTTCAGAAAGCTGATAGCATCTCTGCTTGGGTGTGGCAACAGGTGATCACACATGCTCTCTCTCTCTCTATCTCTCACACACACACACTGTTGTGTTTCCATGTTTTATGGGGTCTTTCCATAGACATAATGGTTTTTATACTGTACAAACTATATATTCTATCCCCTAACCCTACCCCTAAACCTAACCCTCACAGAAAACTTTCTGCATTTCTACATTTTCAAAAAACATAATTTAGAATGATTTATAAGCTGTTTTCCTCATGCGGGCTGACAAAATGTCCCCACAATGTCAATCATTTCAGGTTTTACTATCCTTATGGGGACATTTATTCTCCACAAAGTGATAAACACACACACACACACACACACTCACATCCATCTTTGTTTATCCAATAACTTGGTAGAAACAGCACAAGCTGTGATACTATTTCTGAAATGACATTTTTTAATTACTAACAAAGGCTTGGACACATCATTTGTTTTGAACCAGCAACGTTAGATTCTGAGACATCGTGTAAGAAAGTAGTTCCATGCACAAATGTGTTTTTATGACTGTACTCAATTTTTCTTAACTGTTTTAAATTTACTTGTTCATTGAACTGTTGTATATAAGCAATATCACACTCGCAGTCATGCTATGGCCCTAAATCAGCACTGCTGTGATTCGGCCGCAGGCACGAGGCCACAGGCAGAGTGCCGTAGGTAATCTGATGTAGGGCCATATTGCACTCTTGCTCGTGTGATATTGCTTGAATATATATATATATATATATATATATTTGAAGTCAAAGAATAATCCCTAATATTCTGGGTGGGTCTGGGTCTAGCCCACCCTTGGCTACATCACTGCATAAAATCACACTTGTACTAATTAGGCTAATGATACAGAAAGGTTGAAATACAGTATGTTCATGTCAGGGCAAATTACAAGTTGTCACTTATTTTTAAATGTTGCAAATGTAAGTTGAATCAGTCATTTATTTGTTTTGCGCTTTTCACACACATTGTTTCAAAGCAGCTTTACAGAAAATTATGCTGTAATGTATGCAGTGTCATAAATTCCTCATTATGATTAATGTTTAAATAAATTATGCAATTGAAAAGTATGCCTAAGAAATTATTTTGTCTACAATTTATAAATTGATATATTTGTTGGCCAAAACAATAATTTGATATTTTTTGTTACCTTTTCCCTTTTTTTTGTTTGTTTTGTATCTCATAATTGTTTAATTGTTGCTGAAAAGTCTATGACATGCTGTATAATGGCAGGTTCCATTGTGACAGCTTACCCCATAGAGTGTGACAACATGCCCTGCTATCAACCTTTTTGTAGCAAGACTTTAAAGGCATAGTTCACCCATAAATTAACATTCTGTCAACATTTACTCACCCTCATATTGTTCCAAACCTCTTTATTCTGTGGAAAACAAAAGGAGATTTTTGGCATAACGTTGATGACTGACATTATCAGTCACCATTCACTTTCATTTAATCTTTTTTCCACAAAATGAAAGTGAATGGTGACTGAACTGTTCCAATAAAAAGTGTGGCAACTAGCCCTACTTTTGCCTATTCACCATGTGAAATGAAGCGAAGGCAGATATTTTTCATATTCCATTTAGGTTAAAGCAACAACTGGATATCAACAGAGATATCAACATGGGTGGACAAAATAATGTTCTGTGAAGGTGGAATTTTTGGCAAGAGACCAGATAACAATCTTTGTATTCTGCTGGAGCCAGTTTAAACGTTATGGGTTCTTGACACTGACTGAACAGAAATGAGTCCCTTATGTTGATTTCCAAAGTAAATGTGACATAGCTAACACATCAAAAGGGCAGACAGGACAGGCTGATCTAATAAGCACACTAAGATATACAGTATATGCAGTATATATACTATCACAAATATTAAAATACAAAATACTATATATATTAGTGTATAAATCCACAAAATTGGTCTTGGTTTTCTGAAATTAACCCACAGTGGACCTATGTTATTTAATTAACTGAACTGAGCACACAGATTATTAATGCATAAATAAATTCACACACATCCCACTCTTTGCAGAACTGAACCAGAAAGCTTATATTTTCTTCCCAAAGGAATACCTGCCTAGGAAACTGCAAAATGGCCCCTTCTGAGTTGCTGTAAACTGTTTCAAATTTTAAAACATGGCATTTGAAAAAAAAAAAAAAAGCCATATGAAACCAAAGATAAAAATTAGGGTAACAGTAAGATAACAATATCTTAGTTATAACTATAGATTCTTTCAAAAAATATATTCTTCATGTGGCATTAATGTTTAGAAAGAAAAGGCATTGTGCTCTGTCTTGTACTTTCTCTTTCTCACTCCCACTCTCTATCTATCTGTCCTCTCAGGCTTTCAAAGGCAAGTAAGTCCAATTGGCAGGCGCCAGTTCTCTTATGGTAGCTATCGTCTTGATGCCTTCAACTTTGAGGATGATTCGCAAGGCTGGCGATTTGACATGGACATGGTGATCATCTATATATACTCTGTCAACTGGGTCATTGGCATCATTATCTTCTGCTCCTTCTGCTATATCTTCTTCCCTTCCTTTTGAAAAGGAGGCACAGGGGAGCTGTCTGCAGATCTTTTAGGACAATGTGGAACACAGCAAGAATGGCAACACATAACGAAACTGCTTCTGGACTTTCATAATTAATCATAATCATAAATGAGTTTGTGGTTTGCTTAGTGTCTGTTTGCTTTGAAACAGAATGTTGGCTAACTGTGTGGGAGAAGCTTTTTATGGATAATCACCAAGGGTTTTTTTTTTATGCACCAGTTGACTAGTTATTTCACAATTTGCATTCACATATATTCCTTGTGAATACTTTTATGAAAGGCCTTTTCTTACAGTTTATTAACATTAAGAGCAATGTTGCGGTTTGTAGAAATCTACAGTGGGGTCCAAATGTCTGAGACCACTAGTGAAAATGCTTGTCATTTTATAAATTCTCTTTCAATCAAAATTTTATTACCGGTATACCAATTTGAGTGAAAAGTTGAGTTTAAATTTTGTATATTTTTTTAAAGATTACATTTTAGAATTTCTGAAAAACTTAAAGATATGTTTCCATTCGTTAACATTAGTTAATGCATTAGATATCATGAACAAACTATTAACAATATATATTTTTACAGCATTTATTAATTTTGTTAATGTTAGTTAATACAAATACAATTGTTAGTTCATTGTGCATCGACTAATGTTAACAATACAACTTTTGACTTTAAAATGTATTATTGTTGAAATTGACATTGACTAAGATTGATAAATGCTGTAAAAGTATTGTTCATTGTTAGTTTATGTTAACTAATATTGTTAACTAATGTTAACAAATGCAACCTTATTAAAAATGTTACTAAAATGTCTTAGTATTTGGTTTGTCTCCCTTTAGCTTTAATAATAACATGTACTCAAACTAGCATGGACTCCACGAGTATGTGCAAAACCTAATGATCCATGTTATCCAGAATGTCTTCAGAATGTGCACTTCAATGGAAGCAAGGAAATCAGATGTTTTGCACAAAGGAGTTAACGAGGTCAATGTCATAAATTAGCTTGATGTAGAAATAGTGGAAATATTTCCTCTTCATTTTACGGCATAACTTGTCTTTGTTTCAAATGTTTCAAAATCCTAAAATGTTTCCATGTTTACTGTATATTAAACTTTGAATCCCAGATGTGGTCTCAGACTTTTGGCCCCCTCAGTACAGTACTGAAAATAAGAACAAGCTGCTGAAATCTAAAAAGAAATGTAAGCGTAAGCAGTAGTTCTGTCAGGAACACTCTGGATCTTTAAGCGTTCATTCGGTTCAGGCATCTCATTCAATCACAATCCAGCCTCTGCTTTAAAAGCTCCGAACAGCTGTTTTTCATCGCTTCCATTGTGTTCACCCTCCACCACTCCATCACCACCAGTTTAGTTCCCATCCCGCCATAGGGGTAAGCTCCTCTCCCCTGCCATCATTGCCTTCAAGAAGGATCTGACGTTCCAAGTATATGAGCTCTGAAACGTAGGATAGGGCTTAAACCAAAGGAGACTTATTTATCACTGAATTTGTATCAATTCTTAATTATCCAGAGTCTTACTGGTAGGTGAATTGTTTAATAATTTTCTTGATTGTTGTTTATTGGTCAAATGGCCATGATGTTTCTTAGTCTGGTTTCAATAATCAGTGCTTGGTTTGTTGTCTGCGACAAAAGTCTTAGAAAATCTTCTGTAATTAGACCACTGTGGTTCAGTTTTTTTTCAATACGAAATAACTTTTTCAAACCATATAAAGGAGTGTTATTCTGCACATGCCACTAGAACTTATTAGAAGTATTGCTATATTGAACATTTCCAGAGACATTTTTATAATAATAACCTTTAGCTGTAAGCAGTGAATCTTTTCCTGAATGCGAATAAATGTATCATACTAAAAGCATGAAGTAACAACCTTCGGCTACTCGAGGCTTTGACCAGTTTATGCTGTCAAGAAACCTCAGTTTTAAAACACATGTTTTCAAACAATGTTGCAAGGACACTGTTTCATATAAATGTTTATTTTTGATTGGCTGTCTCTCTAGGTATGCACATTATCCTTCCCTCTATTGCTGGCAACACAGTTACTGACATCTCCATCATATCACTTTTAGTAGTCTCAATGTCTACACAACACACACAAAGATCACATTAGCAACATTAATCAAATATCTAACACAGTGTTTTGGGTTATCTGACTGTTAAAAACAACAGACTGCCATTAAATGTTCATCTAATATGATGTCTACTCTTGCTTCTTCCTTTTATACAATTAGGATTCATTGCAAAAAACAGTATGATTCAACCACTATTAGTTAATTTCCTTATAGCAAACCTTAAGTAGATACTTAACTCTTATAAATGTTTAACAAGAGTAATTTGAGACAATTTCCACTGGAAACTTACCAGACACAGAGGGGTTGCCTGGGACTTTGAGAAGGTCCCCTGAATGACCTGACTTGCATTTCTTCAGGCCTTTGATATTCTTCCCTGACTCAAAATGGTTGATTAGAATGGTAGATAGTATCTGAGCATTCTCAATGGCAAAAAGTTGGGGGCAACCAATGAACATTGAGTAACCATCCTTGCCCTTGAATTAAACAAGTATATGTAGGTGTCACAACTTCAAAATAAAAGTGTCTAATCTCATAATTAAATATTGAATTGTATTACCTTTGAAATGTATTCCTTGATGGCAACCAAATACTTCCCATTCCTATCCAAATTTTGGCCTTGAATTTTAACAGACTCTGGAAAAACTCTTCTCCCTGATGGTGCTTCAGGATCAAAAACAAACTGTATTCCAGCAACTTGGGGAAATCTAGTAGGATGACAGCATTTTGTTAATGTAAAAGGGATAGTTCACCCAAAAATAAAAATTCTGTAATTATATATGCACCCTAATGTAGTTCAAAACATTGTCACCATTCACTCTTTTTGTTTTGATTTTCATTTCATGTGGCAGTTTTCATTTTTGGGTGAAATATCCCTTTAAGACTGCATTTCAAACAGATTCAGTTAGGTCACAGAGGTTAAACGGTTAGTTTCTAAAATTAAAAGAAATTCTCTCATTGTTTACTCACCCTCATGCCATCCCAGATGTGTATGACTTTCTTTCTTCTACAGAATACAAATGAAGATTTTTAGAAGAATATTTCAGCTTTGTAGGCCAATACAATGCAAGTGAATGGGTGTGAACATTTTGAAGCACCAACATCCATATTAGGGCAACACAGAAGTATTCCAGACAACTCTGGTGGTTAAATCCAAATATACTGAAGAGATATGATTGATGTGGGTGAGAAACAGATCAATATTTAAGCCCTTTTTCTTCACTTTCACTTTCTCTTTCTTCTGTTTTTGATGATTCACATTCTTCATTCAAGTTGTCACCTACTGGGCAGGGAGGAGAATTTATGATAATAAAATGACTTAAATATGAATATTAATTAACATTAATTAATTAATTAAATTAATATGGATTAAACAACCTGAGTCATATGGATTATATTTATGCTCCCTTTATATGGATTTTGGAGCTTCAGAATTTTGGAACCCATTCAATTGCAAGAATCTTAATTTGTGTTTGCAGAAGAAAGAAAGTCATACACATCTGGGATGCCAGGAGGGTGAGTAAATCATGAGAGAATTTCATTTTTGCGTGAACTATCCCTTTAAGTACTATGGCAATAAATGTGAGAGGACAGGACATCCATAAAAAATAACCTCAGAAAGTCTTTAACATGTACACCCAACCAATTGCTTATCTAATATTCAAATGAATTAAATTATAAATAGTATTAAACAAATTCTTGATAAGAATAACCTTCCATCAAAGGTGGGGTAATTCCAGACTCCATTCTCCAATCCATCATAAAGCTGCTGTCCAGTAGCCTCAACCACCAGAACAGGATCCTTAATAGGCAGGATCTGCAAAAGGTCATGCATGGTGAACGGTCCTGCTGGATGTATTCGATCTGAACGTAGTGTGCCTGAGGGGGGGAAAAATCAGATACATTTCCTCATGAATGATAGCTTTGATGAAATACAGGACAAAAAAAATATAACATTATGGTTGTGAGATAAAGGGAGGTAGTGACCTGAGTTCAGAATTGCAACCTCAGCATGGGTGGCCTCCAGCATGGCATTTGTGATTAGATTTCCCAAACTGCATTCTGCACGTCGCACTGTCACAAACCGTGCATCCAACTCCACATTGGTATGGCAAAGCACTTTTCTAAGCATGTGCTATATTAAAAAATAATAAATAAATAATAATAAATAAGTTAATTAGATAATTTAATTTCTTTGAACAGCTTTTATTCAGCTTTGACCTGATTCACTGACAAAAAGATAAAAGTAGCGATAAGCAGTGAGATACAGGTCAGTCAAGAACATAGAGCCAATCATAACAGTGGGCGTTTACTGTCACATCTTAAAGGAGAAGAAGCACCAAAACTGAGCTTTTCTGACAGAGGGTCAGAATGAAGGTGGAAAATGATCATGTTTTACAAGTATATATTTACAAATATACTGTTTATTTGCAAAGCATTTACTAATATTATAAGTGAACCTCAAGGATCATATTAAAATAATAAATAAAGACATGTCATGACCACTTAAAGCAAATGATCTTGCTTGTGAAAATCAGTAGCAGATCCTGGCATAGGCAATATCATAATCATAGGGTAGCAACACTCTATTTGGTGGCACAACAGGGTACCTGCTCAGCCGCTCCCGCAAAGAGCTCGCAAGATCGCGATGGGAGAAAGGTGCCCCAAAACTAGCCACCTCGCAACACAGGATCACTTCAGTGGTCTTGAGAAAATTAGTATCAACCATGTGATTGCTGGGCAGATATGACAAAGTCATTCATGATTTTGAGGGGAGGGTTACATTTTAAATTAGGGATTAGGTGTAATAACACAAGCAGCAGTCTGTAAGTATTCTGTCATTTTCTTTATTTACTGACTCAAGTTATATATAATGTCAATGTTAATATAATTTTATTTTATTTAAAAGGATAGTTTACCCAAAACTGAAAAACATCATGCCATTCCAGAAACATGTATTTCTTTCTTTTGCAGAATACACACAAAGATATTTAGGAGAATATCTCGGCTCTGTAGGTCTATATAATGCAAGTGAATCGTGGCCAGAACTTTGAAGCTCAAAAAGCATTTAAAAGCAGCATAAAAGTAATCCATAAGACTCCAGTGGTTAAATCCATGTCTTCAGTAGTGACATGATAGGTGTGGGTGAGAAACAGATCAGATGTGAAAGTGAAACTAAACAGGCATCACATGTGTCTTTCAAATGTGACAGTGCAGATTTAGAGTAAACAAATTACTTAAATATTGATCTGTTTTTCACCAACACCTATCATGTCGCTTTTGAAGATATGGATTTAACAACTGGAGCATATGGATTACTTTTTAGGAGCTTCAAAGTTCTGGCCACCAGTGACCTGCATTGTATGGACCTACAAAGCTGAGATATTTTTCTGAAAATGTTAGCTTGTATTCAGCAGAAAGAAGAAATTCATACACATTTGGGATGGCATGAGGGTGAGTAAACATTTGGATGATAATAAGACAAACTTAATAATCGAATAATAATAAGACAAATGTAATAATCCTTTTTAAACACACTCTTTAACTCTTTCATGTTTGTTTATTATCAAAATAAGAGGTTCACATTATAAAATCTCAAACTGTACCTGAATGTTTTTGTAATATTGGTCTACAATCTTCTTAATGCATGGATCTTCATCAAACATTTTGGAGATGGGAATTTCTTGCACCGTGTACTTGAATGTCTTGCCACTGGTTTTCATAACATCCACTTTTGATAAATATCTGAACTCAGAGCCACTTTTGACAATAAGAATCCCATTAACCTCCTGAACTCCATAATCGTGGTCATGACCACCCAGAATCAGGTCTACATCTTTTGACTCTTTTGCCAGTCTTATGTCATTGTGCCATCTCATGTGAGTGAGGGCTATGATCAGGTCAGCCCCACTCTCTCGCAGCTGTTGGGAAAGACGATTAGCTGTACAGACATAATCTCTGTATTCAATATTGGCCTTATCAACTGTACACAGAGTGTCCAACCAGTCTTCTTCAACAAGACCCAAAAGACCGATTTTTAAGCCATTCCACTCAATAATGCTGCTTTCGACACCATTTCCAAGTGTCCTGGAGGTGCATCGGTTATAGACATTGCTCAGAAACCATGGAAATTTCATTTGCAGTATAAAGTCTTCAAGCACATCCATGCCAAAATCAAATTCATGATTACCTGCAAAAAACAGATAGAAATTCAAGGGGACATTCATGGGCACTTAAAATGCTTCTTAACAACCAAAAAATGATAATAAACACAGGTAAACCTATATATGTTATTGCTTACCATATACAGCACAATGTACACCTAATGTATTAAGAATGTCAACCATGTGCTTTCCCTTTGTAACTGTACTAAGCACAGAAGGACTCAGGCAGTCGCCACTAAATGCCACAAAAGGATTCAAATCTCTGAATTTTTTAAGTGCAGATGCAAACCTGAAAGAGAAATCAGATAAGTCACTCTAGGTGAACAGTAATCCCACTCACCAGAAAAAAATCATACAATAATATGAAAAAGAATATGTACTGTAGGTTTAAAAGTGCCACATCACAACCTCAAAGTTCAATATCATAACAAAACTCACTAGAGAGACATTGCTAGCTTTATTCAATATCAAGGCAACTGTAATAACTTGAATGACAAGATATAGTCTTCGCTAAAGAAAAAACCCACTACATTATGTAGGGGCCTCCAAAATGCTGTGCCAATTTCTTACTGAAACACTTCCAGCTTATTCAAACCTACTGACAAACAAAGAGAATGGATGTTTCTGTCTGAGACAGTGGCAGACTGGTCAAAGTGACCGGTTCCTTGATGTTTTTTTTTTTTTCTTCCATTCCTCCCCATTTTTGAATGCTCAATTTCCAATGCGCTATAAGTCCTCATGGTGGCATAGTGACTCGCCTCTATCCGGGTGGTGGAGGATGAATCTCAGTTGCCTCTGTGTCTTAGACCGTCAATATGCACATCTTATCACATGGCTTGTTGAGCGCGTTACCGTGGAGACATAGCGCATGTGGAGGCCCACGCTATTCACCGCGGCATCCACGCACAACTCACCACGCACTCCACCGAGAGTGAGAAAATCACATTATAGTGACCAAAATGAGGTTACCCCATGTGACTTTACCCTCCCTAGCAACTGGGCCAATTTGGTTGCTCTTAGGAGACCTGGCTGGAGTCAATCAGCACGACAATACTCGCTGAGCTACCCAGAAGTTTTTTGTGGTGGATTCTTCTAATTCCTCTTGATTTTCCATCATGGTCTGTGTATCATTTATTTACCATTTTGATCTTGGAGAGAGCGAGCAACCAAGCAACAGTTTTGTCTAAACTTCATACCTACCCCATTAGCAGCTTTGTACTCTAATGATACCAGCCTGTTGCTATACAAGACACTCTTTAAAGGTGCCCTTAGTAGGCTAACTTTTTTGTTAGTGTCACCTTGGATTTACAGTGACACCTAGCGGCGTGGATGCAGCATCATTAAAATCAATAGTTTTCAGTTTCAAATGCACTGTTCAGAGTGAGTCATGAATACTTTAATCCCTGAGTGAAAGTGTCCAATAATAGGTTGGCTACTGAGATTATGCAAGCAGTATTCAGCCGGTCATGTGATTCTAACATGACAGCCCCCATGAGGGGACCCTCTCCATGTAGAATAAAACAGCTTTTATAAGTTTACTGATATGATTGGAGTCATCATCTCAAATGATTGCTCATTATTCAAAACGACTATTAATTTCTTTAGGAATAAAACCTTTTTTTTTTTAAGAGGAAACAGTTACTGAGTGCACCTTTAACACCAGCATAAATCAGTACAACTTAACATCCATGCTTTCCTGCAGACCAAACCAGTTTTTAATTTTAGGCTGTACCTAGCCGCTCCACCGACTGGCTCCTCGGATCTCGCTTGTATCTCGTAAACATCGTTGAAATGTAAAATTGTAAGTGCTGTGTGTCCTTCGCTGAATTGACAGATGTGACCAGGTGCTTGTTCAGCCATGTTTCAAATGGTAGTTTGGAATTTTGAACAGTTTGAATTGGCAGTTACCATAGTAATATTGCGCGCGACACTTATTGTGTGTGGAAAGGAAGTGAATCATTTCAAGAATAAGGGGCCGTTCACAACGAACAGTTTTTGCGTCCACCTGTGCTGTTTTTCAATTATTTTTCTGTCAACATGCGCCAGACGGACGTTTTTGACCGTTGCGCTACTTCTAGCTGTTTTTTATTGTCTCGCGCGGGTGCGACGCGTTTTTTAGAGGCCGTGGAAACTTAAAGAACGTATACTTTTATTAGTAAGAATAAGTTTAGGTTGTAGGCCCCTATAGCGCCCTTCCAAATCTCATTATCGCTTTACGAGAACATTACATCATGTACACATTACATTCAATTAGCTACTTGAGGCTAAAACGCGATCTCGGGACACCTGCTGTTCTGTGTGGCGCCTTTTTTCCTTTATTTTTTTCTTCGCACGTTTGTAACACGTTTGGCATGAACGGGCGGCTCTTTAGTTTACTTCCAATCTATTATGGATTTTTTTGTATTGATTTTAAAGTTAACTGTTCTATTAGTTATAGGCCTATGTATGCACACTTTTACATACATGCCACACACCTATTTTTCTGTATCTTCTGGCACTTTAATTGCTTCATTGTCACATATGATAAAGCCATAAACACACTGGAGTTGGCAAATCTGTTGCATTAGTATTCTCATCCTATGAGAGTGCAGTGTGCTCAACCACGTCATGCCTCAAGCAACTGCACCTATCAAGGTTAGAATAGCGCTCTTAGTTATCCTTCTGCAACATAGCCTACTCTCAACAAATGGCAAACAGAGTTTAGAACTGCAACTCGCAATACATTTTATTTCGAGTAGTCGTCATTGACGTGCGGAATTGCGTTGTGTCCACACGTAGCTATTAAGATCCATCCGCTGAAGACTGCACGGGGCATATCTGACAAACATGTTTGCATGCGGGTCTTTGTTATCGCTACGTTTCTCTCTGCTGAAGAAGACGAATCCCTGCAAGAACACTTCAGAAGAAGATTCGGCTCCCTGCTGAAGTGAATAAAGGTGACTCGTCTTGTGCGTCGTGGCAATGCGGAGATAATTCAGGAGCGAGATATGGGTAGACCAATCAATTGAGTTATAAATAAAAAACGCAAGTGGGAGTAAATTGATTAATCAGCATTTTATATCAGGACAGTTTCTTCACTTGATGTGTATGCATGAGTTCTGCACCGAATGGGCGCAAAAACCGCCACAGAACTGCCGGGACCATTTTCCAGATCTGCAATAAGCCCCCGGCGCCCAGAGAGTCGGAGCGCAGGGAGAGCAGCGAAGCGCTCCGCGGCGTAGCGGACTGCAGAATGGTGGGTAGCCTGCGTCACGATCGTGCATCATTATTCTTGTCTGAATCTGTGTAATTCTTCGATCATTATTCACACGCACATCCTATAGAATGCGGCACTATACGGACGCTAAATAAAAACATTTTGGCTTGGAGAACGGAGGTGTGTGAATTGTCCCACGGTACAACGGTATTTCCAGCTATGTTGAGCTTCCCATTTTGGGGTGATTTTCCAGAGGCGACAACAGTGCTGCATTTTACTGGATATGCCATCGATAGAGAAACACTGTAGGCTTGTCTGTTGTGTTTGAGGAATCTTTGCCCCGTTATCAGAACGCTTCCTTTCAAGCAAATATCGATAAAATGGCATGCGTATCCAACAAATAGCCTGTTTCCCCCTTTCTTTACTTTAAATGTGCTTCGTTTTGTGATAACTGCTCTTAGTGAAGTCAAAATATATAATTTACCATCACTAAATCAACCTGAAAACATTAGGTCACAGCAACAAAGTGAATTGTAAGGGTAAAAGGGTCCATTAGGTAAAATCTGCTCCTTAAGTTCACACAAAAATGAAAATTCTCTCATCATTTACACAATCTCATGCCATCCCAGGTGTATGACTTTCTTTTCTTTTTTTTTTCAAGAACACAAAGATTTTTTTGAAGAGTATTTCAGCTCCGTAGGTCCAAAGCAAGTGAATGGTGACTTGAATTTTGAAGCTACAAAAAGCACATAAAGGCAGCATAAAAAAGTAATCCATACGACTCCAGCATTTAAATCCATGTCTCAGGAGCTATATGATTGGTGTAGGTGGAACACATAAAGTTTAATTATTTTTTTTATTATTATAAATCTCCACTTTCACCACTTTCACTTTCTTCTTTTTTGTTTGTGTTTTTGACAATTCACATTCTTCTTGCATATCGCCACCTACTGGGCAAGGAGGAGAGTTTAAAGTTAAAAAGGGCTTAAATATTGATCTGTTTCTTACCCACACATATGGTGTGGCTTGAGAAGACATAGATTAAACCAATGGAGTCATGTGGATTACTTTTATGCTGCTGTTCTATGCTTTTTGGAGCATTAGATGGACCAACAAAGTTGAGATATTCTTCTAAAAATCTTTGTGTTCTGCAGAAGAAAAAAGTCATACCCATCTGGCATGGCATAAGGGTGAGTAAATAATGAGAGAATTTTCAGTTTTGGGTTTTGCAGTTGCCAGTTTTTACAGTGTAGCTTCAATGTTATTGATCTGCTGATATTTCTTGAAGGCCCAAGTCAAGACATGTTCAAAAGATTCTTGACAAGTTGCTGACATGTATTTTCATTGGCATCTTGTCATGCTTTATTTATCTGTTTAATTTATTTTCAAAGTTAAAATTAGCTAAGGTTTTTGTCTTAGCCTGCATGTTTATGAATATAAAATAGAAGAGACATGTTGTGGGACACAAGTCTGTGTATTTTCTCATTTTGTTTGCTTTTGTTTTTCCTCTCTTCCGTCAGGTTGTCCAGGAGTTCAATACCCTTGTGGCCCTCTATAGGGAGTTGGTAATCTCTATTGGAGAGATTTCCACTGATTGTCCCTCTCTTCGTGCTGAAATGCACAAGACGCGCACGAAAGGGTGTGAGATGGCACGGACTGCACATCAAAACCTTTCCGCAATATCAGGGTAAAAACACACGCATGCACGCACACACACACATTTACATGATAATGGCTTATGCTGTATTTTTCTTTATATGTTACATAATACCACATATCCATAATTAATTAAAAATTAATCTTTCATCATATTCTAGCCCCACAATATCTAAATCCATAAATAGTGTGTTTGAAATCCAATAACACAAGCAATGTTGTACATTGAAGTCTTGGTATTTTGGAGGTCCCAGTATTGGAGTAATTTCAGGATAAGCCTGTCATGGAATACACAAGGTCAGTTGAAGATCATTTGTAGCGCTAAATTCTTTACAGTTAGAATTTTTTTTTTTGTCAGCAGATTGCCCATATAATCTGTGTCCACATTTTTTCATTTGATTTTCAAACCATTACATAACATGAGCATGTAACATATTATAAATCATATCATATTACATGTATTAGTTTTGATGCTGTACAGTTTTTTGTAATATATTTAATCAATATCACACAAGCAGGAGTGCTTTATGCTGAATATCAGCATGGTTGTGATTCAGTCATTGGTAATCAGAGCAGGTAATCATTGATTATGACAAGTAATGTTGATATTCAGTACAACAGCACAATAATGAGTGTGATATTGCTTTTATACAACAGTTCTGTAAACAAGGAATTACTATTGAGTAACATAAATTTTAGTTACTGTATTGGCAGTTATTTTGTTTATTGTCTCTCCACTAGCCAAATCTGGATCAACCCCCAAGAAATGCACAGCTGAAATGTCCCAATGCTGTTATACAAAATAACAGCACTCTTGTCCAATTAGATTAGAGGGCTTTAACTCAAACTGTTGTATAATATAAGGCATATTCTAATTTAGCAAAACCTCAGCTTCACAGCACCTAATGAATGACTACAGCTCTTAATAGTTAATTAATATCAGATGGACTTATTCATATTCTCTTTAATGACTGGCTGAACATGAGGTAATCACTAGGTTCTGAAGGGCAAAATAAATGCTCAATGCCTGTAACATGATGTCATATTCTGGCAATCTGAGATCATTTTGTCCAAGAACACAATAAAGTGAACTTAGACTTCTACCGGCCTTGATTAGCTAACACACCCGTCATTAGTGACATCCTTTTTTCTGTCAGTAAAAGCCTCTAAAATGTTGTTTGCTGATGCTGCTCTTTACAGTGGGCTCTTTACCGTCAATTAAAGCAAGACAATCTGAATGAACTTACAGATATGGCTCACATCAAATTGATGAATGAATTGAATAATGTGCCAGAGGTAATGACAGTGTCATTCAAGTAGTCATTGTATGATTATGTGAAGATGGGAACTATTTAAATGATAGAAAATCATGGTGCACATCAGCATCAAACACAAACTCTTACTGTATTGCCACAATCCACAAACTCTCTGCTGTTTTCAAAGGGATTCTCAAAGAGATGATTATTATTTTCTATCTTTTTGGATGGATTGTGATACCTGGCACTATGCTGACTGTCTTGGTCAGTCAGAAGTTTTGGTTTGTTTTTTTGCCCATGTGGTTGTCACAGTTTTCATGCAGCCATGATTAGTGAAATTTCTCTCTAAACACCAAAATGTAATAATGCTTTTACAGAAGAACAGAGGGTCACCAACTTCTTTTTATTCACTACATTGCGATGCATTTTACTATCATAACTGGATTGCACTTGAAACTTTGCATCACTTTTGTCATATATGGTGCGACATAAAATATGATTAGACTGAAAAATTATGGTTTCAGAGTTTCTCATTATTTAAACAACCTGCTTCTTCACTAATTTAACAGTAGGAAATTAAATGAATGCAGTGCACTCATAAATAAATAATAGATAAATAAATATTAATATAAGGAGCTAAGTATCAATGCAATATTATTAGAAACTGTGTTATTATAGTTAACAAAGAATTTAGTTGAAAACTTAATTAAACCAAATGAATGCCCTAAGAAATGTAACAGCATTAAACATATTATATTATATCAGTTAACTCTGACAAGCATAAAACAGCACAGCAAAGAGTAAGCTTGAGAGACACTTTACAATCTTCCCAATTTTTACAGCCCCGAGGATGGAGAAATACATCCAGAGATCTGCCGTCTCTTTATCCAGCTGCAGTGCTGTTTGGACATGTACCTGACAGAGCTGCTTAAGTCAGTGTGCCTGCTGGGATCCCTGCAGCTCCACAGAAAAGGTAATGATGTGATGGCGCTCCTTAGCCAGAAACATCCACAGCAGGGACACAAAGTCCAGCTTGAACTTTAGAGCCTTCTAGTGACAAAGCTTACGGGAACTGAAGCTACTAGCAAAATAGCGTTCTCACAAACAAAAGCTAAAGATGGCGTTAAACTTGAATGATCCACTTCAACTACCAAACTCTAAGCTTTCTGCTTGCATTAATGTGTTGCCCTGTGAACAGTGTTGGGGAGTAACAAAATACTGTAATGGGATTATGTATTTAAAATACAAAATATAAGTAACTGTATTCCACTACAGTTTCAATTTAAATAATTGGTAATTAGAATACAGTTACATTAAATAGTATTTTGATCACTGAAGAGATTTCTTTGTATTTTATTGTCATTTGTTTAATTTAATATTTAGTCCATTCAGATGGAAAACATTTATACATATAAATGATGCGATCCAAAGTGCATTTGAACAGCGATGAAACACATTCTTATAATGTGTTACATTCATACGAGCAGACAGAGAGTACGTTTGAAGTTAGTTTGGAGCAGAAGAAATAGAAATAAACCTTGTGTAAATTGTCAGCTTTACGCTAAGCTAAAATGCGATTTCTAGCCATTTTACATACATGTTAGCAGGCACGATCATATTTTTATCAAGAAAATTCACGTTAGATCATAATTTCTTTTATTCTAGTAAGACCTTTGATATTAGGGCAAAATGATATGCTTGATAATCATTTTTGTATTGTTTTCCTGTAAAAATATCTAAAAATCCTATAAATTAGATTTATTTTGTATTAGAAACAACACTGCATAAGATATTTTTAACAAGCGTATTTTGTCTTACTGTAGTGGCAGAGTTTTTTGCACACAGAGACTGATTCATTGAAATCTGTATGGTATTAGAGACATTCCATAAAAATATAGCTTACAGCACCTTTAAGATTAGCAGAAATAGTAAATATTAATGTTCTGGGAGCAAGTTGACAGGTACCCTGGGTTCAAACTTTGAGACAACACATTTTAGTGAGCATTTTATTGTCTTTTTCTCTAGAGTCTGTCAGTCTACAGTTTTGGCCATTGTTTTCCAGAAAAACATTATTTAGGTACAACTAAGGTGGACAGTAAAGAGGACAGCTCTGACATCCCTATCATTGAAGACACTTCCTCCACTCCACAGGACTGTTCGCAGACATTCTACCTGGTGGCCTCAGACATGGAGGACATTGAGAGGTAAATAATCTGTGCTGTTGAAGCTAACTGTCATTTGTATCTTTTCTTTTCTTTTCTTTTTTCTTGTCAAATTAACAGTTTGAATCTGAAATGGTTGCTCAATGTTTCCAGGGACATGACCGATATGAAAAATCTGCTTAGCAAACTCAGGGAGACGATGCCTTTACCACTGAAGAACCAAGGTAATATTAGCTTGGCATCTTCAGTTTCTGCTCTCTAAATATTTTGGATATATTAGAGTTGAGTTCATTTGATCCTCAAATGAATGTCCCAGAACAGCATCTTCAAGCGTTTTCTTGCAAGTTCTTAGAAGCTTCCCTTACCTACAGAGAAACATCTTCAGGATTGCCTCAGTTTAATGAATTAGTTGCAAGAGTAATCTTTATCCATCAAGAAATAACCAGAATTTAAAATGAAAACATTATTAAACAGATATGGAGTTTTCTTGATCACTTAAGGTATTAGAGGGATGAGACACTTGGTGTCAATAATTATGATTTGGAGGAATATGTTGTCATATGGCTCTTACTGTATACTGTATGTTATTCTTTGCTGCTATTTGCTGCTTGGTTGCGCTTCTTAAAGGGAGAGCGAACCCCAAAATGTAATATTCATCATTCAGACTGATTACACTGTGAATTCAGCGAAAGGAGCTCTGCTGTTTAAATTTTTAAATGCAAAATTCAAAACTACTGCCGCGGCCGAAACTAGAAGTTTTGTTGAGGTGAAATGCCCACAGGGTGGCCCCAAAAAAAGTTGTTGAGTTGTAAATGAGGTAATGCAGTCAACAGGAATGCATATTTTATTAACCCCTCTGCCTAACTCAAACCCCAACCCTAAACCTAACCATCAGTGGTGTAAACATGTATTTTTAGTATTTTAAGTCAGGCTAAAAAATGTTTATGTGAATGTGATTCCTTCCTGGTATAAAATATAGTTTTTAGGGGTGTCAATTTAACGTGTTAATTAAGTGTGATTAATTGTATAAAAATAACATAAATGTACGCAATTAATCATGATTTTAGATTTTCCTACCATACGAGCAACTCAAGCTTGAAGTACATCGGTTTTTATGAGCCACCTCAATAGGTGGCAGTGCACCATAACAAAACTCACAACCAACAGCCACAGATTGAGAACCACTCACTTTGGAGGAAGTACTACAGGTGCACGAAGCACAATAGAATGACATGATCTTCAAAGTTTCCACTACTTTTAACTTAACACAGCATCCTAAAAATGCTGCATTTATGTCCATAGCGCAAATGGGACGTGAGAGCGCATACTGTGAGTACCGGACACACTGACGAACTCAGTGCAAAACAGATTGCTGTCAACTGTAGGCTTGTTAACGAAATGAGAATAAAACAAACAATATATTGAGTTCTTAAGCCACTTTTTGTATGATCTAATCAATGCTTTATTCATCTGTGCAATTTATTTATTATAATTATTTAACCTTAGATATTACCATGTATAATTTAGTCACTATGCACAGGACCCCAACCCATGTCACTCCAGAACCCATCGGTGCTTCTTAATCGAAAGGCTGCAGCCTAGTTAGGCTGGATATCTAGGCTGCCGTGACATCAAACACCATCAAAGGCCATGGAAGGCAGCCACGTTTGCCATTATTTGGAGGATGCATAAAGTGCATCCTTCGTGGCCTTCAATCACCCATAATCCCTTGCACATGTCCCAATTTATAAAAAAATATTCGGAAAACGAGTCCTTCTACGTGCAATTGCACGAAAGTACACTGTACTGGTTTCTTCCTCTATATCTACAAGCATCAGCACAATTTTCACATCTGACATCTTCAATGCCACTTGTTTTCTCTTCAAAGTTTTCACGGCATGACTGCAGAGGCGGAAACCTTTATGACGTAGCCATGTGCACTTACTAGTCTCATTCTAGCACTGAATTCTGAGGATGAGCCTAACCTACAGCCTCAGAAGGACTGGTCTTGGAAGGACACATCCTAGGCTGCAGCCTTCCGATTGAGAAGCACCCAGTGTCTCTGAGATTGGGTTTGTGGCACTCTATAAAAAGCACCAATGGAAAAGGTGAATAAGTTTGAATTTATGTAAAGATGACTGATGGGCATGCCACTTGTCTGTAATGCAGGACCTGGGGTATGCCACTTGTCATTAATTTGGCAAAATGGGGTTGAATTTATGAACAGTCAGGTGTACATGAAAAGTCTGAAGCAGCATGTTGATTTTCCATCTGATCCTGTTGCATTATCATTGTTGTTTGATCTTATGTATTATCTTTTTCTTCCCTGGAACTCAAATGGAAATGCCTAGCAGAAAGTCCAACATACTAGTTGTGAGTAGCTGTCAAGCCCCAAAAAGTGCAAAATTGTTCCATAAAAGTAGTAACTTTATACAACTTTCGGGATATAGTCTATAAGTCTCATAAAGCCACAATAGCATTGTTTTAGGACAGACTGAAATTTAAAGGTGCGCTCAATAACTTTTTGATTGGATCTCTTTGTGGATGCAGCATCATTCAAAATCAATAGTTTTCAGTTATAGATGCCTTTGTAGAAATTCACTACTCAAAATCAGCATTGATTAATTTAATCCAAGAGTGAAAGTGTCCAATAACAAGATGGGTATTGAGATCAAGTGAGCAGTGTTCAGCTGGTCACGTGATTCTAAAATGACAGCCCCCATGAGGGCGCCCCACCCCGTGTAGAACAAAACAGCTTTTATAAGGTTACTGATATGACTAGAGTCCTTATCTCATACAAGTGCTCATGATTTTATACATATGTTTCAAAATTACAGTTAATTTCTTTAGGAGTAAAACTTTTTTTTTAATGGGGAAAAATTACAGAGTGCACCTTTAAGTAATTATTCACTGAAAATCTTGCCTAGATAATCACCAAAAAAAGAAAGAAAAGTTGAATGAATTAGAAGAATTGCTTAGTATTTGATATGTCCACCCTTTGTTTTAATGAAAGGATTACTTGAAGTTGGCAGGGATTTGATATGGGAGATATGCAAAACCTGATCCATGTTATCCAGCATGATTTAGGAATGTTCCAAAAAGCATATAAGCTTTAATTGAAGCAAGAACATTTGACCTTTTTACAAGGGTTTATTTTTCCAGCTTAAAATTATAAACCCCACTGTGTCGAAAAGATGTAAACATTGAATGATTATTTGATGTTAGCTTACATTTGGTGAGCTTGTATCCTAAGATACTTACAGAGCATAAAGTGAGCTTAAATGCCTACCTGTGTCTGTTTTTTGAATCTATACAGATGACAGCAGTTTGTTGAATCTGACGCCATACCCCTTGGGCAGGCAGAGAAAGAGGCGTTTCTTTGGCCTCTGTTGTCTGGTGTCCAACTAAAAGCTCTCTCCCAGAAACCAGTTACAAATGACTGCATTTCCTCACAATGTGTGACATTCACCAATCAACATTACTACTGCCATTTCCCAAATCAGTGCTTTCTTTTGGTGAGTTCTGTCCAAATTCCTACTCCTATGTGAATAAATAGTAACATCTGTGTGACATCAGTAGTCAAAAAATATATTATTCAATACAACAGATTTTCATTTTTAAGTGACTGTATGTTCGTCCACATTATGTTTAGTAAAGAGAATGGTTTATAAAGTATCAATAACTACTGTTTGTCCTGTTCCATTGCTTTTGCGGAGTGTGACACAATCCAGTTTCTATCGCATTATCACAAAATTCATGTACTGTGCTTTTTTTGTCAAGACGGCCGTTGTAATGATGCAAATTAGGTTTCAAAGGTTGCAATACAATACAGAGGTTACAATGGATACTTTATGACATATGTAAGTTTTGATGCTAAACATTTATGCTTAATTTGCATTAGCTCATTATCAACACAAAGCAATTCAGCACAACATGAGGGAACGTGGTATCTGTTGATTTCTTTTTCTGATTTTTATTTTATTTTTGGCTGTTACCACGCTTTACTACAGTATTATTTAGTCTTCCATATACCAAAAATCCTGTAACTTTTCTCTGTTTGATTCAGCCTTTAGGAGAATAAAATACCTGAAGAAGCCTTTGTAAATAAAGAATATATATATATGAATAGAACATTTTAGAGATGTACATATACAATGTAAACCTAGCATTTCATTATTTTTGAAAACTATTTTTTTTTAATGAGACTGTCATTGAAGGGTGGCATGTCTATCCATCTGGTGTGACATATACGTTCAGATTGAAAGGACTCAGCATGGGTCTTGCTTATTAATAAAAGTTATAAATGTGTCATGGCATAGCGCAGATACTGTAGTGTTTATAAAAAGGTGCAGTTTCATTTTACATTTGTAATAAGCCTTATATTAATGATTGAACAGAACTGTCAGTTTGTCTTTTTGTTTTATTAAAAATGATTTTAACATAAAAAAATCTAATGATGTGCTGGATTTGCTTAAAAATATAGTGCACCATTTTTGTATCCCACTTTTAAGCAAATTCCACTAGCAATTTTAAGCAATGTTACCCAAAAAACCTAGCTGGCTATGGCCAAATTAATGAGCTTCCATTCAAAAATGTTTACTTAAAATACTGTGCCACGCCAGCTACTAAATTTAAGTTTGTTTTTTTAATCCCCATGAGACTCTGTTTACTCAACTATGCATTTTAAGGTCATTTGGCTCAATTGTAAGTGCTATTAGCAGCTTCAAATTCTAGGTTCTGTTCATTTACTTTCAATTATCTTTAAAATAAAATGACTTGAAGAAATAACAGACAACTGGGGAATGTCAGGGAAGGTTTTTATTGTTTACAAATTTACAATCTAACATAGATATTCATATCTCCTAGAACCAAAATACGTTCTCAAATCCAAATAGTAACAAAATCATGACGATGAACAAAAAATAGAAACAAGTGGGCTATGCAATGCACACTGCAGAAATATATGCATGTAGGAGAAAATTCTCAGAACGAATACTGTAACAAAACACCAGAAACACTTTGTATTTATAAATGAAACTATTCAATCAAAAGATATTTTCAACTTGGCCAGACATTGCCAACATCAAGATGCAACACCATTTACTGTATGACCTCAAAAAAAGAAAGAAAATGTATCAGCTTCTTTGGGTAGCTGATGTGAAGGGCATAAAGTAGCCCAAAAAGTCAGTGCACTGACCCAAGTTTTGACAAATGTCCCCAACTCATTTTCAAGGACAATTGATAAATCCAGTGTTTTGAAAGGCATCTTTCGATCTTCCTGCTCTGAAGCATTGATGGCATCTGCTCCATTCTGTGCTTGGTCAAGCTCCTCTTCCTAAATGCATAGAAATAATATTTGTCAAAATGTACATTAAGTTTCCATTGTATTTATTTGCACAATTAAATATCCTCAAAATCAATAATTACAGAGTAAATAGAAAAGTGATGCTTAAAGAGATAGCTGAACACAAACTAAGATTTTTAGAAGAATATCTCAACTCTGTTGGTTCATTTAGTGCAAGTGAATGGTGGTCAGAAAGCACATTAAGGTGGCATAAAGTAATCCAGTTACTTTATGCCACTCCAGTGGTATGACTCCAGTGGTTGAATCCATGTCTTCAGGAGTGAAATGATAAGTGTGGTTGAGAAACAGATCAATATTTATAAATTTTTTACTATCAATCTCCACTTTCACTTTCATATTTGTCTTCTCTTTTTTGGGGGGATTCACATTCTTTGTGCATTTCACCACCTACTGGGCAGGGAGGAAATTTCATATTAAAAATGACTTAAATATTGATCTGTTTCTCACCCACAACTATACATTTGCTTCTGAAGACATGGATTAAACCACTGGAATCTTATTTATATCTTTAATGCTGCCTTTATGTGCTTTTTGTACTGTCTTTTTTAAGTACTGGTCACCATTCACTTGCATTGTGAGGACCTAGAGAGCTGAAATATTCTTCTAAAAATCTTAGTTTGTGTTCAGCATAAGAAAGAAACTCATACACATCTGGGATGGCATGAGGGTGAGTAAATGATGAGGGAATTTTCATTTGAAGCACACAGCTATTCAACCACTGTACCGAATGCATACATTTATATGAATGTCAGCGGATATGTTAAAATGGTGCTATATAAATATGAATAATGTCATCCAAATTTGTTTCCTACCTCTTTTTTTTTGCCTTGAAAACCTCTGATGACTCTTCTTTCAATTACTGTTGTAGAACTGCCAGGACTATAATTAAATTGACCCAATCCTGTTAGACAAAAATAATAATAATAATAAAAAAATAGTATAATTGTAACTGACAAGATATGCAATATGCATGGCTAGTTTACATTTAAGATTCTTGACAAGACCATTTTCAGCTGCTGTGAACCCTGCTACATATTAAATTAGTATTATACCTGTACTTATAATGTAACTATTTTTTACAAACCAACTTGCACATGTTGATATCAGGTTATCTCCTTGAGGCAAACCAAAAATGATAATTCTCTTGCAGTCTTATGCCATATCAAACTCATTTGACAAACAAAGATTTTTGATGGATAAATGAGGTGTGTTTGTCCATACAATGGAAGTCAGTGAGGTTAAAAAAATCGCAAGATCCATAAAGGCAGCATCAATGTAATCCATATGACTTGAGTGGAAATGTTGGTTTGTGTCCCACAGAAGACGGAAATAAAGTTTGAGAAGACATAAGAGGTGAGAAGGCCAAATGACAAGAGAAATAGCATTTTTGGGTGAACTAATAAAATAATTTGATTCAGCTGAAATGTAAACATAAACCAACACTGAGATAATGTAAGCTGGTTTCCTTTTAAGACAAAGAGGTTCAATGAGACATTTGCATTGAAACATGTAGAAAAGCGATTTACTTGTTGGAGTTTCCTGTTGCCTGCCGAGTTTCTGCCGCGTGAGTGACGCCTGAGCAGCGGTTGAAGATGAAGAGTATCTGCCTGGTGAAAAAATGCACGGGTCCTTTGGGTATGTTCGACTGTGAAGATTTACACATCTAATTAGCCTCATGCAGACAAAACGTTTAATATACTGTAGATTTGCAAACGTAACTTAAGTTAACAACTTCTTTATGTGAATAGAAACTTGAATATACAGAAAATTTTACACTATGTTTAATGTAATTTACCTTTGAACCTTTTGGCAAAAACTTTGTGTTGTCCACCACGAGCTCTCCTCATCCAAAATGGTAGCCAGCCCCTCCTTTAAACTCAATCACATTCTGCATTACGTGGTTTCCCATGGAATCTTAAAAAATTAGGCTGGGTTTACTAGACTTCAGATTATTATCACTTAACTCAAAATAATTAGCAACGTTTCTTTATTATTATGAGAACAGCATAATCTCAATATCTTGTGTCACACATATAGCATATAATTAAGGAAAGTTGAAAGCATTACATTTTCAGTAAAATCTGTTTAGTAATATTTGCTAAAGCAAGGAATCATTTTTTTTCAGTGCAGGAATAGTTAAGATATTACTTTAGTTTCAGAGAAACTCACACTTGGATGTCTTCTGTTCCTTTCACCAGCTACGTTTACATGCAGCCTAATAACCAATTAATAGTTCAAATAATTGCTCAATCATAATTAAAAGTATTTATATAAACACTTAATCTGAAACAAACAAACAATGCAATTGAGCTCTAGATGTGGTGAAAATTTAGAAAAAATGTGTTAAATAGAAGAATAATAGCCATCTGATTCCGACTACTTATGAAATCAAAAATACGCTGTGTGCATAAACAAGGATGGATTCTGCTTCTTATCCATCAGTTTCTTAGGGCAACCACCTGTCTTTTGCTCTGTACTCCAATCCAGAGAAATTAAGTTAGTTAGACGACAAGAATAATGTCTGTTAAATTAGAGGACAAAATGAATCTGCAATTCGATTAAATGGATTGGATTGACGAAAATCTGTGCATGTCATAGTCAGTAATTCCCATACCAGAATTACTCATAGGATGTCAGTATCATTTATTATTAAGACACTTATCACATAAGGAAATGTTCCCAGTTCAATACAAGTTAAGCTCAACTTACAGCATTTATGAAATAATGTTGATTACCACAAACATTTATTTAGACTCAAAATAAAAGAAGCAAAAATCTGGGTGACAGTGAGGTACTTACAATGGAAGTGAATGGGTCAAACTCGTAAACATTAAAATATTAAACGTTTCAAAAGTATAGCCACAAGATGTGTAGAAACATTATGTATGTTTGCCAGCAGCATACTGTATCACCCTGCAGCTCTCACCTGTAAGCAGGGTTGAGCCTGGCTAGTACCTGGATGGGAGACCTCCTGGGGGAAACTATGGTTGCTGCTGGAAGAGGTGTTAGTGTGGTCTGAGTGAGTCCTATAGTGATTGGGATGCTATACTGTACAAATGCACTGTCTTTCAGATGAGACATTTAACCGAAGTCCTGACTCTCTGTGGTCATTAAACATCCCAAGGCACTTCTCGTAAAGGGCCAGATTTTCCCACTGGCCTCTTCCCAACATGGCTTCCTCATAATCACCTATATTCTTTCACCTACTTTTAGTTAGATCCAATTTTACAACTTTGTTACCATGACGATGTAATGCCATAAACCCTAAAACAACTGTAAAAATAATTTTAAAAAACTTCCTCAAATAATACAGTGCTTTTATAAAATTATGAGCTTCACATTTCTGCCTTTAAACCCTCCAAAATGTATCCTCATTCACTTCCACTGTAAGTGCCTCACTGTAACCTAAATCTTTGCTTTTTGGAAGAAAAGGAGGGGAATGGTTTTCAATAATATGCCACAAATGCTGTCGATTGAGCTTAAGTTGTATTTAACACAGAATATTCCCTTGGTTAGTTCATCCAAAAGTGAAAATTCAGACATGATGTTTTATTTTGTGTTTAGATATAAAGCACCTGATATCCATTATCAACAGTACTGTCAGAACAACACTCTAGGACGTGATTAATACTGTGTCCTCCTTCAACAGGGCAAAAACAGCATTTCCCATATAAAATATCACATTTGGTCAGTTCTGGGTAATTGAAAAGGTCGGCACATTAATAGGAAGGTTATGATATTCGCACCTGGCAGCTACCCTTTATTATCTCACCACAGTGAAAAGACAGTAATGGAGGATGTAATAAAGCATTTACTGGGACAGACATGTCATAATTATTTGGCTCCGATGCTGAAGCTGGACAAGCTGTTGGCAGAATCTGGGCTGTTTGTAAGGAGTTTGGCAGGAAGTGTGGAGCTGGCTGAATATGACTGCTTTCTGTGCCCAGTAGAAGGCCAGACCAGGTATACAGGAATACACAGCAATGTGTCTGTTTACTTTTTTTTTTGGCATATTTCTAGTTTAACCACAAAGACAAAGAAAGGAAGGAGACCGTTTTCTTGATTTTTGTCTGAATTAAGAAAAGTAATTATTAGGCTATCACCATAAGAATCATGGTAAGATGCCCAGTTTTTTAAAACCAAAATTAAAGCCTTTATTGTTTTAAGTCATACTCGTGTTTAGATTGAATTCTTAGCAAACTGAAGAAAAGTATGTTTACATTAATAATGTTTGGGTGTTTTTACAGCTTGATCGCAAATGACGCACAAAAACAATATTCTGTTCTTGTGATATTTACTTTGATTTTTCTGTATTTTCTGGGTGTGTGTGAGAAGTATGTGCTTCATTAACACTTTTGTCTGGCATAACAAAGTATCAAACCTTTTATCAAACCTTTTGATAAAACTTTGCTTTTGAACTGTTGACCCATAGCTGTGTTGTAAATTGTATAAAAATGTATAATTTTTTTATGATTGTATGAATACAAGTAAAGTGGGTCACTTTGGCTTAATCATCTATAAATACTGTATATTTTTCTATTATCAAATAATAATATTGTAGCATATGATAATATACATAAAAATAGAGGATTAATATACTAAAGATAGTATACTTAAAGTTAATCCTAAACTAGTATGATATGACATTGATGTAGCCATTTGGATCATATTTTAAAAACAACAGCAATAACAAATGATCAGAAAGTTGCCCAATTTACCTGTATTCACCCTATAAAATTGATAATTTTAACACAATAAATACTAGTATTTCACTACTAGTACAATAAATTACTCAGTTTTTAAAAATATAACTTTATGATTTGATTTTCATATTTTATGATTAAAGGTAAAAGTGCTCTTGATTAAGTGCTCTTAGTTGCACAAGCACCCAGTTTTATGTGAGACTCAGTGCTTGACTGCCAAGGTTCAATACTGACAACAATGTTCTTGTTATGTACATACATGTTGTTGCATTGTAATTATATTTAAAGTACTTGCATTTAATTACATTTGTAGCTACACTGTTAACTTTACCCCTAACCCAACCCTTACCACAAAACTTAACTCTAACCCCTAACCCTACCCTTACTCCTGAACCTACCCGTACCTCAACCTCAGTAGCAGCAAATGTGGGAATTTTGCAGAACAGCATGTTCTGACACAGTAAGTCTTGTATGTATTTAATGTTAGTACATAGTAGTTAAGGCCACCTAATATAAAGTGTGACCCATTTTTCTGACTATGGTCAACATTAGTAGCACATATCTCCAGAGAAGCCCTGCAAAGATGAGAAAAACGCCTCCGCTCTGAAGTCTTTTAAATGATACATAATAGAAAATAAACTACGTGGGTCTTTGCAAGTGAGCATCCATGACACTCTGACACGCTGGTGTCAGGAGCACAACCTCTCCCTCAACGTCAGTAAAACCAAGAAGCTTGTGATGGACTTCAGGAAGAAAGACAGAGAACACAGCCCCATCACCATTAATGGAGCACCGGTGGAAAGAGTCATCAGCTTCAAGTTCCTCTGTGTCCACATCACTGAGGAACTCACATGGTCTGTCCACACTGAGGCCGTTGTGAAGAAGGCTCACCAGCGCCTCTTCTTCCTGAGATGGCTGAGAAAGTTTGGAATGAATCACCACATCTTCACACGGTTCTACACCAGTACTGTAGAGAGCATCCTGACTGGCTGCATCACCGCCTGGTACGGCAATAGTACCGCCCACAACCGCAAAGCCCTGCAAAGGGTGGTGCGAACTGCCAGAAACATCATCGGAGGTGAGCTTCCCTCCCTCCAGGACATATATAACAGGCGGTGTGTGAAAAAAGCTCGGAGGATCATCAGAGACTCCAGCCACCCGAGTCATGGTCTGCTCTCACTGCTACCATCAGGCAGGTGGTATCGCAGCATCAGGACCCGCACCAGCCGACTACATGACGGCTTCTTCCCACAAGCAATCAGACTTTTGGACACTTGATCTCTCACAGTCAGTAATCAGCTCTGCACTTTATTAAACTATTATCTCACACTGGACTGTCAAATATATTCTCCTCAATACAACTACTGTATATATATTTTTTATATACTCTTTATTTTTTATTGTATTTGTATTCTATATTGTGTGTATTGTTTACTGTGCATTGTATATAATTATTGTGTTGTGTAAGTATGTGTACATTTGATATGTAAATTGTTGTTGTGTAAATATGTTGTTTATTGTAATTGGTATATGTCTCGTCACTGTCATGACTGCTATGTTGCTCGGAACTGCACACAAGACTTTCACCTACTGTTGCACTTGTGTACATGGTAGTGTGACAATAAAGTGATTTGATTTGATTTGATACACTTTGCATTTAGAAAGAAATGTACATATCAGAAACTTCTTTCTGCTTTTAAAAGTATAGTCCATCCAAAAATGCTACTTCTCTCATTATTTATTCACCCTCATGCAATCCTGAAATACTAAAGACGTAATGCAGCATAAAAGCCAGTCTAAATTAAGCCTGCTCTAACCCACCTCAGAGCAGCCTTAAACATTGTTTTTGTAATAATAGAGCTTTTATTTCATAATTTAGTTTCATATTTAAGGTATCATTTCATATTTTTATTAATTTCATATTTCTATATTCAAAATGTTATATTTAAAACATTAATCTCATTATCATGAATGCAGTTGTAATTTCTGTGTAAATGCATTAATGCCTGCTCTGAACAGCATTAAACAGTCTGTGTAAATGCATCTAAATGCCGGTTTAAATGCAGCTTCTGTGCCACCGTGGCAGGGTAAAGATGGCTATTGTATGGAGAAAGTGTGCAGTGAAAGTGAATGGTGATGAGGATAACACTCAGAATACATTCTCCTTTTGCCCTCAACAGAGGAAAAAATAAAATTAATTTGGGTTTGGAACAACATGAGGGTGAGTAAATTATGACAGAATTTGCATTTTTGGGTGAACTTTTCCTTTAAGGTCTACATGTGTTAAGTCAATAGCCATTAAAACATTTACACAGTGCTGGGTAATGTGCATGCTAACTAACACTTCAAATTATGTTCTTGTTTCAATGGAGAAACTTTACAGATTATTGACACTTTACAGACACATTTGTCCTTTGCCAGGTTCTCCCATGGCTGGCATTTTACTGACATTGGGGTTGGCTTCATTATGGGCACTAGTAAAGAACAAATCATATAATTACATTCTCATGCATCAAAAGATGTAATACATTTATTGTAAAAGGAAATAGGTTAATTGTATTCAATATATTTGATGTAAAAACAACTTTTATGGGCTGTCCCCTATAGCATTACCATTGCATAATGTGTCAAAATCCCTTCCCTTTGATAAACTTACAAGATCACAACATACTTTGCAAAAGACCCGGTCCCTCTCTTTCTATTCTGGGCAAGACAGAGAAATAGCCTCTCCGATCTTATAGTTAAGCTTCCCTGGCATTCCAGTGACATCTGGAGGAAGCTGAGGTGGATCACATACTGTTCCTGCAAACAGGAAAACCAAGGACATAATATTCGTTAGGCTTGTTTCCAACTAGTGGTTTCTCACTTTTCCTTGAAATGCACAGATAATTACACAGATAGAAATATTATTTTAAATAAATATTCCAGGTTCAATTCAAGTTACGTTCAATCGACAGCATTTGTGACAATGTTGTTTTCCACAAAAAAATAACAAAAAGCATACTCTGTCTTGCACTGATTTTGCATCCAGCTTAGATTGTCTTGGCTATAGGATCATTTGGCTATAGGATCTCCAATCAAGTGGCAATCGTCAATACAGGTGTACTCAATCTTGCTTCCCATCTTTGGGGTACTGGAATTGTGATGAAAGAATAAAATTATAACTTATACACATATACACGTAAAAAATACACATTTGAGAGGTGGATATTGCATATTAGAGCTATAGTTACCAGAACAAACCATTGGCCAGTGATGGGGTATTTTACAACTTTCCTTGGGCGTCATTGAATCATCAAAGCAGTGAGGCTCTATTGTGCTGGAAATCATCAGGTCGATACCAATTAGTGACGTTCTCACTAAAGTGTAGACTTTGAATTGTTAAAAGTGTTGTCTTATCCATATCTATGCTTACTGATTTCTTTATGTACATTTTAAATATAAATTGTTTACTTTCATTTTATATTGTTTTTGTCTTCACAAGTAGAGTCTAAGGGGATGTCTAAATTCTTTAAGGTCTTTAAGGTCAGTTAGCAACTAAGCAGTCATTTTCCATTTTATTTGCTTGTTATAATAAAAAACTTTTTAAATCTGTTTCTAATCATATTGTGCACTGCTAAAAATGCAACTATGATTATTCAATGAACTCTGTGTTAACTGGTTTAAAAAAAAAAAAAAGCGTTAACTGGTTTAATATCAGACAAACAACAATTATTTTATTTCCTGACATAGTAAGAGCAAGAGAATGAGATATAGTTAGAAATAAACTGGATCTAACACCACATAGTGGCAGTGTTGTTGCACAGATACACCGATCAGCCACAACATTAAAACCACCTGCTTAATATCGTGTAGGTCCCCCTTGTCCCATCAAAACAGCTCTGACCTGTCGAGGCATGGACTCCATAAGATCTCTGAAGGTGTCCTGTGGTGTCTGGCACCAAGACGTTAGCAGCAGCTCTTTAAGTCCTCTAAGTTGCGAGGTGGGTCCTCCATGGATCGGACTTGTTGCTCCAGCACATCCCATAGACGCTCAATCGGATTGAGATCTGGGGAATTTGGAGGCCAAGTCAAAACCTTGATCTCTTTGTCATGTTCCTCAAACCATTCCTGAAATTATTTTGCAGTATGGCAGGGCGCGTTATTCTGCTGAAAGAGGCCATTGCCATCAGGGAATACCATTGCCATGAAGGGGTGTATGTGGTCTGCAACAATCTTTAGGTAGATGGTGTCAAAGTAACATCCACATGAATGCCAGGATCCAAGGTTTCCCAGCAGAACATTTCCCAGAGTGTCACACTGCATCCACTTGCTTGCTTTCTTCCCACAGTGCATCCTGCTGCCATGTCTTCCCCAGATAATCAACACACACGCACCCAGCCATCCACATGATCTAAAAGAAAATGTGATTCATCAGACCACCTTCTTCCATTGTGCCATGGCCCATTTCTGACACTCACGTTCCCATTGTAGGCGCTTTTGGCGGTGAACAGGAGTCAGCATGGGCACTCAGACTGGTCTGCAGCTCTGCAGCCCCATACACAGTAAGCTGTGATGCAGTGTGTGTTCTGACACCTTTCTATCATGGCCAGCATTAGGGTTTTCAGCGATTTGTGCTAAAGTAGCTCCTCTGTGGGATTGGACCAGACGGGCAAGGCTTTGCTCCCCACGCACATCAATGAGCCTTGGGCACCCATGACCCTATTGCCAGTTCACCGGTTGTCCTTCCTTGGACCACTTTTGGTAGGTATTAACCACTGCCTACTGGGAGCACCCCACAACACCTGCCATTTCTGAGATGCTCTGACCCAGTCGTCTTGCCATCACAATTTGGAACCTTGTCAAAGTCACTCGGATCCTTATGCTTGCCCAATTTTCCTGCTTCCAACACATGAAATTCAAGAACTGACTGTTCACTTGCTGCCTAATATATCCCACCCCTTGAGAGGTGACATTGTAACAGGATAATAAATGTTATTCACTTCAACTTTCAGTGGTTTTAATGTTGTGGCTGATCAGTGTATGGATCTGGATCTATAGCATCAATTTATTTAAGCAGGAGGGGTTTTAGCAGCAACAGAGCTTGTTCTGTTTAACATATTGGGACCCTCCTCACGTTAGGTAATCCAGTTCCATCTCATCCTCACAGGCTGTCATCTCAACAGTTTTTCCAGCACAGTTCCTGCCTCTTGAAGGGACTGGTAGACTGCAGGAGTGGCTTTGGCTTTTCCGACCCTCCCTGCAAGTGCTCCATGCTGACCAATAGGCCCAGTCTCCATGGATCACTCCTAACATATAAAGATACTAACTGAATACTACCTAAAATGTAGTATGGCAGGCTGCTGAAATGTACTCAGAAAGAGCCTTACACATGATGAATACTGTGAACACATCCATTAATATATTCAATGTAACAGAGTGCATGCACATTTTAAGTGTATGATGATTCACACATACTGTGTGTTTCATGCTTTTACAATGACAAGTTAACAAAGGAAAAGAGAATATGCTGCTGTAGATGCAGTATGAAGTTTATTTTACACCATGTATTAAATCATAGATCATTACATTAATAAAGCACAGTGCTATGCCCCAAAACTCTCTTGTCCCACCTGTTTTAGAGCAGCCATTACAGGCTGACCAGTTTCTGAAAGTTTTTTTGGCTGTGCCAAATTCTTTACATAGCTTTAAAAAAAAAATGGGTCAAATTTCAGACTGCAGAAATTATATATTTTTTTTATATAATTTTTTTGCATCACTACAAAATTGTCAATTAATAATGTATCATACATTTAGAGTAATAACTTACTAATACTGATGATATTGCTCAAAACTGATTTTGTTTAAAAATTGGGGATAAGGCCACAGACGTTTTTATTACTTACTGTACAAGAGTTGCTAAAGACAACAGATGAGGAAGAAAGATGACAGCTCCATGCAGGAACACACATTGAGAATATAGTTAAATGATGAAAAGATTTCCTCCACAATATTCCTTTGACTGTCAGATGTAAAATAAAATAAATACATTTAATTAGTAGTGCACTTAGCTATAAAATTATTCTAAAGTTTACCATTTGCATGAACACAAATGCATTAATATGGCCCATGTTGCATTTTTTATCCTGCATAATACACATATTAAGAATGTCTGTTCAGATACCTCTTAAAAACTTCAAGAGTGCGTTCATTGTAATGCTCTAAAGAAGCAAATTTCCTTTTCAACTATGTCTTCCCCATGTGTGCAGCCTGCTATGGGAACACACCTAGTCTGTTTATTATCTCCATAAAACAAGCAATTTGTGGGAAATGCTAATTTCTCTGCCAAAAATGTCTGACAACACAATCCTCATTTCATTGGATTGTGCAGGGGGCCCTGGAGGTATAAAGAGCACATCAATCTCTCTAATGACTCAATAGAGTTTCTGGAACATTGGTTATGCTCAGAATTAACAGTCAGTTATGAATGTCTGTTTGTGTAAATAAAAGACATTAAATCATGTTCATTCAGGTAACTAACTGTCTTGCATCTAGTGAGGGTATAAGACATTTCTTGAGTAGGTATTCATACTAAACACTTGATGGAGACAAATTACTATTTTCCCAGCAATCATACACACTTTTTAAATGCAAACTGGAATCTTTACAGGAGAAGTAACTTTTTTGTTAATATTCTTTGTCCTGATAATATTCTTCTCACCACAATTGTACAGAGTAGTTATCTGAGTTACCGTAGACTTTGTCAGTTCGAACCAGTTTGGCCATTTTCTGTTGACCTCTCTCATCAACAAGGCATTTCTGTCCACAGAACTGCAGCTCACCATTCGGCACCATTCTGAGTAAATTCTAGTTGTTGTGCATGAAAATCCCAGGAGATCAGCAGTTACAGAAACACTCAAACCAACCCGTCTGGAACCAACAATCATTCATGCGATTGTCGAATCAGCCAATTGTGTGGCAGAAGTGCAGTGCATAAAATCATGCAGATATGGGTCAGGAACTTCAGTTAATGTTCACATCAACCATCAGAACTGGGAAAAAATATGATCTCAGTGATTTGGACCATAACATGATTTTTGGTGCCAGATGGGCTCGTTTGAGTATTTTTGTAACAACTGATCTCCTGGGAGTTTCACGCACAACAGTCACAAGAATTTACTCCAAATGGTGCCAAAAACAAAAACTATCCTGTGAGCGGCAGTTCTATGGACGGAAACGCCTTATTGATGAGAGAGGTCAACAGAGAATGGCCAGACTGATTTGAACTGACTATGTCTATGGTGACTAAGATAACCGCTCTACAATTGTGGTAAAAAGAATATCATCTCAGAATGATGCGGGTTAGTGCAGTTTTGGCGGCATGAAGTGGACCTGCACAATATTAGGCAGTTGGTTTAACTGTTGTGGCTGATCGGTGTATATTGACACTTTTGTATACTGGTTTTGTCCCCCCATTCATCTAAAGTCAAAGCACCCACTTTCCTACCACATAAATGCATTTGAGAATAATACTGCCCTATATTGTCTGTGGGTCAGAGGTTAATCTGCATGATTTTCTACTCTCTTGACTTCAGGATCCATAGTTCCTCTAAGGATCCAATTTGCATAATTAAAAGGTAATTGAGTTTCTCGTTGGCAAGCTGTTATTAGCAAGATGTTAACCGAGCAGGTAATGTATCATAAATTAATGTGTCATTTCCTGTTCACACACACAGAAATATATCCACTTACTATTATGGTAATATCTGAGAGTTTATAGGATTCATATTTAAAAGCACTGAAAAGGAAATTTTTAGTGTACTTTGTACCTGTGCGAGAGTGTATATGCATTGATTCATAATTTTTGTCCCTTTCAGACTCTGACTTAATGTTTCTTCATTAACATTGGACACTTTTATGGATAATTAAAGTAGTTTGATACATGGCAATCTAGTTAAGCGAATGGTAACTCAGGAGAAAAGGAGCTGAAGAAATTAATATCTCAAATCTAAAAAGAGTTATTGCTATACTCAGGGCACAACATTCTTGAATCCACGGATTAGATGCATTTCAATCATGAGATTTTAGTGCTTTTAAAGTAACATGGACAAACATTGTGTATGTTGGAGGATGACACATGAAACAACCTGTGTTATATTATATTATATTATATTATATTATATTATATTATATTATATTATATTATATTATATTATATTATATTATATTGCATTATATTATATTATATTATATTATATTATATTATATTATATTATATTATATTATATTATATTATTACAATTCTGCCGTAAATTCACTCACTAAAATTTCCTTCAATCCTTCCTTCCTTCCATAAAACACCAAAGTAGAAGTTTAGTTAAATGTCTAAGCTGCTCTCTAAGCTTTGTGTGAGGAAAAGAGTGAAATGTAATTTATTTCTTCTTATAAGGCTTGAAAGTGGTGGTCAACATTCACTTTTATTGCATGGAAAAGAGCAGCCTGGACATTCTGCTATAAATAACTCTAATTGTGTTCCAAAGAAGAAAGAAAGACATATGGGTTTGAAAAGACATGAGGTTGAGTATATATATATATAAATTTTTCAGATTTTGTTTTGTTTGTTTGTTTTTTTTGTGAACAATTTCATTACGTGTTTTGTAATGGGACTGGAAATTCATGGCACTCTGTGAGAGCTGAGAAATAAACTGCACTCAGTAAATCTCACAGTTAAGCCTTGTAGCTTATGATTAGGAGAAACAATGAATTGATATAAAAGGAACAAATCAAATAAACACATTCGTTAAGCGGCTTTGAATTGTATTTATTTAATTTATTTTAAATATTTAAATCATTAACTACATGGTCAATACTCTATTACTCCAACTCTCATTTATACTGTTGCCTTTGGGTTTTAGGCTCAATATAAATTTTTGTTAATGGATGGTGTCAAACTGGGACGTGCCAACTAATATTGTTCAGCTCTCTGTCTGAAAGCATGTTGGCATTAGGCAAACTCTTATCTTGCTTCAGTGCTGCTTTCAAAATGATACCATGCTGCTTGTAATTAATTGTTTGGCAAATTTCTGAATAGCGCTTCTTAATAACGCTGCTGGCAACTGTCAAGTACAGCTCAGAACATATTCTGCTGGCAGGAGAAAGAGCCAGTCAGATAATGTCCACTCTTAATCAGGCAGAAATGGAAACTGACAAAAGATTATATCATGAACGCCACCCACAACAAATTCTAATTTAAGCCCAAGAGAAATGTTCCTCTCACTCCAAAACATCCAAAATTGTAAAGCAGGGAGTTTTTCTCATCAAGTAGTTGACTTACTTTTGTAAGTTGAACATCCATCTCAATCCATAAACCATATCTGTACTAATTCTAATATTGTTCTATATTATTTTAAAGGAATATTCCAGGTTCAATAAAAGTCAAGCTCAATCGACAGCATTTGTGGCATAATACAAATTACCACAAAAATTTATTTTGTCTTGCCCCTCGTTTTCTTTAAAAAAAAAAAAAAAAAAAAAAAAAATCTGGGTTACAGTGAGGCACTTAAAATGGAATGAATGGGGGCCAAATGTTTTTGTTAAAATACTTTTTTTTTTATAACCACAAGACAAAAATATTTATGATGAATCATAAAATGTATGATTTTAGTGTGATAAAATCACTTACTGACCTTTTCTGTATAACGTTATAGCTAATTTTACAACTCCGCTGCCATGACAACGTAATGTAAACAAACCCTAATATAACTGTAAAAATATAAATTTTACAGCTCAAATAATACATGAGTTTTAACAGACGAATTCATATAAAAGTAAGTGCTTTCATAAGTGCTTTTATAAAATTATAAGCTTCACATTTCTGCCTTTTAAACCCTCCAAAAATTGGCCCCATTCACTTCCACTGTAAGTGTCTCACTGTAATCTCGATTTTTGCTTTTTTTAAGAAAAGGAGGGACGAGTCAAAATACATTTTTTGTGGTAATCAACATTATGCCACAAATGCTGTCAGTTGAGTTTAACTTGTATTGAACCTGCAATATTCCTTTAAGTAAGGGATGATGTGTCATCCTGAAGGGTTTATTTAGCTATAATAACTTGCTGACTGTACATTATCCGAATTATTGCATGACTACCTACCAAGTACATGAACATGAAATATTGATTTAAATTAAAATGATTTTAGAATGAGAAGAAAGAGGCTGTGGAGTGCATATATATATATATATATATATATATATATATATATATATATATATATATATATGTATATATATATATTTATATGTAATCTGCAAACAAGCAATAATCCATCACACCTGATGAGCTTATAGATATAAATGCAGACCTTGTTTCTTAATATGGTTTACCTCTTTGCAGTGAATTCTATCATGAACACTGCAAAGTCCTCAGAAGTAGCAGTCTGAATGTTAAAATGCCAGATTCAATCTTGCTCTGAAAGCCTTAAGGCCTCATAGAGTGATATCATATCCTGGTAAACATCAATAAGACTCCTGTCCACAGAAAAATAAGAGCTGCATGAGTATTTAGTGACAATATGAATATGAATAGAAGGAATCTATTAATCTAATTAAATGAAGTTAATATATCTATAATAATAATAATATATAATAATAATAATTATTATATATATATATCATAATATAAATATTGCAATATTGCAGTTAACAATGATTTTAGCTCTACTCCCTGACAGACATTTACTAAAATAGGTATTATGAGAAATCACAGCTGTCTTTGTGATAGCCCATAGACCCTGTTAATAGAAAAGAATTACAAAAAAATAAATCAGGGGAGCAGTCCAGGCTTTTTTAGGCAATCAGAAACACTCAGTTTGTCAGTCATTTTGCATGTTCATGTTTGCTGCCATGTCACTGGAGGGCGGGGTTTTGGAGAAGGTGCATGTCATTGTCAAGAAATTAATGGAAGTTTGCAAATCGGCTGAAATCACTTACTGTACACAAAGCACATACAGAACACCTCACCATTTGAGTTTCAAGAATCAGTTTTTAAATTTATATATAAACTAATTTAGAGAATAACAAGTGAGAGATTCATACTTTGTGTATGAAAGGAAGCAACATTTTATTGCAGTTTATAAAACAATAAGCAGAATAACAGCTTCTACTAAAAAGCTCACAATCAGAACAGAAAACATGTGCTTGGAATAAGTGAAAGAGAGGTTTTTCACAGCTGCATAGTGCCATTGTCAAAACAGGCTGTGCGGACCTCTGCCAGCAATGAATAGCTGTAATTGAGAAAGCATGTAATGAGGCCATGGACTGCTCTTTGCATCACAGAGAGAAGAATTGGCAAACTGCAGATTCTCTGCAAATGATATTTTTTTTCTATCGTTATTTATTCACATGAGCATCTCATCTGCATTTCAATAGAATGCAACAGTCATGGCTCATTTGGAGGAGGAGATCATAGAAGACCTAGAGCAAGAATTTCAGCACATGTTATTTAACTGCATTTAATTTTAACATCAGTGGTTATGATTGTAAACCCAATACTTGAAGGGATAGTCACTAAAAACGATTTCACTATTTATTCACCCTCATGTTGTTCCAAACCCATGACTACTTCTTTATTCTGCGAAACACAATAGGATACATATTAAAGAATGTTGCTATCGCTAATTTCCATAAAATAGTAGTTGAAAGTGATTCTTTTTTTTAGCTTAAAAGCTCCCCAAAGTGTTATAAAAGCAGTCTATGCCACTTGTGCATCATATTCCAAGGCTTCTGAAAGCTAATGGTCACTTAGTATGATGAACAGATGGAAACTGAAGTTGTAATTCATTCTCAAATCAAATCATTGATCAAGTATACAGAGCCCAAATCAAATATGCAACATGTCAATAACATCAGACCTCATTTGAGCTCTGTACAGTACATTTACATTTATGCATTTGGCAGACACTTTTATCCAAAGCGATTTACAGTGCACTTATTACAGGGACAATTCCCCCGGAGCAATCTGGAGTTAAGTGCCTTGCTCAAGGACACAATGGTGGTGGCTGTGGGGATCGAACCAGCAACCTTTTGATTAACAGTTATGTGCTTTAGCCCACTACGCCACCACCACAGTAAACATAGAGAGTTCATAAATGATTAGATTTGAAAGTGAGTCACTAATTAGTGCTATTGTATAGAAATCAGCAATTGACACATTCTTTAAAATATATACTTTTGTGCTCAGCAGAAGAAAGCAAGCCAAATGCGTTTGGAATGACATGAGTGAGTAAATGACTGAATTTAAATTTTTGGGTGAACTCATTTTTTAAGCTACACAAGTCAAGTCAAGTCAATTTTATTTGTATAGCGCCTTTCACAAAACACATCGTTTCAAAGCAGCTTTACAGAATATCAGCATTAACAGACGATAAGATATAATGTTTATAAAGTCGATGAATCATCATTGTGTAATTTAGATCAAATACGATTTTTAATAGTGTTTAAGAATAATTAAATGATAATTGTATTAATAACCCCAGTGAGCAAGATGCACACGAATGGGAAGTCATGCCATAGGAAGATATCAACTGTTGATTTCAGGTCACTGCCAAGTCTGAGAAACAAAGAAAAAGACTATGTAGTATATATGCAGTATTTACATTTATTGTACACCAGATTTGTCAGAAATGTTGGATTAGGACATATACCAATAGAAAGTTTACATACATTTTTCGACCTTGATGACTACATGCAATTTCATACTGTACAAAGGCATGATTTATGTATTTATACTTCAGTCCATGCTCAAGGTTTGGCTGTGGGGTTTTCTCTTTAATCAACATAATTCAAACACTTGAATGAATTAATAATTCTGAAAACTTTCTGTCCCAAAAATTATGCTGAGAGTTAATTTTCCAGTGCTAAGAGCTCAATACCAGTGTAGAGCAGAGGAGAGCGGCCGGGATGGAACAACGCACGCCTGGTCTCCAATCAGCCTGATGGGATGCTCGAGGGATAAAGGCGGCCGGTGATGACGGTTCGAGAGAGAGAGGTGAGAGTCAGATATTTCGGGAGGGCACTATTGGTTCTGATTGGTTGGTTTGGTTTAACCTGATCGGCGGCGTGTTTGATGGTGGCGAACGCAGCCAGTCAATAATGACAAAATATAGGAAAAATCGTAATGGAAATGGACAAGTGACACCAGTTAGTATTGATGAATCAGATGAAGAGGATGATCAAATGGATGTTGGTAGGATAGATGGAAACAGAGATACGAAGGTAGATGCAGGATCCAAGAAAAGAAAGAAAAATCAACATGAAAGGGAGGTAAGAAGTTCTGGGGAGAGTGGAAATGAACAAGAAGCGAGGAGTGAAAATTCGGATGAGTTGAAGGTAATACTGAAATTCAAAGAGGAAGGTGGATTACAAAAGGTAAGTCAAACTGCATTAACAAAAGAGTTGAGGAAAGTAGTTGGAGAGATTAAGCTTGCTAGAGTGTTAAAGAATGGAGATTTGTTGGTAGTATGTAACAATGAAGAACAAAAAAAGGAAATGATGAAAAATAAAGGGGCATGATTATGGCAAATATGAAGGAGCTGGACTTAAATGTTGTAACTGTGGAGGAGAACATAGTGTTGCATTTGGGGGATGTGAAGTGAGGAAGAGAGCTATTGAAGTGCAGAACGAGAGAGCTAAGAAGAACATTACATATGTAGAACCAGTTAAAATGGTTGATGCAAAGAATAAAGAGAAAGTTAAAGAGAGAGACGTGCAAATGGAGGGAAGGAATGAGTTAGGTTCAGAGATGGAGGGTAGGATCACACAGGATACGATGATTGTGAACAAAGTACATTTCTTGCTGTTCATAGCTGAAGTAATTAATTGTACTGCGCAAACAGAAAAGAAGACAATTAAGATTCAAATTATAGTCAGGGCAGCAGAGAGATTCTTGGGAGTAGAAGGTATATCATGGGTAACGACTAGGGATGGGCTGGTGAATGAGACGCAGTCGAGTCAGGAAGCTTGGTTTGGATAGGAGAGATGATTTTAATATTACAATGGAATGCAAGAAGTCTTGTGGCTAATGGATTGGAATTTAAAAGTATTATTATTGAGATGGAAATTATCTGATATGTATACAAGAGACGTGGCTTAAACCCAAATTTGATTTTGTTATAAATGGTCATGTGAGTGAGAGAAGAGATCGTGGGGAGGGTAATGGGGGAGGGTGTATTTTTCTGATCAAGGAAGGTCTACATTATAGAACATTAGGTAAATGTATAACAATAGAGTATGTGGTAGTGGAGGTGTGGGTGAATGGATTAAACTATGTAATAATACATTTTTATAATCCTTGTAAGAAATTAATGTTGAAAGATTTAGAACAAATAGAGGGCCAAGATGGAGATAGGGTGATTTGGTGCGGGGACTTCAATGCACACAGTAAGTTATGGGGAGGTTTAGTGACAGATGGAAATGGTCGTTGGTGGAAGATCTGATGGAAATTAAGAATTTGGTGTGTTTGAATGATGGAGGTTACACAAGGGTAAATGTGGATACAGGGAAAGAATCTGTTTCAGATTTAACATTAATATCTGACTCAATTGCAGGGATTACTGAATGGGAAATAATGCGACAAGACACTATAGGAAGTGATCACTATCCTATATTAACAACAGTGCAAGTAAATGCAGGAAGAAGTGATGTGAATCAGGGGAATATGGGTAAATGGAGGTATGATAAAGCGAGTTGGGAAGAATTTATGAGTTTTAGTGAGGAGGGATTAAAGAACATTACAATAGAAATGGATAAATCGATAGAGATGATCAGTAGAGAAATAGAACAACCAATTCAAATAGCAGCAAATAAATATATACCAAAAAGTAAAGGGGGTAGAAATATTAAGATAGTTCCCTGGTGGAATGTGCCATAAGAAGAAAAAGGAAATCATTTAGGAGAGTCAGGAAGTCACATAATTTTCAGAATTTGATAGAATATAAACAAGAACAAGCAGTTGTAAGAAGAACAGTTAGGAAAGCCAAGAAGGTGTATTGGATGTCATACTTTAGTGAAATAGGTAAAAATACATCAGTAGAGGAGGTGAGGGGCATGATTAAGAAAATGAAGGGAATTCAAAGAAATAATGGATATCCAGTTTTAAGCATGAATGGAGAAACAGCTGTGGAGGATGGAGAGAAAGGGGAAATGTTTCTAAAGGCCTTTAATATAGTAAATAGTTCAGAAAATTTGACTAATCAGAGTAAGAAAATAAGAGAGGATGTGTTGAAAGAATATCCACATTTAATGGTGAAAAAGAGACTGTTAATCATCTGTTGGGTGCCTTATTCTCTATGAGTGAATTAAAGAGGGCAGTGAGAGAAATGGAACAATCTACTCCAGGTTTGATGGAGTTAGTTATTGTATGATGAAGTATTTAAGTGAAGTTTCTATAAAGGTGATTATAGCGTTTTATAATAGAATATGGAAAGAAGGTATACTTCCTCAAAGTTGGAAGGAAGCATTAATAATACCCATTAAACATCCAGGGAAAGACCCAAGTAATTCCATTAATTATCATCCAATAGCTCTTACCTCTCATTTATGCAAGGTAATGGAGAGAATGATAACTGATAGATTGACTTATCATTTGGAAAAAGGGAGCTGTTTTTCTCCTTATAAAAGTGGATTTAGGTGTGGAAGAGGAACTTTGGATCCAATAGTATCTTTAGAAGCTGATATAAGGAAGGTATTTATAAATAACGAAAGTGTCATCGCTGTTTACTTTGATATAGAAAAGGTGTATGATATGCTGTGGAAGGAGAGATTATTAAAAAAGGTGGGAAAGAGGAATATAAAAGGAAGAATTTATAATTGGGTTAAATAGTTTTTAAATCGGGAGGAGAATCAGGGTGAAGGTTGGCAGGTTTATATCCTCTAGTGGTATGATTGATAATGGAACACCCCAGGGCAGTGTAATAAGTCTTAATAATAAAATAACTTTTATTTATCATCATGATTAATGATGTTTTCTCAAGAATACATACAAGTATGGGGAAATCATTGTTTGCTGATGATGGGGCACTCTGGTTTAAAGGAAATAATATAGAATAGAATATAAAGAAAATGCAATGTGCGTTAAATGAAGTAGAATTCATAATACCAAAGTTAAAAGTGTATAAAAATAACAGGATATCAGATTACCTATTAGCAATAATATACTCAGATTATATTTCAGCTCTAATAAGTCTGAATGAGCAGAAGTCAGAAACTAGACAAGATATGATAATAGAGATTTCTCAAGAATTATATTCTCTTCACCAAAATAGTATAAAGGTACAGTTTTTGTGGGTACCAGCTCATTTTGGGGTGAGAGGTAATGAAGAGGCTGATGTTTTAGCAAAAAAGCCCATAGAGAGAGAGATAACACTTTGTAATCCAGATTCCTTTTAGTAGGTCAGAAATAAAGTCAATAATCAAAAAGTATATTATGAAATTATGGCAACAGTATTGGGACACTGACAAAAAAGGTCGACATTTGTATGGTATACAGTCAGTAATGGGTAAGGGAAGAGTTTCAGAAGGGAGCAGATTTGAGGAGAACATTATTTCAAGATAAAGATTGGTGCACACAAGTTTGAACAGCACAATGCACTTAATAGGCAAACATCCAACAGGTCTATGTGAGAAATGTGGTGTTAATGAAACAGTTGAACATGTTTTAATGCACTGTAGGAAATATACTGTTGAAAGGAATGAGTGGAAGGATGAACTAGTAAATAAGGGTGAGCAGTTTACTATTAAAAATGTATTAAATCTTGGTAGAAACATAACTCCATTATTGTTACAGTATTTGGGAAGTACAGGTTTGTATATAAGTATGTAAGAAAAATTATTATTATTTTTTTATTTTTATTATTCATTTATTTTCATTTATTTTACCCTTCCATGGGGCTGAGTGTGGGAACGGAAGCCTTAGCCTCTATGCAGGTTTAAGAATTAAGTGTGATTGTATGTAGATTGGTGGAGTAAGGTAAATTAGAAGATTGTAAGTAGAGTGTCAATGGTCCATTTGGGTTATAGATGGCGGTAATGCATATCTATGTCTGTGATCCGCCGTAAAACAAGAAGAAGAAGAAGAAGGTTCAAAAGAGAGAGAGAGAGAGAGAGAGAGAGAGAGAATTACAGGCAGCTGCTCTGTGTGTTTTTTGTGTGTTTTTCGTTCAGTTCATTATTAAAACTATTATTTATATTGTCAAGCCGGTTCTCGCCTCCTCCTTTCCCTTAAACCCCCCCACATTGCCCGAATGTGCTGAAACCCGGGAAGGAGCAGGGATGTCCGTCGCGGAGTCCTCGACATTGTTGTCCACCCAGGTGAGAGCTGCTCCCATCCACAGTGGGACGGGGTAGCCCGACCGGCCGGACTCGGGGAGCAGCCGCTGTCTGCGAGGCGAGTGGAGGCTGGACTACCCGACTGCCTGGAGCAGTGGAGCCGCTGCCAGGGCGGAGAGCCCTGCGAGTCGCCGGGAACGCGGAGGGGTGTTCCATCTGCCGGGGTTGTAAGTCTGACTCCGGTCCGCCCGGGTAGGGGCGGCTGCCGCCCGCCTGAGAGGGTGGAGGAGTGATCCGGGACCACGTGACGGTGCATCAGAGAAACGGTGAGTGAGTTTTTTTTTTTTTTACAATATAAATTACAGTTTAATGAAGAAATAAACGAAAAACACACAAACATAAACACACAGAGCAGCTGCCTGTAATTCTCTCTCTCTCTCTCTCTCTCTCAAACCGTTGTCACAGGTCGCCTTTATCCCTCATACGCCCCATCAGGCTGATTGGTGACCGGTTTATTGGCATGCGTTATTCCAGCCCAGCCCCACCCTCCTGCGCTCTACACTCACATAATGCCTTAACAATTCAGCATATAATTACTATTAATTTTTGTTCAAATAGAGAAAATAAAGAGAGAAGACATTAGTGTGAGAGAATCTGTCACATTGTTAAAAAAAATTCATATACTGATCAAATTAAATTATTTGGCATCTGGTTGATTAAAACATTAGCACTGCAATTTATCCAATTAGTCTGGATTATTTGAAAATGGCATCATAATTGGTCTGTTTACAATTATTAAGTAGTGTCCCTTGTTTATTTATTTAAACAAGGGATACAAGGATTGTATTAAGCATTTTACTCAACTATCAGGTATACTGCTTTTTGTGCACTGCATTTGGATTTAACAGGCCACAAAACTTCAATGGCCACTCTTTAACAGTCCTCAGTCACAACAGTGCAAATGCAATGAATACTGTATATATTTTCTTCACAATTACAAAAGAATCCATTTTAGAATCATAGACGAAGTAAAGGATGACTCCAAAAAATTTTCGATACAAAGCCACACTTCTCAGTGTTGATACTGGCAAAAAGACAAATATGCTGTTACATAAATTTGCCATTTTTGGTTGTGAATACAAACATCTAATAGTTCACTTCTTCAGCATTATAAGACCAGACCGAGGCCCTGAAGGGAACCTTAACTCATCTGTTTGAGCAGGACAAATAGTAAGCAATAGTACAATTCAACAGGTTTACAAGTATTTACAACTTGACAATAATACAAGTTACTATTACCACAAGAAACAGACCTACTATAGAGTCAAACAATATTTATTCCCCATGATATGAGTTAATGTTATTGGTACTTTGATCAGAAGCTAAATTGTGAAAATGTTGCGCATTTGAATCAGCATAGTCCAACAGATAGGAAGAAGAGAAACATGAGAAAAGGCCAGTCACCTTTTTGCCCAGAAAAAACATGAAATCGCCTTCTGTCCGATTTGTCCTAGTTCTCAGACAATACCTGAAATTAATCCACTTGACCGCGTCTGCTCTCTACTCTTATCTCTTAACCTTACGGTTTTCATAAGCCCTAAAAATGTCAGAGACAACCAGAGCTCTATGATCCAAAAATAGATACAAATCAATAAGATTACAATTAAACTAAAGAGAAAGGGAGCAAGTGTAATTAATACCACAAGTGACTCTGGATATTTGGAGGTTCAGGTTGCATTCTCTTCCTCATCATCCAGGTAGTAGTTGAGGGTGATAATGGCGCTGATAAATCCACCCAGCTCCACAAAGTCAGCCGAGATGATGTTTACGCCACTTTCGCCAGGTCGCTGTGAGCGGATCCACTGCATCATGCCTGGAAGCGCTCTGAGAGGACACACATTTATATTCAGTTTCAATCAAAGGGGATTTGTTACCCTATACAGAATGTCTAAGAAGGTGTTTGTGCTACACCAGGACAATAGTGGTCTCATTTCACTTTGTAATAAACATGTTCACACAGTAAGACAACATGATGCTACCAAATAAAGCAGTAGATTGACATTGACCCTGTTCTGCAGAGTTAAATTTATGCAACATCATCTCCCCTCAGGCATTTTTGTATCAATTCAAACGTGTTTACCTTTCCCTGTGGTCTGACTGATCAGGCTCACATAAACAACTGGGCGATTCAGCAGTTGTATTTGCCCTATAAGATTATATTTTTACTCCAGTGACGGTTAGGTTTGGGTTTTGGGTATATGGTTCATTACACATGCACATTTCTGTTGGCTTTATTATGTGATTTACAAAAACAACTCTCTGGCACCACTCTGTGGACATTTGACATGGAAACTGGAGTTCATATGTGCCTAAACATTCCAAAAACACTTCCAACTTCAGCCACTGGGGGCAGTGATTCGAATTTCTGTAGGCACAGACTGATTTCAGAAGCAGAACTTTTGACCTTCTGTTGCCGAATTTACAGTACGCTCTGCTCTAGTACCCTATGAAGTGAATTTGTTTATCGTGAACTAAAATTTGGGGGGGAATTTAGCACATAAATGACAATTACATGTGACAGGTCATGTGAGGTTGCACATTAAACCATTGCTGGTATTAAGCAACAACATGCAAAACAGATAATGTACGATGCATACATAATGGCATTCAAACATTAAAGAAATATAACAAAGCAAGTCACAAACTGTATTAGTACCCAAATAAAAATCAAAACAAGGCACCATGAGAACTAATAAATTTTGCTGTTATCAACGTAGCCACCATATTTGAGTTAAAGGCATAGTTCACCCTAAAATGAAAATGATCTCATGATTTACTCACCCTCATGCCATTCCAGATGTGTATGACTTTCTTTCTTCTGCAGAACACAAATTAAGATATTTAGAAAAATATTTCAGATCTGTAGGTCCATACAATGTAAGTCAATGGGTGCCAACATTTTGAAACTCCAAAATCCACAAAAAGGGAGCATAAAGGTAATCCATATGACTCCAGTGGTTAAATCCATGTATTCAAACACAGTATGAATAGTGTGTTTGAGAAACAGATCGATACTTAAGTAATTGTTTGTCATAAATTCTACTCTCTGCCCAGTAGGGAGTGATATGAAAGAAAGATGTGAATAATAAAAAATAGAAGAAGAAAAATGAGAAAGTGAAAGTAAAGTGGAGTAGAATTTATAGTAAGATAATACAATAAAAAAGGACTTCGATATTGATCTGTTTCTCACCCACACCTATCAAATCGATTTATAATATATTGATTTAAAAACCCGAGTCATCAAAAACCTGAGTACTTTTATTTTGCCCTAATGTGGATTTTGGAGCTTAAAGGTTTTGGCACTCATCCACTTACATTGCATGGGCCTAAAGAGCTTTGAAATTTTGATTGTGCTCAGCAGAATAAAGAATGTCATACACATCTGGGATGAATAAATTATAAGAGAATTTTCCATTTTTGGGGAGAACTAACCCTTTAAGTGCCTATTATAAACATGATTTAATTTGCGAGTGAAAAACAACTTAAATTTTGTTCTTTGCATTGTATCACTTTAGAAGACTGGAATGTATTGCGTGAGTTTTATTGACTGTTTGAACTTTTACTGTGGTTTTTCTGCTTTTGATTGTTTTTGTCCTTTTTCAAGCATGACAGACTGGAATCACTATTTACTTACATTATGGCAAATAAACCATGTGAAGATTTTTAAAAAATGCACATTTTGTATTTCATGGAAGAAATACAGTCATATAGGTTTGGAGACACATTAGGGTGAGTAAATAATTACAACATTTTCTTGTTCCCTTTTGTGGAACTTGAAATGCGTATGATCACTATGGGACACCGTCCGAGTGTCACATGGACTGATGCAATTTATTGGCTGATAGTGCTTAAGCAATGCCCCCTAGGGTGCTACGTCATGGGCGCTACATCCATAAAGGCGCTCGCTTTCATGCCAACGAGTCAGATTTTCTGTTCTTCAGTGCAAGAATGGTCTAAGCCTGTGTTTGTTTCTAGCGACTCACGTCGAAGTGAAGATTATTTTTCTCCCTTTTGAGTGGCAAACATGTAAGGACGTCGAGTAATTTGTGATTTTTTCCCCCCCAAATATTACAAGGACAACCGCACTTCATCAAATCTCACAATTTCTTACCACAAGGCATTATCCCCACTTGTTCCAGTTCTACGGCCTCCAGATTTGGAGCTTTTGGGGATTTTAGCTTTGTGTCTGAGAAGACAGGAGCATGAAAGGACACCAGAATCCTCCTCTTGTTTGTCACACTCCCCTGAGACAAAGCGTATGTCTTGTCGGACATGATCTGAGGCCTAGCTCGGCAGCCATTTTATGACAAACAATGCATACAAGAGACCATACGCGTTGTGAGCCATCGCCATTAAAAAACGCTCTATGAGAGAATTCATCGTTGGAGGGTAAGGAAATAAAATGGAACTCTCTCTCTCTCCCCTCCCCATTCGAAGTGCTGCTCGTGGCAGTGGGGATCATGCATGGACCGGTGAGCCCGGCCACAGAACGCGGTGGCTGGAATAAGAGAATATTCCCCAACTGAGTGATGGTGTACCAACACATGAAGTGCTTCGTCGGTGCCATTATTCTGTCGGGATGCTATCAGGAAATGCAAGGTATTTTAACTAGTTTTTTTCTTTCGCCCGTTTCATAGTTCACACGGGAGTTCTGGTGAGAGAAGAGAAGCACACTGCTGTCTCTGCTCGATTTTTCAATGGTGGCATGGATCTTTTCAGACAGCTGTTGGATCTACACACAATGGTTTTGCAGTCCAACCAAGTGCATCGCATTAAGGAATGGCTTTGTGTTCACCAGCTCTGTTTGGACTTCCCCTCGATTTCCCCCCAGCTGCTTTCGCTGGGGAACGAGTTGTCAAGGCAATGCTTTTGTTTGTGAGGGTGATAGACAACAGAATTTGTGCCTCCTATGAATCGTGGTTAGCAAACTCTCTCCTCCACATATATCACGTCTCACAGACAAGCGCTTGGTGTTTCTATCGGCTCCATTAATAGCAGAGTTCACTATCAAGTCAAGTTGCCCCCATTCAGTAAATTAAATTAGACTGTATAAACACACGTTTCTCCCCTGCTTGCCCTTCGGTCAGTATCGGAATTATTTGAACACACCTCGAATGCCGACTACCAGAATATGGTTCAGTTTCCCCGCAGCTTACTCTGGGGAGCGAATATAAAAAAAACGCTTCCCGAATTCAGCCTCTGTCTCCATGACCAAGGGTCTCGCATAACAGATATGCACTGGGTACTTCAAATAATAGAGCATGACTATGTCATTCAATTCAGGCGGGCTTCGCCAGTATTCAATGGGGTTGTTCCAACAGACATCTCTGTTCGGGAAGCCGCGTTTTTGATTCGAAAATGTCACTCTCTCTTAGAAAAAGGGTTAATACAGGTGATTCCCAATTCTACAAGAGAATGTGGCTTTTACAGTCATTATTTTCTGGTCCCAAAAAAAGATAGTGTCTTCTGTCCCATTCTGGATTTGAGACATTTCAATTTCACCCTAATGAAATGTAATTTCAGAATGCTGGTTTGTGATAATAGATTTGTAGGACACTTTACCATTTTCCATATTCAGATTATGCCGAAACAAGACAGGTTTTTTTTCTCAGATTCGCTTTTGGAGAAAATGCTTTCCAATTTTTGTCCTTCCGTTTGGACATGCACTGGTACCACGCACATTCACAAAATGCACGGATGCAGCTCTGATGCCATTGAGGCTTAAAGGCAACCGTGTTTTGAATTATCTCGACAATTGATTGGTGTTAGCTCACTCAGAGATTTTGACTGCCAAACATCAAGATGTCATTCTCAGCCATTTGAGCAATCTAGGGCTGCGTGCGAACATAGATAAGAACATCCTGTTGCCAGGACACTCTTTCTAGGTGTGGAGCTGAATTCACAGGCAATGCAGTCTGTCTCTGGCTTGCATTCTGTCATTACACCAGCATCTAGCAATGTTCAGAGTGGGACGTGTTCTCCCTGCGAGAACATTTCACAGACTTTTGGGTTTGACTCATGATTGCAGTGTCCACTGTTAATCCCCTGGGCATGATGTATGTGAGACTTTTTCAGTGCTGGATGAATTCCACACAAAGGGATTTCAACCACTGACGCATGCGCTTTGTGCCTTAAGAGTGATGCGTGGGTGCTACCAAACTCTGCTGCCATGGAAAAGGACCCACCTTCTGATGTCAGGTGTTCTGTTGGGACAGGTGTGTCACCACAAGGTGATCAAATGCCTCCTAATCGGGTTGGGGAGCTGTACATGAAGGTCGTCCAGCCTATGGAGTCTGGATGGGCCAGCGGCAATATTGACACATAAACTGGCTGGAGATGCTCACAGTGCTGCTGCCATTAAGGTTTTTCCTTCCAGAGATTCCAGATAGTCATGTCCTCATCCAGTCGGACAACAGGATGGTGGTGTCCTACATCAATCGCCTGGGAGGAGTGCACTCTCGTGCCATGCTAAGGCTGGCATGATGCATTCTTCTGTGGGCACGGGACGAGTCATACATGTTCCAGGCCCGTTGAACTTTGGGGTGGATCTCCTGGCCAGACAGGGTCTGACGCCTGGAGAATGGACATTACATCCTCAGATTATGAAACAAATCTGGAGTAGGTTCGTTTGAGCGGAAGTGGACCTTTTCTCTTCGAGCGAGATGTCGCACTGTTCCATCTGGTTTTCTCTCTCACCCCCGGCACCACTGGAAATCGAGTCACTGATGTGCCAGCGACATCAGTGCCACATCTTTACGCATTTCCACTGATCAGTCTGCACTTTTGAATGATGGGTTATCCCCCGCTGTGGTTGATACCATTCCAAATTCTAGAACTCCATCACTGAGGAAATTATATACATTTGAGTGGCATATTTTTGCTTTGTTGTGTACAGCATGCAGTGAAAATCCAGTTCACTGCACTGTCAGTACAGTGCTGAATTTTTTTACAGGAGCATTTCAGGGCATGGGTTGCCCCGGCAATGCTTAAAGTCTATGTTCCTGCTATAGTGACTGAACATGTGCTTATCAATGGAGCCTCTATTGGTAGACATTCTCTTGTCTCTCACTTTATGCGTGGGGCATGCAGGCTTAGACCTTTTTTTCCCCATCCGCGTGTGGCGGCAGGGTTGTCCTCTCTGCATACATATGTTATATTCTATAATCTGGACAAGGATTTGAATCCTACATCCCGGGTTCTCTCAATTGGAACAGGAAAAAATTGATAATTCCTTATATTCAGACACTTTAGCTCTCTTGAGCGCTGCTGTATGCTTGCCCCATTGGCTTAGACCATTGGCAGATACTGTTCGCATGGCGTGAATGTATTTCTTTCCCATAGCGATCATATGCAGCACAAGTTCCACGAGGGAACGTCTCAGGTACCCTTAGTCCCCTGAGGGGAATGAGACATTGCGTAGCTGGCCATACTCGATGGTGCAAAAGTGAGCACCATTATGGAGCCCGTGATGTAGCTCCCTAGGGGGCGTCACTTAAAGGCATTAGCCAATAAAATGCTGTGATTGTATAAGGGCTTCAGACCACGTGACACTCAGACAGTGTCCCATAGCAATCAAATGCAGCATCTCATTCCCTTCAGAGAACTAATGATACATACGTAACTGAGATGTTTTTTAAACTATCACTTTAAAAGTTTGTAAGATTGTTTCACTTTTGTTCACTTAAGGGATGACCAAGAATTACAATTAGAATCTCTTTTAACTGAAATATTTGTCTTCCTACAATTAAACTTGCAATTTTCTTCTGACAACTTGAAAGACTTACAAAGACATGACAACATTTCCTGAAAATGAATACTGTATACTGTAGCTATCAGCCAATGCTCAATGGTTTTTATAGTGCATTCTGGTAATTTCTAGAGAGTGAAGGTTTCAATGCACTCAAAAACGTTTGACAAGGCGACAGCCCTAGAAATGACCAACTCCTTTGGCAATGTACTTGTTACTGAACTTGGGAGCAGATTGAGACACGCTATGACTCAGGAGTCATCTCATGCTCTGCTACTCACCCTGAGATGATGCGGCGGCTTGCAGGCTTTATCAGCTCATAAGACACCGTGCCTGTCAGATTGCAGTGCACTGGCTGAGCCCCTATCATTTTACTCTCTGTACCCCCTCCCCTCATCTATAATTAATTTTCCATCAGTGCAATCAATGCGAATGTTCCAGTTACATCAAGCTGAAATAATGTGCTGCTCCACACCAAATACTTAGGGGGGATTGAATACATATGTGGATAGCATGAACATGGTTATGACTCTCACAAGTTATGATACATATGGTCTGGCTTAACTGCATGCACAATGGCACAATATATATCATGCATAGTGACAGGCAAAAATCAATAGATCATCCACTAACAGATGCAGATGCAAATGTGTTCCAAACAACAAGTGGAGAGATATCTTCTCAGTCACTTGAATGAGCAGAATATTGGTTCACTCTAAAACCAATGAAGTAAATATGTGGTTCTATCATGCAGAGGCTTTTAAAACAAATCAGCTTTCTGCCAAGAGTTTCATGTTTCTAACTGAGCCTTATGAATCGTGATTAGTTAAGCTCAAGAGACTGTCAAGCAATGGTTAATAACTGTGATGACATTAAATTGGTACTGTAAAAAATCTGCATGGCACTGTTGTTTTTCCTCTCAATATGAGGATAACAGAAAGAGATCTAATAATTCACTATGTTCTCTGATGCCACACATGTCCCTGAATTGATTATGTAATAATGGAGAGCAGTGTGCTGAACAAGGTTATTATCGTTGAAAAAGAATACATTAATATTTTGTTTTAAAACATTTTGTAGTTGAAGCAAGGTAACAAAATGTAATGTATATGTGTTAAGTCTGAGATATGAATGGTTAGAAAGTATGTGCCTATATCATTTGATTCTGAGTGCTTCTTCATGAGAAGAAAACACTTCCTTCCAATCATCGTCCTGCCTTATACATGATATTACAGCAGAGAATTCAAAGTCACATGCGGATGTGACAGCAGTTCCTGACCGATGCAAGTTCAACAGCACTCAGATATGAGAGGGGCCTTTGCACTAAACACTCTGGTAACATTGAAATCACTCGTCAGAATGGACCACTGTCCATGACCGGAGCGAGCATGTTTCTTGGTCACAGCTTTGCTACTCTAGTGCTCCAAACATGAAGCAGCTGTTTGTTTAGATGCACATATGTGCCTTCTTTGTACATCTGATCATGAACAGGACAACATGATGGCTTGTTCAAAAACAGAAGACAATGATTAAAACCATAATCTCAAAGTCATGTCAACTCTCTTTTTGGTATCCTTTGCATTGTGTGAAAGTTAGCAGGATTTAGGCCTACAGGGTTTACCGGCATAACTTCATCATGACAAAGAAGTTGTAATACTAGGTTACTTTACACAGATAAGGTTATAATGATTTTATCACACTATAGTCATGTTAACAGATCACATTAACATGACTTTTACATTGTTTTGTGGCTAGACTTTAGACAGAGTGTATTTAATGTTTTGTGCATTGCTACCATTTACATTCATTATATGTGTATTATTGAACTTGATTTTTATTTTTTCAAAAGAGAGTCTAAATAATTTGTTGTGGTAATCGTCTTCACTCTTTGCACATTCATGCTTTTGTCCCATGACTAATATACAGCAAAGTGCCCCAAAACTTTTTTGCTTTGTTTTCACTCACAATTTGATGTCAACTAAAATTTATAATTTTCCAAAGAAATAAACAAAATATAAACTAAATTAATCTTCTTCTTTTGGCTGCTCCCATTAGGGGTCACCACAGCAGACCATCCGTGATCTGCATATTTGACTTGGCACAGATTTTATGCCTGATGCCCTTCCTGATGCAACCCCCAGTGGCTGGGGGACTCTCACTCACACCTACGTGGCAATTTAGAGTCTCCAGTTCAAATGTAAACTAAATGAATAATTAAAAATTAAAAATTAAAATGCAACAATTTAAAAATAAAAACTAGTGACATTTTGAAAACCATAAAAACCTTGATTCCTACTTCTCTGTGATGGTCTCCCTCAGGCCGCTGGTGACACCCTTCATGACGGTGCTTGCTTTGGGAGTGAGAACCACCTGGGACACAAAAAAGGTGCCCTTATGTCTCCGATCCTTGACAGAGGCTTGAAGGAATTGAATAAGCTTTTCGGGATCTGTAGTGTTGGCCCAAGGGGAGGGCATCATCTGACCTGGCCACAAGAATGGAACCTCCAGAGCCATGGGATTGTGATAGAAGACCAGCACTTGATACTCCTTTTCCCAGAGGTACTTCAGGCTTACCTCTTGAGCAAACACTACTGGGCAGAGTCGGTCCCCAAAGATGGTTCGCAGCATCTGGACCAGCTTTTCGTGATGGAGGTTCTGTACGCCATAGAAGTGGTTGAAGTCCAGGAACACCACTTCGCGAGCATGGGAGGCCAGGAAAGTGCTGATCTGCTCCAGGCCTTCGCGTACGGTGGCGCTGAACAGACCGTGTGCAAAGTAGAGCTCATTGTCGGGGTCTCTGGGTTTGGTGGATATGCGGAGATCAAAGAAGCGGATCCCTGCCTCCAGCTGGTTTGTGAAGTTCATCGTCTGTGTTGCCAACCATTTCCTCATCAGTTTCTTGGCCACAGTACCAAACACAGAGACAAAGTTCTGCACTGTCTCAGGCTGTTCAGGTCCAATTGGTGAGGCTTCATCAATGTAGAAACTAAATGAGTCATGGGAACCTGGATGAGAGGGTTTTTGCATTAGTATGTTTCTTTTAGAAAAAGCATATACACTGTATGACAAATTCCACAATTAGTTTTCACCAAGGGCCAAATTCTGTCAGCAATACAAAATTAAGGGCCACGCCATGTTATGAAAAAGTGTTTGTGCTGCTGCTATAATTATTTTTATTATTATTATTATTATTATTATTATTGTTTTTCTTATTAAAAGAGTCATGGAATAAATATTCAGATTTTTTTATTAGTTCTTTTTCTCAGTATTAGTAGCCAGTTTTATTTATTCACGCAATTAGGAACATTTTGTTTGTATACAGATACACAACTACACAACATTCCCTGCTGAAAAAGAAAACTTGGGCTAGTTTGAGTATTTCTGTAATTGCTGATCTCCTGAGACTTTCATGCACAACAGTCTCTAGAATTTACTCAGAATGGTGCCAAAAACAAAAAATATCCAGTGAGTGGCAGTTCTGTGGACAGAAATGCCTTGTTGATGAGAGAGATTGACAGAGAATGTCTATGGTAACTCAGATAACTACCCTGTACAAATGTGGTGAGAAGAATATAATTTCAGAATGCTATTCTGAGATGCTGGTTGGTGCTGTTTTGGCTGCAGGAGGGAGACCAACACAATATTAGGCAGGTGGTTTTAATGTTGTGGCTGATCTGTGTGTGTGTGTGTGTGTGTGTGCACGCACACAGGTGTACAGATTTTGCTGGTATGGAAAGAAATTGGTACTTGAATTCACCAAAGTAGCATTCAACTGATCACAATATATATTCAGGACATTAATACCATGAAAAATTACTATTAAAATAAAAAAAACAAAAACAAAACAATGTTCAGAACTTCTTAAACTACTTCAAATAGTTCTCATCAAAACAATCCTCCACTTGCAGCAATAACATCTTTGCACATCCTTGGTATTCTAGCTGTCAGTTTGTCCAGATATTCAGGTGACATTTCACCCCATGATTCCTCCTGTAGCACTTGCCATAGATGTGGCTGTCTTGTCGAGCACATCTCACGCACCTTACAGTCTAGCTGATCCCACAAAAGCTCAATGGGGTTTAGATCCATAACACTCTTTTCCAATTATCTGTTGTCCGATGTCTGTGTTTTTTTGCCCACTCTAACCATTTCTTTGTATTTTTCTGTTTCAAAAGTGGCTTTTTCTTTGCAATTCTTCCCATAAGGGCTGCACCCCTGAGTCTTCTCTTTACTGTAGTACATGAAACTGGTGTTGAGCGGGTAGAATTCAATGAAGCTGTCAGCTGAGAACATGTGAGGCGTCTATTTCGCAAAATAGAGACTCTGATGTACTTATCCTCTTGTTCAGTTGTACATCTGGCCTTCCACATCTCTTTCTGTCCTTGTTTGAGCCAGTTGTCCTTTGTCTTTGAAGACTGTAATGTACACCTTTGTATGAAAACTTCAGTTTTTTGGCAATTTCAAGCATTGTAAAGCTTTCAGTCCTCAAAACAATGATAGACTGATGAGTTTCTAGAGAAAGAAACCTAATATTGACCTTAAGACATGCCATGCCAGTCTATTGCATTCTGAGGCAACTTAAAAAAAACACACAAAGACAATGATAAGATTAATTTAATGAACCAGATAGCTTTCAGCTGTGTTTGATGTAATGGTAAGTGATTTTCTAGGACCAAATTAGCAATTTAGCATGATTACTCAAGGATAAGGTGTTGGAGTGATGGTTGCTGGAAATGGGGTCTGTCTAAATTTGATAAAAAATAACTATTTTTCAAATAGTGATGGTGCTGCTTTCTATATCAGTAATGTCCTGACTATTTTTGTGATCAGTTGAATGCCATTTTGGTGAATTAAAGTACCAAATTTCCTTCCGATACAGCAAAATCTGTCAATTATTCCAACTTTTTGGCTGAAAGTGTGTGTGTGTGTATATATATATATATATATATATATATATATATATATATATATATATATATATATATATATACACAGCTTTGACGGTAGCGTATAATGGAAAAATTTATTAGTGAACCCTTGCATTCTTAATGCACCATAAAACAACCCACGGGAAAATTGTTGCTAGGGCCTGCAATATAATAAAATGGAATTCACAAGCATGCTTTCAGTTTACAGTAAATACAGAGCAAATCCAGGTGCTATATTTGATCTCCAAAAATCACAAACAACTACAACCTGTTTATGCCTATGCTAATCTATTCAAATGAAAGCAGTAAGCAGTCAATAAACAGTGTCAGAGTGATGATCTGAATAATATTTTTAATGAATAAACAATACATCTCTCCATCTGAAGGCAGCACTGTAGTCATCAACATTCACCATGGGAAAGGGCCATTAGGCAAGCAGCTGTCTCGGCAGAGACATTTCAGCAATAACCACAACAACAGAAACAGTCGAAATGATTGGAGAATTAGAAAATGCTTTTAACAAGCCAATGAGCACTTGTTAATGGGTACAGTGTTGAACAGGCAAAGAAAGAAAGAAACAAAGAAAGAAAGGAAAAAAGAAATCAAGTCAGATTCATAGTTTTCATGTTGGTGGAAGGAAGGACATTTGTGTCAAATTCAGCTTGAGTAACTAGACAATACATCTCATTTCCCTCCTTGACATAGGTAATGTGTTCTGGTTCATGGAAATGGAGAGGAGTCTGCACTAACACAATTTTCACATGTCTCATCAATTTAGAGCCTGACAAGGCAGATAAGATGTATGAGCATAATTGTGCACTTTACAAGAGGCATTTTGACAAGGACATGGAAGCTGGAGGTCAAGTTCAACCTCAAGGGCATCTCAACGAATTCTAATGGTTACACTCCTTTTTTAAATTCTAAGAGTATTAGCTATTATTGCTGTAACCTTCATTACATTCATGTTGACTGGCAATATAGACCTATTACTATGTTAACCAGGGCGTAACCACTCCCCCCACCCCCACCACACATACACCCAAATAATAAAAACAAGCAAGTACAACCTCCCATTATATATACCTGTGACAGGGCGGAGGGCAGGGCCAGGTCGCGATCAGCTGCCCGTAAACAATCTCTCTCTGTCGCACCACCATCCGCAGTCGGCCTTTATCCCTCTCAGAGGCTTAATTAGCCTGATAAGGGACCGGTGTGTACAATCACGACCCAGCCACACCCTCCGCCCTGTCACAATACCATGAGCAATGGAAACATGCAAATGCTTCACGCTGCAACCTCCCCAATGTTCAAACCAAATCTGCACCCTTGGTGTTAACCTCTTGGAAAAACCTTTAAGCCTACATTCCCTACAACAGTAGATTAACAGTGGTAATTTTAGAGTCTGGGGCAAATGATTACATTTCGATGAAATATTACAAAGACAATTTTATCCCCCTCTGAAATAATGTGAATAACATTACATTTGTGACAGGGCAGAGGGCGGGCCGGGTTGTGATTCTACACACCCAGTCCCTCATCAGGCTAATTAAGCGAGGGGAGAAGGGGCACCTAGCTGATCGCCTGGAGTGGTCAGGGCCGCTGCCAGGGGCGGAGGAGACCCCTTCTGTTCCCAGAGAACGCGGCGGGGCATTCCGTCTGCCAGGGGCTGTAGGACTGCCTCCGATCCGCCTGGGGAGGCGCAGCTGTCATTCCACTAGAGGGTGGAGGAGTGGCCGAGGACCAAGCTGTGGTGTATCGGAGATCCAGTGAGTAACTGGTCTCTCTCTCTCCCACTGCCGCTCTGGGTTGGCCTATTCCCTTTCTTTTAAATTATTCAGTGATTTTTTTTGGGGGGGGTACAACACGGTTACAGGAAGTACCCCCTATTTTAATTAAGGGTAGATTTTCCCCTGCCAGATTCAGGAAAGTGGGGATGACCTGCCGGCAGACGGGGCTTAGGGCATACCCTCCCTCAAGAAAAGGGGGGTACATCATGCCGGGGGCTCCCCGGCCTGAGAGAACGAGGGAGGAATGTGATCGGGCGGAGGGCGGGCCGGGTTGTGATTCTACACACCCGGTCCCTTGTCAGGCTAATCAAGCCTTGGAGAGGGATAAAGGCCGACTGCGGACGGTGGTGCAGAAGAGAGAGCAAACGTTTACGGGCAGCTGACCGTCATGTGTTTATTTCTGTCTTTTCGTTTAGTTTTATATTATAATATTATTTATATTGTCAAGCCGGTTCTCGCCTCCTCCTTTCCCTTAACCCCCCTTACAACATTTATTAAGAAATGACATGGGTTCATGATTTCATGTTGATGTTGTTCAATAATTTCAGACATAGGAAATTAAAATAATCAAATTGTTATCGCTGCACCACATTCACATTTTTAGAGAACTAAAAGGAATATCTCAAAAGTTGTTTAAAAGAAGAGAGCAATCTGAAATTTAACAGATCTGTGCAAATAATATTCTATGAGATCACATAGAATATGAGATCACATGCATATATTGTGTTCTAATAGCTCATGAATTAAATGCAGAGGAGTATTCTCCTGTGACGGGATCCCTGCCTTGAGATGTAATGAACTGAAGTATAGTAAGATTGAATAAAGTAGATTTGAGGAAAGTTATTATCAAACTGCTTGTAACTGACTGGTCTAATTTTTTTTATTTCGGAGAAGAGCTGCATTGGATAAAATTAAAGACATCAATAATTCTGTCCCATTTCTGTTTTTGAAACATCCAATCCAGAAATGATCTTTGAGACAGTTTATGTTGTTGTAGTGAAGTCACACAATTGTCTACAGCTAACTGTTGATTTAATGGGCCAATATTGTCCTATTGTAATATACTGTATGTTACAAAGCTTTTAATTATATTATTATTTAATAATAATTAATTATAATAAATCCATTATTATATTTTATTTAGCTAGTTATGTTTTAATTTAAATATATTATTATTTAAACAAAGTATATAACTGTATCTTATAATTCAAGTGTTAGAAAAGGAAGGACTAATTGAAATATAAAATATGACGCAGTTATAAGAGGTTTTCAGAGCCAAAATACAGAAACAATCATAAAATGGATAGTTCCAGTCCTGAATGCCGATCGATCGGTCAATATAACATTCCAGCCATAAAATACACAATATAATAACATTTGTACACCTTATCACTGTGCAGCATCCATAGTGGATCAGATTGTTATTGTTACATAGCTATGCTCCACTGTCATATCTAGTGGGAGGATGGCACTTAATTAATTTGTTTAATAAATAATTTGTTAAAGAAAACATGTATCCTTTAATTTTGTAGTAACTCTTTCATAAAAGCAATAATATTCTAAATATAGTCATGTCTGAAGGGGCTTCAGCCACTCTGCAGGGCTCCATGCCTAGCAATGCCCTTTAAGCTTCATTATATTCACGATTTAGCACAACTTCTTATACTTTATTGCTTAAAGATATGACACTAACAAAAAGCCCCAGTAAAAGTCTCTGATGTTTTCTCAGATTTCATCCTAATGTGAATGGTAACTATGGATACATTATTTTCTATCATGAGCTATCATTTGTGTACATTCAATGTTTATATAGACCAATAATCTCCCTGATTTAAAGGTTCACTGTCCACTGTGGTTCAGTGACAGGGTAGCCATGCTAAAAAGCAAACTAACCACTATAAACTTATAGCAGGTTCTATTTTAGGGTTCACTGTGACATGTTGGGCTGCCACTGTGATGATGGAACTACTATTCACAAAAGATTGGCATGCAAGTGTCAACAACAGGGGACTGTCTCACAGTGCAGCAGAAAAACGAATTATTACAGGAAAGAGTAGGGGCACTTCTACACCATTTTGAGTAGGGGGCCTGGGTGGGGTCGGATGTGCTTATAGGGGCACAACTGTATTATACCTTAAATGTCCCCTATACACATATAAAACAGAATTTGCTGTTTTTTTATTAGCAGACATGCAATTTTTTGGAAACTGTAACATTACATTACACAGTAACATTCTGGTTGTACCCACAAACTTTAAGCCATGTTGCCATGCTGTACTTTAGAAAGACTAATGCAGTAAAGTTTTGTGTAAGATTAATGATAGGCTACACATCAAGATTTTAGGTTGCTAATATTAAGCTCAATTCTCTGTTATTAAGCACATGTTTGCCTCTCCCTTGTGATTGGTGCACTGCGCGTATTTGATAGATAAATGGTGTTCATAAAGAGGACTTTGTGTTTGTTATCCTCCCTGTAAACTGTTAGTGCTTCTCTTTAATTTAGTTTGAAAGAGAAGCAGCAGGATGAACTCTGCTGCTATGTTCTCTCTCTCCCGGTTAGTTGTGCATTTGCTTTTTATTCCTGTGCCTATACCCAACAGTACAATATTAATCTGTGTGTATTATTAGGTTGAAGCAGAGCCGTAACTGCAATATACATTGAGGGGGACAAGTCCCCCATGCTCAGTAGTCTAACGCGGCTCATCAATATAATTTGATGAAGGTATCTAACTAAACATGCAATATTTGACCATTGTTTTATGTTGTAACAAAAGTAATTTCCAAGGGTGTAAACTATTCACCATTTGGCAAAATTCGCCATTTTGAATTGTAAATATGTCATGCACAGTATATGATTTGTATGTCATTCATAATTTTTTATGTAAAAACATGGGCTGTGTCTCGTTTGGAAGGCTGCATCCTCCGGAGGCTGCATACATAAAAAAATACCTCATTATAAATAACATAAGTTTGTACTATAAGTTGTTCCAGAATTTACAACCCGACATATACACATACAAAAAAATATTTTATAAAGAATGCTTGCTAAATAAGAGCAATCTCTAACAAGTTGAGCTCAGGTGTATTCAATAATGCAGAAAATCAGATCCAGATTGGGTTTTGTGATAAAAAAAATTGGAAATTGTGCACTTTGTTAACTTACACTAACATTTACACCAGCACGCAGGCCTATAATCCACATGAAGTAGAACTGAAACTGGAACATTATCTCCAGAAGTTAGTTGTTGGTTCGTTATTCGTTTGACATTTGGTTTCTCCTACCTATCTGGAGCCATCAATTTTACAACAAAATCTTAAGCACAATTAGGTTAAAGAATATATGACTATATCATACAGGCATAAAACACTGAACTCAAAAAGTCAACGCTTGTTGTAGCTGGAGAATTAATCCACACTATGTCAAGGACCTGCCACTCAGTCAATCAGAGTTTTTGTCTGACAGGACTGTGCGAGTGTACGCTCAGGTTTTGTTTAGTGTGATGATGCACTGCATAGCTTTGTTTGATGTTGCTTCGCATTCTCGTCTTGTTTGTTGGTTGGCATGGCCGTATATTGCCTAATTGTCTTGTAAATGTGCGCTCATGCAATTTGGGTGTTTTGTTGTCTTGTGAGAGCATGTGACTTTGTTTTGTCTCTATGTCTTACATCATACTCCGCCTCCTTTTTTGCCTATTACTAGATTAGTAGTCACACCTCCTGGTTAACCTGTTGATTTCTCTCCCTATTTTAGTCTCCTCGTGTTTACTGTCCAGTGCCAGTTCGTCTTGTTTCCTGTAATGTTGGCTCTCCCATGCCGGTCCTATCAGTCGGTTTGTTTCCTCGTTCCCTAGTTCACGTAGCCAAGTCTGGTCGGCCCTATTCCTTGTTTCCCCTGCCTGGATTATTTACTTTTAGTTTTTAAATAGGAGTTTTTTGGTTTTTATATTTGCCCTTATGTTATTAAATAAATACCCTTTTATTTTTCAACTCTGCATTTGGGTCCTGTCTCTGCATTCTGTGACACACCAGAAAAAAAGAAATCCTGTCTTTTGGGTCTAAAGTGCAGGATTAATGGATGAACAATTGGATAGATGGACAGATTTAAAGATGACATGAGCAATAAGTGCCATAGAGGTTTGAAGCCATTAACATTTTTCATGCCACTGCTGCAACTTTAAGTAATTTCAGTCATGACAACTCTCAGAAAGATTTAGCATGTTAATGTGGGTATGACATATTGATAGGATATTGGTCTTGGCGGACTAGATCTGCCATGCTGCTACTGCTTCAGAGCAAGTAGGGAGCCTTGCATCTGCTAGAAAATACATACTGAGTTAAACATGTGGACATGCTGCTACACAGTAAGACAAAATGCAAGACATGCTGCAACAAGCAAGTATGAGCATGCTGCTGTACAACTAAACATACAAACCATCCCCATGTAGCAGATCTAGACCAGTGAAGCTGGGGTGGAGGTGGGTTCAAGAAAAAGTCTCACAGTGTGCTGCAGTGAAAACTCTTGTCTGCAAAACTGAGCAATTTAAATGTTAGACAGTGAGACACAAGTTGGTTGGCTACCTGATTACATGTCAAAGGACCAATTATTGACCAATCATACCCCGCCTCCGGATCAAACCCGTCACTGCACTCCTCGACATTCATCCACTAAATCACCGTTATGAAATTATATTTGTAACGAAAAGGTGCTTTGAGTTTTTGGCTTCTAACTGAGCACGTAAAATCAATCAAGTAAATTTACCAAAAGAATTTAGCCAAAATGTGCCCATTGAGGCTGTGGGGAGAAAAATTGACTCGGGCATAGCAGATGAGTTTCTAATGGCACTGCTGCTGTTTCAAGGTCAAATGTCTAGACCGGTGAAGAGTGCTTCTATTACCACTGCAGTTAGATTATGCCAGCTTTTGTGAATCTCACCAAAGCTATGGCATTAACGAATAGGTAGGATTACCAGGGTTGTGCACATTCAGAATTTAACTGAGAATACCTTCTGAATTCCAATTCAAATCCTCAATTTGAATGAAGGTAGCAAACAAGATGCAGATTTTGCAGAAGTGACTTAAAGGACTTAAAATGGAAAGAATATAACTGCTATTTGATGATTCTCACAAAACCTGTCGAGAAAATGTAATAAAAAAATTAAAAAATACAAAATCTATACATTTTATTTTGTACAAAGAAAATTAAGCCTACATTTAGGGCAATTATATTTTTGGCATTTTCGGACACCTAAGGACATTTAAACCACAATTCTTACTACTGTATCAGATCTGTTTGTTTTACTTTTACAATTTCCATTGTTTTTTATAATGAGTCTCATTGCCTGAACATGCTTTTCATATTTTCTTTTCCCCCATTTTACAGTAGTAAAAAAAAAAAAAATGCTGTTGTAAATGCTGATTCAAAAACAAAAATTAAAAACAGTGCCAAGAGTAGTATTATTTAATATTAATTAAAATCTGACATACTTTATATATAAATTTTACTTTTTGTGTTTAATAAATTAACTTTAATCTAATGAAAGGACACTTAATTTCCCAGAAATAATGCTCTAATTTATCCCAAGCGCCACAAAATAGAGCCAAATACAAAAAGCAAGCTTAAACAGGGCACTTATGAAGCTATCTGTTATTGCCTATTTTGTTGTTGGGTTAATTAAATTACTTTTTTTATTTTTTTTTGTTGACTATTGAATTTCTTTGAATTGCAATAAGTAAATTCCTTTTCCTGTCATTCGACTATAAATTCAACATAATGTGGAGTGGCCAACTCATGAATTGAAAGGCAGACTTTTGTCAAATTCTGAACCCTGAAGATTACATATGCAATCATATATGAAAAATATTTCAAGGGTAAAATAATTATGCTTGGCTGCTGAGGAAATAATACATTTATTTTTGTGTCTGTCACTGGCTGGTATTCAAAAGCAAAAGAGTCCATGCCAACTATGATTCATGGGCACAGGGACATCTCTTTATGAATGTAAATGTGTCAAAGCATGAATATCAATTATGGCTCTGCATAAAAACTAATGAAACCAGATTCCACCCATCTCCAAACTGCAATAATCTGCCAACTTTCCAGATATACTGGTGGCACATAAAGCAACGGTGTTCTGCTTATGCTTTGTGCTTGTCACTTTAGCACAGCCACCATCTGCATTGTCACAATTCCCCTGACCTGGTCTCGCCATCACTGCAGGTGACAATGGCAAGTGTAGCGGGGTGATGACCTCATCAATCCATCCATAGAGCAGATCGCAGTGAAGTAAGAGCCATACAAAAGCCCCCATCAGCTAAAGCACAAATGCATTACTTTAAGATACAGAGACATGTAGGTTAATTATATAAACCTTTGACCAACACTTTCAGGGTGCTGCGATAAATGTATACCTCGTGGCGAAGTTCCCGCTGGCACATACAAGATTGGAAAAGGGCAGAACCTACAACATCTATTCCATTTAGTAATGGTTAGTCTGCCTCCTGGGGACTTGTTTGCAATAGAAGAATGATTCATGTTTTTGCAAGTGTGTTTGAGGAGGACAACAAGCTAATCTCTATTTTTTTTTCTATAGTAAAAATACTTTACACACATTGTCCGTATTAAAAAGCTTTCATTATCATTTACTTACATAGATAAAGAAATATAGAAAAAAAATAGTAAAGAATGGAAAATAAAATAAAAAGAGGGTTTGCCAATGATGCTTTAGAGATGAGTTAGATTACAATTTTAAAGGCAGAGCAAATTTCAAAAGTTTTTATTGCTTTTTACAATATATTTCCACAAAATATTGCAAATACTGATACTGCAAGAAAATTATGTTGAGATGCAACAGAAGGACCAGTCCAGCTCTAAGGAGAGGTTTGAGATTATAATTTTTTTTTTGGCCCTCTTATATTGGAACAACAATAAATGAGTTCTGAGGGAGGACATAAGACACATTAGAGTCTCTCCTGGATAATACTGGAGTTGGGAGAGCCAGTTTTAGTCCTGGAGTACTTAAAGGGACAGTTCATACAAAAATGAAAAATAAGCCATCCTTTACTCACCCTAACATTCACAAGCTAACATTCTGCTTAACATCTTGTTTTGTGCTCCATGGAATAAAGATCCTGGTGCAAATAATGGTATATACTATTTTAACCCAAGTGCAAATAGTGGTAGATATTATTTGCACCCCAACCCTGGTGCAAATAATGGTAGATACTAACTGCATCCTGGTGCAAATAAATGTGGATACTAATTGCACCCTGGTGCAAATAGTTTCAGATCCTATTTGCACCCATATTTAAATACTAACATACAGTAAAGGCATCACCGCAGTGTGTTTATTTAGAGTCTCACAGACAACCTACACTAACCACTGCCCTTAATCAAAACCTTAATTTTCCTTTATAAAAAATAAACTTGGTTTTACTACAGTATCATTGGTTTCACCATGGTATATTTTGTACATTTATAGTAAACATAAAATTAACCATGGCTACTATATTACCACAATATTACTGTAATAAAACTATGGTTTCTGACAAAAAAATATGGTTACTACAATATTATTAATACAGTTATGCAATCTACACACAAGCGATGACGAGCCATGGGAACGAGTGCAATTGACAGACCCACCTCTGGATCAAACCTGCATTCTCTGCACTCCTCGACATTCACCGACCTGGGCTGGACTGGCAATCTGGCATACCGGGCATTTTCTCGATGGGTCGACACACTTTGGGGCCACTCAGGGGTGGACTGGCCAGCGGGTGAACCGAGCGGGGCGGTGGGTTGGCCATGAAACGTGCCAAATGGGCCGTGATAAGCAAAAATGAGCCACCGCGTTATGCAGAACGGACCACAAAACGCCGCTGCGATATGCAGATAGGGACAGTGAACACAATTATTTGTTACAATCCTTTCTATTACAGCTTAATATGCAGAAACAACTATAAATAAGCCATTAATAGGTGGATTCCTCTTAAAGTGTTTACATGGTGATGCTATCAAAACACTGCATTTGTATGAGCATCCCAACAAGCTGTAGTGTCTATGCATGTTTTTGATTCATATTTCGATTTCATATGTTTTATTTGGAAGTATAAAAACATTTCCTGTTACTGTCCAGTCTTGTATTTGGTCCATTTGTTTATTGTATTGTTATCCTATTATTAGTTTAGTCTTGTCATTGGTTCTTGTTTATTAATCTTGTTATTTTGCCATTGGTTGTCTTGTAATCTTTTTCCCCAAGTATCTGTATTTAAATCCTCATGTTAGCCATTGTTTCTTGTTGAATATTGTTTGTGTAACGTCTTTGTCAATGTTCATGATTATAGTATAGTCATTGTTCATAGTCTAGTTTAGTTTATGCATTGGTTATATTCTGTTTTGTTTTCATGTTTTGGATTTATCACAATTTTTTAAATAAACTGCACTTGGATTCACAATCATCTTGTCTTTGTCCTGCTCCTGTTTGCTCTTCTGTGCCAGCATATAACAACTTTCGTTCAACCTATGATGTGAGTTTTGGGTGGTGGTATGTTTAACTGACCAATGGCAGATTAGTGTAGTGTTCAATAAATCTCTTTGAAAACAATCATTATTTTTGCAGTTCCACTGTGGCACAGAAATTACACAATTCAATTTAAACATTTACTAATAAAGAGTTTATGTAAATGTATTACATTGACTATACAGTTTACTATGCACTTCAAAAGCTAAATAAATAATAGTTTATTTTTGGAGAATTATGCAAACCTCCAGCTGTCTGTCAATTTGACAGCATAGGAGCAAAAGTGCCTGAGGCTAAAATAAAGCACCATTGAAATATGCATGAGAAAAAGTCCGAAGATCGATCGTTAGGCTATGTTTTCGGAATTAATCCTGAGGAGCTAAAATGGTCATTGTTTACTCTAATTATATCTGTGTTTGGATAAGCTGAAAATATACTGTACCTCTAGAGGGTTAGTTAAGCAAAATCAACCTTGATTGATGGTTCAGAGATGTGATAGACCTTATATGGTTTATGTCTCTAGGGATTAGATCAGGATGAATGCATGCATTTTACACACAAGGACATGAGCGCTTGAACAGGGTGAACACATTTTCAAAGACTTAATTTCCATGAGATTTCCATGAGATTTCAATTCTTTAAGAGTGAGATCTAAACTTAGAATTGTGAGAAATTAAGCCTAATATTCCCTTCAGATATTCAAGATATCTGTGTGGGAGTGATGTGTACAGAATTCTTATTGGAGACTTAATTTGTACAGAGCCTTTTGATAAACAGCTACTACACTATGAATTTCCATAGCCCAACCACAGCTTTGCAGATATCACTATTTTACTAAAGTTTTACAGAAGAGAGATGATGCACCTGGTCAAGTTGTCCAGAATTGGGCTAAGGCTTCAGTACTAATGAAATCAAGAATCTAGGCCAGACTTATCAGTGGGATAAGGTAAACTTCTCCCTGCAGTATTTAATGCAAATTATGCATTTTAGTTTGCATTCATATGTTGTAGTCAAAGCGCTTACTGTAAGATCAAGAAATCAGAACCCATAATTGATTGTTAACAAAATGATTTGGAGGTGGCTGGCCAGTTGATTAGTTCTTGAGGCAAAGGGTTGAAATCATGACATAGACGTTAATCAGGGGTTTTAATCAAAGCCTGAGTCTCTCTGGGCCTGTCTGGCTGATTGCTTCAGCCTCTGGCGCAACTCAACTGTTGTATTTGGCAGAATAACTTCCCCTACACTACCATAAAAACAGCAAAAACTTTTCCCTCTAGAACCATTCTTAACAATGTGAATATGTAACACCTTAATTTTGGATTTGTTAGTAAGCCACTTTCAACTAAGGTGAAACCCAGCCATTTTGCACACTTCAAAATGCTTAACCTTTGCTAATTGTTTTAATTTGGGATAACACAATCTTAGATTTTTTAATTTCCACACTGTTCATACTGGGCCTACCATCTGTGTACCTCAGCAGAAATCAAGATTCATCAGACCAGGTGATCTTTTTCTAGTCTTTTACTGTCCAGTTTTGTTGGACATGCTCAGAAATGCTCAGCTTTCTGTTCTTGGCCGACATAAGTGGAACCCGACATGGTCTTCTACTGTTGAAGCCATCTGCCTCAAGGTTCGACATGTTGTGCATTCTGAGATGCTATTCTGATCACTACAATTGTACAGAAACGTTAACCGAGTTACCATAGCCTTTCTGTTAGCTCAAACCAGTCTGGCCATTCTCTGTTGACCGCTCTCATCAACAAGACATTTCCATCCGTAGAACTGACACTAACTGGATGTTTTTTTATTTGTGGCATCATTCTGAGTAAACCCTAGATAGAGGCTGTTGTGCGTGAGAATCCCAGGTGATCAGCAGTAACAGAAATACTCAAACCAGCCCATCTGGCACCAAAAATCATGTCACGTTCCAAATCACTGAGATAATTTTTTTCCTAATTCTGATGGTTGATGTGAATATTAACCAGGCGTGGACTGGCCATTGGGAAGTTCTGGAATTTTTCCGGTGGGCTGACCATGAAACGGGGCCAAATGGGCCACGATAAGCTCAAATGGGCCGCCACTTTATGACAGCGACACCCTGTCTCTACCCAGTCCACCCCTGACATTAACTGAAGCTCCTGACCCGTAAATGCACGATTTTATGCATTGCACTGCTGCCTTACATTTGGCCGATTAGATAAACGCATGAATAAGCAGGTGTTCACGTGTACCTAATAATGCGATCACTGAGTTTATAAAATTATGTAGCCTACCTCTGGCAGTGCAGTTTGACGTTAGGACAACAAAAGCCTTGAGGGCTTTATATCCAAGGGTTAAAGAAATTGTTCACCCAAAAATCTAAATTCTTTCATAATTTACTCACCCTCTTGCCATCCCTGATGTGTATGACTTCCTTTCTTCTGCTGAAGACAACTGAAGATTTTTAGAAGAATATTTCAGCTCTGTAGGTCCATACAATGCAAGAGAATGGTGACCAAAAATTTGAAGCTCAAAAATCTAAAAACAAACTAATAAATAAGCTCCAAAAAACTCTAAGATTTTTTTTTTATAAACAATATATATATGCTTATTTATAGTTTTGCCTTTTAGTAAGGTGTTTAAGGGTAATTTTGAGTGTACTGACTTTAGATAAGGTTTTGATAAAGTAACAAAACAAACAAACATCAACAACAAAAATAAGTTATTTTTTTAAATATTTTTTATAATTTTTTTTATCCTTTATCCGGCCTATGTCTTGTTTCTTTTGCTCTACATAACTAGGCCTACTATACGCGTATTTGTATTAATTAATTTATTTATTATTATTTCATTTTGATTGGTTAGGGCTTTAGCACAAGTGCATTGTGGCGTGACTCTTAATTCGCAACAAAGTCTTTTGGATTTCGAGTCCCGAGCAACAAGTGCAATTTAATTTCTATTACACATTCTAACCTTATTATAAACTCATTCACTGGATTGGACCAGCACATTAGTCACACAATAGATTGTGTCAGAATCACAATTCGTCTAATCTTCAGTTTGTAAGACCTCTCATCTCAATGTGCGTTTTGAATAAGAGTATTTTCCCTCACGCGGACGTAAAATGCAACCAAAATAAAAACTTTCTGAAAGCGTCATTTAAGTAATTGAAAAAGAATCTGGTCTCAAGCAGCAAATTTGCTCTGTATAATATTTCCACCCCTTTTCTCACCCTCCACTGCTACTATTTCTTCAAAACGTGAATTAAATGGCAAGAAGGAGAGCTTACCCGGTATTGCGAGATTGGTGAGAGGAGTGCTGTGCAAGGTTGCCGGTAAACTTGACATCCAGTCCGCATAACGGAGTTCGCTCTTCCCCTGAGACGCAGCCATGCCTTCGGTTATCTGGTGATCGCTGTGCGCTGCTTGCTCTGAGTGCTGAGTATTCAGAGCCCGTGCGCGCGTGAGGTCACAGCGCGAGCATTACCACACCCCCGAGATGGCGCGCGCCGCACAAACATCCCAATTTCCCCAGCCTTCTAGATTCAAAGGACGTCTATAGAAATATAAAGCAGCTCGTTGCACATAACAAGCCTACTGTATGTCCTTCGGAAATGATTCCCCTCCAAAGTCGATCTGGGTGTGGGTGCATGTGATTTAATTATTTCATTTGATGTTATTTAACAAGCACGGTTTGTTTGTGCTAAGGCGCCCGGCGGATGAGTCCTCTGTCTGTGCATCTACGCATTCACCGGTACACGCTGTCATTGGGATTTGAACATGATCGCTGTCTACTACCGTGGTGCTGAACTGCCAAGATGCAGTTTAAGGTAGAATAAACTGGAGTGCAACAAGTGTAACACACACACACACACACACACACACACACACACACACACACACACAATAACAAGCTCAAATTAAAGACAGCCTTCATAAATATTGTCAAATAGGAATATAAAACAATGAAAATACCAAATTAAATTGTGACATGGCATGCATGCATTTACAAAACAAATTGAGACAGGTGAAGTGTTTTTGTGTTCCCTGAACATTACTTGTTTGGCATGTAGATAATCATATACTGAAGTTCATTGATGGATGGATGGATGGAAATAGCCCAAACAAACAAGGTGTTTTGAGTTGTGACAAATAGATGTTTATTGTTTTGTACAAATGTTATGTACACAGTGAGTGGAATATTTAAGGCATCATAACTGTGACCAAACATTTTAGCATTAAAATTATTCTGTTTAAAAGCAATACTTGTTACTGACAATATTCTATATTCAATACCCTTTGTCAATATTCTACAATACCGCTGCATTCAAATCAATTGCTAAAAATAAAATAAACCTGAAGGCTTTTATTACCCATTTAGATACATTCATTGAAGTTATTTTAACAGATGAATACACTGTTGTGGCTTGAGGATCTCATTGAATATTTGTTGTTTTGAGCACACTTTAGTCAAACTTCCACACAAATCTTCAGTTGATGTCTCCGAGTGATTTGGCCTCCACCAACCTTGGCATAGTCCCAAAAATCTTAAGCCATTTTGACTATGCATTAAATCTGATGCATTGGTTTCAAGTTAGAAGAGACCTGTTTGAGATAACAGAAAAATAATATCAGGCAAAAATATTACAGAGGCAGATTTATGACTTAGTATTCTGTCTAATATTCTTAGTTTTCATTCAAGTGAGAATTAAAGGGATTTTTGTGTTGCTAAATGTCATCTTATGCAATGTAATCTACATTTTGTACACAGGGCTCAATATATATAACTGTTCCTGTAATTCATCAATAGTCATTCACCTCAAAGTCTGTCCCTGTGCATTTCTTAATGTCATCTGGTGTAAGACCCTCCCAAATCTCAATAAGGGTTAGACCTTTGTCCTTGTCCACATCGAATACTGCCTGGAAAAGAATGAAGAACAATGCAACCATGACAGAAGTGCCATCAAATGTGCATCCATGCACAAATTAAACTCCTCTGACTCTGAGTATGTGGTCAGATGGGGTAGAAAAATGCAGAATGACATTCTCTGCCTGTTTTGACCTGAAAATAAAGGCACTGGGCCTTATGACACATGAGTAGAATGAGTTTCTGTGTGAATTGTTTTTGACAATGCTTACTTAAAGTGAGAGTTGAAAATGAAAATGCTGTCATTTACAGATACTCAACCTCATGTTGTTCCAAACATGTATGACTTTCTTTCTTCCACGGAACTTATAAGGAGAACTATCCATTTATGATTGTAATAATGTATGTTTTACATAGAAAGAAGCTCAACTCATGTTTCTTGAATGAGGCCCAATGTTCCTAAAATACACATTAAACAATTTAAATTAAAATATTAGTACATTTGGGGATCCATGAGTACTACTTAAGCTAAAGTCCACTAAATGATCCAAATGAGCATTGTGTTTTAATTTTACTAAAAACCACAAGAAAAATCAACTAAGCCAAATAACCCCCAGTGTTTAGGGAGTGTACAAACTATAATGCTATGGTCTTAAAATTAGACAATACATGCACTGCGGATCTGAACCGAAATGGACCTCTGACCTATTTCATTATGATGCTAGGTGTAAATGCGATTGCTCTAATTTTGATAATGTACAAAAACATTAGCTTGATTAAATGATAGTTGAACAATTCACATGCAAACTGGGGCAGTTTTTGCATTCTGTTTTTATTGCGTTCTCAATTTAATTCAGCTTACAGGGATAAAAATATCACCTCAACAATAATAAGGACACTCACTATTGAGGTCAGCAGCACATGTTTTTGATATAATAATAACATATAATGCTATTATTTTGGTAACACTTCACAATAAGTTTGTATAGGTTAACACTAGTTATTTCAATGGAAAACACAAACTCGCACTGAACACAAATTCATAATTTTACAGCATTTATTAAACTTGGTTAAAGTTAATTTCTACATATTCAAATACATTTTTGTAACACTTTACAATAAGTTTGCAATTGTTTACTAAATAGAGTAACATTTTATTTTAAAGCGTGTTACACCTTACATGTTACTCTTATTAATTATTCTAGTAATGACATTAACAATATGTAAGTACAAGCAGCTCTTCTATATAATAACATAGCTTATAAATAACTAATAACTTAGTTGATTAGAATTACTTAGTAATTACCTCTGTAAATACACAACAGCATGAACACTAAAATAAAGTATGACCCTAAATGCATTAGCCATCATGAACTAACAATGAGCAATTTAAATGATTTTTACAGCATTTATTAATCTCAGTTAAAGTTAATTTATAAAAATACAATTGCCATTTTATTTATCATTAACTTAAGTTAATGTATACAACATTTAATGAAAAAAAGTTAGTGTTTTAGTAAAAGTAGAAATTACCATTTAACAAGATTAATAAGCATTGTAAACGTATAAATCATTGTTAGTTTATGTTGCCTAATATGGTTAAGTTATAATTGGGTCTATATTAGTTAACATGAACTAACAATGAATACTTTTACAGAACCTATTAATTTTTGTTAAAAGATGAATACATTAACTTTAGTTAGTTCCTTATGAACAAGCATGAACAAACAATGAAACTTGTTTTTTTTTTTAATTAACATAAACTGAAATGAATAAATGCTGTAAAAATATTGTTCATTGTTAGTTCATGTTAACTAATAAAGTTAACTATATAGGACCTTATTGTAAATTATAACTTAAAATTTCTCATCAAAAGTTATACATTGTAACATTACTTACAGGGACAGTTCACCCAACAATTAATATTCTCTCATTATTTATTCACCCTCATGATATCCCAGATGTGTATGACTTTCTTTCTTCACCAGAACACATTTGAAGAAAAATATCTAAGCTTAGTAGGTCCTTAAAATGCAAGTGAATGGAGATATCTCTTTTGAAGCTCCAAAAATCACAGACAGTCAGCATAAACGTCATTGATATGACTCCAGCGGTTCAATTAATGTCTTGTAATGTGATACGATCACATTTGGTGTGAAAAAAAGATAAATATTTAAGCACTTTTTAACTATAATCCAACGCTTCACGAGAGGGTGGAGTCCAAGTGCTCTCTTGTGACGTATTCGTGTTGCCATGATACAGATGTAATCTCACGTTCTCCACTCAGTTGAGACATCCAGGATAAGGACACAAATGCACCATTGTGAGTAAAGAAACTGATAAATACAGATCTAAATCAAAATCAACCAAGTTACTGTACAGCCTTGGCCAAAAGTATTGGCAGTGACATCAATTTTGTTTTGTAAATTTTTCTGCTTCAGTTGTTGTGGTGTTGATTCACATTGTTTCTAGATTATTGTGCAGAGTGATCAGATGCATTTTAAATAATTGCAAAAAGCTTAATTGGCCAAAATAATATTTACTTTATCACAAAAACCCAAATTTCACTGTTTTTTGGTCCTGGCACAAAATGACCAGCTAACATAATTTCACTAATCATAGCAGCAGCACCACCTGGGAAAGAGTGAACGAGTACTAGTCAGGTGAAATCACTCTATCATTCTGATTGGATTATAACAGCAGACTGTTTGCTATAAAAGGAGGGAAGAAGTGCTTCCAATCATTGTGTTCTTGTTCGCAATGGTTACCTCTAAAGAAAGACGTGCAGCCATCATCGCTTTGCATCAAAATGGCCTCACATGCAAGGAAATTGCTGCAAAGAATATTGCACCTGAAAGAACCATTTACCGGATCATCAAGAACTTCAAGGAGAGAGGTTTAACTGCAGTGAAGAAGGCTTCAGGACGTCCCAGAGTGTCCAGCAAAAGTCTTCTCCTGAGGAGTCAGCTACGGAATCGTGTCACCAGTGCAGAGCTTGCTCAATATTGGCAGCAGGTTGTGTGAGTGCATCTGCACAATGGCCTGGTGTCAAGGGTAGCAAAGAAGCCACTTCTCTCCAAGAAAAACATCAAGGACAGACTGAAATTCTGCAGGAAGTACAAGGATTGGACAGCAGAATACTGGTGCAAAGTCCCCTTCCAACTGTTTGGGACATCTGGAAAATTGAGTCCAGAGGTGAATGCTACCACGAGCCCTGTGTCGTGCCAAAAGTGAAGCATCCGGAGACCATCCATGTGTGGGGTTGATTTTCATCCAAGGGAGTGGGCTCTCTCACAATTCTGCCCAAAACCACTGCCATGAATAAAAAATGGAATCAAAACGTCCCGCAAGAGCAACTTCTCCCAACGATCCAGGAGCAATTTGGTGATGATCCATGCATTTTCCAGCATGATGGAGCACCATGTCACAAGGCAAGAGTGATGATGAAGTGGCTCGGAGACCATTACATTGAAATTTTGGATCCTTGGCTAGGCAACTCCCCGGATCTTAATCCCATAAAAACCTGTGGTCAATCCTCAAAAGGCGAGTTGACAAACAGAAGCCCACAAATTGTGATCAACTCTGAGCACTAATAAGGCAAAAATGGATCGCCATCAGTCAGGATTTGGCCCAGAAGCTGCTATCCAGCATGCCAGAGTGAATTGCAGAGGTTATGAAGAACAAGGGTCAACACTGTAAATATTGACTCTTAGCTTGTTTTTGCCAATAAAAGCCTTTAAAACTTATGAAACGCTTAACATTGTTTTCCAATATACCATAGAAACATGTGAAAAAATAATCTACAAATACTGAAGCAGCAAACTTTGCAAAACACGCAATTTATGTCACTGCCAATACTTTTGGCCACGGCTGTACAGTGTTCCTCCTCCTCACATGTAAACAATGCTGCTCTTCCATCTGTGATGCACGTGCTTCAAATGCCATTGCGATTATGTCACACACGCTTACCACTGCAGAACGGAAGCATGCGTTAAGAGTTGAAAAAATAATTAAAGCTACACTATGTAACTTTTTTTTTTTTTTTAAATAACAAAACAAAAATTCAACGTCCAAGCCATGTCTTCACTTTACCCAAATACACTTTGATAAACCTATAATAATGATTTATATTTTAGAGCTGTTGGCATGGATTTCACGGGAAATTGCACACATACGTCAGTCACCCGTGCATGTTGACATCATATTCGTACACAGACAAAATAATCTCTGGCTACAGTAGCGCTGAACAGTAGCGATTATACTGTAATCGGTGCAGAACATTTCATTTGTTAGCACAAGTGTGTATATTTCTTTATGACGGCAATAATTTATAAATAAATCCTTTAGTCCTAGCCTTGCCAAGAACACTTGAGTCTTGAAATTATGTTGAGCACTGGTTGGTAACAATGACAATCTATAAATTTGGCCAGAATATCATGCAGCTATAAAAACTTTACAAAGTTTGACCTTATCAGACTAGCAATCGTTATGTCTAATGTTATCAAACATTGCCTTTCTTTCATTATTTATTTGTCCATACACTCTGATAAGATGTCCTGTATCCATGTGTACATGAGTGCCTTGTACCACATTCATCCTCACAGAGGAGAAGAGCCAAAGCACAACCAAAACAATGTTCTTCTGCAAGACGCATGCAGTTTTATTTTTAACCACTAGAGGGCCAAACATTACACAGTATTTAATATTAATCTTTTTCGCACCAAAACCGATTGTGTTGCTTTAGAAAACATTCATTTAACAGCTGGTGTAGTATGGAAGGCGTTTATGCTGACTGTCTGTGATTTCTGTAGCTTCAAAAGAAAAAATAGCATTTTAAGGACCTACTGAGCTGAGATATTTTTCTGTTTGTTTTCAAATGTGTCCTGGTGAAGAAAGAAAGTCATACACACCTGGGATATTATGAGGGTGAGTAAATAATGAGATAATTTTCATTTTTGGGTGAACTATCCATTTAATGGATTATGACACAACATTGTAACACAGTCAATGTGGCTGATCGTTAAAACATGAACGAACAATGAACAAAAGTATATTTATAAAGGATAACATTAAAGATTACCAAATGCTGTACAAATCATTATTTGTTGTTCAAAATGCCTCATGGATTAACTAAAAACTAACTTAACGTACAGAACCTTAAGTGACAGTGTTACCAATATTGTTATGGTAATGTAATACATGCATAATATACAGAATCTAACCACCGTTAAGGATCAGGCCACTTGTAAACACAGATCATTGTACATTCAGACACCTACAATGATCTGCCCCACAATGACCTACAAAAGGGTGAAGTGCATAAGCTTAAAGCATGGCTGATACCGAGCCAAATCATGTATGTTTGCATGATACCATATTCTGATGTAACATGGCTCCCGTGGTCTCGTTTTACATATGACCTGTGGAGCACAACCTGCCAATGACAGCATGCATGCTGTTAGTTTGCCTCTAGCCAGCTGTCTCTAAATCCTGTATTCCTCTCCTTCACCTGTAATGCAAGTCTCTAACTGCTGAAGGATTTGCTTGAGTGCATAATGCAAGCAATAGGATTAATCCACCTACCAGAGTCCCAGCTCTAAACTCTGACAGTCCCAAAAAAAAAAAAAAAAGAAGAAATGTTGCTCCTCTCAGAGATATTGTACCACATGCTTGTTTATTTTTTCAACAATCAGGGAAGTGCAGGATGTAGGGGAATAGAACAGTCAAAATATAGCAAAGATGGATGGCACAATCACATCAGTTTGAAAGCAATATTTTTATAAAAACCTCAATTACTGGAGATACAGTGGCCCCAAAACATATTTGGACATTTAAGCCATGATTAATTTTTTTATTAATTTCTTTGCATTATATAACACAATATCAAACCAAGCTGCATTTTTATTTTTAAAGAAATATAGCACTTCTCACGCAAAACATTTCACAAGAAAGATTTGTTAGGTTTCAAACTATAAAACAATAGATATATTGGTCAAATTTAAGACAATAATTATTAAGGCACAATCTAGTTGCACAATTTGTGAAACATGTGCATAGTTTATGTTAAAAATTCCACCTGTGGTTACATCAGAGTGAACATAAGGGGAACTGACTTCATAAATGCATAAAAAATGACCTTGGGACCAGCTGGTTGAACGTTACATAATACTGAACAAATAATGAATACTTTGTTATCTATGCAAATGAAATTAATGCATAGTAAATACATTGTCAAAGTGTCCAAATACTTTTTTGTGCAACTGTAAAACTGCATACTGGCCCTTAGTTTCATGTGAATTCAAGACTAATGGGATGATTGCCTTACAGTATATTAGATCAATTTCTATGAAGATGCCTCAGAAAGAAAGCATCTTTGAATAAAGCAGTCCATTAACTAATATCTGAACCACATACATTAAGTCCCATTCATTGTCGCAAACAGTTCCGGTTTCCTGTTAACATTTTGTGGTGAAGGGTCCATAAAAAGAGGTTAAATGGCTGACCAGTTCTTCTTAGAAATGCAGCTAAAACTGAGCTTGTTAGGATGACAGACGGGCTGTGTTAAACAGCAGGGTGGCATGACAAACACAGGTTGAACAGAGGGCGGTGGCAGTGTCACTGGAGAGGGCTAACCTTTCGAAATGTTGACAGAATCCTTTAATTGGACACCATGTTGTGTAACTGTTACAAAAGCCAGCGCTGAAAAGAGAGGGCATGAAAAAAAAGAGAGATAGGAGGGCAGGAACGTAGGAAGACTGCTGTTATATTGTCCAGAGATTCTGCTGGCAAGACGAGGGGCTGGCTGAGATTGCCCATGAATGCCTGCATCAGTCAAGTGCACCAGAAACATCTAGCCAGAAGGCCCTCATGCAAGCATACAGACCCCAGTGCCTTTGATGAATGCACAACAAATCCTAATACCGCATGTACAGCTTGAGGCTGCCTATACTGCAAGTGTCGAAACTGCATGTCATCTTACACAAGGTTTACATCAGACGCAAGCAGGGCTTCAAAAGCATATATTTCCCATTATTATCAATGATGCTGTCTAAACTCGAAGTGTCCCTTGTGACACGTGGACAGGATGTCCCGTTCCATTTTGTACTGCACATGCTGGATGTACCCCGTTGCGTCACGTCAACGGACTTGCCCGGTGTTGACAGTGTGTCAGCGTAATTACAACCAATCAGCCTTAAGCTTGAGGATAGACTTCAGGAATAGTAAAATTAAAATCAAATCTGTTGAGATTGACATACTTAGTATTTTTTTACTAATTGCTAAACTTTTCAACAAAGAAATAGTTGAAAGAAAAATTATGTTTTAAAATGATGTACACTCACTCAAATGAGAGTCTAGGCATTTTAGTTTTAGGAAAAAAAGCTGCTTGCTTTATTCTACAAATGGTGCTGGGCGCATATTCAAGTGCGCCACCATGTTGAGATCATGTGACCAGCTGAATATTAAAGATTTTTACAATGACATCCGTAAAAGAAAACTGTTTTTGTGTGATCTACCCCACTAGGGGTCCATGCTACATAAACACAAATATTACTGAGTGTACCTTTCATTTTAAGTTTAAATCCGTTGGTATAAAATGTACTTTGTAATGGTAATTTAAGAACAGCAAATACATTTAACATGTTTCAAATGCATATAAATTTGGTTAGATACCAAAGTTTATTTAAATTAGTAGGTGACAGATTAAGAGCAATTCATGATATTTGTAAAAGAAAATAAATTTAAAAAAAAAACATTTTTAGAAGGAAGGGGAAAACAAAGTGGGAGGAGTAGCCACAGGCTACATTGAAATAGAAATAGGTAATCCGTCAACTGTGAATCTTTGACAGTTGTGCCACGTCTCGCTGTTTTTTGCAGGAGCACCATGTTTAACTTATAAAATGCATCTCGAGATACCCAGGTTCTGATCTAACGTTTTTAGATGAAAGGATGCATATGGTGTGAATGGCTTCTTATGTTTCAAACATATCGAAAACAATTAAACAGAGCACTGTCGAACACTCATTCCACAGGTATAGAAAACACTCTTGGCAACTTAAATTTATGCATGTGAAATGCACGTTTCCAATGCATATACATACGGTAAGAAACAGCTAGTATTTCAATTAGTAGGCCAGAGATAAATAAATAATTTTATTGTAAACGGAAATGGAATATAAAGTGGCAGGAGTAGCAACAGGCTTCAAAAATATAAATGTGAAATACGCCAACTGAGGCACATTGCAATGCATTGCAATGCAATATGCAGGGTAAAAAGCTTAATTAATGGGAGCCACGGTCTTGAAATCAGTAACTCAAATGCAGCGAATTTTGGATTTTTAAAATTGTAAATTTTCTCAACTTTTAGTTGCATGATGTATAACTTTCGCAAATCTTAGCGTTTTCCCTCTACACTGTTGTGACACACAGTCCCCATTAAAATCAATGGATTCAGTGCTGTAGCATAAACCTTAGTGAAATTGTGTACTTCGTTTTGACGAGTAGAAACACTCGCGTCTGGTGTAGACACAGTGTTGCAGCTGGGATTCCATCCTCTGTAAACCCAGGTCATGTGGAATGGTTGATAATATTATTAAGCAACATTCACATTAAGGCGCTCCGCATTTAAAAAAAAAAAAAAAACAGTTGATATGTAACCCTCCGATCAGTAGATTTGATTATGGTTAGACCAATAATTGGATTTCCATTTTCCACTGCCGATGTGCAGTACCATAACAGTTTATCAGTTCCTTTATAGCTTTGCACATGTGTTAAAAGAAAATAGCAAATCCCTTTCAAAGCCGCTTTTGCATCCATTGCACGGCTGATTCAGAATATTGATGAAGTGATAAGCTGCTGAATAGATGACATACATTCTTTACCAAAAGAGACTGCTTAGACACGGCGTGGGCTTGTGATTAAAGCACACTGCAGTTTAATCATTTAAAAATGGTAAAATCAATGATTCTTCCCAATCAAAACCCACCTTTTCTGTGATTATACGGTCCACACACTGCTTTCCAGTCAGAGGCAGGTTGCACTTGTCCAGAATCTTGTGTTTGCCACCCTAAGAAACACATCAAACAACATAAAGACCAGGCAATGTAAAAAAAAAAATGAATCAAATAATAATAATAACATTGCAGAGGTTTCATTGGAACACAAACCTAATATTTTCATAAACTTTCAGTTCCAAGAAAGCAAAATAGTAGGACTATGTGTAATTATTAGGTTTAGAAAATTTAGTACATTTATGTAAGCATGCGCTTTACTGGTCTCTCTCGAACAAAAAACAGATTCTCTATTTCTCAAACTGTATAAAAACACTAAGGAAATGCAAATTTGCAATAATTAAACAGTAACACATTTTATGAACTTCATCGAACATGTGTACAGAATGAAAAGAGTTATAATGTTAAATAGAGTAAATGCGTTCAAGCCATTAAAAAATAAACATGTATGCCCTTATATTCTTAATGCCCATTAACACCGAATGTGTTTTTCCATTCTTCTGTGCTGCTTTGCAATTTTTTCTTAGTAAAATGCACTAGACAGACGTCTTGGGCCATTGTGGCGAATCTTGTTGGTTTTTTTCCAGCATCTCATGCAGGAACATGTATTTTTCAGACACTGTGTCAAGTTAAAAATTACTTAAACATTTAAAAAACACTGCTTCCCAAGATACTGTGTTCTGTTCCATTCGTTGCACTTCATCTAGCTTTTTAGACACAAGGATGTTTTGGCGTGAACAACCCTTTATGTTTCAAACTTCAAAAATAGGTGAGCAAAGCACAGTCAATCTCTCAGCCCATGAGTATAGAAAACCTTCAAAGCCAGCATCAGTACATTCACTGGCAACCATAATGGACAGAGTGGCCCTGCTGGCATCGTGTGCTGCTGTGTCGGGGTTGATCTGGGGGTAATAATTATATAGCTGATCGGTGGTTAATTTTACACAAGTTCAGAGAGTTCATCCAACCAGGAGCAGGCAGCTGGCCCTGTTAGCTCATACTCAGTCAGTCCCCTTCACCCCAGGGCTGCCACTGCCAGCATGAATAAAGCAAGGGCAGCATGTAAACAGCATGCATCTTTCCCTGCCCATATCTCTCCATCTCTTTCACGCTCTCAATGCCCGGCAGATGAGATCTGTGTGGTGTCTCTGCAGTCAAAATCATAACAACAAGACCTTTTGCGACGCTGGAACAAATCAAAACACATTTCACTGATTGAGAACGCTTAACTCTTGACACGGAATGGTGTAATTTATGTTAATAGGGTGTTTTATGATGGACACAGCAAAACGTGAATCTATGTCTGAATGATGCTTTCAGGGGGTGAAAATATTCTCTGCATGCCACTAGCCTCATTACAACAGACAGCATGACGACCGGCATGAAGATTTGATTTGGGTCAGACCTAATCTATCTGTTGTACAGCACATGGGTGCACAGTCATGCAGGAGATATTATTTTCATTGAAGTATTTCAAACAAATTGCATATTCTATTATAGCTGTGCCTATAGAACTGTTTAAGGTTGTAACATGCATAGCATATACCATGGGCACTTTGTGCATGCACACCATTGTGCACAGCTGAAAGCTACTCAGAACACTGACACCTCTATAGTCTGCCTACCCAGGCAAGAGAGAGAGATTCTGTCAATCATGGGAAATAATGATGCCCTTCTTGCGTAGAATATGTGCCATGCAATGTGCATCAATAAGAACATGTTAATTAAAACTGATTGATAGAATCATTACTACCTTCTACTTTTAAAACAAACCCTCTAACAAACAAACAGCAGGAATTACAACTAATGCCTTTTGACCAATACATTTTCATAACATTTCCAGTCTTTTGGGATTGCTGGATAAAGATTTTTTTTAATCATTTAAAAGAGATTGCACTTAAAAACAATAACTTATAGCTGACATATGACAAATACTTTAAAGCGGAGCATAACTTGTATAGAAAATCTATAGAAATGTTCACCATTCCTAATGATTTTATTAATTTCCATGATTTTTCCAGAGTTGGAAATTACGATATTAAATGTCTTGTTTTTTCCAGGTTATCCATGTCCATGTAATCTGTTTTATCAAGTGTAGTAATAAAAATATAGCTGCAAGCAGCAATCAATGGCCCAAGCACCGTGAGTCAATTTCCTCCTGGCGTCTCTAGTAAAATAATGCATCAATGGTTTTGAAGCAATTTGTGTAAATGTAAATAGATTTTTTCAAAGACTGTTGTAAGGGCCACACTTCCTGCTGCCAGTTGATGGCGCTATGACCATGACCCACAGTAGATGCAGCACTGTGATCAGCCCTCAAGGCAAACATACGGGTCAATGTTGATTTAAATCACACAATGCACGCAGAAGATATGAGACAATTCTTTCAATTTTATTTTATTTTATCGCATCGCCATGGAGACAACGTTTGAGACATCAAAAATCTGTTCGCAATTTAGCATGATGTTCCCCACGTATGGTGCCTGTCACATAAATCCCCTAAGAGGAGTATTTCAAATTCCAGAGCATGCGTTTTTCAAACAATGCAAAATGGCAGACTTCCAGTTGGGCAGGGCCTATAACTATGAGGGTAAAAGTTGTCCATGAGCTCTATATGTGTACAAAGTTTGGTGACTGTAGGTGAAAAAGCGTGTGCAACAGAGCCTCCCAAAAATCACATTTTCAGAGAGCTCTTCCTTGACCCCCCATGTGAACTTTTGCCATGCTCTAATGGCCGACAATTCTGATGTGTGTGCAAATTTTCAGGAGTTTTTGAGCATGTTAAGTGATCCAAAAGCCCCTGAAACCTTGAAAAGAAGAATGTTAACAGTAATCCTTAGGAAAACAATAGGGCCTCCGCAATTACAGTGATTGGGCCCTAATAACGAGTACTATGATAAAATTAAACAGTACACAATGTTCATGGAATATTAAAGGCCAGAGAGAATAAGAGTGTTTTTAGAGCAGATTTGAATACTGAAATTGAAGGTGATATTCTGATATGAAGAGTTAGGCTGTTCCACAGTTTCAGACCAGCGACACAAGAAGTATGATCACCTCGTTTTTTAAGTCTGGATATAGGCACGATGAGTAAACAAAGATCGCATGATCTCAGAGTTCTATATAAAGCAAATCTATCAAATATTTAGGGGCCAAATTTGTGGGAGTGCTTTGTAAACATATAATACGATTTTAAAATCGATTCTATACTTAACTGGAAGCCAATGCAGCATGATTAAAATTGGTGTGACAGACTCATACTCATAATATGTATAAACAAAGAACTCTTCAGGCACAAAAACTATTTTGACAATTAAAAAAAGAAAAACTACATCTATAAAATGTTATGATCTTATGTTTGGAACCCATAAAAGGTTCTATATTAGGCCAATTTGGAGTTCAACTTTTTGGCACCCATTCACTTACATACACTTATACACCTACAGAGCTGAAATATTCTTCTAAATATCTTAATTTGTCTTCTGCAGAAGAAAGAAAGTCATTTACATCTGGGATGGCATGAGGGTGAGTAAATGATGAGAGAATTTTCATTTTTGGGTGAACTATTCTTTTTAGAATGTAGCTCTATAGGACGATATATTCAATGCAGCATATTCTGCTTATATACTTTTCATCTTTGAAAGCTGCTTCATAATCCTCTGAAGAGGAAAGAACATCATTTACAGTATGTTACATTGTCTCAGGTTGCCAGAACACACAAATACCACAGTAATAAGGTAATAAAAAGCCAATATGATGCAGTCTCATGAACAAATGATTAAATATACCTTAGCAGAGTGCTCCATTGTAACAACCACTTTAGTCCCGGCACTGGCCACTAGATCCATAGCCCCTCCCATGCCCTTCACCATCTTACCCTGAAGGAAAATATATATACAAATAAAGATAGTGCCAGAAATGAGCAGCACAACCCAAAAGGCTGTGTGAAATAAATGAGACAGAAATTGGAAAATGAACAAATTAATTAAAACAAAATCCAACACTGCCGCGGTGTCTTTGATTTCAATTCAAGGAGGACAGGAGAGCTCGGCCAGGTTTGTTTTGGTGGGGAATATAAAAGGCATTGTTGCTAGGTAACCATAAACCTGATTACCTGTGGAGTCACTTAACAAAAGGGCCTTTTCAATAACGCTGATTTTATTGTCTTTTTGCTAACATGCACACATGCATGCGCGTGCACAAAGTCGACACATAGACACTAAGAAATCTGTGAGATGTCAATGTGGTAATTTCATTTGTGTTGTGCCTCATGGATATGGTTTCTAATTTGAATGCTTACTGCTGTTAAAGGGTTAGTTCACCCAAAAACGTCAAATCTGTTATTATTTACTCATGTTGTTCCAAACAAAAAAGGAGATGTTTAGCAGAATGCTAGCCTCAGTCGCCTTTCACTTTCATTGCATCTTTTTCCATTCGATGAAAGTAAATGGTAACAGAGACTAATATTCTGCCTAACATCTCCTTTTGTGTTCCACAAAAGAAAGACATTAACATGGGTTGAAAATAGCATAAGGGTGAGTAAAATGATGACACAAACATCCTTTTTTGGGTCCTATTCCTTTAAGCCAATGATTTAATTCCTGTATGAATTAATATTTTCCATCGCCTTGACCAATCATGCTGCTAAACCTCTGGAGTGTCATTTTACAGCAACTTCCAATATCTATTTTATATGTTGTTAAAAATGTATTTAAGAAAATGTCCCTCTCTGCTGTTTCTCATAGTAGCTGGCAACAACTCAACCAGCATGCTTCCTCTGGTCTCAGTTAACAGAGCCAGAGGTACTTATTCTTGAAACGCCAGAGTAGTTGCTCTAATACAGGGGAGTGTATATGAATGGAATACCAAAACGTTTGAGAGGATTTCCTTCCCGGAGCTGTGTGTGAGTAGCACTATGTGCATGCTCAGTTTTGAAGGCATGCCTTGTAAAAAGGTAAACTAGCCACAATATGAACAATGAAATTCTTATTTATTTTCCTCTTTCCATTTGTGTAACTTCACTCATAAATAGCACATTATCCACATTACAATGAGTAAAATTATGATATTTGAGAGGCCACACAGCAATACAGTGGATGCAAAAAGTATTTGAACACCCAAGTCACATAATTGTTTTTTATGAATGTCATTGTCAAGTCATTTTAGCTAACAAAACATCAAACAGAATGAAACTTATTTTAAAGATAGCACCTGCATACTTTTCAAGCTAAATGGTAGGTTTTAAATGATAAAACAATAGATGTTAAAAATTAATTCTGGTCATCAAAGTAAGTGTAAAATAGTGTAACAGTCTACAGTTAATATGATAAACTATACCTGTGATTACTCTGCTAGGACACCTGTGTGAACTTGAAGGAAACTAACTGACCTTGGGACCAGATGATTAAAGTAATTTCCATCATGTATAAGAAAAGTGAAGGCAGTTCTGAGAAAAGGTCTTGTATCCATTTTCTGCAGATGCCACTTGCTCTGATATTTAGTTGTTTAAATGTAATACCATTTAATAATTCATACATTTAAAGGTTGGCTTATTACAATGTTCCAGACAACTCTTTCACTCATAGAATTATTCCACTTACAATTAAAAAATAATTTAACTACTGTAACGTCGCTCAATTTGGATATCCAACATGGAAAGTCAGGGCAGATTGATAACCCCAGACTTCAGTGGTAAGCATAATTTAACAATATTTCAAAGATAGTGTCTAGATTATTTTTTGATAAGCAATAAAATGTAATATAATTATAATAATAATATAACAACTGTAATTAAGAACCCACTTTATAGTAGGTGTCTTTAACTACTATGCACTTAAGCATTTGATACAATGTACTTATTATGTGCATTCGTGTTGTTGCATTGTTCTTACATTTAAATTCATATGTAGTTACACTGTTACCCTTACCCCTAACACTACCCCAACCCTTACCCTTACCCTAAACCTACCTCAAGCTCATCAAATGTGAATCTTTAGAGAATTTTTTGCATTGTATGGTGGTTAATGCCACCTAATATAAAGTAATATAATGTTACACCATTTTATAATTTTCAGCAGCCACTTTTAACATAAATGCAAGTGTTCTGTGTTTAAGGTTTTTATAGCTGTGCCATAATTGGAAAAATGAAAAAAATTGTCTTAGTGAGTCATGGTGCCATCTTGTGAAGTATGATTCACCAGAATGCTTCGAGTTCATATGTGGGGAATTTTAACTTGAGTATTGCAATCTTCGACTTGTCTGGAAGGTGGCATAAGTGTCTATATACTTTTTGGAGCCACTAATAATAACAGCAAATTGAAGTGGTGCCAGAGGGTAATGTTATGTGAAACATATTTTATTGTAGCTTTGATCAAGTTACCCTTCTTGTAATTAGTTCAGAAATGACAACAACTGACGTATACTACTATGGGACACAACCATGATCTTTTAGATGATGGATCATACTGCATTAACCAGTTATAAATGGCTCAAGAGGCTACATCTACACCAAATCAATCAATCAATCAATCAATCAATCAATCAATCAAACATCAAGCTCTCATCATCACTCCAAAGGGCTCTTAACACACAGATGTTGACAGGCATGCAAATAAATAACTGTGAATAAAGCGGCAAGAGAAGGTCCAAGTGCAGACACCTGGGCATTTTGCTTGTTCATTTATGCAGGCTTTGAAGACGGCACATTCTAGAAGTGCTGTTTTACACATTGGGGGAAGTGGCACATAGAAGTGGTGTGTGGGTGTGTGTGTATATATGTGGAGGGGATATTTCTATTGGAAAAACGGCAACTTTACTGGACAGCAGAGAGAGTTTCCATGACAACTTATCAAATATTTCCCCTGTAAATCACACTAGCCTTGCTTTTCAAGCCTGCTGATTAAGACGTAAAATTATGCCCTTCACTTCAGGCAATTTCATTTTGTTGAATCACATCCTTATCCACTCCTCTAAACTCATTCTCTCCTACACAAACCGGCTGGACATGGCAATTCAATGGTGACTAGCATTAATGACGTTTCTTTGACAACTATTGAGGCACCCATGTCAGTGTGACAAAAGGCTGTGTGTTGTTTAACCGAGCAGAACAATTGCAGACAATTGTCTAATTCCTTATCACATCTTGAAGGAAGTCTGTGAACATTATTGTATTTATTTAAATATTAACAAGAAACACAACCTTTGGCAAGGTGGCTTTCATATCTGTAGCATGTTACCCTCTGTCACAACATCCTAATTAATATCAAAAGACTGGTTCCTTCAAACATTTAAGCATACAACCCCAAATCCCAAAATTTGGGACAGTATTAAAAATGCTAATAAAAACAAAAAGGAGTGATTTGTAAATTAGATTCACCCTTTGCTAAATTGAAAGCACTACAACTAAGCATTTTATGAGGGTTTTTTATGTACAGTCATTTCAAACAGATAATTGCAACACACTCCAAAAAAGTTGAGACAGGGGCAATTTAAGACTAATAACAATTTGACGAATTGAAATAACAAGGCGATGTGAAACAGGAGATTCTAAACAGGAGAGCCAATCGTGTCATAGTATATAGGGAGCCTCCAAAAACAGCCTAGTCCTTCAAGAGCAAAGATCATTCGAAACTTGTCAATTTGCCAACAAATACTTCAGCAAATAATCCAGCACTTTGAGAACAATGTTCCCCAAATACAAATTGGAAGGATTTTGGGCATTTCACCCTCTGCAGTGCACAATATAATTCAAATCTCAGTGTGTAAAGGGCAAGACGAAAACCACTTCTGAGGGAATCTCTGATCCCTCAGACATCACTGTTTTAAACAACATCATTAATCTGTAATAATCTATTACTTTAGTAAACCTTGTTAGTCAACACCACTCGCCGCTGCATCCACAGGTGCAAGTTAAGACTTAACTATGCAAAGCAGAAGCCCTACATCAACACTGTCCAGAAGCACTGCCGACTTCTCAGGGCTCGGTCTCATATTAGATGGAAAGAAGTGGAACCATGTTTTTTGGTCCAATGAGTCCACATTTCAAAAAGTTTTTGAAGAACACAGCCATCGCGTTTTCCAGGCCAAAGAGGAAAAGGACCATCCAAGCTGTTATTAGTGTCGGTCTAAAAGCCAGTGTCTGAATGTGCCAGGGGTGTGTCAGTGCCCATGGCATGGGAAACTCATCCATCTGTAAGAGCACCGTTAATGCAGACAGATATGTAAAAGTTTTGGAGTAACATATACTGCCATCTAGCACCGTCTTTTCCAGGGATGTTCCAGCATTTTCAGCAGGACAACTTCAAACAACATACTGGCCGAATAAGCAGAGAGTGCAGGTGCTAGATTGGCCTGCCTTCAGTCCTGTCCATCTCCAATTGAGAATGTGCAGTGCATTACGAAGTGCACAATATGGCAACGAAGACCCCGTACAATTGTGCAGCTGAAGACCTGCATAATGGATGTATGGAGGAAAATTCCAGGGTGAATATAATTTCCAAATCACTCCTTTATGTTTTTGTTTTGCATTTTTCTTACTGTCCCAACTTTTTCTCTGCAGTTTCCATCTGCCTGCCAACTGAGGCTCATTGGATGTTGGATGATGCAACTACACAACAACCCAAATCACAGGAGTAAAACTGGCTTCAACAGAGGAAAATATGCCTGTACCCAACCTGACTGAGATGTATTGGCATGATCTCAAATATCCTGATATCAAGCCGACTGAGATGAAATTGTAAGACCTAAAATTTCCTGAACTCAACCCGACTGAGATGCATTGACAAGACTTTAAATATCCTGATCTAAACCTGATTTAGATAATTGACATTACCTCAAGAAAGCATTTTACACCAGATATACCAAGAATATTTCTGAACAGAAACAGATCTCTAAAGAGGAATGGTTCAAAATATATCCTGACTATAGTACAGGTGTGATCTGCAAATACAAGAAACATTTTGTGGAGGTTAATGATTCCAAATGAGTTTCAACCACTTATTAAAGAGTTAGTTCATTTAAAAATGAAAATTCTCTCATAATTTATTCCCCTCATGCCATCTAAGATGCATTAAGTGCATGACTTTCTTAATTCAGCAGAACACAAACAAAGATTTGTATAAGAATATATAAGCTCTATAGGTCCGTTCAATGTACGTGAATGGTAGGCAGGCCTTTAAAGCTCCAAAAAGTAGATCAAGTCAGCATGAACATAATCCATCAAACACCAGTGGTTTAATCAATGTCTTCTAAAGTGATCTAGTTGGTTTTGGGTGAGAACAGACCAACTCTTTTTCACTATAATTCTCTGACTAGCAGACCTACTGTGTTTTTATTTATTTATATAAATTCGTAACACCTAAAATGTTTCTGCTTAATTTCCTATCTACTGAAACCATTCATCCATCCATCCATCCATCCATCCATAAACAACTGTGATTTGCCCATCCTGGCCAGCGCTGAGAAAAGTAACAGGTACCAATTGTCAGGAATGTCAAAGTGCCGTTTTGCATTTGAATCCTAGAATGTTTTACATCTCATTGGAGACACTTTGCACTGGATAGTAAAAATATGCCAATGTGCAGAGGAAAGAAATTCATATACATCTGGGATGTCTTGAGGGTGAGTAAATGATGAGAATTTTCATTTTTGCTGAACTCTCTCTTTAAGTCCAAGGGTTTACATACTTTTTCCATCCTGCACTATGAATGTTTACACTGTATGTTCATACCAGGGAAAAGATTGATGCAGAACGGCTAGCAGGGACTGAGCAACTTCAGTGCCCTTAAGTTCTGTCAGGTAATGTGTCATTTGAAGTGAACTATGATTTTGTGTCTGGGCTTGTTGAAACTCTGCACAAGCCAATTTCTCTATGAAGGTCAAGAGTTAAATAGTACCGGCTCAGGTTTGAGCACATAAATCACGTCTTTTTAACAAGAAAGTGTGTGGGTGTTGGGATGTGGATGCAAGGGACATTATTACATAGAGTCAGTCAATTGTAGAATTTAATTTGATGGTGAACTACTCCTTCAAGCCATTCCGGAACATTACAAATGCTAATTCGTAAATCCCCAATACTGATGCTTCTACCATAGCATAAAACCTGGAGAGTGAACAATGTACACTCTTTCGGAAAAGTGTTCCCATGAATATCAACCATCCTGGCACAACCTGAAACAACCCTTCCTCTTCAATGGTACTGACTCCTGAGGAGCATGTTGGGACTGTTTGATGTAATGCGTCTTCATCATTATCTGGGATGCTGAAGAAAGTGAGAGCTGCTATCACTGGACGAGCAGATGGAAGGGGCATTGTAATGTCCCTTTTCTTCTCTCACTGATAGTCTTCCAGCTTCAGGCCCTCTAGCTGCACTACAATCTGCTGTCCCTGTAGTCTTGAGAGGTTGCCGGGAGCCCAAAGTAATTGGAATGATTATTGTAATTAGTCTGACATGCTTGTTTGATTCATTAAGAGTTTAAAGGCTGAAGACAACTTGGAACAGTACTGTACACTTTGTAGCATTGCATGCAAACCAATTTATGTTTGATAATGTACTCAGATAAAGTACTCAGTTCCCATAAACAACTTCTGGCCAACAACATATGCTTATATGAGACTATGGTCTTCTTTGCAACAACGCTGGTGTGTTTTTGTTTTGTTTTGTTTCTGATCATGAGATCACTGAAATCAGTGATCTCTTGTGTATGTATGCAGCATACTAATGTGTAAAGAAAAAGTGTGCAAATATTTAATTTCTGAGAAAATGGTGTGAAATGGCTTTTCTAGAAATGACATTAAAGTCTAGGCCAAATTCTCAGTGCATCCTTTTTTACAGAATGACAAATCTTTTCACATCAGCACTAGGGTTGTGCCGTGATGGCTGACCAACATCACGATGTAGAGCCACCATCGTGATGCCACGCCCCCTTTTGCGAGTCTTGCTAGAGTTACTCACTAATCCTTGTCTCTTCTATAGTTAAACTAAAAACTTTGCAGGGATTGCTCTGTAAATTAAATTGAGAATATAACTAATGCATATATGCTATTTTAAATACTGTAGTATATGCCAGAGACGTGACGTGTTAGTCTGTGAAAATACTGTGTCAGGCAGGCTACACAAATATTGATCTTGACATTGTTAGCTTCTTGTCTTTTTTTTACATGTCTTACACTGTACATTTAGATTAAAATATTTTATGTTGTAGGCTACAAGAAAATAGCCTTTATTAATTAATTATTAGTAGTTGTAGTGTCTCAGAAAATCTTGCTCATTGTCACATAGCTCTTGTATACACTGAAGCGGCAGTTTAAGATAAACCCAGACCAGCGAACGTCAAATAACTTTTATCTGGTTAATACTTTTAAAGAAAATTTTCCTTGGCCATAAATCCATAATGTCAAATCAAATGAAAGAAACAAGGTGAATATGAAAAACACACATTTATTAAAACATAGAAGAACAACAAATAAAGAACAAGAAAACGGAACAACACTCAGACCGAAACTCGGCATTAACATTTTACTTATAATTAGCAGCACAATTAACTTCAGCACAGGCTACAAAATAAATTATGTTATTGAAATATTGTAAAGTGGTCACATGAACTACACAAATGAACGTTTAAAAAATAATATGCAAAATCGAATAGCTCCGCAACGGATGGCGAAAAATGCGTAAAGTCTAATATCTTATTTAAATTTATTTTATTTAAACTTATTTAAGACCATATTTAAATTTCTATGTTTCTGGCCAGAAATACCAACATATTCACTTTATCTGGTTTTAATAAGCTGCGGATTGGAGTAACTACACTACCCGCTGTGCTGAAGACCAGCTCTGATGGAGTACTGGTAGCACACAGATATTTCCGTGCTAATCTTGCCATGAACGGAAACCTTTTGTCGTTCGTTTTCCACCAAGTCAGCGGGTCCTCTTCCCCATCAATGGCCATTTCCTGCAGGTACATGGTCATTTCTGCCTCAACCTTTTGCTCATCAGTGAGTAAAATAACGAAATTATAGTTTTTAAGTGGAAAATAGTATTTATGTAACGAGATATATTAAAATAAAAAGTTCACAACTCTTCTTAAGTGAAAGCTAAAAAAAAAGCTTCACGTGTCGTGCAACCCACTGATAAAGCACCGACGAGTCATTACTTGGGTTAGTAAAATAACGAAATTATAATTTTTCATATAATTTTTGAAAATTATATGAAATTATATAATCCCCGCCCCACCCCACCGACGATATCATCGTCCATCGCAATGTTTTACTGTCAACATCGTCAACTGCCAATTTAGGGGACATCGCCCAACCCTAATCAGCACCATATTTGATTTATGACATACATGAAAACAAGGCTGTGAGGGATAGACTTACAGTCTCTTTATTGGGATCCACTGTATAAAGCTCCCAGATCATATCTAATTTTCCACAAATAATGTTTGCTGGAGGTTTTTGTCAACTGAAATTTAAAGGAAAGATGTTTTCTTTTTAATGCTTCATCAGCGGAGAGATCAAAAACACTTTAAACAACCTTACAACCCATTGAATTGACTAAGTCTTATCACTTACAGCCTCGTTGTCATTCTCTTCAAAATGTAAAGATGGCACTGCTATGAATAAGGTCCATTCCGATTCTGAATTTTGCAGATGTCCTTTTTTTAAACCTGTCAAAATAAAACATTTTCAAAATCGAAAACAAAATCCTACATTTTTCTCATTCAACGTCTGTAAAAATCATGTTGCAAATTACCTACTTTTTTCTTTGGCTATCTCAGGCCTCCACTGAGAAATCTAATCATGTCTGAATAGGAATGTCTGTAATTGCAGTATTTATTTTGGGGGGGGGGGGGTTAAAATAATATTTAAGGTTAGTTGTTCAAGTGTTGCTGATATCTCATCTGACAAGAAACTAGGCCAGGGAAATTTAACATGTTAATTTCTGTGATTAATAGCTTTTGTTCAACACGTTGTTAAACTTTCAAGAGGTCATGGTTTTAACTAATATTATTATGTTTAAGTTTTATTTACAATTGTATTTATGATCAAATTTATATAGGTACTTTTTCACCTTTTTGTATTAGAGTGATTTTTAAGCCACAGGTGCTGGTGGAAGAAGTTGGAGAGGGTAACATATGTGGATTTGGGGAGGTGGTATAAATGATTTTTTTTTACCACTTCATTATGTTAACTATATTTTCATTTTTTGAAGTGTAATTTTAATTTGGAAAATATTTTGGGTTTAAAATACTTCTTAGTGTTTCAATAAGTTAATTTTATTTTTAAAGCAACATTGACCGGTAGAAGTGAAGTGGGTGCAAAAACCTTCTAACCTGTGATACAATCACTGTTAATACTAGCCATGATTTGGGCATCAATTAATCAATATGATTATATGATATTAATTTAATTCTCTATAATTTAACAGAACCTACATCCAAATCCTTATGGATACAACATTTTCCATGTGTATAAATGAAGCCTGTCACTAGAAATATGCCTCACATTCAACAAGGATTAAGTTAAAGCACAAAACTATATTTTTATTTTTCATTGCATACAGTCCATTTACACTACCAACTTCTTATGAATGTGCTGTTTGTTTAAGTGTGGAATGGACTATAGAATACCCAGAGAAGAACCTGAGAATTAAACTGCAATTGACGCAGCCCATTAGACTTTGTGCGTGTAATTTCTCCAAACCCACTTGCCCCTAGACTTAGCACAGGTTTGCAGAAAATAAGACCAAAACTTCAAGGCCATGCTGTGCTTAGCACGCTAAAAATCAAAGACATTGCATGATAATTGCAACTCAAACATTGTTTAAAAAACTACTACTGTCAAAATAGTGCTTAAGTAGAAAATTTCTCTTTAGCATTATTACAAAAAAAATGCTCCTTTAATCTCTAGCTAATCACTTCAACTCTGCATTTCAGGGTATCCTTGACATTTTTCACTTAGTTAAGTGCAAGTGAGGTGGCTTGAAAAAAGAAGTAATAAGAGAAAGGGACCAAGAAGGAAAAAACACTGAATGCAGAGAGCAGCTCATGCTTCATGTGTTCCAGATTGTGAGAAATAACCTTCAACTAAACTCGATAAGCGAGATGTGCAGAGGGCCATGGGGCTGGAAGGCATCAGTCACTGACAGGGCGAAGGCCCTGGAGGACTATAAATAACCCTGCAGAGGTGTCTGCATGCAGGGCAGCTGAGTATTGACAGCCCCCTCAACTGACAGCAGCACCAGGCGCCACCGGTGTCAGCCAGCAGTACAATGGCTCCAAAAACCACAGCCAACATTGACTCTTATTAAGAATTGGAAACCCTTTTGTGAACCTAGAGGGTAGCAATTATTTTGGATATAGGACATTTGCAGCCTAGCTGACTTGCAGACAGTAATTGAATGACTGTAAGAAAGAATTTAACTGAACAATGCGAACACAAGTAAACTAATAAGAGAAGAGAAGCTGCATTGACATAGAGTAGGTCCGGTTAGCTGAAGCCCTGAAGTTGAAGTGGCTATTGTTACAACTCAATTGTTGATTAATGCTAGTTTTCTTGTTTGTGAATTTAAAATTTATGGAATGGATCTGTTTGTTGAAGCAACCCGACCAGCAACATTGGCTAAACCAGTGGCGTGAGTTTGTTTTCAAACAGGTTTCTTGACCATTTCTCCCATCTGCCATTGTTCAAAAAATAAATAGTCCTTCCCCAATCACTTGCATTTCCGTTAGGTGACAATATTAGCGCAAAAATTACAAATTAATATATAATTCAACTTTTCATGTTTTTGCACATGCACTACCTGAGTGACAATTGTTTCTTTTTCATGCTTGAAAGAAGTAAAATGAGACCACGCATCACTATCTGTGCTCCTCACAGAACATCATCTTCTACATAAATCATTTCTGATTTCATGCAGTGCATTAAATCATTAGACGCTCAGTGATTTCACAAAACAAAAGGAAAGCTCAAGTTAATTTCAGCAGGAGGTTAAGAGAAAAGCTGCAGGAAGAAAATAAGGAGTTAAGCTATGAAGTTTTTGAAGCTTGGCTTGATTCAACACTGAATGCCTTTGATGAAATTGTGTATGAGGTTTTACCTTGTCCACATGCTTTTATTTTTAAATATATCAGAAGGGACAATTAGCATCAATAAGCCGATCTATAAGCAATTACAAGCCCACTGTGCCTAAATAAGTACATGCAGTAACCAAGGCATTTTCTGTGTGTGGGATAAAACACAGTTGGACTAAAGCCAGATGATAAAGCCTTTTAACTCTTTTTAGTAAAATTTGGTTCAATATATATGGCTCCTTTAGCTCAGCTGGTAGAATGTGGAACTAGCAATGTCAGGGACATGGGTTCAATTCACAAGGATCACATTGCTGATTGAATATATATCTTGAAAGCACTTACAGTCGCTTTAAAAGCATCTGCCATATGCATAAATGTAAATGTAATCTTGATTCAGCTTCATTTTGTTTTATCAAAGAAGTGAAAGAAATTGTGAACTTGCCGGAATCATCCAATTGGCCAGATCTCCATACTTGGATACCTGCATGGCACCTAACATTGTCAAGTTGATATGGCCCCTAGAAGAAAAGAAGCAAAATCAAAAATAACTCTGTAGTATCATAGCTAATTATATAAACAGACTCAGATATTGACACAATAGCTCCTTTAACCTTATGTTTGGTCTCACAAAACTTTTATTATTTAATTACAAATATATTTAAAGTGTGTGGAACAATAGAATTTGGATTCAGTGCTTTAAAAATGCCTCCGTTAAAGTACTACAAACTGGAGCCTCCTTTTTCTTCAATTTAGAAATGAGGACAACATTAAGCCGCTATTTTATTTATTTATTTGTCTTTTTCATACAATGAAACCATATAGTGACCAGGGGCTCTCAAGCTCAAAGGACAAAAAAGCACCTTAAAAAAACAACAAAAAGAAGAGTTTCAGAAATACAAATTCTCTCATTATTTACTTACCCTTCCAATATCCCAGGTGTGTCTGACTTTCTTCACCAGAACACATTTGAAGAAAAATAGAAGAATATCTTAGCTCAGTTGGTCCTTAAAATGTTAGTGATTTTCTTTTGAATCTCCAAAAATCCCAGACAGGCATCATAAACATCCTCCATACGACAGCAGCTGTTAAATTAATGTCTTCTAAAGTGACACAAATTCTTTTGGTGCGAAAAAGATACACATTTAAGTACTTTTTTAACTCTAAATTATGCTTCCATCCTGCATGTGACGTAATCGCAATGGCATTTGAACCATGCAAGAACTGAGGCAAGAGCATCACAGCCGGAAGAGCAGCACTGTTTACTGGTGAGGAGGAACACTGTACAGTAGCTTGGTTGGTTTTGGATACGATCTGTTATTATCTGTTTCTTTACTCACAATGGCGCGTTTATGTGCTTATCCAGGAAGTCTCAACCTGGAGGAGAACGTGAGATTACGTCCATAAAATGTCAATGCGAATACAATGAGACCGTTTGGACTCCATCCTCTCGTAAAGCTTACCCAAAGCGATAGATTACAGTTAAAAAGTACTTAAATATTTATATTTTTCACACTAAAAGAGATCGTATTGCTTTAGAATAGCTGGTGTGTGGTGAGTGTACTGGTGCAATATGGCTGCCGTTGCATCATCCAAGTGGATGCTGCACACTGGTGGTGGTTGATGAGATTCCACCTATACTATGTAAAGCACTTTAAGTGCCTAGAAAAGTGCTATATAAATGTAAGGAATTATTATTATTATTTGTATTAATTTAACAGCTGGTGTCGTATGGATGACGGGAACATCATTGTATTTTTCAAATCTCATTCGTGTACCTGCATTAAAACTGTGTGTGAAGGGATCGATTAAGAGACACGCAAGAGATGATGGCTTTGGCATTATTGACAAATCTCAAAATTATGTGCAAGAGCTTCGGCAGCAGTGAAGAATAACTACAATAACTTACAAAAATAACTACTCAAATTTGCTGTCCTATGGCTTTGGAAGGATTGGGATACAGTGCACCAGTCATATGGACAAATTTGATGGTACTTTTTTGCCCTTTTTGCTTGCAAGTCCCTAGTATAATGCTTTTGTTATATTGAAAAGAAAAGTGAGAACACCTTCAAAACGTCTCCTTTTGTGTTCCTCAGAAGAAAGAATGTTTATACGGGTTTGGAACGGCATGAGGGTGTGTAAATAAGGATCATTTTCTGTGAATTATTGCTGTAAAGACTGTAAAGACAGTAGTTCATGCTCAATATGCACTTGATTTGGGCAAAACTGTCCATTTCAAATGCCCATCCAAATAATATCACTACCAACTTGCCAACAAACTAGAATGAAATCATTTGAGTGTGCAATATCCTGTGTGCCATCACGTCTACCCTGTTGGATTGAAATAGTGCACCACTAAACCACTGGCTTGTCAGAAAGTCTAGTCACGAACCTATGTGCAGACTGTAAGTGGGTGGAAGGTCTATATACCTAATGTATGTGCTGTCATGACTCACCTTGTGCTGGGTACAGCAAAAATCCCATGACCATTCTTTATGCTCCCTACTGCACTGGACAATTAAAGCCTAAATATATGACCGCTGCTGGAGTCGCAGACAGTGAACACAAAAATACTTGCAAGGCATGTGGGAAGAAGGCGTCAGCCATCCGTGGAAAATCGATAAGACCCATAAAATATCGACATGGAGGACTCTGAATGACATGGGACTATTGTCTAACAAATGGCTCATGCAAATAGCTCAGTCCCACAGGAGCAACAATATTACAGACGAACACAAACCTACAATCTGACCTTAGTAAAACAGGCTGAATGGTTCACATGGCTTACAGTAACTGTTATGATAGCAGACAAAAATATTAAAGGAATAGTTCAAGCCAAAATGAAAATTAATACATTATTTACCCCCCTCATGTTGTTCCAAACCGGCCTCTTTTTCTTCTGTGGAACACCAAAAAAAAAAACAATGCCTCGATCCATAGCCTAACATTGGAAAGCCGATACAATCACTGTTAATACTAACCATGATTTGTGTGTCGGTAGATCAATTTGATTAATAATGCCTACATTCTCAATAACGTAAGGGAGCCTACATGTCCTGATGAGAATCACAGTTTCCATGCATATAAATGAAGCCTGTCACAAGAAATATGCCAGACATTCAACAAGGATGCAGTTAATGCACAAAAGAACATGGCAATTTTTCAATTCTTCTAATTCATTGCATACTGTCCATTTACACTATCAGCTTCTTATGAATGTGCCGTCTTTGTTTATTTCACTGGTGCTTGAAAGGGTGTGGACTATTTATAAAGACGCTGACAGTGCAATAACCGCAGAAGAACCTCAGAATTAAATTGCACTTGACCCAGCGCATTAGTGCTTTGCATGAGCAATTTTACCAAATTTATGCCTAGACTTAGCACATGCTTGCATGAAAAATACCAAAATGTGATGACAATGCCCACTAACTTTGTGCTTATGACATATCGAATAACGCTGCACCTAGTGTTCCTAAAATAAGGCAATCGGTCTGTCAAGATCCAAAACTACAAAAAGAACCAAAATAAATTTACTAAATAAGGTACATTTTACTTGTTCATTATATTTTTAATCTGCTGAAGTCATAAGAACAAGTAAAATTTAAGTTAAACTCAAGTAAGTTTTCTCTAAAATTCTTGTCATCTATCCTAGCTCTTCTTGGTGTTCAGGAGAGCTCACGAGGGAAGTAGCATTGTTTGATCTTTTCAATTAAATGGTTCATCCAGCTCACAAAACAGGTCAGAATGATTTATTTAGGAAACGGACTGATCTAGTTCCTCACTGATTCAATGATTCAGTCACAACAGTTAACAGCTCACTTCAGGGGAAGATTATAAGTATATAAATGACCTAAATTTCTGTCTGTTCCTCAAGCCTTTATCATATGGCTTCAGAACATAGCACAAATGTCATATGAACAAGTTTCATGGTGTTTTTATAGTGCTTTTTTGGGAGTTTGACAGACATGGTTGCAATGATTTGTAGTAGTTTAGAAAGTAGTAAAGATCATTCAAAATTCTCCCTCTGAATTTCATGGAAACACTAGCATCATTAAAATGATTCAAACTAACATCAATACGTTACATTGAGCAAAATTTAAAATGGTGTTGTCAGAAAATTGATATTCACAGACACGCACACACAGGATCCACAATCACACACATGCACTTAGGAGCAACAAGAGGCAATTGCTTTATTGACAGCGCCGCATGTCCTCTCCATGAAGGCCAGATCAGCGCCAGCAGAGACAAAGCACCTTCGTTCCGGCTCGTCTCTGAGCAATACAGAAAGCGTCCAATTAAAGTAACCACCTGTTTTGACAGAGCTGATATGTCAGCAAATGTGGCCTGAGGCGCAGCCACCATCGTGGTAGACTCATTACACATTTTGCCTCAACTCCGTCCCACACTTTCTCCATTAACACTCAGCAAACAATCCCTCAGCCACTCAATTCTTACACCCCAAAACAGCCACACCACATAATTTGGCACAAAAAAAACATTTTGTTTATTATTAGACTATCTAAGTGGGCTCTTCCACCCACAGCTGGCTAATTTAAAAGTGTCAGAATCTGGGTCAAAGTACTCTGGGGCCGGTTGCACCAGCTATACATAAGTTACAACTTAGCCTATTTGTGGCGTGAATGGGCCCAAGTCACAATTTATGCACTACTAAATATGTGAGCGTTGCACCATTTAACTTAGGCAGAACATAACCCTTTGTATAAGCTAAATATTTAAGGAAGCCTCCAAGCAGGAGTAATGGACATAATAAAAACAGCAGACTCAATGAGCTCATGTTTTGGTTGACATCTTCAGTCCTTTCAACATATGATGTTGGCACTCGTTTACATTTACCTGAGAAAACATTATGTAAAAACATCTTCAGCGTGAAACTGATCTAACGGTGCACTTTCCTGTGTACGCTGCCTGGTGTCAAGTTTCAACATATACAATATATATACACATATATATATATACACATACATACACATACATATACACACACACACACACACACACACACACTTTAGTATATTAAAATGAATAAAAGTCTATTTTTCAAGCTTGTTGTACTAGCATTTACTTATCGCCCCTTATTTATTTTAGATACAGTTCCTATATATTGTTAATTACAGAGTGCAAATATACTGTTGATCAAATCTTGTTTTATTACGCATCATATTTTAATGGGGACATAATTTATTACAGCTGACAGTTACGTGAGCAAACAAGGTTTGAACATCACTCGTAACAAGATCAAACTGAAATTCACGGCTTTTTAATTCTTCGGTGTACAAATTTGAAGACTGATTATTGGATCAATACAAGTAAAGTCATATTATGTGACTATGCATTACGTTATGCAGAGCTTACGACCTACTAGTTAAGAACTTGCCATAAGAACAGGTGGTGCAACCCTATTTTGGTCATTTATACAGTATTTTGTGGGAAAGCTTAGCCTGCTGAAAAGACAGCTTGAATTAATTTTCATGCTGGTCTTAAGTTGGTTTATGCTGGTCTAGCTTGTTCTCCATCATGTAAAAATCATTTGATGAAGTACTATTGATATGACCAATAAAAAAAACACCTGCTTTCCACAAGCAATAATAACGCAACGTCAATTACGGTAGGCAAACAGCACAACATTCTGTGAATAAGGAATTTAGCAAATACAAGCAGTAATTCTGACAGAATACAAGTTTGAATGTTAAACTTAAATATGATTCTTCATCTTACCCTCTGATCATGGCAAAGGAATCATCGCTAGAGAAATAGGAGGCTCCAGGAAGAACTGTGACAGTTTCTTTACCTGAAAGGTGAGAGTGAAATGGAAAGAGCTTTTATTTTAGTTCTGAATGGATAAAAGGAGAAATGAAAAGGCAATTTATGCTAATGCTGTGTAAAAGTATGAAAGTGAGGACAATTATTACCAGCATTGATGAGATCGGCATCAACCTCTTCCTCTGTTGGGTATGGGCCCTGAATTATTTAAAGAGCAAAAAAACAGTGCTCTTGAATGCATTTATGATAACTGCAAAATCACTCAATTTAATACAGAAATAAATGACAACAATGTGTTAAGTTAATCAGACCCAAGGATTTAAATGGATATTCATATGAATAAAATAAATGTTTACAGAACTAACACTTTAGTCTAAACTCTAAATTTTATCCGTTTAAACACTGGCAGCCAAAAGTTTGGAATAATGTACAGATTTTGCTCTTATGGAAAGAAATTAACTGATCACACAGTATAGTCAGGACATTAATAACATGAAAATTTACAATTACAATTTGAAGAAAATGCTCAGAACTTCTTAAACTACTTCAAAGATTTCTCATAAAAAAAATCCTCCATGTGCAGCAATGTCAGCTTTGCAGATCCTTGGCATTCTAGTTGTCAAATTTGTCCAGATTCTCAGATGTCATTTCACCCCATGATTCCTCCTGTAGCACTTGCCATAGATGTGGCTGTCTTGTCGAGCACATCTCACGCACCTTACAGTCTAGCTGATCCCACAAAAGCTCAATGGGTTTAAGATCCATAACACTCTTTTCCAATTATCTGTTGTCCAATGTCTGTGTTTCTTTGCCCACTCTAACATTTTCTTTTTGTGTTTGTTTCAAAAGTGGGTTTTCTTTGCAATTCTTCCCATAAGGCCTGCACCCCTGAATCTTCTCTTTACTGTTATACATGAAACTGGTGTTGAGCAGATATAATTCAATGAAGCTGTCAGCTGAGGACACGTGAGGCAAACTATAGACTCTGATGTACTTATCCTCTTGTTTAGTTGTACATCTGGGCCTTCCACATTTCTTTCTGTCCTTGTTAGAGACAGTTTCCTTTGTCTTTGAAGACTGTAGGCAAATTTGGCAATTTCAAGCATTGTATAGCCTTCATTCCTCAAAACAATAATTGACTGATGAATTTTTAGAGAAAGCGGTTTCTTTTTTGCCATTTTTGACCTATTATTGACCTTAAGAAATGCCATGCCAGTCTATTGCATACTGTGGTAACTCAAAAACAAAAGACAAAGACAATGTTAAGCTTCATTTAATGAACCAAATAGCTTTCAACTGTGTTTGATATAATGGCAAGTGATTTTCTAGTACCAAATTAGCAATTTAGCATGATTACTCAAGGATAAGGTGTTGGAGTGATGGCTGCTAGAAATGGTGTCTGTCTAGATTTTATCAAAAATAACTTTTTTTAAATAGTGATGGTGCTGTTTTTTACATCAGTAATATCCTGACTATACTTTGTGATCAGTTGAATGTCACTTTGGTGAATTAAAGTACCAATTTCCTTCAGAAACAGCTAAATCTGTCATTATTCCAAACATTTGGCCGGCAGTATATATGATAACTATATTAGATACCAGTAACATCTTTTCCATGATTATTCCTATCATACAAGCTACATATGTACTATTGTGGAATATATATTTCCACAGTAATTTATACTTCTGCAAGTCAATATTGAATTGTAAAGGGATAGTTCACCCAAAAATTTTAATTCTGTCAAAATTTACTCACCCGCAAATCCGTATGACTGTCATTCTTCCATGGAACACACAAGGAGACATTTTTAAGTATGTATGGGTCACTCTTGTCCATGCACTTACAATAAAAGGGTTTCAAGCTTCAAAAAGGATACAAAAGCCTCACAAAATTTGTCCACAAGTAATAGTTTTGTGTGCAACAGACCAAAATTGATAAACTTCTCATTCATTATAATCGCATAGAAAAGAGCAACCACTTCCTTCATCAAAATTTCTACTTTTGTGTTTCATTGAAGAAATAAGGTCGACATTTTGGAATGACATGAGGGACAGTAAACAATGGTAGAATTTTCCTTTTAGGTGAATTACTCCATTTTAAATGCAATTAAAATAAAGTTTTAAGAACAATTATTTTGCTGTCTATTTAACAGCTTAAATTCCTCTGCAACAAAAAGCTTTGAAAGGAAAACTTACCAGTCCCAAAATGCCATTTTCACTCTGCAGGTGGACAGTAATATCTGGTTTAATGAAATTACTGGCCAGCATGGGAATTCCAATGCCCAGGTTAGCTATAAAACGTTTATTAAACTGCATTAATGGATTTCCGTGAAAGACTAAAATAAACATCAATAAACATTAAACATATGTTTACAATAATCTTCATTACAAATTAAAAGATAAAATTGGAGTCCTATGAGATTAAAATAATAAACAGAAGTGACATGGTCTAAAACATCCATCTAAAACAAACTCACACATTCAAGTTTGTTTTTGGCTAGATACTTTTAACTGAGAAATATTTTGACATCGTACCCACTCTTCAATTTAATAATAATTTCTCTGTACTTTTACACCACTGAAATTCTGTCAATTTTCACAAGCATACCATACATTCCATCTTCAAACTCGAGTGCAGCTCTGCGGATAATCCTCTCTCTCAAAACTTCAGAGTCTTTCTTGGGTTTGGGCTTTTCAGTCTGGCATTTCTTTACTGTGCGCCTCTGCCAAGGTTCAAACAGAGGGGCAGCAATATAAGACATATGATGGGAGATAAATGTATAAAGGAAAAGTGACAGAAATGAGCGGAACATTCAAGCAGCCTCACCTCAATCCGCTTCTCGTAGCGATCTCCTCTTACGATTCTGTGGATGTAGACACTGGGGATGTGGATGTCTTCGGCTGCAAACGTGCCTACGTCAACAATTTCCTCCACCTGAAGACAGCAACATTAGATTATTTCAAAATTGAAAAGCGGGAAAAGCTTCACTACACACGGACACAGACACAGACATCACGGCACGCTGACCCCGCCCCTGCACTAAAGACACCTCACATTAAACTAGAGTCTTAAACATTTCACTATTGCCACAATCACAATAAAACACCTCCTTGTGGGACAGTACACTTGAGAATTGTCTGTCTGTGCCTCATTCATCCTGCCACAGTACATAAACTCAATTTAGAATAAAAAAGAAAATTAATACTGTTGTCACGTTAATTATTAAGCCAATATTAATAAAGGATAATACCATGTCTGGCTAGATGCAAACAGTGAAGAAACAAACTGCCATTTCATTTAGGTGTGCCCCGTGGCCATGTATGCTGATGAAATAAATTACAAACAAATGTTAAACTGCAAATAACTTGTAATTGTCTCATTATATTTCAGTAGATATTTAGCCTTTGACAATGCTTTTAGAAGGCTCTTAAAACCATAAGCAAAGACGGCAGTGAATGGTAATTCAACAGAATAAATGTGAAGGCTAAAGAATAGCTTTCTCCAGGTATTACAGACCTCCCGGTGTGAAACCATTTAAAAGAACAGTTCTGCTTCTGCTCTGCATCATCATCATTCATAATCTTCTCTCTGCTTTCAATCATCACAGTTGAAAAAAGTACCCTACATTTCATGTAAAAATGGTTGAGTGCATACGCACGCACTTTTGCATAAACCCTGTGTGATAATGCTTTAATACAGAGATCATGATTCATCATGTAGGATTGTGGCAGGGCGGAGGGCAGGGCCGGGTCGTGATCCTACACACCCGGTCCCGTATTAGGCTAATTAAGCCACCGTGAGGGATAGAGGTCGACTGCAGAGGATCGTGCGGGGAGAGATAGATCGTTTACGGACATTGTTTATGTTGTCTTTAAAGTTTCTCATTAAAATATTATTTATATCGTCAAGCCGGTTCTCGCCTCCTCCTTTCATTGATCCTGTTACAAGGACAAAATGTAAAACCAACTCGAACCACAGGTTCACACCTTACCGTCCAATGTCCCTGATCCAGCTAGACGTTAAAATATTGTCAAAAATGTTGGCTAAATTATTAAGTTATGACATCTCTTATACATATAGATCAGGTGGGGTTTATTCAGGGACGTAGCTCTTCTGATAACATTAGGCGTTTCATTAATGTCATGTGGGTAGTGGCAAACAATCAGAATCCAGTCGCTGCCATCTCACTTGACACCAAAAAGGCATTTGATATGGTAGAATGGGATTATCTTTTTAAGATTTTGGAAATGTACAGGTTCGAGAATACTTTTATTGGGTGGATTAAGGTACTTTATAGACACCTGGTAGTAGCGGTTCAAACAAATATTTTACTCTAGATAGGGGCCCCCAGCAGGGTTGCCGTCTTTCCCCCTTATTGTTCTGTCTTGCCCTGGAACCATTAGCAGCCACGATAAGAAAGGAGGATGATTTTCCAGGGGTGGTGGCAGGAGGCCTGCACATAAGCATTTGCTTTACACAGATGATATTTTATTATTTGTCTCTGACCCTACTATATCTATGCCTTGCCTCCACAGAATTAATAATTCCTTTTCTAAATTCTCAGGATACAGATTGAATTGATCTAAATCTGAAGCTTTGGCTCTGACAGCATACTGCCAAGTGACTGCTTTCTGCCGGGCACCTTCCAGTGGCCCAAACAGGGCATTACGTTTTTGGGTATTTTATTACCACCAAATTTGTGTGATCTAGTTAGAGATAATTTTGACCCTTTAATAAAAAGGTTTGAGTGATGTGGGCAGGTGGGCTTCATTATATTTATCTATGACTGGGAAGTTTAATGTTATTAAAATGAATTGTATTCCAAAATTCAACTACCTGCTATAATCCCTCCCTATAGATGTCCCCCTCTCTTATTCAAGCAATATGATAGCATAGCGAATTCCTTCATTTGAAATGGTAAACGTTTCATATTACACTTCAGTAAGTTACATAAGCCGACTGACAAAGGTGGGCTAGGCCTAGCCAAGATTTTGTTTTATAATTATGCATTCGGTCTCAGACATTTGGCTCATTGGTCGCTCCCACCATGAGCCCATCCCTGGTTTGTATTGAACAGGAAGTTCTTTCCCCTATTTTGCCATTACAAAGCCTTTCTATCAAACTAACCAGGGAAGTTAAGTTACACCCCGTTATCTTGCATTTGCACTCGGTATGGACAAAAGTGTCCAGAGTGTTTAATTCGGACATTTATTAAAATGTAGCCTCAAGCATATGGCTGAACCCAAAAATGTATTAATAAGTCCCCTTTATGCAGGACAAAGTGGAATGTGAGGGAGGTTGTTTTTCTTACCCCCTTTTCTCCCAATTTTGAATGGCCATTTCCCACTACTTAGTATGTCCTCATGGGGACATGATTACTCACCTCAATCCGGGTGGCAGAGGACAAGTCTCAGTTGCCTCTGTATCTGAGACTGTCAATCCACACATCTTGTCATGTGGCTCGTCATGCATGACAATGCGGAGACTCCGAATGTGGTTGGCTCATGCTACCCTCCCCAATCCACACACAACTTACCACTTGGCCCATTGAGAGTGAGAACCACTAATCATGACCACAAGGAGGTTACCCCATGTGACTCTACCCTCCCTAGCAACCAGGCCAATTTGGTTGCTTAGGAGACCTGGCTGGAGTCATGAGAGTAGAGTGTTAAGATCCTTTGAAAATATGGTTCAACATTTTGGGATTCCCAGTTCTCAGTTCTTTAGGTATTTACAGCTGCGCCACCTGCTCTGTTCTTTTTTGGGAGTAGCATACACCGCACTAAAGAGGCAGATACTTTGGGAGTGGTGAGCACTGCTTTTGGAAAAGGTCATGAAGCAGTGTATTACTCCCTACTAATTCCAAGTCTGGGAGACGGAGCTTCAGCTTCTCTCAAGAAATAATGGAAGAAAGATTTAAACTTGGTATTGAAGGAGGGAGTGTGGGCTAGGATTTAAAAAAAAAAAAAACTTTTCTGTTATGTTTATTTCATTTGTTGAATGGAATCAATTAAAATTGTTAATAATTTATTTCCATCCACATCCTGCTGTGTTGAATTTTGTTGTTGTACCGGTTCTGTTTGTGCTTGCAATGACAGCACAAAGCCCAACACACTGCTTTACAGACAGTGCCGGTGAGACCTCAGATCAGCCCTTTGAAGGCCCAAAATGAGCTCTTAAAATAATTAACAAACTCTTAGGCTCTGATAAAGGCTTTGTGGAGAAAACACACTTTGCCGAGAACCAAGTTGATAAGCCCAAAACCCGTTTAAGCCCTGTATACGTGCACAAACAGAGATCAAAGGCCACGCTCCCAAAGACCCCACCAGCACGACTTTGCTTGTTAATTTCAATAGGCTTGAGTGTCGCACATAAAGAGACATTTCCTGAAATGGGTATTACGAGTTGACCTCAGCATGCAGCATCTTTGGTGAGGGCAAAAAGATGAGCCTAGTGTAGCTATTGTCATAGTTATCACAGGCGTTTGGCATTTTATCATTAGCCAGGCTGCACAGGACAGTGAGTGATTGAAGGGCTCAGGGTTCTAGACGGCCTAAGGGTCTAAGGCGGAACACAAAATAAAATCTGTAGTAGTTAGCAACACTCTCTCTGCAGAGTTCTGTGCCCCATTAACCCTTTATATACCGTAACCACACACATACCACACTATTTAAAGCAAGAATGTAACAAAATATTCAAGATTGGGGGGACCAAATATAAAAGTTTTAATAATCAAGAAAAAAAAAAAACACTTTGAAAGGTAAAAACATAAATACTACTTTACATTACGGCATTTATGTAATATTAAAGATGGCACATTTGCCTTGGTGTTGAATCACAGTGAAAGCCATGACAACCACCTTTTTAGATTCTGAATACTTTATTCTGATTGGTTAAATTGTGTAATTGACTGCTGTCCAAGGCAATCGATTTCCTATACACAGTTGAAATCAGAAATGTACATGCACCTTAGCCAATACATTAAACCTCAGTTTTTCACAATTACTGACATTTAAGCGTAGAAAACATTCCGTCCTAGGTCAATTAGGATCACTACTTTATTTTAAGAAAGTGAAATGTCAGAATTATAGTAGAGAGAATGAATTAACATACACTTTGTTAGTATTTGGTAGCATTGCTGTGCTTTGAGATCGATGCAATAATCTGTGTGACACAGAGGAGAAAAAGAGGTGTGCGCTGTAAAATGCACGCAGTTTAATCACTATAAAAATAGAAAGTGGATGCACACGGAAAATGCACGCAGTTAAAACGCGATAAGAGAATAGCGCAGGGAAAAACCTGATGTGTGCTGAAAAATGGCAAATGTTAAGGATTAAAAACTGAAAACAGATAGATAAGAAGCAGGCTACAAACACAGACTTGAGCTAGGCGCCAGCAGTAACAGGTAAAATATACACAGATGAAACCTTAGAAAAGCAGAAAATCCTGAAACACGTGGTAAAATGACAAAGGATAAAACAACGAATGTATGATAATAAGAATAAGCAATGCTAAGCAGGCTACAAACACTTGTGCAGCGTGCCGTCAGCAACAGGAAGTCCAGTTCCTGTTTTAGGTTTGTTTTAAATAATCAAAATTATGCCACAAATGCTGTCGATTTACCTTAACTTGTATTGAACCTAAAATATATTGCTTTAACAAATAAATTAATAAATAGACATTCAATATTTATTTGAGTACTGGTTAATAACTCATGACAACATATAGCATATATTAACTATATATGCTGTAGATCAGTTCCCAGGACAAGAGGTTAAATATTTAAGAAAACTGAAATAATATTCACAATGGTGTTCCTTCCTCCAAGTATGCTCTTCAATAGAAACAGAAATAAGCTTGGAGTGAAGGAAAAAAAACTGGGATACAAAATCCCTGAGGGATAGAGGAACCTTTTTTCCCAAGGGTTTGTTCTTTTTTTGGACTGTGAGCCCTGTCAAAACCACTTAAATCTGCAGAAGCTGATAGACACATGTTATGAAACTGTTGGTTTCTCTTCAGAAGCATTTCAGTGAGTGTATGCTACATATAGCTTTGAATCAGACAGGTACTTAAAAGGATAATGCGTTCATTTTTGCAGGTCTCACTATTTGTGAAGATTCAAGTAAAAGCATCAGACGCTGTACAAATAAACACTAATCTCCAAAAACAGGGTGCACAGTATGGCATTGTGTCACTAAGCTTGATGAGATGAACAAATCCAAAGCATGAAGATTTCAGCTAACTGTATGTGACATTTTCAAATACCACATAAAGGCTTTTAAATATAAGAAGCATACATATATTTTTATATCCAAAAAAAAAAAAACCACTTAACTCAAGTACCCCTTGAGGGAATATTCAGCAAGAAATGTATATATGTATATATATATATATATATATATATATATGTATGTATGTATGTATGTATATATATATATATATATATATATATATATATATATATATTGACATAAATACAAATAATTTTGCTAAAGGCCTTGATAAAACACGATTCAGCCTTTGAAATACTTGTCATATACTAACCTTGAAATCTACAATATGAGCAGTTGATTATCTTACATACACCTGTAACTCCACTATTTAATATAATTTAAATGAATAGTTCACCAAAAATGTAAAAGAATGTAAAAGCTTAAAAGCTTAAAAGCTTAAAAAAGAACAAGTTTATGTGGATCATGCATCATACTGCACGACTTCTGAAGGCATACATTAGGTTTTGGTGAAAAACAACCTAAAATTTAAGTGAGAAATCAACCAGAGCACTATGAGAGATGTTTGTTCACAGTGGCTCACGTATTTTACTTTGTAGCACATTGTTTAGCACTGAAAACAATGCAAGATAAGCCAGGAGGTTGTTTGATTAAAATAAAGAGGCTCCATTAAAAAAATCTAGACTGCACTTCTGGTCATATATTTTACAATATTCCTGTTCTCGCTCACATCCTACAATGTGCTGGGCCTCTCATTGTACCTGCGAAAAGAGGATAATTGAAATACTGTATGCCACGAATCTGCAGTGCAGGCTTCCGTTGCCTGGCAACCAGCTGACCAAATCGATTATTCTCGCTGGCTTCATTAATTTGACTTTTTTTGCAATCTGCATTAGTTAATGCTAATTTATTTTGATTCACCATGAAAATAGCAGTTCTATCTAAACACAGCTATCAGATTTAATGTTAATTATGACACTGTGACATCACAGCACAGTGTTATCTATTTTAAATAGTGTGAAATTAAGGTGCCGTTTCCTCCAGTGAGGAAACCTTCAGCCATCACTATTTTCAGTGCCTGGCCCTGACAAGCAACAGGAACACTTCTCTCCAAACCCTGAGCCATTGGCAAGCCTCATCAGCCATCCAATTGAGAAGAAATTATTCAACATGGCTGCTCCTTTAGGCAGATTATAACTGGAGCATCATAAAACACTGTCTGCCATCCACACAGCTAAATATGATCACAGCTGTTTTAGATTGAAAATCAGATAATGATATGTAATGGACTTGTTGGACCAAAGAAGTGCATTCCACAGCTAAACCAAATGCAATAACTACATCCTAGATACAGCAGGATCCAAAAGTCTAAGACCACTCATTAAATTTAATAATAAAAATCATTAGGAATTATATTATCAGCATAACAATCTGAGTATAGAGGACCAAAGTAGCCTAAATTAAAAATAAATGAATATATTAGCAAAGAAATGTGAAAAAAGTAGTAGGCAGTACATAGAAATAATAGATACACTTTCAAATCTGACATAAACAACAATTAATACTACACTAGCACTCTGAGCTCGATTATTATGCTTGAAATAGAAAGACACACCCCATCATTACCATATGGACAAAGAAATGTATTAGTAAATATATAAATGTATAAATAAGTAAATGTGGAATTAAATAAATACAATAACACAAAGAAATAAAAGTATACATACTAATTAATGTCAGATTTGAAATACTATTTTTTAAAATGTACACTTTCCATTTTATTTATTTACTTGAGTGCATGTTGTCATTACGTTTATGCTGACTGTCTGTTCTTTTTGGAGCTTCAAAAGTAGGATTACCATCCACTTGCATTTTTAGGACCTACTGAGCTAATATATTTTTCTATTTATCTTCAAATGTGTCCTGGGGAAGAAAGAAAGTCATCCACACCTGGGATATCATGAGGGTGAGTAAATGATGAGAGAATTTTCATTTTTGGGTGAACTATCACTTTAAGAGCTTTCATGTTTCAATAGAAGCAAAAACCTGAAACCTGACCTTTTGCAATAGAGTTAACATGATCAGTGTCACAAACTTGCTTATTTGATTAGTGACCTATAGACCATTTCAAGAATGTAAAAGGAATTGGAACGCTACAGACCCTAAAGCATTTCTGGTTTCATTACTGGATACTTCATATAAGGCTCCGAGTTAAAAAAAAAAAATCAAAGAACATTAAACGTTTACTTATCAACGTTTATCAACGACTTATCAAGTCGCGTTGATAGTGAGCATCTACACGAGAGAGACAATGAAATTGTATTCAGATTCTCACAATTATTTCCTCAGCAGAAAGGTTGACTTCTATTATGATAATGAACCAGTTAAAAAAAAGCTGTCTGTGTGACCTGCGGACCAAGTAAAGGTTTAATTGTTTTGTGTTCTTAAACTCTAAGTCATTTTGGATAAAAGCGTCTGCTAAATGACTAAAATGAAAAAGTAAATGACTTGCACAGCTTCATTCATTATAATGGGAGTGACTTATATTCACTTTTTAGAGCTTTACCGCTCAAACATACAATTTGTTGGCCAAACTTTCGTTTACCTACCAGAGATAAGATGTGTGCTACAGTTGTTAGAAATAAACGTATCCAGTCGTCTCACTTCTCATTTGTTTTTTTTTTTCAGAGATCTAAACACTTTGTTAGTTCCTGGAATCCAGAGAGCATCCAGCCACTGAACAACACGGTTCACATTTTAATAATTACATTTAATGACAATCGTGTAAACGCTTTTAACATTAAACATGTTAAATTCACTATAAATGAAGAGCCTCCCACTGTTGTTTTGAATGAGTTTGACAACTAGCAGTTCAAGGAACAAAGACGTCACTTCCTTAAACTGACGAATAGTCCTTGAAATGGTCTATAGAGTGCAGAATCTTAAACATTTATAATACATTACACATAATATTATTTCTTTGTTTTCAGTTTTCCAAATCCTAAAAATCTCCTGATTATTTCCTAATTAAAATTTTGGAATGCCAAATTTTCAATGTGAAATGAACCATTCAGATAGACCCCTACAAACCTTTTAAAATAGATGTAATAGGAAAAAAAAAATTACACTAATCAGCCAAATATATATCACCTGATATTGCAAACCAGATGACTGTTTTCATTTTCTTATTCCCAGACAAAAAGGATTGCAGTGCATGGCATGAGTCAATCTTCATTCTGAAACCATTCTGCGAGTTGAAGGGCTGCTGCCGCCAACAGCATCTTAACAAGTCAAACAGAGACTGTTCAAGGTATTCTGCCAACTGATTCATGCTCCTAGCAGGACAGCATTCATCACAAGATGTACAAACAAAGAAAAAGACCCATACAGTTTAACCATTGCTGTGTGTTCAGTAAACAGATAAGCCTATCTTTAGTGGCGCTGTAATAACCTTATTGTCAGATGGTATTGGCCACTAATAACTGCTCTTATGCTCTATAGACACAATAAAGATGGGAAACAAGACAAATTATAGCTCTAATGTGTCGATAGTGTTTGACATGAAAGCAGCAGAAGACAATTAAAGAATCTGATTGACCAAAAAGTCTTCCTTCCTGAAGACTCAAGTAATGGGTTGATTCAAAGACAGATGGCAGCCAGTGTAAAGGATGAAGACTGGAGAGAGAAATATCTGCTCAAATGCCTGATTGTATTAAATTATGATCGCTTCACATCGTAAAATGCTTCGAACCAGGGCTGAAAGAGGAAGAATGGGGCTGCTGGAAGACCAGTTTAATTAATGGAGTTCGTTCATGGCAACTGAAAATGCCTTTTTGATAAGTCTTTTGTTCGTATCTGCGTGTTTTGAACAAAGGCTCGGATAAAAGCATATTTGATATGCAGACAAGTGTTTAAAAAAGGGCTCTCACCAAAAAAGGAAATGAAAAAGGAGAGAATAGTGAGAATAAACTTCAAAGATTTGGATGAAACTGACAATTTGTTTTGTTTATGTAAAAAAACAATGATGAAATGAAGCACAGAAGGAGCCATTCATAGGATGGACAAAGAAAGCTTTGGAACTTGTAATAACGCATCAAAGCATGATTTACCAGAAGCACATGTACACAATTCAGCAAAGCTCACCAATGCAGAAAAAAGAGCTGTAGTAATGCATGTAATACTGTAGTTGCATTGGACATGAAACATTCAGTATGTGATTTGTATCTCACAACTCACCTCCACAACTGTGACCTTGGCTGCCTTGCACATGGGTTGGTTGAAGTTTCGTGCTGTTTTCCTGATCAACAGAATATGTTTTCAGGGTAAGAGCAACAGTGAGACTGTAAAATTAATTAACTTCAAATATGTACAGTTCACATGGAAATTATGCTGATGTATGGCGTGTTTTTCCTCTATTCAAGAAGTACTGATGAATATGGCGAAATAAGCCATGTGTCACATAAGCAGCTTTCACTAATATAAAATGATCCTCAATATAATATTAACATCTTCCTAAACAATCCTCATATTTCAACCAAGCGTAGAAATTAAATTTAAAAGGAAACAGTGCACCCTTATGGTAATACAAAATACTGCATATTGCATCATATGTTCCAAATATGAACATGTAGTAGTACAATGATGTGTTTATAATGTCAAGGTCACTGACCTTAAAATCCACTAATTTCTGATCTAATAGCATGCAACATCATGACCATTATCCAACAACTCACAGCCATTTTTATAACAAACACTATTCTCGTCTGTAGGTTGTTTGATGGTGAAACAAATGCCTGGGTTTGAAATGGCACAGTAATTAAAAATATTTGGCTTTACTACTATGTGTTTGAAGTATTATCAAAACCAGTTTAGGTCTCCTTTTCAAAAAGTATATCTAGTCACTTTGCCTTCAGTGAAGCAGTTTTGCCTGTGGGCATGTGGTAAATTGGAAACTTGGAAAGAGATGAGAGCTATTTTCAGGTTTGGGCAAAGCACCAACCATACCAGTGAACATGTGGTTTAATATTTTGGTTAAAGGAATAGTTTGCCCAAAATAAAACATTCCGTCATCGCGTGCGCATGTTTGTTATTCCAAACCCGTCAGAAATCCTTTCTTCCATGAAGCACGAGAGGATATTTTTTGAAGAATGTGCTTGTTGCCCTTTCCCTGCAATTATAAAGGGACTGGAGCTTTCAAGCTTAAAAAAAACAATGCAAAAACATTGAAGTATCATTTAAAGTGTTTTTATATGACTTATGCGTATTATTTGATGGAAATTTAAGACATGATTAAATGAAAATCTTCAAGTCCACCCTTTCTCATTTAGCACATTTTTGAGAATTTATGAGAGATGTAACAGCATCTGATTTGTGAACTGGGTTGGGGAGTAATGGAATACATGTAGAGAGATTACCCATGTAAATTCAATATTAGTAACTGTTTTCCAAAATAGTAACAATTCATATAATTGGTAATAAGAATACAGTTGCATTCAAAAAGTATTTTGATTACTGTAGAGATTACTTTTCTTTAAAATGAGCAAAAATCGAGGAGGCAAATATTAAAGCTTATAATTGTATAAAAGCACTTACATTAATTCTTCTGTTAAGAGTCATGTATTATTTGAACTGTACAGTTGTTTAAATTGTAATTTTTACATTGTCATGGCAACGAAGTTGTAAAATTGGCAATAACTTCACACAGAAAAGGTTAGTATGTGATTTTATCACACTAAAATCATGTTTGCACGCATATTGTTTAGGTCTTGTGGCTATACTTTTGAGAAAATTAGAATTTTAATGTAAAAAATTGGCCTCCATTCACTTCCATTGTAAATGCCTCACTGTAAACCAGATTTTTGCTTCTTTTTTTCTTTTTAAAGAAAAGGAGGGAGGAGTCTAAATACATTTTTGAAGTTATCAATATTATGCCACAAATGCTGTCAATTGAGCTTAGCTTGTATTGAACCCGGAATATTCCTATAAGAATAAAACGATTAACATGGGTAGATTTTTGCCCATTATGGGGGTTTCGCATTATATGTTAAAACACCTTAACCTGCGTTCTTACCAGCTTATGCAATAGAGAGCAGACTTAAAACCACTTAAAACACATCTTTTCCATGAGCAATTAACCAGTCACATAAAAAAAAATCAATTGCACTTTAATCTGTTTTGAATACTATTCTGATGCTAGTGAAACTTAGTATGGCACCTTTCGTACCACTGTCTCCTCAAGATGATTCGATTATGTTTTTCTCTTTTGTAAGTCGCTTTGGATAAAATGGTCTGCTATTTCTGCTAAAATGCTATTTCTAGACCTTTTATGTACATGCATCTGCTACCAGGCACGATTATAACTTTTATCTAACAAGAACATTCTATTTCTATTTCTTAAGTACAGCCTTTGATAAAAATCGTATTCATGTTGAGAACAAGAAAGTTCCAGAGGAAATTCCTGTTTTGAGATTTTCCGATTTTTTTTAATCTGTTGTCCACTTTAAGTCAACACTAAAACAAGATTTCAAACTAAAGCAAGTCTTCTTCAGCACAGGCACATATTTTTACTTGTTTTGACTAAAATAATGTATTTAGATTATATAACTGATCTTGAGTAATCTAACTGAATTTATCACTAATTCAATTTTACATAATGTATTCTGTAATCTGTAGTGAAATACATTATAAAAGTAACTCTTCCAACCCTTTTCATGAACTAATCGTTCTTTTGAGTCTAATTATTTCAATGAATTGGTTGATTAGGCTTAAATTTCAGTCTTTTTCACACCAAAAGCTATCTTATGGTTTCAGATGATTTAACACTTGATGATACTTGGTGCTTTTAAATTCTATTTGAAACTTGAAAGCTCCAGACCCATTTCATTGTAATTGCATGGAAAAGAAAAACCAGAACATTCTTCAAACTTTCTCCTTTTGTGTCCCACAGAAGAAAGAAAGTAATACAGATTTGGAACAACATGAGGGGGATTGCATGATGACATTTTATTGTTGGGTTAACCATCCCTTTAAAAGGAAGCTTTGTCTTTTATTTCCTCTGTAATGGGGCTCAATAACAGAGGAGAGGAATATAGTGGAGCAGCAGACATTGATACCTGAAGATGACATTTCCAGCTTTATCTGCTTTCCAGGCTTTGACCAACGCAAAGTCACCTGTGATGGCTTTCTCCATAATGAAGTGAATGCCATTAAATTCACGCACCTGAAACACAACAATGGCAGAAATGGCTGACATTAAAATGTTGTAGCAGTGAGCAAGATTTTTTTCTATTTTTATCTAAAACCATGTGGTTTTAACGTTTCGACTCATACAATTCTTCCTAAGAATACAACAGACTTTGTGATGTCAATTTCAAATAAATATCTCTTAGATTTTATTGTCTTTTAAGAACCAATCTCGTTGTTCCTTAGAAATATTTGTCAGTGTCAAAAATATGCCAATGTTTTCTAATTATCTCCTTAAAAACTCTACCTAATGGAGAATATCCAGTGATGCAAGACACCATGGTAGAATAATTCTTAATCTGAGTAAGCCCATCATCATATTGTATATTTTCTGCCCAATGTTGCTTTACCCAAACTTCACAATACCCCACTCTCTCGAAACCTTTGAAATAAAATATCAGCCTGTTGATTATATCTTTCTTTTGTTTTACATAACCTACTGCAGACTGGTAGAACGGGACATCAATTTGGCTATGAATGACAATAAGCATGAAGGATTTAGAATGTGGAATAATATGCCTAATTCAGAGAGACAAGATATTATTGGACTTCAAAAAGAAAAGGATAATGTAATTCGCCCTGCAGATAAAGGAGGGGCAGTGGTTTTACAGTCTTCATTTGATTATGAAAAGGAAATTTACAGACAATTAAATGATGAAACATTTTATAAAAAGACTTTTTGCAGACCCTACGAGTGAATTTAAAGCAATCATACATGATATGTCACATAAGTATTTGGATGATAGTGAAAATACAATAGGTAGCTTTTCTGAAGATTTAGCACCCTGTAAAACCTGTCATTTATACATTACTCAAGATACATATATAATTAATTCCCCCGATTCCGGGAAGACCTATTGTATCCCATATTGGTTCACAAAAATGTAAATATTTCTAAATTTGTTGATTTTTTTTTGTACAGGAATTGCCTTCTTATACACGTGATACTGGTGATATGCTTCTATTACTTGGTTCTTTGGAATCCATAGACAGATTATATACTGGCCACTTTAGATATAGAAAGCTGAACATCTGAAATACAGTTTTTTACCCAGAGCAATAACTGTTATGAATCAATCCACTGAGTACCCACTGACAACTTGAGTCCTATGCCCACAGATTTGTTTGGTCACAATTTTGTTTTGGCCAAATTTCACAATAGTGACCCCTAATTTTCATTATTAGGTTCCTTCCCTGTGAATTGTTTTGTTAAAATGAGTACAAAATTTAAAAAATGACAACAGCTTGAATCATTATTAAAAATGTGATTTCATGACATCATATAAATTGATAGAATGTGAAATTTGTACTTTTTTAGCTAAAATATGATTAAAATCATAAAGCAAAATCTAAAAAAAGAATTACAATATACTATACTGTGTGAATATATATGAAGAGGCCCCTTTCTGAGTTTGCTTAATATATGTTTAGTTACATTATGCTTACATTTCATCAAAAGTCTGGCGAGTAAAAACTAAATTTTACAAGCCAATGACGATTCTTTCTCCAACACGATCGTAGAGGGTTACATTGGCATATTATTGACACTGACCAATATTTCTAAGGAACCACGAGATTGGTTCTTAAAAGACAACAAAATCTATGAGATAGGTTGGTTAAAGCTGATATGACACCTCAGAATATTGGGACATTTCTAGATAATATACAAGAGGGCAATTATAAGTGTGGGTCCTGTGCTCAGTGCAATTTTACACACAAATGTCAATTTTGTATTTGGTGTGCTTGGGTTCTTACATATAATATAGAATTGGTTGACTTCTCAGAAAACATGAAAAAGCCCAACTTCACGTAGAATATGACACCTTATTTTGGGCTACTGATTTGACTGGAACCACCATCACATGTATGTGTACATCATTTTAAACATACTTTTTATTTATTATTTACAGTATTTACAATTACAAGTACTTTTTTTTAATGATTTAAACTGACAACAATCAAACTCCATCAGCATGTTATATTATTATTATACTACCTCTCTTGGTTCACTGGCAATGGCGATGGTGCCATCTGCATTGTATTTGATGGGAGATCCTCCCTCCTGGATGAGTGTGCCATAACCTGTGGCAGTGAAGAAGGCAGGCACACCTGCGCCACCGGCCCTGATCCGCTCCGCAAGTGTGCCCTGTCATCAACATAATAAAAGAAGTAAATAACATCCACCTGATTGGATATTTCAAATAACATTCATAAGGAACATGCTATAAAATCTAACTATACATCTATCTATCATCAATCTATACACAAATATATATACAGCCATTATACTGTATATTTCATACATAGTGGTATAATAAAAAAAATAACAAGAAAGCAAAAAAACTAAATCAACGTTTATATGAGACCTGGGTCTGATGGTAAAGTGTTTATTCTGAGGATGGGTGAGTGAAAACAGATGAGGAAGAGGGAAGGATGGTCTCACCTGTGGGGTCAACTCTACCTCCAACTCACCAGCGAGATACTGCCTCTCAAACTCCACATTCTCCCCCACATATGACGAGATCATGCGCTTGATCTGTTTGGTCTGCAGAAGCAGTCCCAGGCCAAAGCCATCCACTCTGCAGAAAACATACACAACATCATACACTAGCTAAAATGGTCCACCTGCATTGTGCATCAGGTTTTAATTTGTCATTTAACAGATACTTTTATATAAAGTGACATCACATGAAACATAAAAAAATACATTTCTGAAAATAATCTACCAATTTATGCTTGACTATTGGAAAAGATACACCAAACACTACACCTAAATCCAGTGTCAAATGAACACTCTGTACCAAACAAGTCATAATTCCAAACATGAAGAGAATACAGACACAAAGGCCAAACAACTCATTTTTACAGCAAGAAACATATTAAATGCTTTACAGCTCTCTCTGGTCTTCTCAGTTCAGTGTGTGCGGTGTCTTGGCACAGTTAGTGAGGCAGTGACTCAAAACTAATTTTGTCATTCATTAACAAATGGCATGACATATTGAGACTTGAAATGCACTGATGTATGAAACAAGCAAGCTGTATGTTTGCCATCTCATTTTTAATGGCAATACTGCAGCCAGTATTTTTGAGAAATGAGGTACACAGAAAGTAGGTTTCCTCAGACAGTGCATTCAATATGCAGGTGTTTCATTATGGACATATAAGACAGAAAATGGAAATGTAATAATTTTGATGATCCAGAATTTAGAGACAGAAAAAGTCAGATTTTTGCTTCGCCTGAACGAAGCCTTAAAGGGATAGTTCACCTAAAAATAAAAATGTTCTTATAATTTACCTCATGCCATCCCAGATGTGTTTGACTGACTTTTTTCACAAACAAAGATTTTTAGAAGAATATTTCAGCTCTGAAGGTCCATACAATGCAAGTGAATGGTGACCAGAACTCTGAAGGTCCAAAAAGCACATAAAAGGCAGCATAAAAGTAATCCAAAAGACTCCAGTGGTTAAATCAATTTCTTCTGAAGTGATATGATAGGTGTGGGTGAGAAACAGATAAATATATAAAACCTTTTCTACTGTAAATCTAAATTTTTACTTTCACTTCCATGGACTGGTGTGGAAGTGACATACCTTTCATATTTAGCTACCTACTGGTTGGGACTGGTCAAAGGTGGAGATTTACAGTAAAAAAAAAATGACTTAAATGTTGATCTCTTTTCCACCCATCATATTGCTTTAGAAGATATAAATTAAACCACCGGAGTCTGTATGGATTAATTTTATGCAGCTTTCATGTCCTTTTTGGACCTTCTGAGTTCTGATAACCACTCACTTGCATTGTGGGGACCAACGGAGTTGAAATATTCTTCTAAAAATCTTGATTTGTGTTCTGCAGAAGAGAGAATAAGTCACACATCTGGGATGATATGAGGGTGAGTAAATTATGATAGAATTTTTCTTTTTAGGTAAATGACCCCTTCAGGCATGTGATCGGCTAAGCACAAAAAAATGAAAGTGCAAAGTGGGGGGCACTTGGCCGTTCAACTTTCGATTCAGTTCACTTCGACATTGCTATGGGGCAAAGGTACTTTCCTCCAGGACCTAGTTGAAACCCTTGTATAATAACACCAATCCTTCTGATGGGCAATGGTGTTTGAGACCTGCCCCTTCAGGCGTGAATTTGGCCGATGTAAGCGGGCGCTCAATCACCATTACTTCAGATTTTTCTTCCTTCATGACAGGACTAATCGACTTTGTTTAGGAAACCATTCTCTGCATTGCTGTCAAAGGTACAGGTTCAGCGGATTACTCTTCTCTGGTTACTCATGTCAGAGGCTCGACGTCGAACAACGCGGCATATCAGCATGACAATTACTCACTTTGCAGCGCTCTGGCAGGAGTTTACTATATTACTATATTATATAATAACTGTATTGTATATTATTCCTTTATAAAGAGCCACTTGCTTGCAACATGAGAGCTGCATTCACTGCCTGGGCTGTGCCCATGCCGACTGACATCCGCACTGGCTGGAAGGGCATTTGTAGCAGCGGTCCATGCTGGATCTGCGCTCCACAGCATGGTGGTGCTCCAGGTCTTTCAAGCCAAGCTCCTCAAGGATTTAGATGAGCAAGGCCCTGATTCAGCAGCATTTAAGGAGCTTTGCACCACTATAAACTTGGCACTGCGAGCTACGAAGGCTATCAGACAAGCCATCGGGAAGGCGATGGGCAATTTAGTGGTCCTGGATAGCCATTTATGGCTCACACTCACGTATATGCGTGATGCAGAAAAAGCCACCCTCCTTGACACTCAACTATGACCTGAGGGCCTCTTCAGCAGCACCATGGAGGGCTTTTCGGAGCAATTCTTAGCTGCTCAGAAGCAGTCTCAGGCTACGAGACATTTTTTGGCCTCTCACCAGGCACGCTCTCACTCTACATCTAGTCAGCGACCAGCTAAGAATCCCCCTTTCACTGGTCAAGCGCTTATTTTCTTGGCCCGAAACCAAAGAAGGCTCAAATCGAGACACACAGTGTTTCTTCCCTACTCCCCACCACAGTTCATCTGAAACAGGATTTTGTTATAAATGCTTATGTGTGTACTGCGCAAATAAGGAATGTTCTTGCAAAAAAGAAAAAAAAGAAAATCACCCGTACTAAAAACACAGGATGCTCATACAGTCTCAATAAAAGGGCATTTTCCTCTTCACGCTCCTCTCTCATACTTTATAATAAACCGCTTTCCTGTGGCGAGTGGCCATTTAATAAGCCCACATCTCGCTGCGTGGATATGCAGCGAGCCATCATGGACATGTCAGTGTATCTCAACACACACACATGGCCAAGCGGTGCCTCGTCTCTTGTATAAATATCTTTCAGGGAGTCTGAACATTTTTTGCATACCTTTCCATGAAAAAAAAAATTTGCTTACAGCATCTTTAAGGGTTAATTTGTTAAAACTAAATGTGTTCTGATTAGGTTTGATGCAAGTTCATACAGACATTTTATGAGCTCATTTATATTTTCTAGGTTAATTCACTCAACAGGGTGCACAGACTCCTCATGTCATGATTCATTCATCGGATCGAGAAAGGCTACAATTAGAAGCATGCTGTGTCGTGCCATGTTCTCATTAACTCTCTTCTAATGTGTCCTCTTAAATTTTTCTCCAAGGAGAGAAATGACATGTGCTTACAGACTTGTTTTATGTTAGAGGATAAATGACAGTCAAATGCCCTATCTTGGTCAAATGTGCTCAGAATTTACTGAGGTTACATTTTAATCTAAACATGCAAAAGCACAATGTAATTACTAGCACTTAACACTTAAATCCTTCAAATTCTTACATTAAAGTTCACAACAACAAAAAAATACCTTATGTCATAATTTATGCAACCTTGTTTTGTTCCAAACCTGTATGACTTTGTCTTTGAACTGACTTTGAAATGTCTTTCTTCTGTGGAAAACAAAAAATGAGATGTTAAGTAGAATAACAGCCTCAGTCACCACTGATTCATCGCAAGGAAAAAAGATGCAATGAAAGGTAATGGTGATTGAGGCTGTCACTCTGCCTGAAATCTCCTTTTGCATTCTATGGAAGAACATGAGAGTAACTGATGCCAGAATTTTTATTTTGGGGTGAACTGTCTCGTTATTTACTTAATTACATTTCATTACCTACATGAAGCTCTATTGACACAAGCTCTAATAGCATGAAAAATGTTAACCTGTACAGGATTAAGCACATTAGCCCATAACTGCTTCAAAACATGTCTGTACAGCATAAAAATGTCAAATGTTTCAGCTGGGGTTGATGAAAAAAAAAAAAACACTTTGCATAGGACACAGTGTCCTTCTGTGCGAGCAATGCATGCTAATGCCAAGTACTGCTGTGACGATGGTTTCACATTACAGTCTCTACAGAACAGTCGCTCTCTGCAGTAGGCCAAGAGCTTTTTTCACTACAAAGAGCCTGAGATCTCTTGCACAGCAAAGTTTCTGACAACAAACAATTCATTGAAGAACACTAGGCTTCAAACAGCCAAACTGGAGAAATTCCAACTTCAAGGAGGTTACTGATGCAACTTTATACCTAAAATTTGTCAAACCTTCTTAGAGTTTCCCTAAAACTTCCAAAAACTATCTATTAAATTACAACGGTTAGTGTTTTTGGTTTTGGGGTGTGGGAAGTCCATTTCTGGTTACAGTATAAAAGGAGATAACTGGTCTAACAGTCAAAAACATATTACAAGACCTTTTTTTTTTTTCAGAAAGCTACACAGATTCATAAAAACTCAAACATGCTTCTTGATTGGAATTTTGCCTTTACAAGTCTTTAAAATATTGCTTAATATGTTACATTTTATCTCCACAAGGCCTTGTTTAGGCCTTTTACAAGGAAGATTAAAATTAACTTTAATCAGCTTCCTTGTACAGTTTTTTAACAAGGAACTCACACTGGCTCCACTTTAAGGCTGTGCAGATAAATATATATAAAGTTCAATTAAGGAATTTAAGAAACAGGTTGACTAAATCAGCCTACATTGCGCAATTCTGCAAAATGTTTTTTCAGTCTTGAGGTCATATTCATACTGGACAAAAGCAAATTGAAACTGACATGCTGGGTCTCTTTGCATGCTTGGCATGTTTCTACTGTTCTCCAATCATGATGTTGTGATGATTGCAATGTATTTAATGACACACTATGTGGTTTGTATTGTCAGGTAGTTGGCAACACCCAGCCTTACTCCACCAACTGATCACAATGGCAAAAATATAATTAAATAAAGTATAAATACATAACATACATTTTCCCCTAAATGTGGCTACAAGAGAATGTTCCTGAAATATAGGTGCTGTACCTGAAGTTTATATGTCAGGGCTCGACAACAAGGACTGCCCGATGGCCCGGGGCCAGTGTGAGATAGATTCGGGCCAGTTGCTGGAACTGTCAATTGCCCGATCGGGCCAGTGCTGCATTTATAAAATTAGTGCAAGCAAACAAGCGAGAGAGCACAAAAATGACATGGAGCCACGAAGTCTTCTAACCGAGGAGCAAGCGCAAGTATATTTATCTTGCAAAGATGCGCAAACGCATAATATAATGGACATGCCTCCAAGGCACAGTCGTGCAGACACGGAGTACACTGTTCTAGCACTGTCCTCACTCTTTTCCAAGTGTCTTAGAAGCAGCGATTACCAATGTGTAGAACATAGCAGGAAAAAAAAAACCCACTTAATGAATTTCATAGAGAGATTTAATGTGTTTTGCAACATTTTAAGTATCCTCGCACATTCCTTGTTCACAGTGCGCGAAATCCCCACAATTTTCGTTTTTACATGTTGGTGAAAATTAGTAAACCACACATTCGAACACAAGAAATCAACCGTTTCTTTCTATAGGACTGAAAATCCATGTCTCTCCGTGCCTACGCCTCATCATCATCATCTCTCTCCGTGCAGTGTGGACTGTTTAACATGCATGTGCTCTCGTAAAGGGACAGAGCGCTAGTTTTATTTCCACTGTAAAAAAACAAGCACATTTTCTCTGATTAATTCACCTTTAGAGATACAGAGCCGAATGACACTAAATAAACTTTGTTAAACCCCAGTTATACACGTGTCTGGAAATCATGAGTTGCTCAATATCCAAAATTTAAGTATATATTTAATTAGGTAATTTTTCAAAATGTAAACATTAATTTGACATAATAATGCCGTTTGATATGAAAAGCAGCAAGATCACTATGGCTATTAGGTTATTATTATCAGAGCTGATCAGCTGAAGGGTGAAGATGAATATTTGAAACAATCTACTTCATTTCATCCTCATAAAACACATGTTACATTGTCTCATTTCTAGACCATGCAGGTATTATTGTTTTTGTATATCAGTCAGTGTTGGTCTTGTTTGGGTTGTCTGATTTCATGTTATATACACATTGTTTATTCTCAGATTAGGCCTAATATCTACCTACTGTACATTACACATCATAACTGATTTATTAGCAAGTCTGTTCTCTCAACCAATAATCAAATCTTTAACTCAGTGACTCAATCTTTGATCCTTCTTGTGAAAACAATACACATTTAACTTTGTACACACACAAAGTTGCATGACAGCATGACTAAACGGGTGACCGAAAACCCATCATCTCCTCCACAGAACTCTTGGCTTAAAAACACATGTGTAAATGGCAGGACAGCTGAGGTTAATATGATGTATTTATTAAATTATATCTGTAAAGCACATATATGGATTACATAAGGCACAAATCATATCTTGCAAATAATAAATGTGATTACATTTTGAAAGTTAAAAAAAAAAAAAATCTCCCCAATTTGGAATGCCCAATGTGCTCCAAGTCCTCGTGGTGGTGTAGTCACTCGCCTCAATCTGGGTGGTTGAGGAGGAATCTCTATTGCATCCGCATCTGAGACCATCAATCCGTGCAACTTTTCGTTCCCCACCAAGAGTGAGAACCACACATTATAGTGACCACAAGGAGGTTACCCCATGTGACTCTACCCTCCGTAGCAACCGGGCAAATTTGGTTGCTTAGGATACCTGGCTGGAGTCACTCAGCACACCCTGGATTCAAACTCGCGACTCCAGGAGTGGCGTCTTTACTCGCTGAGCTACCCAGGCCCCTGGAGGACATTGTATTAAAAACATAAGATATGTAAAAAATATTTATCTTCTGACATATTTTTTTAAAGCCAATGATGTTAAAAACAGCTATTTTTCATTTTTGTGTTGGAGCCAGTGAAAATTTTGGCAGGGTCAGTAAAAATCTGAAGCAATGGCCCAAACGGGCCAGTAGAAAAAAGTATTAGCGTTGAGCCCTGTATGTGTACAACTGACCACAAATAGAAATAGATTATCAGTATGAAATATCACCACCTTTTCTCAGACAGGATAAGCAAATCTAATCTGACAAGTAGGCCCAATGGTAAATACAGAAGAGTGCACACAGTGAGATGGATGATCAGGATTTCTTCTTGGACAGCATAAAACTTTTGAAATGACTAGTTAGTCTGTTTACTACTTTAAATATTGTTGGACATGGGCATTTGGATTATTGCTAGTGTGTTTCAGCTGCTTTGGCTCATACAGGCTAAAACTGTAATTGGAGGCTGGTCTATGAAAAGGCCTGTCTGTGCTGGCATTGTCTCAAGTTTGTTGTCTTTGACTATGACATTGCGTAGGGTGTTTTTTTTTCCCATTGTGACCAGTGAGTGGAGTGTAGGACTGGGTATCGGCGACCACCTGACCATGCAATACACACTTCAACACATGTGATTCAATCCATTGCAATGTATCACAATATCATAATAGGTCTGTGACTGAAACAACACCAAACCCATGAGAGAGACCCAGCATGTCTGCGAGAGAGTGAATTTTCAAGATCAGATCAGAACTATCAAGAAGGGATAGTTCATACAAAAATGAAAATTATCTCATCGTTTACTCACCCTTGTGACATCACAGATGTGTGACTTTCTTTTTTCTGCAGAGCACAAAAGAAGATTTTTTGAAGAATATCTCAGCTCTGTAGGTCCTTACAAAGCAAGTGAATAGTGATCAGACCTTTGTAGCTCCAAAAATCACATAAAGGAAAGGAAAGAAAAAGTAATCCATTAGACTCCAGTGTTTAAAGCAATGTCTGCAGAAGTGATGTAATAGGTTTGCGTGAGAAACAGATATGATTTAAGTCCTTTTTTACTCTAATTCTCCAATTTTACATTTACTTTCAGATGTAAAAGTGAAAGTGGATATTTAGAGTTAAAAAAGAACTTCAATTTCTCACCCAAACCCATTATATAATTTCTGAAGACAATGATTTAACCACTGGAGTCTTATGGATTTCAACCACAATTGCCAAAAAGTTGGGACAGTAAGAAAAATGCTAATAAAACAAAAAGGAGTGATTTGTAAATTATATTCAACCTTTGCTATTTTGAAAGCACTACAATAAACAATATATGATGTTTTACCCTGTGAATTTCATTGTTTTTTTATGTACAGTAATTTCAAATCAGATGATTGCAACACACTCCAAAAAAAATTAGACGGCAATTTAAGACTAATAACAATTTGACAAGTTGAAATAACAAGGCAATGTGAAACAGGAGATGCTAAACAGGTGAGGCAATGGTGTCATAGTATATAAGAAGCCTCCAAAACATCCTAGTATTTCAAGAGCAAAGATAATTTGAGACAGATACTTCAGCAAATAATTCAGCTCTTTGAGAACAATGTTCCCCAAAGACAAATTGGAAAGATTTTGGGTATTTCACCCTCTACAGTGCACAATATAGTTAAAAGATTCAAGGAATCTGGACAAATGTCCTTGCATAAAGGGCAAGATCTCTAATCCCTCAGACATCACAATCTTAAAAAACGGCATTCATCTGTAATGGATATCATGAACTTTTCTGACTTTTCCCGACTTCTCTGGGCTCAGTCTCATCTTAGATGGAAAGTAGAACAGTGGAACTGTGTTTTTTAGTCCGATGAGTCTTTTCAAATAGTTCTTGAAAAACACAGCCATTGTGTTCTCCAGGCCAAAGAGGAAAAGGACCATACAAGCTGTTATCAGCATCAAAAAGTCAGTGTCTGTATGGGCCAGGGGTGTGTCAGTGCCCATGGCACAGGTAACTCATATATCTGTGAGGGCACCATTAATGCAGAAAGAAATGTACACATTTTGAAGCAGCAAATACTGTCATCCAACACCATCTTTTCTAGGGACGTCCCAGAATTTTCAGCAGAAAACTTCAAGCCAAATACTGGCCAAATAAACAGAGAGTGCAGGTGCTAGATTGGCCTGCCTTCAGTCATGTCCATCTCCAATTGAGAATGTGCGGTGCATTATGAAGTGCACAATATGGCAACGAAGACCCCGTACAATTGTGCAACTGAAGAAAAGCATAATGGATGTATGGAGGAAAATTCCACTTTTTCAGCTTAACAAATTTGTGTCTTCATTTCCTAAATGCTTAATAGGGCTGCAAATAACGATTATTTTTATAATCGATTAATCTAACAATTATTAGAACGATTATTGCAACGATTAATCATTAGATATTAACCGACTATTCAGCTTGTACCCGACTTAAAAGGTTGTATTAAACATGTTTACTAACAATAAAGAGCACAAAATCATCTTTTTAAAAATGCCTCTAAATGACATTCACTGAATTAAAGGGGAAAACTACTTGGATTTTTATTGTTTAATTAATTTAAAAGGTTCACTGCAAAAAATCTTATTGTTATCAAGTGTTTTTGTCTTGTTTTCCATTAAACACTATCTAAAAATCATTAATACAAGATACATTTACTTGAGAAGCAACATATATATTTAGACTTGCTTTAAGAGAATGTATCTTAAATATAAATGTATTTTGATAAGCGTATCTTTTCACTTGTTCATACTTCTGCCAGTGCAGTAAAGAAAAAATATCCTCATATTCAACATAAATGCTCTACATAACTCACATGTTTCTTCTCAAGTAAATGTATCTTGTTTTAAAAGATTTTTCGATATATAAAAATATTGATATATTAAAATTAATAAAATTTTATATTCAAAATTCTCAGATAAAAAAAATTTCTTCTGAAGTATAGCTGCTAAAGTAAATGTACATAATGAGCTTTAGATATTTATATAGGAAAAAAAAATGCATTGTATAATGGGCTAAGTCTACACCCTCTCACCTTTTTGTTCACTTGATTTCGATCCAACTTTAACTCACAAAAACAAACTATTTCATCTTTATAGAGCTGCGTATCGCCGATTTTCTTCACCATAAGATACACACCGTGACACTCATATTATAATTTGCGAGCAATAACTATAAACAAAATCTAGCTGCAGCAAGCGTGCACCAGTGATGAGCGTCTCCGCACGAGACAAGTGTATCAGCCGAGAGAAGTTTGACTCGTATAAGCGTCTCAGAGTTTGTGCTTATTCATTAAGCCCGCTTCATTATTATTTGAACTTTAATAAAGGATGCATTAAATACATTACATAACGGCGCTGTGTTTCCTTTTCTAGATGCTCTGACAGGCAAGTTTTGCTCTAGCGGAACACCGGGTATGGCTATGCTTTATTTTACGTCAACATTGCTTCAGTATTTACTTATTTTAGCATTTTTTATTATAATACTCCGCGATCTGCATCATCTTAATCTGTTAGGAAGGTTTGGAGTGCGTCTGGACTGTGAGCTGTTCCTTCTTCCTCTTCTCAATCAAGTGCAAGCTGCAGTGCTGCCCTCCCACGTTATCATTAGCTTTCAAAAGATCTCATGTTGTGTTAAATCAAATCAGACGACTATTCGACAATGGAAATTTTGGCGACAATTTTTTTTTGTCAACTTTGTCGATAATGTCGACTAATCGTTTCAGCCCTAATGCTTAATAACCGTTTTTAGAAGAAATTGTGATGTTTACAGGGGTAAAAACTCAACTGTCCGAACTTTTTTGGAGTGTGTTGCAATCCTCTGATTTGAAATTACTCTACATTAAAAAACAAACAAAACAACAAAGAAATTCACAAGGAAAAACATCACAACATGTTTAGTTGTAGTGCTTTCAATATAGCAAAGGGTGAATATAATTTACAAATCACTCCTTTTAATACCATTTTCATACTGTCCCAGCTTTTTTGAAAATAGGGTTGTACTTTTCTATGTTTCATTTTATGTATTTTTTTTAGTTACAAAGGTCTGATCACCATTCACTTGCATTGTGAGGACCTAAAAAGCCGAGATATTCTTCTAAATATCTTCATTTGTAATCAGCAGAAGAAAGAAATACACATCTGGGATGGCATGAGGGTGAGTAAATGATGAGAGAATGTTTGGATGAACTATCCTTTACCAAGTGTAAACGGGGCCAAAGGTTGTCATATTTTATCAAACCATTGATAAAAACCATTTTGCAACATGATCACACAGGAACTCGCCATATTCCAGTTCCCTGACATCGACCCCATTCTGCTAAGTTACTGACAAGCGCTATCTCCAATCACACATTTCTGCATCAATTCAAACACGTTTACCTTTTGTTGTGACACTACGCGTAGCATGTTGCACAAGCAGCCTCAGAGACACGGTTTGGAAGCCAGGAAGTTATAGCATATACAATCAATTATGAGCAAGATTCAGTGGTTGTATTGTCCCTCTAAGATGACATTTTACTCCACTGATGATTAGGCTAAACCTAGGTTGGGGTTTGGGTTAAAGTTAGGACATATGTTTAATAAAATATGCATTCCTGACTGTTTTACATTTAATAAAAAATACAACTTGCTTTTGGTGCCACTGTGTGGACAATCCACCCGGAAAACACAGCTCACACATGCCAATATGTTTAACAACTCCGGGGGGATTGTCTCTGTAATAAGGGCTCTGTAAGTCGCTTTGGATAAAAGTGTCTGCCAAATGCATAAATGTAAATGTAACAACACTTCCAGTTTGTTCAAATTCAAATTTCAAATTTCAGCAAGCACAGACCAACATCAGCTGCACAACTTTCAAACAACTGTTGCCGAATTCATAGTAAGATCTGCCTGAGTTTAACTAGATTTATGATGTTAGCAAATACGTACCCTGCATTATTGCTGACTGCAGTCAGACTCTTCACCCCGGTTTTCAACAAACTGTTGATCAGGTTCTCTGGAATGCCACATAAACCAAAACCTGTGAATGAAAAATAGCAAAGAAATTACACAATGTTTGCTGACATAACCTCAGGCATTCATAATGGGGATGCCAGTAAATGCTTTGGTGTGCTGACTTGGATATAATACGTATATAATAAATAAAATAAGTTAAATATATAATTAAATAAATAATGGGAAATAATATAGAAATAATAATTAGCAGACAATTGCTGAAAAAGGCATAAATCATAACTTTTACCTCCAACAAGCACAGTAGCTCCATTAGGAATATCTTTGACAGCGTCTAAAGGGTCGGAATAGAACTGTGCGGACCGTTGACTTGAAGTAGAAAAGTAGCAGCCACAAGTCTGCCAAGCACATATTCAGCAGAATGAATGAATAAACATACAAAAACAAACACTCTAGCAAGAGCCTTTAAGTGTTGACTAAAGAGATTTCCTCACTTGAACTCAGTCAATGAGCCAGAACTAGAATTGGAAATCCTCGAAGACTGTAGCCAATTTACGACCTAATATTCCATTGAAGAAAATGTAGTGTATTTCTAGTGAGTAAAATCTAGTAAATTCTGCAGTAATCAGTCATCAAAAATATGGTTTGAGGAGTAGAGCCTAGTGAGACAAAAATGTACTTTCTCCATTTGCCTTGCTGCTCCTCTCCAGATGTTAATTTACTAGGTAATCCTGTGCATGGACAAGGCATGTCATGTAGATGCCGACTCCTCTCAAGAGGAGCATAAAATGTCTTAAAGGAATAGTTTACTCAAAAATACAAATTCTTTCATCATGCCAACCCAGATGTGCACAACTTTCCTTTCTGCTGGAGCACAAATTAAGATTTTTAGAAGAACATCTCAGCTCTGTAGGTCCATACAATACAAAATAATGGTGACCAACACTTTGAAGCTCCAAACAATATATAGGCAACAAAGGAAATCCATATGAATCCAGAGAACAGACCAAAATTTAACTCCTTTCTACAGTCTCTAGGAAGTGTAATCAAGATCGATTACACTTCTAGTGCTTGACGCATACGCAGAGTGCTAGATATATGGCACAATAGGAATTGTATTCAAACTTAATCATTATGGCCAAGAAGACTGCTGATGTCAAGATTTATAGTGAAAAAGGAGTAGCATTTTTGTGTATTCTCACCCAAAACAGATTAGATTGCTTCAGAAAACATTGATTAAACCGCTGGAGTCATTTGTATTACATTTAAGCTGCCTTTACGTGGTTTTTGGAGCTTCACATTTTTGGTCACCACGCACTTGCATTGTATAGACCAAAAGAGCTGAGATATTCTTCCAAAAATCTTCATTTGTGTTCTGCAGAAGAAAGTCATACACATCTGGTATGGTGTGGGTGTGAGGAAAAAAAGATGAGAGAATATTCATATTTGGGTGAACTATTTCTTTAAACCTTCCTTAGTATGAACATAAAAAATGCCTTGGTGAACAATGCTGGTTTGACTACTTTTAAAACACACCGACATGCTAAATACGAATCGTACTTGGTTGATATCATTAATTATCTGTCAAAAGAAAAGAGGAAAAAGAATCACTTCAATAAAGCATTCATTTGTTTCTGAAATAATATTACAATATATGTAAATATAATTATGTTTCTGTAACATTAACAGTTATAATAAATAATAGACAAAAAAAAAAAAAACTGTGCTACAGCCCAAGACCATATAATCTCTCTCAATGAGGAAACTATTGTGTACATTTTATTTAACACATGGAAAATTCCTTGAAACAGTCATTCAAAGGTTTCTGCTCTGTCTGTATATGGACAACAGGCTTACAAGCCCTCAGTCCAGCCTCTCTCAGCCTATTGCAGACAGTCTGAGCACTGATGGAGGGATTGTGCGTTCCTGGTGTAACTCGGGCAGTTGTTGTTGCCATCCTGTACCAGTCCTGCAGGTGTGATATTTGGATGTACCAAACCTGTGTAGGTATTGGTACTTGTGGTCTGTTTACTGTGAGGACAATCAGCTGTGCATCTTGTCTCCCTGTAGCACTGATGTCACAGTACAGACATCTATTGCCCCGGCCACATCCGCAGTCCTCATGCAGCATGCCTAAGGCACGTTCATGCAGTTAATTGGAGACCCTGGACATCTTTCTTTTGGTGTTTTTCAGAGTCAGTAGAAAGGCTTGTTTAGTGTCCTAAGTTTTTATAACTGTGAACTTAATTGCCTACCATCTGTAAGCTGTTAGAGTCTTAATGACCGTTCCACAGGTGCATGTTCATTAATTGTTAATGGTTCATTGAACAAGCATGGAAAACATTGTTTAAACCTTTACAATAAAGATCTGTCAAGTTATTTGGATTTTTACAAAATTATCTTTAAAATACAGTGTTCTGAAAAAGGGACGTCTCTTTTTCTTTTTTTTTTTTACTTCGTTTATATGACAACATGAATTACTTTGATAAGTTGTGACCTGCAACTGACATATTGGGGCCCTGAATCAGATAGGCTTACCCATACAAAACTAACGAACTCTAGCCTAAATAATACAGACAAAATGGAATGGAAAAGATTTACCAATGTTTCTGTATCTAAATTATCAGTCTTTAACTCTGAAATCAGGGTCATGTGTGTGTCGTCTGTGTCCTGGTGGCTAACGTCGTATAGCACAAGAACTTACTCACAATGGTCTCCAAACTGTGCAATGGTACAAATCTAAGCGTCAATGCACCTGCAAGACATCAACAATTTAAACGCATGCACGCGACCTATTTAATTATGAACTATTTATAGCACTCCCATCCGACTCAATCCCACCTCTTTTGTGCAACTAGAAGTGGTTGCCAAAAGAGACAAAAGACACGTTCACCATCATGCAATATTCGGGATGCACGGTCTTTTGTTTGTAAACACTGACCTTGCCAAGCGAGTGTCGCGTGAAGTTCGACTTGATCGTGGCTGACAAGTTCCTGAAGATCACACTATCAGCGTTCGATAGCACTTTAAGAGTCGCCATATCTGTAAACTTCAGGTCCAAATTGAGTTGGGTGAATGATGGCGACAGTATAACTTCGCTGATCTCACAGATAGGCGGCGATGAGAGGAAACAGAGGAGTGACGGGGGCTCGGTTAGCTTATTTGCATTTAACCCCCTCACTTCCAACGTTCACTTCAAAACACCGATATCATAAACGCAGAGGATGAGATGATTTCAAGCTTGGGTGGACAAATTACTAACTTTATCTTTATAAAAATTCAAGCTGCGCGGTTAATAAGTTAAATGCCGTTAAAAACAAAGGAAATCAAAACGAAAATATGCTCAGCAATCCCCGCACGTGAATTATCGCGCGCTCGTCACGTGACTGTCGTTCGCAGACATGGCCGACGACTACAGACGAAGCGTCGAGCTGGAGAGGAGGATTTTTGAGTTAGATAACAAGTGTGCCACTCTTCGGACAGAGAAACCAGGTAACTGGTAATCTTGCAGTCAATGGCGCAAATACAGACTCTTTTTGGTAAACGCAGGGCGTGTTTATTTGCCAAACAGGCCCGGTGTTGTCATAGTTAGCTTAGCCGCTCTGCGTTAGCATTCCTGCGAACCACAACAAACATTTTCCTGCTGCTCTATCACCCTGTTAATACTACCGAGTGTTGATCAACTAATTTATAATGTCGCTTCGTTACACACTCTAAACCGTGGGCTTCTGTAAAGGTTGAAGTAAATTATTTCGAACTATATTTTCTAGTTTGTTGGTTGGCTAGCTAGTTATTTGCACTCAGTGTGTGAAGTTGCATGCACATAAATGCACATGAAATATTTAATATTGCATATGTACACTGGGGCCAGAAGTTTGGGGTAATGTACTGATTTTGCTGTTTCGGATTGAAATTGATACTTTCATTCACCATAGTGGCATTGAACTGGTGACAAAGTATAGTCCGGACATTACTATATAAAAAGCAGCACCATCACTATTTGAAAAAAAAGTCATTTTTGATCAAATCTAGACAGACACAATTTCCAGCAGCCATTACTCCAACACCTTATTCTTGAGTAATCATTCTAAATGGCTAATTTGGTACAAGAAAATCACTTGACATTATATCAAACACAGTTGAAAGCTATTTGGTTCATTAAATGAAGCTTAACATTGTCTTTGTGTTTGTTGTTAAGGTCAATATTATGGCAAAAAAGAAACAGCTTTCTCTAGAAACTCGTCAGTTAATAATTGTTTTGAGGAATGAAGGCTATACAGTGCTTGAGATTTCATAAAAGAGTGTACATTTACATTTATGCATTTGGCAAATGCTTTTATTCAAAGCGACATACAGAGCCCTTATTACAGGGACAATCCCCCCAGAGCAACCTGGAGTTAAGTGTCTTACTCAAGGACACAATGGTTGTGGCTGTGGGGATCGAAACGACAACCTTCTGCTTAACAGTTTAGTGCTTTAGCCCACCATGCCACCACCACTCCCGCTACAATCTCACTTACGCTACAATCTTCAAAGACAAAGGAAACTGGCTCTAACAAGGACAGAAAGAGATGTGGAAGACCAGATGTACAACTAAACAAGAGGATAAGTACATCAGAGTCTCTAGTTTGTGAAATAGACAACTTACATGTCCTCAGCTGACAGCTTCATTGAATTGTACCTGCTCAAGGCCACTTTCATGTACAAACATAAAGAGAAGACTCATGGGTCAAAACACTTTTGAAACAGAAAAAATATATGGTTAGGGTTCTCAAAGAAACACAGACATTGGACAACAGTTAATTGGAAAAGAGTGTTATGGATCTTAAACCCATTGAACTTTTGTGGGATCAGCTAGACTGTGAGGTGTGTCCAACAAGACATCTGTGACAAGTGCTACAGGAATCATGGGGTGAAATGTCACCTGAGGATCTGGACAAATTGACAGCTAGAATGCCAAGGATCTGAAAAGCTGTCATTGCTGCACATGGAGGATTTTTTTGATGAGAACTATGTGAAGTTGTTTAAGAAGTTCTGAATTCATTATTATTATTTTATTTTTTTTAATTTTAATAGTAATCTTTCACGTTATTGATGTCCTGACTATACATTGTGATCAGTTAAATGCCACTTTGGTGAATTAAAGTACCAATTTCTTTCCATAAGAGCAAAATCTGTACATTATTCCAAACTTTTGGCCACCGGTGTAGTTATAGCTAGTATCTGCCTGTGATGTGAAATTAGAGATGTAGTTACTACTTGCTTTTCAACTAACCTTGTGTTGTGGTTAAGTGGGCTGCTGTCATAATCTCTTTTTAGTACGTAAAACCTAGTTTGATTAAAACAGTCAAACTAAATGTAATTCTTAAGTGCACTTAGGTGTTTTAGGTTCTGCCAGTCAAAGTAGTTTAAACATAGTAATGCATTCTTGTGTTTTAATGGTTTTAATCTAATAATGAACGAAAAAAACGGGTTTCAAGCACATGGGGGAAGTAATGCTCAGCAGGTTGAAGTTGAATTGCTTGAGTAGAATTTGAGAGGTCTTTTCAGTCATAGTGGCACTGAAATATACGTCCTTTGTCATTAAATGTGATTACACATTTATTACATGTGTATTAAAAGGGTGATTTAGTCTGTTTCGGTGCCTGATGCCACAAACTGATTTAGGGCAAAATTTTGCAAGCAAAAATAATTTGTGCATGTAATGGAAAATACACAGTTGAAGTCAGAAGTTTACATACACTTGGGTTGAAGAAGTCATTAAAACTAATTTAACCACTCCACAGATTTAAAATTTGCAAACTATAGTTTTGGCAAGTAATTTAGGACATCTACTTTGTGCATGACATCATCTTTGCTTGACATCATGGGAAAATCAAAAGTAGTCAGCCAAGACTTCAGAAAAATTTATAGACCTCCACAAGTCTGGTTCATCCTTGGGAGCAATTTCCAAATGCCTAAAGGTACCACATTCATCTGGACAAACAATAGTACGCAAGTATAAACACCATGGGAACACAGCCATCATACTGCTCAGGAAGGAGAGGCATTCTGTCTCCTAGAGATGAACATAGTTTGGTGTGAAAAGTGCAAATCAATTCCAGTACAACCACAAAGGACCTTGTGATGATGCTGGAGGAAATAGGTAGACAAGTGTCTATATCCATAGTAAAATGAGACCTATAATAACATAACCTGAAAGGCTGCTCAGCAAGGAAGAAGACACTGCTCCAAAACCACCATAAAAAAGCCAGATTACAGTTTGCAAGTGCACATGGGGACAAAGATCTTTTTGGAGAAATGTCCTTTTAAAATAAAATTGAACTGTTTGGCCATAATGACCATTATTATGTTTGGAGGAAAAAGGGTGAGGCGTGCAAAACGAAGAACACCATCCCAACCGTGAAGCATGGGGGTGGCAGCATCATGTTGTGGGGGTGCTTTGCTGCAGGAGGGACTGGTGCACTTCACAAAATAGATGGCATCATGAGGAAGGAAAATTATGTGGATGTATTGAAGCAACATCTCAAGACATCAGCCAGGAAGTTAAAGCTTGGTCACAATGAGTCTTCCAAATGGACAATGACCCCAAGCATACCTCCAAAGTTGTGACAAAATGGCTTAAGGGCTATAAAGTCAATGTATTGGAGTGGCCAACACAAAGCCCTGACCTCAATCCGATATACATTTTGTGAAAACTTAGCATAAATATATTTGGCTAAGGTTTACGTAAACTTCTGACTTCAACTGTAACCTTAATGGTTTTCTACAACAGCAAATCTACAACTTTAATGCTGTGTGGCCTCTTGTGTTAGATATTTAAATATTGTTTTTTTTCTTTCCAGATGATGACTACTTACAGAATGCATCTTCTATACTAGACAAGTTGAAAAACTTTTACAGACATGGAGGAGAATGCAACAGCCTCCCTAAACTACTGCAGGACTTTACACAGGTCCTTATCACATAAAACAGATCTCGCCTCCCTTTAAGCATGAGCTATATTTTGACAATTTAGCCATACATTCACAGGGTTTATATACTATATACGACTTCTCAGAGATTGTGAAGCTTTATGTGGTCACTAAACAGTCAGTTGTTATATTAGCATAGAGTTGAGAAAGATGGAATTATTTTTTTACAGGTTAATTTTCATATTTGGACATTTTTAGACTAACAACTTTGCTACCATAAAGTAACAAGGTAACTGTTTTGCCAGGTAAACCTCATCAGTAGTCATTTTCACCAGATCTCTGTATAGAGGATTATATGGCACATTTTCTCCCCACATTTTTACAGGTTGTCTTGGACATTACATTCTATGAGGAAAATAAGCTTGTAGATCAGGAGTTTCCAGAAGACACTTCGCCTTTTAAAATTCAGCAGTTACTACAGGACTTGACAGAGCCAGAGGTGTTAGCAGGGCGCCTGGTGCCTGCTCAAGAGGTACAGTGTTTCTTTATTTGCAGAGGATCTTTTCTTGACATGTTCATTTATTTTATTTATAGCCATATTGCTGATTCAGAATAAGGCAAGCATCATTCTCGCTAGTTAATATTCCTGTTGACAGACCTGTAGCTTTGTATGGAAAGATTTATTACATTCCTGAATGCAACATAAATGCAAATGCATTATGTTTTGCAACGTACATTTATGGCTGTAAAGAAATCGGAGTGGTGTTGGACTAATCAGATGAAAATACTTCATGAATAGATAACTTTTGACATGTTATGGCTCAATAGGATGACTGTTTCCCAAATGACATGAAGGTAAATTAGCATAGATTGAATAAGAAAACCCTTTATGCCTAAAAAGTCTAAATACTAACTTTCAAATTGTTCTTGGAAAGACTAACTTGTTCACTCTGTTTGCGAGGAACTCTTGTTTGGTTCTCTCTTTGCGATCAGGTGCAGTCTGTGCTGGGTCTGGAACTGTTGGAGTGCCTATACTGGAGACGTGGGGCATTGTTATATATGTACTGTCACACACTACACCAGCGCAAGCAGTGGATTAAGAAGAACAAAGCCACATTCCTTAAGGTTTTTTCCCCAACCTGTCACTCCACAGTGCCTGTTTTAGTGGCCAAGAATTAAGTGTTGCAATTATCCATGTCTTCACAGTGTCTTCAAGAAGGTGTGCGTTACCTTATGAGAATGTTGCAAGTAAGGAATTCAGTGAAGCTGAACGATGGTGTGGTTTTTCATGACTCTGCAACCGCCAATTTTCTGGCGGAAGGTACATCTTCGCTAATGTATTTTCGGTTTTGAAATGCATAGCTTATTGATATTTTTTGTGGGGGTTTGTTTGAAATTTGGAAACCAAAATGTTTATGCATGCCATTCTATGCCTTAATGCCCACCTCTTTAGTTAGTCTACACTTAACAAAGGTTATCAGTTGTTATGCTGGGTGTGGAAGCAGGACAGGACAGACAGAGGTGCGGATCCAAATGCGGTATTTATTATGGCAACTAAAAATCACATAAAAACACAGGAACATAAGAAAACATCCACAATGGGAAAACAGAGACTGAACCTTTGAAAGGACACGGGAACATCTACAAAGGGCACAGGAACCTCGAATGGGTGAGTAATCACGGGAAACACGGGCAGGAAACAAGGAGCTAACACATACAACGATCGACAAGGAGTGGAAAACACACAGGGTTTATATACACAGACACAGGAGGATCACAAACGACAAACAGGTGCAAACAATGACACAGTGATGGCAGTGAGAAGATCTGGGAATTGTGGGAAGTGTAGTTTTTCACAAGGACAGTGAGACTCAGGGCGGACAACAGGGAAAACGTGACAAGGAACGGGATCGGTGACGGGTGAAACGGAAAACACGGAGCGGACAACAAGAAGACGTGGAATAAACGTGATAGTGAAACAAAGAACAGAGGGCAGACAACACAGGAACGTAACATAACCCACCCTAGAAGGACCGGATTCCAGACGGTCCTAAAGCAAAAGAAAAACCCACACAGAAGAACCAAAACAAAAGATCCAAGGAGTGAGGGGGTAGACCCGGGGGGACACAGACAGAGAAAAGGGAGCACAGAGACAGACCAAGAAGGCACAAGGGACACGGAGACAGACCACGGGGGCACAAGGGGCAATTAGGCAGTCCACGAGGGCACACAGGGACAGGTTTGGGTGGTCTGGGAGGTGGCCATCGGACAGGGACAGGTCTAGGAGGCGGCCACAAGACAAGAACAGGTCTGGGGGGGCCTGTGAGGTGGCCATCGGACAGGGACAGGTCCAGGAGGCCTGGGAGGCAGCCTCAGGACAGGGGCAGGTCTAGGAGGTCTGGGAGATGGTCACAGAACAAGGGCCGGCACAGGGGTCCTGGGGAGTGGCTCCGGGACAGGGACAGGTTTAGGTGACCTAGGGGGTGGCCACAGGGCTAGGGCTGGTTCAGGGGGCCTGGGAGGAAGAGTGGCCCCTAGGGGAGCTGCAAAAGGCTCTGGAGGCGGAGGCCTGGAAGGCTCTGGAGGCAGAACCGATGAAGGTGGCGCCGTAGGAGGCTTTAAAGGCAGAGGCCTGGAAGGCTCGAGTGACCTGAGAGGCGGAGGCCTGGAAGGCTCTGGAGGTGGAGCCGGGGGAGCTCAGGAGGTGGAGCCGAGGAAGGTGGCGCCGTAGGAGGCTTTAGAGGCGGAGGCCTGGAAGACTCTGGAGGTGGAGCCGAGGAAGGCCTAGGAGGCGGAGACCTGGAAGGCTCTGGAGGTGGAGCCAAGGGAGGTGGTGCCGTAGGAGGTTTCAGAGGCGTGGCCCTAGAAGACTCTGGAGTCTCTGGGAGCAGAGCCATAGGAGGCTCGGGAGGCGGAGCCGTGAAAGGCTCGGGAGACGGAGCCGTAGGAGGCCCGGGAGTTTCTGGGAGAAGAGCCGTAGAAGGCTCGGGGAGAAGAGCCGCAGGATGCTCTGGAGGCGGAGCCGTAGGTGGCTCGGGGAGAAGGGCCGTGGAAGGCCCGAGAGGCTTGAGAGGCGGAGCCCTGGAAGGCTGGAGAGGCTTGTGGGGCGGAGCCCTGGGTGGCCCGAGAGGCTTGAGAGGAGGAGCTCTGGAAAGTTCGGGAAGCTTGAGAGGCGGAGCCCTGGAAGGCTTGAGAGGCAGAGCCCTGGGAGGCTCGAGAGGCGGAGCCCTGGAAGGCTCGAGTGACTTGAGGGGCGGAGCCCTGGGTGGCCCGAGAGGCTTGAGAGGAGGAGCTCTGGAAAGTTCGGGAAGCTTGAGAGGCGGAGCCCTGGAAGGCTTGAGAGGCTTGGGGGCGAAGCCCTGGAAGGCTCGAGAGGATTGAGGGGCGGAGCCCTGGAAGGCTCGAGAGGCTTGAGGGGCGGAGCCCTGGAAGGCTTGAGGGGCGGAGCCCTGGAAGGCTTGATGGGCGGAGCCCTGGAAGGCTCGGAAGGCGGAGCTCTGGAAAGCTCGGGTAACTTGGAAGGCGGAGCTCTGGAAAGCTCGGGTAGCTCGGGAGGCGGAGCTCTGGAAAGCTCGGGAGGCGGAGCTCTGGAAAGCTCGGGAGGAGGAGCCCTAGGAGACTTGAGAGACTTGGGAGGCGGAGCCCAGGAAGACTCGGGAGGAGGAGCCCTGGAAGGCTCGAGAGGTGCTGGCTCTAGGACGGGCATGACCACTGGCGCTGGCTCTTGGGCGGTCCTGGCTACTGGCGCTGGCTCTTGGACGGTCACGGCCACTGGCGCTGGCTCTTGGACGGTCACGGCTACTGGCGCTGGCTCTTGGACGGTCACGGCCACTGGCGCTGGCTCTTGGACGGTCGAGGCTACAGGCACTGGCTCATGGACGGTCGAGGCTACAGGCACTGGCTCAGGAACGGTCGAGGCTACAGGCGCTGGCTCAGGAACGGTCGAGGCTACAGGCACTGGCTCATTGACCTCTGAGGCGACAGGTACTGGCTGGGTGACCGTAGCTGACGAGGGCTCTGGCTCGCAGACGGGGGAAGGCTCTGGCTCTGGCTCGCTGACCGTAGCTGGCGTGGGCTCTGGCTCGCAGACCGGGGCAGGCGAGGGCTCTGGCCGTAGCTGGCGTGGGCTCTGGCCGTGGCAGGCGTGGGCTCTGGCTCGCTGACCGTGGTAGGCGTGGGCTCTGGCTCGCAGACCGAGGCAGGCGAGGGCTCTGGCTCGCTGGCCGTGGCAGGCGTGGGCTCTGGCTCGCTGGCTGTGGCAGGCGTGGGCTCTGGCTCGCTGACCGTAGCTGGCGTGGGCTCTGGCTCGCTGACCGGGGCAGGCGAGGGCTCTGGTTCGCTGGTCGTGGCAGGTGTGGGCTCTGGCTCGCAGACCAAGGCAGGCGAGGGCTCTGGCTCGCTGGCCGTGGCAGGCGTGGGCTCTGGCTCGCTGGCCGTGGCAGGCGTGGGTTCTGGCTCGCTGACCGTAGCTGGCGTGGGCTCTGGCTCGCTGACCGGGGCAGGCGAGGGCTCTGGCTCGCTGGCCGTGGCAGGCGTGGGCTCTGGCTCGCTGGCCGTGGCTGGCGTGGAGTAGCGAGCAGAAGCTTCTGCCCTCCTCCTCCTCCTTCGGGCTGACGAGGTTGAGCGCGCTGGCGCAGGAGCAGAGGAAGCTGAGCACACCGGCTCTGGAGCGGACCAAACTGGCGACGCTGGTTTGTGGATTAAGGCAGGCGTGGAGGTTGGCCTGCTGGCAGGTGGGGCAGGCGCGAAAGGACGAGCCATGGAAGACTGGAGGGTCACCACTGCGGGAGGAGAGGCAGGGTCTTCCTCAACAACGCCCACAGTGAGTGACGAGCCGCAGACCAGCAAAGTCTCCTCCACGAATTCCAGGAGAGTCCAGCCGTGCGTCGCCTGTGGCAACCGCTCCTTAAACGAACTGTTCAGATTGCCCCTGAAGAAAGCCACCAGGGAGGAGTCTGGGAAGTCCGCGACACTCGCCAGCTCGAGGAAGTCGCGGATGTGGTCCTCCACAGGACGGTCCTCTTGTTTCAGGCAGAGGAGTCTGAAGTTCGCCTGTTGCACCGCTGGATCCATTGTGGGTCGATCGTTCTGTTATGCTGGGTGTGGTAGCAGGACAGGACAGACAGAGGTGCGGATCCAAATGCGGTATTTATTATGGCAACTAAAAATCACATAAAAACACAGGAACATAAGAAAACATCCACAATGGGAAAACAGAGACTGAACCTTTGAAAGGACACGGGAACATCTACAAAGGGCACAGGAACCTCGAACGGGTGACTAAACACGGGCAGGAAACAAGGAGCTAACACATACAACGATCGACAAGGAGTGGAAAACACACAGGGTTTATATACACGGACACAGGAGGATCACAAACGACAAACAGGTGCAAACAATGACACAGTGATGGCAGTGAGAAGATCTGGGAATTGTGGGAAGTGTAGTTTTTCACAAGGACAGTGAGACTCAGGGCGGACAACAGGGAAAACGTGACAAGGAACGGGATCAGTGAGGGGTGAAACGGAAAACACGGAGCGGACAACAAGAAAACGTGGAATAAACATGATAGTGAAACAAAGAACAGAGGGCAGATAACACAGGAACGTAACATCAGTATGCTACATGTTACATTCTGAAAGATGTTAATTTAAACCACACCTGTTCTGGTTTTATTAATGTATAGCAAGTAGGGCTGCCGATTTAACGCGTATATTCAGTGCGATTAATTTTATTAAAAATAACGCGTTAAAAAAATTTACGCAATTAATCGCAATGCTCCCGGACCGTAATAAGGAAGATTCCTGAGAAATGCAAGCTTGTAGTACCACCTGTTTACTCCAGAGGGCAGTAATTAATTGCAATTTCAGCTGCGTGGCAACGTGCAGTTTATATAGTGAAGAAAACCATCCAGCAGCAGCACAACACAAACATGCGTTATGTTCTTGCGTTCAAACACTTGATGCAAATCTGAACTTTAAGGAATATTAAGATGTGTTCTAAGTATTAAACTATATTTAACTTGTCAGAGTGACCTAAAAATTTTATGTTTATGACACAACGCATCCGAGACGCTACACAAGCGTGTCAGACACAGGTGTAAATTGACAAGTCCTTAAACAAGCCCTCATAATAAATCTCCAACTGACTGACAAATTCACTTGTGTAATAGATTGCTGTGAACTGCATGTGATTGACTTATGATCAATAATATGGTTGTAAACAATACATTGTATTCTAAAGCTGCTTTTTGTATTGTCTTATCAATGATGATCTCTTCTGCCATGAGAATGTAATGCATTTTAATTATCGGAATATTTTGTATTATATATACATTTTTAAATATTTAAAGATAACTATGTATAATTTCATCATTATATATTGGATTATTGTTATATGAGGGGCTTTCTCAGCAAATATTTGTATATGCGATTAAATGCGACTAATCGCTATTAATTAATCGGTACACCATGTAATTAATTCGATTAAAATGTTGAATTGATTGACAGCTCTAATAGCAAGCAATTAGAATTTCAAGATTACTAGTAGGTTTACAATGCATTTGTTTTTATGTTTTTGCCTGAATTTATTAGCATTACATTTGCTATTTTATAAAAAAAATTATCTACTTCATAACTCTGAAGCAGGCATGGCAGAGAACTTGCCTGGAAGTAAATGTTTGAAAGTCTGTAAAGACATCTACTGTTGTGAGCTTTTAAGTTGATGGGCAATATATTATGAGATGCTTAGAAAAAATGTCTTTGCTCTACAATTCATCTTTTACTTATAATTTTTACTTTAAAAACAAATTACAAAATTAAATGTCAGGTGTGTGTTATTATATTATTGTCAGAACTGACGAATTGAAATGAAAACAAATGTTTATTCCCTTTTCCCCCGTTAGGTATCTTTTCTGATACTCACTTGCTTACTATGATGTACATTGGTGAGATGTGTTTCTGGGCAGTGAAATATGAGGACTGCAGCATGGACACCACAGAGCGCAAAGAGGACAGGCTTCATTTCCGGGATATTGGCACACAAATCCTGCATAAGTATGTGCTGGCATGTGAGGGGCCACTTCAGGGTCAGGGCTGGAACACAGAGAATGCCAAGGAGATCCTTAGTATTTTACAGTAACCCTGGAGAGAGCTTTGAGGAGAGGAGGCTCACAAAATATCATTGTTCTGAAGCTAGCAAAAAAAGTAAACAAACAAACAAAAAAAGATTAAAAAGGAAAAATACTGTAAACAAAAAGGCACTTATCTTCCAGTCCAGACTTGTTTTCTGGATGTGTGTTTTCACTAAGAATGTGGAATAATACTTCTAATGTAAAATATAAACAAATAACTATTTGTTTAAGAAAAATATGCCAGCTGAGAAACATCACGCAATTCTTTTTATTTATTTTAATTTTTATTTATTTATTTTTAATTACATTTATATATGTTAAAAGAAATGGTACAAAGGAGGGGAGAATGCAGATATATGTTGCATATTTAAGTATTCATGACCATTTTTATGCATGGAGCTTTTTCTTTTTAATAACATCTTTGTATATGATACCTCTTTTGCTCACTTATTAAAAGTTTTATCTTTATTCCTTTCATTGACAAGATGTAATGTTCAGAGATGGGAATTTGGATATTTTGATAGTATACTTTTAAAAAGCTACACTTTTTGGTCATATTCTTTTTAAAATGAAGTTCATATTTTTTTTTTTTTTTTTTATGTCTTCATCAAAAATAAATTTTGGGTTAAGAAATGTTGAAATATTATTGTGTGTGCTCATTTTTTATATTTGGAATCATGTCTCAAGGCTCTAATAATTATCAAAAGGTCATAACCCTTTCTTTCTCAAAAACATATTTTTTCACATCTGTTCAGATAGTAAAATGATATTAGTTCAGACTCTATCGAAGCATCAAGGAGTAATAATGCAACATTATTTAAATTGATAATTCTATACTGATTGTGGAACTTTGTTACCCTATAGTAATAAGGAAGTGCATATGAATATTACACCAACACATTTAGGGTGCTGGCATAATATTCATAAGGCACATGTCTACATATACTTGTACAATAGTATTGGTTTGGTAATAATATGGCCAAATTGTAGGTGCTTGTAAAAATGATAGCTTGTTTTATTTTTTTCCACTTAAAAACATCAAATCATACTCGGTCTTAAAGGGCACTGTTTTGTTTGTCTTGAAGTAAAAGAAAGTAAAGAAAAAATAATAAGCTTGCACGCGAATAAAACTTGACAAAATAGATTTAAAAAAAAAAACTTTCAAAACACTCTCCGTAATCCTGAATCGATCTATAGTCGTGCAAAGTCTCAGGACTATTAGAGAAAGATTTTTTGATAGAAGACTACTGAGAAATGATGACCAACGTGATGATCCGGATATGTCAAAGCATGACGTCTTGGCCCCTCTCTCGTGCTCCGGATATGCCAAATCATGGTTAGCCCTATGCTCCCCTGGTATTGTCTGCCTTTGTGAATTATAAGTTTTCCAAACTGTTTATCAATGAGTGCATCAATAAAAATAAAAAAATTATATATATATATATATATATATGCCAAATCATGACGTCATGGCCCCTCTCTGGACGGTTAGGCACGAGATAATTTTTTCTTCTTTTTTTTCATTTAACTATCCAAAGCGACTGTACTATATACTGCATGCTATAATATATTATAAAGGCTAAGACACACCCTTAAGAACAATGTTCATTTACTTTTAAATTATAACATATAGGAATCCAGGTCCTGCTGAGTGACTCCAATCATTCTTCCTAAGCAACCAATTGCTTAGGTTGGGTATATTCACGTTGGGGTAACCTCGTGGTCGCTATAATGTGCTTGTTGCTCTTGGTGGGGCACATGGTGAGTTGTGCATGGATGCTGAGTGTCTTCTCTCGCGCTATGTCTCCGCCGTCACGCGCTCAACATGTCACGTGATAAAATGCGCGGATTGGCGGAGGCAACTGAGATTCGTCCTCCGCCCCCTGATTGAGGCGAATCACTATGCCACCAAGAGGAATTGTAGCGGATTGAGAATTGGGCATTCCAAACTGTGTTGAAAAGGAGAGATTTTCTTTTGTTTTGTTTTTTGTAACATATATATTGTAGATAAACTTAGCATGTAAAGTTCTTACCATGGGGCGTCTTCCCCATCTTACCCTACTACTGTAGATACTGCACTACAGCTGTATAGGTGTGAAGGCCTGATGTTACTTATGTTTAAGAGACCTTGTCCTATGGAAGTACTTCCTGTTGCGTGACATGCCGCTCTGGCAGTCAGTTGATCATTTTTCAATGCCTCAGGTCAAGCTCACTGGCACATCTGTGCTGACTGAATCTGAGATGCAGCAGATTGATTATATGGCAGAGTAAGGGCACAAAGTTTGGGCAGACAGCATTATAATCAATGGCAGAAATGTATTTAACCCTTATTGTTGTGCATGGACACTAGGGTTGTTTAAAGTTCAGAATTTTGTAATTAACTTCCTTTCAGTTCATGAGTTTGAATTGATATATCAACCAATTTTTACTCATCACATGAACTTTTAAGTGAGTTCTTCAAATATATTTGGCATTTTACAATGGCATCCACAGACCTCAACACTTGGTACATAAAACATGACAACAGTAGCAATAAATGGATAAGTTTATTAGAGAAACTCATCCTGACATTGCAAAACAAGTTACCTACTGTGACATCAATATCAACAACAACAATGTAAATAAAACCATGCAAATGGCCAAAAGATGCAACCATATTATTCATAACCCAGTGCATGCTGGGAAAAGGGTAAATGGGACTGAACTACTTAAACATTTTGTTTAAGCCAATTTAAACTCAAATAAATGCATTAATGCAACTCACTGCTGTGCATGTTGACTAAGGATGTTGAAGTAGAAAAGCTGCATTGAGATGCGTTACTTGCGTGCCTTAAAGTTGCTATACCCAAAAACTACAATAATGATGTAAATATTTTAATGATTTTTCAGCATTTTTTCCAAGAACATTCTTGTATTTCTTTTAATTGAATGTACTGCCATTTTAATGGATTATTGAATTCTGTAATTGATGCATTGAATTTCCATTGTCAGATTAAAACATTACAATGCATTACAACATTTTACACCCCTAGTGCCAAACTTGTATCGTTCACTTGGTGAAACATCATTAGTTCAGCCTTAGTTCAAGCATCAAGATAATTAAGAAAGCAAATGATATACAGTCCAGTCTTAAGCATATCTTCATAGTGTTTTCCAGATACCATGTGTGACTGTGGCCCATCAGCTTCAGCTCTGCTCACTGCCCAAATCCTGGATGTTAAGAACAGCACATGTAAAGGAAAGGCCCATTTAGTATTCTAACATGCTATAAATGACACGTTTGAACTGTTTTTAACCCTTTCCATGTATCAGATAATCAAAGAATTTCTAGGCAGTGTATGATCACAGTGCATTTTGATCATACTAACATGTCCAAGAAATGAATATGGTAACCAAGACTAGAGCATACTCAGTCTGTAAAGGAAGAGTAATATTAAACATAATATGGAATGTTTTAAATGCATTTAGTCAATCTGTAGGTACAAGACACTGCTGCAGAAACACTAACATGACTGCTGGATGGTATTGATTGGCTATTGAGACACTCTAGAGTTAAGATGTGACCACAAAGACTGTTGTGAATCTGCAGGATGTAATTATAAATTTAAACTTTTTGTAATATATTCCATGCACTTTTATAGTGAATTTCAGTCAAAACTTTCCTGTTATACAGCCCTTTTTACTACTTGCTAATTTTGTTTGCTTTAAGGTGTATTATAGTAATTTAGATTGTTAGTTGTTAGCAGTGTAAAATACATTTTTAAATTCTTGTTATTGTTTGTATTTTTTTGTTGTTATTATTTATTTGTTTAGCTAAACCAGCGTTTCTCAACGGGGGCGGTACCGCCCCCTAGGGGGCGTTTGGACAGTGTTGGGGGGCGGTGTGAACGAGGCAGCAGAGAGGGGGGCGCTCAGGCACAAATGGGGGGCGTTACTCAGAGGTACTCAACAGGCGGCCTGCGCAAAAATCTTTTCAGCTCTTCTCCTTAGCCTATGTCTTCGTTTTGCTCGGATTACTGCTGCCACTTCACCAGGAGGATATGCCAGGAGAGCCGCTTCCTAAGTTACACATGCTTTTAATAGGCGGAGAATTTTCAGCGCAAAATAGAGGCGCGCTTCGTTCGTACATACCTCGCCATGGTTTTATGCGCACTTTGCGAAACAAATACGCCTGAAGTGGGCGCAAAATCGTTAGTACATCTGGCCCTGAGAATTTTAATTGTAATGTGATGATCGGGTGCGGATATCTAATCGGAGAAAATCATTGGTGATGGTGAGTTTGTTTTTAACAGCTGATTCGGGTGACGTTAGAGCTGATCCGCGCATCTCTACTCTGCAATGTGTAATTGGCCGATGGGAATAATAAAGTCATAATAATATAAATATTGATTTTATATTATTTGTCTTTTGCAGTTATTCACCTAGTATATTAATATTAACTTAAGTTCTCTCCCTCGTGTCCCGCAAAATCAGGTCTGCTGACCTGCAACAGAGCAATAGCCAGGTGGTCACCCTACGTTACTCACTGTTATTCATCACAACGTTTAAGCCTCTGACAACTCATACAATGTTCATTTGAATGTAAAATAAAATTATGTCTGTGCAAATTAATGAATTCATATTTAAATGTTGCTAATAACCCACTCGGCTAGTTACCGGCAAATGATCTCCATAGCAACGCCTAAAAACAAATGCCGCAGCTGTCAGAGTGGTAGAAATGACCGTTTGTAGGCTATTCAAATTTGAAGCCTAGTATATATTGCCTAATTGAGTGCGCGAACGACCGCTGCTTTTTCATTGGCCATTTAGGTTAGTTACGTTATTGTTCACGTGATTGGTTCATCTTAAAAAAAATTTGTGTGAGCCTGAATTTGTTTGAATTTCTAAATACATTTGAAATACCTTTCAAACAATCCATGTGTTTTTGCATTTTTTCCAAACACAATATTACTCAACTTGAGGCTTTTACATGTAGTTTAAATACAATAAGAAACTTCTGTTTCTGTTTCAGTTTTTTTTTTTTTTTTACCAAAAACTCAGGCTTCAGGTATCAGTGTTGCAATTGTTTGGCTGTAATAGTATTTCTGAAGTGTTTTTTTTTTTGGGGGGCGTTAAGAGGATCATGAAGAGGTCAGGGGGGCGTTTGTTCAAAAAAGGTTGAGAACCACTGAGCTAAACTAAAGATGGTTTCACAAATATAATTTTTGGTACTTTGTGATAAATTAATATCAAAGATAGAATGACAGTTCAATTCTCAGTTGTTCAGTTCACTGTGTATTAGATCATTTTTGTGTTGAGCATTTCAACCATGAAAGGTGTGTCCCCTCTTCTGTCCACAAAGAGGCAGCAGCAGCAGCTTTATAAGAGGTTTGTTGACAACAATAAGAACATTGACCCAGTATAAACTCATCATTGTGCTGGCCAGTTTTAGTCATGTTGGAGGTCATCCATTGGCGAGTGTTCCAGAGATAGTTGTTGCTTTGTCTCTGTCTTTTCTTTGTTACCGACGCCCTGTTTTCATCTCTGTTTAATTAAAGTGAAAGCCAGCTTACGCTTTAGGCATTTTGCAAAGGCAATGTGCTGAACTACATAATTAACACTTATCCCAGTGTTCAGACATACTAAAGGCCACACTGTCATTCTGAGTTTCTTGAATTAGTAAGAGAGAGCAAAATAGGAATTGAAAGGTTGCTTTTGCCACTCACGGTCTCTGCCAGTTCCATAAGATGTGTCTCTGTGTCTCTCTCTCTCTCTCCCTCCAAAACATTGTTAAAAGGTTGAGCATTTTAATGGTTTGAAAGGTATTCCACTGGAGTTTTATTTTGAAGCACTAAGCACATGTCCTTATTTTATTTGTCTAAAACCCATTCTGAAATCATTTATATATATATATATTTAGTCCTTTTGTATTTCCCAGGAGGAAGAAAACAGAATTGTTTCTCATTATTATTCACTTATGGCAATTTCTTATTCTTCACCCAAAATAACTTTGTACAGCAACAGTCATTGGCTGGGAAAAAGGCTGTTTTATAATGAAATTGTAATTGCTTGAGTTTAGATGCTTTAAATCTAACCTGAATGGAAGAGATGGCTGCTTGTCTGTAGTAAAATGTATCATAATGGAGAAAGTGGTGACCTTTCCTCATATTAAAAATGTCTCTTTTATCTCACCCAAACCTCTTGCAAACTCTTGTTTTCCTCCACACGCCTCTGTTATTCCTCTCAGCAAGTCAAACCCTACGTTATCTGCTCCAAATAAGAAATCTTTTAAGATTTTTTTATTTTTATTTTTATTATTATTATTATTATTTTGGTCGATTTTGCGTTGATTATTTTGAAGATAAAATGCATTATAACTGTTTGACTATTAACATTGTAACAATTCAGTATTTGGTAATACTAAAAGAAAATAATAATAACAGAGTGTATGTATATACAGTATGTACACAGTACTGTGCAAAAGTTTTAGGAAAAACTTTCAAAGTTAGGATTTCTTAAAAAAATTATGACATAGTTTGCATTAATCAATTAACATCATACAAGTAAACAGAAAAAGTGTTAAATCAATATTTGTTGTGAACACTTTTGCCTTCAAAACAGCACCAATTCTCCTACTAATACCTGGACACAGTTTTTCTTGGTTTGCAGATATGATGTTCCAAGTTTCTTGGAGAATTTGCCACAGTTCTTTTATTTATTTAGGCTGTCTCAATTACTTCTGTCTCGTTGTGTAATCCCAGACTGACCCGATGTTTAGTGGGGGCTCTGTGAGGGCCATGCCATCTGTTGCAGGACTCCCTGTTCTTCTATCCTGTTCACAAAAGGAATGTTTGTGAGTATAAAATGTATATTTCCTAATGACAACCTAAAGTAGCAGATATACAGTTGTGCTCAAAAGTTTGCATACCCTTGGAGATTTGGTGATATATGTACCATTTTTAAAGAGAACATGAGTCAGCAGGCAAAACACATTTATTTTATTTCTTATGGGATTCATATTCAACTGTAGGTTATAACAGAATGGCACAATTATAAAACAAAACATGGCAACAAAGAAAAAAGAAAATGACCCTTGTTCAAAAGTCTGCAGACCCTTAGTTCTTAATACTGTGCATTGCCTCCTTTATCATCAATGACAGCATGCAGTCTATGAGGCCTCAAATTCTTGCAGGTGGCATAGCTGCCTATTCGTCTTTGCAAAATGCCTCCAGGTCATGCAAAGTATTTGATCTCCCTAGAGTAGCTCGATGATATTAAGGTCAGGAGACTGTGATGGCCTCTCCAGAACCTTTAGCTTTTTCTGCTGTGTACATTGGAACGTCAACTTGGCCTTGTCGTGCTGGAAAGTCCAAGAGTGTCCCATGCACAGATTTCGTGCAGAATGCAAATTGTCTGCCAGTATATTCTGATAACAGGCTGCATTCATCTTGCCATCAAGTTTCACAAGATTCCTTGTGGCTTTAGAGCTCACACACCCCCAAAACATCAGTGAGCCACCACAGTGGGGATGGTATTCTTTTCATTATAGGCCTTGTTGACCCCTCTCCAAACATAGCGCTTATGGTTGTGACCATAAAGCTCTTTTTGTTCTCATCACTCCAAATTACAGTGTGCCAGAAGCTGTGAGGCGAGTCAAGGTGTTGTCGGGCATATTGTAATTGGGCTTTTTGTGGCATTGGTGCAGTAAAGGCTTCTTTCTGGGACTCGACCATCCAGCTCATTTTTGTTCATGTATCGTCGTAATGTGCTCCTTGAAACAACCGACTTATTCCAGAGCAGCCTGTATTTCCCCTGAGGTTACCTGTGGGTTTTTCTTTGTATTTCGAACAATTCTTCTGGCAGTTGTGGCTGAAATCTTTCTTGCTCTACCACACCATTGCATCAAGAGATCCTAGAATTTTCCACTTCTTAAGATATGATTGAACAGTACTGACTGGCATTTTCAAGGCTTTGGATATCTTTTTATATCCTTTTCCATCTTTATAAAGATCAATTACCTTGTTACACTTTTGACAGTTCTTTTCTGCTCCCCATGTCTCAGTATCTAGCCTGCTCAGTGCATCCACATGAGAGCTAACAAACTCACTGACTATTTATACATAGACACTAATTGCAATTTAAAAAGCCACAGGTTTGGGAAATTAACCTTTAATTGCCATTTAAACCTGTGTGTGTCACCTTGTGTTTGTTACAAGGCCAAACATTCAAGGGCATGCAAACTTTTGATTAGGGCCATTTGGGTAATTTCTGTTATCTTTATGATTTAAAAAGGACCCAAAAACTATGTGATAATAAATGGCTTCATTTCACTTCATTCAACTGTAAATAACCATCTTAAGAAAAATGTATTTGTGAAACATCTTCTGTGCCTTTTGCACTTTTGCACAGTACTGTATATATATATATATATATATATATATATATATATACTCTGAACACTTTATTAGGAACACTATGGGCCCAATAAAGTGCCCAATGTCGTCTTTTGCTGTTGTAACACATCTGCCTCAAGGTTTGACATATTGTGCATTCTGAGATGCTATTCTGCTCACTACAATTGTGCAGAGGGGTTACCATAGCCTTTCTGTCATCTTGAACCAGTCTGGCCATTCTCCGTTGACCACTGTCATCAAAAAGGCATTTCCGTCCGCAGAACTGCCGCTCATTGGATTTTTTGTTGTTGTTGTTGGCACCATTCTGGCACAACTCTAGAGACTGTTGTGCCTGAATTGTTAAGACAATTTGCACTTAATTTTGACTGAACAGCAGGCCTGCAATTTTTCTTTAAATGATTTATGTCTGTGAAAACAGTTTATTTCAACATTGTGCCCTTATGTCTAGTTCATAAATAGACCAACTTAGAGTAATATTCCATCATAGGATGTTATGCAAGAAAAATAATCAAGTATGTTCAATCAAACCAAATTTGATCTCATTGGAACATGTTGGATGTAGCAAGGTGTACATTAAAATGGTACACTGTATTTCACTTCAGTAATGGATGTAACAGAACAAAATTACCTTGTTTTGTTTTTTGTTTTGTAAGAGTCTTGACATTATCACACAGTGAAATCCATGGCCACATTTAGACTCTGGGGTCAGAAAATACAGAAACATTTAAATTTGTGGGCAGAATTTTATCTTGGTCTGTGGTCATTTTGGTGCAATTTAGCTCTATTAAACACTTCAGGAGGAATTGCATAAATCCCATGCATCTCTGAGACAGAGGTCCAGAGATAAAGAGATGGATCAGGGACAGTGTGACTAACATGGACACACATGTGAAAATAGAGAATTGTTTCCTCTAACAGCGTGTTGTTTTTTTTCAGCAAAGTCCTATTTTATCTTTTGATGACGTCTCAGGTATATCCACCAGCATTGTTCCCCTTACACAAAGGTACAGTATTTAGCAACACTGCTGCATTTTAGAGGTAGATCTCTAAATTTTGTGGGAATTTTGTGCCAGAAGGATAGTTCATCTAAAAATGAAAATTCTCTCATAATTTACTCACACTCATGCCATACACAAATGTGTATGACTTTATGAGAAGAATATCTCAGCTCTGTATGTCTGTAAAATGCAAGTCAATGGTGTTCAGAACTTTCAAGGTCCAAAAAGCATATAAAGGCAGCATAAAAGAAATCCACAAACCTCCAGTTATTAAGTATATGTCTTCTGAAGTGAAATTATAGGTATGGGTGAGAAACAGACTTAATTTAATCTTTTATTTTACAATCAATCTCTACTTTTACATTCTTCTTCTTTTGTTTTGGCAATTCACACTACTTATGCTAATCGCCACCTACTAGGCAGTGAGGAGAATTTATAGTAAGGACTTAAACATTGATCTGTTTCTCACTAACACCTATCGTATTACTTCTGAAGACATAGATTTAACCACTGAGTCGTATGGGTTACATTTATGCTGCCTTTATATTCTTTCTGGATCTTCAAAGTTCTGGCCACCAATCAATATCATTGTATGGACCTACAGAGCTGAAATATTCTTCGTTCAGCAGATGAAAGAAAGTCATACACATCTGGTATGGAATGTGTGTGTGTAAATGATGAGAGAATGTTCATTTTTGGGTGAACTATCATTTTAATGTTGGATGTTGGATGTTGGATTTTGTACACTTGACTGTGTTCCCTTGCTGTACCCCCCTCTTCTTTATCACTCATCTTTTTCACTGCTAATTATAAATACATGTATTTGTATTTGTATTCTTTAATGTTAACCTTCATTAGGATCATCCATGCACAAGAATATATGAGGGAATAATTTCATTTGCATATGTATTGAAAGTGATGAGGACAGAGATGCAAATTGTTTTGTTTTTACCCATTCAATGTGACGGTCAGCCGGTGGGTAAAAACATCTCTTTTGATTCCACAAGAGTGCAGCATCCTGGGCTGGTGTTGCAGGATGTGACTACTGCACACTCAATAGAATTATTATATATCTTCACTAAATACTGAATCCCTCAGATTTTAGCTCTGTTTTTCAACTGGACTGGAGAGTCAAGGTCAAACCATTTTAAAATACAAAAAAATTAATTTTTTAAATTCAAAATTACAAAATTACAACAACTACAACAGCAAAAATGGTATTGAGTAATATAAAAGATTATCAAATTGTTTGGCCAAAAAATCTGTACATTTTAATATTACAAGTGTTCATGACAACTTGCTTCTGACTTTCATGAAATATTACCTAGTCCTAAGAATACAGTGTAACCTTTTGTGTAAAATCCACCTTCATAACATAGTTCACCCATGACTGTAAGCCTCACAGTTACTGAGGTACTGCCCTTGAGACATCTTTCCCGTGTGACAGCTTGCCCCATTCTCCCCCTATTGCTTTTTTAATATACTTATATAAATGTAACAGACAGCCATCAGATCTTCTAGATGTGGATGATGAAGCATTCTGTCTCTATTTTTGTCCAATAATTTGACATTTTCTTTTTCCCTTAACACCTTATTGTCATTTCAATTATGCAGCAACTTATACAAATGTTGTTATCTTAATGCCTCAGGGGACTTAAAACCAAGGCTGTGTCCAACCAGCGGACAGGCCATACACAACAGCCCTCCTAATCCAATTGAGGCTTGGCTGCTGACACTGAGGTAAATAGACATTAGCTTGGGGTGACACCAACAAAGTGAATTACACTTTATTTGGAGCAACAAAAGGCCACTTCGATAAGAAATAGAAAGAGGAGAGGAAAACTTTTACATTTATTTTCATCCTCAGACCCCATTTTTCAAGGCATGTATCGGTTGAGGACCAACTTTTTTCTTCTTTTATTCTACTTCTTTTTTATTTATTTTTTTACAACAAAGGCTATGCATGAGGTAAAAACTATTTGTTCTTCATTCCAAGTCTGCAAGAAAAAGTGGTTGTAAAAATAATGACACCAGATTTGGCTACTTGGCAGTGTAATGTGTATGTAGTCAATTGAACTTAACTTGTATTGAACAAAATGTTGTAGAGGATGTGACCCTGGCGGTGACCCAAAATCAATTAACAACAACAAAGATGTTGGCCAAACATGTGATGCACATTGTTGAGATAAAAAATGACGGCAAGGAAAACAGATTTGGTTTTATGGGGGGGCATTGTGGATATTTGGTGTCTCATCCAAAAGCTTTGTTCACATGTGACATTCACTTAATGAGAAGTTGCTGTTTTTTCCACTTTTATCCACTGAATATAGGGAGCTTGGAATGCGTTTGCGTTTCTTTGTGAGGACCCCTTTAAACGGACCTACTCTGGAAAATCGGATCAAAATTCACTACACACTATCACTTTTGTGTGTTCTTTTTGTAGATCAAATGCACCTAACATTAAATAGAGTTTTAGAAAAATGATTTTTAAAATAAACTTAGATTTATAATATATTCATATTTTAGGACACCTGTGGGTATTAGAGCATTCAGAAATAGCTTCTTAGTGATGATATATTGTTTTAACACAACCTTGCCACTGATTCGATTCATAATATTAAGCAGATATGACAAACTTAAGTAAAAAAGACACTTTCTTCAGTGTGGTCTTTGAATATAGCCTCTTGCTACCCTTTTATGTCTGAAATCATGCATGAGGAAATATAATTAAGCCAGATGTGGAAACATTCATTAAGATGTCTTATTTGATTTGCAACCAAATACAGCATGTAAGGTCTTTAAAATTCCCCAAATACTCCATTTGAGGCAAATTCAGTAAATAATTGGTTTATAGATGGCAGCCACAAGTGATAAGCAACCTAATTTAAAGATGATGTAATTTCATCTATATGTCAAGGTAAATATTTGCAGTGATATAAAATGTTTCTCCACAAGGGGAGAAGACCAACTAAAGTTTTTCTTGATGCTACACAAATATTGCACTATTCTTTTCCCAGTAATCTGCAATTACTGTCATTACTCTGTAGTTGGCAGTTTTAGTGTTTTCCCAATAATCTAAAATATATTAATAAGGTCAACACCAGGTCTGTGTTTGGCTATGAATTAAAACAGCTGCTAAAAGCTTCAAGACTTAAAAAAAATGGACATCTGAATGAAACAAATAGTCAACATCATGCCAAAATCCATGTATGGTCAAAGGCACCAAATTGTGACTAATTGATAAATGACGCACTTCCACTTGCAATTATGAGCCAGACTCAAAAAGATAAACATAGGCTCATTGTTTTTCTTCATACTATGTTAATGCAACAGTCTATTTACAAAGAGGTTAACAATGATATAAAGGGATAGTTCATCTAAAAATGAACATTCGCTTATCATTTTCTAACCCTCATCCCATCCCAGATGTGTATGACTTTCTGTCTTCTGCTGAGCAAAGATTTTTCGAAGAATATTCCAGCTCTGTAGGTCCACACAATCCAAGTGAATGGGTACCAAAATTTTGAAAACTCCAAAATGCACAAATAAGGCATCATAAAAGTAACCCATAAGACTACAGTGTTAAATCTATATTTTTCAATGCAATATGATAGGTTTGGGTAAGAAACAGATAAATATTTAAGTCTTTTTTTGTTTTTACAATAAATTCTCCTCCCTGCCCACTAGGTGGCGATATGCACAAATACTGCAAATCACCAAAAACAAAAGATGAACAATGTGAAAATGAAAGTGGAGATTTATAGTAAAAAGGCCTGAAAATGGAACTGTTTCTCATCCACACCTATCATAACGCTTCTGAAGACATGGATTAAACCATTGGAGTCGTCTGGATAACTTTTATGCTGCCTTTATGTGCTTTTTGGAGCTTAAAAATGTTGGTACCCATCCACTTGCATTGTATGGAACTCCAGATCTGAAATATTCTTCTAAAAATCTTTGTTTGTGTTCTGCAGAAGAATTAAAGTCATACACATATGGGATTTCATGAGGGTGATTAAATGAGAGGAATATTTGGGCAAACTATCCCTTTAAGAGTGACTATATCAAGACCAAAACAAACAAATACCAAAAAAGTTACCGATCATGGGGACTACTATGCAGGGCTGTAGCTAGTGGGGTGAAAGTTGATAACGATTCAATGGGCCCACAGGTCCAGGGGGGCCCCACAACAAATTCTAAACTGATTTTTTTTTTAATAGGAAAGGGGCCCTGAGCAATATACTGTCAGGGGGCCCAGAATAACTTGCTAAGGCCCTGATACTGTGTACTCTCTCCTAAATAAGTGATCAAGAAAGAGCGACCAATGCTGCCTCCCTCAAATAACACTAAACGTGGCTGAGTGGCCACCGGTGCTCTCTATTCCAAATAAGTGACCAAAAATACTGACTAAGGCTAGCTCTCTAAACAACCTGGCCACAAGTAACCGTAAAGAATGGCCAGACTCGACTCTGAAGTTTGGAAGCTGTTTGGTGATAGCGCTGTCGGCAGGGGGCGCGAGCCAATGACTGCGCGAGCGCAGTGAATGTGCAATCTGCAGACTTGTAGTACGCAGTCAACGTGAGACCCCTCAGTATCCGCGCTGTGCCCCACTCCCTCCGACAAATCCTGTCAACACTTTCCAGTTATATATGAAAACCCTACAACGCGTTACACATAACAGTATTTCCGAAATAATGTTCGGGTGATATTATTGGGGGTCATCCTTCCACGAAATTGCATCGTATTTAAAGGGGAGAATATAGAGAGAGACGCACGCAAATCTGGTGATCCGGATGAACGAACAGCTGAAAAAGTAAACTACTCGCAGCAGCTTTTTGTCGCGGACAACTTCTCTGGGGCTGAGTGAGTTTTCTCTTCTTGTCACGGCTTGTGCAATGCATGCTTTTAAAATCACGATTGTAGGAGTTGTGGAGAGGCTCCCAACACGTTGCTCGTGCAGCACGAGACGATAAACAATTTTTGAAAGCAAGCACTTTTTAAGTGTTTCATAGTTTCAAAGTCTTGTTTAACATGATGTCATGATGTTCCCCCTGCTTTTCTGACATGTATCTACTTTAGTCTCAACTTGAAATAAGTGTAGTTGAGAAAAAGTAGTGCACATTGATTTTTCTGTGTTCAAAAGTGGCCTCAGATCGTCTCATTCACCAGCTTACTTATTATAAGCTAGAAATAGTTTATGGCATTTGTTAAACTAAGGCTATAGCATTTAGTTAAACAGAATGCATACAAATCTGGATATTACTGTTGTGGAGGTGTATGCTGCATGCTGCTTTAAACGTTTTAATGACACTTCAGATAAATTGCATTACAGTTTAGGTCACTTAAGGTGTATTTAAGTTTGTAGAAGCTGGCATCTCTTCACTGTTTCAAAAGAATCTCAGGTTATCACAATTAAACACACATCTGGTGTTTTTATGTCGTTTTCGTGTTCCTTGGTGTCACTGTCTGCAATGCATAAAGAGTAAGATGTAGTAACTTTTATAACACTTTAATTTTCTTCAATAACATAGTCAAACGTTATTTTATACATATACTCATGTTTTAATGTGCATGAACTTATAAACTATTAACAATTATATAATGTTTGTAAATAAAAGTTATTCTAATATGATAATAGTATATAATAGTTTAATATAAGTGTCAACAGCACTTTTTCTAGATATAAATGTCTAAAAAGATGTGGCAGTTTACATTTTCAAGCATCCTTGACATTACTGTGCAATGCTGCTGAAACATTGAGTAAAGAGATGCAGACCCACTTGAATCAATTTCCCATGTAGACACATTTTCTTCCAACACCTTCATTATCTTGACAGATGCTTAAACAGAAATTGAAGGTCATTAGTTCTGGATTAAAATGAGACTTTGAATATAAAAATGCACTCAACAGCTACATAAGAATGGCTCTTAAGCGAACAGAGAAAATAGTTTGTCAGATTTGAGCAAAATCTGAAATCACTTCAAACAAAAAGGTTACAGGTTTTACAGGTTTCGCTCTTAAGGTAGGACATGCACAGATTAACTTATGTAAGCTCTATAATTGACACTGGTTGGTTTTTCACTGCCAAGGAGCTGTTCAAACAGACATTTAGAAAAACTGTTCTCTTTGGGGTCCAGTAGATGATTCTTACGTGCTAATTGCAGAACCTGTTCTGCTGTAATTGAACCTGAAAATCATTATTTATTTAAAATAATTGTTTATTATCAATTCAACAAAATTGTGGCCATTAGTATTTCATTTATTTGTCTCCCCTTAATCGTCTGTAGCTACAGTAAATGCTGTCTTTTCTATGGTAACAGCCTTTTTTGCAGCAAGCTTCCAAGTACATTTAGCTTGTGTTGATTGATAACATGAAGGGACAGAGATCAGGGTGCTGGAATATGGTTACCATGTGGGTTAGCTACAGTTGAAGTCAGAAGTTTACGTACACCTTAGCCAAATACATTTAAACTCAGTTTTTCACAATTCCTGACATTTAATCGTAGAAAACATTCCCTGTCAGTTAGGATCACTAATTAATTTTAATAATGTGTAATGTCAGAATAATAGTAGAGAGAATTATATATTTCAGCTTTTATTTCTTTCATCACATTCCCAGTGGGTCAGAAGTTCACATACACTTTGTTAGTAATCGGTAGCATTGCCTTTAAATTGTTTAACTTGGGTCAAATGTTTTGGGTAATCTTCCACAAGCTTCTCACAATAAGTTGCTGGAATTTTGGCCCATTCCTCCAGACAGAACAGGTGTAACTGAGTCAGGTTTGCAGGCCTCATTGCTCACACACGCTTTTTCAGTTCTGCCCACACATTTTCTATCGGATTGATGTCAGGGCTTTGTCACTAAGTCACTCCAATACTTTGACTTTGTTGCCCTTAAGCCATTTTGCCACAACTTTGGAGGTATGCTTGGGGTCATTGTCCATTTGGAAGACTCATTTGTGACCAAGCTTTAACTTCCTGGCTGATGTCTTGAGATGTTGCTTCAATATATCCACATAATTTTCCTTCCTCATGATGCCATCTATTTTGTGAAGTGCACCTGTTCCTCCTGCAGCAAAGCACCCCCACACCATGATGCTGTCACCCCAATGCTTCACAGTTGGGATGTTGTTCTTCGGCTTGTAATCCTCACCCTTTTTCCTCCAAACATAACAATGGTCATTATGGCCAAACAGTTCAATGTTTGTTTCATTAGACCAGAGGAAATTTCACTAAAAAGTAAGATCTTTATCCCATGTGCATTTGCAAACTGTAATCTGGCTTTTTTTTATAGCTGTTTTGGAGCAGTGGCTTCTACCTTGCTGAGCAGCCTTTCAGGTTATGTCATTATAGGTCTCATTTTACTATGGATATAGATACTTATCTACCTGTTTCCTCCAGCATTTTCACAAGGTCCTTTGCTGTTATTCTGGTATTGATTTGCACTTTTTGCCCCAAACTACATTCACCTCTTGGAGAATGCGTCTCCTTCCTGAGCAGTATGATGGCTGTGTGGTCCCATGGTGTTTAATCTTGTGTACTATTGTTTGTACAGATGAACATGTTTCCTTCATGCGTTTGGAAATTGCTTCCAAGAATGAACCAGACTTGTGGAAGTCCACAATTTATTTTCTTGAGGTCTTGGCTGATTTCTTTTGATTTTCCCGTGATGTCAAGCAAAGAGGCACTGAGTAAGTTAGGCCTTAAAATACATCCACAGGTACACCTCCAATTCAGTACACCTCCTATCAGAAGCTTATTGTCTAAAGGCTTGACATAATTTTCTGGAATTTTCCAAGCTGCATAAAGGCACAGTTAACATAGTGTATGTAAACGTCTGACCCACTGGAATTGTGATATAGTTAATTAAAAGTGAAACAATCTGTCTGTAAACAATTATTGGAAAAATTACTTGTGTCCTGCACAAATTTGATGTCCTAAATGACTTACCAAAACTATAGTTTGCTAATATTAAATCTGTGGAGTGGTTAAAAAATGACTTCAGCCTAAGTGTAGGTAAATTTCTGACTTCAACTGTATATACCAGAGACGTGTTTTATTGTTACAATGCACAAGCATGTGGCTCAGAATTAAAAACGTCTAGACATTTGGAGACCTGTGCCATGCATACAGGTTTTCAGCACTCTATCAATGAACTTGCACGACCTCAGTTTACCCCGAGTGTTGGTATCTTGATATCTCTCTACTTCTTGTTTAGTTTCAGTATCGTCCTAAAGTCATTTCTACCAACACAGACATGCACACACAAAACACACATGCTGAATTTCACTTTTGGGTTTGGCAGAATGTGGCTGCATCCCCCTCCAGCAGCCTCCTCTGCTGACCCAGACTTTCCACTGCCCTTGTGAAATAGGAGCAGCAGAGATGATCGGGTCTCACCAGCCAGAACTGAATGCCATCACAAAGTGAAAAGACTCCCATACCATTTTGCAGGCAGAAGTCCAACTTTAAAGAGATAGTTTCCTCAATAAATGAAAATTCTTTAGTCATAATTATTTAGTCTTTAGTAATGACACTTATTTTGTTCCAAACCTATATAACATTCTTTCTTCCATGTTACACAGAAGGCACAATGTTATGGACTGACAGCCTCTGTTAACATTCACTTTCATTGTATTGTTTTCTCCATAAAATTATATTATATGGTGACTGAGGCTGTGAGTCCCTAATATTCTGCCTTTCCTTCTTCCATGTCCTTTTGCATTCAACAGAAAAAAGAAAGTCCCACAGGTTTGGAACAATATGAGTAAATGATGATTTTTGGGTGAAATGTCCCTTTAATCGATATTAAGGTATTCCAGTAAATTAAGCATTAAAACCACAAGCATAATCACAGCATTGTTCCACATGTGTATTGGACATGCATTTACATGCAGATACTGATGGATAGGCTAATAGTTTACACAAGGATTTGTGCTTGTTTCACCATAATAGATTATTTGCTTTCTTGTGCAACTGCAGTGGCTGAATATCAACTTTGAACCTTGTATATCATCTTCCTCGACTGACTAAATCGATTAGAATAGGAAAGGACGGATCCTGTCTAATATCCTCTTTTATTTATTTTTTTGTGCAATAGCCACAATCTCTGTAAATGAGAGCTTTACTGTAGTACTCTTCTCACATATAAATTATGCTAGAATGAGTCATAGATGTTTGCATGAATATCTTTCATATATTTAAGAATAAAAAAGGACTGTTTTTTTCCACTTAATTGACCTGTTTCATATGATGTCACTGTATGATCGCACCACCATTTTTATGACCAAAATTCTCTAAACATTTAGTGTGCTGTACTGTGGATATGGCGAAAGCCAGATACATTTTTGTTTACATTTAGACATTTTTAAAAAGTTATACTGCTGTTTACTTACCAGAGCCAAAATATTATTTTTCTTTAAATAAAGTTATATCGCTCAAATATCATGGCTTCATTTTACCAAAGTCAAGCAGTGATGAAGCTCAAAATCAGATCCACAGGGGAAGGTAAACATGCTGGGATAATGTCTGATACAAGATGCCGCTTGTCAGTGAGTCAGCATAATTATTTACCAGCAGCCATGTCAACCTGCAGCTCTCACCTGGTTATCCACTGAAGGTAAGCAGGTTTGAGCCTGGTCAGTAATAGGGATGCACCGATCAGATACCTGGATTGGTATCGGCTCCGACACTGATGTTTTCAGATCGATCGGGTATTGGTCCGATGAGCTGTTCCAAATCCGATACTGTGTTAGTCATGTTCATGAAATAAAAGAACAACAATAACAAAAAAAAAAACATTAAAGTAGTTCATATGACTCTTGCATTTTATTCAAAGCCACTTGAAGACATGCGATAGCTCTGTGAATCGCAAAAAGCTGTGTTTAATAAGTAAATATATAGTTTGCACGTGCAGCACCAGTGCATTCGTGGATGGTGCTGCTCTGATGACACACACATAATCACAACGCACAGGCTGGTGAGGCACTCGCAGCTGTTTTCAGCCTTCACGCAGTGTGCAATATTTTAGCGCTACTTACGGACAACATCTCAGATTTAGATGCTCAATAGTTCGGTTCACTTATAATATGAATTTAGTACGCACCGGAGGAGCATTTTACAATAATTTAAATGAGAAGCGAATTATACTACTGTGAACTTGCCTACAAACAGAGACAGGACTTACTGGATAGTTTAGAATGTCAAAATAAAAGCCTGAGGGTTTTAAAGTTAAAGGTACATGATTTAAATATATTACTGTTGTATTTAAAATTCCAAAAGGCAATAATAATATAATAATAATAATAATAATATTAATAATTTATTGTATTATCATTATTATTTGTTTACAAATGATAATGATATTTAAAGTGAATGGTTTCTAATAAATAACTGTGTTAATGAAGAGTGAACTGATGTTTTACAACTAAATTGAACAAAAAAGAAATCGTAATTTTTTATAGTCCAGATACAAGATTAACTTTTTTTGCAATGAAAAAAACTGCTTCTTTTCTACTGAAGAATTATACTGGAATTACTGTTAATTTGCTGCTACATTATCCAATATACTAGTTTTTCTTAATAAGCTATACATTTATATTGAAATAATGTGTAGTTAGGGGTTTGTGTTTATTAACATATTAAAGAGTACCCATAATTAGTTCCACACAATAATGTAAAGATATTCTAAACTGATTATGCAAAAAACAACACTGGTATCGGATCAGGATCGGTATCGGCCGATACTGAGATTTCAGATATCGTAATCGGATCGTAAGAGAAAATGTGGTATCGGTGCATCCCTAGTCAGTACCTGGATGGGAGACCTCCTGGGGAAAACTCAGGTTGCTGCTGGAAGATGTGTTAGTGAGGTTAGCAAGGGGTACTTACCCTGTTGTCTGTATGGGTCCTAACGACCCAGTGTAGTGATGGGGATACTATACTGTAAAAAGGCACCGTCTTTCGGATGAGATGTTAAACCGAGGTCCTGACTCTCTGTGGTCGTTAAAAATCCCAGGGCACATCTTGTAAAGTGTAGGGGTGTAACCCCAGTGTACAGGTCAAATCATCCCCCCATTGGCACTTATCAGTCATGGCCTCCTAAAAATCCCCATCTTTGAATCGGCTCTATCTCTCTCCACTACTTTCCACCAATAGCTGGTGTGTGTGTGGTCAGTGTACTGGTGCACTATGGCTGCTGTCGCATCATCCAGGTGGATGCAGTACACTGGAGTTGGTTGAGGAGAGTGCCCTGTTCACAATGTAAAGCATTTTGAGTGTAGTGTCAGGAAAGTGCTACATAAATGTATGGTTCATTCATTCATTTATAATGTGACCAATCCTAAGGTCCTGGAACTCTTGGAACTAACACGCTGACTTCCCTTGTGATCATGTTGGTTTATGACAGTACCCCGATAAAGGAAAATTGCTTCAGAAGTTTACATGACATTCGATGTTGTCAGCTTAAGCATAATCAGTGTAAGATCATGCATGTAAATGAGCTCAATGTTTATGTTTACATTTATTAATTCTATACAGTTTATGAGAAGATAGGGGGACCAGAGTAAAAAGTTGTCAACACCGTTCAATCTGCACACAGATTTAGTGTTACTACTTCTTGTGTATGCACCATCAGAGCTGAGTATGACTCAGTGACTCTGGAGTTTTTATTATCTAGTTTGGAGACCAACAGATTTGAATTGTAAACTCTGTATGTATTAGTCTCTGATAAATCTGAATGTTGTTAATTTGGTTTTGGACATTTTCCCAATGGGAATGGTGCTGTGCACATGTTGTGCTTGTTAGCTTGAGCTCTAGACTTATTAGTCTAGTACAGTGGTGTCAAACTCAATTCCTGGAGGACCACTGTCCTGCAGAGTTTAGCTCCAGCTCTAATTAAACACAACTGAACCAGCTAATCAATGTGTCCAGGATTACTTTAAATGTGTTTGTGCAGAGTTGGAACTAAATTCTGCAGGACTGTGGCCCTCGAGAAACTGAGTTTGACACCCCCGGATTAGGTGACTTATACAAGCCTTTTGTCAAATGCAGATGTGTCCAGAATTTATGTGACTGGCAAGATTTGAAAAATTGTGATTTCTGACCAGACCTTTCCTCAAAAGGTCATCCAAAGAGTGGATATGCAACCCAGCACTAGAATCTATAGTTGCAGCAAGCAAACATTCAAATGCTGACTGATAACAGAATATATTACAGAGTAACCAGCATGCAAGACTGGACCTCAGGCAAGAACTTGCTAAATTGTCAAGAGTAACAGGTTTTTCTAGATAGTTTTTAAAACTGTCGTTGTGTCTTCTTCTATACCTCCAAGTCTTGAAAATTCCAGTACATTGAATATGGATGCCAGATTTCATGGTAGAATTCAGTCATTGTTTATCTGTTATGTGTGTGGTCTATATTTCAGTAAAAAGGTATGCATGCTGATATAATACAAGTAGTATAAGAATAAATAAACAAGTAGACATTGGCTGGGACATTCAGTTGAAAAATATGTGAATGCCCCCAAAAGTAGGATCTAGTGTTCAAAAGAGAAACATTACAGTAAGTTTTGTTTCAAGGACAAGAACCTGCATGGTGTGATTGTGAATGTTGTCCATAATGGACCGTGTTATCACTCGCAGTGTGATAATTTGTAGGTTAAAGGGTGAGAATCTGTTATAAATCAACTCTGCATTGCCAAAAACACATGCATGTAATCAAAAAAGCAGGAAAACTCCTTCAGCCAATCCAAAGAGAGTTTCCATTCCCTCCACCCTCTCATGTCTATCTGGACAATCAGGCCCTCTGTGTAGACGGCTATGCCCCTTTAACTCCTTCGTGGGGCTGGACCCTATCGAGGCCCTCCCAGTGTATCTACAAACACCCCTTCCACATGGCACAAAAGTGAAAAAATGCAAACTCAAAGAGGCCCCCTTACCACGAATGGTTTTTACAGACATGAGTTGATTTTGAGTGACAGAAGGGATCCTTCCTTATTGTTTAATTAAAGAATTGCCTGTTTTCTACCATTATGCCTTAATGTATCTTGAAATTCTTACAAAATTCTGGTAGGGCCCACAAGCCTACTAATTGATTAGCATGTTTCAAATGCAGCTTATAGTTGTTTTTTCTGACTTAATTGCATAAAAGACTATATTCTCACATCTCTGGCTGCAATAGAACAGATAAAAAAAAAAGATTCTGGGTGTGTAACTATTTTTACACTCTCCTGCTGTATGAAATGATAGCAGCATTCCAGGGAGTAATGGGGCCTCCCTAATACCTGCCAGAGGAGGGGCCCCTGCACCGTGAGAAGAACAGAGAGAGGATCAAGTGGTCTTGAGATATGTTTTTGGACTCACATCAGACATGAGACCAAGTGAATCTGAGACAGAAAGAGAATTAAAAGCATAATTCTATGTAATAGTTGGCTTTGCTAAGCCTTTTAAATTAGTCAAACTTTTATTTATTTAAGCATTGTATAGGATTTTGTTGCAGTTTTCAAATGCAAGTATCACCCAGAATATGTTGGGTTATGACGACCAAACCTGAATGTTGTTATTCTGACATTTTTTAGATGTTGAGATGGGGTGAAGCTACAGGTCATATGCAACAAATCCTTGTATTTGCTGACTATGCACTTCTACACAATTGGAAATTACAGTTTGGTTTTTTTTCAAGAGTTTGTTAGCAAGTGAATAGGAAAAATAGCTTTGAGGTCAAGCCTTAGGGCCAGTGCTGATAGCATAAAGCACCTTAAGTGTAATTTTCCCTTATGATCATCCTAATGTTTCCCATAAACTTAAGGTTTTTTTTGCAGGAAATAACCCTTACGTGTGACTTAAGGGTTTTTATGGGTAAAACTTCAGAAACTCTGAAATATATTTGTTTTAATTAAGTGTGCCCTTAAAAATCGTTAAGTGTTGCATAAGCCCCTTAACTGCCATTTTCCTAAGTTAGGGCTGGGCCATATGGCAAAAAATATTATCACAATATTCTTTTTCATATCATTCGATATCAATATTTATCACGATATTCAGGAAACCCATTTAAAGTGCTTATGTGACTTTATATGTTGATGGATAATTAAGCATAATCTGTGTAAGATTGTGCATGTGAACATGCTCAATGCGCAAACCACCATGAGTACTAGTGACAGCTATTTCCATTGTAGCTAGGTAACAATATTGTTAATAAAGTATTTGTCCCTTTGGATTTACCACCAATACTTTACATGCACAGATAGGCACTTGTTTAAAATAATTTAAAATCAACTCACAGACTAACAACAATCGACTGACAAATGACATAGCAAACTCCAGCAGAAACATACACCCTCCTGTTAACTCTTGTTGTCGACATTGTCCTGCCACAACTGAACATTTTTCCTATATCGTAGATCTCCTCTTTCAGTGCTTGTTCACCATCTCTATTTCTTGAGCTTTGTGGCCTTGCACACTTGATTTAAATTGGCTGGTCATGTATGACTTAAAATTGTAGTCATGGATGTACCCATACCGTTTATAGGGGCAGTGGTGGCTCAGTGGTTCAGGGTTACTGTCCAGAAGTTTGGGGTTTCAAGTCCCAGCACCACCAAGATGCCACTGTTGGGCCCTTGAGAAAGGCCCTTAACCCTATCTGCTCCAGGTGTGCTGTATCATGGCTGACCCTGCACTCTGACCCCAGCTTAGCTGGGATATGTGAAAACTAATACATTTCACTGTATATATGCAAAAAAAAACTGTGTGTATAACGTGTGACCAAAATAAATGATTCCATACACTACAAGATTTCCTTTGTAGTCAGCTGTAAAATATGAAACACATTTGATATACTATGACTAGATGGAACCAGAGTCTGAGGGTAAGAAATCAAAGTCTGTGCACATCATAAATGCTATACGATAATCTGTGAAATCTGTCGTCTCAGTCTGGAGCCTACTAGACCAATTTGGGTTAAAATTGGTGTTAAGTCACATAGTGTAATCCAGCCTTTGGTTTACTGTCAAGACAGGAACCATCAGCCTTAAAGCACTGTTCATATAGCTGTATGAGTTATGGTGGTGACCAAACATTAATAGAGTACTTATTTTTAGCCTAGCTCTTGGTGTAGCCAAATACAATCCGTTCACCCCACGTTTATGTCAGTAATTTGTCACCATTTCACACTGTCAACATGATTTCAGACAAACCAGTATATTTGGGGTGTTATTGAGTAAGGCCTAAAGTGGCAAGGGAATACAGTCACGGGTCATCCACAGAACCACGTCTCAACCCAGCACAAAGTGTAAATCATGAGGTGTCCCCATGTAAGTAAATAACGAATACAGTGATGGTGTGGGCATGGCAGCTTGCCAAAGGTATTTCTTTCACTTAGCACTAATTTAAGTAGAAGTCAATTGAACCTGTGCTTCATTCTGTGTGGGACAAGTTTCACTGGGACCTTTAGCCACAATAGCAAGAGTGTTTGACATTTAAAATACTAAAGTGTTTTCAGTGAGTCGAATATAATTTTATAATGGAGATTGATGTTTAACACAGGAAACCTGTTGTAAAAGCTTGAGCAAATATCCCCCACACAATCTGTTTAGAAGTGTATGTATTTAGAAGTACTACATGTTCCCACACTTTTCTCCGGGGTTGTACTCTATTCAGTACTGAATTTATAACTAATAGTATTTTAAATTCCAGTTCTGAATTTGAATTGGACTGGAATGCAGACTTCTTTTTTTTTCTCTCTATTTGGAATGACCAATTTCCAATTTGCTCTGAGTCCTCGTGGTGGCATAGTGACTCATCTCAATCCCGGTGGCGGAGGACGAATCTCAGCTGCCTCCACATCTGAGATGTCAATCCCCGTATCTTACCACATGGCTTTGTTGAGCATGATACCACAGAGACATAGCGCATGTGGAGGCTTCACGCCATCTACCGTGGCATCCACGTACAACTCACCATGTGCCCCTCTGAGAGCGAACCACATTATAGCGATCACGAGGAGGTTACCCCATTTGACTCTACCCTCCCTAGCAACCGGGCCAATTTGGTTGCTTAGGAGACCTGGCTGGAGTCAATCAGCACGCCCTGGGATTCGAAGTAGTAAACTCCAGGGGTGGTAGCTAGCGTCTTTACCACTGAGCTAATTTAATGTTAAATTTTAATAGAATGGAAAAATTGAAAAAAATATGATGGCGGGACTCCACAGTCTGCTGTGTACATACAACAGTTAGCATACGAGAGACGCTCCATGAGCAGTGATGGTCTGACAGCATCAGCACTCCGATGCTTCACTGTGTGTATCACTCCGCTTGTGTTCGCACCGTTCTAAAATAAAATGTAAGAGCAGTGCAGATATGTTAAGAGCAACTGTTTTTTGTTGTTTTTTTTTTTTTTACATTACATATGCTAGCCAGCAGGTGGTGGCAAAAGATAATTTTTTTGTGTGTAATATGAGCCAGTTAGGTGACGAAAAGTGAATCCGCATAAGCCATTTACATGCAACAGCTCTTTGTGATCGCTTGTATTACTAATACACTACTAAAGCTAGGAAATAGCTTTAAACGGCTTTAAACTAACAACTTCAGCATTACAGCTCATCACAGCTGAGAGACACAACAGACTGATTAATTACACAATGGGTGCTGTTTAAAATGGCGGAGGACATTGCTGTCATATAGTGATCGACTCTTGCGCAACGGCTACCTCGAAATAGGGAGAAATACCCCCACTTGGATGCTATTTTTCCTCTGAGAAAGCTGATCTTAAGAAAGTTGACAGCATCTCTGCTTGTTAGTGGCAACAGATGATACCACATGCTCCACCCCTCTCTCTCGCTCTCTCTCTCTCTCTCTCTCTCTCGCTCTCTCTCTCTCTCACTCACACTTACACACAAACACACACACATCCATCCTTGTTTATCCAATAACTTGTTAGAAACAGTACAAGCTGTGATACTATTTCTGAAGTGATATTTTTTTAATTACTAACGGAGGCTTGGACACATCATTTGTTTTGAACCAGCAATGGCAGATTCTGATCCATCGTGTAAGAAAGTAGTGCCATGCATTTTTATGAACGTACTCAGTTTTTCCTAATTTAAAAAAATCTACTTGTTAAAATACAAGAAAAACTCAAAAATAAACTACAAAATAAAAATACCTTATGCAGTGTTGTTTCTAAAACCCACTAAATCAAATTGATCTTGTTTTAAGGATGTTTAGATATTTTTACAGGAAATATTTTTTTGCCCTGGTCTTTCTAGATTTTTTTTTATTATGATCCAATGTGAATTTTCTTGATAAAAAAATTTATATGATCCTGCCTGATAACATGTGCATGTAAAACGGCTAGAAATAGTATTTAAGCTTAGTGTGTAAAGCTGACAATTTACACAAGGTTTATTTCTATTTCTTCTGCTCCAAACTTACTTCAAACTTACTCTCTGTATCATAAGAATGTCACATCATAAGAAAGGATCGCATCATTTATATGTATAAATGTTTTCCATCTGAATGGACTAAATATTAAATGAAACAAATGACAATAAAATGCAAAGTAATCTCTTCAGTAATCAAAATACTTTTTGAATGTATTCTAACTACAAATTATATAAATTATAACTGTAGTGGAATACAGTTACTTATATTTTGTATTTTAAATACGTATTCCCGTTACATGTATTTCGTTACTTCCCAACCCTGTATATATATATAGTCTATTACTTTCTGAACTCTTTTAGATGGCTATTTTAGTTGTTTTTACAGTATTGAGCATGGTTTAGAGAAATATTGAAGTAGAACATTTGTGCCCAATGTTGGTTTCCTCTCAAACAAGTGCAATAATCCTCATGCAGGCTTAAAAGAAGTGTGGTCCCCCATGGATAATGAAAACCATCTTCAGCCTAGAAGAGCTGAGCATTTCAGAGGTTGTGTCTGGATGTTAATTGTGTGGTGTGTGTGTCCACGTATAGCATTTCACACTGACCAGCTAAAAATTAATGGTGGTCACAGCCAGTATGTTTCTTGTGGAGGAGTTGGAAAATAAATTGGAGGGAGTGAGGAGATGGCCCAGGGGGGCTGGGTTTTGCAGCTCAGTATTTCTCAAAGGGGTGTCATCCATGACTACCACTAATAATGATTTTTCTTTCCCTTTTTGCCACACAGGGAGACAGCTGAAGCTATGGCTTTCTCTATCTCTCTCAGTCTGCTCTACCTGGGCTTGCTGTGTGGGAGCGAACCGGTGTCTGCACGTGGATCCGAGCTGTTCGCACCAGGTACTGCTGTTAATACAATGACAACAACATTTGTCATATCACATTGCAGAGAGAAAAAAATTCATTAGCTAAATAAACTAGCTGTAAATGGCCTGGAGTTACAGATTGTAGCCATCTAAGAACAATAGTAAATTGGTATAGTTCACCCCAAAAAAATTACATTTTGTCAGAATTTACTCTAAAAAATATATATTATTATTTAGCACCATGAGAATAAAAGAACAATACAAGTATACAAAACAGAAGAGTAAAATATGCAGGAGAGATTTTTGAATCCCAATTTGGCTCTTTTGAATAACTCTTGATGTTAATGCTATACAAATATAGCACATTGGATCAGACATACAATTTTCAGAAAACAACATAAACAGCATTACACAAAGGCAGTTACTGTAACTAGCAGAATGCCCAAGCTCCTCTTTTCTATCTAATCAAAGTGTACATGACTATCCCTGGTCAGCATCCACTTTCATTATATGGAGAAGAGTAGCTTGGACAATCTGCTAAATATCTTCCTTTTTTGTTGCACAAAATAGTCATATGGGTTTTGATTTTGAACAATACAATGGTGTTTAAATGATAAAATAATGTTATTTTTTGGGTGAACTACTCCTTGAATATCTTAATTAGCCATGTTGTAAATGAGTGAATGTACAAAGATGGCTTTTATCAATGACAGCAGAAAACTGTAGATGTCTGTACCAGGCCATTATCAGAAAATCATTGGGCCTGTGTCAAGATTATTCACCTTTGAGCACACAGAAAGTTTTACTTTGGTCTAGTCAAACAATCCTTCAATAAATAGTTTTGTTTGAAAGTAAACACATTGACTGTGGTCATCCAAAGTCCAGGGACTGGATACAGTGGCACATATGGGTGATGGTGTGCCAATTCAGATGTCACCACTGCATGTAGCAAATCATTGATAAAAGACAGAATTGGGGAGAGGAAAGAATGATAATTATATCTTTGTAATTAGTCTTTCACAGGTTCAATTAATGACTTGGGTTAATGACCCAGTAGCTGCAACACAAGTTAGAGCAAAGACTTATTATTCTTAAATGTATTAAGATGATATATAACTACTGCTAAATAAATGTATTGCCTTATCACATCAGCTTTTTTTAACATTTTGTTTTATTTTAGTTGTGGGGCCATTTAGTATTAAAGGATAGTTTTCAGTGTTTTGGATTGTTTTGTCAATTGTGATGTGGAAAGTCAAGTCCACTGTATAATTTCATTAATATTTATGTTACTTTAAAGACCCCATGAAATCAAAATGGGAGTTTTTGTAGCTTTTAGTACATGCCAGATAGCGTTTAGGCATCTAGTTGGACATGCTAGTGGACTCTTAAAAGTTGATAAAATAATTTTTGGAAATATTCTGGGTTTTGATACACGTTAAGCTCAATCAACAGCATTTGTGGCATAATGTTGATTACCACAAAACATAATTTTGACTCGTCCCTCCTTTTCATTAAAACAAGCAAAAATCAAGCTTGCAGTGAGCCACTTAAGCTGTCGATTGAGCTTAAATTATATTGAACCTGGAATGTTCCAGTAACAGATACATATCCTATCCCTTAGGGTGAGCCCTGGCACCTTATGAAGAAAGCTAGTATTTCATATTATTCTTTCGGTCACTACTCAAAGCTCATGACCATAGATGAGGGTTGGAATGTACACAACTGGTAAATTGAGAGCTTTGTCTTCACACTCAGCAGCTACTTCACCTCTACAGTCTGGTACAGCAACTGCATTACTGCAGACGCTGCACCAATCCGCCTGTCGATCACACACTCCGAAGTTCCCTCACTCTTGAACAAGATCCCAAAATAATTGAACTCCTTCTATTGGGGCAGCTGCTCTCTCCCTACCCATCCACCATTTTCCGGTAGAGAACCATGGCCTCAGACTTGGAGGTTCTGACCCTCATCCCAACTGGTCCAGGAGAGGGCCCTAGTTTCTCTGTTACGGGCGAGGTCAATTCTCTTCCTGCTGGCCAGATCATAGGGGAGTTTTGGATCGCTCTTCATCTGGCCTCTTGCCGGGGACCAATTTGCCATGAGAGACCCTACCAGGAGCCAATGATCCAGACAACACAGTAGTGGTATCCCATACGCACTACTGTGTTGTCTGGATCCCCGCAGCATTCCCCACTGAACATCCCTTCTGGCCTGCCGGTTCCTGTCAGCTGAGTCTGGAGATCTGCGAGCTTACCAATCCTGAAAAGCCTCCTTTTTCAGCCTGACAGCTTCCTTCTCCACAGGTGTCCACCAGCGGGTTCTATGATTGTCACCCTGACAGGCACCAATGACCTTCCAGCCACAGCTCACAGCGGACTAAAACAGGTTCCACTCTAACTCCATGTCTCTAGCCTCCTCCAGGATGTGAGAAAATCTCAGGAGGTGGTGATTAAAAATGTTCTGGCCAGGTCTATCTGTCAGTTTCCACCGCCATCAGATCCAACTCACCACCAGGTTGTGATCGGTTGACAGCTCAGCTCCTCTTTTCACCCGTGTATCCAGAACAAGCGGCTGCAGGTTTGATGATATGACAGTAAAGTTGATCATCGACTTTTGGCCTAAGGTGCTCTGGTACCAAGTACACTTATGAAAAACATTATGTGTGAACATGGTGTTTGTTATGGCCAATCCATGACTGTGATGGATGTCCAATAACAGAGCACTACTCAGGTTCAGATCAGGCAGGCCGTTCCTCCCAATCACACTCCTGGTCTCCTTTAACTAGGACCAGTAAGCCACCATCCAGCAAGCATCTAGTAATACCTTAGCAACCACCTACAGTACCAACACCCTGGTAATACTCAAACTTGGACCACATATAAGATTAAGATTAGTTTTTCAGTTTTTCTTAAATGTGTCAGAAATAACCTGAACATCAGAGAAGGGTTAAAATATTGAGAGTGCGTTCACATTTTGTTGAAGTAATTTAGTCGCTTCCAGAGTTTTAGCATGCCAAGATGTTCAAATAAATTGTGGAAAGCGAGTTAAAAATTTACATTTCACATAAGACATAATCACATCTGTAACTTTAAGATGTATTAAGGCCTGTTCCAACCTTTCAATAGGTTAGGTTTCAACAGGCCTTATGAAATCTGGCCTGTGAGTGCTGGAGTTGATTACTGGAGTTTTCAACACCACATGAGTTCATCTTAATGTGCATGAGCTTACTCAACAAACTCAGGCATCGCACGCTAAAGAAAATGTTTCAGCCATGCCCCATAAAACACATCTATTCAAAGTTATTCTGAGGACAGGCTGCAGTTTGACTGAGAACAGCATTATGGATCTTGAGTTATTCCTTCTGACAGGAGCCATATTTGTGTAGTATTTTGCTAGGCAGGTCTGGCAAACATGACTCTTCAATTTTTGGCTGGAATTTCAAAGTCATGAGTATGCCTTTTGGAGGCGAGTGTGAGTTGGCACGGACGGAGCCAGCTGTTTTAAGACTGCACTGTCAAACCGATGTGTGCATGTTGATATGTCTCTAATAAATCATGTACACATGGAAGTGCTACCGCCTGGCTACAAGTGTTCTTCTACTTGGCACAACACAGCATTAATGATAGTACTGGAATGAGAAGGCTGCTAATTTGAAGTATTAACAACATGCAGATTAGTTTTGCTTTAATAATGGCTCTTGTGTAATTGAGAAATGTAATGTCCTCTAGTCAAAGGATTGTGACATTAGGACTACATGTGCATGCACTATTACTCAAGTACTCAAGGTGTTATTGAGGTTATTAGCTCTTTTCTGAATTCTCTCATTAGCTCTTAAGAGATCTATGTAGTTCTAAGTGTCTTAACTACTTGTGCCCAAATACATATGGGGCTACTGTATATGTAATAATCAGGCAGAGCAACACTGTGGTTGATGTGCAGGCCTCAGAAAGCATAAAATATCTGTGTGCAAATGGCTGGTAATAAAATCAGCAGTTACTGCTGCTCTGCCCTATCCAATTTCAGAATAAGAGGGTATTGTGGCTCTGATGGTGAATGATCTGAGCTGCTGTCTCAAGAAGTGTGTGAGCCATAAACTGCTACAGATAGCGTAATCCTGATGTATTAACGTGTCCATGAGCAAGGCTAGGTTGCTTCAAGGGGATCCTCTAAATTAATGAATAAATAAACAAACATCAGTGCCAAAGATTTCACAGCAATTTGTGTATGCATGAAAATATTCTGAAACGTGTGCAGATTCATGGAAGTCTGTAGTTCCACGCACTAAAAATATTTCCAGTGGGGAGAAAGCCACCATACCACTAAGGCTATGTTTTCTGCAAAGCATGTTGTTTTGTGTTTAAAAGCCTAGTGATTATGTCGGCTTGTTGATTCCTTTTTTTGTTTGGTTTCTGTACTGCACCCATCATGTGAAGTGTTATTATTGTTAATTAAATGTAAAACAAAAAGTGAAATAGTTTTGTTAACTGAAATAAAAATGTACATAATTGGAAAAACTGAAAGAACTGAAACCAAGAGTAAATGTATAATATATATATATATATATATATATATATATATATATATATATATATATATATATATATATATATATATATATATATATATAAAATATATTGGTTCAATCCAAATGATGCATCCAAGCCTTTGTTAGTAATTAAAAAATATCACTTTAGAAATAGTATCATGGCTTGTGCTGTTTCTACCAAGTTATTGGATAAACAAGTGTGTGTGTGTGTGTGTGTGTGTGTGTGTGTGTGTGTGTGTGTGTGTGTGTGTGTGTGTGTGTGTGTGTGTGTGTGTGTGTGTGTGTGTGTGTGTGTGAGAGAGAGTGAGTGAGTGAGAGAGAGAGTGAGAGAGATGGAGCATGTGGTATCACCTGTTGCCACTCCCAAGCAGAGATGCTGTCAGCTTTCTGAAGATAAGCTTTTTCAGTAAAAAAAAATAGCCATCCAAACTGGGGTATTTCTCCCTATTCCATGGTAGCCGGTGCGCAATAGTCATTCACTATGGAAACCGCAGTCTCTTCCACCATTTTGAACAGTATGTACTCTCCAATGTGGAAAGTTCGGTAAGAGGTAAGCACCTTGAGTTTAATTAATCAGTCTGTTGTGTCTCTCAGCCTTGATGAGTCGTAATGCTGAAGTTGTTAGTTTAAAGCCGTTTAAAGCTATTTTCTATCTTTAGTAGTGTAGTAGTAATACGAGCGATCACGTAGTGCTGTTGTTTGTAAACACTGACTGATGCTGACTTATTCATATCACTTAACTGGCTCATATTACACACAAAAATGATCTTTTGCCACCACCTGATGGCTAACATATGCAATGTCAACAAATTATATGTAAAGAAACATATACAGTAGTCCTTAACACATCTGCATTGCCTTTACACTTTAGCTTAGAACAGCACGAAAACAAGCGGAGTGATAAACACAGTGAAGCGTTCGAGTGATGATGGTGTCAGACCATCAGTACTCATGGAACGTTTCACGTCCAATCAGATTCGAGGACCAGAACTAACTGTTTTATATATATACACAGTATTATTTACAAAAATATTATTATATCTAAACTGAAAATACAAACAGACATACAATTTTCAGAAAACAACATAAACAGCATTACACAAAGGCAGTTACTGTAACTAGCAGAATGCCCAAGCTCCTCTTTTCTATCTAATCAAAGTGTACATGACGATCCCTGGTCAGCATCCACTTTCATTATATGGAGAAGAGTAGCTTGGGAAATCTGCTAAATAACATACAGTAATTTGGGAAACTGAACAAACTAGCATACGGTAATTTGGGAAACTGAAACTAAACTAAAATGCTAAATGACTCCAAAACTAAAACAAAATATTAATATGACATTTTTATTTAATTTTTATAACTAAACTAATATCAAAATAAAAATATAGTTGGTAAAACTGAAACTAACTAAAATACTAAATTATGGAGGATTAAACCTGCAAATATGATAAATCAACAAATAAAAAAATTATAAATCCACATATTTGTGCATAAAGACATATAAATAATGTGCGAAGAGATATACAAATAATTTACTAAATACATTAAGAAATAAATGCTCTCATAATTGCAAAAATAATACAATATAAAACATAAATAAATGGTTGAGGAAATGCAACATTGAAAGTTGATTTTTAATTGTATATTTCTTTAATAGTTTACATTTATTTCTTTATGTAGTTCAACATTAAATTTTTCCAATGATGCATCTTTCTATGGTGGTAGCAGTGAGTTACATTGTGGTATGGGAAATGCACCACAGGGCAGTTAGCAGGTTTGACGTGGATCACTCAATAGTTTGGCTGTGATGCTTGAACTGCTGTTGATATCCTTTCATTTAACATGTTGTACGAAGGAAAAATAAATACAGAACATAAATGAATGATTAAAGAAATGTAGAACTAAAAATCAAATTTGCAATTTCACAATCATTTATTTAAGTTTGGTATTGTATTATTTTTGTATTGATGGGTGCCTTTTTATTTATTTTATTTATCTCCTCACACATTCAAATTTATATATCTATTTATGCACAAATATGTGTACTTTTTATATATTTATTGCTTTATAATTTTTGCACATTTCATCCTAAATATTAAATGTAAATGTATCCTAAATGTATCCTAAACTATAATAAAACATTTAAAAAATGTAAATAAAATAAAGTAAATAAAGTTCATTTTAAGTAAAATTAAAATGACTATGAATTAATTTTAGTTTTAGTACATAGTATATTAAAATTTGTATAGTATAAAACTAAAAATTTAATGACAGCAGCCCTAAACCACTAAAGATAAAACCAAAATATAAAATACAAATACTGAAAAACTAAACCAAAACTAAACGGCATAGAGTGATAACTAATGAAAGCTAAAGTAATTGAAAGGACAAAATATATATATATATATATATATATATTATACAAATTTAACTAAATATTCAAAAACATAAAATAATTCTGCTCTCAAGATACCCTCAGGGAGTCGTTTCAGACACAGGCGGAGCCCGTTTGGATTGTCGTTTATTTACACTAGGCAGCAGGGTGAAATCAGAGAGAAGCTGAATTGAGAGGGCTTGCTCTCTTTAAGACATATATAGAAAGTAGAACAGTGTAGGACAGCAAAGAGCTTGACGTTTCATAAGGCAGTGGTTGGCTCCCTCTTTGTTCTGCAAAACAGTGTCCAATTGCCAAATGGAAAGCAGAGATGACCACCGGGCTGTTCACATGAAACTTTTTCCAATGCACCACAAGAGTGTGGCCATAAAACCATTCCTCTCTATCTGAAGCCATATTTAAATCCTCTGTGGTAAACTTGTGTGCAGAATCTGCATTTTGGTTGGTGAAAATATGAGGTGAAAATGTTAAATGTTTTGTAGATAGATTTTGAGGTATAGTGCTGTGAAATTGTTGTCTGTGTTTATGAACAAAACTATAACAGTAAGTAATTTAGCAAGAGAGCATCTCCAGTCAGTTGAATATGTGATAGCTGTACTTAAACATCTCAACACTTTCTTTGTTATTAAGAGGCAAATCCCAATGATGAAATGATTTAGTAGATTATCTACCGTAATGGTCTTGTTATTATGGCATTAGGAAGGATTATGGTCATTATCGCAGATAATTTGAATTCCATTCAACATAAATCTGCTGTAATTCTGCTTGTGGGTCTAGATTTGTGTTCATTGGACATCAAGGATGGGTTACATTAATGATGGACTTACACTGGGATGTTCAGAGCCTCATTTGTGGAATTCTGTCATCATTTTCTCGCCCTGATGTTATTCCAAAGCCACAGGACTTTCTTTCTATCGTGGAACACAAAAGGAGAGATTTTGTGACTATTCACTCTTTTCCATGCAATTATTACTGTACAATCAATGGGTATCGAAGCATTGTAGTTTAAAAAAGGATGCAAAAGCACCGTAAAAGTTTCATAAACATGGTCCATACCACTTGTGTGCTATAGTCCAAAGTCTTCTTAGCAGTGTGACATTTTGAATGTAATTTAAGTTGTTATTGATCCACTCTACCTTGAAATGTTCATGGGATAAGTAATTTATAGTACATATCTCTGCAATTAATTCGTTTATCTGGTTCACAAAACCGAATGATTCTCAAGTTGGATTAATTATTCCTTCAAGTCTCACTGCACATGTTTGACATTACATTTGAAACAGCATTCACGTGGTAGAAAATGCAGAAAGTCATTTATCCAGCATTATCTGACATTGATGCTTCTGCCTGTGGTGGATTTTAACCTCATATTCTGCATAATGTGTATTCAAGTACTTCCCCCTCTACATTGTCTGGACACTGGAGTTTGGGTTAAGTGAACACTTGCACAGTATTGAGTTTCACTCCTCCTCCTCCCGCCTTTTTGTAGACTGTGTGTGTGTGTGTGTTTGTGTTCTTGACAGTTATTTTTAACACCAGTTTACATTCTGCTCTGAGTGTCCTGTGACTTTGGTTGACCTTTTCGTTTTATCTTCAAGACTCTTTCCTCTCACACCACTCTCTTTCTCACTTACTCTACTAATTTCTTGCCTCAGCAGTCTGATATTTCCCCTTTTAGGCCTTTGAGGATTCATGATTTCCATCTGGTATTGACACTTAAATTGGTTTTGTTCCGTTCGATACCACAATGCAGTGAATGGAGACAAATGCAGGCATACAAATGCAAAAGAGTGTAATAAATTAGAGTTTACAAAAGAAAGAGTTGGCATTGGCTAGTAAATTATTTTACTCATCACACTTTTACGAAATATAAGCGTTATGCAACGGGAAACTGAAAAAGATATTATGCAAATCGAAAAGGGGGCATCTTACATATACGTATAGGTTCACACAATATAGTATTCGAGATTGTATATATTATTTTATATTTAACTTTTTTTTTAATCACACATGCTTTTTGAAGTACAAATTTCACATTCTATCAATTTATATGATGTCATGAAATTGCATTTTTTTTATAATGAGGCAAGCTGTTGTCACGGTTTAAATATTTATGAAAATTTGTAACAAAATATTCACATGATTGGTACCTAATAATGAAAATAGAATTACACATATAACATTTTTTTTATAATTATATTATAAAAATAATAATTTAAGTGCTACTACATCAAAAATACTTTGCAAAATCTTTTTTTATCAATCCTTTGCATAGATGCGGCACAAGCCTGTTTGTTATATTCTTTAATATTTAGTGTTTTCTGAAGTTTAAATATTTCATAATGTATGATTGTGTCTTTAACTTTTTCCCCGCCAAACACGGAATTTTCCGGGTTTCCGTGTTATACGGTAAGGAAGACCCCTGCGCATGTTTTGAAAGAGTACGCAACTCTTTGATCAAAGAAACAGACTGCGATCGTCTCAAACATGAAGAAATGGAGTATTGAGAAGCTCAAAATATCAGCCATAAACATGCCTTTTTATCAGCTTTTTGTCTGAAATGTTGTTTTTTGACAAAACCGACCTCTGTTCAAGTCGCAATAAAAAAAGAACAAATGAAGATAAAATAAACTCTTTTTTTTTTGCCTAAAAGCAGAGGCTCAGATCTTTATTGTGATATATAGCATCTTCATATATTCATGGAAGAAAATATTCTGCGGGCCATTAAATTTTAGCGAAAATCGTCAAAAACCCTGGCGGTGGCTGGCAACTTTTTTTTAAAAACGCTGGCGGGGAAAGAGTTAAATATTTATGTGTTTACACATTTATTACACTTAGAGCATTATTACAGTTTGTATATATTTATATTAAGTTTGCATTGTTATGTATAACAAGTGCTAAATTGGTACTGTCTCTTTAAGAGAACCGGCAGCTCTGCGAGCACATGATTCCGGTTAAATGAGTGCAGCGCACAGTAATGAGAGAGAAGTTGCATGGTAGTTTTTCTCTTATCCATGCAATGGATGATTATAATTAATGTTTCGTTATTACTTTTTGATCAACAACTGACTGTAAATAACAGAAAGGATTTGTGACATGAAATTAAAATGAAGTGTATTTGGACACACAATACACAGAAAGAAGCAAATGGAAAATGTTACTTATATAATGTGCATTGACTTATGGTTACAAATATACTGTATGTTCTCAAGTACAAATCTATATGCTGTTGTGTTTTGCAACACTTTATCTATCTTTACCCTCCAACAGATATCTAACAGGCATGCTACTGGTCTGTATACATGCTGTAAAACAGAATGTTGTGAAAATAGTCTGTGGAAACGTTTAACCAAAAGAGTTGACATCATTAAATGCAATGTAATCATGGCATATCATGGCTCAACTAAAGCTATGTAATGGTGATCCATGATAACCCAGGACCCACTGCAGCCAAATAAGGAAAATTTCCTTCTGAGAGTGTGCTCACAAGACACAGCACACATTAAAAGACGAGGCTAAATCCAGCTATTTGCAAGCTTCTTATTTAGTAAAAGGATCACAGTGCTTAAGTACTCTTCTTTGCTATATACAACTCAATCTCTGGCAAATAAAATGTGAATATTTACTCAGCAGTTGCTTATAACAGATATATTTTTGTTGCTTAGTGCACAATTTTGTTGCGTGTTTGAGGGATTTACTCGCAGTGTAGAGGGCTGCAATAACCCCAAAAAGTATTTGGACACTTAAGTCACACTAAAAATGAACATAATTCATTAGATGCAGTGATTCTAATCCTTTTCTAACATAACTTGTTGTGCCGTTTTTACAATTACTTTAACCAACAGGTCTAAAGGTGATTTTAGACCAGTTGGTTAAAGCATGAAGTCAGTTCCCCTCAAGTTTGCACAGGTGCACTAAAGTCACAAGTGTAGTTCATTACATTAACTAGGGCATGTTCCACTAACTTTAACATCCAGAGAGTGTCCAAATACATTTGGTGTTTAATTGTGAACTTAAATTATTGTTTTATCATTTAAAACCTCACAAACATTGTCAGATGTTTTGTTTTGTTTTTTTTTGTGCTATCTTTTTTATTTTTATTAATGCCACTTGGTTTGATGTTGTGTTATGTAATGCAACAACATTCATACATTTGTAAGTGTGGCTTAAGTGTCCAGATTCGTTTTGGGCCCACTGTTCACAAAATATCTGTGATGCAGTAACCTTCTCCCTGTATTCTAGAAATGTTGGTGTCCAGGATTGTTGACCTCTGAGTTAAAAATGTGAGCTGTGCTGGCTCTTGCTCTATTTCTCTGTTTCTTTGCTCCTCCCTCCATTACCTTTCCCTTCCTTGCCCCCCTTTAAGCATAATGTATTTTTTTTTAAAGTCTAAGGACAGAAGTTGGTGAATGTGCAGAACACACAAATGTCTGTATATATAGTATATTAGAGCTGTCAAAAGTTCTACTTGTTTTAATTTTATCACATCCAATTAATTATTTGTATTAATTGTAATGAAGCAAATTTCAGTATTTGCTAGAGGAAAAAAAACTAATAAAGATTTTTCAATATAAAGTAATAATAATAATTAGAAATATATTATATATAATTAATATAATAATTCAGATAATTGAAATACATTACGTTATTGTAGTAGATAAGTAAAGCATTCATTTAGACGATACAAAAAATGGCTGTAGAAGTCAATATAGGATATTGTTTGGTTTATTTCTGTGTAATTGAACATAAGCCTATTACTCCACACGTGGCATGGGAGGGACATTGGGGAGAGGGAGAGCGGTAAGGCTCATCACCTGGCTCATAATTGTCTCTAACACCTGTCTCTCATTATAGTAATGGTGGAAGGAGACTTAAAAGGCACGCCACAGTATCAGAGGAGAGAAAGTGACCAGTGAGTTAAAACTCGCAGAGAGAAAGAGTTTTGTTATTGTTTCTGTTTTGACAGTAACCATCAACTGTGGACTGTTTATTTATTAAAAGGACTTTACTTTGAACCTGCTTCGTTGTCTCTCCTGACTCCTCCATTGCCCACAGACCAAGATCCTTTTACATCACAGTAATCCATTTTGCAAATGATTTTGTCAGTCTTTCTGAAAGAGATACCAAACATGCAATCCCAGATGTGTATGAATTTCTTTCTTCTGCAGAACACAAAGATGAACACAAACTCAATATTTAAGTAATTCTTTACCAACAATCTACCCCTTTGACCAGCCCCAACCATTTGGTGGCTGAGTGTCAAATTGAGTGTCACTTCCACATCAGAATGTGGAAGCGAAAGTGTAGATTTTCAGTAAAAAAGGACTTAATATTGATCTGATCTCACCTATCATATTGCTTTAGAAGATATGGATTTAACCACTGGTGTCTTATGGATTACTTGCACCCTTTATGTCCTTTTTGGACTTTCAGAGTTCTGGTCACCATTCACTTGCATTGGAAAGACCAACTGAGTTTAAATATTCTACTAAAAGTCATAATTTGTATTCTACAAAATAAAGAAAGTCATACACATCTGGGATTGCAAGAGGGTGAGTAAATGATGAGAGAATTTTAATTTTTGGGTGAACATTCCCTTGAAGTAGAAATGGCTGTTCTCACAGGATGTTCCTGTGTCTGTCTGGGCTAGATTTGTTGGTCTGTGTACACATGCGTCAGCCAGATGCTTTTGGAGCAACACTGTGGTTGTCTCACATTTCATTGGTTTTCAGTGTCTCTAGCCATAAATGCCCTGTTTTAGGAGGCTGTGTCATTTTAAATGTACTGTATATATATATATTTATTAAGGTTGTCAATTTAGCGTTTTACTTCAGTTATTTAAACTATAAATTAAATAACAATGTTATTCCATTAAAAACTCTATTAATCATATCACTTGACTGTATGTAATGTCTGCATTGTTCTCAACTCCAGCTGCACATGCAACAAGCAGATGTACAGGCAACAAACCAACAGCTGTTCAAAGACAGCTGGTCGGAGCAGAGTGAAGGGGTCTCGAGATGTTTAAACACTACAGTTTAAGTCAGAAGTTTACATACACTTAGACTGAAGTCATTAAAAAAAAAATGTTAACCACTCCACAGATTTCATATTAGCAAACTATAGTTTTGGGTAGTTGTTTAGGACATTTACTTTGTGCAGGACACAAGTAATTTTTCCAACAATTGTTTACAGATGGATTGTTTCACATTTAATTGACTATATCACAATTCTAGTGGGTCAGAAGTTTACATAAAATAAGTTAACTGTGCCTTTAAGCAGCTTGGAAAATTCCAGAAAATGATATCAAGCCTTTAGACAATCAGCCAATTAGCTTCTTATTGGAGGTGTACTGAATTGGATGTGTACCTGTGGATGCATTTTAAGGCTTACCTTCAAACTGAGAGCCTCTTTGCTTCACATCATGGGAAAATTAAAATAAATTAGCCAAGACCTCTTCAAAAACAATTGTGGACCTCCACAAGTCTGGTTCATTCTTGGGAAAAATTTACAAATGCCTGAAGTTACCACGTTCATCTGTACAACCTATTGTATTTTATGAACACCATGGGACCATGCAGCCATTATACTGCTCAAGAAAGAGATGCATTCTGTCTCCTAGAGATGAACATACTTTGGTGTGAAAAGTGCAAATCAATCCCAGAACAACAGCAAAGGACCTTGTGAAGATATCGACCTAACCTGAAAGTCTGCTCAGCAAGGAAGAAGCCACTGCTCCAAAACAGCCATAGAAAGCCAGACTACAGTTTGTAAGTGCACATGGGGATAAAGATCTTACATTTTGGGGAAATGTTCTCTGGTCTAATGAAACTAAATTTGAACTGTTTGGCCATAATGACCATCATTATGTTGGAAGGAAAAAGGGTGAGGGTTACAAGCCAAAGAACATCATCCCAACCGTGAAGCATGGGGGTGGCAGCATCATGTTGTTGGGGTGCTTTGCTGCTGGAAGGACTGGTTCACTTCACAAATTAGATGGCATCATGAGGAAGGAAACTGATGTGGATATATTGAAGCAACATCTCAAGACATCAGCCAGGAAGTTAAAGCTCGGTCGCAAATGGGTCTTCCAAATGGACAATTACCCCAAGCATACCTCCAAAGTTGTGGCAAAATGGCTTAAGGACAGCAAAAACAAAGTATTGGAGTGTCCATCACAAAGCCCTGACATCAATCTGATAAAAAAGCATGTGCGAGCAATGAGGCCGACAAACCTGACTCCGTTACACCAGTTCTGTCTGGAGGAATGGGCCAAAATTCCAGCAACTTATTGTGAGAAGCTTGTGGAAGGCTTCCCAAAAAATTTGACCAAAGTTAAACAATTTAAAGGTAATGCTACCAAATACTAACAAAGTTTATGTAAACTTCTGACCCACTGGGAATGTGATAAAAGAAATAAAAGCTGAAATAAATAATTCTCTCTACTATTATTCTGACATTTCACATTGTTAAAATAGTGATCTTAACTGACCTAAAACAGGGAATGTTTTCTACGATTTAATGTCATGTGACGTCAACTGTAATTGTGTATTTTGGTATTTTGGCCTTGTTTCAAACTATTTACTTTAGAGAGCAGAATCAGACTGGCCATATAATCTCTACAATGTAAGTAATATGTGCTTATAGTACTGTTGTATAAAAGCAATATCTCGCTTCTAACATTCACGATTGGACTGTTGTAATGAATATTAGCATTGCCGTCATAAACAGTCTTGTGCGTGTTATGGCTCTTGGCTAGCTGAATTACCAGAAATAAAACTCTTGTTCTTGAAACATCTTGCATGTTTGTAATTTTTAAGCATTTTAATTGTTACTGCAGATGACCCTGAAAGGATGGATTGCTCTGAGAGAGTATTTCTTCCCTTGGGACATAACTTGGAAAGCAAATCCTTTGCACGGTTTCAGAAACAAAATGTCTGGTCACTGGCCCCACCTATTTTTACCATCACAGGGAAAATATGGCTCTTGCACATAGGCCACCTACACATTAGAGAAAGCTCTGATGGAGTGTTGGAATGGATATGGATAGGAATGCGTAAGATTCATTTTGAGGAGATGGAAAGGCTCAAAGTGGTTCAAATCAAGCTGGAATACAACACCCTTTCCCCTCTACAACCTTGCGATATTCCAGCCCCATTTTAATCAATGGATTGTCTGAAGCAACATAACCTTGACAGGTGCCCATATACCTCAACATTTTGTTAACTTTATGTTTTGGGTACATTCTCTGATTACATGTGAGGTGAATTGTCATTCTTGTTATCTTCATGGAATGTAATTTATTACTTGTATTTTGCAGTAAATAGTGATCCACTGTAGTTACGGTTGTGCAGTGTGCAGTGGCTTTTCTAAAATACGCTCATTAGTTGGTGTGTGTGTGTGTGTGTGTGTGTGTGTGTGTGTGTGTGTGTGTAATTGGTAATTATTTTTTAAGGAAAAAATGTATTACAATTATATAATCACTGCTGTCATTTTGTGTGCCCATTAATTGGCTTGTTTATTAACAATGTGTCTGCAAGCCTGGTGACCTCACTGTAGCTGAGGCAAAATTTAATTAAATGAAAAATAAAATAAGCAGGAATAAAAAAACTCTTGATTTTAAGTGTTTCTGGTAACAACAGCAACAGAAAAAACAACCCTTTTATTATCATTTACTTTTCCTTGAAGAAAAAAAGAACTCGATTTAATAATCTAATAACCTCATTGTAAAATACATTCCTCAGTTGGATCTTAGTCACGGTCAACATCAAATGAGGTTATTCTAATGAAAATAACATTCTAGAGCTATTAACAGTCTGCTTACATAAGATTTTTCAACCATGACCATTTAATTTAATGAGGGGTATCAGCTTTCTGTGTTCTTTCATAATTCAGACAATTCTGGAGCAAATAAAATAAGGAATAATTAGGAAGTTTGAGCTTCTTTTAGGTACTGTATTTGCAAAATGAGTGAAGACGGTTAATATTTGACTGTTTGTTCACAGTAACAGCACAGTTCTGTTCATTTGTAATTTAATTTCTGTTGAAAACACATTGGTCAGAGTGCTCCCAGAGGCAATTACTGTCAACAGTAACAACAAGCTGTGTTTCTGTGAACAATGCTTGAAGTATGTTTAATCATGATGTTCTGTTTTTCCATGATAACGGCTCGGAATCCCTGTATGTTATTTAAATGTCTCTCAATAACATGTTTTGTTAAAATGTTTCAAATTAATCAATATGCTAATGACATAAAATGTCCTCAGTCTGTTTTTGTTATGTGTTGACAGTGTTTTTCCATCTGCTTTATATTTCCTTGATGACTTTCTTTTACCATCACATTTCAAACATGTAAGAAGTAAATCTAAATTGTTTGTCTTTGTTGTAAGATTTCCTTACCGGCCCATTTGACGCTGGAGGCGATTTGGGGGCTCCAATGGGTTCGGATCTGCCGGGAAATCCCCCATGGGCTGCTCATTCCCCAGTATGCTCGTTTGCTCCTGTCCAGTTCTGGGATGAGACAGGCAGCTCGCCTTAAGTGCTAGTCTAATGTCTCTTTCGGCTTGTGAGTTGGATGAGATTTTGATCGCTGCATCGGAGAGTGCCTTGATGATGTTGGACGCTGAGGACTCGACTGGGCTAGCACCTTCGGGTGTGCCTGCTCAGTCTGAGGCCGACACGGAGCTGACCTCCACACTTGACTGGGCAAGTGGGTGGAACCCTCCACCCACCCCTGAGCTTTCGTGGGGGACACCTTTTGCTGTCCGTACCCAATCACTCAGCCCGTCTGCTCTCACTACCCTCGATAGCGGGGCGGCAGAGGGTTATGCCACGATTCCTCAGGTGGATAAGGCAGTTGCGGTGCACTTGGTCGAGATGAGGGATGTGGACAAGGCACGCTTCTTGAATGCGGCCATCTCCCAGGTCGGCCTTTTCAGCAACACCATCGAAGACTTCACCCAGCAGTTCTCGGCATTGAAAAAACAGACAGAGGTGATACAGCACACCTTCCCCCAGCATGGCACAAGAGTGCATACCCTGTCTGCTTGCTGAGGGCATCCCCCTGCAGCGGCAAAAGCCCAGGTGACTCCGCCAAAGCCCAGTCCTCGGCCAAGGCGACCATACTTTTTAAGTTTGGTAATGCAAGACAGCTGGCCGTGGCGCCTTTGCGCTCCATGAGGTGAAGATGTTCGCTCTCTCCCCAATGCGAGTTCATGTATCTTGAACCCTGGACGTCCTTCCTCCCTAGCCCTCTGGCTCATGAATTCGGCGGAGGAAGTTGTAGTCAGACCAGTATGTGTGCTAACATGCCCTGTACTGGGGTAAGTGCTCCGCAGGTTCTGGTTACCCCGTGAGCCTCCTGTGATGTATCTTCCGCACTACGGTCTCCCTATCATTAGAACTGCGTCTCCCTTGGGCAGAGCCCTCTTTACCCGCCACTGCTTCTATTCCATGTGTGGCTTTGACCCCAAGTGATGTATTTGCCACATTTTAACCTCCCCCTCAGGGCAGGATGTGGTCTACGCAGGGTAGGGCAGGATGTGGTCTACGCAGGGTAGACCACTTTTCCCCCTGAAAGAATAGGATAGGATAAGAAACCTTCCCCGGTGCATATAATGAGTGTTAAAAGGCCCCAGCCGTATAACGAAATACTCTGTGGAGAGAAAACATAGAGAGAAAAGGCCACCGCTGGCACAGCCTGCTCCCATGCTAGTTATGTCTATATAGCCTGCTTGCGCCTGCATCGGCAGTTCACATAACACAGTTCAGCTGTTGTGGCGTTTTGTTTAAGGACCACTAGTGTCACTACATCGACACAACATTGAGTGAGTGACAGAAGGGGAAAGTCACGATTTGTATCTTCATTCCCTGTTGGAGGGCACTTAAAAATTTAAACAGCTAGAACATACAATGTCAAGTTTGGTGGTGAAGGTGCAAAACACCGGTAACAGCAATATGATTAAAGACACAAATGCTCAATAAAAAGTATTATTTATAATATTAACAAGAATTAAACAATATTTCCAACAATAAATGTAGTTCTTTGTCTGATCTGTAGGAGTTTGCTCATGATAAGTAGGTGTGGGTTTATAGTAATTTTTACAACAGCTTCAAACATGGCTTGTCCAATCAGAATTCAGATCTGGAACTATCATTTGTATTATCAGACTTAATTAATGACACCTCCGATTTCAACTATTTCTTACATAACTATACTGTATGTAAAATGTGATAGATACACACATGGCATCTGAATGGCACAAAGTAGTAACAGTATACACACAGAAGCTCTCCAGCTGTTACATACAGTGGATATTAAAAGTCTACACACCCCTGTTAAAATGCCAGGTTTTTGTGATGTAAAAGAACGAGACAAAGATAAATCATGTCAGAACTTGTTCCACTTTTAATGTGACCTATAATGTGAACGATTAAATTGAAAAACAAACTGAAATCATTGTGGGGGGAAAAAAGAAAATTAAAAACCTTACAATAACCTGGTTGCATATGTGTGCACACCCTCTAATATCTGGGGATGTGGCTGTGTTCAGAATTAACCAATCACAAACAAACTCATGTTAAATAGATGTCATTACACACCTGCCATCATTTAAAGTGACTCTGATTAATCACAAATAAAGTTCAGCTGTTCTAGTAGGATTTTCCTGACATTTTCTTAGTTGCATCTCAGAGCAAAAGCCATGGTCCGCAGAGAGCTTCCAAAGCATCAGAGGGATCTCATTGTTGAAAGATATCAGTCAGGAGAAGGGTACAAAAGAATTTCCAAAGCATTAAAATATACCGTGGAACACAGTGAAGACAGTCATCATCAAGTGAAGAAAATATTGCACAACAGAGACATTACCAAGAACTGGACGTCCCTCCAAAATTGATGAAAATACAAGAAGAAAACTGGTCAAGGAGGCTTCCAAGAGGCCTACAGCAACCTTAAAGGAACTGCAGGAATTTCTGGCAAGTACTGGCTGTGTGCTACATTTGACAACAATCTCCCGTATTCTTCATATGAATGGGCTATGGGGTAGGATGGCAAGACGGAAGCCTTTTCTTACAAAGAAAAACATCCAAGCCCGGCTGAAGTTTGCAAAAACAAACATCAAGTCTCCCAAAAGCATGTGGGAAAATGTGTTATGGTCTGATGAAACCAAGGTTGAACTTTTTGGCCATAATTCCAAAAGGTATGTTTGGTGCAAAAACAACACTGCACATCACCCAAAGAACACCATACCCACAGTGAAGCATGGTGGTGGGAGCATCATGCTTTGGGGCTGTTTTTCTTCAGCTGGAACCGGGGCCTTAGTCAGGGTGGAGGGAATTATGAACCGTTCCAAATACCAGACAGTTTTGCCACAAAACCTTCAGGTGTCCGTTAGAAAGCTGAAGATGAAGAGGAAGTTCACCTTTCAGCATGACAACGACCCAAAGCACACATCCAAATCCACAAAAGCATGGCTTCACCAGAAGAAGATTAACGTTTTGGAAGCTTCAGTGAAGTGAGCACTTTCTAATTGTGCTATTAAACTTCACCTATTGCCTTCCTTTTTGCAAATGAACTGGAAAAAATGGTTCATGAGCCTAACAGCTCGTAACCCTAAACCAATCAAGACGTGCTGCACAGTTACTGATAACAGTGCTTTTTCAAATGAGTTATTACAATCCATCAAGACGGCTTAATTGGAACAAAAAAAAAAAGAGAGACCTATTTATTCATAAGTTTGCAGCTTTCTGCAGTGGAAAATATTTGCTGGTATCCTAGTTGCCAGTGGTCTGCCTTTGGGGGGAGTTAAGTAAATCATGTTTTTCATTTGCGGGAAAACAATACCCATATGAGCTGTAGCTTTATTTAAGTTTCCATGCTGGTGGTTTGTGTATTAGCAACTACAAGTTCCTTTATTATTTATAGGTACTTGAAAAAGAGGGAAAAAATTAAACTTCATCTACTAAATCACATATTATGCTAAATAAATATCAAAGTTAAAATTGAGGAATAAACTTATCTCATGCTTTTTCCTTTTAATTTCTTGGCCTATTTTATGTTTGTAGATATAATTGTATAATATCTGCATCACTAGCGTCACCAAATGAAATAGCAAAAATTATAACTGTTTTCAAGCTGGATTCCTGAACACCCCTGTATGCTATTGGTAGGATCAACAGATAGTCCCGCCCAAACTCGCACCATTGGTTGAGCCAGTGTCTGTGTCAGGCTGGTTTGACACTCAAACACAGCAATGTTTTGATTGCACCACAGAACAAGTTTTACACATTTTGAGTACATTTATTATAATGGTTTTAATCTTTCAAATGGCTTATTTGTGTTTGTATATTAAAGTGGGATAGGTAAGATAATGTTAAAGGGAAAAAAACATCACTTTAAGTGTAGTACAATTATAAACTACAAGGAATAATAGCTCAGTAACGGATCCAGATCATTCATGCCTGCACAAACACAAACAGAGATTAGTATTACACAACATTGCCAAAATTCTGAATGATAGATGATCCCTTTTTTGCATAAGTACTTGGGTTCAAAAGCTTCAATTCAAAGTTCAAATTGCTTGCACAAAAACATCCTAATTCACAGTTTGGAAAGTTATCAGAACGTTTAAGTGTTTAAGCACCCCGAATACCACATGAAATATATCATTTGCCATTTATTATGATATGATCGGACAGGATGAGAAAAATAAGTTAATATTACACTGTCTGCAGGCTCAGAAATATTTTGGATTGCAAAAGAGCCATTAGTTTATTTCACAATCATACCTCTTGCATAATCAGGTTATTGACAATAGTATATGGATTGGCACACTATTGGTGTATCAGAATATATACAATTTATTTCAGTAGTTCTTGGAGTAGTAGTATTTTTTTACTTATTTCTTTAAATCTGGTTTGTCAATTGCATAAAAAGATTATCCCGCTGTGACTTATAACACAGTTGAAACTGGTCCCTGCTTTTGCAACATATTTAAAAGTCATTTCTATGCCCTTGAGTCATGCTGTTTTTTTGCCCCCTTTCCAGCACAAAACCAAACATTGACCTGGAACAATTTAGTGGTGATCATGATCTTATCTGCTCTGTCTGCCAGGTCTTTCTTCAGTGGCCCATATTTCATCTGTTCATCTCAGACCTAATCAGAACCATGGCAGGCACTTTTTATTGTGCATGCTGGAATTTCAAGGGGAGGGAGCTGCAATAACAGAGTTTTGGGAATCAGAGAGCGAGGGAGCTCTGGACACTGGGAAGAATGTTATAGAACAGCTTCACTAACCTCATTTTAATCTGAAAGATTGGTTTAATATCATAGCCAGGTTCTTTTAGAATCATTACGTATTTGTATTCAGCAGTTACTGTTCGGATCTTTTTTTTACCCTTTTGACATTTCTTATTAAAACATTTAATGGTTTCCTTCATCAGAGCTGTACAAGTCTCAGGGACTTTTCCTCCACTTGGACTTGATTTTATTAGTCTTAATGATTGCAATACTTGTACTGTTCTGGTTTAAATTTGACCCACCATAAGAAATTAATGGGTGAGATTAGAACACAGAGAATTGTTTTTTTATTTGTCAAATAAAATCAATCAATCAGCCTCAATGCAGAACCACACCTACACAGAAATGATCAGGAGAGACTCTAGCAAATCCACAACACAGAACACACACACACACACACACACACACTTGCACAAATACATTAATTTGTGACTCTATAATGCAGAGCATTATTTTAATTTCTGTCTAATAATAATCAGCAACAATGCAGCACAGATCAAATGTATCGAAATATCAAAGTCTGTTTGTTCACAAATTGTGTTATCACTGTTCATTGCTGTTCATATCTGTTTATTGCTGTTTGTTTTATTGACATTTTTATACTTTTACTCTGTTATTGCATTTTGATGTTTGATATCTGAATAATTAAGATAAAATAATCTTAATAAGCATAATGTAGCATTATTGAAAAAACAGAAACTTTTGTTTTGAAGTACTTTTTACATAACTATACAGTATATACTGTATGTAATATGTAATAGATACAAATATGATGTCTCACTGATTTTTTTCAAGTGGTTTAAAAAAAGCTAAATTTGGACAAATAAGAGTTTTTGGTTATGTTTAAGTATATATCCAAAGTCATAACTTGTGAAATACATCTCGAAACCAAGTTTGTTTCAACATTTTATTACAGAGACTAAGACCATCTAAATTAATGGATTACTAAAGACCCCCTGCTGGCTTTTATGTGTTGTCATGTCATATCATGTACCTTTTTCTCCAGATGCCTGTAAATGCTCCAAAAGTCTGATACAATCTCATATTTCTTAATTTGTCAGATTAATGAAGTTTGTTTTTACAGAAGTTAAATTTATTTTATAAAAACAAATGTATAATGAAATATAAAAAATCAATCTAATTTGGTCTAAATATGATCATATTCTAAATTAAATGCAAAGGATTAATATGATGGATTTATTTAAATTAATTTCCTTTACAAAAAAAAATCTATTCACTATATAATAACAACATTAAAAAGGTGTCTGTCTGTAATGAACAGTAACCAAGAGTTAAGTGAATGCGTACAAACATGTTGATGCTCCAAAAGCATAAAAGTAATCCATACGACTCAAGTTGTTAAATGTATATCTTCAGAAGCAATATGATAAGTGTGGTTAAGAAACATATAACAATTTGTCTTTTTTCATATTTGGGTGAACTATTTTGGGTGAAAGAAGCATTTGTTTATGATTTATGATTGTAATGTTAAAGGTGATAATTTTTCGAAATTAAAGTACTAACTCTATCTATTCTAACCTAATGTGCAGAGACAACTATAAGTGATTCAATTCTCCAAAAGTGTAATGGTTCTAGCGCTATCAAAACATTGCTCTGTTTGTTTTAGCATCCAGTCTGACACAGCAACTTTGGCAATGGCGGGAGTTACAAGTGCTTGCTTGGGAAACCTATTTAAAAATAATCAGGTTTTGAAATTAACATCTGTCAACCCGCAAATGCAAATAGAAATCAGCAGTGGCGTGTTACTCTGTCGCTCTTACTAGCCACCTTGGCGGGTGGCATGTTCAAAGTTTTTCCTGCCTTGAAAATTCCATGAATTTGTGATGACTCGGGCCACTGCCAAAGCAAATTTAATTGTATTCATAAGCATCAATTATGCATCTCATAACATGCATATCACTTGCGTGATTCAGTCGGGTTCACTCGATTTCTCAGCAGCCGGCAAAGACCACAAAACTTATGTGACCCAAATTAATTCTACAGGGAACGTTATAGTAAAAAAGCGCTATATGGAGGAAGTCAAACCTCTTAAACTGCTGACAGACCCTACATTCCTACATTACAAACAGCACTGATGAGGTAAAGCAAGAGGAGACAAATACACAACATCAGTTTTTAAAATACACATCATCCTTACTAAAATGTTTTTTACTGCAGTAACACTAACTGGTATCTGGTATAGATTCAAATTAAACGATTTGGGTAAATCTATTAGAACTGTGAACTGTGTAGATAAATGTTTGAATGTGTTTAGGTTATTAATTTTTTCTTAACAAATACTATAGCTTATTTATTTAACATTTTATAGCTATCTACATTAACCTAACCACAGAACCACATTGGTCTTACCTGTTGTAATTGCCTTATCATTAAAAATGCCACTGTTAAACAATGGTAGAACACTGGTTAAAAAGTACAGTTTAGAATGAAGGGGTTTAAACTTCCATGAATTATGGACAAATTATTAACAAAGTTTTCCTCCTGTTCTATCCTACTCCTGTTCTAACTGGCGACTTAAATCATTAAGCCTGGTTCTGCTAAACTAATATCATAAAAAAAAATTAAAAATGTCCAAACAAATGGAAGCAATTAGAGTCTACAGTTACCTTTATCACTTTTAGTGGGGTGTGGGATTTTGGCTAGTGATAATGCTGTGTGGCTAGTGACTTTAGAATACTGCTGGCCACAATGGCCGGTGAGCCAGAAAGTTCATTTCAAACTTTAAAAACAAACATTATTTTTGCAGTTCCTTTTGGTGATGCTAGGTGGCACAGAAATGACACACTTCCGTTTTAAGAACAATGAGCCTTATTCTTGAAACACGAGACTTTCGACACTAAACACAACATTTCTGCGTAAATAAGGCCCAATTATTAGATACTACTCACTTTTTGTTTAGTTTAGAATGTTCACCAAACCTTACAAGCAAGGTTTGGGTTTGCTTTCATGTGTATATTTGTGTCCTGAATGCATGTTTGTATACAATTTACTGAGTTTGCCGCTGACAATCCTTTCCCAGCAAGATGAGACCCACATTTTTGCACTGCTCAGCAATTGTGGGACAAGAGGAAATGCATCTTGTTGTCACTAGTGGAGGGTTGAATGAGACAGGGGAAATATGGGTGTGTGGGTGGAGGGATTCTCAGGAGAATCATTGCTTCAATGTAAATTAGATTTTTTATCAGCCCTCTCTATTCCCAAAGCTTGCATTAACTTAAGCTATATTTACTTCCACAGGTACAGTTCAAGAGGGGATCAAATGATGCTCTAATCTCTACATGATGTCATAGAAAATCTTGATACCAAGCTGATTTTGAGCCACATGCTAGCTCGACTGATTTATACTGCCGTTAGTATAGGAGCTGAGAAATAGAGGGCGAGAAATCAATTGCACCCTCCAAGTCTTATTTATGGCTGCGCAAAAGCAGAGAACGGCAGGAACTGCTGGAAAACTTGGCACAAGAGGAGCTCAGTTGCAGAGGACACAGCTGAGAATGTGCCAGGATATAATATGCATACCTATATATAATAATAAGCACTTGTTATTCATCGTGTCATATGTGAGAATAGTGTCACTGAAAGGCTTGAGATAGTTATTCATAGAAAATGAAAACCATTATTTATTTAGGTGCTAATTTATGGTAATAAATGAATATGAATATATTGAAAGTAGAGTATGTTGGAGTGGAAACAGAGTGCAGAGCCAAGTTGCATGATTTCACCTGGAGCAAGGAGCAGCTTTTTTTTTGTATAATTGGAGCGTCTCTGTTTTCTCTAATTCCAGGATGACTTCTTAACAAGCATAAAACATGCTACAGGCTAATGTTAGTGTTCCACAACATGAAACTTTTCTTAAAGTATTATTTAGTTATATATATATATATATATATATATATATATATACCCCTTCCAATCAACCCGCATCTCAGAATAGCATTCTGAGATTATATTCTTCTCACCACAATTGTACAGAGCAGTTATCTGAGTTACCGTAGACTTTACCGCAGTCTGGCAATTCTCTGTTGTCCTTTTTCATCAACATGCCTTGCATTTGTGTACACAGAAATACTCAAACCAGCCCTTCTGGCACCAACAATCATCCACGCGATAATCTAGGAGCTTCAGTTAATGTTCACATCAACCATGAGAACTGGGAAAAAAATATTATCTCGGTGATTTGGACTGTGGCATGATTGTTGGTGCCAGATGAGCTGGTTTGTAACTGCTGATGTCCTGGATATAAACAAATGGTTTAAATTAGATTTATTTAAATATTTAAAATAAAGAAATATTTAAATAATAAATAAATAAAATTTGCTTCGTTTTTACGTTACTTTGCCATTTACCAAACTTGATTATTTAAAATTTGCGAATTGCTGTTGCTCCATTCCATTTACATACCCAGATTGGAACACCTCATTTTACCTGATTACCTTTATGTCATACTATATCTTTTACTGTGCATTGATTTTAATAGGCTGCTTAATTTTCTCTTCCCTCTTTGCATCAGATCCATCCAGAGGTCCACATTTCACCGGCTGCCGATCCAGAGAGCAGGAGACCTTCCGCTGTTGGTGGAGCGCTGGGACCTTTCAGAACCTCACTGAGCCTGGAGCCCTCCGGGTCTTCTATCAGACCAAAAAGTAAGAGACAAAACATCACTACAGACACCAATTACCTTTTAAAAGGCCGGAGAGGATACAGTTAATTTCATAATCATAAATTGTCCCTCCTACTATGCAGGCATTGTAATGTGTCAAACCCTCTTTAGTATCTTTTCAGCCAGTTAGATTGCGTGGCTGGACCTAACTGTTGTATAACTGCATCAAGTTATTAAATAGTGATTCATGTTGCTAGATAGTGAATCAAATTACTGTTAGAATGTGCTTTACATTACATAATATTTGTGTGTCGTTTTTACTACATGTAATGATTTAATTATATATTGGCATCAAGTGCCCTCTCTAGTGAGTGGCAGGAGTGTCCTGACTACACGTCCACCGTGGAGAACGAGTGCTACTTCAACAAGACATTCACACACATCTGGACCTCCTACTGCGTCCAGCTGCGCTCAGTCCCTCAGAATATAACCTATGATGAGGACTGCTTTACAGTGGAAAACATAGGTAAGCTGGGCAAAAACCAAGCGTGAAGTGGTTAATAAGTGTGAAATTGACTTATGTAAGCTTACATACAGTAAAAGAAAGTGTCTCTGTTAAATTAATAGTTCACCCAAAAATGGAAATTCTGTCATCATATACTCGCCATTATGTTGTTTCCAAATTACTTTCTTCCATGGAACAAAAAAAAGAAATGTTTGGCAGAATGTTAGTCTCAGTCATGATTCACTTTCGTTGCATCTTCTCTTTTTCCATACGATGAAAGTGAATGGTGACTGAGGCTGTTTTGTTTTTAACATCTCTTTTTGTGTTCCACAAAAGAAATAAAGTCATATGGGTTTGGAACAACATGAGGGTGGGTACATTTTTATTTTGAGTGAACTATCCCTTTGATTCAGTCATGCATTGTTGCATATTTCAAATTTGTAATTTGTTAACATTTAGATTACGATGCCATTTGATCATAGTAGCCTACTATCTTTTGACTTCCCCAGTGCATCCTGACCCACCAATTGGGCTGAACTGGACTCTACTGAACATCAGTCGCTCCGGGTTGCACTTTGATGTTCTTGTGCGTTGGGCTCCGCCTCCATCCGCAGATGTGCAGATGGGATGGATGAGCCTTGTGTACCAGGTTCAGTACCAAGTCAGGAACATATCCCATTGGGAGATGGTAAGTTTCAAGAAGAACTCACTGGAGAATAAATAGGAAGGATGGTTTATTGTAACCTTGATTAATAGTCCAAACTCACAAGTAGTTATTCTAAAAATGGCACTTAAAGGATTAGTTCACCCAAAATGGCAAATAATAATTTACTTATCCTTATTTTGTTCCAAACTAAAATAGGACTTTCGTTCTTCTTTTGAACTCAAAAGAGGAATTTTTGAAGAATGTTCTGGGCACTCTTTTCTCTTAATAAAAGTTCATTGGACTGGGGCTATCAAGCTCCAAAATGACATAAAAACTTCATAAATGTATCATAAAGGTGGTCCATATGATTTATGTACTATATTCCAAGTCTTCTGAAGCCATATGATAGCTTTTTGTGAGAAACAGACTGATATTTAAGTTGTTGTTCACTGATAATCTTCCCCTCCACTGCAGATCTTAAATGAAATTAAGCACCATTTTTGTAGTACAAATAATTGTAGTAGTTTATTTGTAGTGTCACGTTTTCCTTGTTGTCCGCCCCGTGTTTCACTGTCTGTGTACAAACTACATTTCCCATGGTTCCCGGCCCTCATCACCACTGCCACAGTGTTATTGTCTGCACCTGAATATCGTTTGTTATCCTCCTGTGTCACTGTATTTAACCCCATTTGTTTCTCCATTCCCCTGTCGGTCTTTGATGTATATGGACGCCTATTATCCGTGCTCTCTGTCTGGTTTATTCCCCGGTTACCCCTTCTGTAAGCCTTCCGTGTTTTGTTAACCCTTTGTTTGCCTTCCGTGTTTTGTTTTACCTTTTCCCATCGTGGATGTTTCCTTTGTTTGTATTTTTTCGTGTTGCCTTTTTATTTAATAAATTATCGCTGCAAGTAGATCCTCGTCCCGTGTCTGCCTTCACCGTCAATCGTGACATGTAGTTCATTTTGGAGCTTGATAGCCTCAGTACCAATTTACTTTCATTAAATGGAAGAGGAAAAAAAGCAGCCTTGATATTCTCCCAAAATGCACGTTTGTGTTCTACTGAGGAGTGAACAACACTTGGGAAAGTAAATGATAATTCAGTAGTTCACAAGTTAATGTAATTCTGCAATGAGGATTGTGTAAATGTGTTTGGCTCCTGTCCCTGGTGGAAGGCTCAAGACTCGAGAATTTATCCAAGCTTGAATAGTACACTTAAAAATTAAAACATTAGCAAAACACACATCAAAGTCTTACAACTACTAACAATTTCCAAGACATCAGTAAATCACAAGAATTAGGCAATATCATCATTTCAGTAAATACCAGACAACTATTCCATTTCAAAATGAGTCTTCATTGTCATCAATGGACAGAAAAGAGTATAAACCCACTGTGGTGTTTTTCCAGCTGTTTAGCTGTCTTGGTGGACTTCCAGGCATTGCGGTGGAGAACACACTTTAGAGATGTTCTTTCTGTTTTATTTGTTTATTGTATTGACTGAGAAACATAAGTTTGGATTGGAGACACATTATGAGCTAGTATTCATCTACCCTTTCTAAAATGATTGCCTATCCAGCGACCACTGTTAGATGTGCTCTCTAATTCAGACTAGCTTCTGTAGGAGTTTTGCATCTTACAAGATCTTCATGAGCCCTCTCATATTACACTACCCATCAGCCACATTCCCCCGGCCTGCTCAGCGGTCCTACCCAAACTGAGCAAGACAAGCAAACCACACTGAGCCACATGTTAAATCAGTGCTGCATGTTGGCAGGCCTGAATAGATCAGAGGGGAGTGATTCGCTGTTATAGTTCATTCCTGTATCCCTTCTGCTGCGGTCTCAAACATGCACATTTCTGGTGTTCCCCATGAGAGTTTTACAGTTATAAAACTTTTAGGGTTATTTATAGTGATATTCTGGACAGTTTATAATTTTGTAGGTTTAAATACTGGAACTAGAAGACTAGAACAAAAAAATCAATTCTGCAAAAGATACATTTTTGAGCAAGTGTGTAGTTCTTTTTACATATTCGTTTGTATCTCTGAGTAAAAATAAAATTGGTGGATCGCAAGTTCCTCACAACTCAAAAATGAGTGGCAAAAATGTAATTAACAATAAATTAAAATAATAGCTATTATAACTTTGACACACTGATCAAAATCTATAAGAGTCCCATTGATTTTCATGGAAATCATATGAGCATAAATTTGACCATTCTGTCTACTGCCTAATGTAGTATGTTAATCATTTTGGTCCAGATTGCTGGACCTATGCATTTGTTGGCAATGTTTATACATTTCAATATATGATTTGAATGACACTTTTGTTAACCTTTGCATGATAAACCATTCTATTTCCTTGTTGGGTCACCACTTGTTGTACAAAATCGTAACCCTGACAGAAAACCAGTTTAGAACCATGATGATAGACCACAAATGCCAGTTTATTGCACAATAATCCCTGGTTTGCTCTTATTTGTTCTTGTCCTGTTTACTTTTCCTCCTCTTTTATTGCAGCTGGAACTGGAAAGTGGCACACAGCAGTCTATCTATGGCCTGCACACTGACAAACAGTACGAAGTTCGAGTGCGTTGCAAGATGTCAGCCTTTGATAACTTTGGTGAATTCAGTGACAGCATCATTGTGCGTGTAGCACAGATACCAAGCAAAGGTGAGCTGGTGCCAAGACATTGACCTGTTATGCAAAGAGAAACCATATGTCTGACTGAACCATCATGAATCAATTAAGCCAATTGCTCTGGGTAAGGAAATACCACTTGTTTTCTCTTAACACAGAATCCTTGTTCCCAACAACATTGGTGTTGATTTTTGGAGTGGTAGGGGTGCTGATCCTTCTTGTCCTTTTAATCTTCTCCCAGCAGCAGAGGTAAGAGAGGCTCAGGGAGTATTGTGACTGCTTTTTTTCATCACCTTTAAGGGAAAGTTCACCCAAAAAATGAAAATTCTGTCGTCATTTGCTCACTTTCTAATCCGTATGATCTCTTTCTTCTGTGGAGCACATGAGAAGATGTTATAAAATATTTTGATGCTGCTGTTTTTCCATATAATAAAAGTAAATGGTAACTAAAGTTGTCAGTCCTTAACATTATGCACCTGGTTTAGTGTTCCACCAAAAGGCAACACTTTACAATGATGTTCTGATTATTAACTTAAGTTAATGCATTAGGTAACATGAACTAACAATGAACAATAATTATGTGTATTAAGTATTTATTAATCTTGGTTAATTTGTATTAATATAAATACAATGTGTTCTTTGATAGTTCATGTTAGTTCATTCTGCATAAACTAATGTTAACTTGCCCAACTTAAAAAAAAAATTGTTTATGTTACAATTAACATTTACCCAGATTGATAAGTGCTTAAAAGTATTGTTCATCGTTAGGTCATGTTAACTAATTGAGTTAATGAATTCAAACTAATTGTAAAGTGGAGGAAACAAAGTTAAACAGCTTTGGAACGACCTATTCATCAGTAAATATTGACTCATTTTTGGGTGAATTAAACCTTTAAGGATGACTCTCACAAAGAAATGTCTAGGTCATATTTCGGGCAAAAATCGAAAGGAAAAAAATGTATTTTTAATTAAAAAAATACATTTTTTTAATAAAAACATAATAAACATAATAAACCAATAAATAGCCTATTGTAGGACCATTACATTTTTACATTAAATGTCATAAATAATAAATAGCCTATTTTAGGACCATTCAAATTTTACATTGGGACATTGTTTTATTTTTATGCACATAGGTGACAATTTTGCACATTTAACTTATATTACTGACATCCACTAATTGTCAGTAGTGGGATAATGAAATTTAAGGGTTTTCAGTAATATGACATGCCTTGCTCTCACAAAAGAACCCCCGGATAGATTTAGAATTGTATTGGAATGCATTTAATACAATTTGCTAATTTTTTTTACAGGTTGATGGTGATCTTTTTACCACCTATTCCCGCACCTAAAATTAAGGGCATTGACCCAGAGTTGCTAAAGGTAATTTTACATAAAACATTAAACTTTTCAGTGAAACATTAATGGTTGTATGTATTTTCTTTGGTAAGTACAGATTAATTCTAATGAACAAAATGCAGGCAACTTGTTCATTATTTTGTGGTCTGGTTGAGATAATGCACTTTTCTTGCTATTGTAATTAATTATAATAAAATAATATGTGCAGCATGGACATTATACAATTGGTTATTAATATGGTAGGAACTACGTTTTAAAGTGAATGACAAAAATATTAAACCTTGCATGCAGCACATGATAAAATGCATTGCAAAAATATTCTACATAACAATGAGAGTTGCCTCCATAAATGAGTGCGTTATGCATAGTCTTACATAAGCATCATTGAAAGTGCTGCATTATAAAATTAAACTGAAAGACTGTGAGCTTCTGTACACAGCAGCAGAGGCATGAAATGTTGCTGAGTGAGATGGTTGTGAAAAGGTCATAGTTGTTGACATATTTTGGCCATGCTCCCTTAATTTTGTTTTTAATTTTGCCAGAAAGCATCAGGATTGTTAATTGAACAAACCTCATACTCCATTTTTAGAGCACCGTGTAAGCATTAAACAATTAAACCTAAGAACAATCTAGAATAAACACACTTATGCCCACATGGAATGTGCATATTTTTCAAAGCTGCTGTGTAATTTCAATTTTCAGCTTTCTCCTATCCCAGCTTAAAATACAGACACAACTAAAAGTCATTCATAGGTTGATTCCCCTAAAAAGTGTAAACACTATCTCTTTTACACTTTCAATATGACTGTTTGAGTGGACCAACACAGCAACATAAATTCAACCAGGGGTGTGATTTTTGGAGTAAGGTTTTCTGTTTACCGAAAAATGGAATACAGGGGAAGTGCTTAGAAAAGAAAAGTTATTATTTTTTAAATGCTTTTTGGTGCTGCTAATGAAATACTAATAAAGTCAAATATGTTCTCTTCTTCACGGACAGAATGGAAAGCTTGACCAGCTAAATTCCTTGCTGAGCAGCCAGGATATGTACAAGCCTGACTTGTACCATCAAGACCCATGGGTGGAGTTCATCCAACTAGACCTGGATGACCCTGCTGGGAAGAACGAGAGTTGTGATACACAGCATCTGCTGGGCTTGTCCCACTCTGGCTCCTCTCACGTCCTCCATTTCAAAAGCAACAATGATTTGGATCATGCCAGCTGCTACAACCCAGAAATCCCAGACACTGAGGACTTGCAAACTGCATCCCTGCTGCATGGTCATTCTGGTCGGGGCGAGCACCGTCCTCTGGTCTCTAGGAGCAGCTCGTCCACCCCTAGTCTTCAGCAGACATCTGAAGGGGTGGAGACACCCATTCAAACACAACCCACTGTCCCAAGCTGGGTTAATATGGACTTTTACGCCCTAGTAAGTGATTTCACACCTGGAGGCGGAGTGGTGCTCTCGCCCGGACAACTGAACATCTCTCCAGAGAAGAAGAAAGAGGAAGAGGTGAAGAAGAAAGAGGAAGAAGACATGAAGAAAATGGAGAAGTTCCAGCTTCTTTCCGATGGAGCTTACACCTCAGCCGCTGATGTGCCCTCCAGCCCTGCTCCTGAGCAAGGATACCAAGCATTCCCACCCCAGGCTGTTGAGGGGAATCTCGGCTGGAATGGAGAGTACTTGGCTTCTCCCAGTGAGTCCCAAACACCGGATCTTCTGCCTGAAGCTCCACCAGTATCAGACTATACTGTAGTGCATGAGGTGGACGCCCAGCACAGTCTGCTCCTGAATCCCTCTGCCCCACAGCCAGCGGTCTGCTCATACAGCCCAAACAAACACCTCCCAGCCATGCCCATGGGTTACCTTACCCCAGAGCTCCTGAGCAATCTGATCCCATGAAAATTGCCCCTCTGCAGGGAGTAGAAAGAAATTAGTTGGTGATCTTGTTCTACCTTTTTTACTGCTGGAAAACAAAGTTGCTTGATGGCGAAACATGGGATAGAAATTCCGTCACTGTTTTGGTGGAATTCTGCAAATGTTTTGATTTATGGGTTTTTTCTGCTGTAGGTTACATTGCGGACAGAGGTGAAAGTGTTTCTCATCTAGTAGCGTTTATTAAAGGGATAGTATACAAATTTGGTCATCATTTACTCTCCCTCATGTTGTTCCAAACTCTGTATGACTTTCTTTCTTCAGTGGGACACAAAAGATGTTAGTTTTCAATTTCTTTCATACATACAATAAAAGTGAGTGATGACTGAGACTGTCCTTCTGTCATTTCTATTTTGTGTTTCACGAAAGAAAAAAGTCTTAAAGGTTTGGAAAGACATGAGGGTGAGTAAATTATGACAGAATTGTCATATTCATGTAGTAGTGCCAGAAAGGGATCTCAGTGAGAGAGTTTAAAAGTGTTATGAATTTAAAATCAGAAATATCGGCTGGTTCCATAAAAAAAAAAAAAAATAAATAAAACTGAAATATGCTTGCTTTCTCCATCAGAGAGAAATGTAAAAAGCTTGTTTATCTTGTTAAACTGATACAGCTGTAGAGCTACTGTGGCATTTGGGATTAAATCGATTTTTGCACGATTTAGATGAGATCAAATCAAACATATCTTTAGATAAAATTGTTTATACACAGGTGAAAGATTCAGCAACCCCATATACTTATATATAGAATTTGTAGAAAAAGTGTACAAAAAAAAATATTTTATTTGCATCATATTAAGGGTGCTCAAACAAGTTCCGGCCAAGTGGACAAATGATGCCTCAACCAGATATGAGTCATCCCTGCACAGCACAATATTTTTCTCAGACACGAGTCTCTGCACAGCCTTGATCTTGTTACTGGAAAATGCTTTCCCAGATTTATGGGAGCCATTTTTAACACTACATCGACCCTTCAGATATTATCCTTTGCCATAGCCAGATTGGTTAACCCTGCAATCTCTCAAACTTTTTCAATATGCATCAAGGAAACACAAATGTGTGGGTTAGATGTGAACATTAGCATCTTTTGCAAATAATGAAAAAAGTGTTTGTAATGATATTAACTTTCTGTGTTAGAGTGTTAAAGTGACAGTTTACCCAACATTTTTAATTCTGTCATCATTTACTCACCCTGATGTTATTTAAAACCTGTATGGCTTTGTTTCTTCAGTGGAAACTCAAAAGGTTTATTTCCACCCATTGAAAGTGAATGGTGACTGAGGCTATCATTTACTGAGGCTAACATCTCCTTTTATGTTCTACCGAAGAAAGAACTTGAATGTGGAACAACATGAGGGTGAGTAAATTATGACAAAATTTTCATTTATGGTAAACTATACCTTTATATAGATAGGTTTTTTCTATTTGTCTTGAAGACTATTGTTCTGTTTGTTCAAAGAGCGTGCAAATAACTCTTTATTTGTATCAATATATCCAGGGAAAATAATGAAATTTCAAAGTGCTTGTAGATGCTAGCCTTAGCTGTGCAATGAAAACTGTATGGCAGATTTACTTATATGTTGCCTTTGTAAATGTATCAGTTTTATATTGATGAAAACAGTTCTCTTACACTATAAATCTATACATACCGTACATTTGCAATGGGAGTTACATTGTGGAAAGCTGGGAAGTGACAAAGTTTTTGTATTCATTTTACTGAACTAGGATTATAAAATTGCCAAATGTAGCTTTAATTCTTGCCTGGACAATTAGTTCAATGACCTCGACCCAAAAGAAAAGAAAAAAACAGAATTCTTTTTGGCACCACAGCCTACACATGGGGGAAAGCTGCTATTAACTAGAGTTTGTTTTATGAAATCATGCATTAATATAAGGAATAATAACTGGAGAGTAAAAAACACTATTATTTTTATTTTAAATCATAGACTGTTATAATTCTATTTTTCTCATTAACATTATTCACATATTACAAGCCAAGCTGATTGATATATCACAAATGTAATTCCATGCTGTTAAAAAGTTTGTACAAAAAAAGAGTTTTGCTTGTTACATTGTATAGATAAGTTTATTTTGAGTGCTTTTGTCAATGTTTTACATGTTCTCTGTTTTTAGAGAAACACAATGGATGTAAATGAGGGTGAAGAAGGAACAAACTTAATTGGTCCTGGGCAGTGTTGGGTGTAATGCATTACTGATTAATTAATTAATGTAATTAAATTAGTTTTTCATTGAAAATAGTAAAGTAAGGGATTACTCTTAATTTTTCAGTTTTACAGGTACTTCTGATGTAATTGTGTTAAATACGGTATAGAATATAGAACAATTCTTTATAAAACAATAGTGAATTTAAAATAGAATTTTAACGCCTAATGTTAAAATGTATGTTTTCTCATTTAATGCTGCCCCCTTAAATTATTTGCCAGTTCATTAATAATTTATTTGATTTTATATGATATATTTGAATTAATCCAAATAACTATTTCCTGTCTGTCCTTGTATTTTTCATCTGGTCGAAGTTGATCAGGGTTTTAAAAAGTAATTAGTAATAAGTAATGCAATTACTTTTCAGACAGAGTAATTAGTACAGTAATCTAATTACACTGTTGAAGATTTTTTTAGAGTAATTTACACAACACTGGTCCTGGGTATGCCTATGATGCTTGAATACTGGGTCCTACCTTGTTTTAGGTGTCTGTTGTAGCTACAGTGCCTTCCAAAATTGTACACAACACTTTTTAAAACATTTTTAAATTTCTTACAGGCCCAGAGAGTATTCAGACTTCAGGGTACACAAACCTTTACACAAAGATTCACCCTTAAAGGAATATTTCACCCCAAAATTATTATTCTCTCATCATTTACTCACCCTTATGTCCTCTCAAAGTCACATGACTTTCTTTTAGATTTTAATAGAGATATGACATCTTGTTATCTATGCAATGCAAGTGAATGGTGACCAAAGTTTTAAGCTCCACAAACTACTCCACTCCAGTGGTTTAATCCATGTCTTCTGAAACTGTCTAATCCATTTTGGGTGAGAACAGACCAAAATGTATCCCTTTTTTCACTTTTCAGCTTGCTGTTACTGTTTCTTTGCACCATCATGATTTCAAGCTTGTAAGGAGACTGCTGATGTCAAGATTTATGGTGAAAAACAAGTTATATTTTGTTCTGTTCTCACCCAAAATTGATTGGATCAGTTCAGGAGACATGGATTAAACCACTGGAGTCTTATGGATTACTTTTATGCTACCTTTTTGTCCTATTTGGAGATTGAAATTTGGTCATCATTCACTTGCATAGTATGGACAAACAGACATCATATCTCCATTAAAATATCTTCTTTTGTGTTCCACAGAAGAAAGAAAGGCATACTATTTTGAGACGACATAAGGGTGAGTAAATGATTAGAGAATAATTTTTGGGTGAACTATACCTTTAAATATCCCAGTGAAATGGCTAAACAAGTTTTCTTTACTGTGCTAACATATTTACTACTTAAACAGGAAGTTTGGGTGGGACATATATGATGGAATCATTCTCATGTTTTTAAATAGCCAATAAGCTTTAGTTACGTCACCGCCATGAACTATGATTTGCTACTTGCTAGTCGGTTGCAGTTGGTATTAGAGGAGGGACATTCTCACTCTATTTGAATGGACACAAATCTGTGTAGTGCAGTATGAGTCATCAGTATTTTTGGTTCCATTCTGGTCTCCAAAATGTAAAAGTGTAGCTTTTTTTGTTATTTAAAAAAACTGCTGAATGTTAATTTTGTCAACTTTTATGAGTACGCTAACGTAGAGATGGCTTCCAAGCTTGTAGATATGGACTAAAAGCTACAAAATTCACTTTAATTCTAGGTTGCGGATGGTAACTGAAGTTTTTGGCTCTCTGAAATGTGCTATTTACAGACATTGCAGAATATTCTCTGTAGACGTTCTGCCAGATCTGTACAGATGCCATGTGCAAAACCTGCTTGTTAAGGGCAGACTTTGTGGTCAGATTTTCCTTAGTATTTGAAAGGTCTAAAATGTGCTGGTTTTTTTTAGACTGCACATAGGGTAGGATTTGCTTTAGTTTAAGCTGACGCTCCACACATTAGATATGGATTAACTTTATCATCTCAAATTCACAATATAGTTTGCTTCCGTAAACTTTTTTTATATTTCTTTTGGAGGGCAATGTATTATATGTGTTTTCATAATAACAGCTCAGGCCAATCAAGTGCTATTGTTTGATTTAATCATTTATTTTTACTGCTAACTGTGTGTTCTATTGTTCTGCAATAGAATGAAGTAGGATTATTTTATAAATGTAATGCTAAGCCTTCATTATTGTGCAAACACGCAGGTACGCCTAAGACAAATGGGACCAAATACTTAGAACAATTAGCAAGAATGATGCTTAAGCTGGCATTGGAGATACATTGTGATGTTTAGAGGAAAAACAATTTTGTTTGGTGCAGTTTGCTTTAAAGGAGAAAGTAAGATTGTTCTTAGTTTGAACTTGAGTTGGAAAAAGTACATATATATATATATATATATATATATATATATATATATATATATATATATATATATATATATATACATGTAGTACTGTGCAAAAGTATTAGGCACTTGTGAAAAACTTGCAATGTGAGGATTTAAAAAATAATAATGACATAAATAGTTTTCATAAATCAATTAAGTCAAATGCAAAATGAATGTTTGAGAGCCTAAAATGTATATTTCCAGTTATGTATATGTATAATTTGCAGATATAAATAACCATCTTAAGACAAATGTTTTTGTGAAAAATCTTATGTGCCTAAGACTTTTGCACAGTATTGTGCGTGCGTGTGTATATATATATATATATATATATGAAAAGGTTTATAATATAGATTTTTTTTAAGGTAAACCACTTTGACCCCACATCAGCCCACACTAAATGTACCGCCACACAAACAGAACAGGACATAAATAAGCTATATCAGTAATGTGTAGAGAAGGTGTAATGACGGTAATTCATGTTAGAGTACGCGTGCGTCTCTGTTCAGAAATATTTAACTGTTTCACTTGTGATGTGACAAGTCCTGCGCTGACGTTTATTATGTGTATATACAACAAATAGTGGGCCTATACATGTTGTATTCAATCCTAACACTGTGGTAAGCAATGTGCCATTCTTTTATATCAAACAATATTGCCTTACTGGGGAATATAAAGTATTATGCAACTCTTCTGCTGCTGCCATTGCTGTGAAACCAGCATGTTTATGTTTTAATGGAAATGTCTTAAGCTCTCATGATATGTGGTGTACGATATGCATAGCTTATGTTGTTATGTACCTCTACAGAGCTCCAGCTGCTGTTTCAATATTTCCTTTTCTCTTTCTCTTTCCTCCTTATGTAGCATTTTTATATGAATCTCTCTCTTTTGCAAAAATTCGTAAAATGCACACATAACAGTGAAATGCCTGTCTGTACATGCAAGATGAAAAGTGTAAAACTTACAGACATACTACATATTCTGTATGATCAGTCACAGATGTAGTTTTGGAGCATACTGTTTTCTGCCAATTTTTCATCAAATGAGGGGTTTGACCTATGGATGCACACAGCTAATATTATTAGTTTATAAAATAACTATTCAGGTTTGTTATTTGAACAATTTGTATGGTTTGCTATTGGAATTGAATTCATCATACCTCAAATGAACAACAATTTTCAGCATTTGCTTTGTTCTGTTATTTGTTCTTCAATTTAATAAAGATAGCTTCGAACAAGTCTGATTTTCTGTGGCCTTATGCTTATGCTTAACGATGTGGATAGAGTTAATCGAATCTCAGCAAGAGTTCAATTTATTTATTGCTCTGGTTGTATGTGTGAGTGCATGAGGATTAGCTGTGAGAGAGCTGATGAAAATTAATGTTTCAGCTTTTCAAGCATAATTTTCCATAAGGTGAGTACAGACTGATATAATACATGAACAGAAATAAACCTGAATACAAAATCTATGTGGAGCAATAACAAATAAACCCTTTAGCATGTTTTTATTATACACCAAGTACATGAAGGTGGTAATAAAATATACTGTGTATAAATACAATTTGTGTATATGCAGTATCTCACATAAGTGAGTACACCCCTCACATTTTTGTAAATATTTGATTATATCTTTTCATGTGACAACACTGAAGAAATGACACTTTGCTACAATGTAAAGTAGTGAGTGTACAGCTTGTGTAACAGTGTAAATTTGCTGTCCCCTCAAAATAACTCAACACACAGCCATTAATGTCTAAACCGCTGGCAACAAAAGTGAGTACACCCCTAAGTGAAAATGTCCAAATTGGGCCCAAAGTGTCAATATTTTGTGTGGCCACCATTATTTCCCAGCACTGCTTTAACCCTCTTGGGCATGGAGTTCACCAGAGCTTCACAGGTTGCCACTGGAGTCCTCTTCCACTCCTCCATGACGACATCACAGAGCTGGTGGATGTTAGAGACCTTGTGCTCCTCCACCTTCCGTTTGAGGATACCCCACAGATGCTCAATAGGGTTTAGGTCTGGAGACATGCTTGGCCAGTCCATCACCTTCACCCTCAGCTTCTTTAGCAAGGCAGTGATCATCTTGGAGGTGTGTTTGGGGTCGTTATCATGCTGGAATTCTTCCCTGCAGCCCAGTCTCCGAAGGGAGGGATCATGCTCTGCTTCAGTATGTCACAGTACATGTTGGCATTCATGGTTCCCTCAATGAACTGTAGCTCCCCAGTGCCGGCAGCACTCATGCAGCCCCAGACCATGACCCTCCCACCACCATGCTTGACTGTAGGCAAGACACACTTTTCTTTGTACTCCTCACCTGGTTTCTGCCACACACGCTTGACACCATCTGAACCAAATAAGTTTATCTTGGTCTCATCAGACCACAGGACATGGTTCCAGTAATCCATGTCCTTAGTCTGCTTGTCGTCAGCAAACTGTTTGCGGGCTTTCTTGTGCATCATCTTTAGAAGAGGCTTCCTTCTGGGACGACATCCATGCAGACCAATTTGATGCAGTGTTTGGCGTATGGTCTGAGCACTGACAGGCTGACCCCCCACCCCTTCAACCTCTGCAGCAATGCTGGCAGCACTCATATGTCTATTTCCCAAAGACAACCTCTGGATATGATGCGGAGCACATGCACTCAACTTTTTTGGTCACCCATGGCGAGGCCTGTTCTGAGTGGAACCTGTCCTGTTAAACCGCTGTATGGTCTTGGCCACCATGCTGCAGCTCAGTGTCAAGATTTTGGCAATCTTCTTATAGCCTAGACCATCTTTATGTAGAGCAACAATTATTTTTTTCAGATCCTCAGAGAGTTCTTTGCCATGAGGTGCCATGTTGAACTTCCAGTGACCAGTATGAGGGAGTGTGAGAGCGATGACACCAATTTTAACACACCTGCTCCCCATTCACACTTGAGACCTTGTAATGCTAACGAGTCACATGACACCGGGGAGGGAAAATGGCTAATCGGGCCCAATTTGGACATTTTCACTTAGGGGTGTACTCACTTTTGTTGCCAGAGGTTTAGACATTAACAGCAAATTTACACTGTTATACAAGCTGTACACTCACTACTTTACATTGTAGCATAGTGTCATTTCTTCAGTGTTGTCACATGAAAAGATATAATCAGATATTTACAAAAATGTGAGGGGTGTACAAACTTTTGTGAGATACTGTAAAATAAAGTGGCAAGACTTGCATGAATTAGTTTTAGTAAACTCAGCCCAATATATTGTCACAGAAGATGAAACTTCACTGTAAAAAGTGGTAACCTGCAATTGTTACCTAAAGGAGTTTTTCTTGATCTAACCCTTAAAATAAGTTTTAACTTAATGTATCTCATTTGATGCTGTCTCTGTTTTATTTTTGACTTGAATCAAACCTGTTAATTTAGATGTTACATCACATTTTTAGGTTTTTGTATTCTTTTTTTTTTTCTTATATACACTGAATAAATTGCTAATCTGCAATTGTTACTTAAGGGTCTATTTCTACTTGATCTAACCCATAAAAATTACTTGTTGGTTTAACCAAATTCATCAGATTAAATCAAATCTTTGGCTTGAATAAAACCAGTTAACCTATGTTAATATACTAGCACATTTTTAGGTTACCTTTTTTGATTTTGCCCAATGCAGTCCTATTGGCTATTGATGCATATATTGCAAAACAAAGAAAAATCTGCAAATAGATATAGAAATGGTTTGGAGAAATAGGAACAGACCCATTTAATACATTACTGTGGTCTATACACAGGTAACTTAAGAAAAAAATCTTCACATGTTAACATCTAAGTTTAGTGGTATTATTTCATTAAGTAAAATAATATTATTTAACATGACTGAATCAAACTTACTTCATTATGTTTCACTAACGCAAGTCATTTTTAGATAGAATCAAGTTAAATCATTTTTATTTTCTTTTTTCACAACACGTCGTTTCAAAGCAGCTTTACAGAAAATTATGTTGTAATAGAAAAAAAAAAGCTGTAATGTCTTGAAGTCTTCATAGTGTGGTTTAAATTAATAAAGTAATTGTAGATTATATTGAAAATATTATTTGTCTTTAGGCCCCCAATAAGCAAACCAAAGGTGACTGTGTCAAGGAACAAAAAAACTCAGTAAGATGTAGTTAATAGAGAAACATAGCCTTGGGGGAAACCAAGCTCACTGTGGGGGCCAGTTCCTCTCTGGGTAAACAGCATAAATATAATGCCAAAATTAGTTATATCTATGTGTAGTACAAGTCATGATTTCAATGAATAAACTGAGTAGATGTCAGTGGCTACTGTTTAAAATAAAGGATTTTGTATGAACTGAAAAAATTTGTTTAAATGTCTTTGAAGTCCATCCTGAATTAACTGTGCAAGTAACACTGATGTGTTTTCCTTTGTTATTTGGTTTATGAAGGCTTTAGTTAGCAATAAATTGATAGTCTATGTAGTCAATTTTAAGAGAGTGTAGTCCATCCAATGACCAAAAATGACGCAGGCAGAGGTCAGTGAGTGGCATCGCAGTCCAGCTGGAAGCTTGTGGCAATACATTTCTGGTGATGTTCATCCCAAATCCAAGGTTTGGGCAGTGAAGTATATCCCATGTCTTTCAAGTTGGCGTTGGTTCAAGTAGAATACATCAGAACATATAATAGCCTTAAGGTAAGAACTACATGTATCCACTTTTAATAATGTACACTTGTCACTCTGTTTGGCTTAATGGACAAATAAAACGTCTGTAGTATCCAGTTCATAACACAACAGGAAGTTCTCATTGGGTAGTAATAGAAAATGGGAACATACTGACACCTACAACACAAGGGGTCCATTAGTCTAGTGTTGTTCTGATGTGTATGACAGACTAGCTTAACTATGTCATGCTGTGGAGAGAGCTTGATGAATTATGAAGGCCAGGTCTACACCGCTCAAGTCTTAATGTACTGGGAACAGGGGGAAGAGCATACATCCAGCAAGCAGCCAATTAAAGCTCTCTGCTAAGTGGATACAGAAGCGACAGGAACCTGTCTGATGGGGAAAGCAGATCAGACAATTTGGCAAATGGTGCACGTACTTAGCAACACAGCGTGAGGCTGATTGAATCTGTGTTGCCCGCTCTCACAGACCGCCTCTCAGGACATTGTAAGTAATTGCAGATGAGTCTCTGCTCCCTTGTACTGGCTCTTCAGGCCAATTATAACTATCAAACCTCCTGCCCTGACTATTTATTGCCTCTACTTGCTTGTAGACCTTTTCAGTTTGCATGCTTTGAATGTGAGGTTTGAGAAGCATTTAAAGGAGTTGATTTAGGATCTTAAGGACTATAGCAGAGAGTAAGCTTGACTCTTAATCTTTTTGCAAATGTTTCAGGGTCAAATTATGCCCTGTCTACACAGCCCAGACTGCCCTTACAGATTTGAAAGCAATGCAATCGACAAATTTTGAGGTTGTAAAGAATTTGTGCCTAGATACTTTATTCACAGCGCCATCTGTGGGTCTAATTGGATCTAAAAAAAAAAACACACACAGCAGACAGTTCCTGCGTCCATGTCAGGGGAAAAAGAAAAAAAAAATAAGGGAGAAAAATGTTAGGGAGGCTCTCAAAGGGAGAGCAATATGAGGTAAAGATTAATAAGAGCACGCTCGCCATCTGTCGGTGAGTTTTAGAATGAATATTTAAAAAAAGCGTTTTAAAGTGCGATAGGCAAGTTTGTTTGTGAACTTGATCGAATCATTTATCATTCTCATTGAAACAGATTATTACACATTTTTAAATGGACAAATATTTAATGGAAATGTATTACTTGTTTCCAAATGATATCCAGATACAATTAAATAAAATAACGGTTAATAACGTTCTACTTAAAATTACAGTAGGCTACTCTGTGCTAACGGTGGGTGAAATACTAGTTACATTGGACTAAACGTCACCTTTTGCAGCGCAAATCAGAACCAAAGTAGGAACCAAAAGTTCTACTAAAAAGAGAGAAGTCTCATTTTTGGGGGGCAACAGGAAGTGGTGAAATTCCAATTTATAATTTTATATATATATATATATATATATATTAGGGCTGTCAATCGATTAAAATGTTTAATCGAATTAGTTACATCCTGATTAATTAATAGCGAATACACATATTTGCTGAGAAAGCCATTCATATAACAATAATTCAATATATAAAGATTATACATATTTATATCAATATATCATTATACATAGTTATCTTTAAATATTAAAAAGTATATATATATATATATATATATATATATATATATATATATATATAATAAAACATATTCAGATAATTAAAATGCTTTACATTCTTGTAGCAGAAGAGTTAATCATTGATAAGACAATACAAAAAGCGGCTTTAGAATACAATGTATTGTTTACTACCATATTATTGATCATAAGTCAATCACATGCAGTTCACAGCAATCCATTTCACAAGTGAATTTGGCAATCAGTTGGAGATTTATTATGAGGGCTTGTTTAAGAACTCGTCAATTTACACCTGTGTCAGACGTGTGTTGCGTCATGAACATAAAATGTTTAGTTCACTGTTTCAAGATAAATATAGTTTAATACTCAATCTTTAAACACATCTTGAGATCCCTTAAGTTCGCATTTGCGCTCCTTCAAGTGTTTTGAACGCAAGAACATAACACATGTCTGTGTTGTGGGTTGTTTTCTTCACTGTATAAACTGTGCGTTGCTCGTACAGCTGAAATGTCACTTACTGCACTCTGGAGCAAACAAGTGGCATTACAAGCTTGCATTTCTGAGGAATCTTCCTCATTATGGTGCAATTAATTGCGTTTAACCGTTATTTTTTGTGAAAATAATCGCACTGAATTAGCACGTTAAATCGACAGCCCTAATATATATATATATATATGTGAATATGATATATACTGATATATCAGATATATATATATATATATATATATATATATATATATATATGTATATATATTACATATATATGTATACTGATCATATAACATGATGCATTATATGATCAGAGATATATATATATATGTATCATATGTATATGTATATATACATATATATATATATATATATATATATATATATATATATGTCGTTTTCATTCCTTGAACCTTTTTTAATCCCTGATCAAAAGTATCAGTTTGTGATCAGTTCAAAATGTGAATTTCACATTTCAGTTCAAATTAAAAGGCCAAGTGCCTGATGCACATATGTTAAGATACAGATTAAGATATCAGAAGTCAATGAGTAAAAAAAGATATTTGAAAGTCAAAAATTTATTTGATTTACTCAATAAGCAACATGTTATTTTCTCTTTCGTTTCACATGTCTTTTACATTCATTTGTCTTTGTCACTGCACAACATCATACATTTTTCATACAGTTTCTCAGGTTTTCCAAGTTATCAGACACTTTCCAGGAGACCTTCATTTAGTATGTAAAATGTTTCAAACAATCCTACACAAGTTGACCAAACCTTTTCCAAATACTCCCTTTGAGACATGGATACAAATTCCCCTCTAATAAATGTCTACTACACTAACTTGAGATTTTGTAATGTCGACCAATACATTTACTGTCCCATATCCCTTTCAATGTCTGTGTTAGTAACTAGAATGAATATAAAATAGATGTAGATTCTAGAGTATTACATTAGTCTTGAATGATATATTTAAACAGTTTTTGGTCCTTAAGAAGATACCATCATGGTCAGAATCTCTCTGCCTACTTTCACATCCCATTTCACAATATTTTTCAATACAGAATTAATGAATTCAGAAGACGCACTTGATTTTAATACCCCATTCTTTCTTATTGCTTTAGTTGGGTTTAGCAAGGGTTACAGGATGTTACTTGACCTTTGCCCTCTGCTCTGCTTGGCCTAACATCAGACAAGCACCACTAGTGTATAGTTTATGCACCTGCCTTCATAAAAGCCAAATAAAGCATACAGAGGTGAAACGACAATAACATGACTGAACCTAACACTCTCAGATAGAGACATACACTGGACCTTCCTTATGTTGTATCAAACATGTATGACATTGTTCTGTAGAACACAAAAGGAGATTTAAGGCAGAATAACAGGCTCAGTCACCATTCACTTACATTGTATGGGAAAAAAGATACAATGAATGTGAATGGTGATTGAGATTAACATACTACCCAACATCTCGTTTTGTGGTCCACCGATGAAAAGAAAGAAAGTCATACCCGTTTGGAACAACATGAGGGTGAGTACATGATGACAGAATTCAAATTTTGGGGAAAACTTTTAGAGACAATTTGGGAATCAGAATGGAATGTTAAGTTCCAGTTCTGCCACATTCTGAGGTGTAAATACTAGTAGGTAAGCTCAATCGAGAGTACTGAGCAGCAGTGTTGGGCTCACTGATGTTTGCATGAGGCTGTAAATGATCAGACAAGGTTGTAACAGAGACTTGTGTCCCTGCTTACTTCACTTGTCAGACTCAGCTTGTGACCCCTGCTGGTCAGGCTCAGGTTGGCTGCGACTGCTGTCACTCAGCTGAGGGGGCGGGACGTCATTGTCAGGTCTCCCTGATTTTGTTGTCCTCCCCTGTCAGGCTCTGTCAGCGTCAGGTGGCTGGAAGCTCCTCCTGACACTGTCAGAGGCCGGCCATACGCCCGTTGCCCTCCCCTGGAAACAGCTGTCGTCAGTGTCAGCATCAGCTGGCGCCAGATGACTCTACCCCCTGATGTCAGCTGTACTGGAATTTTCACCTAGAGTGCTTTGCTCAAGGTTGTATCATGACAGGGGGCTCATTGTGGGCGACCTGACCAAAATCCACCTGGCCAAGGATCTTCTGGCCCAAGTGGACTTGGCCAAAATCAACTTGTTGTTGGCCTTGGTGGTGACCCGCATGATGGTGGTGGTGGGAGCCACGTTGCCCATGCCTCTCTGTGAAGTCATGGCCTTGATGTGGGTTGTGACCATGACCATGATGGTGACGATGGTGGTCTTCATTGTGGCCTCCTTCTGTTGGTGTGTGAGGCTCCTTATCAGGCTTCACATCTGTGGTTTTGTTGCACTCACCAAGTTCCAATGAACTCTGTAATGACCAGAGCAAATGGGTGAATCAAAGATACTTTAACATCTAAATTACAAGAATTATGACTAAATTAGTCTTAACCATTTCAAAGTCTCTTAACGCTGAAGTGTGTAATTTCTGTGCCACTAGCATCAGCAAACAGAATTGCAAAAATAATGGTTGCTTTCAAGAAGTTTTTCTGAACTCTCCCCACTTCTGCCATTTGTCTGAAAAAACAGGTAGTAATGCCCCAGACTAATGCCGTTGGTTGAGCCAATGTTTGCTGTGTCGTACTGTTCAGGATCATGCTCAAACAAAGAGAGCAATGATTTGATAGCACCACAGAGCAACAGTGTTTATAACTTATACATGACTTACTTATAGACTTTGCATATTAAGCTAGGATAAAATAAATTATTTTAACATCAAAATAATTATACACTTGAGCTTTAATGAACATTCTGAATTATGAAATGTGCAATTACAGTAATTCTGCCTATTTCCAAGAGTTTAAGATTGTAAAGTACATAATTTGTTTACCTCCATGTTGCACTCTCCACAAATACCATTACAATAGGTATGTCTTATAGACTCTTCCACATATGGGTTGGTCAAGATGGAGTAGGGAGTTGACAGATGGTAAGTGAGTCGGCCACACCTAGTAGAAAAGGGTATTTAGTGACATTGTAAAAGTAATATAAAGATTTTGTAGGAGGTCTGTCTGTGTAGGATAGCAAGCTGAACCTGTCATATATCAAAATGTCATCCTTCTCAGCATTTACTGCCTGCCAAATGTCAGGTTGGTGAAGGTCTTGGGCATAAAGGGTGATGTCGTTTGACAGCCTTTCCTTGAGCAAGTGGTGGAGCCACCGTGACCTTTCCTCTCGGTTGTTTACCACCATGTAGGTTATATTCACATAACCTTGGTTCTCCAACTTCAGGAGCAAGCCACTAAGCCTTGAAGAACATTCAACAAGTTGCATTAGGTAAATGCTCCATATGTAAACAGAACAGATAGAACACAAATGTGACCTGATAAGGGTTTGAAAAACAAGGCCATGTCTTTTTGGAGGGTAGACAGTTTTTACTTAACTCGAAAAGTTTTAAGATTTACGCATTTCAATTTAATTTCAAAATTCCATCAAACTGAATTAAATAATCTTAATCAAATAAAAGGTAAAATAACAATAATAAAATTACCACTTCAATTTTATTAAACATTAAACAATTAAATTTGATGGAATTTTGTTACGATTTATTTGTAATAAAATATTATTCATTTAAAATAAAACATAAAATTATTTAAATAAAATGTTAATCAAATCACTGTTTGGAACATTCCAATTTGTGTACAACAATATACAGTAAGGTAGGCCTAATTATGTACTTATGATGACTGTTATTAATAAAATATTAATAATTCATATTTTGTATGTTTGTTGTAGTCTAATGATTTCGTTATCATTGTGACTAAAAGCAGAAATAAAACAATAGTTGTAGATATATGTTTTGTATCAGTGACTCACTTTGAGGCCTGCTCCAAGCAAAACAATCAGCTGGCCTGAAGGAAAGCTACCACTGTCACATGTCCAAGGGCATCCTTCATGGGCTCTACCTCTCCGATCATCCACAGAGGGGAAGGCTTACAGCGGGCACCATCTGTCTCGCTCTCTGCATCGCAGCCCGCTAGCAGGCAGAGAGCCAGGATAAGGCTGAATGCCTTCCACATGTCTCCAAAACAACAGACCCACTCACCTAAATAAACAGAGCCATGAATCTTTGCAACAGATGTTCTGCAACATATACACTAAAATGTTTGTTCACTTAGATAATGCCTAAATAAATTCCAACAAATTCATAATATATTCTTGGATTCAACCATTAAAAAAGTCACAGCTACAAGAATTTTTTTTATTTCTGTTGAATCTAAACAGTAATGTTACAAAAAATGTATTAACGCTAATACCCCGAGTGAGCAGTGGTGAGATGGTACATTAAGCGTATAAAGAGAAGAATCTCAACCTCTTTGTCCAGCACATATTGAAAATACTGTCCATTCAGCAAGTATATACTATATAATTCTTGCAAATATTAGCAACTTGATATTCATGTAACTGTAACTGTTCATTTTGTATGTAGCCAGTTTTGTATTTAATTATGTAAGTAACCCAGATTTCTTGATAGTCAAAGCTCATATAGTGTCTTGACTAGAGTCGGAGACAAAGTTCATATTCCGTCCGGATATGAATGTAGAGAGAATGTTGCAAAGTAATGACTTCTGAAATTGGCATTAATTAATCATTTGGATTTTGACAGAGCCAAACTGATGTGCCCAAGCTGGTTTTATATAATGCATCAGGGACTACATTAGACATCCCAAAGGATCTAAACTTCGTATTTAAGAAAACACCCATATACCAAAGGAAACACATAGAAGATGTTGTTTTACAAAATAGTTGAAAAGGATAAAAGGTTCATGAGATTTTTAGGAGTGCACTTACTTGCTTTACTTGAGAGTCTTCAGCAGTCTTTCTGAGCTGGATCTGCAGAAAAACAACCCACTCCTACACAGCCCCTCCTATTTATACTCCTCTTGTTTTTCCTGACTCAAATCAGGGCAAAAGTCCCTCTGTCTGTCCCTATTTGAAAAACTTGAATAGCTCACGTATTCACCCTGGGAGATCCACGTATTATCAGTATATATGTAACACCTAATGTGATTGAGGGTATGGATTGAGGGTATGGACCACAGAAAAACAGAAACAAAATTCTAAGTGGTTTATGTTGTTATGTTTCTCTGCCGAAATCTATTTGAATTTTTCCACTTTACAACAGCCATTCTCAGTGCATGTCTCATTTCTGGAAAAACCTAATGAAACAGTACACCCCCCCCCGCCCATCGCTCGCTCTCTCTTTTTTTTATGTGTGCAAAAAAGTAGTCAGATAGTAAACAGTTAAAGAACATTGCATTCCATGCTTCTTTTTTCCTAAGGGGTGAAAAGAGGGGGGCTGCACATAACACTGAAAAGAAATAACAACCAAGTATAACCAAGCACAGCTTACAATGAGGTTATAAAAGCATTTATTCGTAGAAAGTCAGTGATCAATATAAATGCATATGTGCGTGCTTCTTATTTTTCTTATCCTGTAATTTTTGGCTCCAGTGTTTGTGCAACAGTGCACAGCTGGGTTAGAGTCAGCACTTTTTCTGCTGAGATGAAACTTTGAGAGCTTCCTGTCTTTGCTGAACTTTGATAAACATCCTTTGCTGTAACACAGGATAAACAACGATAAAGCAGTCACATTTATACAGGAGTGTTTAAAAAGTTTAACACTTATTTAAACATGTAACCTTTTTAAACAGTCAAAGTCTAAGTTTGGCATAGCATGTGTCCTTGTGTAATTTAGCTGCACAGATTTATAATTTATTACTTAGTTAATCTACAGTACATAATCAGGTCTCAGGATCTGTTTTGTGACAATTGAGAGGGCATATTGACCTATTGAGTGATGCACTTTAGATGCACACATAGAGGATTTACTGTTTACTGCATGTTACTGGTTAACTTGAATATTATGAAACTATTATCAGCTAAATGCTTCGGTATGTTCTTAAAAAAGAAGCAAATTGTCCAGATAATTTGTCAGTGCAACAGTTGGACATTATCAATATAGCATTTTCAGATATTGAATAGGCCTCTGTCCCAGTTCAGTTAATGTTTTCTCAACCTAGCAAAATTCTTCTAAAGTTGGCCTAATGTTTAACTATGAAAACCTGCAAAGGTTTATCATTCAGCCTGTCTGTAAACATACTGAAATTCTACAATTGTTAAAATAATTTTAATATAAATAAAGATACTAAAGATAAAGTTGTATTAATAAAGAAATAATAAAGTAATAAGAATGAATTGTCCAAATCATTAGTGCATCAATTGAACATTATAAATATGGTTTTTTAGATAGAGGTATCTGTCCTGGACCAGGTAATGAATCCTCAACCTGGGACAATCATTTTTTAAGATGGCCTAATATTTAACTTACAAAACCTGCAAAGTCATGCACAATTATTATAACAGACAACAACATATAAAGCACAATGATGTAAACGTTTGAACAGGATAAATTATGAAAATTAGGTTATTATTTTGTCTTGTGGAATATATAAAAATATAAATAGCGTCATGTGGGCAGTACAAAATAAAAAAATGAAATTTTTATGATCCCTCTAAGTTTTTTAATTGATAAAGATCTTGCAAATGCTGCAAGGGTGATGCAAACTGCTCTTATACTGTATATTATTTTAAATTGAGTAGCCTATACTGCTTCCAGCAATCAAAGCTTATTTCTTGATAAACATACTACATTGTGCATTTAAATCATTAATTTCCACAATAACATGCATTATCGTCAAGGTTACGGATGTAACCTCTGTTCCCTGATGGAGGGAACGAGACGTTGTGTCAACGAAGCGACACTAGGGGTCTCTCTTGAGCGCGGAATATACCTCTGATCTATGAAAAAAGGCCAATGAGAAGTTGTCAGACAGAATTTGCATGTCCCGCCCCCGGACATATGGTATAAAGGCAGGGAAATACTATGAGTTCATTCAGGATTTTTCTGAGTCCGGTCCGGTCACAACAGTGGCTCGGCTCAGCGATGTGGCCGGGAGGACACAACGTCTCGTTCCCTCCATCAGGGAACGGAGATTACATCCGTAACCTAAACATTCCCCATCTATCACTCACTTCGACGTTGTGTCAAAGAAGCGACACTAGGGGTTCAATTTAAATCATGCCATGCGCTGAGCTGTGTACGTGTACTGATGACACAGGAGCGGGCAGGTACTTGACGTCCCAAAACGACCAGCTGTATCAGACTGCACGTACCCTTCCCCAATGCCCCATAAAGTCGTCGGAATCCTTATAGTTACCCTAGACAGGGGAACAAGGCAACGCTTTCCAATCTGGGAATGGGCTGAGCTTAGCCGGGCCTCTTTTCTCTCTATGTTTCTGGCATAGAGTCAACGGCTGGGGCCCTTACACGGAACTGCTGCGGAGGATGCCATATGCCCCAGGAGCTTCTGGAAAAGTTTTAAAGGAACCATTGTGCCTGGCCTGAAGGTGGCAAGGCATTTCAGCACTGACTGCGCTCTCGTCGGTGAGGCGCGCTGACATTGAGACTGAGTCTAACTCCATGTCGAGAAAAGAGATGCTCTGAACCGGGGCGAGCTTGCTCTTTTCTCAATTGACCTGAAGCCCTAAACGGCTGAGGTGCCTGAGCACCTGGTCCCTGTGGGCGCATAGTAACTCTCGAGAGTGGGCCAGGAGGGGGGCTCAAGAGGATAGGCAGGCTGGCTGTGAGGCGAGCCGCTGTTCCCTCGAGCCCGGACGGAAGTCAACTAGCGTGCCGGGGGGCGGGAGGTTCGCGGGGACGTACCCGGCGAAACCGCACCCGCTGCCATCCCTGGATCGCCTCCATCGCCAGCCGCATCGTCCTCAATCCCATGGGAAGAAGTGGATTTCCTTCGGTTGAAGGAAAGCCGCGACCGCAACGTTGCCATGGTCATGTTCTCGCAGTGAGAACATGAACCATCCACAAACGCTGCCTCGGTGTGATCGCAACCCAGACACACGAGACAGCGCCTGTGGCCGTCTGAAGCGGAGAGCACTCTACCGCATCCAGGAACTACACGGGCCGAAGGGCATCTCCTGAAAAGGACGTTCAACGCCGCTGTGAATTGCTCTTTTAAGAGGAAAATACTCTTTTAGAGAAAACCACTCTTTTATACAACACTTTTTTAGTATTGCGCTGTCGAAGTGCCCAGGGGCAAACTGCACTGCCGTGCAGAGAAGGAGAAAGCCACTGAAGTGCGCCATAGATCCAACAGCAGTAATCGCTCAGAGGTAGAGGAACAGGTGTGTGACTCGCAGCTCACTGCATACATGACCATCGGCTCCAAAGAAAATTTCTGAATGAAACAGACGCATTTCCCTGCCTTTATACCCGTATGTCCGGGGGCGGGACATGCAAATTATGTCTGCCAACTTCTCATTGGCCTATTTTCATAGATCAGAGGTATATTCGGCACTCAAGAGAGACCCCTAGTGTCGCTTCTTCGACACAACGTCGAAGTGAGTGACAGATGGGGAATCGCTGTCATCCCGGAAGACAAGCAACAGAAAATGCATACTACAGTACTGGCCAAAAATATTGCTACCTTGGTAAATATGAGTAAAGAAGGCTGTGAAGAAATTCATTAAAAAAAAATTACAAAAATCGAACATTTAACTAAAATAAAACAATTGAAATGGGGGAATATCTCATTATTAAATAAATATTTTTCTCCAAAATGCATTGGCCATAATTATTGGCACCCTTTTATTTAATACTGTGTGCAACCTCCCTTTGCCAAGATAACAGCTCTGAGTCTTCTCTTATAATGCCTAATGAGGTTGGAGAACACCTGGTAAGGGATCTGTGACCATTCCTCCACACATAATCTCTACAGATCCTTCAAATTCAGAGGTCCATGTTGGTGGACTCTCCTCTTCAGTTCACCCCACAGGTTTTCTATGGGGTTCAGGTCAGGGGACTTGGATGTCCATGGCAGAACCTTGATTTTGTGGTCAGTGAACCAATTTTGTGTTGATTTTGCTGTTTGTTTTGGATCATTGTCCTGCTGGAAGATCCAACAAGAGCCCATTGTAAGCTTTCTGGCTGAGGCAGTTTTTATTTTTTTATCTGTTGGTATTTGATAGAGTTTGTGATGCCATGTATCCGAACAAGATGTCCAGGACCTCTGACAGAAAACAGCCCCACAACGTTAAAGATCCAGCACCACATTTAACCGTGGATATTGGGTACTTCATCTCTGTGAGCGCCAAACCCATCTCTTATATTTGCTGTCAAAAAGCTCTTTTTTTTGGTTTTGTTTCATCTGACCATATAACACAGTCACATTTGAAGTTCCAGTAGTGTCTGGCAAACTGAAGACACTTGAGTTTGTTGTTGGATGAGAGCAGAGGCTTTTTTTTCTTGAAACCCTCCCAAACAACTTGTGGTGAAGTAGATGATGTCTGATTGGTTTTTTAGGCTTTCTGACCCTAAGACCCAACTAATTTCTGCAACTGTGAACTCTTTGGCCACTTGAACCATCCTCCTCACTGTGCGTTGAGACAATATAGACACATGTCCTTTTCCAGGCCGATTCTTAAGATCTCCAGTTGATTGGAACATGTTATTTATTGCACTGATGGTGGAAATGGGCACTATCAATGCTTTGGCTATTTTCTTATATCCATGTGGCACGGGTGTCCGGGGTCGCGGCTGCGGCTGGAGCGGCCTCCTGGCTGAGGAGGCTCCGGATGGCGTGCCGGTCCTCTGCTTGAGCCCGCATGATTTCAAAAAAACGGCGATCCTGGTCTTGCCGGAGCTCAAGCAGGGATTGTTGGTGGCTCTGGTGGAGTGTCGCGAGGGACTGGAGGACTTCAGCCAGCTGGGAGGACTCTATGGGGCGACTCTGTTCCATTATTAATTCCCCCGGGTTTCGGCACCAGTGTGGAACTCTCACGGGAAGCAGGACAGGAAACGAAGGTTTCAACAAAAAAGGTAAGGCTTTAATGGCCGTATGTCTCACAATAATTTACACAGAAGTTCACACAAGACACAAGCGCACTGGGTTGGCTTGCACGGTCGTCTTCCCTCTGCTCTGAGGCTGCTGGCTTTTTAACCGCTCTCCTCGCTCTACTGCAATTAGAGACAGGTGTTAGTCATAATTTGGCCCAGGTGTGAGCGCCCTTACCGCTTCTCTCTCCCGGACGGGCGCTTGACCACGCCCCCGCTGCCACAATCCACTTCCCATTTTGTGAAGCTCAACAATGTTGTGCCTCACATCAGAACTATATTATTTTGTGTAACTCACTGTGATTGAAGATTAAGGGAATTTGGCTTGAGTGTTACCTCATATTTATACCCCTGTGAAACAGGAAGTCATGGCTAAACAATTTCATGTTTCTAGTCACCCAGCTGCACTAACAAATGTAAAATATTAATGGGAATATACTTCAGATATATTTTACTCATAAGAATTTCTATGTTTGCCAATAATTGAAACCAATGTGTTTTGGAGATATATTTATATTTTAAATATTTATTTAATAATGAGATATTTCCCCTCTATCAATTGTTTTTACTTGAACTAAAGGTTAATTTTTTTATTATTAATTTTTTTATGAATGATCAAAAGGATAAACGATGCAGTTTTTTTTCACAGCCTTTTTTTGCACAAATTTACCAAGGGTGCCAATATTTTTGGCCACTACCTCGCATGCTTGAATTAAATCTCAGTCGTGCACATAGGAGGGCAGTAGAGCGCTTTATCGGTCATGTAAATTCAATAATAATAATAGATGCTTCGGAAAAATCCCTAAAAAATGACATGACTGGGATGCTTACAGAAAATTTTATTATCTTTTATATTAAGCTTTTAGAGTATATAGTATGTAAAGTATATTAAGTTTAGGGTACATTTCTTAGGGTTTGTTGGCCTTTGTATCGGTTCCAAACAGCCGGTCAACCAACATTAATAAAATATAAACGTTTGAAACGTATCATTTACAAGTCAAGAAATCTCGTAGTTTGGCCGCGTTGCCCCAGTATAAGCACGATCTGTCATCTTCGCGCGATAAAACCCTTTAGTAGAGGCTTCTGGGAACTCGAGGCCAGAGCAGAAGCGACCGCCCTTTTCCGACGAGCGGAGGAAAAACAGCACATTGATCGCTACAGGCCTCCGACGCGTATAAACAACCGCACTAAACATCAGATCACCACCCGGGGTAAGTTTTCCGGGGCGTGATGTTCTCGGTGTCCCCTATTGTTTAAACGAAAATGAAAATGTCTGATTAAAAGTGCATTTTAATGCGCGATTTGATGACGTAACGACAATGCTCCAAAAACAAATGGCGAGTGCGTTACCTGCCACAGGCCTAGCTTGCAAGTAACTTGAACCTGATTGGCACACGATACAGCTTTTACCGTTTGTGCATGTCTGTTGGATCTCTGTACAGTACTGTCGGGCTGTTGGAATCCGTGGCTTTTGCAGCAGTTTATCTCGCACGGTGCAAAGCTGCACATCTTGCGTAGAGAATCTGCCTGCAGAAATGCGCGCTTATTCGGCATGCAGCTTACAAATGCCCGCTACTCTATGGATCTGCTGGAATAGGGGCCATTATAAAGTATGTTGGTCATTTTCTTAAACTATTCTCTATGTTCAAGGAAATATGCAATATGTCTCTGAGAGATGGTTCGATTGGCTTTCAAAATGCGTTGACAGCCAGCCAATTTAGCCCAATTCTTTGCTGCAGCGTAACGTTAAATATTTTTTCTGGTTTTTAAAAGTTAAGCTCAATCTACAGCATTTGTTGCATACTGTTGATAACCTCATAATAATAATAATAATAATAATCGTGCATAGTCTATATATAAAAAAGTAAAATCGCTGTTAAAGTAAGGGATTTACTATATAAGTGAACGGGGCTAGTCCATAAACATTAAAATACACACTGTTGAAAACAGTATACGCAAGATGTAAAAATAATACGTGCTGGCATGGTTTTAGTGTGATAAAATTGCTTTCTAAATGTAAAGTTATATCTAATATTACACCTTTGTTGTCATGACGACATTTCAAACAGAGTTTATTTAAATGTTTATGGACTGGCCACATTAATTTACACTGCCTGGCCAAAGAAAAAAGAAAACAAAAAGTCACCGTTTGGATTTAAGGCAGCGTTATGATCTGGGGTTTCTTCAGTTGGTCAGTTTTAGGCTCAGCAACATTATACGGCAATAAGATGAAATCAGCTGACTACCTGAATGTACTGAATGACCCAGGATATGCCATCAATGGATTGTTTATTCCATGACAGCATGGGTGTATTCCAGCATGAAAATTCCAAGATTCATCTGGTTCAAAATAGTGGTTCAGGGAGCATGAGGAATCATTTTCACACATGAATTGGCCACCACAGAGTCCTGACCTTGACCCCATTGAATATCTATGAGAATATCTATGAGACTACCACCCTGGAGTTTGAGTTCAAATCCAGGGCATGCTGAGTGACTCCAGCCACGTCTCCTAAGCAATCAAATTGGCCTGGTAGCTAGGGAGGGTAGAGTCACATGGGGTAACGTTGTGGTCACTATAATGTGGTTTGCTCTCGGTGGAGCACGTGGTGAGTTGTGTGTGGATGCAGCGGAAAGGCCTCCACACGCGCCAGGTGTCCGCGGTAACTCGCTCAACAAGCCACTTGATAAGATGCGCTGATTGACGTCTCAGACACGGAAGCAACTGAGATTTGTCCTCTCGGATTGAGGCGAGTCACTACACCACCACAAGGACTTGGAGTGGGCATTCCAAATTGGGGAGGAAAAGGAGAGCGAGAAAAAAACAAGATCTCGGCCGAAAATGAATGCAGCTCTGGATGGAAATAAATGTTTTGACATTGCATAAGGTTGTCGATACAATGCCACAACGAATGCATGCCGTCCAACGGAATATTAGAGTATGCTATTTTTTTTGGTCAGGCAATATACATTGTAAATGTCTTACTGTAACTATGATTTGTGCTTTTATATATAAGCATGGGAAGAGTCAATTATTTTTTGTGGTAATCAATGTTATGCCACAAATGCTGTTAATAAAGCCTAAATAGTTTTGATCCCTAAGTTTTGAAGCTTCTGATCTAGAGGAACTTTTATTTAGCCTGACGTCTGAGTCACATATATTTTTATTCCGATTATGCCAATATTTACAAGCTTGGATAATCTATATTGGGACATATATTAGATTCTATTTTACATTAGTCATATTTGGTAGTCTTATTTTCTTAATCCATAATTTTTTTTCCCTATAGGATTTGCATGAGCAAGGAAAGGGCTGAACCATGTCTGTTGATGGTGGTGTTGATTTTGATGACTGTGGGCACGAGTTTCCTGCCCATTATAAAGTCATGCTTGACAAACTGAATGAGCAACGACGGCTGGATCAGTTCACAGACATCACTCTCATTGTGGATGGTAAGATTACCAGTGTCTGGACATCTCACTCCAATGCCTTTCTGAGTTTAGCATTTTTATACAGTTAAATATACAATTGAAAAAACTGGATGTTGCTGATGATTGTGATTACTTTAACAGGACATCAGTTTAGGGCCCACAAAGCTGTACTTGCAGCCTGTAGTCAGTTTTTCCACAAGTTTTTCCAGGATTTCACTCAAGAGCCTCTAGTGGAGATTGAGGGTATGTAACAACGAATACAAGCATCTGTGGAATTACATAATTTAGGAATAAGTATAGGAAGAGTTTCCCCACTTAATCTTTATATCTGTTGTATTGAACAGGGGTAAGCAACTCTGCCTTCTGCCATCTGATGGAGTTCACTTACACGGCCACATTAGCTGTAAATGGTGAGGCAGAAGTCTGTGATGTCTGGAGAGCTGCAGAGTACCTTCAAATGCAGGAAGCAATCAAGGCCTTGAATAAAAGGTTACTTACATATGGTAGTTTTTGAAAGTTTACTTCTGCCTGATTTTATCTTAAAGGTTCAATACAAGTCAAGCTCAATCAACAGCATTTGTGGTATTATGTTGATGATAGGGCTGTGTCAATACAGTCAAATATCGATATACTGTATCACAATACTTTTTCTCATGATAATGTATTGATTCTTAGATCCATGTATCGTAATATATATAGTAATATTTTCAGTGCAGTCAGAGATGCTTCTAATAGGCACGAAAGAGATTGAAACTGATTCTGCAGCATTTGCTGTTTCTCTCACGGACATGCTGGACCTCTCTCACGCGTTTGTATCTAGGGCCGCACAAAAATACTGATTTTATACTTAATCTTCATTTGTGCGATCCCAGTGTCAATTTTTTAAATGCCAAGATCACTCTTTTTTTTTTTTGATCTGCAATCCCCTACAATCATATGTGCGTAAATACTTCCCATATGCTTAAAAAAAAAAATCTGTGACTTGCCACTGGCTGGTATTATTTTTTTATATTTACCTCACCAGTGTTTGAGTGGTGTAGTGGCGAAGAAGTTCAGCACCGAGATCTTTTCACTGTGTGCTGAGATTTAAAGTTTTGACTATTTATGAGTGATGTGAGTCCAAAGACTAGATCCAAGCAAACATTTGTCTCTTTTAATATAATTTTTTTTCTCTGCAGTCAGTTATTTATCAAAGCAACAAAAAGAACATTTAATTCTAATCACACATAGCCTGAATGATGTAAAGAAGAGATTTGACCAAACAAACATTACTGTCAAAGTCCCTGCTACATTTCTTAAAGAGACAGTACCATTTTAGCACTTGTTCTACATAATCAAATTAAATAATTTATGTAATAAATGGACTATATTTTCAAAAAAGCTAAAATGTCAGGCCTGGGTAGCTCAGCGAGTACTGACGCTGACTACCACAACTGGGGTCGTGAGTTTGAATCCAGGGTGTGCTGAGGGACTCCAGCCAGGTTTCCTAAGCTACTAAATTGGCCCGGTTGCTAGGGAGGGTAGAGTCACATGGAATAACCTCCTCGTTGTTGCTATAAAGTGGTTCTCTCTCTTGGTGGGGCGTGTGGTGAGTTGTGCATGGATGCCGCGGAGAATATCGTGAATATTGCCTCCACATGTGCTAGGTCTCCACGTTACCATGCTCAACAAGCCATGTGATATGATGTAAGGATTGACGGCTTCGAATGCGGAGGCAACAGATTCATCCTCCACCACCCGGATTGAGGCGAATCACTATGCCACCACGAGGACTTGGAGCACATTGGGAATTCCGAAAAGGGGAGAAAAAACAAAAAGAGAGACCTTATTCACGCTAGTGCTATCTTTGACAACGACAACGAGGCTGAAAGGGATATACTTTCCATATCTGATTTTCCACAACTCTGTGGAGTTGTTTGTATTCGGAATGTCCTTGAAAATATATTTTGTCAATGTTTTGCTGTGGAACACTTCGAAAACTTTTTAAACTGCAGTACAGCCCATTGAGGAGACTAAGTCTATGCCTCACAGCCACAATGTCATTCCCATTAAAAATCAAAGAAGGCGCTAGCGTGAATGAGGTCTACAAGGTAACTCGCTGAAAGATCATTTCTTTCATATTGTATGTAAACAAAATGGACATTATAACTGAAATATACCCAAATTAATTGAAATTAAAAGCAAGATCAAAATCGAATCATGATATCGTGATATATCGCTATATACCATATATATATATCGAATCGTGACGTGTATTGCTATATGTATCATATTGTGAGGTGGCTGGCAATACCCAGCCCAAATTGATTACCACAAAAAAAAATTATTAATCTTTTCTTTAAAAAGGCAAAAATCAAGGTTACAGTGAGGCACTTTCAATGAAAGTGAATGTGGCCAAGATTTGGAAGGTTTATAAAAGCACTTTAATTTTTCTGTAAATCTCATGTATTATTTGAGCTGTAATGTTGTTTTAAATCATAACTTTTTCAATCATTTTTGGTTTTACGGCATTACATCATCGTGGTAAAGAGGCACAAAGTCTATTTCTTGATCATTCACTCTCTCTGTTCCTATGTGGTTGAATGAGTTTCCAACCTCCACACAACCTCCATACTATCTCAGCAATCAAAAACAAACACATTTGTTCCGTGAGCACTAAACTAATCCACAGTTCCACACTAAATGCACTTACAAACAAAAGAAATTATAATTGAAAAAAATGATTTCTTCAGCACTAGTATCCATATTACTCCAACAACTTTTAGAACATAGCAGTGGGATACTGCAGATATTGTTGACTTTTGTATGTTACATTGCGTATGTTCCTTAGTTGTAAGTTGCTTTCGATGAAAGCATCTGCTAATTTTATAACAGAGTTGTAAAAGGAGGAAGTCAAAATGATTTGTTTTGTTGTAATCAATATTATGCCACAAATGCTGTCGATTGAACCCAGAATATTCCTTTAAAAGGATAGTTTGCCCAGAAATTAAAATGCTGTTATCGTTTAAGCACCTTCATATTATTCCAAACTATCCCATTAAATAATGCAACATTTTAACAATTTTCTATTTCTCCCATTCAGAAGGAATGGTACATCATCACTGGACTCATCCCAGGCCTTGGAAGGAAAGAGCAAGGCTAAGAAGAGGAAGATTGCAGAGACCTTCAATGTGATCACTGAGGCTCTTCCTTCGGTGGAATCAGTTGAAATTGAAGTAGAGGTTGGTGAGGAACAGATCGAGGTGGTGGAAAGTGGCCTGGTGGAAGTAGTAGATGCTGCCAGGAGTACCGAACCCTCCTCAGATGACTCAGCTTTGGCTTTGTTGGCCGACATCACCAGCAAGTACCAACAGGGAGAGCAGACACTCCATGTGGTGAAAAATGATGATGATGAGACGGTTGTTGTGGAGGAAGAGGCTGTGATAGCCTCCAAAACCCTTGAGAATATTGAAGTGGTAGAGGTCCAAATTTCTCAGCTTGACAACCTTTTCCGCTGTGACAAGTGCGACCGCTCTTTCAAACTTTATTACCATCTGAAACAGCACATGAAGACTCACACGGCTACCCCGGACAGGGGCTTCGTCTGTAGGCACTGTGGCAAAGCGTATGCCCGAGAAGGAGCTCTTAAGCAGCACCTGAATAATTACCATTATGAGGCAGAGGAGCAGTCCCGGAGGCAGAAGAAGAAAGTGCATGTCTGCGATTACTGTGAAAAGCAATTTGATCACTTTGGACACTTCAAAGAGCATTTGAGGAAGCACACAGGTGTGTGGTGAGCAATGGAGATATTATGAAGATGAAGATGTTGAAATGTTTTATGTTGAAATACTACTGTTTGTTTGAGCATCCCAACACAGCAACATCTGGAATGGCATGAGGGTGACTAAATGATGAGACAATATTCGTTTTTGGATTAACTATTCCTTTAAAAGTTATGCAGCTGTAGCACAAGCAAACGTCCATTTTTGACACATGAAATAATAATGCAAGTTGAAAGTTTCTTCATATCTTAACTATCAATCTTAACTATCAATGTTTGTATAGGTGAAAAACCCTTTGAATGTCCAGAATGCCATGAACGTTTCGCAAGGAACAGTACACTGAAGTGCCACATGTCGGCCTGTCAAAATGGCTCTGGAGCCAAAAAAGGGCGAAAGAAGCTCTATGAATGTCAGGTAGGTTTGCACCAATAGCAGTATGGTAGTTTCCAAAAATACACTTCTATTGTACCTTCTTGATATTAATTTGTTTGTCTCTCTGGCTCTTTAGGTCTGTAGTAGTGTGTTTAACAGTTGGGAGCAGTTCAAGGATCACTTGGTCACCCACACGGGTGAGAAACCCAACCACTGTACCATTTGTGATCAGTGGTTCACACAACCCAAAGACCTACAAACTCATCTACAAGATCTCCATGGCCTACAGGAGAAGGTTATTGTCACAGAGGAATTAATGATTTCTGACCCAGCAATTGTTTTAGCAATGGCAGATGTGGAGGACGGAGAGGAGAGGGTTATTCTGGAGGATGGGATGAGTGTGGAGCATGTTACAGTGGAACCAGTAGACGTTGTTGCTGTTGAGGAGACTATTGTGGTAGAGGAAGGGATGCAGCTACAGCCTTCTCCATCATTGGTTGGAGTGGAAGATACAGTGGTTTTACAAGTAGACGGCGAGAGATTGAAAGAACAAGCAATAGAAATTCAAATAGAACATGTGACTGTAGCCGAGCCAGCGGACTCTGAAGGTCAACAAGCGGCTGTGGACAGTTTGACTGAAGAAAAGATTGCAAATGTATGAAAGACATTTACTGCTCATTGACTCTTTGAGAATGGAATGGGGAGATGAAACTGGCCTTTTCTCCTTTCCCACCCTCTTATTATAATTCAATAATAGATGTAGAATGGCATTTGGTCAGTGTGGTGTCATCCAGCTGAAGTTGGTTCACCTGCGTTTTTGGGTTGTTGTTTTTTTCAGCTTTGCTCTTTGCCTCAGACAGCTCGCCAAGAAAGCTCTTTTACTCAAGTCTGTCATTTGACAGCATGGCCGATATGAATTTTATCACAGGTTTAGTCATGCTTTAATGTGCATTGTGGTTAAGATCAGTTGAAAGAGGTGTAATTAATTTCAAGAATATTGCACATCGCTTCGTCTGTTTATAAGATATTTCATTTTTTTAAGTTATCTTAAGGATGTACAGTGTGTTTATAGTGTGTTAGAAGCTTATTTTTGTAAAAGAATAAAAGGGCAAAATGTGTCCCCAAATCATCCAGCTATTCTGGCTTGTTTCGAACCTTTCTCATTCAGTCAGTGCCCATTTACAAGGGTATTCTTTCTGATGTTTCACTTTCAGTCAGAAGCAGGAAGTCTTGAATGTACGTGCTTGCTATTGAGCTGTAAAGAGCAATAAAATATTGTATGAAATGTTTGTGTCACCACCTTAGATTTTCTTAATTATAAAGCTTATGTTTAGTTCAGTAGTGCCATTTAATGTGAACTTGAATGTGAACGTCAAGAACCAAGTGCACTGTCAGCCATGGATTAAAAGGTCACTAGTGCTCCATCGTTTGCAGAATGCTGGTGGTACCATTTACATTTGTAAAATTGATACTTAGAAAATCAATCCTGTTTTTAATCGACTTGCCGGTTTAAATAAGGTTAAAAGAATATTACAGATTCAATACAAGTTAAGCTCAATCGACAGCATTTGTGACAATGTTGATTATAACAAAAATGTATTTTGAATCGTCCATTCTTTTCTTTACAAAATAAAAATTGAGTGTACATTGAGGCACTTACAATGGAGCTGGGGGCCAATTTTTGGAGGGTTTAGAAATGTGAAGCTTATAAATTTATAAAAGCACTTACATTAATTCTTCTATTAAAACTCATGTATTAATTTAGCTGCAAGTTGTTTAAATTGCCATTTTCACTATAATTCATTATAGGGTTTGTTGACATATATGAAAATATACTATAACTTTACAAAGAAAAGGTTAGTAAGTGAGTTTATTACTCTAAAATCATCTTTACATGTATATTGTTTATGTCTTGTGGCTATGCGTTTGAAATGGGGAATATTTTAAAGTTCAAAAACTGGCCCCAATTGACTTCCATAATTAAAGCCTCACTGGAACCCGGATTTTTTTCAAGAAAAGTAGGGAGTCCAAATAAATTTGTTGTAATTTTACAACATTTGCAACATAATGCCACAAAAGCTGTCGATAGAGCTTAACTTGCACTGAATCCAGAATAATCCTTAAAATAATAAAAAGAGCAGTGAGCAGGAACATGGATGGTTCAAAATTGTATTCACTTAAAAAATATTGTAGCATACTTTTAAGATTTACACATTCTAATTTTATAACAAATATCCATCTAATTGAATTGTGTAATGTTATACAGATTTTTTTTTCTCTATTAAAGATTACTAGTTTATGGAATTTTGTTGTAAAATTTAAATACGTAAATATTTTATTATTATTTTATGTTTAGTGTTTACTTTGTGCAGAAATGTCCTGCAGGATTACCATGGTAGCCTATTGGTTTAAGACAGACTTTAGGTCCACCCCCAAACCACTGTGATTGGTTAGAAGAACTATCCGTCACTTGGCCTCCCTGTTGCTCTGATGGTGCCTTGAGTCCTCACGCATCAAACTCCAAACACATTCATGGTGAATAGGAAGCCAACAAGACCCTCGGCGTTAAAAAAACAAACAAATTGTTTGCAAAAAAATACGCACAAATAATTAAATGAGATCGATGAGTTCCACTTAAGAAAGGTAAGAAAATGTATCGTGTTGTTATTTTTGTAATCTTCATTTCTCATATAGAGACTGTCATTACCATTTAAATAATAAATCATGAAACACTTCACATGTTTAAAAATAAAACGGCTTCTAAATATTTGTTTAGATATTAATCTACATGTCTTGATGTTGATTTACCTGACATTACTTCCAGCACAAGTTGTTATTATGGAAGCGTATGGGGTCGTTCACACCGCTGTTGTTCAATAGTTTTTCTATGGAAATATGCGCTAGATGGACAGTTGCTGTTTTTTCAGCGTCTCGCAAATGAGCGTCGCGTTCTGCTCTATTCGTGGCGCTGCGTTCTATCAAATAGTCTCTGGTCAAGTTTTTTTAGCGCAAGGACGTGTTCGGTCTGAACGGCCCCTAACCCGTGTAAACTATAACTCATCTACAACGCGGAGATGAGCGTCATCTCATTAAAACTTCGAGGCTGTGGTATAGCGTTAAATGTTGGTCAAAACAGCGCAAGCGCATAAACACAGCAAGTGAATTACAACAGTGAGCACCATGACACAGCTCTTACGTAAAATGTAAACCTGCAGACCTCGAGCACTACAAATATGATTGTGCACACAAATTAACAACTCGCGAGCAGAAATGATTGTGCACAGAAATTAACAACTCGCGAGTAGAAATAACAAAACCGCGAGTCATGATATGTCTCACACACGCGCTCAGATCTGAACACACGAGCGAGTTATTTTCAGCACACACGCGAGACATGAAAGAATAGGGCCGGATGAGCGGTCATTATAAAGCCTTTTTATTGACGACGATCATTATCGGTCATAATGTTGCTACTGACAAATCAGTATCAAACATTTCAGAGAGCCGTGTAATAAGAATCTTAATGTACATTTGATTTCCCAACCTGGCCATATTCTGCTGCACCTGTCCTGCTGTGCTTTCCCAGCCCCAAGGGTCTCAGGGCCTGACCGGGTTCCTCTCTGAACTTGCATTTCATCTCCACGGTGTCATGCACAACGATCCACCAACATAATCTCATTAGTGTCTGTATATGGTACAAACATAATCAGTGAAATTGTAGTTATATAGGAACCATAGACATTTTTGTCAAAATATTTATATTTTAATAATCTATCGTTTTATTTGTATTTCTGACTATACTAAAGGAATAGTTCACCCAAAAATGAAAATTCTCATAATTTACTCACCCTCATGCCATCCCGGATGTGTATGAGTTTCTTTCTGCTGCTGAACACAAAGATTTTTATAAGAATATCTCAGATCTGCTGGTCCTCATAATGCAAATGAATTCTGAAGAACTCTGAAGCTCCAAAAAGCACATAACAACCACTTAAAAGTAATCCATACAGCTCCAGTGGTTAAATCCATGTCTTCAGAAGTGATATGATAGGTGTGGGTGAGAAACAGATCAATATTTAAGCCCTTTTTTTTTACTATAAAACTCCACCTTTGACCAGCCCCAACCAGTAGGTGTCAAAATACACAAAAAATGTGAATCGCCAAAAAACTAAAGAAAAAGAGTTGGATATATATAAAAAATGTTTACTTAAATATTGATTTGTTTTTCACCCATACCTATCATATCACTTCTAAAGACATGGATTTAACAACTTTATGCTGACTTTATTTGCTTTTTAGAGATTCAAAGTTCTGGCCAACATTCACTTGTAACATATGGACCTACAGCTGAAATATTAATCTAAAAAGATTTGTTTGTGTTCTCCAGAAGAAAGAAAGTCACACATGTTTTAACCAAGGGGCCACTGATGTCCCATGTGAGAGGTGTTTATCTGTAGATAGAACAGGCCAAGATCCGTGGACAGGATTCATGGTTACTATTTATGTCCCATAGGGTATGGATTGAGTCACAGTTGTAGCTGGTACCATGTCCTAAATACTGCCCATAAGATCAATGCTAATGGAGCTGTACCAGAGAGGACCTAAACTGGTATGACTTTCTTACTTATGCAGATCAAAAAAGGAGATGTTTTAATGAATATCGTCACCTTGTTCACCAGTGTTGGGGAGTAGTTAACTAATGCCTTGTCCACACTAATATGTTTTGAAAATGCATCTTTTTCTATCCATATTGGCCTTAATTCCACACTGAGACAGCGTTTTTTTGTCTGTGAAAATTGAGCTTTTTGAAAACACACTACAAAATGGATACATTTTAAAACGCCATTTTCACGTTGTAGTGTGGACTATGATAACGGATATATCTGAAGATGATGTATTTGTTGTCATGTGACGCAGTCATGTGATCAATCCAACCAAAACAATCAAGATGGCGGCTCCTGTTATTGTGGCGCTGTGCACTTGATACTTACTATGATATTGTTTTTAAAAAATAATTGTTACTTTGTACAACCATCACATTGCGTTCCTTCAAAGGCGAACTGAAGTTTACTCAGAATTGGACAATTGCGTTGCAGACTGTACATGCAACAGGGATTTTCCGCATGCGCAGTAACAATGATTTAAGAGTTTTCATATGTTTCAGTGTGGATGGAGAAGTTTTGAAATGAAAACCCCGGTTTCAAATATATATATGGATTAATGTAGACGTAGCCTAAGTAAGAGATAATGCACAGTCAGCCCGACATAAAACCCGACAGGGTGATCAGGAGGGGTTTATTTTGCAATAACAACTAACTGACTATACATTATCCTGCTTATTACACGGCTACTAACAAAATAAATAAATAAATACATCGACATAAAATATTGATTCGCATTGAAATTTTGTAATTTGAGAACAAAGAAATCGTCGAGTTCTGCTGGTGTTTATTTTTTGAAAATGACCACCTGACTCCTCAATATTCAACCTGTTATAAGTCTATTTGTTAACATTGATTTGCATTGAAATTGTGTAATTATGTCAGAACAAATAAATCACTTAACAACTGAAATCCACCTCCGGTTTGCATTGAAGTTCTTTTGATGTTTTACTTTGTAAAATGGACTCCTCAATATTTAGGATGAGCGGTCTGAGATATCTTAATCTCCAGATGTGTGGTCTGAGATATCTTAATCCCTGGATGTGTGGTCTGAGTTATCTTAATCCCTGGATGTGTGGTCTGAGATATTTTAATCCCTGGATGTGTGGTCTGAGATATCTTAATCCCTGGATGTGTGATCTGAGTTATCTTAATCCCTGGATGTGTGGTCTGAGTTATCTTAATCCCTGGATGTGTGGTCTGAGATATTTTAATCCCCAGATGTGTGGTCTGAGATATCTTAATCCCTGGATGTGTGGTCTGAGATATCTTAATCCCTGGATGTGTGGTCTGAGATATCTTAATCCCTGGATGTGTGGTCTGAGATATCTTAATCCCTGGATGTGCGGTCTGAGATATCTTAATCCCTGGATGTGTGGTCTGAGATATCTTAATCCCTGGATGTGCGGTCTGAGATATCTTAATCCCTGGATGTGCGGTCTGAGATACCTTAATCCCTGGATATGTGGTCTGAGATATCTTAATCCCCAGATGTGTGGTCTGAGATATCTTAATCCCCGGATGTGTGGTCTGAGATATCTTAATCCATGGAGGTGTGGTCTGAGATATCTTAATCCCTGGATGTGCGGTCTGAGATATCTTAATCCCTGGATGTGCATTCTGAGATATCTTAATCCCCGGATGTGCGGTCTGAGATATCTTAATCCCCGGATGCGTGCTCTGAGATATCTTAATCCATGGATGTGTGGTCTGAGATATCTTAATCCCCGGATGTGCGGTTGTTACAGAGCAATATCTGACCACTGGATTTGGCCATTGACCAATCAGAATAGAGTATTCCAAAGAGCAATGTATTATAATTTGCTACACTACAAACACTAATAATGTAGCTTTTCCACTTACAAGCTTCAACAAATAGCGCTGTAGCGTCACAGAATGCTACATTTGTTACATTGTGTTTGCCAATGCGGCAAAGAAGCAGAGGATTAATAAAACACGCTAGGCTACATTGAAACTTCATGGCCTTGAGTTGATCAGATAGCTAATTGTACAGTCTGATTGCTCCAACCACATTGGGAGGCAGTTTGACTCACATGGATGCAAGTTAGCCAGGTGTAAAAGCATTTGACATCTTCTGGTTTTCTGGTTGAGATAGAAACACATGTATTATGCAGACACACATCTATGCACTTGAAAGGATTGTTTTTGTATTCCTGCTTGCTTTACTCTTTAAAAGAGAAGTATGTCAGCAGTTGAATCTTTGCAAGTGGGTAAATAATGACCAAATTTTCATTTGGGTGAACTCTCACTTTAAAGACACTTCTTCACATGACAACAGGGTTGTTTTGTCACAGTTTCTAACACTGGGAGTTTACACAGTAAGAATAAAACCAGGTTCAGTTTGGGTCTATTACATATGTCAAAGAACCCTGTTGCAAAACCAAGCTCAGCAGCTAACATCAGCATCTCCACCTGTGAGGAACACATTTTAACACTGGTGTCTGTGCAGGTGTGAAGATATTGCATCAAATCAACACTCCTGGTGTTCTTTGTACACATGCTTTTTGCACACGTTCATATTTCATCGGCAAGTAATTGCTCTTTTGGAGTGCAATCTCTATAAATCATTAAAAATATATTATTATGGTATTAATATTATTTCCATTAATCAGACATTGGTAAAAAGTGTGGGAACCCTGTTGAATTTATTATTGACTTTTGTTGATAGATTGATGTTTATGAACAAATTAACTACCATGAGGCTGCTGTGTTGTGAGTGGTTGCCATGGCATTGCTGTTGCTAAATGTGTTCTGGATGGTTGCTAGGATGTTGCTTACTGGCCCAAGTTGAAAGAACTCACGTGTTATAAGTCTCTGTTACATTCTGGTCCCTATGGCCCATATCCCACCATAATTATTGTTGGCGATTCCTGAGAAACACTGTTGATATTCAAGCTCTACTGCCAAAACAAACACACCCTCCCTTCTGTGCTCCTTTGGAAGTTCCGCCCCCCAAATTCATGCTCGTGGGACTGTTTTATGCACACCAGATACAGACACTCACATTTCTCCTGCTACTAAATCTAACATCAAAACAACAGCACATATGGGTTCTGTAAAACAGCTAAATTTATGTTACCCAACTATCGATAAGAAAAAGAGCAACTTCTGCATCCATCTTCGAGCCTTTTACCTCTCTGAGGTCTCTCCACTGCTGAAAAGCCTCACCGATGTTGATGCGGTTCCTAGCCCTCGACTTATCATAATCCTTCTATTTAAATTTAGATTCGTCTGACATTTTTCTCTTGATCTGAGCCATTTGTCCTTTTTGGAGTTTAGAAATTTCACATCAGCCAGATATGCAGTCACTCTTCTAATTAATTTCCCTCTTGCGATATTTGCAGAATTTGACAAAAAGTGTATAGGATTAGAATTACTGAGTGCACCTTTAAGTAAAAATGTATGTCTGATTGCTAGGAAAAATAATAGCCACATGATTATACAGTACTGTGTGTCTGATTCATGTAGCACAAATGGTGCAGGACAAGTTACGTGCCAAAGTTCAGTATTTATGTTTAGGTGTTTAAGCAATAGTAATAGTGATGCTTGCCTTAGCAAGCAGCATTACTTCTGATATGATTCAGATCAGTAGGTTAATAGTACCAGAACAATGTTTATAATCATTTAGGAGTCTATAAATGTTTTGCTGTCAGTAAAATTGGATATATTCTGCTATTGCAGCATGCGTCATAATATTGGATGTACAGCATGGTGTAATGAGTGTGTAATGAAGGTTTTATGTGTGCTCTGTGGCTCTAGAGAGTGAAGTGAATGCACTCTTATATTCTGCTCTTTAGGGATCTCCAACTCCATCAGCAAACTCATCCTAATTATATCCTGAAACACATGAATTCACATTCTCAATGACATCTCAAACGCGCAGTAAGAAATGAAATAAAAATGTATAGATATATTTGTATTAGATAAAATTTCATTTTTACTTTTATATTTTTAGTAAAGGTGCACTCAGTAACTTTGTGTCATCTTGGATTTACTGCAACACCTAGTGGTGTGGATGCAGCATCATTCAAAATCAATAGTTTTCAGTTACAGATGCCTTTGTAGAAATTCACTATTCACAATCAGCCATGATTAATTTAATCCAAGAGTGAAAGTGTCCAATAACAAAATGTTACTGAGATTAAGTGAGTAGTATTCAGATGGTCATGCAATTTTTAAAATGACAGCCCCCATTTGGGCACCCCTGCCGCATGTGGAATAAAACAACATTTATAAGGTTACTGATATGACTAGAGTCCTCATCTCATATGAGTGCTCATGATTTTATACATATGTTTCAAAAATAAAAATAAATATTATTTAGGAGTAAAACATTTTAATGTGGAAAAAATTATTGCGTGCACCTTTAAGTAAATAATTTTAGAAACACTTTACAATAAAGTGCCATTTGTTAACATTAGTTAACATGAACTAACAATGAACAACACTTTTACAGCATTTATTAATGTTTGTTAATGTTAATTACGACATTATCTAATACATTTTTAAAATCTGTATTGTATTGTATCTATCAAAATTTTATTTATTAACATTAGTTAATCCAACATGAACTAACATTAACAAACAATGAACACTTGTAATTTTATAAGCTAACAGTAACAAAGCTGCCATCCCTCAGTTACAAGTTGGAGATTTAAGGACCACAAAACAAATGGCAGAAATTAGGATCTGTATACACACTAATCCAGCAGAAGAGAGTGTGACCGGGAAGCAAAGAAAACCCCCCACAGATGAACAAATTCGACGGAGTGGCTGAGTTCCATGCAGGGCCCTATTTCTGACTGACCAAACAGTCAAAGATGTTAAATGAGTGGAAGCACCGTAGTAGAGGCCAGCACCAGATAGGGTAGCGTGGAGTCTCATTATAGCACCCAGGCAACAATCACAGCCCTTTCCCCTCTCTTTACTATGATCGTTGGTCTATTTTTATCATTGTTTGAGACAACACTGCAATTAAATCAGGCATATCTGATGAGGATCGCTAAGATGCAGTATTGAGAGGAAGGGAAATCTCTCTGTGTACCTGGTCACTTAGATGCAGACGACCCTTAACATCTGCTTGTTTGCACTTGGATAATTGTGTAACCTTGATCTGAGACGTGGCGATAAAAAGCTTGTTTTGCCAATTGACGCAGATGTTGAGGGACAACATTTGAAGGTGTGAGGGGTTGCACTTGTGTTTTTGTCTGTGTTGAAATAATTCATTTGAATCTATGCGAGTAAAGCTTTTTAAGTTGGCCTTTTATTGTGAATTTAGTTTTATTAAAAAATAATTTTATTTTAATCAATTTTCAATCTTTTTTTTTATTATTCACAACATATTAATGGAAAACCTGGAAATAAGAGAACATTTCTAATTTCCATGGAAATTACTAAAATCTTAAAAGATCATGGAAAATGCTATAGTGAATAAACTCAATAAAACTGAATTCGCTAAGAAGTTGTTCTTTTTGAGTGGAATAAAATGATTTAAAAACAAATCCTTATTTAGTCATTACAAACAACCAGAAAACTGGAAAATTTAAGTGTGGTAATCCGGTTGATATATCAATATAATTGACTTATTTGTTGGTAGATTGTTATTTATGAGTCCTTGTAGATGTTACATATTGATCAAGGGGAATAATTTTAGGTGAGAAAAATAGAGCAGCTGAAGTCAGATCAATAGATCAAGCCAGCTGCAGTTTCTCTATCTGCTTAGTTTTCCCACATACAGTGCATATGAAAAGTATTCACAGCACTTCACTTTTTCCATATTTTGTTATGTTACAGCCTTATTCCAAAATGGATTAAATTCATTATTTTCCTCAAAGGTCTACAAACAATACCCCATAATGACAACGTGAAAGAAGTTTGTTTGAAATCTTTGAAAATTTATAAAAAATACAAAACAAAAACAAAAATCACATGTACATAAATTATTCACAGCCTTTGCTCAATACTTTGTTGAAGCATCTTTGGGACCAATTACAGCCTCAAGTCTTTTTGTGTATGATGCTACAAGCTTGGCACACCTATTTTTGGGCAGTTTCTCCCATTCTTCTTTGCAGGACCTCTCAAGCTCCATCAGGTTGGATGAGGAGCGTCGGTGCACAGCCATTTTCAGATCTCTTTGCTGCATTCATTTTCCCCTTGATCCTGACTAGTCTCCCAGTTCCTGCCGCTGAAAAACATCCCCACAGCATGATGCTGCCACCACCACCACTGTAGTGATGGTATTGGCCAGTTGATGAGAGGTGCCTGGTTTCCTCCAGACATGATGCTTGCCATTCAGGCCAAAGAGTTCAATCTTTGTTTCATCAGACCAGAGAATTTTGTTTCTCATGGTCTGAGAGTCCTTCAGGTGCCTTTTGGCAAACACCAGGCAGGAGGTCATGTGCCTTTTACTGAGGAGTGACTTCTGTCTTGCCACTCTACCATACAGGCCTGATTGGTGGAGTGCTGCAGAGATGGTTGTTCTTCTGGAAGGTTCTCCTCTCTCCACAGATAAATGCTGGAGCTCTGTCAGTGTGACCATCGGGTTTTTGGTCACCTCCCTGACTAAGGCCCTTCTCCTCCAGTCACTCAGTTTGGCTGGGCAGCCAGCTCTAGGAAGAGTCCTGGTGGTTCCAAACTTCTTCAATTTATGGATGATGGAGGCCATTGTGCTCATTGGGACCTTCAATTTAGAAATTTTCCCCAGATCTGTGCCTCGATACAATCCTGTCTCAGAGGTCTACAGACAATTCCTTGGACTTGATGGCTCGGTTTGTGTTCTGACATGCACTGTTAACTGTGGGACCTTATATAGACAGGTGTGTGCCTTTCCAAATCATGTCCAATCAACTGAATTTATACAAGTGGACTCCAATCAAATTGTAGTAATATCTCAAGGATGATCAGTGGAAACGGGATGCACCTGAGTTCAATTATGAGTGTCATGGCAAAGGCTGTGAATACTTATGTAAATGTTATTTTTTATTTTTTATAAATTTCCAAAGATTTCAAACAAACTTCTTTCACGTTGTCATTATGGGGTATTGTTTGTAGAATTTTGAGGAAAATAATTAATTTAATCAATTTTGGAATAAGGCTGTAACATAACAAACTGTGGAAAAAGTGAAACGCTGTGAATTTTTTCCGGATACACTTTACTCTTCCAATGGTTTACATTGCGAATATAAATCTTGCATATTGTTTCACATCATCAGGTTGTGCCTTAGTTGCAGGTCTACTACCATGAGCCAGTCCCCCAGTGGCCTGTAGCAGGATGACTTCCGTCTACCCAGCTGGGGAGGTCTCGGTCGGGGTTTCGGCTGTGGCCACGGGTCCCCAGCGTTATGCACGATGGAGCCGACTGGACAGCTCCAACATCTGCACAGACAACGAGGGGACCCAGTCATGCCGACTCACTCCACTGGAGAAGCTCAATTTGGACATGTGCCAAGATGAGAATATGGTGAGAGAGCTCACGGTGGGCTGCCGCATTGGCTTCTACAAGATTTGCGGTGAGATTGGATGCGGCAACTTCTCTCGTGTCAAGCTAGGCATCCACGCTCTGACGAAAGGTGTGTGCTGATTACTGGTGTGGTATAATTGATTGTTAGAACATTTTACACTTTTGACAAGAGTCATGTTAAATCACCCCAAAATCTAAAGTATTAAATTAAAATGAAAGTTATTTTGTAATTTCCATTATTGTCATTGGTGATTCTCATTCGATTATCATTACTGTAATGAAATCAAATTACTGTAATAGTGTAAGAAATTACTGTAATACAATTTAAATCAAAGGCAGTACAACATACAACCATGAAGTATAAATACTAATTTAATGATGTATAAATATTCCAATTTAAAAAGTATATCATTGCATTACATTACATACATTACATTTACGTTTGGAATAATGTACAGATTTTGCTGTTTTGGAAGGAAATTGGTATTTTATTTACCAAAGTGGCATTCAACTGATCACAAAGTATAGTCAGGACATTACTGATGTAAAGTACAGCACCATCAATATTTGAAAAAAGTCATTTTTGATCAAATCTAGACAGACCCCATTTCCAGCTGTAATCACTCAAACGCCTTATCCTCGAGTAATCATGCTAAATTGCTAATTTGGTCCTAGAAAATCACTTGCCATTATATCAAACACAGCTGAAAGCTATTTGGTTAATTAAATGACGCTTAACATTTTCTTTATGTTTGTTTTTGAGTTGCCACAGTATGCAATAGACTGGCATGTCTTATGGTCAATATTAGGTAAAAAATTACTACAATTTTAGAAAACGCTTTCTCTAGAAACAGTCAGTCATTGTTTTGAGGAATGCTTGAAATTGCCAAAAAACTGAAGATTTCATACAGAGGTGTACACTACAGTCTTCAAGACAAAAAAAACTTTCTCTAACAAGGACAGAAAGAGATGTGGAAGGCCAGATGTACAACTAAATAAGAGGATAAGTACATCAGAGTCTCTAGTTTGTGAAATAGATGCCTCACATGTCCTCAGCTGACAGCTTCATTGAATTCTACTCGCTCAACACCAGTTTCATGTACTACAGTAAAGACAAGACTCAGGGGTGCAGGCCTTATGGGAAGAATTGCAACGAAAAAGCCACTTTTGAAACAAACACAAAGAAATGGTTAGATTGGGCAAAGAAACACAGACATTGGACAACAGATAATTGGAAAAGATTGTTATGGAACTTAAACCCATTGAACTTTTGTGGGATCAGCTAGACTGTAAGGTGCATGAGAAGTGCCCGACAAGACAGTCACATCTATGGCAAAAGCTACAGGAAGTGTGGGGTGAAATGTCACCTGAGTATCTGGACAAACTGACAGCTAGAATGGCAAGGATCTACAAAGATGTCATTGCTGCATATGGAGGAGTTTTTTATGAGAAATCTTTGAAGTAGTTTAAGAAGTTCTGAAATTTATTTTCCAAATTGTAATGATAATTTTTCACATTATTAATGTCCTGACCATACATTGTGATCCATTAAATCAGTTGAATAAAAGTACCAATTTCTTTCCATAAGAACAAAATCTGTACATTATTCCAAAATTTTGGCCAGCAGTTTAAGTATATATATATATATATATATATATATATATATATATATATATATATATATATTAGCCTCGGAGACCTAATTTCTTTTTTAGGAAGCCACTTATTAAAATATTGTTTTTAAGCATATTTTGTTATGGAGAAAACAATGAAAACAAGGGCAGTCTATAGGAAGACTACACATTTAAGCACATTTTGCTTTGAGAGGACTATTGTGTGATTTTAGCAAGCCATGACATTCAATATACCCCCCACCCCCAAGACTGTTGTTTTGATACACAATTCTTTCTTTTTTTTTAACCATAAAAATAGATATTGTTTAATTGCTGTAAACAAACATTACAATTATGCTACACTGGGTCTCTAAGGGTTAGAAAAAATATAATCCTTTTCATTTCTGTGAAAATAATATTCCCTTTTTAGACATGTTCTTTGCAGAGAGATTTGTGAGATTCACCTGACTGTACTTAGGGGTTTGTGTTATTGTGTTGATCAATATGTGCCTTGACAGTCAGGATAACATTAATAGTGTAGTAAGCATGCCCTCAGTCAGAGTCAAGCTGGATATGGATGCATATGGATCAATTGTAGGTGTCACATTTCTGTTGCATCAAAGATATACATTTACATTTAGCAGACACTTTTATCCAAAGCGACTTACAGAGCACTTGTTACAGGAAGATTCCCCCTGGAGCAACCTGGAGTTAAGTGCCTTGCTCAAGGACAATGGTAGTGGCTGTGGGGATTGATCTGACAACCTTCTGCTTAACAGTTTAGTGCTTTAGCCCACTACACCACCATCACTCCTAGATAGGTGTGCATTTACAAGGCTACATATTTGTAGAGCCGCAGCAGATCTTGAAGTGAGGGTTTAGAATGACATTCCATATCGCATGGCATGCCATAGCTGATATCTTAGGACAAAACTGCTCAGACGTCTTATTATTATAGATTGTTGTCTAGACTAAGCCATGTGTATATACGTGTATACTAAAACATTCACATACAGTATACAAAAACAATAAATGCTTACGTAAGCCCTGTCAAATTACAGAGAATGCATTAAAAGGATAGTTCACCAGACATTCTGTCATCATTTACTCCCCCCTTTTTGTTCCAAACCTATTTGACTTTCTTTCTTCCATTGAACACAAAAGGAGATGGTAGATAGTCACCATTTGCTTTCATTGCATCTTTTTTCCACACAATGAAAGTGAATGGTGACTGAAGCTAGCATTCTACTTAACATCTCCTTTTGTGTTACACGGAAGACAATTAGTCATGCTGGTTTGAAACAAAATGATGTGTGTAAAATGATGACAAAAGTTTCATTTTTTAGGGTAGTATCCCTTTAAGTCCCAAGGACAAAAGAAGAGGAATATTTCACAGTTGAGTAACTGAAGTACAGCTGTTTATGGTGTCATCCACAGACAAAGTAGCCATCAAGATCTTGGACAAGACCAAGCTTGATCAGAAGACCCAAAGTCTGCTCTCCCAGGAGATATCCAGCATGGAAAAGCTGCACCATCCAAATATCATCCGTCTGTATGAGGTGGTGGAGACTCTGACCCATATGCACCTGGTCATGGAGTATGCAAGCGGAGGGGAGCTCTATACAAAGATCAGCACTGAGGGGAAGCTTTCCGACATCGACAGCAAGATTGTCTTCTCTCAAGTTCTCTCAGCTGTGAAGCATATGGTGAGTTTTTCTGGAAGCAAATTATGTGTGTTGAGACTGTGGCCCCAAAAAGTACGCTTCGGCCACATTTCATACCCTAACAAATGTATGAATGTCTTTGAATTATAACTAAATTTCAAGCCAAATGTCATATGCTGTATGTCAACTTTGTGAACAATTTACATTGTTTTGTTAATGTGACAAACTACACTTTTGGTTGCTCTGTTAGGAAACTTGTGTGAACTTGAAGACCAGTAGGTTACGTAATTTTTTTCTCAATAAATACGTTTTATCTCTGAAGAAATGAATTGTAATTTTAAAACATATAAATAAAATCATGAGCACTACTCACTTGAGATGGAGACTCCAGTCATATCAGTAACCTTATCAAATCTGTTTCAGCTTACATGAAGAGGGTCCCCTCATGGGGACTGCCATGTTAGAATCACATAACCATTTACATTTACATTTATGCATTTGGCAGATGCTTTTATTCAAAGCGAATTACAGTGCACTTATTACAGGGACAATCCCCCCGGAGCAACCTGTAGTTATGTGCCTTGCTCAAGGACATGGGGATCGAACCAGCAACCTTCTGTTTAACAGTTTAGTGCTTTAGACCACTACACCACCAAATTCCCAGGCCTATTTCTCTTCCCAGTCCACCTCTGGTGTATAGTTATGCTGAGATTTCTAAATAATATTGAGCATTTTGATTAATCTGTTAATAAATCAGACTTGTATATCAAAATATCTTAAATGTATTGTTTACTTTCCCTTTATGCAGCATGACAACAACATCATCCACAGGGACCTGAAAGCAGAGAATGTTTTTTACACCTGTAGCACCTGTGTTAAAGTGGGAGACTTTGGCTTCAGCACCGTCAGCCGTCGTGACGAGACCCTCAATACCTTCTGTGGTTCTCCCCCTTATGTCGCCCCTGAGCTCTTCAGAGACAAGCACTACATAGGCGCTTGCGTGGACATCTGGGCATTAGGCGTCCTACTATTCTTCATGGTGACTGGCACCATGCCTTTCCGTGCCGAAATGGTAGCCAAGCTAAAGCACTGTATCCTGGATGGGGTGTACACAGTGCTTGCCTGGGTACCAGAACCTTGCCAGAAACTAATCCGGGGCATTCTGCAACCCCAACCAGCTGACCGCTACAGTGTAGAACAGATGATGGGCTGTGAGTGGCTGCTGCCAGTGGAGTTTCCCAAAGCCATGGAGCCCTTTAAATTGGACCCACTCCACCTGGCTGTGACTAGGTCAGGGCAGCTAGAGGAGCATGAAATAGAAGTGAGGAATGACCTGAAGACACTTGGCATCACCGCTGACCACATTCGTAACAACCAGGGCAAAGACTGCAGGAGCTCCATCACTGGGGTCTATCGTATTCTCTTACACTGGGCACACAAAAGACAAGCGGTAGAGAGCATGCCAGTTTTTACCCTTGTAGTGAATGGAACTGATGCTAAAAAGGACTGTTTGAAGGCATACAGGAGCCTTAGACATACATCTAATCTCTGCACCATTTTGTGATGCTAAAAATTGGAAAATCTTTAATAAGGAATGAATGTCTCACTGGAACTATGTTTTAGCTTGTTTTGTTTGATACACCTCTTTTGTTATCTTTTTTAAATTGAAAATGAGATCAGTGAATGCCTCTAATAAAGTAGTCTGTTTTAATCAAAAAAGTATGTATGATTGCTTTTGTTTTGATGTCACGACTGTCTCATTTCGTGTTCATTTTTGTAATAAAGTTCTTTGGACTTTATTGTTTGACATTGTATAAAAATGAGGGGAAAATAAAGCTCTTTGGACTTTATTGTTTGACGTTGTATGAAAATGTGGGGAAAAAAACACAAAGAGAAATGTTAATTTTGTGAAAAGTGATGATGAAATTGTGATTATTCATCACCATACCCATGATATAAGGAGACTCCCTTGAATAATTAATAATGTAGCATATGAGTAAAAATGCAGGCAGACGTGAGTAGAAGGACAGTGGGCGTTTTCCAAGCGGCTGTTTTGGGCACTGCGGGAGGGGGACGGCATTCGAAGGGTTGTGAATCCAAACGAAAGTAAGAACATTATTTTATTCACGAAGAGGCCTTTTACTAGTCTTTTTTTTTTTTTTTTTTACAAGTCTGCGAAAGGTAGCCTACATTTATCCAGTACTTTCATGCTCCCTTCAGAGTGCCCACATCAAGAGATCTGTCCTTCGAAATGAGTAGGGCATAGGGATGATCACTTTCCATTGGAATTCGCCAAATGTTTGATAATAGACATCCATTTAAAAAGACGGCAAGCCAGAATATCTATGGGGCCGCCGCGTTTGTCTGTAGGTTCGTTTCCTTGGTAGAAGGGCTGTTACATGAAACATTAAACTGCATCTCCCAGGGATCTTTGCGAAGAAGACGTGCCCTGACGTGCAGCGCTGACTCGCACATACGGAATGACGCAATTTTTGCCTTGTTGGAGGGTGATTTCACCAGGAAAAGGATTTCAAGACAAAGAGAGAAGTGACTTCCTATTTCGTGTAAATGTCAACGTGTTTTGTTTCGGTAGAAGACAAAAAGAGGTAAGCGTTTATTTTTTTGATCACAATTTAGTTATTGCTAGGCTGTCAAACGGCCAACCTGCCACAAGCTTGACCAGATATATTATTTAATTGATGTCATGTATTTCACGTATATACTTATTGATATGGTTCTGTTGCGATTATTTTATTATTATTATTTCCTCATATGTAAACACAGCGTCGCATATTCGAATTTAGAATGACTGACTGTTTTTGATCAAGTTGCAAATTAGATCACATAGGCGATAGTGTAACAAGCATCGTTGTTACATTACTAGTAGCCTTATTTTTAGATGCTTTGACCAATGAACAGCTCAGTGTTACAATTAGTCCTTCCTCCTGATTTTTATCGACTTCAGAACTATTGATCACACTTGGATGGAAGTGTTTTATGTTTGTAACAAATATTGTTATATACGGTGGATTGTTAATCCTGTAATTTTCAGAAGTTGTTTTTGTGAAATCATGTAATGTGATTAGTGGGCGGGGCTGAACTGAACTTGCTCAAGCTGCCACTGCGCAAAATCACTGCTGATACCCTGCTGCATGTGTTCTGTCTTTTGATTTGTGCTTAGTATATTTCAATTTCTTTCAGATGTCAGTAAGTGAGGATATGGATAATGCAGACCTGCTTGGTCTAATTTTCCCAGATGAAGACCCAGAATCCGATGATGATCTGTTCCTGGCAGAGGGGAATAACTTGCTGGATGATTTGCTTTCAGAGCAAGATGTATGTCATCTTTACTTTAAGTGCACTTAAAAAGCATGCACCTACATATAGATAGTTATCATAGTATTTAAACTTCATTTATTGCGATTAGATAGATATTCACAAATGCTTTTATTATTGCAGATGCTGAGTGCAATGGATACAGAGGACTTTCTCTCCAGTCTTCTGAGTGACAAAGAGTATGGTCTGTCTGACAACTGCCTGTCTCACTCTCCTCAAGGCAGTGATAGTGGCATCTCAGAGGACACCGCACCCCCATACTGTCAGAGTCCACATGATGGCAGTGAGACAGACACCATACCCAGTCCAGGTTTCGATACCTTGCCATATTCCGAGTGTGTGACGGAGAGCTACGAGGCACAGGTGGTCCAGACAGACCACTGCTACACCCTTCCGCAGTACACTGATGCACTGCTGAGTGTCCGCTCGGAGAACCCTGATTCAGATGTCTTTATAGATTTTGGTAAGTGAGTGTCATTTGTGTAGGGGCCAGGGTCTTAAACACATTGACATTTAGGAGAAGCCAACATTCTGATTCCCCCCAAGATTCTAATTAGTTATAATGTGAGAAGGGATTCTTAAACTATAACATTACTTGGTAGGGACATATTAAACATAGTAGATTATGGAATTAATACAGTAGTTGCAAATTGTTTTTATTTTTGTAAATATATTCTTTAGAGGGGTGTGGTCAAATGACAGGGTTGATTTAAAAGGATAGTTCACCCTCATGCCATCCCAGATGTGTATGATTTTCTTTCATCTGCTGAACACAAACAAAGATTTTTAGGAGAATATTTCAGCTCTGTAGGTCCATACAATGCTAGTGAATGGTGGCCAGAACTTTGAAGCTCCAAAAAACACACAAAAGCAGCATAAAAGTAGTTAATGTGACTCGTGTTTCAATATATGTCTTCAGAAGCAATATGAAAGATGTGGGCTAGAAGCAGATCAATATTTAAGTCCTTTCTTACTATAAATTCTCCTCCCTACCCAGTAGATAGGTTATGTGATAAGCACAAATAACGCGAATCGCCAAAAACAAAAGAAGGACGTGGAAGTAAAAGTGGAGTATAGTCTAGTAAAAAAGGACTTAAGTATTGATCTGTTTCTTATCCACACCTTTCAAATAACTTCTGCAATCATGGATTTAACCACTGGAGTCTTATGGATTACTTTTATGCTGCCTTTATGTGCTTTTGGAGCTTCAACATGTTGGTATTCATTTTGGTACAAATACACATGTGGGTTGGCATGAGGGTGAGAAAATGAGGAGATAAGTTTCATTTGGTGAACTATCCCTTTAAGAACTGTATCTAAGTTTTATTTTCTCCTTTCAGATGATTTGGATGTTAATATGACAGAGGACTTCTCCAATGAGCTGCCCTGCTCACTCACAATTGAAGATTCAACAGAAAGCAGTAAACTAGACAACCAGGTAAATCATAATAAATAAATAAATAAAATCAAGATAACAGCAGCTCGATTTTACCATGACAACAATATCAGACATGTGATTGTGAATTTTATGTCTCCAGTTCCAGTTTAAAGAGATCATTTTGACAGATGAGGAGAAAAGGCTTTTGGCAAAAGAAGGTGCTACAATTCCAAGTCAAATGCCGCTTACAAAGGTAAATACATTTGCATTCCTCTCTGTTTTCTGATCCATTATGATTTCATATTGAGATGTCTATTTGTTTCATAAAATGCATCTATCCTGAATGTTACATTTATTAGATGAACATAATATGACCATATTGAAGGAAACGCTGTGTTTCTTTAGGCAGAGGAGCGGACCCTAAAGAGAGTGAGGAGGAAGATCCGTAACAAGCAGTCTGCTCAGGAGAGTCGCAAGAAGAAGAAAGTTTATGTTGATGGTCTAGAGAACAGGTAAGCACCAACAGCATGCATTCTGTTGAAACTAATGACAATCAAAATGTGTTGTGTTGTCATTTTCTTTTGTTTAAATTACCTTTGATTTAAATAAATGCATTGTGTGTTCCACAGGGTTGCAGTCTGCACAGCTCACAACCAGGAATTACAAAAGAAAGTTGAGATGCTACAGAAACAAAACATGTAAGCTTTCATCTTATGTAATTGTACACCAAGTATATTCAGTTGACTCTTCACAACATCCATTTATTAATCAATTAACATTAGTAAAGGTTTTAATTAGGACTGGGTAGAAGTATTGCTTTTCTGATGTATCGCAATCTTCATTTGAATGATCCTGATAAAGATTCTTAAATCCTAAGGTCGATCTTTTACTCTGTGGCAACCTCTACAAAGTGAGTAAATCACTCGCATATGTGACCAGATTTTGTGTTATGCGACAAAAAAGATCTGTGATTAGCCACTTTCTGGTAAACTATCCAGTTTCACTTACGAGTGATTTAGTAGCATATTGATGAATAAGTTCTGCACCGAGATTCTTTCACTGCATTTTGAGAGTAAAAGTTTTGTCCAAAGACAAGATCCACGCAATCCATTTGTCATTGAATAATGTCTCTTTTAATGTCCCTTTCTATCAGTTGTTGATAAAAACAACAAAAAAAATAAACATTTTAATTCTAATTACACATAGCACTCTCGTTAAAATGCGTTCACTGGCTGATGCCGGTAATCTTAAAAAGACAGTACAGATTTGTGTAAATACATGTTTATTTTGAACATTCATAATTGGTAGTATTTACATGTTACAAAAATACATATGCAATATAATATATGCAATGTCAAGATATTTATTGATGGAATAGACTGAATTTGAAAATTTTTCAAAAGCTAAAATATGACCAATATGATGAAAAACCAATGAAAATATAATCTGTAAAATTTATATTTTAGAATTGTGCCTAGAAGGTAAGAAGGTGCCTTTTATAATTAACAGCATTAGCTGTGAGATAAATAATTTCAAATGTACGTAAAATGGACATTGTAAAACAAAACATATTGAATCCAAATCAGATTCGTATTAAGAGCTTGTGAATCGAATCAATAACTCTGTATCAATACCCAGTCCTAGTTATAATAATCCTTAATCACTATAAAACATTTTTTATTTGTTTTTGTATCTTAAGGTCACTTATTGAACAGCTAAGAAAACTACAGGCTTTGGTGAAAATGTCCACAATGAAAACCACCACAACTAGCACTTGTATTATGGTGCGTATCTGTCGCTGTGGTGTTTTTATCCATGAAATGAAATGTAAAGTACAAGGAGAAAACTTTCTGTTTTAAATCAATAAAACAGCAGAGATAATAGGATGTGTTCCTTAATTTGTTTTGTTTGTTTTCGCTTTTCCAGGTATTCCTGCTTTCTTTCTGTCTGATTGTATTTCCCTCAGTCAATCCTTTTGGCAGCAGTGGACAGAAAGATCTGTATATGTCATCAACAGGTGAGCACCGAATTTGTTTGTGTTCCCATTATGTAATGAGGGAATGTTGTTCTGCTGCTTCTTGTACATGCTTTGTTGTACTTTATTGTTCTACTCTACTGTATTTTTCTTACACATACATTGACGGCAGATTCTATTGTCTCTCTTCATTGCTGGCAAGTGATTACAATTGTGATATTCCTACTATTTTTAGATAACCATTATGTAAAATATACTGTTTTATTTTACTGCCCTGCAAAGGCAAAACACAGTCCCAACTTGTCAAAACTGAATTAAGTCTCCTAGACTATGGTCTGTCCTGTTACTTACGTAGTTTGGCTGAACTATGCTCAGATTCTGAGAAAACAGATTTATTATGACCCTGTTTACACCTGGTATTAAGATGCATCTCGATCACATGTGGTCAGGCGAGACACATCGCTGTTTACACCTGGTCGCATAAATGCATCTCCTGTGACTACTTGTGTTCGGATGTCAAGGGGAGGGTCTCTGATTTCATTCTGACATACATAAATCAAAATCACTATGTCAGTGTGTTTCGGTATGACATTAAAGCACACCAAAGTCAGAAAATGCAAAGAAAGCATGGAAAAAAACGGCACACTGATTCTCACAGATGCATCTGAATTTTAATTAGAGCACAAACGCAACATTTTGAGCTGAATTATCCTTTATTCTAGTGGATAACCTGTTTTAAGCTGAGCTTCAGATGTTCATGCTTCTCATTTGTGTCACTGCATGTTGATTTCAAACACACTGAAGAAAATCCTTGAAGTTCTCATGCTTGTTTATGTATCTACTTTTTACATTTTCTGATTGGATAGTTATTTCCTGTAAAAACCACTTGTAACTGACAAAGTTTACACGTTTGTTTTAGAGCAGCAGTTGATTGATGGGTGAGGGGTGGTGTTCACTACTGTTTGGGATGCATTCTGGATGATTAGCATTTACACATCAGATGCGATGTGGTCACATGTGTTTTTGACTACCTTCGTATGCAGGTTTTGAGATCCGATCACAAAGCGTTTGACCCAGTTTACACCTGTATTAAGCACTGGCCACTTGTGATCGGATCACCCGAAACGCATCTTAATACCAGCTTTAAATGGGGTCTAAGTTATTATTCAAGTATGGCTGGACAATCCAAAACACTTTGAACCCGTTTTCTTTGCATTTTGACTTTTAAGGGCAGTGCACTACTACTTGGTAAACAACATGGCTTTCTGCTCTGTTCTAGGGATGTCCCGAGCCCTGCGGTCTTATCCAGCCATCGGAAAAGATGACGTTGTATCAACCCCTGCTAAAGAATTGCCAGATCAGGAGGTCCTCCTAGTGGCCACAGTTGAAAGTAACAAGGTGCTGCTGTCAGGCGGTCAGAACCACACACCTGACTACCAGCAGGTCGAGCAGTCTGACTCAGAGTCTGGGGTCAACAGCAACTCATCCGCTGACTTCCCCAGTCCTGCCCAGTCAGATCTCAAAGCAGAAAGAGCTCTCTCAGAGTCCCACCGTAACTCCGCAGCAGCTCCTGTAATCTACGATGGGCAGGGCAAAACCAAGGAGAGCTGGATGGAGCAGAAACCCACATCCATTATTATACAGCAGCACCGCTCTGATGAAATGTAGGAAAGCACATAAAAGTTCTTCATAACCTTATTAGAGCCATTTTAATCTTGTAGCATCTCAGACTGACCATTTTGTTAGTCATTTTTACATAGATCTACTGTTATGATTTAATAGCACTTTCTTTGCACCCAGTCATATACAATATATGAATGTCATTGTCCGTTTTCATCTGCACAAATTATGATACTCTTTCAATGGAAAGATGAAGTAATTTGATCATCTAGAAATCTGCATTGTAACCATAATGAGTTTTGGTACATTCAGGAAATGTATTCTTGTGTACATTACTTCACACGTTGTAGGGCATTAGGAGGTCAATTAGATTATTGTTTTCCCTTGTAGAAAGGGAACCATTGGCTTAGAGATTTAACTACTGAAAAAAAAAAACTTTTTTTGTTTTTTTGTTAAAGGTATTTTTTTATTTTTTTACTCTCATTGTACATTATTTGTGGCTTAAAACCCCTTCAATTAAACTGCTGTACATTTGGGCTTAAAATGTAACTTTTAGAGAGGGTAAAGTGTTGCAAATATTCACAGAATAATAATAATAATTTAGTTTTTATGTGTATGTAAATATACATTATATAAAATAAATGTAATGATCTGCTGTGTCAGAGACACATTTTTATGTAATTTTCAATGATGGTATATTATTATGTCTCTTTTGAGGTTTATTATATTTCTGTCTTTTTTTATTTACCAGTTGATTTCTTTCAATCTGTGATATCATAGTATGATGCACTGATGTATATGTAAACATGGAATGTCCATAAGCTTTTATTTCTGTCTTGATTATGTTACTGAGCACACTGATCGAAAAGCATCAGTTTACTATGAATGCCATGATCCATTTTGAATTTTTCGACATGCATCACACAATAAAAAGTGACCGTACAAAGAAATAAGAAAGAATGAACAAAAAATATTAAATAAAATGATTGAATAATTCATAATTTAATGACTGATGATTCTCAGTACAGTATGATGATACATGTGATGACACTAATTAAAAAAATCACCTATGGGATTCTTAGAAAGTGAGCTAAAAAAATCTTACATTGGGAATTGGTATCATGATGTTATTATGTCCTCATTATGCTGCTCTAGATATTCAATAACCCCATAGTACATGCAGTTAACCAGTCTAACTTAAATGCAACTGATTTGACTCAAATACAAAACTGTGATGTAAATCTGTACCTATTTCTGATACCCTCTCAAGCACTTGTTGGAATGCAGAGCACACAAAACAAATGTCATGAACTATGAAGCTCATTCATTATTATATATAATTGTTTAGTATCATTTAAATATTTAAAACAAATATTTGTCAATACCGGAGAATAAACTAGAAGAGTTTAATTAAAATTTAGGTATCGTAATTTGGGGTTGTTGATGAAAGGATTGTTATTTCCATCTTGTACCAGCAGATGGCGCCACAACACTAAAATCTATTCAGCACTGGGATAATTATTCCTGTAACGTGTCGCTATTACAGTAACAGTAAGACTTGATCTGTCCACTGTCAATCATCAGTTGTACAGTTTTACTGTAGTATCATTTATCAAGACCCACCGGGTTTAATTACACTTGCATTCATTCGCGGTCTTACATGAGCAAATAATCACCAATGCTATTTGAGATGATGAACATAGCACTGATTAAAAACGTTTATATATATATGTGTGTGTGTGTGTGTAGCGTTTAATGTTAAAATGTAATTTCCACAGAGTACTGTTAAATAAAATACAGAATTTGGGATATGCTTGAAATAATGCTGTGGTGGGATTTTAATTACAATTTAATTTTTACACACACTGTTGAGCATTGTATGTAAATTAAATAAACTAGCGAGATGGTGAAAAAAAAATTAAACAAGGCTAAAAGTTCCCTTCCACTCTGCAATCCTTGATAGAGGACTAAAGAATAAAATGGACCAATAACAACTTCACACCGTTAGCTGTGCCATAAGAAAGAGCACGCGCCGTACTTTGTGTTGACGGAGTGGTATTTAAATACCCACGTGGGCAGTTTACAGGCAAGGCGCTTGCATCGGAGTGATTTGCATACGCCCGTGCCCTTAGCCAATCAGAAACGGGAATAAGCTGAAAACACATCCATTGCCGAGAAACTCCGCTGGTCGCCTTTATAAAGCAGCGACCGCCTGACTGCACATCACACTCAAAGCTCACAGCAGAGTACAGACGAACTAAACGATATCGTTACTTCACGTGGACTTAAACAATGACTTTTGAGGAACTTACTGGACAAGACAACACAGCTGCCGCTGGAAATAGGTGGGTTCTGTTTAATGCCACCTTCTCTGTTAACGTTTTTAACAAATGCTACATAAAGTCTATGGTCTAATGCGCTGGTTTTGTTGTCCAGAATGCAGAGTGCTGGAACAGCACTAGAGGAGCTCCTGGTCTCGGCTAAAAAGCAGGACTGTCTTACCGTGGGGGTGTATGAGTCCGCACAAGTCATGAATGTGTAAGTATCTGACATTTATAGTTTCAAAGCTAACTATGTTTGTACTAATGTTGCCTAGTGTATGCATGTTGAACCTGTCTCTGATTGTTCTCGGTTCTGTGTGACCTCAGTGACCCGGACAGTGTGGCTTTCTGCGTCCTGGCCACAGATGAACAATATGAATGTGACATCGCCCTCCAGATCCACTTCACCCTCATCCAAGCCTTCTGCTTTGACAATGACATCAACATTGTTCGTGTGAAGGATATTGATCGTCTTGCTGACATCGTGGGCTGCGACCAGGATGAGGAACCTAAGGATGCACATTGCATACTTGTAACGGTGAGCACGCTATCTACACCTACACTGCATCTACACCTACGTCTACACCTCGTTCACACCTACATGGCATCTAGCCTAAATGTGGTATTAATGTTGCCTCTTCTCTTTCTCCTTAGAGCCCCAACACTGACTCTTTGAAAGACTCCGCTCTTGAGACACTGGGTATGTTTTGTGAGGAGAGTCACAATGTCTATGAATGGCTGCCTACTATTACTCTGCCAGAACGCTGATAGGGGATCATTTTGGCATGTTCACATGAATGAAGCACAAATTCAAGTCGAAGACTCTGGGTGTGAAGACTTGCATCCTGAAGGGTCCACAGCTGCAGAGCTAAAAGCTTTGACATATTGTCTGGATTACCCTGAAATGAGAAGAGAAGTGGACTGTCCCAGCATACTGTTGGTCGAGCATGGGAAAGTCAAGCCTTCTGTGCCACCCAAGGTGGTAGCATGGAGACAATAGAGGACTGGTTGACCGTGAGAGCACGATTATGACATGAGGTGGAAAGCCTTAAAATAAGGAATGCAAAGATGGATTTTAAAGAGGAATTAAGTTTAAGTGACATTTTGAGGAACGTATTGTTTTGAGGTCGAATGGACACTTGGGAAGTTGTTTGAAAACATATTACACAGACATTGGTTTAACTTGTCTTGTAACATTGGCTGTTGTATGAAGTACTTAATTTTTGTCAAATATTCACAATGCAATGTTAAATTGTGGCAAAGCTGCATAAAGATAGCTTTGAAATAAATGCTTCAAAATGTAATCATGGTATGTTTCTTTTTAAATCTGTTGAGATATTGGCATGCAACAATGTGCTTATTTTCCCCCAATTGCAAAAACTGTTACAAAGTAGGGAGGTCATGTCAGTTCAATAACCGAGTTGGCATGGAAGATGGAGAGCGAAGTGTTGCGATATAGCAGCTCTAGTGAAGCTGGCATCTCTCCAGGTGCTGCCTGACCTTTCACAATCAGCTGCAGTCTTTAAACAGCTTGCTCATTTGAAGTCCCCTTTGCAAATGTAGACTGACTTCTGTCATGTGTGGGTTTTGCACCCTCCATTTGGAGCAGAGGCAGAGTAGAGCCAGATGGGCTAAATGACTAATTGAGCTCAACTCCGCAAACACATGCTGAAGGTTACATTTACCATTTCAAGACTTGTGTTTTTCACTACTGTTGAATGAAAATTTAGTTTGCATGTAAGAATGCTCTGGGACCAATATGTGGGAGTTATTTTTCTGTGTTTTTCTTTGCCAACAGAAGAAGGTGATTTCTACTAAGCCGATGTGTGGTTTACAAGAGAAAGGGTTTCGGCCTACCCATAAAACAGATACTCATTTGTGGTGTGTTTGATCTTTCATCTCTAGTTAAGCTGTCCAGTCATCATTGATCTTCACAATAAGTTACATCACTGAAAAGTTTTAACAGCAGATACATGTACCAGGTGTTGTGCATCATTGGCATATGCCCAAAGCAAAAATCAGAACTTGAAAGAGCATTTCAGTATGGAAAGACTTTGTAGGGAGTACTTAAAAGGCAACGGACCAGAGAGCATTGCTGCAAAGCGCATGAATGCACATAGTGACACACACCTGCTCTTGAAAGAACAGCAGGCGGTTAACAAAGGAGTTTCGTAATAACAATCTGACCTTCTCTTATTGATTTTTGAAACTAAGTAACATTAATTACTGAATAATTATATGCAGACATATTGCAATGAAATCAAGAAACTGGGTCAATATCTGTGGAGGCATTATGGAGATCCCCTCATGGTCATTCTAGTAACAAACACCAACAAGCCTTGTCTTTGAAAGAACAATTTACAGTAGTATTCTGACCTTACCTTTTCAAATTTGTCCTAATGCAAATATAGAAATCTTAATTATGACAAATGGGAATATTAACAGTGCAATGGAGCATCTTAATTACATGAAATAGAAAGCAATTATCGGTGACACTGGCAGATACATTCTTGTATGTTCATTAACAAAAAAGGGAATTCTGTCATTTTTTACTCACCCTTATGTTGTTCCAAACCAGTGTGACTTTCTTTATTCTATGGAAGACAATAGGAGATATTAGGCAGAATGTTAGTCTCGGTTACCATTCACTTTCATTGTATGGGGAAAAAAGATGCAATGAATGTGATTGGTAACTGAGGCTAACATTGTACATCTCCTTTGCAAAACATCTCCTTTTTTGTTCCACAAAGACAGAAAGTTATATGGTGAACTACATGAGGGTGAGTAAATGATGACAACATTTTCAGTTTTGGCTGAACTATCCCTTTATATCTCAAATTGCATGTTAGGAGTTAACGGCCTGTTGTCATTTTCATAACAAGCGCCATAATTCTCAGAATTCAGATAATTATCTTAAAACAGGAGGAAAGACTTTCAGATTAGTTGCTAACAGCATGAGTGACCTGGTTAACCCGTCTGTGGAGGTACTTGTTTGTGAATTAAATAAATTGAAATGGGATAATGTAGTTTTTCTATTTTATTGTCGAGTTTATTTGCCAAACCGTTTTTACAGTTTGTTGGACGTGACAGTGTCTAATCAACACAATCTTCCATGTCATTCCATATGATGTCTTTGCATTCCTTTTGCTGGGTATTTGGTCCTTGCAGTGGCATTGCATTTACAGAATGATTCAAGTAACGTTTGTCACCTGCTCAACGGAGAGCGCACTGCATGTGACTGCATGCGACAGGCCCTCACATGATCATTTCCGCCCAAAGCGTATGGTTTTTCTCAGAGACCCAGAGACCTTCTTTGAAAACCACACAGTGAGGTTGAAATTTTTCAGGAAATGGCAGTGAAAAATGTCACCAAACTTCCCTGTGCACAAAGCAGTAATTAGTAGTTTCAAAGTTACAGCCCTTAAAAACTGACCACTGTGCAAACTGCAGTGACGTTTTGCTCCCCACTGACATTTAGAGTCTTTTCATTTGTGTTCACAGGTGCACAAGGCTTCAAAACACAGAAAAAAAGTATCTGTGAAAATCACTTTGCAGCTGGCATGCTGTCTGTGTTGCACATATGTGCCCCTCCTTACTAGCTGCAGCACTACCTGCAGCTAGTGACTCAATCCAGACAGTAGTACTGGCATCTGTTACGACTAAACTCACCAGTCGCAGACATAGTGTTCTCTTGATCTAATGACTAAGGAACAATAATATCTGCTAATATGACATTAGAATTTTGGTTGGACGTTAGATTTTCTTTGCAGATCATTCTGAAACTGCTGCCTTTAACTTAATATGACTGTAATCTGATGCCATTTAGAATCTAATTTTGTCTAGTCAGTTTGGTAGATTAATGCTATGAATTCAGGGCTTGTATGTGCATGAATATGCATGAAGCACTTAAAGGTATTCAGTTGAGAAATAGTAAAAATAAAATAAAACAGTAATCAATGGAAAAATAAAAATATATTTAGAGAAATATTGTATATGATGTAGACTATACATAGTATATGGTATGCACAGTATGCATATATACAGTATATATACACAATTGTATATTATGTATATAGTCTACCTTAGTCTTTCTTAAAAGTTTATACAAACTTAATTATTTTAATTAATGCATATTTTGCATTTGTGCACTTGGCATATTCACACACTGTCTTAAGATGTTAATGTAATGCTAACTGTTCTGTGAATAAGCCTTGATGTACATCTACATGCATGCTTAATAGTATTGTGGCACTGATAAACAGATAAACTGTATGTTCTTGTTGTTGAATAAGCAGTACCATTACATTCCAAAGGAGTCCGTTGTCACTCACTTGGATTACGACTGGCTGCTCTTTATGTAACCTGTACTGATCTGAAAGGACATGAACTAACAGGCCCAGAATAGCATTGTAGGGTGCAAACACTGCATTCAGGCCAAAGCTTTGTAGGTATGAGTACAGCCCTTTGGAGTGTGATGCCAGGATACTCAAGGGTCACATGCTGCTCAGATTGTTCGGCATTCCTTTGCATTGACCTACTATTAAGGCAGAACTGAAGGGTGAAAGAGAGCGTCAACATTCCAGACATTTTTAGGTTCTTCTTCAGTCATATGTCTGCGCAATGCTGTCATTGTAAGTGTAGTCTATTGTCTCAAATTTGGCATAGTTATTGTTAAAAGGCAGTGCCTAAATATGTCAAAATAAGTATGTGTGCTATTTCAGAATGCAAAGCTGACATCCATTAAATATCTGAATTAAATAACAACTGGAGAACTGTACGGACATGATCGGTCTGTACAGACATGAAATGCAGTAGGTATGTCATGATAACAGCAGTATGTGGCTCTTCACATGCCTGACATGTCTGAAAGTCTGTGGCAGATACCACTGCAGGTACAACAGGGGATTGCCAAATGCTGACCACATATGGAGTATAAAGAACAAACCACTCACAAAGCTGTCATACAGAAATGCAAGAAATGTCTTCAGGGTTTTCATGATAAATCTGAGGCCTAGAAATAGAAGTATGAGATGAAATACCTGAGCTGTTACTATTCAGTGACTACAGTTCTCAGACATGAGGTCTTTGCATGTTGAGCTACTGTATTATAATTTTAAAGCATAAGTTTGTCATTTTTCGCTGTTAAAACATTTGATCCCATATCAGCTTAATATGCAGTGACAACAATAAGTGAACCATTCAGAGGTTGATTTTCCGTGGCACATTCAATATTGCAGCCTGACACAGCAACATTGACCCAACCAATCGCGTGAGTTTGGGAAGAGACTATCTGTTTGTTGACCATCGGAAGATCATTTTTTTGCAATTGCGTTTGTTGATGCTAGTGGTGCAGAAATTATACATGTCAACTCTAAATTGTAATTCTTACTAGAATAAATTATTACAGCACTATCACCCTTTTGGCAGAATGCTTGCTTGAGAGAGAGAGAGAGAGAGAGAGAGAGAGAACAAGAGAAAGGGTTGGATAAATTTGGTCCAGGAGTTATTTGCAGCTGTGGTGCCAAAAGTAGCCTGACATACTCTATCAAGCACAGTCTAAAACACTGTATGTGCAGTCATTAATACCTCCACTTCACTAAGAAAAATGCCAGCACACAGGAACAGTCCCAGTAGATCAGATGAAGGGAATATTTGAAGTTAACTATATTACAGTATCAGTAACTGATTTCAAGTCTGCTCGATACAGTGAATCAGTTTAAAGTACCTCTTCAATTCACTAGGGATAGTTCCCTAATTCAAAAGGATAAGAGAGATCAGTCTTAGTGCAAGAAGACTATAAGTTTAACAGGATTACTCAAGGGCATCAAAGGAGTCTAGAAGCATCACTGAATCTATGGCTCTTTATGATGGTCTAAGCTCCATAGGCTCATAAATGCACCTGCCTGTCATCAAAGGCATTTGCGACATATCAAAGAAACAATAGAAAGATAAACGCAGAGAAACCTATTAACAGCCAGGCCATTGCAGTGTGTTCAACCAAATGACATGATGAATAGTTCAAAACAGAAAGAAGACTTACAGGTGAGTTACATTCTCTTGATTTTTTTTAATCAGTTTTCAGGGCCTTTTAACAAAATTGCCCTGCTGAAGTTTTCTTGACAGTTGCAGGTCAGGGTCATCAAATGATGCCTTTGACATGTCCAAACAAACATAGTAAACACAGTGAAACACTCATTGCATGTTCTCTCCCTCTCAAATGGCCTGCCAACAATGTCAGACTGATATGGACATTGCTCTAGTGTGGAGAGAAAGGCTCCCCTCTCTTGAGTTACAGCTTATAATCTTCTTGTTTGTCCTGTAAACACAAAACCTCAAATAAGCAAATTATTGGGACCTCATTAAACCTTATTTTAACTTCAACTATTGAAATGCCCTTTAATTAGTAGCTGGCCAACCTGGGAAAAACAAAACAAAAAGCAAAGCAAAACAAAACAAAACAAGATGTGAAACAAAACACATGCAATACAATCTGAGTTTTTTTTTCTCTGTGCAAAGCAAGCCATAAATAATGAATATGAGGTATCACGGAGGATGTGTAATTGAATAAGTAGTATAGTTTATTGGACCATCACAAGCAAAGGATGAAATTTGCTGGAATATACCCACAGCATATACATACCTTTTGCATGCATAATATATTTTAGCAGAAAGTTACTTTTTTAATAAGGTTGGATTATAATATATCTGATGCAAGACCCTGCCTTCAGTAGTACATATTATATTTCACTCGATCTCATCATTCCTGCTTCCTCAAAGCATGCTGTATCCCTGACAACAAGGATTCGCCCCTACTACATTCCTGTTGCCTTCACAAGGCTCTCTTCCCATCAAAGAGCAAAACACAGCCCACTGTTGTTTTGTGGAGCCATGCTACTGAAGGAAAACAAACCTAAGCTCTGCTTGTTTTGATGATGTTGCTTAATCTGTGTGGATGAGAGATGGTAGTAGGAGGGGCTGTAGGCTGAGTTCTAGTGAATCTTTGGCCAATCAAAAGCCTGGATTCAAAGCCATGCTGATGTACTGGTTGTTGCTGGTGGTAACAGAGATCTCATTGGTTGATCTGGGATCGCTCAATTGTTTTGAGAGTCAAAGAGAAGGGACTTTTGAGAAGAGTTATTATTGTTTTGATCAAAAGAGGTGTTTTGATTAAGCTTGTTTTTATTTGGCATCTAAAGGGGTGAACAGAGTTTATGATCCATTTGATGATGTCATATGTGTTTATCATTTTCCTTGAAAATTCCAGTGATCATCCAATGGTAGAACAGACATATTTGATGTGCCAGATAAACAAGGTTGTGTGCCACAGGTTAAATTTCAATATTGATTTTGGATGTCTCTTTCATTCTCAGCCTCAAATGTGTCTCCAAAAGATGCCACTTTAAACCACTTTAATATGGAACTTGTTATACCTTTGGGACACAAAGAACTACAAATAACGACATTCCTATTAGGGTTCAGGAGACTGAACAAAAATTATTGTTCCTGCCAAAGTTGAAAGGTAATTTAAACTTAAACTCTGTCTTGTTTTTGAGAGAAAATGCAAACTGAAGATGGCTGAATGGGATGTCTTCACCCTGAAACATACTGTTGCTTTGGAAACAGACTGAGCTGTTGGCCAATCAGAGGTTGAGGACAACTTTGACTGTACCCCTTGCAGAACATATCCTGCAGTATTGTAGCAAACATATTTATGAGTGTTGTAAGAAAAAAACATGAACACTGAAGCACAAAGAGAATTAGAGGAAATTGTCCAGTAAATGGTAAAGTTTTAAACACATGTGATAGGAATCACTATTGTGTTTTAAGACCATTTCTGAACTTTTATTATTGTACATGTTTGGATTTTCACTTAAATATATATTATGTTTTAATTTCTAGTTATAAGATTTATATAAATGTTATTCAATTTGAAATGTTTAATGCAGCTGCAACATTAGTTTCTGTTATAAAAGGCAATATGAAAGACTCACTTTTTACTTAAATTTGTGCTATATTTTTATTTCTAGTTTTATTATTTTATATTTGCTTTATTTAATCTAGAAATATTTGTAAATTGTTTTATTTGAATTATTTTTCATATTGAAGCTGCAATATTAGCCTAAACTGTTAAACGTGTTTACACAATGCATTATGAAAGACATACAGCTAATATTTCAGATTTTTACTGAAGAGTTTGTTTTATTTAAACTTTTAGTTTTATATTTTATTTCATTTAATCTAAAAATAAAATATGATACATTGTTGCTATTTGTATTATATATTTCAAATTTTTCATATTGCAACTGCAAAATTTGCCATTAATCATGTTTACAAAAGATATTATGAAAGACTCAAAAGAAGAAATCTATATGACTCGCAGTTAAGAGTCATTCAAGAATTTCATTGCATTTAGGTAATATACTTGACACTGAGTAAACTACAGGCTGTAACAATGATGCTAACAACAACAACAACAACAAAGAAGCAGCAGTAAAACTAATTTTATTCTCTCAATATCTGTCCAGATTACGCAATAGCGTAGTAAACACCTACTGCTGCACTATTGCATGTTGTTGTGCAGACGCAGGTGCTTTCATAAGTGTGTGTGAATGGGGGTGTGGCCACACATGCTACTTGTGTAAACAGCCACGAGCCAGCTAAAAGCACCCAGCACACACAGGAAGCAGCTGGCAGAACTGCACCTACTAAGACTGTGCAACACCGTGCATCTCAAAGGGATAGAAAAAAAGAGAGAGTTAATACAGATGGCAGAGAGTAGATGTACATTATGAGAGGAAGAAGAAAGGTGAACAAGTTACACTGTGGTAATCAGATTTCCCATAGGAAGAAAAAAAAATCACAAATTAGACCTTTTTAATATCTCAACTGTATCCATTAATGAGATTAAATGGAGAGCAAATGTTGACTTTTAAGTCTCCTGCTTCTCAGATGTTTTTCCTGAGAACCCCCCAATTGATACTAATTATGACATAACTAAAAATCCATTAAGTCTCGTGAGCTTTAGAAAAGAAATCTCTGAGCAATGAAATCTTACTCCAGGTTGGTTTAGCTGCACCCTAGTTACTAGGTAGAATTGAAACTGCAGCATCGTAGTGGGGGATACTCTCATGAAGCAGAGAGGGGTGGGCCAGACTCCCCTTTCTTCATGCACAGCTGAGGTCTTTCCTCCAGAGCTAATGGAAGGAGCACAAAGGCTGTGCCTGAGGGTCTACATTTGGCTGTAATGTCTCCAAATTAAAGAGCCACCTTGTGTTTCTGTGATGGAGGGGTGGGCTGAGAGGAATCTTTGGACTCCTTTAAAGGATGGTTAAAGTTTGTGGAAGTAGCAGTAGACTACTTCCACAAGTAGCAGTAGACCAGAGATTCTAATGGCCTCACCTGCATATTCTAAGTTCAAGTCACACAAATCCATTTTTTTTTTTAAAACGTAGGGTACAAAGGGGCTCTGAGGTGTAAAAGGCTAAATGGATTTATTTTTATCCCAAAACACTAATTAGCAACAAAAACTACCACAGTACTTTCCTAAACACCTGTTTATCACTATGGACTGCACAATTTTCCTGTTCCATGAGATCTTTGCATATGGTGTCAAAATATTTATTTTGAGGAAATTGTATCTAATTTCTACTATTTTTTTAAATGTTGCAAATTTATGTAGCTTATGAATCTCCCTGAAATTGACACATTGTTTAGGTCTTCAAATCAAACATGTTTCAATAACTGTCCAATAAGTGATAGGATAGGCTTTGTGTCACTATTCACTGTTGTCTGCCCCATGTTTCTCCACTGTCATCTGTTCCCAGACTACACTTCCCATAATTCTCTGCCCTCATTACTGCAACCTGTCCTTGATTGTTTCCCACCTGTGTCTCATTCACCTCATTAGTCTTTGTATATTTAAAGCCCTGTTGTCTGCTCATTCCAGGTCAGTTGTTGTATGTGTTTAGACCACCTGTGTTTGACCAGTACCCTTTGTTGTTTTGTTCCTGTTTTTCCCATGGTGGATGTTTTATTTCATACTTGTTTATTTTTCATTAAAATCCATAGCCACACCTAGATCCAGCTCTCTTGACTTCCTCAGCGTCACACTTTGGGGTTGAAAGTCCCCCTGTCGCAGGGGCTAAAGACCCCCATTGAACACATTTGTATTTTTTAAAGTGGGCTCTCATTGACTCATAATAGAGATTTGTTTAGAATACTTGAGATGTAATAAATTGTGTTTAATGTATTTGAAATAAACAGGAAATGGGTGACTTTTCAGAATTAGTTATTTTGATTAAGCATCATCTTAATTTGTCACCCAAAAATGATCTGCATTAGTTGACAAATTGTGCCCTATAACAAATGACCCAGTACTATATCTACATGATATCGCTTTAAACCCCCTAGGGGCCTTTTACCCCAAGTGAGGGAGCCTTTTACCGCAGGTGTGGTGTAAAAGGCTGCCTCACCACCTTCTTTTGAAAACTACATTTTAATCGAAACAATCTTCTGTTATTATTTCTTTTCATACAAATTATTTTGCTCCATTAATTTTCAATAAAAATATGATACATTTTGTGACCATAAAAAAGCCAAATTTCCTTACATTTTTTAAATAAACAAAAATATAAAACTTGTCAGACCACGTGTCCTACTGCATCCACAATGAGCAGGAAGTGGGAAAGAGATACTCAGAGTTTTAGCTGACCATGACAATGTCTGATTTATTCAGGATTATAAAATAGATTGACAGAGTTGACATAAAATGAGGACAGAACTTTGATAGGTAGTTTTTTCATTTTTTTTAAATATTATTTAAAGTTTATATTATGTATCCTTTCATATTTATGAATTTGTTGCATTTTAAAACACTTTGATTAACAGTGTTTAACTTCTGTCACAGTTTAACATTGTGACCTCCTGCTGAGGGCAGGTTAAGTTACATGTTACAAATTATAAGGACATTATTTAAAAACAATAAGAAATACATGTACCGACACATCCTTTATACAAATTTTTTTTAATTATTTTTTATTATTAATTTTTTTATTGATTTTTTCTCCCGTTTCCTCCACAATTTGGCATGCCCAATTCCCAATGCGCTCTCAGTCCTCAGTACAGCAACTACCCATCTGCATCCATATCTGCTGCTCTATGTCACTCTTCATATCAGGCTTTCTGCATTACCCAGTTTAAAGCACTCTCCTCCTCTCTTTGCACTCGTTCACCTTTTTCCCTTCCACCTTTCATGGCATTTGGAGGTCCCCAGGAGAAGCAGATGGGAATGCGGTTCTACTAACATTAGTCTGGAGCCTGAGGGAGATAATTCCCATTCAGGCCCACAGGCAGACTCACTGAAGGCTCTTCAAAACAACAAAGAAAGACCTAAAATTGCTTTCTGGTTCTCCATTAGGCACATCAAAAGCAGAACATGTCTTTGTCACCTCAGATTTCACCTGTTTGCATCCTAAACACTCATGCACTCAAAAGGAGTGTTGAATTTTATGTGTTTTGGTTTTTAGGTGCAAGACTGACGTCTATTCAGTGCACAAAAACACACATTATCTTTTCTATCATAGTAGGACATAGTAGACGTTTCTTTCTTTCTTTCTTTCTTTCTTTCTTTCTTTCTTTCTTTGCCATCATAATGTATTGCTGGAGGCACTTCCTAAGTTTATCCGGTGCTATTCATGTCAAATATCATCAGCGCTTTTCCAAAGTTCACGGATACACCAATTTCCAAACCACATGCCCCCAGTGTTACTTAACCCAACAGTAATATAAATGTATCTGTGGTTGGGCCTTTTATTGGCATGTATCAGTTTAATAGTTGTTGCAAACTGTTGCTGAAAAGGTGTACATTAACGTGAATTTGGGTCCAGTGAGGGGCCTCTTGACCCCTTCAGCTCTATTATTCCTAATGAGTGGCAGTCTGAGGGAGCTAACAGCTGTGCTCTCTCTCTGTCGATCTCTTTCTGATTCCCTCCTCCTCTCCCCTGTTCCTCGACAGCTGCCCTTGCCTCAGGCCTTAGTGGCTTTGGCTCAGAAAGATTAGAGAGATGTTAGCACATGTGCATTGGCTCCAAAAAGAGACAATGCATAGACCCCACCACAAGCAAAGTGGGGCAGCCAGGCTCCAGGCACCCATCCTGTACTCATCCAGAGCATTGCTCCATCCAGAGATGCATAACACAAAAGACAAAAGGAGTCAGGCAGACTGGCCTATATAGAGGGGCGAATTCACTAAACAATTGTTTCACTTTTGCACAGTATTTCAACACAGCATCATATTCACTGGCCAGAGCTAAATGCACTGAAAGACTGGTGCACTGTGTATTAACCATTTCTGCATATTAACCCTTGCTTGGTCTTGTGGGTCATTTTGACCCATTCTTAAAATGGTTCTAAATGGGTTTGAAAGTTCTGTAAGGAACCAAAAAAAATCTGTTATCTGTTATTCTACCATTAATTCTGACTTGTGACCAAATGTCATGACATCATGTCGCAAGAGCCAATTAGGTTTATGATGATTTGATTTAATGTGAGAGTGAATACCGTCTTAAATTATGTCCTGGTCATCATAAAATGGATTATGTGCCTTAGAAGACTTGGAAAATGACACATGGACTACTTTTTGATGCATTATTAAGCATTAAAGTGTGTCACTATGTATTGCTATAGTATTGAATTCAGTCATTCAGTTACTTTCTTTTGTATTCTGCAGAAGAAAGAAAGTCTTACATGTTTGTAACAACATGAGGGTGAGTAAATTATATAATTTCCATTTTTGGGTAAACTATCCTTTTAAAGAGCCGATTCAGTATCTGGATTGCAGTGGTGGAGCGATACTGTACACTCCCAGTAAAGTGAGCTACATCATGATGATCTGCTACATCCGTCACCACCTAGCACTCAGATCTGACCCACAAGAGCATGAATTGCTCTGTGCAAATTGTGTTCAGCATTTCTTTTTGGTTGTGTTTTTTTCAAAGTTTGCGTCATTTTCTGATTTGCTGAATTCCTTAAGTGAATGGAGAGCTAAAACAAGCTCAGCATGAGCAGACAGCATGTGAAAAGAAACAATGCTATAAGCGGGTGCAATTCCTGCTAAGCGAATTCCCCCAAGAGAGAGAATGGTTGATGCATCAAGCCCTGGTGTATGGGACAGTGGCAGCTGCTGCTCCTGCACAGGAAATCTGACTCTGGTTTCTTTCACAAACACATGGCTGGCTGGACAAACAGGAGTGTATACAGTGGTTTGGGAGGGGGAGAGAAGCGTGCATGGAGTTACGACGGAAGAAAGGGCATGCTTTGGCCCAAATAGCTGCTTTGCTAATGAACAGAATGAGCTGGAACACAGAGTGACACTTTCACCACTCAAAGAGAGAGAGAGAGAGAGAAAGAAAAACATCATGTGACTCCATTGAGGCTACACAAAAGAGGCTCAGTGGAAGGGCCTACATCTGACATTAATGTGACTCATACAGTTGCGTTGATTTTCTGTAGAAGGGCAAATATGCCCCATTCTATTTTCTTTTGCAAATTAAGAAAGAACAAAAAACTGGCCTTATCAAAAAGCCAACATGGGGTCATTAAGTATGAAATACTTCTGGGTTATTAGGGCCAATACATTTGACAACTAGCATTTCATTAAACTTGTTAAAGGAAATGTTCACCCAAAAGTTTGTGGAACACAAAGGTGATGTTTTAATTAATATCATAGGCCGTCTTTTCAAAACGATTGCGATGGAATTGCGTAGCGCTAAAAACAAGCAAGTTAATGCATGCCACTGTGAACAAGTTTCTCTCATAGCTCTCATGAACATGCTATGGGTGTCAAATTTGCCCTGAAGAATTACTTAAAATCCAGATTGTTCTCACAAAGACAAAGAAAAACTGACTTTTCTTTCTAAGTCGCATGAGTCGCATGGACTACTGTACTTCATGATACTTTTGGGTCCTTTTTAAGCTTTAAAGACACTATCCACTGCCATTGTATTGAAAGATGGTTTGTGATATTCATTCATTACTTTTGCTTTCTGCATAAGAAAGAAACTTAAACAGGTTTTGAACCACATGGGGGTGAGTAAATTATGACTACATTTTCATTTTGAGTGAACCTTTCCTTTAAACAAAAAGCCAAGGATTTTTTTTAAATGTAGCTAAAGGTCTCCACTACACTATAAAGAGGATAAAGGACTTTAAATGCAAAAACCTTAAGTGTCCCTCATAACCTGAAATCATCAATATTATAAAGACAAAAATATATAAGTAATATTGCTATATCATTCTACATTACATCATCAATTTATTGTCATAATGTGTTCTGACTTCTAAAAATAAGTCTTTGCAATAGCTGTAACACCACCACACACTTTGCTTGACTGCTCTCACTCAATTGCTTTGTGCTTTGTGTGGTAATTAGACACGTTTATAAGTTTGTAAGACTGTGCAGTGATTAAATTACAATCACACCCTCTGTGGGGGCATGTGCGGGGGCAGATGGTTATGCATGACCCAGAATGACGGAGCCGTTGTGTGAGCTGCTGGGTCAGCCCTCATCTCAACAAAAGATTCATTTGGATGAAAACTAATACCCATCAGTCTTGCAAAATGTTGCCTAGATTATATGCTCTTTTGTTAGAAAGTGTGTATTGTAACGTCCTCATGAGCAAAGTGTGCATGCTCAATTATGGTTGAAAAATTATTAAACCGGGTATTTAAAATAGAAATATATGCATTAGGCCATTTTGATTGTGGTAGTTTTGTGCAGGCTTATTTATTATTATGTATTATTATAAAGTATATTTTTTATGCTAACATCTTTATTTTTAAATTCAGCCTGATCTCATTAATATACATAGCTATTTGTACGTTAATATTTGTAACAATTAAACTTACATGTTTGTACGACTGGATAGACACTAAAACGTACAATAAGGACATTTGAAAGCATTTAAAACGTAAACAATTTTACATATTTCAGCTTTAGAACATCAAATATTGACGAGTCCATCAAAACTATATTTTAATACACAAATTGATTATAAATATATTTGTTCATTTTTACTGTTTTATAGATATTTTAGATCCCTTAAACCTACCCCAACCTCTAAACATAACAACATTTCAACAATATAAAACATGTAACAAGAAGATGAATGTACAGCAATAATTTTTCTTACTATACATCCTGCTCCTAAACCTAACCATAACCATTTATTAAGCATATAAAACACACAACAGGCAGATCAACTTAATATAAAATAATTTATTCAGAAAAATTGCAAAATTCAGTACAAAAGTAGTCCAAAGGACGATGCGCTGCATCCGCTGTGCTCCCTGACGGCATACAATAGCATTGTGTGAGGTGGAGAGTAGAATTAAAAAATGTTTTCGCTGTAAATCTTCTCCTGATGCACTCCATAACAATGCTCATTCAAACATTTACATTGCAGAACACGGCATGTCGCAAACAGTCACGAGACACTTGAGAGCCAGTAAGCATTTGACATCACTGCCATTAAACCGCTGGTCGTAATGTTTCAGGTGGCCATTTTGAAATTTGAAAACGAAACCAATGCTTGTTGACTTTTTTTATTTTATTATTATGATATTTAACAGTGGAATACATAGTCAGAAAGCAAGTACAATCAAGCAATCATGTTTACAAGACCTTATTCATCTAACATATTCCAACATAAATACATCAGCAATCTTCTTAACAGACATTTTTATTTTCAAAAGTAGAGATGTCTTGTTAGCATTTTTGTTATTCTTTAGGGAAACTAATGAGTCATAAAACATTTCTAAGACAGTGGAAAATAGTCTAATGTTTGGCATATTTGTATCTATATTTTGCTTTATGTATATGATATTTCCCAAATAAGGCTAGAATTTGGGTTGACGGTTACGGTTCGACTGCGCTACCGCAGATGGAGATGGACATCATTGAATAAAAGGCTTGAATTTTGTCTGTTCTTCACAGAAAGCAGTCTGAAGGTTTGGATTATAGCTAACAAATGTATGGATTAATTTTATTATTGTTTTATTTAGTTTTTTGGCATATTCTGAAATCTCATTTTGTGTCCTACGGCAAACAGAAATACAATTTCTGAATTACAGATTTTTATTCATTTTAACATTTTAAAGTTTAGTCTTGGTTAAAGTTATGCAATCCTTCAAAATGTCATATAGGGCAGCAGTAATCACAAAGAACTGAATGAAACCATTAAAATGTTATATTATAATGTCAACTGCATTAAATGTAATCTCATTGATAATAAATTAAGTGTAATTAACTGATTAAATCTATGAATTATTCAATATTAATCCATTCAAACAGTACACATTAACATTTGTACGTTTATATAATATGTAAAATGATGATGTTTAGGATGTCAATCCGTCACTATTTGACTTTTCGTGTCTATGCAAACTTAAGAGAATGTACGTTTGCTAGAAACAAACATAATGTAAGAATACATACACATTCTCACAGGATCATGTTGCTAAATTAACTTATTCTAATTTCTTTCTGACTTTATCTTTTCTATGTATGTTCTTTTGCTCGGAGGGCATTATGTTTGAGTTAGCCCAGTCATCATGAGATCACTGCCTAACCCACAGTGACACAATCTGTGTGTCTGCCACATTTACAATTAATGAGTCACCGCCACAGTTCAACGCACTAATAATTCAAATGATGTTTGAATCCATTGCAAAGATTTCTTACAACGTTCAGTCAGAACAAGACTTTTTGCCTCTGTATCATAGTGATGTTTTGACATCACGAGTTACAAAATAAAATGGTCTTGCTTCCAGTATGCAATTCAACTACTACACAGAAACTTGATTTTGATTGGTCAATCACAGCATTCTGCCATCAGACATCTTTGCAGAATGAACATCAAACTGTATCAGTTTGATGTTTCCTCTGCAACCAGTGTTGCAGAGGAAACCAATTTTCTACATTGCTGTGCTGGTTTCACGTTTCTTGTAACATTCCTCAGGTTCTTTCTTAAAATGATAAAATAACAGTTATGATTCAAATGTAATTTTTAGAAGTTTAAAAAAATGTCTAGCCTGTTTGTTGACATAACCTGGCTTCAATTTAGTTAATAAGGGGAACTCTTACATCAAAGCACGAATTAGATGAGTTAGACTTTTTTAAAAGGAAATCAAATGTTTGATGTTACAGTAAATCCAAAAGGCTGAGTTTAAAGCTCCCTCAAATAACATAAGTGGTAATTTCCTTCCTTGCTGTTCACAGAAAACCTGTATACTTTTTTTCCCAGACACCTGCATGGGGCTGTACAGAGCTTGTTCTTCTTGTGGTTACTCATTGTGAGAGGGACTTCACTGCTATGTTTCAACAGAAAGAGTCATGCTCGCTACACCTGTGGAAACAGTTCTGAACTGAGTGTGGTAAAACGCTGAGATCTTCAGAAACTTCTGCAGGCTGCAGCAGTAACAAACAAGGGGTTGTTTGGTGAATACTATCATTGGAAATTTTCTGCTATCAAATCAGAGATAAGCAGGTCTTGTTTCTCCTCATCAGTAAATAGCTGAGTGTGAGTGATTACATCATCTTGAGGGTATGTTTTTATTAGAGTGGAATGTGACTAAAGGTCCTTAGATGACCCTAAGATCATCAGCCTGTGATGGGATATACATTGGGGTCCAAAAGTCTGAGATCACATTTCAAACCTGGAATCTACACACACACACTCATGTAAGCTTTGATACATCATTTTCTATGTCATATGAATGTTTTGAGAAGTACTAAGGAAAAACATTTCTAAAAAGACACTTCTGTTTATTATATTTAAGTGTTGTGTCGAGCAGGGCGGGGCAGAGCGGCATCTGGGCAGAGCAAGGGGAAGATGAGTGATGAATGAGTTCCACCTGTGTGCCATACCAGTCTCATGTTCGAGTGAGGGGTGGCAGGAGTATTTAAGGAGAGGAGATAGCGGCAGACAGGAAAGCGAGACACACTAAGCTGTCTGTGTGTGTTATTTGTTTGACGTAGCTGGCTGAAAAGAAGTGTGTGTGTTTTATGTGGGGCTGGAAAGCACCCCACTATGTTGTACACTGAAAAGTGTGATTAAAGTGTCTTTGTTAAGCCGGTCTCAGCTTCCTCCTTTTCCACGAAATGTTAAACGTGTGCCTGTGGAAATTTCATACACTAGTACTTACTACAGTTTGGCCTCTGAGTGAAACAAAATTGCTCCTTGTATTGTACTAATTGAGACCTTTCCAATTATATATTACACATGGCTATCTCATCTTTGATATGGTTTTGCCAACTCTGAATATAATCGCTGTGATAACACATTTGCAAATGATTACAACAAACAGTTCTTATTTGTCAGCAAACTGAAAAGCATTATTTAAGAATTGGTAAGTTAAGCTATTTGCATTGTAGTCCAGATTCTAGACTATTTTTGTATATGATTGGTTTTGATTATATGTCGTTGTCTCTCTATGTCTCTGTGTTTCTTCCACAAATTCTATTACTGATGCTATAATTTACTTTGAAGTCAAGGTCATGTGTTCAATGGAACAACTCACTCTACATCAGGACAGTTTGGCCTCTAGCAGCTGTCAAGTGACTGTGGAATGAACTATGACCTGTCACACAAACCCCAAGGTGTTTCACTGCCGCAACCTGTGCAGCAACCTGTTGTTTACCTGTGACACATGCTGCTGATCTTTATCACCTCTCCATGACAGATGCATTAAGCTGGAGACAAAGGGCACACTTCTGACATCCCAAACGAAGACAATTTGTTTAGCCGAGTGGCTGTTAGTTGTCTGTGCACTGCATCTGCTCTGTTTACAATCATAACAGCACACAGCACTCTTTGAGTGATAGACATCAGAGCGAGTATGTACCTGCCAATAGTACCTGATGATGTCACAAGGGCTTTCTTTTAGTGCACTAAAACAATGTAGTACTGTGTGTGCATATACAATGAAAAACATGCACTGACCTGAGTTAGAAAACTTTCTTCCAGTCCAGCACAATTTATATTTGAGTTGGCAATCAGGAACACACTCTTTCAAAGTAGAATAGTAGTCGTGTCCATAATTTTTTTTTTCCAACACATTCATCTCCACCTCAATAGACAGCATAATTATTCATATGTATTAAAACCATTTTAAATATAGAAGTACAAACACCCTTATTACATAAATCTAATAAAAACCCTACAAAGTAGAAACCTCATAGATGTACATTTTACATTATATAGTGCATGAGTCACATGGACTACAGTTATGGTACTTTTTGATACTTATTTATTTATTTCATTATTTTTAATACAATTTGGAGCTTGATTTCCAGAAATTGGCCAACCACTTTCTTTACATGAAAAAAAAAAAAAATAATGAAATGAGGATGGGTAAATGATGACATGATTTATATTTTTAGTGAACTATTCCTTTAAGAGGTGCACATTAAGTGACTCAAAGATCAGTGAGCACGTGTAACTTTTTGTCTTTGCTCTCTTTCCCTCAGTGTTCCTCACCAGGGAACTGTGAATATTCTTTCGAACAATATCTATTTTTCTCATGCAGTTATTAGTCCATCAGGAGAAACTGAAAGACAGTGAGACCCCGGTGTGGCATAATCTCTCAGTTTGCTGATAACACATGCACCTCTTGGTCCACTGTTTGCTGTAGGGTCAGAAATTATCCAAGCACCTGGGCAGAAATGGCACCGAAGGTGACAGAAATGCCCCGAATGTTTAAGTGTGGGCAAAAACTCTATTCTTTTTACAGTATTTTCATGAGCTGTAATGCACTGGGTATGTATTCTTTCTACAGTATACTGTATATATATATATATATATATATATATATATATATACAGTATCTCACAGAAGTCAGTACACCCCTCATATTTTTGTAAATATTTGATTATATCTTTTCAGGTGACAACACTGAAGAAATGACACTTTGCTACAATGTAAAGTAGTGAGTGTGCAGCTTGTATAACAGTGTAAATTTGCTGTCCCCTCAAAATAACTCAACACACAGCCATTCATGTCTAAACATCTGGCAACAAATGTGAGTACACCCTTAAGTGAAAATGTCCAAATTGGGCTCAATGTATCAATATTTTGTGTGGCCACCATTAATTTACAGCACTGCTTTAATCCTCTTGGGCATGGAGTTCACCAGAGCTTCACAGGTTGCCACTGGAGTCCTCTTCCACTTCTCCATGACAACATCATGGAGCTGGTGGATGTTAGAGACCTTGTGCTCCTCCACCTTCCGTTTGAGGATGCCCCACAGATGCTCAATAGGGTTTAGGTCTGGAGACATGCTTGGCCAGTCCATCACCTTCACCCTCAGCTTCTTTAGCAAGGCAGTGGCGGTGTGTTTGGGGTCGTTATCATGCTGGAATACTGCCCTGCGGCCCAGTCTCCGAAGGGGGGGATCATGCTCTCCTTCAGTATTTCACAGTACATGCTGGCATTCATGGTTCACTCAATGAACTGTAGCTCCCCAGTGCCGGCAGCACTCATGCAGCCCCAGACCATGACACTCCCACCACCATGCTTGACTGTAGGCTTGACACACTTGTCTTTGTACTCCTCACCTGGTTTCCACCACAGACGCTTGACACCATCTGAACCAAATAAGTTTATCTTGGTCTCATCAGACCACAGGACATGGTTCCAGTAATCCGTCTTCAGGAAACTGTTTGCAGGCTTTCTTGTGCATCATCTTTAGAAGAGGCTTCCTTCTGGGACGACAGCCATGAAAAACCAATTTAATGCAGTGTGCGGCGTATGGTCTGAGCACTGACAGGCTGACCCCCCACCCCTTCAACCTCTGCAGTAATGCTGGCAGCACTCATACGTCTATTTCCCAAAGACAACCTCTGGATATGACACTGAGCACGTGCACTCAACGTCTTTGGTCGAGCATGGCGAGGCCTGTTCTGAGTGGAACCTGTCCTGTTAAACCACTGTATGGTCTTGGCCACCGTGCTGCAGCTCAGTGTCAGGGTCTTGGCAATCTTCTTATAGCCTAGGCCCTCGTTATGTAGAGCAACAATTCTTTTTTTCAGATCCTCAGAGTTCTTTGCAATGAGGTGCCATGTTGAACTTCCAGTGACCAGTTTGAGGGAATGTGAGAGCGATGACACCAAATTTAACACACCTGCTCCCCATTCACACCTGAGACCTTGTGACACTAATGAGTCATATGACACCAGGGAGGGAAAATGGCTAATTGGGCCCAATTTGGACATTTTCACTTAGGGGTTTACTCACTTTTGTTGCCAGCTGTTTAGACATTAATGGCTGTGTGTTGAGTTATTTTGAGGGGACAGCAAATTTACACTGTTATACAAGCTGTACACTCACTACTTTACATTGTAGCATAGTGTCATTTCTTCAGTGTTGTCACATGAAAAGATATAATCAAATATTTACAAAAATGTGAGGGGTGTACCCTTTACATATAACAAATGAATCACAAAAGCCTTTTTGCCGTTTTGTTTAAAAAGTCTTTTAAATATGTGATGGTTAGCTTACTATGCAAGAATACATTTAGCATCAGTATAGAATGGTACGTTGACAAAAACATAAGTACTGTCATTAATTACCACTTTATTGCAAATTTACATATGACATACAGTATATATAACAGAAACCTTTGGTGTTTTGTTTAAAACATCTTTAAAATAGTCGACTGTTCTAAGATTACACAACACACTCTCACAGCAAAATTGTAAGGATTTGTATGACATTTCTAAATTTGGCTAATTCGTATGCTATCGTGACTACATTCGTTTGAATTCCTATGACTTTCACTATTGACAATGACGTCACTGGACATTGTTTCCATCTAATATACGGCAATTACTTGCTTCTGTCATTCACAACAGCTTCCCATCAAGAGGTTTAGGTAAGGGCATAATATTAATAAGTACGTCTTTAATGCCTTACTTCCACATTAGACATCTGCGAATTTGCATGTGATGAAGTCCTATGAGTTTATGGGAACAAAATATTACATTAGTACATTAGCATCAGTATCGGATGGTACATTGACCAAAAATAAGTAATGTCATTATTTACCACTTTATTGTGAACTTTATATCACAAATATACACTGGTGGCCAAAAGTTTGGAATACATATTGTTGTATGTACATATTTTCCTGTCGAGCACATCTTGTCGAGCACATCTCACGCACTTTACAGTCTAGCTGATCCCACAAAAGTTCAATGGGGTTAAGATCCATAACACTCTTTTCCAATTATCTGTTTTCTTTTTGATTTCTGTTTCAAAGGTGGCTTTTTCTTTGCAGTTCTTCCCATAATGCCTGCACCCCTGAATCTTTACTGTAGTACAAGAAACTGGTGTTGAGCAGATATAATTCAATGAAGCTGTCAGCTGAGGACATGTGAGGCGTCTATTTCTCAAACTAGAAACTCTGATGTACTTATCCTCTTGTTTAGTTGTACATCTGGCCTTCCACATCTCTTTATATCCTTGTTAGAGCCAGAATCACAGTCTTTGTAGACTGTAGTGTACTCATTTGTATGAAATCTTCAGTTTTTTTTGCAATTTCAAGGATTGTATAGCCTACATTCCTCAAAAAAAATATTCACTGAAGAGTGTCTAGAGAAAGTTGTTTCTTTTTTGCCATTTTTGACCTATTATTGACCTTAAGACATTGCATACTGTCTTTGTGTTTGTTTTTGAGTTGCCACAATGTTAAACTTCATTTAATGAATCAAATAGCTTTCAGCTGTGTTTGATATAATGTCAAGTGATTTTCTAGTACCAAATTAGCAATTTAGCATGATTACTCAAGGATAAGGTGTTGGAGTGATGGCTGCTGGAAATGGGGTCTGTCTAAATTTGATCAAAAATGACTTTTTTCAAATAGTGATGGTGCTGTATTTTACATCAGTAATATCCTGACTATACTTTGTGATCAGTTGAATGCCACTTTGGTGAATTATAGTTCCAAATTCTTTCCAAAACAGCTAAATCTGAACATTATTCCAAACTTTTGGCTGCCAGTGTATCAAAAAAATCTTTAGTGTTTTGTTTAAATCATTTTTAAGATAATTCATGATTACTAACTGTGCAAAGAGTACATCTAGCATCAGTATCGGTTAGATTGCCCAAACACAAACTGTCATTCTTTATCACTTTATTATCATAGAATTTTTATTTTTGGGTGAACTTTCTATTTAAAATCAATTGAAAACATTGTACACTGACTGACTGACTGTCTGCAATCCTCATTGTGGTGTGAGGTAAATTCAGAGAGTGGTGTGAGGCATAGCGAGGCAGAGAGAGAGAGAGAGTGTGAGAGAGAGATGTGTGAACAGTGAGCTGCAGGTGAGGGTTAATGAGATTTATCAGCGCTTGACGGGAAGTGCTGCCTGTTTTTGCACAGGGCTAGAGGTATCACAGCAGTGCTAGGAAAGTCCAACGCTCTTGAAGGGATCTGACTCACCATGCTGTCATAGCATTACACAAACACAAAAAGAAAGCAAGGGAGAGAGAGATAAAGGCAAAGAAAGAAGATGCTGGGCAGAGAGAGAATATCTGAAGTCCATACAAAGAGCAGAAACTTAACTTGAATGAAGCTATTATCAGTCTTTCTTTAGTGTTTGCCCATCCAACTGAATATCTATACATCAACCCATAATTTGAGACATAAATGTCATAAAACATTGGTCTTTGAAGTTTTTTGAGAAGAAAAGATAACTTCAGATCCACAGCAATCTCTTTGATCACACCTTTGAAGACCTTTTCTGTAAGAGGAGATGATTGAGGTGCTTAAATTGCAGATCCAATGTAATTACTGTTAAAGGCAAAGCTTTGTATAAAAGCTTTTGTGCCTGCAAGAAGGGACATTTTAAACACTAGAGCGCATGAGCGTCAGCTTCAAACAATTTTTTGATATCAGTGGCAGAGATATGACTTATCACATCACTGCCCCCTTCAGCATATCGCAACGCTGTTTTGTGGCCCATTCTGCATAACACGGCGGCTCATTTCAGTTTATCACGGCCCATTCAGCCCGTTAAATGGCCGGCCTGGTTCTCCCGATGGCTAGTCCGCCCCTTATCGGCCCCAAAGGGCGTCGGCCCACTGGGAAACTGATTGCATGATCCGAAACACCTAGCCTACAGTTAATACAAACTCATACTCAAAAGGGCTTACAAATGTTTAGCAGTCAAATTGTCATCTTTGTAAATAAATACATAGGTACAATTTATATTTGCCTACAAGAGTAATTTAAGCAAGTTTATGCCTTTAGAAACATACAGTACATCAGTATGTGAAGTAAAAAGAAGAGTGTATTCACATCCAACAGCACTTAAACAGTTGCTGGATCAACGCATGAAGCATCAATGCATACATAATAAATTTGAATATTCTAATAGTATGCAGATGTACTTCATAATTTAGTTAGCGATTAATTTATATGAAAAAAATAGTTTGCCTCATTCTACAGTGACACTGTGACGTGTTAGCTGACCACTGATACACTGTAAATGTCAGCACCTTTGTCCAGCCTCAGCCAACTTGACATGATAAGACATATGCTAACCTTCCCAAAGGACTGTTAGTGGTTCCGATGACCGTTTCTTACTGTCTGCCCTTGCCCGTATTCTGTGTTTAAGAGCCCTGGCAGCTGGCTTGTGTGCATGAAATTTGAAATGGACAGGTAGAGCCTCACATTTGTGTATGAGTCGACTCTCCTGTTACCAGCTGCACGTGACAGCTGCTGTAAAAGTGTTCCAGTTTCATGTGGGTTTATCACAGTTTATAAGGAACGTGCTGGACAGCACACTTGGCCCCTGTTCTGGGTATTCAAGAAAGACAATTAAAACGCTAAACACCATGGCTGCATGCTATAGTATATATGAATAAATACTTATAGTTTCAAAGTTAAGAGAATTGCAGGTAAACAATACACAAAGGCTCTTTAACTCTTTGAAAAAGAGATTGTCGCTACTCTCAAAGTTGCAGTGTTACAGATTTGCTGCAGGTAATGATAGTTATCTTATCAGATGTCACAATGATGTTTAGAGAATTCATATACAGTGGTTTATTCATACCAAGCAAACAACACCACTGTCTGAACCTGTCACGATTCACTGTTGTCTGCCCTATGTTTTGCCTCTGTCATCTGTTCCCCATGGACTATCCTTCCCATTATCCCCTGCTCTGATCACCTCCCGCTGTTCTCTATTGTTCCTCACCTGTGTTTAATTTTCTCATTAGTCTTTGTGTATATAATGCCCTGATTTCTGTTCAGTCTTGGTCAGATGTTGAATGTGTTTAGACCTACCATGTTTTGCCCGTGCCCTTCGTGGATGTTTTCTCCTGTTTATGTTATTGTTTCCCATCGTGGATGTTTGATTTGCTCCCGTGTCTACCTGTTATTTGTACTTGTTTATCATTTATCCAGCTCTCTTGACTTCCTTCAAACGTTACATAACCAGAGGAGGAGAGATGATGATAAAGGCACATTTATAGATTTGTGATAATAAAGGCACGATAAAAGGCAGTTTTTATACATACAGCCAAACATTGAACTCCACATAAACCAAGATCTAACTGATATGGGCACATTACTCATACATACAATTCTTTATCTTAACACTGCTTATATGCAGGGTAAGTCTACGTGCTTTCCAAAAAAGCCTGGCACTGAATCATAATGTATAAAGATTGATATAACATGTCTGTAGAGGAAGAACATTTCTGGTTATGATTTGGCTATGCTTCTCTAAACAGGCAAACACGGAAAAGAAAGAAAGGAGATAAGATTGTACTAAGCCAGTGGTTCTCAACTGTCGCAAACCTCAGGTGTCTCAAATCTCCTGTCCTTAAAGGGGCCACGTCCAATTTATGACTAGAGTTAAATTACATGACATTGTAACTTGGCTACAAAGCAAATGTAACTAACAATAAATTGTGTAGAGTTAGTATAGCAAAACAAATATTCAAAACAGCATCCCATACCTTGGTGTTGACATCAAAGGCCTTGCGTCCAATCAAACTGAGGTGGCTTTCACACTGGGCACGCTTGCTGCGGTTCGATTTCGAGTGTGATTGTTCCCTGTGCCCCCCGCAACGTTAGTCTGGTTTCACTCTCACTTGATTCTATCGAACCCCAGTCCATTTGCATTCATCTAACGTCATCACAAACACGCATGGAGAACACAAAGCGACTCATCGTACTTTTTATTTTTTTGGTTATTTTGGTGCCAAAATGCACAACAGACTGAACAACAACTGCGTATATGTGCGCTTCATGGTGTAAATCATCAGATGTCCAGGGGAAGGTGGCTTGCTGCTGCTGCTGCTTGCAAACGCCATATTTTGAGGAGACAGCTGATTGCAAGGAATTAATTTGCATCTTTGTTTACACTGCACGCTTACTCACGCTCATGTCCAAGGTGAAGTTATCGCCACTGTCATCTCCTATTATACCCTATATATATAACCCATTATTAGGGGTGGACTGGGAAGAGAAATCGGCCCGGGAGTTTACATAGAAACTGGCCCAAAAATTGCTGAGCAGGGGATGGTGTTCTCTTTTCTGCATATCGCTACCCCCTTTGGCATATAGCAGCGACGTTTTATGGCCCATTCTGCATAACGCGGTGGCCCATTTCAGCTTATCGTGGCCCATTCGGCCCATTTCGCGGCTGTCCCACTGGCCCGCCCGATTCTCCCGATGGCCAGTTCGGCCAGCCGGGAAAATGCAGGGTATGCCAGATTACCAATCCAGCCCTGCCTATGATACATATATAGTATTTATTAGATAGATAGATAGACAGACAGACAGACAGACAGACAGACATTCACATTCACGCAAATCGCGCTAGAGTTCCATTGCAACCGAACTCAGACCACGTCCTACAGGTAGTCTCGGGTTCAGTACCATGGTGCGCTCACCGGTCCGCATGACAGCTTTCGCTTTGCCAATTTTTCATGCGAACCATGCTCTGTTTCGAACTAAACTGCCAGTGTGAATGCACCCTTAATGTTATTTTGGAACCAATTCAACTGTCACTTAGTAGAAGCTAGCAATATTACAAGTTCTATCTAAACTAACAAGGATAAACATGGCTTGTGCAAAGCGATACACAAAAATAAATAAATTTTTTTTTGATGATGGTGATATTAATAAACGTCACTGCTTGATTTGAAGGACTTGATGAGCAGTGTAAAATATGGGGCCTGAAGGGAAGAATCACTGCACTAAACATCACATTTGAGCTTTAAAAGTTTGTTTCACTCCTATTACCGAAGTGTCTTTTGTCAGGAACTCTGAAGTCTATTTGGTTGTGTAAGGTTGTATAACGTGTCCTCTGCCTCTCCAAGTGCCACTCCGCTGAGCAGGAAATACGGTCTAGCACAAGTTGTTTACACTATAGAGGAAAAGAAGATGGGGTGAAAGACATTAAGGGGAGAATGATGGTAAAGGAAGATATAATTAAAGAAACTTAATGATGAATCCTTAAAAAATGTAAATGTTTAATGCAGGAGAGTACTACTGTACTCTATTATAGCATTTATAATTTTTTTCATAATTTGTATGCATCCAGCTTTTGTAACAAAGGGAGTGGGGGGCAGGGTACAATTAAAATGTAACTATGTAGAACATATAAAAATGCATTTGTCTCACTGCAGGACCTTTTAAAATAAACTTCTTTAAAGCAAAATGGAGATTAAAATGGTGAAAACTACAAAAAGCAGTGACTAGTTGCAGCATCTAAAATATACACTTTCCCGAAACATTAATATATATTCCAACCTAAAAATGTATGTTGATAATCAAAATAATAATGAACATGTTATGAGTTGACTAAATGCTAGAGCGCGACCATGTTTTAAATAGTTTACTGTTGCCAGTGTTAGAATCAACATTTTTACATCATATGGTTTTGCAGTATCCATGGTTTCCACAAAATTCTTACTCTTCCTATGTTAGACAGATGAGTGCCTTAGTCATGAATAACAAGACATATTTATTTTCAATATTAATTGTAGTAAACAATCCCACACAAATATCCCACTCTACAAATTATCTCTCAACAGCCATTATTACCTCATACCATTAAATGTGATTTTGCACGTTCTCTCTATAGTCCAAGGCAGTAGCCGAATTAAATGATATGAGCACTGTGACTTTGTAAAACTAAGTAATGGATATTCAAGCCATTTGTATGTGCTCTTCAAACAAACTGGCCTTTTTTCAGTTATGTTTGTATAAGACAAGCCTTAGCATTATGTGAAAGAGCCGTGGGAAGAAAACTATTTCAAGATTTCATTATTTTACAATACATTATTTTATATACCATGATTTTGTGTCTTAGTTGTTCTTTGAAACTTGTTGACAAAGAAAGATGACAGTAAGTGGGGAACAACATGGTGTTTATTTATAAGTAGGAAAATGAGTTTTCATAATTTTATGTAAGTATCCAATTTACTCAAATAGTTTATGATTTAATCTTCTAACAGCCAGCTCTTAAAAAGCAGAAAAAGGGCACTAAAGGAACATTTATATTTCATCTACTTTTCGATTCTCACTGACAATTACAGAGTTCAAGCAAATTCTGCTAAAAAAAAACATGTGTTTCAAGGTTTTCAGCAGATTTGACTATTTTGTCTGGATTTTCACTTGATGCCTCTGAATGGTTTTTATATCTGAGGTTCAGTCTTGGAATCAATAATAGTGTGTTCGTCTGTACATTGAATGTATGAGAGAGAAAGAGAGAGAGAGAGAGAGAGAGAGAGAGAGAGAGAGAGAGAGAGAGAGCGAGAATAAGAGTATAAGAGTATAATCAGTGTTACAGTCCTACTATAGCCATATTTAAACAAATATTCCTCTGTTTCAGCCTCATGCCTCATTCATTGAGAAGCCCACATAGAGTTTTCACTGTTTTCGCTGCTGGCACTCCTTCATAAATACTGACGTAAAAAGTCAGTATTTATGAAGGAGAGTGGGCATTGAGTGGACCTTTTCATCTCCACTGAGGATTCTTCTGTAGACGCATTCAGGGGGTGCAATTTTTGTTATGTGTGGAGATAAGAGGCATTTTGGGTAACCTTATTCTCATCTACGCAAAAGAGCCAGCAGTGACGGAGATATGCCCACACATACTTACACAAACACACACAAATACACAACATGCATAGAGGGGATCCCTTCAGCTGTGTGACTGTATACCTTGCTTGAATAATTCATACTATACTGCCTTTTGTTTGCAACAGCACAATGCCTTGCTTTTTCTGTGTGGTTTGCTTGTGTGTGCCTGACCACTAATGTGCACAATGGTTCATGTCACTAGTATTCACTAGCTACTACTACCTCTACTACTAATCTTCTACTAACACACATATGTCTAGAAGGACACACACAGAGCAGACTAAAGAACTGCTTATTTGTACTTGTCCACAATGTGTTCCACAGTATACTGTATACAGTGCACAGATATACATTGTACACTGTAATTATACTATACAGCAGTGGTTCTCATAGTTTTCCTTCAGGACCCAGATTTTACATTGGACATCAAGCATAAAACCAACACAGTATAAAATATAGCAAACTTTAGAAGTGCAATACACCAGTCTAACACATGGAACAAATACTAGGCCAAATATTGTATCAGAATTTAGGTATATTAGCCATTTTACCAAGTGATGGGTGAATTTGTGCCAAATTAGCTTAAGAGTTTGATTGGACGCAACCATTGACATCAACAACAAATTATATGGGAAGTGTTTTCTCCTCCCTTTTAAAAGTTGATCACTGATTTATTTGCTCTCCTAACTATTTGGATGGTTATTTGGTACTGTGAGATGCATTTTATTATTTTGCTGTCTGTGACCCTGTCAGAACAGACCTGTAACCCACCATTTTAGAATCACATATTTAGCATACACATTAATACGTACATCCTAATGCACCCACACAGATGTTCTGATGGCCTTCCGCACTCATAAACAAAACAAGAAGACCTCAGGATTTTATTATTCCCGCGGCCTCCATCGGCTTCCTTAAGGATTCCATTAGGATTATTTGCTTGAAGCAGTCCTATTATGTTGTTGCCAAGGAGAATCTGTCATAATCCCACGCTTTCCTCCCCAGCGACAGCCGTCCATAAACCCAGGAATCACAAGCTGCCGCAAATTAAATAACATAAGTAGGACTTGGCTGTTTTGATTCTCACTCTATTTCTAACCAGAGTACTCCCTCCCCATACAGGTAGATGATATTAGTGCCCAGCTGTGGAGATTAGCATTGCATCAACAGCTGCTAATCTGTCATCTGGATTATGAGTTACATACTAGAGTGGTTAACAAACAGAAAACAAAGACAAAAGCTGCCCTCTGCCCTTCCCCCTTTCCATTACATCCAGCAAATCAGGAGACATTTGACATATACACTAAAGTGAATAACAATATATTGTTTTTTGTGAAGGATAGCATTTCTTGAAGACTACATTGTCCACTCTTCAACTAAAGTGATGTAACTTGTTTTCTAGATAAAAAAAATATAAAAATATGATGTAGCAATTAACAAACCATTTCAAATTAATTTGATCTTGGCTTTGTTTTTTGAGCCACAACCCCTCTGGATACTGTAAAAGTAAGAAGTGAGCATTTCAGGGAGTTTTTCTAGCATAGCATCTGTTGATGGATGAAAACGAATCGGTTTCCTAACGTAACCTCGGTTCTCTCTAGATGAGGGAACGAGTATTGCGTAAGCTAGCTTACGCTACGGGAAAGATTCATCTTTTCTGAGATATTGAAGCCCAGAAATTATCCTTAATTTTGTATCATTTGTCAACGCAGTGCAGCAACTGCAGACCTTGAGCGGGCTAGCTAGCGAGCTCATTGGTTGCTCTGTGGCAACTGCTGCAGCCTATAGACGAACTTGGGCGAATTCGCGTCCAATGAGAGGCGTCCGCGCGCTTACTGCATCAAAGCCCGCCAAAATGGGCGTGGCTAGAGTGCATATAAGCGTAGTTCGTAGGCTGGAACCCTGGTTTTCATTGAATGAAGCGAAAGTCGCTCGTGGCGTGAGCACGGCGGTGAGAGTTCTCTTCTGACGCAAGAGGTCTATCTCTGCTCTGCCGAATATGCGCCATAACTTCTGGACTGTTTGAGCGTACAGGGACCATTCCCATGGAGGAATATTGTCTCTGGACAGTCTGTCTGGGCCGTCGTTCAGGTGGCCTGGCACGTGCGTCGCCCTCAGCGAGCGCAGGTGGCACTGGGACCAACTCAGTATGCGTTTCGTCAGATGGAAGAGGTTCCTGGATCTGACACCGCGCTGACGGTTTAGGTAGGATACCACAGATCTGTTGTCCGAACGGACCAGGACGTGGTGACCCTGAATGACCGGGAGAAAGCGCACAAGCGCTTACTCGACCGCTATCATTTCCATACAATTTATGTGAAGGAGCTTTTCCTGAACTGACCATAGGCCAAAAAACCGGAGAGCCCTCGCAGACCGCGCCCCAACCCGTGTTGGACGCGTCTGTCGAGATGACTTTTCGGCGAGATACAGCTCCCCAGTCCCAGGCAGAGAGCGCAGATGATGTGGCGGTCTCTGGCGCTGAGAGGGGCGCGGCATGAAGCGCAAGCGGTGCGAGGCATCTTAAAAAAAGACGCTCGTTACTCTTTTGTGAAGTTCGTTAAGAACTAGCTTGCTCTAAAAAAGGATACGTCGCCGGATGGCGTAGCTCGCAGGATGGCTGAAGGTGGCGGAGACGGCCGGCTTCTTCGAGCGCTGTCCAAGCTTGCTAGATGCCCCTCGAACGGCGACGCGGCTTCCAGTTCAGAGATGCGAAGAGCTTCGCTGAAGAGATGAAAATCAGGGTTCCAGCCTACGAACTACGCTTATATGCACTCTAGCCACGCCCATTTTGGCGGGCTTTGATGCAGTAAGCGCGCGGACGCCTCTCATTGGACGCGAGTTCGCCCAAGTTCGTCTATAGGCAATACTCGCTAGCTAGCCCCCTCAAGGTCTGCAGTTGCTGCACTGCGTTGACAAATGATACAAAATTAAGGATAATTTTTTGGCTTCAATATCTCAGAAAAGATGAATCTTTCCCGTAGCGTAAGCTAGCTTACGCAATACGAGAGAACCTCTCGTAAGAGAACATACATTATTGATTCATTACATAATGTGTAAATTGGCGATGCATATTCACTGTGAGAGTCACAGATAATTCAGACTGAGTGTGCACAAAGTTAATACAATCTTATCAAACCAAAATGATCTGGCAAGGATCTTAACAAAGTTTTAGGTAAAGCAGAGTGAGTCCTTCAGCAAGAGTTCAAATGGACATCACACATACTAAAAGCCTCAATACTTAGGATTAAAAGTTCAAGGTCAAGAACAAAGAAGGTCTGTTCATGCTGTGGCACAGGCTGCTCAGAATATGTTTTTCAGCCTGTGGACTAATCAAGGGAGCAGCAAATCCCCTCATGTAAACAAAAGATGATGATGCCCCCAGTTGTTCTGAAATGAACTGTTCTGTTTAAAGAACAGATGTGCCATAAACAATAAATATTACAAAATATACAATGAAATGCAAAAAAGTAAAAATCATAAATTTTTTTGTCATGTTTTTTTTTTCCTATATGTATTTTTTCCAGGAAAAATATCTAAACATCTTTAAAATAAGATAAATGGACCCGAGAAGACATTAAGATTTGTTGTTAGATTTTTTGTTTGTTCCAAATTTGTTAGATTTACTGTATATGGAGGCCGGAATTAGAAGGTAATTCTAACTTCTTAACTTTATTTCTCATAATTGTAAGATTGTGAGAAATAAAGTTGCAACTGCATTATATAAAGTCACAATTTTTTCAATTTATATAACACAATTGCAATTCTTGCAATTTCAACTTTATTCCTTTAAATGTGAGATATAAAGTCACAACTGTGATTTTAAACTCACAATTCTGAAATACAAGTCACAATTCTGAAAAATAAAAGAGATAAAGACTTACAATTGCAAGTTAATATCTCACAATTGCGACATTATACTTAATTTCAAATTGCTTCTTCACTATTTGGAATTTCAACTTAATTTCTCACAGTTTCAACTTTATTTCTTGCAATTGCAACTTTAACTCACAACTCCAGGATAAAGTCACAATTGCAAGATATACATTTCCAATTCCAAGAAGTAAAGCACCAATTGTAAGATATAAAGCCACAATTGTGAGATATTAACTCAAAACTGGATGGGCGGATCGATCCTAAAGTATTGATACTTCCAATACTGATGTATCAAATATATCGATCCTCACACAAAATTGAATTATTCTTCTGTTTCAGCCTCATGCCTCATTCATTGAGAAGCCCAAATAGAAAAAAAACCAGGGATATTATATGATTACCATGAACATAAACAATAATCATAAGCTTCAAAGTGAAATAAAAAGGATTAGGCTATATTAGCAAATATTTGTGCAGAATGGGATCTATTTTTTCTTCTGCTCATCTTAACATGCATGAATGCTGAAAGACACAAGCAGACAAGCGTTTCCACCGTCACAATGCTCATTCAAATAAAGGGATCAGTGCTTTGTAGAGGTAATAATATAAAATCAGAGAAACAGCTTCTGGAGTAAATTCAAGCTAAAATAACAACATATCTAAAGGTGACATTTCTTATAATGTGTTTGTGCGTAATTGTTGTTAATAAATAATAAAATAGTTAACCATGGTTTTACTAAAGTTATATTGTAGTAACCATGTTTTTTTTTTTTTTTTTTGGGGTGAACCATAGTTTTACTACAGTAATATTGTGTGGTAACTATGGTTTAACAAAATATCATGGTTAAAATAGCTACTGTAGTGAAACCATGGATAATTTTTGTATGGGTATACAAAACAGAAGTCTAATAATTTTCGGTTCATAAAAGTGGTATCGCATCTCCCTATATCCATTTTATACATAGTAATTATAATTATCTAGTTATTATATTAACTCACAAATGTGATTTTATTTATCTCAGTTGAGGGTTTGTATCTTTTTTAAGGCACCATTGATCTATGCTTTAAACTTTAGGTAAGAAGATCTGATCTCAATGTGAAATTGGAAAGAATAGGTTGATGTTTATTTAGTTAATATCCATCTGTGCTTCCCTAAATCAGAAACACTGCCCCCAGTTGCCAAATCTGTAAGTGTTGAGCATATGGGGACGTGTGAAATGTCCACAGAGGGACACCAAAAGAGAGTTGTGAAGTGAGTTGTTTTAGCTGTACAGCATGTAATACAGTAAAGAGGAATGCATATTTTATAAAGTGTATTCTCCAAAACTCTACCCTGTAACTCCTAAATCACACTCATCACTGATTGTACGATAGCGATTACTTACTGGTTTCAATGCCAATACAAACCTGGGATTCCCACGCAACACATTCCAGTCGTGCCAGAATGGAAGTTAATCACACTTAAGACAATACAAAAATGTCTGATGGGAGATGGTGCTTGTCAGTATATCAACACAATGTGGCCATTCCTAGCTTACAGCAACTCTCTGAAAAAAAACATCCTTAATATCTTGTAGAATTGAGGTGGCCAGTTTATAGTAAAAAGGGACACATTTGAACAATTGTGAGAAAAAACATATTTGATATTTCAACGACATTCTAAAAACTACTGAAGGCACATACTTGACCTTTATGGCCAAAATGAATAGATTTTCAATGATAATCTTTTTGAGCTATGTGTTCATTATGTATAAGTTAAGGTATGTGAGTGATCTTCTGACAGTCATTGTGGTAGTGAGATGGGTAAAGCCCACAGGATATTCCCCTGGACTGGTCAGTTCCAGCATCAGTGCTGCTAAATTTGGAGGCATGAGTTTTCCAATCCCTGAGATGACGGCTTCCATCCTTCTTGCATTCCAGCATTGAGCTGTCAGAATGCTGAACATAACTGGTGGAACAAATTAAGCACCTTGCTTATAATTGTTGTGTGCTGTGTCATATTATAATTGGGATAGTATCTAATATCTATAATGGACCCTTTTCACAGATGTGTTATAGCATGTAAATGTAACAAACTTTTTCATATTTCCAATGTAAAAAATATTTGGAGTTAATTTATATTAGAGTAAGTTTTAAAAATAGAGTTACCACAGCTGTGATGAGGCTTCTAACCCAGCTAGGTTACACTTTATTTTTATGTGTCCTTGTTACAGTGTAATTACACAAGTAATTACTGATTATTACTAATTAACAACATGTACTTATTATAGCTTTAGGGATAGGGTAAGGGTTTGGTTCAGGGTTAGGGTTAGTTCCTTGTAATTACACATAATTGACTGTTATTACTATAGTGTATACATGTAATATGTGTAACAAGAACACATTAAAATAAAGTGTTACCAAAATTAAATTGGTTCTGGTCTCCCATTCACCGCCATTCAAGTTTACCCAACAATGATTCTACTTCCGCTCTGCAAACCCAGATATGTGAAAAGGATTCATACCCCTTGACAAGAGGTACACACAGGTCACATTGAACTAGCCCTCTTTTTTGAACATAGAACATTAATATAAAAGCTCAAAGTATGAATTTGCTTAACAAATTTCTAAATGTAAGGGTTTGGATAACATTGATAAACCTGTACCTAAAAAAATGCAGTCAAGGTAGGCCTATACATCCCCTCATTTGTCTGGAAAGGTGAAATCATTCACCTGCACCTTGTATTAACAGAGGCGTTGGCCCGACACAAATTCTTCATCTTTAAAGGTATTTTCATATAAGGTAGAACTAAAATATAACACATATTAATGAATGAAACATGTTTTAAATATGGCATTTAAAGGAATGTTCCAGGTTCAGTAAAGGTTTTGACAGAATTTGTGGGATAATGTTGATTACCACAAAAATTTATTTCAACTTGACCCTCCTTTTTTATACAGGGGGTTTAAACACAGAAATGTGAAGTTTATAATTTTATAAAAGCTCTTACATTAATTATTCTGTTAAAACTTGTGTGTTATTAGAGATGTAAAGTTGTTTAAATTGTCATTTTAGGCTTTGTTGGCATTACATCATCATGGTAACAAAGTTGTAAAATTGGCAATAACTTAACACAGAAAAGGTTAGTAAGTAATTATATGACACTAATATTATGTTTACACATGTATTGTTTATGTCTTGAGGCTATACTTTTGAAAAGGTGAATATTTTCATGTTCAAAAATTGTCCGCCATTCACTTCCATTTTAAATGTTTCACTGTTACCAAGATTTTTGCTTTTGTTAAAGAAAAGGGTCAAAATAAATGTATGTGGTACTCAACATTATGCCACAAATGCTGTTGATTGAACTTAACTTGCATTTAACCAGGAACATCTTTAACCCTTTCCAAAGAAGCAACTACAGAGAGATTAAAAGATTACCCAAATCAAAAACAGATAAAAGCTACACTTGCTAATCTTGACAAGAAATCGTATACTATCAAGTATGTGTCTTTCAAATAACACTCCTCAAGTCACCTTCACTTACAGTACAGTTATATGAATACAAATTAGAGTTTCACCAAGCTAAATACTGTTCTATGACACTTCGATTTGCACAAACATACATCTCTTTGTTGTGAGCTAGTGATCTCTTTATACACTTAGAAGGAAGAGTGATTACAGGGCACACATGGGTGCAGCTGTCCTTTCACCTGTTGTATATATAAGGTGATCTGTAATGTTTTAAACAAACGTCTACTCTGGAGGTCTCTAGTGTGACATACTGACCTATGTTCAGTTTGCAATTTGATTTTGATTTGATTTGAGCATGGCAAGCTCTCACCACAGTGAATACAGTTAGCTTTGTTCAAACACATGCAGAACAATTAAATGAACTAAACATGTAAACACGTCTGGTGTAATAATAACAATACATTGTAACCATTATTATAATACTATAGCACACTGATATTTGTGTATTGTGTTTGCGATATGCAGAAGTCTACTTGTTCTTAAAACTGATGTGTATAATTTATGGTTTGCTAGTGTTTTGCAAAAGTAAAGATTGTTTTCCAACAGGTTTCCCGAACACTCATTTCGTCTTCCATTGTTTGGACAAACGGAGAGTCCCAATACTGGTATAATAAATTGTGCTTCTTTACCTCAGATTATGCATTCTCGAGATGATTGACAGGCAATGTCTGTATCTAAAAGCTAATTATCTCTTTTACCTGTAAGACAGGACTTCCTTTCTACATCCATTGACTGTTGGGCACTAGAGTTTCAAGGCTGGGCATTCCACTTTCTCCCATTCATTTTATTAGAAGTGGCCCATCTCTGAACATAGTAAAATTTCAGTACTTTCCAAAGCAGCTATTAATCGCGATTAACTATGTAAAGTAATGCGATTAATTGTGATTATATATTTTAATTGAATAGCAGCACTAATTAAGGTACACACTGTTTCAAAAGTACAGCCCCAAAATGTAAACATTATATGTGTTAACATGATTTTAGTGAGATAAAATAAGGGCTTTACTGGCATTACGATGTAGATTGTATGTAGACTGGGACCCAGATCATAGTATTCATGACAACGAAGTTGTGATATTGGATATAACTTTACACATATGAGGTAAGTTAGTGATTTTATCACACAGAAATCATGTTAGCATTGATAGTGTAAACATCTTGTGAATATTCATTTGAAACTCTCTTTAAAAGTTTATGGACTGGCCCCATTCACTTAAGTAAGTACCTTAATGTAATGGTGATTTATGTTTATATTTAACAAGGGATGACTCAAAAATATTTGAGTGGTAATCAACATTATGCCATTGATTGTTCTCTCTCTCTCTCTCTCTCTCTCTCTCTCTCTCTCTCTCTCTCTCTCTTTGTCTGTTTCTTTATCTTTCCTCAAAACAGTCTAGTGTCACAGCTGCCTGGCTACCTTCACCATCTCAACCCCAGTATTTCCAGGCAGGAGCTCTTCTGTATGGAGTATCTCTGATGTCAGAGTGTTTGCTGTGTAAGCAGTGTGCAGGGGCCTGGGGCCTGGGGCCATTCAGTGGCATATGGGAGGAGATGTGAAAGGGCAGATGTGAGAGGGGACAGAGTTGAATGCATGCTGGAAGGACTGAAGATAGACAGTGGCTATTACCTGGTCTGTTTGATGTGGTTAAACAGACCAAAGAGCAATATTTCTTTACCGTTTCAACTACATTGCAGAAGAGATGGGAGGACACAGCCATGGAAACTTGAGGCTCAGATGAACTAAGGGAGTGATAAAAATGTCCTGCTTTATGTGATAGAGAAAACCTGCTCGTCCTGCTCAGCAACCTGGATTTCGACAAATGCTATTAGAACATGACTGACAGCAAACAGAATTCACTTCTAACGTCTCAGATGCTATTGTTCCTCTTTAATTCTTTGCTGCCCATTTTAAGGCTAGCACAATTGTGGTGTATGAGTTCCATCACTGAACAATTTTAGGTTGTTGTGAATTTAAGCAGTGTTAATTTATGAACCTTGACATGAATTTATTGTCATAGTATTAGCAGCACATCTGGGAAGCCTTGGTACACACACAAAACAAGTCACACCTGGTTGAACAAGGACTGTGCAAATATTAAATGCACTTAATTGATTGGTAACAAGAACTCCACATCCTGCAAATTTGAGTTGTTCATTTATAACCCATATACTGTAATGTGTTTAAGGCTGTGTTCACACTTGTTTGATTGCTTGATCTGAACCTGAGTTGTATTCTACTCCGATCCTCCTTACCCCCACTGGTCTCATTTCACATTGTAAGCCAGTACATTGACATGCCCTTTAAAATTTTGATTTCAGTCAGACTAAAGCAATAATTCATCTTTTATAAAATGTCATGTTGTGAAGATGTCATGTGAAGTTGGACAAACATACCTAGATAATACAATTGTAGTTTGGCTTCATACAACATGTGAACATGTTCAGAACACATCACACCACAGTTGGCCTAGGTGTTGTGTGCATGCTCTGAAGGACAGAGAAATTACTCTTGATTGTGTTAAAACCTCGAAGTTGAACACAACACACAAACACGTTAGAGGTATCATGCCAAATGTTAGGAACATTCATTTTTGGACTGAGGAGGAGACGGCATTCATGTTGTAGCTGAAGGAGCAGACTTTTTTGTTTGGCTTTGTGTGCTAATATGATGTAAAAGGTAAACCGGACAACGTCTTCTTCACTTCCTCAGATGGTGTCCTTCCTTCAAATGTTTTAGATAACGCATTGTGTCATGTATACTTGAACAGACAGAGAAAGACTGATGCTCAGCTACGCAAAAACCTGCTGTAGCTTGATTAGAACTGCGCATGTAAATGTACTGCCCGTGTCTGGGCTTTGTTTGCACCTTACTCTCTTCAACGGACTCTCATTGGAGCGCTCGTGACTTCCACATGCACACATTCGCCTCATGAACCCACTCTCCTCTAGCCCAGAGCGGCTTTGCATCCCTGCCTACTGCTGTTGGTGCTGGCGCATCTAGACTTGATTGCTTGAATTCATAATTAATAAAGTTGAACTCTCTCTCTCTCTCTCTCTCTCTCTCTCTCTGCTTTTGGGTCCTTCATCCTCTCCACTCCCCAAACGTGACAGTATAATACTTTATAATCTAGCAACATCCAATTTTAATGCAGCAGAAGTTAATAAAGTTAATTGTATAAGTGCTGTATAGTGTAAACAGTCAAAAGGCTTTATAACATGATCATATTATGCTTTAAGTAAAAGTCACAAAAGCAATATCTCCTTACAGTATAAACAGCCATAACATAAATTGTAACATAAAATACAAGTTAAACTTATATAATGGAAGTTATTTATAAAATAAATCTCAAAATAATTTGCATAAACATGAAAGTTTATTGAATAGAGTCCAGTATAGAATCAGTTAGATTCTTTTTATACATTTTTTTTATTCTTGGGTGTGTTTACATTTGTGCTCTACATTACATATTTAGAGTTTCTGATATAAACGTGCAAAAAAAAAAAAAAAAAAACTGCAAAGACACGGTATTTTAAAGATAATTTTGTAAAAATACAAAGTACTATACAGATCTTTAGTGTAAAGTGTTTAAACAATGTTTTCCATGCTTGTTCAATGAACCGTAAACAATTAGTGAACATGCACCTGTGGAACGGTCATTAAGACACTAACAGCTTACAGACTGTGGGGGGGCAATTAAGGTCACAGTTTTAAAAACTTAGGACACTAAAGAGACCTTTCTACTGACTCTGAAAAACACCAAAAGAAAGATGTGCAGGGTCCCTGCTCATCTGTGTGAACGTGCCTTAGGCGTGCTGCATGGAGGCACAAGGAGTGCAAATGTGGCCGGGGCAATAAATTGCAATGTCGGAACTGTGAGATGCCTAGGACAGTGATACAGGGAGACAGGAAGAACAGTTGATCGTCCTCGCAGTGGCAGACTACGTGTAACAACACCTGCACAGGATCGGTACATCAGAATGTCACACTTATGGGACAGGTACAGGATGGCAACAACAACTCCCCGAGTTACACCAGGAATGCACAATCCCTCTATCAGAGCTCAGACTGTCTGTAATAGGCTGAGAGAGGCTGGACTGAGGGCTTGTAGGCCTGTTGTAAGGCAGGTCCTTACCAGACATCACTGGCAACAACGTCGTCTATGGACACAAACCCACCTTTGCTGGACCAGACAGGAATGGCAAAAAGTGGTCTTCACTGACGAGTCTCGGTTTTGTCTCACCAGGGGTGATTTTAGGACTCGCGTTTATCATCAAAGGAATGAGTGTTACACGATGCCTATACTCTGGAGTGGGATCGATTTGGAGGTGGAGGGTCCATCATGGTCTGGGGCTTGTTGTCATTGCAGGCAATCACAATGCTGTGTATTACAGGGAAGACATCCTCCTCCCTCATATGGGACCCTTCCTGCAGACTCATCCTGACATTACCCTCCAGCATGACAATGCCACCAGCCATACTACTCGTTCTGTGCGTGATTATCTGCAAGACAGGAATGTCAGTGTTCTGCCATGGCCAGCGAAGAGCCCGGATCTCAATCCCATTGAGCATGTCTGGGACCTGTTGGATCGGAGGGTGAGGGCTAGGCCCATTCCCCCCAGAAATGTCCGGGAACTTGCAAGTGCCTTGGTGGAAGAGTGGGGTAACATCTCACAACAAGAACTGGCAAATCTGGTGCAGCCCATGAGGAGGAGATGCACTGCAGTACTTAATACAGCTGGCGGCCACACCAAATACTGACTGTTATCCCCCCTTTGTTCAGGGACACATTATTCCATTTCTGTTAGTCACATGTCTGTAAAACATGTTCAATTTATGTCTTAGTTGTTGAATCTTTTTATGTTCATACAAATATGTACACATGTTAACTTTGCTGAAAATAAAAGCAGTTGAAAGTGAGAGGACGTTTCTTTTTTGCTGAGTTTGTAGCTTTACAAGTCCTTTTCGTAATCTGAAAATGTACACTGAATGTGTGTTATTTTGTATTTTGCGTATGTGTAATATATACATAACTTCCAGCATGACTTGTAATGTCTTGTAACCACATAAAAATATATTTTGTATGTTTATAAGAACACATTGCATTTGTCACTTTACTTAAATAATACCTATTATACATTATAAATTCTGCAGATTATATTGGACGTTGCTTGTGTTATCATATATTATACTCTAAGGTATAACTGTGAATAGTTAATTATTATAATATATATTATAATTGTGGTTACAATTTTTTTATTTGAATCCCACTTTATTGAGGATTTCAGCACAGAAAGTCAATGCTGCTAACAACACACTCACTGTGACGAAGGGGAATTTGTCACGTAAGCTGAATTATCAGACGCAGGTCAAATGTAGGTGATGGAGTATTTATATTGAGAGGATATTTTAGCCAGCTCTGCTTTATTTTTAGATGAAGCCATTTGAGTTACAATCACATGCACACAGTCACACATATTGTTCAGAAACATGACCTTTTGGTAGAAAATCCAAGAATGACATCAGTATTGCAATCTAAGGGAAGTTTCCAGATTTAGAGTTCAATCTGATTAGAAGTGTTAAGTGAGAATTTAATTAATGCTTTATAAATAACACTGAAAATGCTCTGTTGTGAAATGTCTTTTGTTTAATGTATTACTTTCAGAATAAATAATATTTAATAATAGTATCTTGCATAATGTAGTCAGACTTTTAATAATTTTATTTTCTTTTTCACTGACAATGAACCATTTTCACATTTTCGGGTTTGGAACATAGAAGTAAACTATAGTGGGGCGAACTTCTATTACAGTGAATGGGAGACTACAGCAATCATATTTTTTGTGTTCCCATTTTGGTCCAACAGCAATCACTATCACATTTTATTATCAAGTAATTCCAGGGTAATAGAACTCAAAGTACAGTGATTTACAGTAAAGGTACTTTACTGTGTATATGTATATGTATGTATATAGATAGATAGATTTACGAAGCATGGTATTTAAAAAAAGAAACAGTTCAGATTAGCTTTTGTAGCAACCTAATGCTCTGGAAAATCATTTTACATTGATATTGGAGTTTTTCTGCTCTTTTCTTTTTTCTTTTTTTTTTTCAATCAAACCTCAGAGCCAGAAACCACAAAGGCCATGTCATAGAACGTTCAAACTTCATTAAGTATTGCAGCACTGCATTGCAACAGTCAACTAGGTCAGTGCAACACAGTTAAGAAGAGTTAATATCAGGTCTAATTAATCTTGTAAAGCACTCCCCCATAATCAAGACTTCCCTTTGCAAACACGCGTAGACAGTGAGCATGTAAAGCCAGTAATGTTGTCAGAGCACAGTCTAAAATATCTTGCAAAAAAGGCAAGATTATTTCCTAACACTCAGCAGATTTGTAAGATAGATTGTTTCCACATCCTGGAATGCAAATCTAAAAATGCCAGCACTTGGCAACACAGATTCACTTACTTTACATTACTACTTTAGGTATAAAATAGGAGATTGTAGGCAGAATGTTAGCCTCAGTCGTCATTCAATTTCTTCTTTGAATTTTCTTTTTTTTCCAATACATTGAAAGTGAATGGTGACTAAAGCTAACATTCTGCCTAACATCTAATTTTGTGTTCCACAGAAGAAAGTCATACTGGTTTGGAACAACATGAGGTTAAGTAAATTATTTTTCAATTTTTGTAGAACTTTTCCTTTAAACTGCCGGCACACTGCACAAGTCTTTATTTGTAGCTTGCTAACCTGCTTAGCATTGCTTATTATATTATATTATATTATGTTTCTCTCTATATTTCTTTCTTTTTTTCTCCACTTCTCTACATCTCATGTCTCGACTGCTTGGATTCGTTTTCTCCACTGTGTTTTACACAGAATTATTGCATCAATCTCAAACCTCTGCTGATCAGGAACCCCATCAAACCTCATCGATCTCAAACCCTCTCCGCTCAGAACAACCATAACAAAAACAACAACAAACCATTGTGGTAAGTCATGGCATCCGCTCATGTTATTTCTTCCTGCATGCCACATGTTTACTATAGCTTCTTCAGTCAGTAGTGAGGGATTTACATATGATAAATGTAAGGAATTAGTCAGGCTGATGGAGAAGGTTAATGAGTTAAGAGTAAGGATCCTAATGCTAGTGGAGGACAGTGAGAAAGAGAAGCCAGTAGATACAGTTTTGGATGCAGATAGAACATCGAGCAACTCACACACTTTGTTTCGGGATGTAGAGCCCCCGCAGCAGGGCATTTGGGTGATGTCTCTGTGGCATATTCGCTCAGCAAAGCGACACCACTCTTACGTTTCTTTTAGGGTTTCCAATCGATACTCCCCACTCAGTGATGCACCACTGAGAATAAATTTGAAAAAGACTTGGTCATAGGTGATTCTATTATAAGGCACGTGGAAATAGAGACTCCAGCCACCCTTGTTAAATGCATTTCCGAGGCTCGAGCGTCTGACATCAGATCAAATTTACTAGTGCTGGCTAACGCTAAATATAGATTTTCTAAAATTGTTATTCATGTTAGCACTAACGATGTCTGGCTTCGCCCATCAGAGATCTCTAAAGATAATGTTAAAAAGGTGTGAAAACTTGCAAAAATTATGTCAGATACTGTAATATGCTCTGGCCACCTCCCTGCTTCTTGTGGTGACAATGTTTATAATAGATCAGTGTCACCAAACAGCTGGATGTCTGAGTGGTGTCTGGAGAATAGCATAGGATTTATAGACAATTGGAAGAGCTTTTAGGGTAGACCTGACCAGCTAAAGAGATAAGGACTCCGTCCCTATAGGGAAGCTGCCGTTCTCCTTTCTAGTAATTTGACACATATTCTTATTAGTGATAGAATTTGACTAACTGGGGCCCATGTCAGGAAGCAGACAAATTGGTTAATCCGAATGTCTGCCTGCTGCCTTGAGACATCACACAGTTTGCATAAAAAACAACACATAAAGACTGTATCACCTACACAATCCCCTAACTAAATCATTGAAACAAGGTTAAGGTTGGGAAAGGACGAGGCGGGAACCAGATGAACATTCAAAATCATATTTAATAAGAACAAACAAAAAGACACACAACATAAACTTGACAGCTACATGTGGCTCTCTCTCCCGAACTGATGAGTTCTGCCATATTTATCACTCTTCTCGGCTGATTAGCCAATTGGGGGCTGGGCGTGCATAGTGCATAGTGCATTACCTCATCTTTTGTTTGCTGTGATTCAGTTAATTACTCAATCTACACCTCTCTATTGTTCAGGTAGAACTATTCTTTAGACCACTAATGATAGCTTCACTAATAATCTTCCACAATTGTCTCACATACTCAGTAAGCCAAAAAGTCTAGAATAACTTGATGTAATAACAGAAAATATAAATGCAGTCTTCTCTAACACTCTTGATAGTGTCGCCCCCCTTCGATTAAAGAAAATTAAAGAAAAAAGCCTGCACCATGGTTTAATGATCATACTCAAGAGATTAGCTCGGAAAATGGAGTGCAAGAAGAATAATAAAAAATTAGAGGTATTTCATGGTGCATGGAAGGATGGTGTCTGTAGCTACAGACAGGAACTAAAAGCTGTCAGGTCAGCATAGAAACCTCATAGAAAATAGCCATAATCCTTGGAGTATATTCAGTACCGTGGCTAAATTGGTTAGAATAAAGTATTGACTGAACCAGATATTCTGTCGCAGCACAATAGTAATGACTTCATGAATTTCTTTACTGATAAAATAGAAAGCATAACAAATAAAATTGGAATTATGCAATCAACTGTCACAGTACCTCAGAAAACGGTGTCTCATAAATTTCCTCACAAGCAACTTTAGCCTTTCACTGTCATAGTTCATGAAGAGCTAACAAAAGTTGTCAAAAATCAAAAGCCACAACATGTACGTTAGATCCAATACCAAATAAGATCTTAAAAGAGGTATTCCCTGTAATCTCAGAACCTCTTCTTAATATTATTAACTCCTCACTATCATTAGGACATGTCCCAAGAAACTTTAAATTGGCAGTTATCAAACTGCTTATTAAGAAGCCACAGCTTGATCCTGGAGAACTGGCTAATAATAGACGAGTTCAAATCTCCCATTTATGTCAAAAATAGTAGAAAAGGTAATGTCATCCCAACTGTGTTCATTTCTACAGAGAAATTGTATATTTGAACAATTTCTGGGCCCATCAGAGTATAGAGACTGCACTTATCAGAGTTGCAAATGACTTGCTCTTATCATCTGATCACGGCTGCATTTCTCTTCTAGTGCTTTTAGATCTTAGTGCTGCCTTCGAAACAATAGCTCACGACATTAGCTGTAATTATGTTGGCATTAGTGGACTTGAATTAGAATGGTTTAGGTCCTAATTATCAGACCATTACCACTTTGCATGTGTAAATGAGGAATTGTCAAATCAAACAAAAGTTAAGTACAGAGTGCTACAGGGATCAGCTTTAGGGCCTCTGCTTTTCTCCTTAAATATGCTTCACTTGGGAAATATTATTAGCAAAATCAAAGATTGGATGGCCAGAAATTTCATTCTACTCAATTCCGGCAAAACATGGGTAATAATTATTGGACCAAAAACCTCTAAAAATAAGATGAGAAAATATAATTTCACTCTTGATGGATGTAGTTACATCGTCATCTACAGCAAAGAAATTAGGTGTTATATTTGATACAATCTGTCCTTTGAAAATCACATTTCCAATGTTTGTAGAACAGCATTCTTCCACCTAAGAAATATTGCTAAGTTATGACACATGCTCTCTGTTGCTGATGCCAAAAAAATAATTAATGCATTCACCTCAAAACTAGATTATTGTAATGCATTACTGGGTGGATGTACTGCAAGTTCAATAAATAAATATAAATTGGTTCAAAATGCAGCTGCCAGAGTGCTGACTAGAACCAAGAAATATGATCATATTAGCCCCATTTTATCGTCGTTACATTGGCAACCTGTTATATTTCATATTGATTTTTAAATTCTATAAACTACATACAAAGCTTTGAATGGTCTAGCTCCACTGAATTTAAGTGACCTTCTGTCACATTCAACATGATCACAAAATTCTGTTCTGTTAATAATTACTAGAATATCAAAATACACAAAAGGAGGTAGATCCTTTTCCTATTTGGCTCCTAAACTATGGAATAGTTTCCCTAACACTGTTCAGGACACAGACACACTCGCTCAGTTTAAGTCTAGACTAAAGACTCATCTATTTAGCCAGGCATACACTTAATTTATCCATCAGTTCTCAATTAGGCTGTTTAGTTAGGTCTGCAAGAACTAGAAACATCCATCATGATCTATAACTCTGCATAAAATTTAATGGCATCTATGCTAATATTATTCTATTTGTTTCTATTCTATTTGTTTCAATGTCTCAACCTCAGGATTCAAAAGAATAGATGCAGGTTATTTGCATGTGGGTCAATACATTGTAGTCACTGTGCATAACCTGATACCACAGTGACCTGTTTTAATATTATGCTGTGTAAGATGTGACCCACTTTTTGACACTATTCATTCATAAAGGCAGATTAGGATTAGATTAAACACAGAGAATGAGATAGGTATGTCATACAGGAAATGTATAGCACGTTCACATCCACAAGGTTTCCTAGAGGTTTGAACTCACATTCGCAAAATCTTAATGAGGTCACAGTTAAATGTGTTAGGGACCAGATGAACAGTCAAAATAATATTTTCTCTGCCGGACTGCCGAGTTCTGCCGCATTTATCCCTCTTCTCGGCTGATTAGCCCAATTAGGGGCCGGGCGTGCATAGTGACGGGCCGGCCCCGCCCTCCTCTTTTTCACACTCCTCCCGCTTTGCCTCAGGTCGGGGAATCGGTTGCCCTGCTGTCAGGCTTTTCCCTCCTCTCTAGGGCTGGGGAGGGGGACGAGGGGAGGGAAAAACAAAACAAAAAAGAGGATAGGGAAAGGGCAAAGTGGAGTGACTGTGAGAGAGAGAAAGAGAAAACTTGCTCGCCGATTTACCAGACCCGCCGCCTGGTCCTACATCACTCCTCCGCCCTCTGACGATGACAGCTGCTCCTCCCCAGGTGGACCGGAGTGAGTCCTCTGACGCCTGGTGGATGGCATGCCCCTCCATGTTTTGGTGGTCAGTAGGGAATTCCTCCGCCCCTGGAAGCGGCTCCACCGTGTCCAGGCGGACGACAGCAACTCTTCCAACCCCCGGCGGATGGTCGTGGCTGCTCCTTTGGGTGGATGGCAGTGGCAAGGACTACATGACAGCGCATCCCTCCTCCTTCCCGGGCTTCAGCACCAAGGTAACAAGGTTAAGGTTGGGAATGGAGGAAGCTGGAACCGGCTGAACAGTCAAAACAATATTTAATAAGAACTTAAACAAAAAGAAACAACAAACACACATGGCAGCTGCATGTGGCTCTCTCTCTCCCAAACTGCTGCGTTCCGCCACATTTAGCCCTCTCCTCGGCTGATTTGCCCAATTGGGGGCCGGGCGTGCATAGCCCACCTTCCTCCTCATCACAATCATTAAAAAAAAAAAATGATGTTCAAACTTGAAAAAAAAGGAAGATAATCATCATTTAAAGTTAGGGCTACTAAACATTATATCTCTTTCAACTAAAGCACTAATTGTAAATTAAATGATTACAGATCATAGTTTGGATGCGCTCTGCTTGACTGAAACCTGGCTTAAACTGGATGAATATATTAGTTTAAATTAATCTACTCCCCCAGGTTATTGTTATAAACATGAGCCTCATCTGAAGGGTTATAAAGGTTATAAGGTTATACATTTAAGTCTTTTGTACTAATATGCTTAATGTGAAACCATTAAATATAAATAAAACATCTCTGTGGTCTTTTGCCCTTGCTACAGTATATAGATCACTCAGGCCTTCATTCTGATTTCCTTGGTGAATTTGCAAATGTTTTAGCAGATGTTGTAGTTACTGTAGATATAGCTTTAATTGTTGATGACTTCAACATTCACATAGATAATGAAAATGACACATTGGGATTAGCATTTATTGATATTCTTAACTATTAACAGGCCAGAATTTTGGCTAGAAAAACAAATTAATGCATTCATGACCTCAAAACTAGATTATTGTAATGCATTACTGGGTGGATGTACTGCAAGTTCAATAAATAAATATAAATTGGTTCAAAATGCAGCTCCCGGAGTGCTGACTAGAACCAAGAAATATGATCATATTAGCCCCATTTTATCGTCGTTACATTGGCAACCTTTTAAATTTCATATTGATTTTAAAATTGTATTAACTACATACAAAGCTTTGAATGGTCTAGCTCCACCGAATTTAAGTGACCTTCTGTCACATTCAATATGATCACAAAATTCTGTTCTGTTAATAGTTACTAGAATATCAAAATCCACAAAAGGAAGTAGATCCTTTTCGGCTCCTAAACTATGGAATAGTTTTCCTAACACTGTTCAGGACACAGACACACTCGCTCAGTTTAAGTCTAGACTAAAGACTCATCTATTTAGCCAGGCATACACCTAATTTATCCATCAGTTCTCAATTAGGCTGCTTTAGTTAGGTCTGCAAGAACTAGAAACATCCATCATGATCAATAACTCTGCATAAAATTGAATGGCGTCTATGCTAATATTATTCTATTGGTTCAATGTCTCAACCTCAGGATCCAAAAGAATATATGCAGGATATGTGCATGAGGGTCAATACATTGCAGTCACAGTGCATAATCTGATATCACAGTGACCTGTTTTAATATTATGCAGTGTAAGATGTGGCCCACTTTTCATGACACTCTTCATAATGGCAGATTAGGGTTAGATATGTACAGATAGGTATGTCATACAGGAAATGTATAACACGTTCACATCCACCAGTTTTCCTAGAAATTTGAATTCACATTTGCAAAATCTTAGAGGTCACAGTTAAATGTGTTGTCACATGTTCAGGCTTCAGACCTTTTGTTATGTTTTTTTCTTTTTAGGTTTAGGCTTTAAGAGAGACGAGTCTTTATGGCAAGGAAAAATGGAAAAGACTGAAAAAGAGAATAGAGGGAATACTCATAGTCAATTCTCTTATGAAGATGGCAGATTGATTGAAGATGGTGCCGGTGTGTGTGGCTTGCCATCAGTTGTTACCCAGTTTGTTTGTTTTTATGTGCTTAATATATCTTTTAATTCAGAATGTATCAATGACATTGGTGTACGATCGTCAAACCCTTCCCAATATTCAATTTACTACTGGTGAGCTCTTCAAACATGATCAGAGAGGACCATACTTTGACCCCCCTCCCTTTTTGGCGAATACACCTGCTTGTTTGTGCTGGATGCCATGTTCTCCACCTGGGAGGCAGCATCGCAGAAGATGAGGAAAGCGAAGTGGCATAGCTGTCGTGGCTTTGACGTTTTGTTTGTAACAGGAACTTAGTTAACTTTTCTGATTTAAGCCCTTTTTCTGAACTTGTACCCTCTGGCTGCAAGTTTTTTTTTAACTCACCCCAAGCCTCAAGTAGAGGGGGAGGACTGGTTAACATTTTGAAAAGTAGTTTATTCTGCCAGACTTTAAAGACTTCAGCTGTTTCAATTGGAACTGAAAAACCGCAGGTTTGCGGTGATCACAGTGGTGTATCAACCACCACAACTAAATGTAACGGGAGCCAGCTGGTAGATAGCTGTGCAGTGTGTAAACCTCACTCTCCTGACCTCAAGAGGTGCATGAGCGACTGATGCTAGAGGCTGTAGCCTTTAGCCTCCTTGTTAGAGCACCTGCCTCCCATGCCGGAGACTTAGGTTTGAGTCCCGTTCGGAGCGGGGCGAGCAGGACCGGATACATTGGTGCCGTGACCCGGATGGGAGTGAGGTTTAGGGGGTGAGTGTAACGGGAGCCAGCTGGTAGATAGCTGTGCAGTGTGTAAACCTCACTCTCCTGACCTCAAGAGGTGCACTAGCGACTGATGCTAGCCTCCTTGTTAGAGCACCCGCCTCCCATGCCGGAGACCTAGGTTCGAGTCCCGTTCGGAGCGGGGCAAGCAGGACCGGTTACATAAACAAAGACTTTATTAACAAGTTTTCAGACTTTTTAGGGGATATTATACCTAAGTTTGATAGATTTTTTTTAATTCATGGGATAATATACATGTTTGCTGTCCATCAAATTCAGTGGCTAAAGAATTTATCAGCCTTATTCATTCATTTGAACTTGCTCAACTGGTGAAAGGCTCCACAAGGTCACACACTTGATCACGTTTTGTTGCATGACTTGTCAGTCTATGTTGCCAAAATCTGTGATATTACTTTCTCTGATCATATGCCAGTAATGTTTACGGTTTCACTTTTACCTCAGATTGCCAATACTCAGATACCTGTTCGTTAGTCTCGCATGATAACTACTAGTGGTGATTTTTTTACCAGAGTTTGAAGAGGAGTGCAGAGGAGTGCCTTACCATGTTTAATTCTATTTGCACTGACATTTTAGATTCTGTTGTGCCTCTTAAGAAGGTCTGCAGAAGACCTGAAAGAAAATGTGAAAAAGATATGCTTCAGGTGTCATATGTAATATTAAGGGATGCCTTATCTTAATTTCAGAGAGTTGTCAGAGCAGCCAAGTCTAATTACCTCTCTGATATCATTGAAAACAATTGTCACAGACCTAAAACTGTTTTCAATACTTTGTTATAAATCCCCCGTTAGTGTTTTTCCTGTTGTGCTTAAATCTCTCTGTGAAAGTGTTAAGATTCTTTGCTGACAAGATAGCAGATATGTTCTGCTCATCTATCCTTACTGTGCACTGATGTGTTAAGCTAGTTTGCCCCATTTCACGTTCTTCCTTTCAAGAAATCGTTGGCCAGCTAAAGCCTACTGTTTTTCCTCTTGATTTTATTATTGCACGACTACTGTCGTGGACAACAGGATATGTACCAGATTATCTTAAACATGTAACTATACAATCTATTATGAAAAGGTCTAATCTAGACCCTACAGTTATGTTTTAGGCCTATTTCTAATCTCCCTTTTATTTGAAAATTATAGAGAAGATAGTCCTTCATCAACTACAGAGTTTTCTAATGAAAATAAGATATCTGAATTCTTTCAGTCGAGTTTTAGAACTCATCATAGTACTGAGTCTTCACTTTTAAAGGTTTTTAATGATATTTTATTAACTATTGATTCAGGTGATTATGCAATCCTTGTGCTGCGTTTGACACAGTGGACCATAGTGTTGTCATTTCTCACATGGCTTCCTCAAGGGTCCATTCTAGCTCCTATTTTGTTTTCCATGTATATGCTGCCTTTAGGTTCTGTTTTTAAGAAACATAGTATAGCCGTTCATTGTTATGTGGACAACACCCAAATATATTTGGCCTTGTGGCTTGGAACCTTACTGGACTGTTTATCTAATCTAAAATCTCTTATTTGATCTAAAATCCCAATTTTCAGTTTGGTGAATTATCTCCTTATTTTAAACCGTTGGTGAAAAACTTGGGTGTTTTATTCGATAGTACCCTTAAACTTGATAAACAAATAAATTCTTTAGTCAAATCTATCTTCTTCCGTTTACAAGTTTTGGCTAAAGTCAAGGCTTTTCTCTACTTCAAGGACTTTGAAAGGGTGATTTATGCTTTTATTTAAACTAGACTCAACTATTGCAATTATCTCTACATAGGAATAAGCCAATCATCTCTTGCAGTATTTTTTATACATTGTGTACGTCATGCTGCACTGATGAATTATGAATGTTTTTATATTTCAATTAACTTTAATATTGCATTGATTGTGCAGCACTTTGGTCAACTTTCGTTGTTTTAACTGTGCTATATAAATACATTGACATTGACAATTGTTGACATACAGTAATAGTGCAGAGCTGTGAAAGTAATGTGGAGTACATAGCTCATAATTATGTCTTGGAAGGATTTAATAAGAAATATTTTAGTTCATACTGAAAAAACTGACTTTTGATTGCAAAAATTGGTATCTCAGTAAATCTGGGCACAGTATGTGACATTGTCAGAGGGTATACCTCTGAAACACTAGAAGAGACACATGTGAGATTACATGGGTCTTTTTCTCTGGAGAAAAATATGAGAAGCAGGAGCCTCAAGCCAAAGTTTACATTTGCTCTCCATTGCTGTCTAGGAGAAACAATTGAGACTTTTCTTTCTTTTTCATGGGGATTACCTCATGAGTAATGGTTCATTCTAACTTTTCACACCATATTGTGTAATAACTTTTACACAGAACAGATGTTTTAATGTGTGTCCGTCACATAAAATTACACTGAGCAGTATAGGTGTTGCCTAATATTATGTAACATTTTAGACTGGATCAAGAAGGCTGCCACAGAATTCCAATGCTTAACATTATATCAGAGCTGACTGTGTAAACTTCTGTACATCTGTAAAGTATGTTAAACTAAGCATAGAGTGAGTTCCAGGGAAAAGCTGAATTGAGAAACACTATCACTCTATCCTAGAGTGTTGTTATGCCAAAATATAGATAAATAACACTATGTCAGCTGAAAATATTATGCCAAAAACCAAGCAGCTGATGCTGGAAATGTGTGAAATAAATTTTTATGGGTAAAATAGGTGTTTTTGTTATGAAATAAAGGTAAATAGTTACAAGAAAAAATGCTAAATATATTATTTTTTAGAAAATGCCAAATAACTTAATGATAAAAAGGGTTCAATGAATTTTCACTTTTTTAAAATAGTAGTTAAAGACACCCACTTTATATTAGTTGCATTTAACTGCTAGGTACTTAAGCATTTGATACAATGTACTAATTCTGTTCTTATGTGTTGTTGCATTGCATTTGCACTTAAAGAAGTGTATTTAACTACATATGTAGTTACACTGCTAACTGTACACCAAACGTAATCCTACCCCCTTATCCGAAACCCTAACACCTATCCTTAACCCTACTTCTCAACGTCCTACCCATAACTCAGCAGCAGCAAGTGTGACTCTTGTGAACATTAGGGGGTAGGATTACAATATGTAGTTACACAATAAATACATTCTATTGTATGTATTTTAATGTGATAACATTGTAAAAAAAAAACACCTTATATAAAGTAGGAATAAAAAGTTTTAACCCAAAAGAAATGAACAGTACTTTTGACAAACACGTTTAAAATCATGTTCACGCACATGAAATGACAACTCTTATCAATTCGGTATTGTAATTAAAGCTTTTTATATATATATATATATATATATATATATATATATTTTTATTTATTTATTTATTTATTTATTTTATATACATTTTTGCAAAATGATCGGTTCATTGCATGTATTGTAATAGTTCAGAGGTGAAATTTCCACTGTGCGTCACTAAACGCAAATTACAGATGAGGTTTTTTTTATGTTTTATCAACTTTAAATAAAAAAAAAATACTTCCCTACCCTAAACCTTAAGCCTAAACCTAATCAATAGTGTCATAAAACCAAATGTGAGATGAAAAACAAAATTGCTGGAGCACATATCATTTTGTGGTGCTTCAATGACACTTTCCTCTAATGTGTCAAATCACGAGCTCTGTTGGATTCGTATCCCGGTCCTTTGCATCACAAGTGCATCGCAAGTAGGCCTTTGCAATTTTCTATTAAATGGAGCTTAGAGTTAGTTTCAAAAGGCAAAGGGGAGTGTTGGCTAATGTACTTCCAGGGTCTCTAGAGGGTCTAGAGAGGAACAGGTGTAAGCCTCATCATCTCTACAGTCTGCACTACGATATACTGCCTCATTGAAACAACTGCCTGGATCATAGAAACACTCCTACTGCCTGTCAAGAGGAAGATATTAATCATCTACAATTTCAAAGGATTAAAGTACTGGACAGGCACACTTACACAAGAGGAATGAGGCTCATTTTTTGACATTATTTTAAAGATGGCTGTTTAATGAGCACAGCTGTCTCTGACTAGTCCTGACTAAACAAGTGGAAGACATTTGTGAAGGGCATTATGTCCTCATTACAGCTGTGCAGCTGTAGCATTCAGTACGATTCCAGAAATGTTTGGAATACTTAGTGGTTTTATTCTGGAGCCTTAAGTTAATATCAGTGATTTTTTCATTGGACTGGAGACTTGTTAACCAAACATTTGTTGTTATTCTTCAATGGATAAGCTGTAACTGAACAATGTCATACGAACTTGTCTTGCAGCTTAATCCTGCAGATTAATATCTGATATGAAATGAACTCACTCAAGGTCATATTAATAAAAGTTAGCTGTTGTTATTTATTTTCATTAAATATGTATTCATTTTAAATAATAAGGGCCATCTTATTAACCCCAAATGGACCATTAAATAATTGTGCCAAACATTTCATGGGAGCCCAATATTTGAAGAAAATATGTCTTGGAGAGTACTTTATTGTATTTATTTGCCTGGTTATATAAGCATGTTCTCTTTAAAAAAAAAAAAAAACACCAAAATCTTTTGGAAGTTTCTCTTTGTTTTCCCTATAGAAATAAATGAGTAACTCTGGTAAACAGGTTTTTCCGCCACGCTAAACCACAGAGCCAGTATATGACACATATCTTTACATAGATTTATAATAAGATCAGTGTTTACAAGTACTGTGTCACAACATTAACATTATTATAACAGTCACTGTATTAAATGCAATCAGTCAAAGTGGGGTACTTCCATCCTGCAAACAGTATCACTGGGATGCCCCACTCTAAATATAGAAAATGCTTAATAAAAATAAGTTGTACTTTGGACCTGACAGTTCTGGAATGGGCTAATGCAGGCAGAGGAGGATTAAAAGACTATTCTCTGTACTGGGATCAGTACCTTTCTTCATGTGGGTTACAGACAGGTTTAGTGTAATGAGATAAAAGGCTGTTTTTAGTACCGGTTTATCTGTTTAAAGAACAGGCTAGACCATTTTTAGTAACTGTTGGCTTGTGATTTCTATCTTTAGCTCATTCATTTTCCAAATGTAGGAACATTCCTGCCTGAAATATCTGTTCATGTTCCAAGCACACCAGGGTGTTTACTTTAGCATCAAAGCGAGAAAAGTGTTCATATGCTGCCTTTAGGGAAACTTTTATAATAGGGGTTTTCAAACTTTTTGAAGCCAACACTATTAAAAATAAAGGTTCCAAAAAGAATGTTTTGCAGCAATACCACAGAAGAGCTTTTTTTGGTTCCACAAATAACCTTTAGGTTTTTTCAGGCTAAATAAACTTTTTATACTACAACAAACCTTTTGTACAATGGGAAGGTTCCATGGATGTTAATATGTTGATAAAGGACCTTTATTTGTAAGAGTGAATGACCCTGATGATCCTGTTGCAAGGACTGCTCGGAGCTCAGGAATAAAGTGCCAAACTGTGAACTGTGAAAACGTGAAGATGAAGGATAACAGATAAATAGCAGCAATTATCTGCCATCTTTACATGTGGTGCTTGTCCAGCAAGCTGTATTCGTGCATGGTTTGAGGTCAAATTGAGGACAGTTAATTGTTATAGCCAAGGATCTGGGTTGCTAATACAAAGGTTGGAGGTCAAATCCCATGTAGCACTTGTCCCTAGGTTGCTCCAGGGAGGATGTCCATCCATACTTTTAGTGTAGTGTCAGTTTTTTAGAAATAATAGAAATCAAATAAAAATAGAATTTTGCTTAGAAAAATTATTTTGCCATACAAAATACTACAATTAGACCATTTCAATGAAGTTAAGAAGGCCTGAACTAATCATCTAATCCAATAAGATGGACAATAAGATGAATAAGTCCAGACTTCTATTCAAATAATGTTTTTCCTTTACACCCTATATATTTAAAGCACAATTTATAATGTAGTATCAATAGGACAGTCTTAACAATCTAAATGTGAGGTCACAGGGACCAGATTAATCATTTTCACTATTACCAGTGACACACTAAATGACACTGTAATGTCCTAATGAAAGTGGTTTGGGAGTGGGGTTGAAGAGGGGAGAGAAATGAACAGCCTTGTTGCTAAACCACAAGTACCTTATGGCTCAGACAAGCTCCTACTTAGTAAAAGGAAGGCCTTTACTCTTATTAACAAAGATTTAATTTCATTAAGTGCAGCTGATGCTTAGATAGCAGAATGATCAACAAGCTCCTTTGATAAAGTTCTGCCTTTGACCGACAGATGTCTGTGCCCGCAGCATTGCAAATGGGTCATGTGTAATTCCTTTGGGTCAACAAAGGGCACCTGATTACTTGGTATGCATGCTAGTTTAGATTTATTTTAGAATTTATTTTCAAATGTAAAAGAGCATATACTGACTATCATTCAAACATAAAAATATAGGACAAATAATTCACAGGAGTATGTTGTCTTAAAAGTGATGTTTTCGATTTAGTAACAGAGGCTTGTGCGCATCTTTTTAACTAGTAGTGGCAGATCCTGATCCATGGTGTAAGAAAGTAGTTTCATGCACAAGTGCGTTTTTAGTTTTTCCTCATTTTTGTTTTTTTATTTACTTGTTTGTTGAACTGATGTATACAAGCAATATCACACTCACAATTGTGCTATATGGCCCTAAATTAGCATGACTGTGATTACCTGCGGCCAATTCACAGCCATGTTGATGTAGGACCATACAGCACTCTTGCTTGTGTGAAATTGCTTTAATACCTATTTTTCATTTTTATGTCTTGATGTTGCTCCTGGTATACACAGGAATTCCCCTAAAAGTAAATACTCATATGCTTATCCCTGAGGGAACTGGTTTGAACTTTGCTTTCAATGAAACAACAGTAAATGTTTTTGCTTAAAATAAAATCAAGATTGTCTGGTCATTGACAAAGAAAGTGCAATATTCAATAGCTCTTTTGTCAAGATTTTAATGGCTTATGTTTGCCACCTGCACCACCAGGCACTGTCATGTACTGTGGCAGACACTGCAAACAGTTTGTCTATGTCATGGGACAGCCACTATTACTGTTTTTATGTTTAGGGTCCCAGATACCCTGATGACGATCATATGAATATAATAATAGTAATTCTGAAATAAACTTATTATTTGCCCTTTAACCTATTTTAATAAGTTTCTCTGACCTAATAAAACCCCGGCATGCAGATATAATCAAAGCTGTAGCCTCAATTTTACCACAGAGCATGCATGTGCATATCAGAATGTGAACGGTCCATTCTAGTAACTTTGTTTCTGTTCAGGGTCTTTTTGAACCTAGCAAAAACACATTAGAAAAATTCAATAAAAGGGACCAAAATAAACAACTGTCAGGAGTTTAACTTTACATTGTATATGTCAGTGAGAGAATGTTAGCATGTGAAATGTCACTGCATTTTTTCACATTTGACATCTGGGGTCTCTGAGACCCCAAACAGAGGATAACATTTTTCATGGAGGATTTTTGAAGTATCATATCGACATGAGGCTTAGGAAAATGCTTCTCCAAAAAAACTGGGTCAATCTCATCCATACTAGAACCTATGTCAGCCCATAATATGTAATGCCCTGACATTTGCAAAAACAAGTGCAGATCAGTTGCACCACCTGGGAGAGTAATTTTAAGACTTTATTATGACTCATCAAAATGAGATGTGTTAGCAGTGGAAGAGTAATACAACCTTGATCATGTTTCCAGCCCTAGGATTAATTGCAGTGCTGCATCAAGCATCAAGGAGAAAGTGCTGTACCATATCTGGCCTGATTATCTGATAAATCTGGGATCTCAGGCACATACAGTGAAAATCTGGGAGGGCAAAACAATAAATATACCATAAATATCTGTAATTCAGAGTTTTGGACCTACTTATCATCATCTGTCATCTGATTCAAGTCATCTGATGTCTGATTCTAATAGCTTTGTGTGGAAATTTAGCAAAAATGCTTAGTAATTCCATTTAGAAACAGAAATGTTTCATGGAAAGTAACCCGTTAAGGCATACCTTGGGTCTTAAGTGACCTGGGACCTCATTCCTCCATCCAATTTTAGTTATGCCCACACCTCTTTAGTATTCCTCAACCTTTTTCTTCTGAATAGTCTAACAAAAAAAGAAAAAAGGGCAAAATTACAAAATTGAAAAAAAAAAAAAAAAGACCTTTATAACTGCTTGATTACCAAAAGTGTATAGGGTCATAAAGACCCGAGACATGTAATATTGATACTTTTTTCACTTCCATAAATCATATTATTTAATATCTACTATATGTAAAGGGAGCCAGTTGGTAGGTGATAGCTGTGAATTGTATGTAAATCTCACTCCCCTGGCCTCAAACACGTACTAGCGACTGACACCAGGGGCTGAAGCTTTTAGCCTCTTTGTTAGTGTGCCCGCCTCCCATGCCGGCTGACAACAGTTCAAATCACGCTCTGAGTGGGTTGAGCAGGACCAGTTACATATATAAGTTTACTATCATAGAATTTATATTTCTTTGTTTATTTCAAGACAAATGAGTAATGTACATACAAATAACTACTATATCAAGTTGATTTTATGTGTGACAATGGTGAATTATCAGTATTCCACATGCATGTACACATTCATATTATACATGCTGTTTCTTCCTCAAGGTGGTGCTGTTGTTTTAGTGATTGACTTGCTATTTGATGAAGAAACAACATGGAAGTAAACTATAGCAAGTGTAACACATGAACAGTATGATTTGGCTATTGACATGTGGGTGTACTACTGAAATTATGTTCCATTTAGACTGAAAAAGTGCCTGAGAAAATACATATGTGTAGCTTATTTGTTATGTGTAGGTCAATATGTGATAAAGATCTCATTCAATTTTAATGTAGAGGTAATGAATCCTGTTCTATATTTGTTGCATCATATCTTTTATATTTGAAAAATAAATGCATAAAAATATGTCAGAATATATTTTATTCTATTACTTAGTATTTGTCTTGAAAATGTTTTCAAAATGTTAAACTATCTGGGCATTTTGTATATCTATTTGTGATAGATGTATGTGCCGGGTCGCTAAAGACCTGAGTATGTAAAAATGTTTGGTGAAACACAATTAAGGGTTAATAGTGCTATAATATAATTTTACGGTCACACTTTATATTAGTTGGCCTTCACTACTATGCACTAACATTAAATACATATGTGCGTATGCATACTTGATTCCAGTTATTGGTTGCACTTTACTATGAATCAAGTCGTAGAAGCCCCTCTTCCTGTCCTTTTCCAGAGGAGAAGGGGGAATACTCACGGGTTTGCATTTAAACACAAATTTATAATCCAGCAGTCAAACTCGCACGAGCAATACGAGGCAAAAATTGTATTCGCTTTGTATGTGAACGCACCATTAGAGTTAGGTTTTGGGGTAAGGGTTGGGTTAGGAGTAAAGTTAACAACAAATGTAATTAAATGCACTATTAAAAATACTATAAATGTAATTACAATGCAGTGACATGTATGTGCAGTATAAGTACATTGTATCAAATGGTTAAGTACATAGTAGTTTAGGCCAACTAATATAAAGTGGGTCCAATTTTACTTATTTTTTGCAGTCTATGCTAGAGAGTAACACAATGGAGCAGCTAATAGGCAGTAATTGGCCCTTTATGGCATGACAAATGACCTGGGTTTACATGCCCCGAGAACTGACAGATACAGTGTTAATGTGAGTGAGGGTTAATGTCAGAGGAGTTTGAGGTTAAGTTTAGGGTCGATCTAAGGATTTGGTCAATCTGCCCCTTGTACAACTCACACCATAAAGAGCAAGTGCTATTAGCCTATCTATTAACATGTTCCCCTTCAGTCACTCACTCAAAGTTGTCACTCTTGGGAGCCCCAAATCTTTGAGAAAAGGCCAATGAAAATTGGCGAGTGGAATTTGCATGCTTCAGGATTCATTCAGAGTTTTTCTTCGGAGCCGAGCGGTTGTGTATCAGCGAGCTGAATCCACTGCTGTTCCAATTCACCTCTAAAGAAGCATTTGCTGTTTGATATATGGCGCATTCCAGCGGCTTTCTCTCCATCTCTAATGGGTATATTTCCTCTATTAGAGCAAAAAGCCTTCGGGTGTGCCGGACCAGTCTGAGGCCGACGCGGAGCTGACCACCATGCTTGCCCCGGCCGCTGCGAGTTCTTGGGACTGGTTCTTGGGAGCGGCGCTTGCAGCCACGCACCCACCCCCCCAGTCCCCTTTTTCCCGGAGGTGCATGACAAGCTGACGAGGTAATGGAGTGCACCTTTCACTGCCCAAACCCAATCCTTCAGCTCGTCTGCTCTCACTACCCTTGACAGTGGGGCGGCACTAAAATAGCTGCACTAGGGTAGTTCTGATTCCGACGTGCAACAAGAACTGCGCTCGGCAACCGACCTCGCCCTCCATGTGACAAAATTCATGGTGCAGGCACTCTCGTGGTCCAGGAGTGCCACCTGTGGCTGAACTTGGTCGAGATGAGGGATGTGGAGATGAGGGATGTGGATTTCCTGAATGCACCCATCTACCAGGTTGGCTTTTTCGGTGACACCAACACAAATGCCTCCAAGTCAGGCTGGGCCGCTGTGTGCAACACAATCTTCTACAAGGCAGCTGTATACCCTGAAGTGGCGTGTATTCCCTAAGTGGTGTTTTTCCTGAAGCTAGGACCCCGAGAGATGCAGTAGTCTAAGTTTTTAGGGAAGGACGACTTTATCATTAGGTTCCTGAGAGGCACGAGGAGGTTGAATCCTCCTAGGCCATGCCTCTTCCCTCATGGGACCTCTCCTTTGTCCTCTGGACAAGAGGCTTGCCCACTGGATCATGAACGCCATTGTGCTGGTTTACCAGGCCCAGTCCGTGACCGCCCTTTCGGGTAATACGAGCACACTCTACAAGTAGTCTGGCCAATGGCACCTCTCTAGCAGACATCTGGGACCCTTAGTGTAGGGACCCTAGTGTCACTACATCGACACAATGTCGAATGAGTGACAGAATGGGAACGTCTCGGTTTCTGTCATAACCTCTGTTCCCTGATGGAGGGAACGAGATGTTGCGTCCCTCTTGCCACAATGCTGTAAGGCTGGTGCCAGTGAGTCTGGGCTACTCCTCGATAAAACAAAAGGCTCTCATGAGAATTCACACCTGAACCCTTTCTCGCATATGTAATAGCAACATCCGAGATGCAACAGACTGTGCAGCTAACACCTCCCTTCTAAAGACTCTTCATCTCACTCCTCCTCCTCACTTAAAGCTCACTAAAAAACCTATGAAATGTTAGGTATATTTACTGTTTTTACACACATGTTTAGTATCATTTAAAGTGTCTCAGTGCGCCTGGTAAGCTGATCTCATTCTCCCAGCCATAATGAAATGTGAAAAGAAGTTATAAAATATGTGAAATGTGGTGTGCCCCTTAAAGGTGTGCCCTTCCCCAGATCCCCCATACAAACTACCCCCTGTATGTAAATCTACAGGAAGCAAGAACCCATTCAATTGCAAAATCTGATCCCACAGTTGTGAACCCCTCAACAGGGGACCAAAATCTAATTATAATGACAGACACCACCATTTGGTAGGTTTATTGAATTATCTGGGTTTATAAGGAGAAGGGACGAAAGGTTCTGGGAGTCAGTAGTTAGACTTCCCACACGATCGCTGTGTGTAGTTCTTGTTGCCAGGTAAATGTGTCTATATATTACTCAATTTCTGAATTGTTGTTATTATGCTTGATTGATGATTTCACTCGATGAATTGGATTTTGAATTATTGTTCTATTTACCTGGTCAATAAATTGTAAACATTTGATTTATTCTGACTGACTCTGAAATTGCTTTTCCCAAACAGATTGAACGATTCGTATGTTACCGCAAGTCTGCGTCAGATTAGTGACGACTAATAATTGGCATCGATTCAAGTGTACTTGGTTTGCAAAGACAAAAAGGGAATTTCCGTTTAGAAGAGCAAACGCTGCTTGACCAATCTAAATTCGGGTGTCTAACCTCTGTTTTAATTTGACCTCTGTTTTAATTTGACGTTTCTCCAGATAAGTGTACGTGGGAAACCACGCATGGCCAATCCAAAGCTATTATAAGAGAAGTTATGTTGGTCAACTTACATCTGTAATAGTGGCCGTGACCTCTACTGAAGAAAACGTTAAGTTACATTCAAGTGTGTGCAATTCCATGGGGCTATACTGAAGTATCTTTGATTGTGTATACGTGAACGTAACCGATCTCAGGTATATAGCAATTACCTCTGTTTGATGATCAAATACTGGCCGCTTGTGATCGTGAGACCCGCGGTGTAGAGAAAAACACGCGAGGACCTCAAAGCGACATAGTTTCTTAATCTAAACGGGTAAAATATAATTAAAGGAGTTAAAAGAATAATCAAACATTCGCTCATTTTTAATGATGCTCAGATATCATTAAAAACCTTTTTCATTATTGGAGTCAGATGAAATAACGAGATAATACATAAGAGAAAATGTATTTCATTTAATCTTGTTGTGTTGCGTACAAGGAAAGACTATAACGCGCAGAGACCTTCACCCGTATTATTGGAGACCGTCATTGGACCGATAAACGGGCTTACAATGCTGTACTACCCACCGAAATGTACGGGACCTTGACTCGGCTCCACAGCACAAAACCTGAATGAATCCTGCATTCCAGCTCTCTTTTATACCAGTATGTCTGGGGGAGAGGCATGCAAATTCCACTAGCCAATTTTCATTGGCTTTTTCTCAAAGATTTGAAGGTGTATTGGGGCTCCCAAGAGTGACCCCTAGTGTCACTACATCATGTCTCGTTCCCTCCCAGACATTTTTTTTTAATTATTGTTTTTTTTTTTTTTTTGTCACGATCAAAGAATGAGATGAGAGAGTCAAGTCAAGTGTTTTTTATTGTTGTTCAACCATATACAGTTAGTACAGTACACAGTGAAACGAGACAACATTCCTCCAGGACCATGGTGCTACATAAAACAACATAGGACAAACACAGAACCCCATGAAACTACACAAACTAAATAACATACCTATATAAAGTGCAAGTGCAAACGTGTGCAAAAAGTAAGGTACAGTACAATAAATTACAAAAAATTTACAGGACAATAGGCACAGTGAGAGACCAGTACACATTATTGCAAAAAGATGACAGTTTCTAAAAATGCCAAATGTATACATAACATACTATGAGATGAGTGTTCTATGCACATAGAAGTTATTGAGGTAGCAGCCAGGTATAAAGTGACAATAATTAAAGTGCAACTCAGGACATGTGTGTGTGTGTGTGTCAGTTCAGACTCTGAGTATTGAGGAGTCTGATGGCTTGGGGGAAGAAGCTGTTACACAGTCTGGCCGTGAGGGCCCGAATGCTTCGGTACCTCTTGCCAGACGGTAGTAGTGTGAAGAGTTTGAGTGAGGGGTGTGTGGGGTCATCCACAATACTGGTTGCTTTGCTGATGCAGTGTTTTTTGTAAATGTCTTTGATGGAGAGAAGAGAGACCCCGATGATCTTCTCAGCTGTCCTCACTATGCTCTGCAGGGCTTTGCGGTCCGAAACGGTGCAAGTCCCAAACCAGGCAGTGATGCAGCTGCTCAGGATGCTCTCAATAGTCTCTCTATAGAATGTAGTGAGGATGGGGGGTGGGAGATGTGCTTTCCTCAGCCTTCGAAGAAAGTAGAGACGCTACTGGGCATTCTTGGTAATCGAGCTGGTGTTGAGGGTCTAGGTGAGGTTCTCCACCAGTTGACCACCAAGGAATTTGATGCTCTTGACGATCTCCACAGAGGAGCCGTCGAAGTTCAGTGGAGAGCGGTCACTCTGTGCTCTCATAAAATCAACAACCATCTCTTTTGTTTTGTCCACATTCAGAGACAGGTTGTTGGCTCTACACCAGTCCGTTAGCCGCTGCACCTCCTTTTCTGTATGCTGACTTGTCGTTCTTGCTGATGAGACCCACCACGGTCGTGTCATCGCCGAACTTAATGATGTGGTTCGAGCTGTGCATTGCTGCACAGTCGTGAGTCAGCCGAGTGAACAGCAGTGGACTGAGCACACAGCCATGGGGGGCCCCACTGCTCAGTGTGGTGGTGGTGGAGATGCTGTTCCCAATCCGGACTGACTGAGGTCTCCCAGTCAGGAAGTCCAGGATCCAGTTGCAAAGGGAGGTGTCCAGGCCCAGCAGATTCAGCTTTCCAATCAGGTGATGAGGAATTATTGTGTTGAATGCTGAGCTGAAGTCTATGAACAGCATGCAAACATATGAGTCCTTTTTATCTAGGTGGGCGAGGGCCAGATGGAGGGTGGTGGCGATGGCGTCGTCTGTTGAACGGTTTGGACGATATGCAAACTGCAGTGGGTCTAGTGAGGGGGGCAGCTGGGTCTTAATATGCCTCATGATGAGCCTCTCAAAGCACTTCATGATGCTGGGTGTGAGTGCGACAGGACGGTAGTCGTTAAGGCAGGACACTGAAGACTTCTTTGGCATAGGGACAATGGTGGTGGCCTTGAAGCAGGTTGGAACGATGACTCTGCTCAGAGAGATGTTGAAGATGTCGGTAAAAACATCTGCCAGCTGGTCTGCACATCCTCTGAGCACTCTGCCAGGAATGTTGTCTGGTCCAGCAGCTTTCCGTGAGTTGACGCTACGTAGAATTTTCCTCACATCAGCCGTGGTAAGACAGAGCACCTGGTCATTGGGAGGAGGGGTGGTCTTTCTTGCCACCACGTCGTTCTGTGCTTCAAACCTAGCGTAGAGGTTGTTCAGCGCATCTGGAAGGGAGGCATCTTTGTCAAATGCAACTGATGTTGTCCTGTAGTTGGTGATGGCCTGGATGCCCTGCCACATGCGCCTCGTGTCACCGCTCTCCTGGAAGTGACTGTGGATTCTCTGGGCGTGTGTGTGCTTTGCCTCTCTGATGGCCCGGGACAGTTTGGCCCTCACTGTTCTTAAGGCAGCCTTGTCGCCTGCTCTGAAGGCGGAGTCTCGGTTCCTCAGCAGCGTACGTACCTCCGCAGTTATCCACAGCTTCTGGTTTGAGCGTGTAGTGATGGTCTTGGAGAAGGTGACATCATCAATGCACTTGCTGATGTAGCTGGTCACTGATGCTGTGTATTCCTCCAAGTTGGTAGAGTCGCCATATGTTGCAGCCTCCCTAAACATGTGCCAGTCAGTACACTCAAAACAGTCCTGAAGAGCAGAGATGGCTCCTGCTGGCAAGGTTTTCACCTGCTTCTGGAGCAGTTTTGTGCATCTGACAAGCGGTCTGTATGCTGGAATTAGCATAACAGAGATGTGGTCTGAGTAGCTGAGGTGGGGGCGGGGCTCTGCCCGGTTCGCACCTGGGATGTTTGTGTAAACAAGATCAAGCGTGTTCGCCCCTCTCGTTGCAAAGTCCACATACTGATGGAATTTAGGGAGCACTGTCTTGAGATTCGCATGGTTGAAATCTCCGGTCACAATAAACAGTCTGTCTGGGTGAGCGTTCTGCAGTTCGCTCATAGCCCCATACAGTTCACAGAGCGCTTCCTTGGTGTTAGCGCTGGGGGGAATGTAAACTCTGGTTATAATAACAGTAGTGAATTCCCGTAGTAAATAAAAAGGTCTGCATCTAACAGTCACAAGCTCCACCAGTGATGAGCAATAACTAGAGACTACAGAGTTATTGCACCATTCCGTGTTGATGTTAACACACAAGCCACCTCCGTGAGTCTTACCGCATAGAGCTGCATTTCTGTCGGCAAAAAACAAGGCGACGCGTCAGGTGACGCCGAGGACTGGAGGCCTGGTCTCCGCATCAAGCCAAGTTCAAGTAGCAACTCCTGCAGATCGTCATGCAGCTTGGATGTTGCATGAATCTTATATTTTAACAGTGTCTGGCGATGGTAGACATGAACACCGGTTGCTCCGATGTCCATGTGCTGTAAAAGTCGGGCTAAGTGACAAAAATAGCACAATTGTGGATCAGGAGTGGCTGCTGCGTGCTACCGCGCCGCCATCTTGGATCATCCAGAGATGAAGATAAAGCAAAAAGCACCAACACCAATGTTAATCTAACTGTAGGGGGTTCATGGTTGCCAAGCAAAGTATATATAATATATTAATATATTATGTATGGTGTGTTAATCAGCGTTTTGTGACTTTGAACGCAACTTATATGATTTAGCATCAGAATTTTAAACAGAATTTGCTAAAACTCACCATTTTCCTTGAAAAGAGCACTTCAGTTATGTGAAGAATGTGACATAATGACTCAGAGATACCAACCCTGTATGCAAGTGAGGTGTTTGAGTGTGTATGAGTGTGTGTGTGAAAGGTGAGGGTGAGAATCTGTGTATAAGGGGTCTTTCTGTGTCAGGGTTCCTCTTGACATCTTGGTTTCCTGTGTGTACTGACAAGCCCCTTTCTCTGTCACATTGTATGTTTCCAGGAAAGTAGAAACTTGCTAAATTCTTGTTTCTCTCTGTGCTCAGAAATGTATCCATTACAGCCTGGGAAACCATGCAGCGATCAATATATATTATGAAACAGAATAGTGCTGACATTATCGGTCCATCTCATTTGCCAGTAACTGTAAACTGTGTTATGTCATGATTTTATGCTTTTGGACTCTAGTACATGAACAAGATTAATACAGTCATTATCACTTCTAAATAATGCTATGATATTTGCTAATTTTCTAGATGCACTGATGCATTTAACAAACACAATATTCTTCTTGATTCAGTGACAATGATAAAATTCTAAATCTAAAACACACTTCAAATCCATAATTCGAGCAATGAGATTTTTTTTTTTTACAAAAATAATTAAGAATAAGAATGATTATGTTTTACACTTTGAACAAAATGGCCCTATGTTCTTTCAGAAATACATATCCTTGAATGCTAGTGACAAAGCATACTCATTATTTTTAGGACTTCTTCAAACATAATTTATTTAGGTGCATTTGTGCAAAGCCCATATTGATTTAATTGTGCAATGTTCTGCTTTTAAACTGTATGTGTTTTGCAGGTTGGCAACAGTGGTTTCTTAGATGTTAGAATTGGACTGTTATGGTAAACATGACATTTCAGCTTATTTAAATCACACATTATCACCATTTTCTGTGGTAAATATAGGGGTATCACTAGCTCTAATGTTATGATGTTTACCACAATGACTCAGATCATGGGGTTTCCATAAGGACAATACAATGCAATATTCTGAATCCATAGTGATAAACACTGACACAAGGGCTCCTCACATGAACTCACTCAAATGACCATGTGGATTAAGTGGTCAAGTTTTAAGGAGAGCAAAGGTTGATATTCTGAGCAGTATAGACACTACACTCTTTATGTCCCTTTTAAGGTGACTCATTATTTCTCAGGATGGATGATGTGATCTAGTATGTTAGCCTCAAAAACAGAAGCCCCAAACAGTCATCACACTAGACTAGTGTTTTAAAAGTGAAATAGATCAGAAAATAGATCAAGTGGACTCCATATGTCTGAAACAACTAGTAAAAAACACTTCTTCTTTGCTAAATGTAATGCAGTTTTTCCATTACCAATTATAACGTAAACATAACAATTTAAGTGTAAAGTGGAATTAAAAAATTTACTTAAAAGTCAGAATTTCTTAGGACTATTTGGTTGGTCCCCCTTTTGCTTTAATGCAGATTCAAAACCCTCTCCATGTTATCCCAGCACTATTTGAGAATATTCAGAATGATCACACTAAGAATACTTTAAATGTAGGTCAAACGTTTTGCAGCCAAATCTGGAAGTGTAGTTCAGGTGACATCACAGGATGGCGCCAAAGTGAGTTATTAACCTTGCACTCTTACCCAAACCCCAACCCTAAACCTAACAGTCAGTGGACTAAAAAAATTATTTTACAGTGATTTTACAATGCAACCTCCAAATAACACTTAAGTTTACATGAACATGATTCTTGATACTTCCTTGTTTTCACTGGGCCAGAACCCATGTGTGTCCCATCAGTAGCACCTCAAGGAAATGTATATACCTTTGAATTCATGCAAAAACTGTCTGATAGGGGATTAAGCTTCTAAGTATTTGAGGAGAATGGGGTTGATTTAAGGGCACATGAACATTCCAAAGCCGCAAGTCGATTTCCATTGTGACCATGATGGAATATTCCAAAAATTTATTGAGTGCTTCAATGGAAGCAAGAAAATCTGACCTTTTGTTCAAAGGTGTTAACATAGTCAGTGCCACAAACTTTAAAAAGTGGCCTAGAAACAGTGAAGAATCTTTCATATTTTATTAATTTTGTCAAAACATTCCTTTGTTGATTTATATATTAGATTTTTTTCAAGTAGAAATTATATTATATATTTTTTGTGTGGTCTCAGACCACTGTACATGCAATTGTCATTTGTATCACATGTATTTTTTCCATGTATTAGATTTCAAACAGGTGTAATTGCCTACAGTGCTAAATGTCTCTATGTATTACAGCTGTAGCAACACTGCTGTCCTCTAAACAAAGAGCAGCTTGGTTGTTGACATGGTTGAGTCATCTATGCTCCTGCACAGGAGCGAGGGTGGGAAAATTTCCATCAGAGGGGATTCAAATGTCTATAACCTGTTGACCAAGCAGGAAGCCAACCGGCATCTTTTGATTTACACATACAGCACTAAATATGTATTAAGTGTCAAGTGGCATGGGACTCTCCCATCTATTACATCTAATCCAATCAACATCAAGGTCAGGTTTCCAGAGTAAAAATACATTTGTGTACATATACATTCATGAAAGTATATTTAACATTTTCTTAAAAGGATATTTGTGCAGTACTGGCCTACATCAGCCAAACCTCCCACAAGCTGACCCTGGGAGATTGCTTTACAGCTGCACTTCCCAGCTTTTATGTAAGCTGTCTAGTGAGAAGAATATTGACTTAGACATTAGAGGAAGCGTTGGAGTTGCTGGAAATAATATTGTCTGCATGAATTGAAAGCATGAGGTGCACAAGTGTGTACCTCGACTGTTTATTGGCAGTTGTGCAGAAAAATTATTTTAACTACATTTTCTTAGAATACAACTCCTATAGTGATCTCTATTGATTTCAAAAGGTTGACAAAAGCACCTGTCAGTTGTCAATATGTATTAAGTATTTGCCAGGACAGTCTTTGCTACAGTCAAGTACCTTCCTACTAAACTGCCTTTGTCAGTATAATAATTTTCACTGTGTCAACTTGCATCAAAATTATTCTTTTGGGATGCTTTTCATAATTTACAACATATTAAAATACTTAACATCAAAGCACCCGAAGACTGACAAAGCACATATCTAAGAGATATAACGGGATTACAAATTTAAAATACAAAATATAAGTAACTGTATTCCACTACAGTTACAATTTAAATGATTGGTAATTAGAATACAGTTACATTAAAAAAGTATTTGATTACTGAACAGATTAATTTGCATTTTATTGTAATTTGTTTAATTTAATATTTAGTGCATTCAGATGAAAAACATTTATACATATAAATGATGTGATCCAAAGTGCATTTGAACAGTGGTGAAACACATTCTTATGATGTGTTACATTCATACGAGCAGACAGAGAGTACGTTTGAAGTTAGTTTGGAGCAGAAGAAATAGAAATATTCCTTGTGTAAATTGTTAGTTTTACGATAAGCTAAAATGCTATTTATAGCCATTTTACATGCACATGTTACCAGGCATGATCATATTTTTTTATCAAGAAAATTCTCGATGGATCATAATTTCTTTTTCTAGCAAGACCTTTGATATTAGGGGGGGAAATCGTATTCTTGATAATAATTTTTTTATTGTTTTCCTGTAAAAATATCTAAAAATCCTTAAAACAGGATCAATTTGCTTCATCTTGTTTTAGAAACAACGCTGCATAAGATATTTATGTTTTTCAGAGAATGTATTTTTAACATGTGTATTTTGTCTTACTGTAGTGGCAGATTTTTTATAGTCAAAACAAGTGAACAAATCGACCAGTGCTGAAGAAGTAATCCAAAGTATTTAGAATACATTTCTGACCTTGAGTAATCTACAGGAATACATTACACATTACATTTTACAGCATGCATTTTGTAATCTGTAGTGGAATACATTTCAAAAGTAACCCTCCCAGCCCTGTTTATAAGGCAGTATGAAAACCAGAGCAACAGAAATGAGGGCTAAAGCACTGTTATGATTCTATTGTCACCAAAGTTGGTGGGATGACTTGTGCTTTGGCCATGCTTACAGCACCTGGTGGTCATGTGGGTCGGGATCTGTTAGGGCATGTGGTGATTACAAAGGCAACAGCAGTTCATCTCTCCCTTACAGAAGATGAATCACTCATGACTCATACTGACTCATACTGAGAATGGCTGTCTACCACCTTCTACTGGCCATAGAGTGCACCTGCACCTACTGTAAGGTATAACTGATGCTCATGCATTCTAAAGGGGTTTTCCTTCTCTGTCTGTCTTTCTCATCAGCAAAACGTGTTTTAGTCTCTCTCTCTCTCTCATCAACATCAAATATGTGCCTAATATATATATATATATATATATATATATATATATATATATATATATATATATATATATATATATATATATATATATATATAATTATGTGAAAAGAATTTCACTGCATATATGCAAAAAACATTATGTATAATGTGTGACCATGATAAAGGCTTCTATTCTATTATATTCTATGGTATGTCTTGTGAGTTTAAAACATTGTCTATGCACTGTCTGCATGCAATATGGGAATATAATGCCATCTAAAATCGAAAATTAAATGCACATCTCTGAAAAAGAAAAACCTAACAAACAAACAAAAATAGAACAAGGACGTATTTGCAACAAATTTGGGAGCATTCTACTATCCAAAATACAAAAACAGCCACACTTGCAAATCAACATTAGGAATTACACTTGATGAATATGTTTTTCATTTATGCAAAAAAAAGAAATCTGTAAATAATTATTGAGAATCTTTGGATGGAGGTTAAAGCATCTGTTGTAATGAAAATTTTACTGGAAGAAATGCACTGTATGTATGGAGAATTCCGGTTTAAGTGGAGTTCTTCCTGAAGACTGGTGTAACAGTTCACCATCACACGCTTTCCCAGCAGCCCCCATTTATCACCCTGCCTACAGGCTGAAGTGCCTGGATGATCACTCAGCTTCCTGTTTCCCGGCAACAAGCATCTCAGTTCTGAGCCTCCTCCCTACCTCCCGAAATGTAATATATATATATATATATATATATATATATATATATATATATATATATATATATATATATATATATATATATATATATATATATATCACGTGCAATCTTCATAAATAAATGAAAACCGAATTAATACATATCTAATTACACATAATAATTGTTTTAATAGACATTTTAATGTTAACTGTACATTCCACAAGACAAAATAATAACTGAATTTACAGAGGTACTCATACACAGCAATTACAAAAGGTGCAAAACATTCATTGATGCTCAAGAAGGCAACACACTGTATTAAGAACCAAGAGGATATCAACTTTTGAAAGGACGATTTCTGTAGATTGTTATTATTTAGAATTTTGGGACCTTTTTGTGGCCCCAAAAAGTATTTTGAGCTGAACTTAAAAGTGCATGAATTCCTTTGCATTTGAGAATATATCATCAAACCAATTTGCATTTATTGGAAATAAAGATAACATAAGCACACTTTTCAAGCAGAATATTTAACAAAAAGAAGCTTGTTACATTTTAATTATAAAATGATTTAAAATGATTTTGCTAAAAGTAACAAGAATCCCGTGTACAGTATTTTTGCACTTGATCCAAATGCTAAAAATGTTATGCTATCAAATATCCAAAGATATAAACTTTTTTAGTTTGTTTACTTGCATAATAATACAATGACGCAAACAATGCAAATGTAAACAAATCATAATGAATAGGTAACGGCAAGCTCTGATTGCAACTGAATGGGGAGAAGGGGTAATCTGGATTTTGAGGGAAAGGACATAGCTGAATGACTCTTGAATCAAGCCCTTGATGAATTCAACTGAACTTGTCTCTTGAATTTCCATTTTACAGTATTATAAAACCAAACTACTTCATGGAAATGCCCTTGGTTTGGGATGTTCTGGAAATAAATGGCTGCTAATGTAATGTAGCAAAACTTCAATAATTATGTTCCGTTAAAATTATAATGTCCACTTGTGCATATTAACTACACCCACAATACGCATCCAATTATTCAGTATCAGTAATATTACATGGATTATTACATGGTCATGTTTCTACTAAGATCGGTAGCCTATTTCTCTGTTATAACGTGGATTTGAGATATTTGTAACCATTACGTGACTGGCAAGTACATTGAAAACTGATAATTAATATGAGTAGCATATGGCCTTATTCACTTGTACTAAGGCATTGTAACCACCAGGTGTCGCTGCAGTAATAATTAAGCCAAAGCTGTTTTTGTTTTGATGCGGATATTCCGCATCAATTTTAAAGAATTTTAATACAAACATTACATTTTGAAAGCACTTTCTATGGTCTTATTAGGTCTGAATGTTTGGTGTTACGCTGTAAGACAAGTAAGACACTTATGTGCCACTTTTAAACGACTGTAAGGAGATGGACTATTGAAGCAGAGCTGGAACTACAAGCCTGCTTTGACTGCACTGATTGGAGTGTTTTTGAAGCTGCAGACCTGGACGAGCTCACAGATACTGTTACATCATACATCAGTTTCTGTGAGGATATGTGCATCCCTACTAGGACATTTTTATCATTCAACAATCATAAACCATGTTTCACAGGAAAACTCAGACAGCTTCGTCATGCCAAAGAGGAGGCTTACAGGGGTGCGGATAGAGTCTTGTATAATCAGGCCAGGAACACACTGAATAGGGAAATCAGAGTAGCTAAAAGAAGCTACTCTGAGAAGCTGAAAAACAAGTTTTCAGGACGTGATGCAATTTTAGAGAATTTATCACAAGTTTTCAGCTAACGACCCTGCATCAGTGTGGAGTGGCCTGAAACAACTTACTAATTACAGGACTCCTACCCCCAACCCTGTGGCGGACCAACGACTGGCTGATGACCTGAATGTGTTTTATTGTAGATTTGAAAGGCCCAATTTCACACCCCACATGCACTCGGACCTTCATTTCACACAACCATTAACACCTCCTACAACCCCCCTCCTACCCCCTCCTGCTACACTACCTGCACTCAAGATCTGTGAGGACGATGTGTGCCGTGTCTTTCGGAAGTGGATTACCAGCTTTCTGACGGACAGGCAGCAGCTTGTGAGGCAGGGAAAATTAACTTCCACCACCTGTACCATCAGCACTGGTGCCCCCCAGGGATGTGTGCTCTCCCCACTACTCTTATACATGTACACCAATGACTGCACCACCAAGGACCCCTCTGTCAAGCTCCTGAAGTTTGCAGACGACACCACTGTCATCGGCCTTATCCGAAATGATGATGAGTCTGCATATAGAAAGGAGGTTGAACGGCTGGCTTTCTGGTGCAGTCAAAACAACCTGGAGCTGAACACGCACAAAACGGTGGAGATGATTGTGGACTTTAGGAGGAACACCCCATCATCCTTCGCCAGCTGAGGAAGTTCAACCTGCCACCAGTGCTCCTGAAACAGTTCTACACAGCAGTCATTGAGTCTGTCCTCTGCACTTCAATAACTGTCTGGTTTGGTGCAGCTGCGAAATCAGACATCAGAAGACTACAAAGGACAGTTCGGTCTGCTGAGAGGATTATTGGTTGCCCCTGCCCCCCCTTCAAGAACTATACACTTCCAGAGTGAGGAAAAAGGCTGGTAAAATCACTCTGGACACCACTCACCCTGCCCACTACCTTTTTGAACTGTTACCTTCTGGCCGGCGCTTCAGAGCTCTGAACACCAGAACCGTCAGACACAGGAACAGTTTTTTCCCTCAGGCCATCCATCTAATGAACAATTAAATTGCCCCATTGACCAATAATGAGCACAGTTTAATTTTTAATTTTAATTTATATTATCCAACATATCCACTTCTGCCATTACTTACATTGCTCTGTACATAATATACTGTTTTTTGTTCTTTATATACAGATTGTATTAGATTTGCACTACGTGTGTGTATGTGGGTATGTATGAAGGTGAGTGTATGTACGTATATGTATAATTATTTATTTTGTGTTCTTTTTTGTTTTTAATTACCTATGTCTTGCTGCTGTTTTTGGTATTGTTTGTATTGTTGTAGACTGGAAGCTCCTGTCACCTAGACAAATTCCTTGTATGTGTAAGCATACTTGGCAATAAAGTTGATTCTGATTCTGATTTAACATTCGGCTACAAAGTACAGCAGGCATATATATTGCACCATGTCGTTTCCAAAACAGTGTTTGACTGCTTCTAGCAATAAAATTAATAGAGAAAATTCTTCAAGAGAAAATAAAAACTTAATTTCAGTTTTACTTTACCTACCTTCACAAGCCTGCGTGTCATGCTCGGTAGTACAGGTTACAACAAGTTTCTTTGCCACGGATATCAAAATACAAGTCCATCCATGAACATGAACAGCGCTCTTATGGGCAGAATGTATCCGTTGAAAAATAATTTGTTGATAAACTGTAAAACATAAATAAATAAAAAATAAATACTTTTGCATGTGTGTTATTTTCCTACAAGCGTGCTCTTAAATGCGTTGGTGTGAATTGGCAAAGCAGAATAGTGTATTACTATTATTATTTATTTATTGTTATTTTTTGTTGACTATTAATTTGAAAGTCAAATGAATGAGCCAATAAGGACCTTTGGATATTTCATTTATTGACCACTGTGCAGAAATATATCTACATTTGTCAACAAAACACAATTGGTAATAAACAGATGAAATAAATAAATAATGGCATTTAAAATGGCAACAGAAATAAAGACTATCGCTATTATCACTAATGGCGTTGTGTTGTGTGCATGCTGTTGATTACATCATCTAAATGGGCTGTCTAAATGTTGTTCCTCACTGGTTTAATAAAGTGCTAAATCTATCACTTTCTAACATACAATGCAATTTTCCACCATTGCCTGAATAATTTAAAAAATGACAGTTTTCTAATGAAATATTACATTTTAAATATAGGCATACACGTTTAATCAGTCATTATAAATTCTTAAAATATGAATAGCATGTTTTATATACATTTGTATAAATCTCAATACTGTCTTCTTTCAATTAATTTTTCAATAGCAGATCTTCATAAAACCAGAAATTTAGAATACTGTGAAACACTCAAAAGAATATGATAAATAACCATTCAATTCAGATGAAAAGATTAGTGAGCTCTTTTATATATTGAAAATGTGTAGGTTTTCCTGTCACGTAGAGTTAAAAGTTGCTTTTCAGCTGATTTAAACATGTAAATAGATATAATACTCCATGAACACAATATAGAAAGCAGTTGCCATGTACAACACAGTGAATCTTCAGCTAAATAAACTCTTCAGTTTATTAGACTTTCTCCAAAAAAGAAGGTTCCTGACATTAAGCTGTTATCAGCAGTTCTGATCAATAAGCATCATTTGTTTTAAAGACATGACCAACCATTTTCAAATTTGCTTTTCCTTGCCAGCATGCATTCTCCATGCAAGTGCATTTTCATTCTCTCAAGGGGCTAAAGACAATGAATTTGAGATACTATTGTATTGCAAGAGAAAATTTGAAGGTTTCCTAAATGTTATATCACCACTGGAACATAAAGAACTATCACAATAAATATAGTCATAAAAAAACAGTTCAGTCAATGCATAAGATTTTAAGACAATGCATATGTGCTCATATCTCCTATTTAGTACTATACATAACTATTTATCCCACAGGCAACTCTTATTAATTTTAGTATTTAGTGGCAGACAGAAAAATATATATATATAAATAAAGTCTCACTATTAAAATACATATCTTAGTATACACAGCATATGCTTGATAATACTGGATGCATAGGCTTATATAATGTCATCTAAAAGGTGTGGTGCATCAACCCAATCCAGCATTCTTGGTTCAGATGCTGCCATGATCATACACATGAACTGTTTTCCTGTTCTCTTGTCTATGGGATAGATAGTGGTAGGAGTGAATCTTTTGTTGCTCTCAACAAACTCACAAAGCTGGGTGTATATTTGTGGGAACTCGTGGCGAAGAAAGACCCCTCTGGTACGAAGTTCCCTTTGTATGTTAATGAAACAAATCTCTCTTGCCTTCCTGCCTTCTTGGCCCTCCTTGTTGATTTCTGATGTCCCAGGAGGCGGAGTGAGAATTAGTGTCTCCATTTCACATTCTTTCTTAAAGATTTTCTTATCTGGGCTTGATGAGGCTAATGAGACCTTGGCATATTTGCGAACTGTATGTGTTTGCAATTTGGGTGAAGGAATTTTAGGCACTAGGTCTCCAACAGCTATGGATACATTCAAGAGGAAACATTCAGTTGGGTCATACTGCTTGCCTGCATCCTGCAAATCTTTGCAGTATTCCCCAAGGTTGTCTTTGAAACTGTCTAGCTCTCTAAGGGACAGATATGTCGGAGAGATCATAAGGCTCTCAAGACCAACCTGGAGAAAGTTATCTGCAGTCCCTGGGTTCGGAAAACCCAGGAACAGAACTCCTCTGCCACGGGACAGATACCCCACCCTAGCAATGCGTGAAAAGGCTTTATGAATTTCAGAGTTCTCTCGACAGTGTTTTAGTATATGCCTGCAAATGCTACTGATGCGACCATAAAGACAGCTTTCTTTATGTATGTCCCAGTCTTCTCGTCTACAGTTTCTGGAACAATAGTATGTATAACAGCTGTGGCAAGACTTGAAGTACAAGCAAGCATTGAAACTAGTGTCTTTGCGTACGCATTTCCTGTTGGAGCACACCATTGTGTCATCCTCATCTGTCATGTTGTTCAAAGAGATATCCTCAACGCTCCTCTGAAACCCCTCACAACCACTATCTGGGTCTTTAAGTGTATCTGGGCTGGTCTTTGAAGAGCCTGTGTTCAAAAGTCCTGAATCCTCTTGATCTGTTTCCATCTTCCCTTCTTTTGTGCCATCATCTTCAATCAATTGTTTGAGTTGGTCTATCAAATCCGTGCTTGGTTGCCTGCTATTTTGAGGTTTGTAATCAATGACTAAGTCAGCGAGCAGCTCGTCAAGCTGTTCAAGGCTTTGCTGCAGTGAATAATTATTATTTGTTCTCACTGTGGGTTCAGGTGGGTTCGAAGTTCTCTGTAAATTAGTTGTGTTTGCACTTTGTGATCTGTTAGATACCCCATTTCTCTTGCTGCTGTTCACTGCATGGATTTCATTATCAGTAATTGTAATCTCTGGGGTGACAAACCAGTGGTGCCCGGCACTGTTTTGTCTTTCACTAGCACATTTCTCCAGACAGTTTTCAGAGAGTGATAATGCAGCATAACGTCTGGGTGAACTAGAAAGGTTCAAAATAACTGATTGTTGACTATTATTAGGAGGAACTCCTGGCCTCCCATGATGGGGAAGGTTCTCATAACTCCTGCCTCGTGAAACACCATGTTCTCTGTCCATGTGAGGGATAAGTATGTTGTCCCAAGATTTTGAGTAGTTCCTGACATCTGCGCCTAAACGGCTTGGCCCAGTAAAGTCATTGGGGTACCAGGGGCTTAACGATGGGACTCGCTGAGGGGTTGCCTGTGAGGATGCATACTGACTGGAATATGTAGCAATACTTGACCGGTGCCAGTCATCTGAAAAGACCTGGGACATACGTGGGCGGCGGCGTCCCTCTGTATGGTATGTTCGCATAGGAACGTGTAAATCTGCTGGGTGATGGCAAGGCCGTGTATATAACATCTTTGAAGGGTCAGAGGGAAAGGTATATGCTCTTGGATCCTCCTGATAGTATGTTTCAGTCTGAGGGGTAGATATGAAGTATGGCCCTGGCTCACTCACTGAATATGGTCTATTGTAGTATGCATCCATGGGTTCACGGTGAGTATCGCCATAGTATGAACGCACAGGCAAAGTATGAACCCAGCGAGTCCTTGGGTCAGGAACATACTGATTACTGAGAGAGGGATTTTGGCTGGTACTGCTATTAATACTGTATTGGTCATCCTGATAATATGTTCTACTGGGTGGCTGAGCTGGATATCTGCAAGGATCATCTGTGTAGAAGAACTTGGTTGGAATGTTTGGGTTAGACAGGGTTCTGTACTCCCTTGGGTCTCTAGGGGAAGTCCTTTCAAAAGGGACCTCTCCAGGCTGAATGTAACTACTGTACATGGTGTTTGAATACTGATGTGCTGGCCTGTAATCCATGCTGTAACACTCACTAGGAGTAGGCGTTCTGGAGGTGGGCATCTGACTTGAAAAAGAAAGGTTCCTGATCCCTGATGCAGAGGAGAGCTGCCAGGGAACATTACTTCTATGAGTAGACATCTTTCTTGCAGTGTGCTGGAGAACTGAGGCATCTGGCTTAATATCGACACGGCACTTGACATGGGGAGTGTTAGCTTGTGTTTCCTTCTCCTGTTTATTCTCCTCAAAACATTCAGAAACATACAGTGGCGTATGAGGTTGTAGCTTGATAGGATGAACCTCGTTAACCAAAGCTTTGTTTATTGAATGAGAGGTTTCTCGGTTTGGCAAACCTTCAGGTCTCTTCTGGGGGTCCACTGGCGATCGACGCCTCATGGTTGCAGGTAGAGAGACTGTGATGGGTACAGGGGTCAAGGTGGCTCTAACTCTTGGAGCACTTTTTGAGCGAGGCTTACCATGAACACTAGTCCTTGCTGTGTCATTGCCTTTGTCTGTGCTAATTTGTTGCTGGAAGAGTCTTGAATTGAACAGATCCGGAGAGGAATAACGTAAGTGTCCCCACTGTCCAATGCCATTCCACACTACATCCTTATTTATTGTTTGCTGATCAGACCGGTAAGGATACTCCATGGATGAGGAAAAAGTCTTTGGCTCATCCAAAGACTCAATAAAATCAAAGCTACGGCAATGTCTTTTGTTTATGGTTTCAAAGTTTTGATCCAGTGGGCCAACCATTTGAGAATCACATTGTTTAGAAGATACAGAATACTGTGAGAGCCCAGAGTTAGGGCTAATTTTTATGTCTTGATACAAAGTTGATGTTAATATATCAGGGGAATCTGTACGTGTCATCCTAAATGGACCCCTTTATTTTTTTCCCCTCAGTTGGTGTCTCCTAGAGAATTAAAACAGTCTTATTAGTCATACATTTCCTTCAATCCATCAATTTAAATATATGCATAGAAGAATCTAATTTAAAGTAAATTGCACATTTGGGCCATAATTGAAAACAACCAACAAATCCCTAGAAAATTATATAATAATTTAAAAAGGAGATGGAACTGAGATATTTATGACTTATCATTGGATTTGCAAGATGCTTAACAGGCATTCCTTTAAAAATGGTCTTGAAGACCACTATTATACTCTTACGTACAAATTTGAACACAATAAATTATAGATATCATTCATGTACTTATCTGCCAATCTAAAAGAGAAAATAAAAATGTAAATTCAAAAAGAGATGCTCGAGAAGCTAGATATTTATTTTATAAGCTCATGTTTGGAGGATATCCTTTTTGTATTAACCAAGTATTCATCGTGTTTTTAAATAAATAGAAGTATATTTATAATCAGAGAGAGGCACGCGGAAGCAATGACTTTAAAAGTCAGTTAAAACAACAAGTCCTTCGTCAGAGACGTGGCCTGGTGGCGACCCGAGTTCTGCCTCAGGTTACTTCCAGATTAACCCAATTCTTACCAATTGTAGTAATCAATGTCAGTGTTATCCCTCAGTAAATGTTCATGTCATGCATAAACATCCGCCTGTGCAGACAAATCATTGTATGCTAATAAATAAAACAACGCTAATTGAAAAAATAGGATTCAATTATAAAGATATGGAGTCCTTGCAGCATCTTAGAATAATAAATGAATGCATAAGAAAACTAGTTTCTCAGTGAAATACAGAACATCCCCCAATAAATCAGTACCTTTACTTACTCTGTGAAAACAAAGATTTCATATTTACTTAGTAATAAGATAATTCTTATTAATCATTATTGAAGTTCTCAAACATGAACATGATGTAATGATAACTCAAAGTTTTAAAAGTTGTTTTTGGTGTTTCTTTACTTAGCAAATAACAAGAATAATATATACAGTTACAGTAGATTTATTGTAGTATAGTATGAATGAAAGAGAATTTAAAAAACAAAGATACATTCAAAATAATTTAATTAAGGACATGCAGAAGCTTTTATACTACAAAACAAATGCATAGTTTTACTGCATCGTACTGCAACAACATTGCAGATTAATAATAGTGCCACTTTGTTCAATGTGAAATAAATAAATAGAGTGGAAATAAGATTACAAGGTGGAGCATATAATCTAGTAAATGCCAAATTCTTGTCCACCAACAGAGAGCACAAGAGGAGAGAAAGCCATTGGGATGCAGGAGACAAAAAATTCTTTAAAAAAAAACCCATGTCTCCCGAACTGCTGTCTCATAATTATTTTCAGCAGTTTTTTCCCTTTCTGTGCAAATCAGCGCAATAACAGGTGCAAGCTCATCTTCCATGTTGTTTGTTGAGGCGTTATCACAAATAAACCTTCCCGTTGCTATGTGATTGAGTTTGTGAATGAATTTCGGGATCATAGTTTCAGTTGGGGACGATGGACGTGTGGTTGACATCCATCCAGTCATTCAGTTCTGCAGTGTGCACTTGGCTTTATTATATGCACGTCTGACCATTTGTATCTCTCTGTCTCTGGTGCGCACATAAGTGCCACTGCGCTTCTGCGGTTTAAACTGAACTCAGAATTGATTTGTAATTTTTCAGAATTTATTGACATTTACCCTGAGATGAGAGCTGCTGTAAGAGAACACCATCTTGAGAATATTACAATGTTTGGTTTTTCAGGGGTTTATTTTTTTAATGACGGTAGGAGCCACAAAGCCCCACTTACTGGCTACCTCTCTTCAGCCAACCCTGAAAACCATCTGTTCATCCTGCTGAGAGCGGGCTGATAAGGAGTCTAACACACAGACACACACCTTCTCATTTTACTTTGGATTCATTTACAACATATAGGTTCTAAAAATAAGAGCTTCTAGAGATATTGTTACATTATCAATGTATTGTTAAATTCTGGGTGCTTTGCAGGATAGTCAAAGCATAGTCAGCAGTGTAAATAACATGCCTGAGTGGTGCAATATTACCATGTGCCTACTTACAGATACTGAACCAAGTGGTAATGAAAAACAGTTATTTGATTACTACAGATGCAAAAGAGATTAAAAAAATATATACTGAAAATCTATTAATTTCATATTCATCACTCTCCATATAAGGATCAACATAACAAACTGACATTTGTGTCAGTCAGTGTGGACTAAAACTGGACTATCAGTTACAGTAGTTAATTTACCTATATAGTGTATCCTAACCAGATGCGGTGCAATAAAGTGATCAGCATGAACAAGTATCTCTTCCATATTAATCAGATTTTTTTCCTTAACCAGCCACAACAAGCGTAGAGCAACAGGACATTTTGTCATTCAGTTGGTTTCTACTGATGAGGTATCATGCCGAGTCGCACCACTGATCCAAAATCCCACTCCTCATAACAGTGCATTAAACACCAAATATCTTCTGGTTGGCTTCTGGTTGGCTATGATTGTGACGCATCACACTGCCGTTTCGCGTCCATTGCTTATACGCTGGAATTGCTTTATCTGGTTAGGACACAATGTTATTTAATCTAAGGAACGGATTGACAAACAGTATCTGTATAGAGTGGAAACTCATAAAAAAGTCTCATATTGACATTACTACTTGAAAATAAAGGGTAATAAAAGTGGGACTGGATGACTTCCATGACTTTGTTGTGTTGCAGGTCTATTAGGAACAATTTTCGAGCACAAGCACTAAGCACTTTATCCACTTGTAGCAGCATTTGCTCCAATGTCTCTGCAGCAAGGAGTGACTGTGCAGAGTTGTATAGCCTTATGTGGATGCCTGATTACCCATAACTACTTTGTGTCGCAGTCTTTTCAAGTCTTAAATGCCGATTAAACCTCTCCATTTGCCCACTGTTTAAGTGAGCTGAATTGCACATTTTAAAAGCTATTTATAAAACACTGTCGCTCATGGCAGATGCTTACGAATCAGGTTCCTTTGGGCCGTCACTTTCACTGGTTCTGTTTCTAGCTGACTAAGGATTTAGATGTCCTTTTGGTGAGGTATTATCTAACCACCATCTCTCGATCTCTTTTAACATTGTAGGTCACAATAGGAGAAGGAACATAATGCAAAACTATTAGATATAAAAGAGTAGTATAAATCAGTTGCTGATAAGCATGATCTTATTACACATTTAATGACATGTATCACCCCTGTTTGACTTTACATTTTCCACTTTTGTGCTCAGTATTAGATTACACTGAATCACTGAGAACAGAAATATACTTTCCTTTGGTCAGCTAATTTTATTTTATGCACATCTAGCCAGCATTTACCAATAACTTAGGTGGACCCAATTATTTAATAGAAAAGTGCCACAAATAGAAATATAATGAGGACAAAAAATAGAGCATGCATCTGGCAATGAGAAAGAGAGGGAAAGGTTTGAGGACATTTTCATATATCTTCTATAGATTAAAACATAGAACATACATGTCCATCTTGGGGTAGGAGGATGTCAAAAAGTCTTCCATTATGCAAGGTGGCTGATCAGCATGTGTTTTCATGGCTAGCAGCAGAGCCAGTACCTGTGAATGAGATCTGACTGCTCTAACACAGTCAATCACAACCTGTCTGACACACTTTCATCACAGTCTGCCAAGACTAGCTTCCTCACACTTGTTCTCCATCATTCAATCATGGAAACAACTCAGGAAGTACAAATTGACAAGTATGCACCCAAAATATTGCATAATCAGATCTGCAGTAAATGTATTCTTGAATCATTTGGTGTGTATGATGGGCCAATTTAATGTCAGTTACAAACATTGTGAGTCACTCAAAGAGAAATTTCTCTCAGCTACAGTCTGACTCCAAGAAGCCATGACAGCAGAACAAAGTGTTAGCAGCAGCACTTAATCTCAATTGTTGTTTATTTCCTTAGATAAAGTTTTCCTAGAAAAATGCTATTTCTCAAATGAGCTAGCAAGCCTTTTGGCTACATATGAGATAAAGAGGCTATATTTGGACACAAAGCATCTGCGTATCTCAGAGCACTGCAAACATAATTTGTGGCAAAGTAAATATAGCAGAAAAGAGTATGTACTTTCTACATTTAATTTTAAGTTTACATTTTTAAGTTTAAGTGTGCACTGGAAAATATGAAGCATTTAACATTCAAACATGTCAAAAACAATGCTCTAGCTTATAAGTAAATATTATTTATTATTGTTTGCTGTCTTCACAGTGTGTCATCATGTTACGATCCCTGGTAAATAAAATAAGTAAATTTTACTTTTCAAAGCTGCACATGCACTGGGCTTGAATAATTAACGAGATTGCATGGTTTCACTATTTGCAATTTAATTACACAATTTTTATTGTTAATTTTGTTGTTACATTTGGTAACTTCTTGTTTTGTGAAGTCGTAAGTTCATTTCCTACTCAGAATTCCACATTCATGATCAAAACAATTATCTGTTAATTGTCACCGTCATGCTGTTTTGTGCATCAAGAGTTGAGATCTGCATGCGCAGATCAGATAATTACTGTTTCTACCAAATGTTAATTGGTGGGTAAGACTCATATTTGGGTGGGCTCAGCCCACCTACATCCGGCCCTGCCCCTAGCACCTCCTGGTGGCCCCCTTGGGATCCCTGGACCCCTGTTCAAAAACCCCTGTCATAGACTATATTGCAGGCAATAAGTTTCCCTGTGGGAGGATTCTGTATGTCATGTGGCACATGATCATTTGTTTGTTAGGAAAATTCTAAATGAGACATATTGAAATCGTGACATGTTCTAATAACATATTCAAATAAATTTTACTGAAGTACTACGTGTATCATATTTGTAAGAAAAAGTTTAATTTTCTCACTTGAATCAACGTTATGTTGTTTATGTCATGTAATAGATTTTAATTAATTTTATTAAGATTTACTTAACTGTGTGCAAATACTTGTGATATAAAAATTAAGTAAATCGAACTAGTCATTTTATCAGTGTGGAAAGCAGCCCGGCTGGATGATTTGTACAGATAAAAAGATTTGGGGATGAAGTTTCTTTCCTTTCCCATCAGGAAGGCTCAGAGAACTTGGAACTGTGAGCAACTGTGTAAGTACCTATAAATCATAACTGTCATACAACCTCTAGTTTATAAGGCCAGGAACAGAACTAAGTGATCCTCATGCCAAAGTGAGTTTTTGCCAAACACTGTTTTCCCCAGCTTTCTCTGTTCCTAAGTATTTTGTAGGTTATTGGAGGCCTTTTCACTTTGTTAATGTACTAAAGAAACTGGATTTAGACAATGACACTTGGCCACGCATTACTAAATACATGCTTCTTTTAAGCTAAATCCACAGCATCATGATCCGCTGAGCCCTTGGGGGGGTCTCTGCCCTTATCATTTAAATTTTAAGGCCCTTAAGCATGTCTGTTGTCAGCAGCTAAAGTGTCTAAAACAAAATGAAACAGATATTTTTAACTCTACAGCCTACACCAAGAGGATAATTTGGATGATTGCATTATGCAGAAAAGTGGCCCCAGTGGTAGTTATATTGTGCAAGCTACGAGCAATTTATCCCTTTTAAAATCTTGTTATGGATTAACATCCACACAACAAGACTTTGTTAAACAGCTATATAATAACCACTGGCGAAGACATCAGAATGGGTTTCCTTCTATTTCACCAGTCATTGCACTTATATGGACCATACTCTAGTGAAATAGTTACTGCAGTGAATATACTTTAATGAGTTTTCACATTTCTGGTCTGTTTAAATCAAATGAAAATGACCAAGACAAAAGTTTTAAACATTCTATTTATTTGTTCGTTTTCTCTCTTTGAATTATTTTACAATTTTCTTACTAAGGTCCTGTGTTGGTTATCCTAAGAAACATTGGTAACACTTTACAATAAGGTTTGTTCATTAATTAAAGGGATAGATGAAGGATATGATTCTGAAAGTGAAAGTGGAGATTTATAGTTAAAAAGAACTTATTGACCTGTTTCACACCCACATATATATCGCTTTTGAAGACATGGATTAACCACCGGAGTCTTCTGGACTACTTTTATGCTGCCTTTATATGATTTCTGGACCTTCAAAGTTCTGGTCACCATTCACTTGCATTGTATGGACCCACAGAGCAGAAATATTCTCTAAAAATCTTAATTTGTGTTCTGCAGAATGAAAAAAAAATCATACACATCTGGGATGGCATGTGGGTGAGTGAAATATGGGAGAATTTTCATTTTTAAGTGAACTATCCCTTTAACATTAGGTAACATGATATAACAACGAACAATACATTTCAAGCATTTATTAATCTTGGTTAATGTTAAATTCAACATATAATAATACATGTTTAAATCAAAAATGGTCTTTGTTAACATTAGTTAATGCACTATGAACTAACATGAACTAACATTGAACACTAGTATGACATTAACAAAGATTAATAAAAGCTGTAATATATATATATATATATCGTTAATTGTTTGTTCATGGTACCTAATGCATTTAACTAATGTTAATAAATGGAACCTTATTATAAAGTGTTCCCGAAGCATCTTTACTACAGCTGAATGTAAACATTTATTTGGTAACAGCTCACTCCTCACTAAGCCCTGTCCGGACAACATGCCACATTCTCTGTCGCCTGGATACCTTTTAAAACATCTGAGTTCACTCTGCGCATCATACTGGGAGTCAAAAAGGCAACCTACATACATTATTTGCAAGGTCGCCATTCAGCGTAGTGTTTATTTTAGCCAGACATCTTCGTCGATCTCAGATGATGATATCGTTGAATTATCTGGCGATGTCCTGCGAAACTGCTGTCAAAAAAACGAAACCTTTGCACGTCGCATCAAATGTAGGCTATCACAAAAAGCACACTTTGTTCTCATGTATTGCTGCGGCACGACCCCGCACTATCGAGCATCTCTCGTAAATGACCCTAATGATTTTCGGCGCAAATGACAGTAAATCGCAAAGATGTTGTAATCCAATCAGACTTCAAACTGAATCACATGTAAGTGAAAGAAACGCAAGTTTTGTTTAACCTGTGTATATCAAGCATTTAGAAGTGTGCGCATTTGTCTTACCGTCTTCATCCATAGTTGAGATCCAGATCCTGCTGATAATCTGGGGATACTTTGGGCGCAACTCTTTAATCAGCGACTATTTATTTAAGTGATTATGTAATCTCCTTGTTTTATTAGCTGGTGTGGGTGGGCGGCATCAAACTCCTTAAATATTGTTGTTCGCCCACGGGTCTCAGGGGCGTGCTGAGATAAGACAAGGGGGTGTGACTGCATCCCTCTTGCGTTCTGTTTCTTGGGTGAGATGCGGAATGACTGCGCGTGCGTGCGACGTTAACTTTCACGCTTGCGCTGTGTGTGCGTGCATCTCATGCTGGACGGTCACAAGATGTGTTTTTAATTACGGAGGTGTTATAACATGTTGATATGCTCCCATAAGGCTCTCAGGTCTTTTGTAACCCTTTGTTAAACCTTTAAAACCATCTTAAAGCAATAGTATAACTATAGGAGAAGTGTGGTTTTTAAGATAATTATTCATATAAATAAGTGGTTTGCAATTGGTTTTGTGTACAAAAGTAAATATGTCCTTAAATTATTGTCCATAAACAATGTGCTTAAACATTTAAAAGTATTAAAATTACCATTAACCATAGGACCTTCGTGTCTTATTAAAATGATCTAAGCTGAACAGAAAATGTGTCAGTTTTGTACGTTTAAAGCAGTGGTAGAATTGTGATTTGTCAGCCATAGCCAAACACTGAGTTTGTTGAGCTTTATTGCCTTGTATTGACTTTGAATTGGTATTATTATTATCCACATTAGCAAGTGACAGACTAAAACACTGTATTGGACCAAATTACATTGTCTTCTTTCTTTGAAAAGCTGATAAGCGTATTTTTGTGTTTATTTTTTATTTATTCAAATTTTTGCAATCCTATGACAGACTATATTAGACCTACAAATATTAGGCAGGTGGTTTAATGTTGTGGCTGATATGTGTATGGTTATTTTATTATTTGCATTTAGCATTGTTTTTTCCCTTTGGTCTGCGAACCTATCAAATGGTTGAGACCCACCAGCTGAGAATCAATAATTTGGATTACTTTTGAAGTGATTGGATAATTTTGCATTTAATTGATCAGTTCTTTGAAGTCCTTGCAAACCATCAATAACACTCTTGTAATAGTGATGGCTATGTTGAAAAACATACAATTGTTGTTCTATAATAACTTAAAGGAATAGTTCACCCAAAATTGTAAATGCTCTCATCATTACCCTTATACCATCCCCGATGTGTGTGACTTTTTTATTCTGCTGTACAGAAATTTTAGAAGAATATTTCAGCTCTGTAGGTCCATTCATTGCAAGTCAACAGGGTCTAAAACTTTAAAGCTCCAAACTTTAATATAATCCATATGACTAAAACCATGTCTTCAGAAGCAATATGATAGGTGTGAGTGAGAAACAGATCAATATTTAAGTCATTCTTTACTATAAATTCTCCTACCTGCTTTGTAGTTATGTGATATGCACAAATAATGCAAATTGCTAAAACAAAACAATAAAGTGAAAGTGGAGATTAACAGTAAAATGTTTAGTTTCTTACCCACACCTATCATATCACTTCTTAAGACATGGATTTAACCACTGTGTCATATGGATTACTTTTATAATGTCTGTATGTGATATTTGGAGCTACAAATTTGTAGCCAACATTCACTTGCATTGAATGGACCTACAGAGCTGAAATATTCTTCTAAAAATCTTTGTTAGTGTGGCTGGGGAGCTTAGTTGTTAAAAAATACAAAACATAAAATGTATGCCTGAGCATAAAATGAGACTGGTTGAAAACTTTTCAGATCTACTAACTGCTTTATTCCACCACTATAGGCAATCATCTGCAATTCCGACGTAATAATACTGCTCAATGCTATTATAATTTGTGATCAATCTCATTGAACACATGAAGTCCTACAAGTCAAGATGACAACAATCTGCATTCCTTATTTAATTAGGAACCTGCCTACCAAACATGCACAAATTATATCATTTTCATCAACAAAAATGCATGACCACAAAGTGAGAATTCCAGAAATACAAAGATGTTAGATTTACAACAAAAATACAGCACAGATACACTGTAAAAAAACAATTGCAAGGATTTTACAAGGTTTAACAGTAAATTCTTACAGTAAAAAAAACTGTTTTCAGTATTTTACTGTAAAATCAGTGCCAGCCAGGTCCTTTTATGTCACAACACAACAAATTACAGTGAGAAATAAATTGGAAAATAACACTGCATTATGGGAAAATGGTGTTTCATTTTATGTCTCCATTTCGGTGTTTAGTGTCTACATTGGATGGGACCTTTTCTTATTTGTTTCTAATTAAATTCCCACCAATTGCTGCAATTGTGTTTAAGAACACAAGTTATTGTACTGATGTATGGAGAAAATTAGTCAATTTAAAGGTTGATCTTATGTCTGGCCATGATGTATAGTTACTAGACAGTAAACAGTAGGATGCAGTTGAAAGTAAAGAAATGAGTGAGGGACGTTTGCAATGCTAGTCTATGATATGATTGGTTAAATCTCTCATTAACTTTTAGAAATAAAATGGTCAACCAGACTTACACACTTACACAGATATTACTGTAACACTCAGCATACAAATCTCAATGATGGTGAAAATTAACAAACAGTAGATAAAACAATACAAAAGATTATTGTGATTCTTCAGCGAAGCACTACATTACAATCATTTACTGGAGCTGTTCATTGTGAAGTTACAGTATTCAGATATATTTTGTAATTTTAATAAACTGTAGAAATACTCCTGTAAAATATACTGTTAAATTCATGCAACTAGTAGCCAGGAATACTGTAAACTTATACACTACTGTAAAGTTTAGCATGTGCAATGCTGCAGCCATTGATGACAGGAAAGTCAGTCCATTCCTCTTTCATAATATGTTGATAGTGAATCCCAACTTCTTTCCAACCACAACATGTTTAGAGGCTATTTTTGTGTGAAAAAATGAATACACAAATAAATTAAGATTATCTATAATAAGTAAAGATTCCTTACCAATTTGTCAAGCACATATCCAATTTTATAGCATCTATTCTTTTTATACACAAACATGTTGATACAACACACACATACACACACGTGTGTGTGTGTGTATGTGTGTGTGTGTGTGTGTGTGTGTGTTTGTGTGTGTGTGTTGGGAAGACTGCAGCTGTGCGAGGGCTAGTCAGAAACTTTGCCTATAATTTTCTTCCTCACAATTAGAAATCAGAGAAACAATTTGTATTTTTTGAAAATATAATGATTAAATCTATGGTTGTTACTTAACAGTTACAGGGCTGTTAGTTAAAATATTTAGCCTCATCTGACAATGCAGCCAATAAGTTATACAGTATTACACATACAGGTGAAACTCGAAAAATCAGAATATCGTGCAAAAGTTCATTAATTTCAGTAATTCAACTTAAAAGGTGAAACTAATATATTATATAGACTCATTACAAGCAAAGTAAGATATTTCAAGCCTTTATTTGATATAATTTTGATGATTATGGCTTACAGCTTATGAAAACCCCAAATTCAGAATCTCAGAAAATTAGAATATTGTGAAAAGGTTCAGGATTGTAGGCTCAAAGTGTCACACTCTAATCAGCTAAACACCTGCAAAGGGTTCCTGAGACTTTAAATGGTCTCTCAGTCTGGTTCAGTTGAATTCACAATCATGGGGAAGACTGCTGACCTGACAGCTGTGCAGAAAACCATCATTGACACCCTCCACAAGGAGGGAAAGCCTCAAAAGGTAATTGCAAAAGAAGTTGGATGTTCTCAAAGTGCTGTATCAAAGCACATTAATAGAAAGTTAAGTGGAAGGGAAAAGTGTGGAAGAAAAAGGTGCACAAGCAGCAGGGATGACCGTAGCCTGGAGAGGATTGTCAGGAAAAGGCCATTCAAATGTGTGGGGAGCTTCACAAGGAGTGGACTGAGGCTGGAGTTACTGCATCAAGAGCCACCACACACAGACGGGTCCTGGACATGGGCTTCAAATGTCAAACGTCTTACCTGGGCTGAAGAAAAAAGAACTGGTCTGTTGCTCAGTGATCCAAAGTCCTCTTTTCTGATGAGAGCAAATTTTGCATCTCATTTGGAAACCAAGGTCCCAGAGTCTGGAGGAAGAATGGAGAGGCACACAATCCAAGATGCTTGAAGTCCAGTGTGAAGTTTCCACAGTCTGTGTTGGTTTGGGGAGCCATGTCATCGGCTGGTGTTGGTCCACTGTGCTTTATTAAGTCCAGAGTCAACGCAGCCGTCTACCGGGACATTTTAGAGCACTTCATGCTTCCTTCAGCAGACAAGCTTTATGGAGATGCTGACTTCATTTTCCAGCAGGACTTAGCACCTGCCCACACTGCCAAAAGTACCAAAACCTGGTTCAATGACCATGGTATTACTGTGCTTGATTGGCCAGCAAACTCGCCTGACCTGAACCCCATAGAGAATCTATGGGGCATTGCCAAGAGAAAGATGAGAGACATGAGACCAAACAATGCAGAAGAGCTGAAGGCCGCTATTGAAGCATCTTGGTCTTCCATAACACCTCAGCAGTGCCACAGGCTGATAGCATCCATGCCACGCCGCATTGAGGCAGTAATTAATGCAAAAGGGGCCCAAACCAAGTACTGAGTACATATGCAGGATTATACTTTTCAGAGGGCCGACATTTCTGTATTTAAAATCCTTTTTTTTATTGATTTCATGTAATATTCTAATTTTCTGAGATTCTGAATTTTGGGTTTTCATAAGCTGTAAGCCATAATCATCAAAATTATATCAAATAAAGGCTTGAAATATCTTACTTTGCTTGTAATGAGTCTATATAATATATTAGTTTCACCTTTTAAGTTGAATTACTGAAATTAATGAACTTTTGCACGATATTCTAATTTTTCGAGTTTCACCTGTACCTGAAGCAGCAGCATCTTGCTGTTGAAGTGCTGATGACAGTTAAGGCTCTTTTACTTCTTTTTTCAAATGTCCATTTCAATTTTCTAATAAATCTTCTAACCAAGATAAGTGCACCCCATGAACTGTCTGTCTAAAGCAATCAAGGTAATTTAATCTAAAAGTTCCAATCTCATTGGATAGATCATATGTAACTTCTTATCGACAATTGGCCAGTTTACATGTCAGTCAGTACTTCTTGTCTGAGTAGGCAGTTCTTGTCAGGAGTGAATGAACATAAAAGGAGACACTGTTAGATGCGCAGCAAGTAGAAAAGATGTTAGAAGATTACTGCATGCAACCTGCATGAAAACTATATAAACATTTTGAGCTTTTCCTGAAACATCTGGGGCTTATGTAAGTATTAAACCCAACACTAGCGCCGCCCCTGCTAAGAATAGAAACTTGCACTGCTGCACCTGCCTGTTTATTCAATTAGCTGAAAACTGAAGTGTGCAACGGCAGAGTACAGCTTTAAGTGATCAAATGAGACATGTATGGAATTGATGTCAACATAGTTTGATCAATCCTGTGGACCATTTATCAATCATGACAACAAAGGCAAGATCTATATAACCCCTCAGAACATGGTACCCTGGCACAAAGCTTGAGGAAAACAAATGATTAATAAAAAGCACATGACTTTGTTGTATGAGGCATTTCATGGGAGCAAGCCATAAAAGCCCATGCTTGTTGGTCTGTTGAATAGCATTATTTTAGCTATAAATCCAGCTGTTCATTTAAGCCAAAGTGAAACTTTTGGTTCCTAATTCTTGTCTGTGTGCATCTTACAATCTTAAACTGACTTACTTATAATTCAGTAGAAATAATTTAGTTGCAGTCAGTACAAAGAACTATCTTGCTAGTGCATTTGTATTCATTCCAATTGCTGTGACAAATACTCATTGTATTTGATGAGCACTATTTCCCAGTCAGTCATAGCCTTTTACAGCGCAAAACACTGCTGACAGCCAACATGTCATTATTTACTTTCTGTGTACTGAAGTGTGACTCAGCTCCTATTCTGTGCTACGAGGCTTATCCCCCACTTCCTTCTTTGACTTTTTCTGTACAATTAAAAGACAAACTCATCATTATTCTGTACATTACACTACTGATGTGCCTTATCCCTCTGTCGAGGCTGAATTTATGGCTTTGTCCTGCTGATAGCAGACTCATTACAGTGTCCCCAGTAAGATCATATGACAGTGTCTGTGGAAGAGGTATCTTTAGGAAAGCACAGAAGAGATGAATTGGCAGAGACAACACTGCTGAGCTCAGGACAGCCATGTACATAAAAGCTGATAGCCGCAAAGGGCATGGAGGATATGAAGGCTTTTAATAGTTTGAAGCTGACTATGAAGAGTTTAGCACGATATAACAGGGTGATCTTATTCATATTAACTGATATATTTATACATCAAGTGTACATTTAGGTTTTTGTTTTTTGAACGTTTGGACAGACACTGAAACGTACATGATTTGACAGCATCTAAAACATGAACCTTTTTGCATATGAACAACACAACCAATCCTCTGACAACTTTGGAACTGAAATTGCCGGATTATTTGCAAAGGTACCGCCACAATCTATGTATGGATGAGATTAATTATCATCAACGTAAAGTATGAAATATAAGTGAAATATTGTTGATGTTACAATGTGACATTAACGTGTTTCACTAATTTACTGATTTGAATGTGTGTTCTGCTACAATGGTTCTGACTGGTCTTTAGAAAGCACAAATAGCACAATTAAGCTGCTATAATTTTAAAATAATGTATTATCTTAAAGGATAAAAACCCCAAAATGAATATATCCTAATCATTTACTCACCCTCATGCTATCCCAGATGTGTATGACTTTCTTTCCTCTGCAGAACACAAATTAAGATTTTAAGAAAAATATTTTAGCTCTGTAGGTCATCACAATGCAAGTGAATGGTGACCAAAAAGTACATAAAAGCAGCATGAAACTAATCAATAAGAGTCCAGTAGTTTAATACATGTATTCTGAAGAGATCCAATCAGTTTTGGGTGAGAACAAACCAAAATATAACATATTTTTTACTATAAAACTTTGGCGATCATGATCTTGATTGCCATCTTGCACTCTGTGCATGTTTCAATCTCTAGGAAGTCTAATCAAGCTTGATATCAAAACTGGTTGGATCACTTCTGAAGACATGGATTACATCACTGGAATCATATGGATTACTTTTATGCAGCCTTCAAAGTTTTAGTCACCATTCACTTGATTTGTTTTGAACAACAGAGCTGATGTTTTATACTAAAAATCTTAATTTGTGTTCTGAACAAGACAGAAAGTCATACACATCTGGGATGGCATGAGGGTAAGTAAATTAAGAAAGACTTTTCATTTTTGGGTGAATTCTTCCATTAACTGCTTTAATTAACTCTTTTGAAGTTTTACATATTTAATTCATTTCATTTATCATAAATAAAATTAAAATAAATTTTTAACTAACAATCTAAAGGGATTCTTAAAGATTTGTATATCTGAAAAATTGCTCATACATAAAATTATTTACATTTTAGTTACTGTCAGTATGTTAATCACGTACAATTCAGCATCTATCCAAATGTTCTAAATGTATGTGTACTTGTATTGTACTTTACATTTGAGTAGCAAAAACAAATATCACATTGGATTTAAATGTGGGTTATTTTCAACCACTTTTAATTACTGATTAAAAAATTTAGCTGAACCTCTGAAAGGTCATAAAACAAGTACAAATGACACTTTTGACATTATTTTGACAAGTTATAATGGAGGAACATTAAAGAAAAAATATGTTATAAAAATATAATGATGAAAACATTGTTTACAGTGGGAAGTACACTTTTCATATTATAAGCTAATGTGCTTCTGTCCCTCTCTGTTAGTGAGAACTCATTGCTGCTATTGGCATGGCAACCCAGCTTCCTATTGGTTTAGACTGTCCGCCATCTGTCTACTCCCATATGGGTTTGAAATGATCCAGCATGACAGGAGGCATTCTCACACTGTGCAAGGTGTGGAGAGCCAGGGCCCTGCCTTCCACACAGCCATGAAGGGAAGCTCAGCTTCAAGCCCTCCACTTTGATCTTTCAAGGTATGAATGATGCAGCACCTTCAGCACCGTCTATCAGCCGCATGCTAGCAGGTGTCTCAGCTGCTCCAGAGACTCTTAGAAGGAAGAGGGAGATCAATGATGAGATCCATGTTCTCCAAAGGATCGATCAGGTTAACACCATTACACTGTGAATACATTAAACAAAATGCAACAGCAGCTATTATAACAGCACATAATGACTTCTACATAATCCTGGTTAACTTCTTATAGTAGCATCCAATTCGATTTATTTGATGCATGAATCATGAAGCGTGATTGATTCAAGAATTGCAAATGACAACCATTTGGAAGTTAAAAGTGTTTGATTGATAATTTGTGGAGTGTAAGCATTATATTAACAATCAAAGTGCTTACAATGGGTTGTTGATTATCATTATCATTGTATGAAATTATATATATTTGCAAGGCATTTAGTGTTCAATCACATACTGTACTCCTACATTTGAGCAGCCCTAACACCAGCATTAACAAAGGATCTACATTCAGTATGTGTTTGATCTAATAATCAGACTTGAGCTCTGCTCTTCTGACAAGAACTGTAATTAGTTACTTCCATTCACTTCTGTCTCAAGCAGTCACTTAACAGCTGTACATGTAAAATCACAGCTAGAAAGAGCCCTCTAAAGGAATATTGATGTAATGCTGGGTGAAGAACAGCTAATGATGCCTTGAGGAGTTTTGCATATATTGATTTTCATCCTCCTCATGCAGAGTCATTATGTTCATGGTAGCAACCCTGTTGATCTGAGCAAACAGGAAACTTTATAAGCACTCTCCCACCTGTTGAGGTATGTAATCTTCCCCCAAAAGACTGTGAATGGTAAAAGTTGCTAATTTCTTTGAGTATGATAAATTTGTTACTTCTTCACTCTCCCAATTTGGAATGCCCAATTCCCTCTTCTTAGTAGGTCCTCATGGTGACACGGTTACTCACCTCATTCCACAACCACAAACAATTTACCATGTACCATATTGAGAGTGAGAACCCCTAATCTCGACCATGAGGAGGTTACCTCATGTGACTCTACCCTCCCTAGCAACCAGGCCAATTTGGTTGCTTGGAGACCTGGCTTGAGTCATTCAGCACACCCTGGATTCGAACTCGCGACTCACTGAGCTACCCAGGCCCCTAGATTTGTTACTTCTAATTTTATTGATGGATGCTATCGAGCTTGTAGATTGTAGTCCTGAAACACCAGAGAAAATTAGCATTTTTGAGCCAATTGTTCCCTTTTGAATTTCGAATGGATATTTTTCAAATAATGGGTAACATCATTTACACATAGACAGACATACCTTATGAAACTGTTGCATGCTTAAAAAGGTAATTTTTATCCTTAAATTTATTTTGTTATACATGTTATTTGTGAATCACCCATGACTTGAAAATTCTCTCCAGGTTTTAAGACAATAAACTGAAAATGTTTATAAAAATTCATTTGAAATTCAAATGAGAATTTAAGGTGAATTAGCCTTTCAGGTTGGCCTAAACTGACGTAGTGACTGAATAACTGTATATAGCACAATCATAAGACATGCCTACAGTAAACAGAGAAAATAAATACAATCTCTTATTGTTACTCTGCTTTTTATAATCTTTAATTTATTATTGAGCAATGGATCTGCCATAGCTATAATTGAGGGCAAAATTAAAGCTGTTCCTTTAAGAGGAGCCCTTAGTGGGTGCAGACATCACAGGGGCATTTGCTAATGACTACCCTCTGTAAAAGCATAAAAAGCTATTTTTTTGGAAGACATCTTTATATAATAAAATGTGAGATTATATTATACCTCAATATTGTGTCAAATTTATACATAATAACCTAATTGACTATTCATGCTGAATATGCACAGCGTGCTGTATTCACAGCATGTGTTATTTAAATTTGATGATACTTCTCCTTTCCACAGCTGTACCACCATTATGGAAGAGGGTGAACAGGGAAAGTGCATTAGGTTGGGACACAAGTGAGCAGAATTTGTTTGAGAAAAGATTAGGCAATCATGTGAAGATGTTGGATAGTTTAAGACACTTTGGGACAAGTTAAAAATGAAGAAATTCATCCCAACCTTGTGCCTAGACACCCTATTGATAGCCAAATTAAGATTACTCTGTGTCAGGGTTTCCCAAACCAGTCTATATAGAATGGTGATTTCATTAGCTCTTTAAATTTATGATGAAGACTGCAACTGCCCTGCATAAAATTAGAATTGCACTCTCTCCCTGGTATAACTAATTCAATGGATTAAATTAGTGCTCATTTCATTAATTCATTACATTGCTCCCAATTACTAAATAAATATTGCTCTCTCTCTCTCTCTCTCTCTCTCTCTCTCTCTCTCTCTCTCTCTCTTGCTAGCTGGCAAACCCTTCTCTGACTGTCTGTCCATTTGCCTGTACGGCCATCTGTACATCTATCTTTCGATAGATTGATCTTACATCTGAAGTTCATCCCTCTAATTGTTTGTGGTTGTCAGGAAAATTGGTCAGCTAATTATCCTTCCCTGGAAGCCTCAGACTTAGAATATGCAGCAATGCTTTCTTAAAGCAACCTCTGTTCATAGTGATGCTTGGTAAAGTCTAGTGAAATATCTTGTCAGCCTGTCTTGGCACATGGAAAGTGTTTTCCTATCCTGCATCCTTTCAGGTAAAGTCAGCTCTGGTGATTGCCTTGATGCCTAATCTAGGCACATGTAACAAAATATTTGAGTAATATCAACTAAGAAGCAAAGTTGAAAGGAACACACTGATCTTATGGGAAAATCAGTGACAGGAGATTGAATATTTTGTCTTCGAAATTAATGCTGAAACTACAGTCGTGTAAATCCGATTTTTAGGGGTGTAAAAATGTGTCAGTATTATGGCGAAACTTCGATGCATCGATTACAAAGCTTAATAATCAATACATTTTAATCACTATAATAATACCCAGTCTGTTACAGAGGCTGTCTCTGATTACACACGTACTTTTGCAACAGACGTGGGGAATGTGACTAAGGAAATAAAGTTAACTGTTGTTCTTTTCTTCCCCAATTACAATATTATGCGTATTGTGAAATATTTGGAGAATACACTTGGAAAGGTTACATGCCATTAAGTTTTTAATTCTGTGAGCCTGCTTGTCTTAAATATTAGATTCATATGCCTATATAGATAACATATTTTATTTATATTTTAATTAATTATTAATTTATTGCATTAAGTCATACATGATATTCTCCTATTTTCATATCAACTCAATTAACGTAACAACAGTCTTTTTTTCTGTTTTATTATTAACCAAACCTACCTGTACTCCATAAATACAATGAATGATTGGAAAATATATTGAATCTTCTTACAGTTGTGCATTCTTCAAGTTCAACTCAATGTATTACGCATTTATCCTATTTCGTATCCACAATTACGTTTTTTAACCAGTAAACATAACCTAAACACATGTTGTTGTTTTTTTTGGTTGTTATAGCATATTTAGGGGTTTCATTGAAAGTTGGCTAACTGGTTAGTTTAGCAGTGTTGTGTTATGCTATTAGCTTAGCTGTACTGTGTTTACAATATGGCGTTGGTAGGTTGTGCATGCATGGTAAATTGCCCCGGAAGGACTTCCCGTGAAATTGCGTCACCATGGCAACCAACACCATTGATTGTGATCTTGGTCAATACTAATGAAAACATCAAGGTTACTATTGTGACCTCCGTTCCCAGAGGGAGGGAACAAGACGTTGTGTCGAATGAAGGGATCTTCCTTGGGAGCCTCGCGTACCTCTGAACTTGTGAAAGGGCAATAAGAAATTGGCAGACAGAATTTGTATGTTCCGCACCCGGAGATACAGGTATAAAGGGAAGCGGGTGTGTGTCTGTCAGTCAGGTTTTTGCACTGAGGAGCCGAGAATAATGTACGGCTGTTTACAATGGTAGCTCCAGTGTCGTGGCAGAAGTGACACAATGGGTCCCGTTCAAAAGCGCCATTCACTAGAAGCAACTGTTTCGGCCACACATAACCCTCCCCAACGCCCCAATAAAAGGTGTCATATACAGACCTTAGCTTCCCAGCACCCCTGAGGGGGGAACCGGTGCTACATGGCCAGCATGGGAGCAAGCCCGGCAGCCGTAGCCTCTTATGTCTCTCGAATAGAGTGAAAATCGTCTGGGGCTATCTCAACGCTATGAAATGCGAAGGTTGTCTTTCCCAATCCTATTCTTTCAGGGTGAAAAGACCCTGTGGAGGCCAAATCCTGCACAGGCTAGTGGGAAGTGATATGTGGCCAATACACCATGTGGGTCATCAAGCCACACGTGTAAGCGGCACGGTGGTAGGTCCTGCCTGAAGAGGGAGGAGCTCTAAAAACACAGTGACCGAGGGCAGTGGGACTGCCCAAAGGGAGTATCGTGTAAAATACATCACAGGGAGTTGCCTGAAGAGGGAAGCCTGTGGAGCCCTTCCCCAGTACAGAGCACTTGCGGCTCGTAGTGGGTCTGGTCACAAATTCCTCCACTGAATTCGCAGGCCAGAGTCCGGCTGGAGTGGCTTTCTTTTGGGAGTAAAGAAAGCCAAGACCAAGCCAAAGCCACAGATGCAACATTGCCATGGCTATGTTCTCGCACTGAGAACATGAACCATTCATAAAACGCTGCCTGTGTGTGATCACAGCCCAGGCACGCGAGGCAGCTCTTATGAGTGTCAGAAGCGGAGAGAAATCGACCGCATCCAGTAACTACACAGATGCGGAAAGACATCTTTAAAAAGACGCATCCTGAAAAGGACGTTCAAAGCCTGCTGTGTATTGCTCTTTTGTGAGTGAAAATAAACCCTTTTAGAGAAATACAATTATTTTAGGAGGGAGAACATAAACATTGTCGAAGTGCCCAGGGGCGCAGACTGCACAGCGTGTAGAGAGAGAAAACGCCGCTAGAAATACGCCGTAGATCCAACAGCAGTGCTCTGCCAAAAGAGGTGAGTGGAACAGTAGTGAGTCTCAGCTTGCTGCTGCACAACCACTCGGCTAAATTAAACAGTCCTATTTCTACATTACCATGTAAGGAAATTTATAATGGAATCAGTCACATTGGACAATGTTATAATTTAGATAAATTACAAATAACTAGGTTATTTGTCTAAATAAAATTCTCCACCATTAAAATCTTAATACAACATCTCGTTGTATCAGCTCACAAGTTCTACTGTAGGGAATTAGCTTTAATAAGAGAGTTATGATTAATTCTCTTATTGGAGTAATATTATTTTCATGGTTTATTGACAATAATACTACACATATAGGTATAGCTTTGAAGCAAAATTTTTAAAGAAACAGGGATGAGATTATTTATCAAAATATACCACATATACCACCGAAAACTGCTGGGTGAAGCTGGGAGACGGGGGCATTGAGAAAGCGGACTTTGTCAATATTGAACATCACGACCATGTTCAGCCAAAGGTGCCGTTCCTGGACCACGAGGGTGGCCATCGCCCGGCCCTGTGACCTCTGTGGCTCTGAGAGCGAGGCCGGTGGCAGAACGCAGTTCCTGCTGCACATCGGGGTTGGGACTACCCAGGTGCAGTTCTTTAAGTGCCTTGGCTTGGTGGACCTGCAGGACAGCCATGGCATGCAGGGTGGAGGCAGCCTGTCCGGTGGCGCTGTAGGCTTTCGAGGTCAGCGACGACGTCATCCTACAGGCCTTGGAAGGGAGTACCGGGCGATCCCACCAGGTGCCGGCGTTCTCGGGGCACAGGTGGATTGCAACCGCTCTGTCCACCTGGGGGACCTCTGTGTACCAGTAGGCCGCCACACTGTCAAGGGTAGTGAGAGCGGACGAGTGAGGAGGTTGCTTCCGGGCAGTGAAAGGTGCCCTCCATGACCTCGTCAGCTCGTCATGCACTTACGGGAAAAATGGCACCGCAGGGGGGTGTGGCTGGGAGCGGCGCCCTGACCCGAGGTACCAATTGTCAAGCCGTGAAGACTGTGGGGAGGACGGAGGGTTCCAGTCCAAGCCCACACTCACGGTGGCCCGGGTAAGCATGTCGGCCATCTCACCCGAATGTGGCAGCCCAGTCGATTCCTCTGCGTCAGACTCCTGAACGCTATCCAATGCAGCGACGTCATCATCCAAGGGAGAACGCTGACTGGCCGAGAGGTGAGCCGCACTCACCTCGAGCCCGGACAGAAGCAAGCGAGTGTGCCCTGAATGTTACTGTGTATTTATTAACTTAAACATTTGTCATGAGCCTATTTGTTTATATATTTTTTTTTCAATTACTTTGATTCACAAATTTTTAATTGGTTGTCTTTAAAAAAAAATTGCATAGCCACAAATATTAAAACAGCAAATTATGTTTTAAATGTGTACAGGGGATATTTAAGGTATTATACAGTTGCCCCCCTACAAGCTCATCTTATCTCAATGTGTCAGGCTGAAGAGCTGCAGGTCTTGCAGGATTAACAAGGATTCATGCCATACTTCACACTGCATCTTAGAGTAGCGAATGTAGGTGAAACTTTCTATTATAAACTAAGCCATCCACCCAAAGATATTACATATTCTCGCTTGCCTTAAAAAGATTGGGGGGCCAACACCAAGCTTTGATTCATGGTCCAAATAAAACTGGGAAAAGTAAACAGTAACAAAAATTGATCAGCCTTCTAATTAAAATCGACCCTAAAGAACCCTCATCCACCTCCCACTTCCTGGAGCTCACAAAATTCGTTTTCTTGACATTTATGAGGTTAGGACTGAGCAAGCCTATTGGCTTTTCAGGATTTCAACAATTGCTGGGCTTCTTTTAGACTCGCTGTTTTCAGTTTAAAACAACAGTTTCTTTAAACTGGAGAATGACAGATGATTATTTGTTTAAGTGAAGTGCATGATAGTAGTCAACACTGATGAGGAACCAAATAAATCAAATTGGATCTGTGCATTGCTGAAATTTCCAGGAAATCAGTTAAGCCTGTGACCTTTGTAGTATTTACAGTGCATTCAGAAAGTATTCACAGCGCTTCACTTTTTCCACATTTTGTTATGTTACAGCCTTATTCCAAAATTGATTAAATTCATTATTTTCCACAAAATTCTACAATACCCCATAATGACAACGTGAAAGAAGTTTGTTTAAAATCTTTACAAATTTATTAAAAATAAAAAAATAAAGAAATCACTTGTACATAAGCATTCACAGCCTTTGCCATGACACTGAGCTCAGGTGCATCCTGTTTCCACTGATCATCCTTGAGATGTTTCTACAACTTGATTGGAGTAAATTCAGTTGATTGGACATGATTTGGAAAGGCACACACCTGTCTATATAATGTCCCACAGTTAACAGTGCATGTCAGAGCACAAACTAAGCCATGAAGTCCAAGGAATTGTCTGTAGACCACCGGGACAGGATTGTATGGAGGCACAGATCTGGGGGAGGGTACAGAAAAATGTCTGCAGCATTGAAGGTCCCAATGAGCACAGTGGCCTCCATCATTCGTAAATGGAAGAAGTTTGGAACCATCAGGACTCTTCCTAGAGCTGGCCACCTGGCCAAACCGAGCGATCGGGGGAGAAGGGCCTTAGTCAGGGAGGCGAGAACCCAATGGTCACTCTGACAGAACTCCAGAGTTTCTCTGTGGAGAGAGAAGAAACTTCCAGAAGAACAACCAATCAGGCCTGTATGGTAGAGTGGCCAGACAGAAGCCACTCTTCAGTAAAAGGCACATGACAGCCCGCCTGTAGTTTGCCAAAAGGCCCCTGAAGGACTCTCAGACCATGAGAAACAAAATTCTCTGGTCTGATGAAACAAAGATTGAACACATTGACCTGAATGGCAAGCATCATGTCTGGAGGAAACCAGGCACCACTCATCACCTGGCCAATACCATCCCTACAGTGAAGCATGGTGGTGGCAGCATCATGCTGTGGGGACATTTTTCAGCGGCAGGAACTGGGAGACTAGTCAGGATCGAGGGAAAGATGAATGTTGCAATGTACAGAGACATCCTTGATGAAAACCTGCTCCAGAGCACTCTGGACCTCAGACTGGGGCAAAGGTTCATCTTCCATTAGGACAACGACCCTAAGCACACAGCCAAGATAACAAAGGAGTGGCTACGGTACAACTCTGTGAATGTCCTTGAGTGGCCCAGCCAGAGCCCAGACTGAATAACACCATTATTAACTTTATTTATTGAGACAGATTGAACATCTCTCGAGAGATCTGAAAATGCTGTGCACCAACGCTCCCAATCCACCCTGATGGAGCTTGAGAGGTCCTGCAAAGAAGAATGGGAGAAACTGGCCAAAAATAGGTGTGCCAAGCTTGTAGCATCATACACAAAAAGACTTGAGGTGCGTCAACAAAGTATTGAGCAAAGGCTGTGAATACATTTAATTTTTTTAATTTTGTTATTTTTTATACATTTGCAAAGATTTCAAACTTCTTTCACATTGTCATTATGGGGTATTGTTTGTAGAAGTTTGAGGATGCACTGTACTTAATAGTTCAAATCTTACTGCTGAATGTTTTAGTCCCTTTGTGGTGTTGTTCAGTTTCTTAATTTTCACATTACACAGTACCTGCGAGATGACCGTGTAGATGGGACCTATCTGCCACTTGCATTGTTTTCATATCAGGGTCCTGTTACACATTTGAAATACTCTTAGCTTCTTTGTGCACAACATCAATATCTCATTCTGTTCGCATGAATAGTCATGACAGTTCGTAATAGTGCATAATGTTTTTTTTTTGCTGGTATCAGAGTAGGCCAGACACTTGATGGGAGCGATGTCTCAACTTGATTGCATTGAATAAATTGTATTTAGACAAATAAAGAGCCTTTCAGCAATAAAGAGAGTGCTTTAGGTCCATATGAATAAACAAATGTCATGGACCAATATAAATAATTATACGCCTCCATAGTTCAATCAATGGCTTGATTATGAGTACATTGTATAAAGGAAAACAAAGGAATTACAGCTTACTGAGTAGAAGGTTTGTGATTAGCTGTAACTACAGGACTATCTGATTCTGACCATTAGTTGTATGAGGAGCTCTCTGTGTCAAATGAGAATCTAATGACTGAAATGGAAAAAAATTAAAAACATATACACATTGTAAAATGATTCCCAAATTAAGAGCTGATCCTAGTACTTGACCGAACAAACCTTCATCATGCTGTTGACATACTGTACATCATACCTGTCAACACTCCCGTTTTTCCCGGGATTCTCCCGTTTTTTAGCCCTATCTCCCGGACCCCTCCCGGTTTGTTATTTCTCCCGGGAAACTCCCGTAATTTGCATGGCCCAAACTCCTTTATGAATAATCGCCGATTATTATTATTAATCGGACCAATATGTTTGTCTAATGTTGATCAGTTGCCAGATTGTATTAAATGCATTATAGTCACACAATCCACACACACCATTTACAATTTCAACCCATTTGTCACCTCAACCTGGCAACCTAGTATAACCCAGTTGCGCAGTCGCGGAAAGTTTAACCCGAAAGCGAGCCGATAGACATGATGGCAGGTGAAGGCGGTGTCCCCGCAAAGAAACTGAAGTACAATTGTAAATTTCAACAATGTTGGACGCAACAATGTACGTGCATCTTACCCAGTCATATAGACAACCTCCACGCTTTTTGTAAGGTATGTCGCATTGATTTTAATGTAGGCCACGGCGGGAAAAATGACATTAGCCAGCACATTAAAACACAGCGGCACCATCGCGCAGAAGAGGCAAGTATAGGGCACACAGGCGATCTCATCCTTCATCACGAAAGGACAGACAGAGAGTTACAGAAAATCGCATGAGCATGAATAACAGCACTCTTTGCTCTCTCCTATCCTGCAAAATAAACCACACCGGTTTGGTTTCAAAATACACTCCGTCCAAGAGGGCACTGAGAGCAGCAAAATCTGCCACATACAATTACAACACTTCAAAAAAAAAAGTGAGCACAATATTCATGTTTACAAAACATACTGTACTTATGTTTACAAAAGAGAGACAGTTATTGATGCTCAAGGAATGAACTGTAAATAAATGTGTTAAATTAGTTTGTACCACAGTGTTATGTGTTTGTACCAGTGTTAAAAACTGTGATGTTTTGTTGTAATAAAATGACAAATAAAAAAATTAAGAAATATTAATAAATTAAGTTATGTTTTCATTTATGGGTATTGCAATGTAAATAATACACTTAACACGTGCAGTACACTTAACAGCATGAAGAGGTAGGCTCATAACAACCCCCCCAAAAAAAAAATCTCCCGGATTTTGAAAACCAAATGTTGACAGGTATGCTGTACATACTAAAAACTCCTCCATTTGCAAACCAACAAAAGTAGAGCCCCTCTTTCATCGGTGAGTCTGACTTTTGTGACACACTTACGTTTTTAAATAGCTGGCAGACTTGCACTCCACTTGCACGATCCATCTGAAACTCCTCAGTGCATGAGAATCAGCCCTTCCTCAAAAAGCCTGGTAATAGGGTTGCCACCCATCCCTTAAAATACAGGATCATTCCGTATTTAAAGATAAAATGATGCATCCCATATTGAATCATTACGGAGTGTGATTTGTCCAGTTTTTAAGCTGGTCACAGTGAAATCATTCCAGATAGACAATTTAACATTGATATAGCTTGGTGGGTAAGGGACCGTCTGAAATTCCACATATTGTGCTAAAACGTGGTAAAACTGTGGAGGGTGTGGTAAGGGACCGTCTGAAAATTCCACATATTGTGCTAAAACGTGGTAAAACTGTGGAGGGTGTGGTAAGGGACCGTCTGAAAATTCCACATATTGTGCTAAAACGTGCTAATACTGTGGAGGGTGTGGTAAGGGATCGTCTCAATGTACACATATTGTGCAAAACATGGTAACACTGTGGAGGGTGTGGTAAGGGACCATCTAAAAGTCCACATATTGTGCTAAAATGTGGTAACACTGTGGAGGGTGTGGTAAGGGACCTTCTGAAAAGTCCACACATTGTGCTAAAACATGCTAATACTGTGGAGGGTGTGTAAGGGATCATCTGAAAAGTCCACACAATGTGCTAAGATGTGCTAATACTGTGGAAGGTGTGGTAAGGGACCGTCTGAAACGTCCACACATTGTGCTAAAACGTGCTAATACTGTGGAGGGTGTGGTAAGAGACCATCTGAAAAGTCCACACATTGTGCTAAAACATGTGAATACTGTGGAAGGTGTGGTAAGGGACCGTCTGAAAAGTCCACACATTGTGCTAAAACGTGCTAATACTGTGGAGGGTGTGGTAAGGGACCATCTGAAAAGTCCACACATTGTGCTAAAACAGGCTAATACTGTGGAGGGTGTGTAAGGGACCATCTGAAAAGTCCACACATTGTGCTAAAACGTGCTAATACTGTGGTGGGTGTGGTAAGGGACCGTCTGAAAAGTCCACACATTGTGCTAAAACATGCTAATACTGTAGAGGGTGTGGTAAGGGACCCTCTGAAAAGTCCACACATTGTGCTAAAACGTGTTAATACTGTGGAGGGTGTGGTAAGGGACCCTCTGAAAAGTCCACACATTGTGCTAAAACGTGTTAATACTGTGGAGGGTGTGGTAAGGGACCCTCTGAAAAGTCCACACATTGTGCTAAAAAAAGCTAATACTGTGGAGGGTGTGGTAAGGGACCCTCTGAAAAGTCCACACATTGTGCTAAAACGTGTTAATACTGTGGAGGGTGTGGTAAGGGACCCTCTGAAAAGTCCACACATTATGCTAAAACGTGCTAATACTGTGGTGGGTGTGGTAAGGGACCGTCTGAAAAGTCCACACATTGTGCTAAAACATGCTAATACTGTAGAGGGTGTGGTAAGGGACCCTCTGAAAAGTCCACACATTGTGCTAAAACGTGTTAATACTGTGGAAGGTGTGGTAAGGGACCCTCTGAAAAGTCCACACATTGTGCTAAAACGTGTTAATACTGTGGAGGGTGTGGTAAGGGACCCTCTGAAAAGTCCACACATTGTGCTAAAAAAAGCTAATACTGTGGAGGGTGTGGTAAGGGACCCTCTGAAAAGTCCACACATTGTGCTAAAACGTGTTAATACTGTGGAGGGTGTGGTAAGGGACCCTCTGAAAAATCCACACATTGTGCTAAGAGGTGCTAATACTGTGGCGGGTGTGGTAAGGGACCATCTGAAAAGTCCACACATTGCGCTAAAAAAAGCTAAAACTGTGGAGGGTGTGGTAAGGGACCCTCTGAAAAGTACACATTGTTCTAAAACGTGCTAATACTGTGGAGGGTGTGGTAAGGGACCCTCTGAAAAGTACACACATTGTGCTAAGACGTGCTAATACTGTGGCGGGTGTGGTGAGGGATCGTCTGAAAAGTACACAAATGGTGATAAAACTGTGGAGTTTTTTCTATATCGTTCAATAAGATCAAACAATGTTTGAATACAATCATAAAGACAAGCACAGTTGAAGGGAAAAAAAATATGTAGGCTATAAACCATCCAAAATGTATACATAAATAAAATAAAGAAGACAGATAATCGAAACAATTTAAATAAATATATTTTTGACATATGTATTATGTCATGGGTCGGGAAAGTTCTAATTTTAGTATATAAGAAAGGATATCCATTTTTTATTAATAACGTATATTAACTCAATGCATAAAGACACTTATAAGTGTCTCTCATTTAAAAACTTCAAAAGTGGCAACACTAGTTTTTTTATAGTTCTTAAATGAACCTGAGAATGCTAATAAATGTTGTTTTTTTTTATTAATGTAGTAGGCCAAGAATGGGCGTTGACACTTAGCCTACAGTTTATCTCAACATGGATCCTCATGGGATTCACATGTTGATGGCTTGCTCCACACTGTGGCCACAGTATGAACAACTTCTGGATGAAACTGGTTTGGAAGTGCAGAGTATGTTTGTCCTCAGGGGTCCAAAATTAACATTCGCTGAGCGTCGAGAGGAAACATCGCCTGTTGGCTGGTAACTTCATAGGGAACTGCATCATCACTTGGTTAAAGTCTGCTGAGAATAATACTATGATCCTCCCTCACTGACGTAAGAGACGAACGCCATTCAAATGTCGCGTGTGTTTATTTTTCCTCAGTGGAAAATTTTGTTTATCTAGGTTGCCTAGGCCCCCCTGACAAAATAAGTTGTCATATGAACAGATTTATTTATTTACTATTATTTTATCATTATTATTTATGTAGTTCTGGTTGTCCTGTTACATCATCATCTACATTTGCATGTTAGTAGTTATAATGGTGAAATCTACATTTCTCAATATGTGATTGTTTGGTAACCTTAGATGCTATATGGCTCCATGATATGGACTGTCACTTCTTAACATGAGCTGTAGTGTGTAGTTCTTTCATCTTTACCTGCATGGCTTTCTTTCCTCTGCTGAACCAAAAGTTAGGCTACATATTTTGAAGAATCTTCAGGGAGGTATTTTCCATAAAATGGTAGTTTTCAGATTTCCAGACATTTTCAGATCAATTCCATAAAAAACACTTCTAAAGAGAAACCGTTAATGTAAGTAAGAGAAAGCCACTGCATATTCATTTGATAGACTTTATTGAATATGTAGCATAGTCATTTTACACCATTATTAAGCTACATTGAAGATCACATCAAAGTTGCATCTCATTGTGTAATACTACACACTTTTTTAACAATATTCTCATTTTAATAGGATTTCAGACTATAATTCTATATATTTATGATTAATTTCATATCTTCCTTTATACAATTGGCAGGCAATAACAGATGACAAAATTCACTGATATTAAAACAGTCAGAACAGTATAAACCAATTAAGCAATTATAACATATTTTAATACATTTTCTTTAAAAGGAGACAGTTCCTCTCTCTATGAAAAGAACGTAACAAATGTAAACATGAAAATTAATAAAAACCAATATCCAAATACACAACTAATTATGAAGTTAAACATCAGGCATGGGTTCCTTAAGTACTGCAACATTCAAATGAATTATTGAAAAACATTTACTTTGCCTCCAGAATTGATTGCATCAGTGATAAAGTTATTTATGAAGCATTCATGAAAGCCATAATTTAACACACAGACCTATCCTAGTTTGTAAAAACATGAACCACATTAGAGCACTGAAAATTTGCCTGATATATATATATATATAATATAATGATAATATAATGTTGGATCATATAGATTAACACATACAGTGGGAAAACCAATCAAAGCACTTACGATCATAACAGTGAACACACTGAAAATGACCTTTAACTGCAAGTGTATCATAAAATTTGTCAAATAAAGAACACAGACCTTTCTTGTAGGCTTAGTTTACAACGAAGATATTGCACAACCTAAATCACATATGAACAAAGTAAAATCCTGTCACAGACAAACCCACAATATGTCAGCAACGATCACTCAATGATCAAATAAATTATAGGACATTTGCATCAGTTGTTGAGTTAAGATCTGTACAACACTTCTATTTGGTTTTGACAGTTTACGGTACAACATTACATTATACAGATATATACACATTAACGCACCATTTGTCACGAAATAATCACTGTGAATACACAACAGGCTGTTGAGCGGGAAGCGGTTGGGTTTCGGATTGGGATACTGTGAATGGCTAAATATATTGCCAGTGTTGGGACTGTTTTATCCTCACTTGTGGAAGACACTGCCACACTACTGGTCCAATTTTAAAACCCTGCGGTATGGTGAGGCATTGTAGGAGCAATTAGTTTAAGGATCTACATTGTGTAACTGGACACACTTGGACATACTAGAAGCAGCTAAGTCTAAAATCCAACGTGTGACAGGCATGACTTTAAAATAAGAAATTTTAAACTGTGAAAACTGCTGATGGTATCCTTGGCTTTGTATTTTGGCTTGATTTTCATAAGGCCAATGTGTGATGAACAAGCAGCTCCAAACACCCACATGTTCTCCTGTGCTCATCAACATTCAGGCATACCAAATAGCTATGAAAAGCTGAAAATGCCTTCCCCAATGCATGTAAAACATTCTTGATAATACAAACCTTCCTGAGCATTCACTCATCTCATATGTTCTCAAGTGTTACAGTACTGGTGTGCAAACATGTTCATGCAGCAAACAAATATATTACACAAAACCAGCTAACATTTATCTCCCTTTATTGGCCTTCACAACAACAGATCAGTAATTCTCTACAGTAATGGATTGAAAAACCTGATCTGATCAATGACAGTAGGTCATTTTGTCTTTCTCTCCAGGACATCCCTGAGACATATGCGATTGCTCGAAAACCAATGTCGGAAAACCGTATGCCTCTCTGGCAAAAGCATATTAAACATATTTAAGGGTGTACGATTGTGAGTCATTTGTTTGTTCAGGAAAAGGGACATTAGGGAAGCAGTGACAGCTTGCTCACAGAAAAAAGAAACAACATTTTCACTACGACTAACTTTTCTAAGCGCAACAGTTACTATAGCAAGACCACCCACATTGTGCGACTACATTTTCTTAAGTGACATGCGGTTTGAACAGTATCGCAAGTGGATACAGCCACAGGGTTAGTTTGACGATGGAAGCTTGTGCAAATTTAAAGAACATCACAATGGGTCATCATTGTAGAATCCAAACTGAACTCAAACATAAACAATAAATAATTTGGTTATATTACAATGTGGTGCATTTATAAAACCGTTAGATGGTGTTCCTTATTGTAACAGAACATGCTTCAAACAATTAGCAGACGTATCGTATATCTGTGTGTACGTGTATGACTCTACAACAACTATCCACCAAAACTTTGAAGCTATCATTAAAAATAGAATCTAGGATAATCAGTGAAGTTCATAATAGGAGCCTGGAATGAATCCACAAATAGGCAAGTATTAGCATGTATGTGTTAAGTGTGTGCAGGTTCAGTCATTGTGTAAGTAGTGTAAAAGGTTGAGTGGGAGTGTTTGTGTGCATGTGTGTGTTATTTTGTTTTCACACTTCCCTCCCTTCAACTGGACACAAAAAACATGGGGAATGTTTTTAATGGTTGCAGATTTAATTGTGTTGAATTATATTGTGTTATATCTCACTCAATATTGCAATCTTTAAGCAGTGTTTTATCTATGTCGCATTGCAAATTGATGTGCACAAATCTGACATGTAAACATACAGTATGCACACCACAATGTGTAATATAATTGGTCCTTTTTGCACAGAGAGTGTATATGACACATGTGTCTGTATGCTTTTCATAAAGACTGAGTAAGAGTCTAAACATGAACATGACGTCATCTCTGTTTCAACATCTACTGCATGTACTGTGTGTGTTTGTGGTTTTATTCCACAGAGAAGAGGCTTGCAAAGGATTTCCGAAGGTTGCGGATGGTCTCGGCCTTGGCTTCGTCCTGGCTAGGACTTTGGTGCTGGGCGGCCGGCGTTTCTGGAATGTTGAATGTATTGGTAAGAGACTGGGATTTGCTACAAAGAGAAGAATTGGCAATAGAGGAGAGGAAGAGGCTATTAAGGTCATGCAGCAAACCCATGGAGATGGCTTTATAAAGGTATGGCAGAAAAAAAAAAATATGAGAGAGAGAGAAAGAATGAAATTCATTTGCTTTCTTTTGTCATTAATTTAAGCAACCATGATTCAAGTACAGTGTTTACATCAGCCTTATTAGGAAACGGCATCTCTGGATGTAGAGACATGCAGTTTATTCTGTATCATTGTTCATTTTATTCCTAAATAGAGAACCAGGTGCACAGGCACTTTGCATTAAAACAAACAGAATCTGTACATACAGGCAAGAACTGTTCTTTTGAATGGAAGAAACTGCATTATACTAGATGAATCACAGTAGAACTGTATTTATGAATAGTGAGAATATAAGATGATCACATTCATACTTGCTTATAACTGCTTGACAGTGAAAACAGACAAGAGTGCACATTTCAATTAAGAAAAATGCAATTTCCACAATCAAGTACATGAATGGTTTGGATGTAAGTCTGCAGGGAAGCCATCTTTGGAATGCAAAATACCAGATCATCATCTAGAGTGGATATTTCTGCATCTCCTTTGATGTGTTTACTTATACTTGTATAAGCCACATTCATAATTATTGTCACCATTGTCAAACATCGTCATTGTTATCATCAAAATCTTTATTTTTGGGAAATGCTACTCAATTAATTTGACTGGATATCAGCCAAATCAATATCTGCAGGTATATAAAGGATAGTCACCAAAAAATTGAAATACTCTCATTATTAACTCACCCTCATGCCAGATGTGTATGACTTTCTTCTGCAGAACACAAATTACGATTTTTACAAGAATATTTCAGCTCTGTAGGTATACACAATGCAAGTGAATTGGTGCCAAAAAAAAAGTAATCCATTTGACTCCAGTGATCACTGCTTAAAGAGTCTATATCTTCAAAAGTTATATAATAGGTGTGGGTGAGAAGATATATTTATAGTCATAATATACAGTAGATCATATTTAAGTCAATTTTTGCTAGAAATTATTTTCCCTGCCCATTAGGGGGTGATTTGCATGTACAATGTGAATCACCAAAAACACAAAAGAAGAATGTGAAAGTGAAAGTGGAGACCGACTGAGCAGGGAGGATAATTTATGGTAAAAATTGACTTAAATATTGATCTGTTTCTCACTCACACCTATCATATCGCTTCTGGAGACATTAATTTAATCAATGGAGTAATATAGATTACTTTTATGTTGACTTGTGTGATTATTGGAGCTTCAAAATGTTAGCACTCATTCACTTGCATTGTATGGGCCAAAAGAGCTGAGAAATTCTTCTAAAAATCGTAAGAAAGTCACACACATCAGCGGTGACTAAATTATGAGAGAATTTCCATTTTTGGGTGAACTATTCCTTTAAGTTCTTGATGGGTTATTTTGCCCAAAAATGAATATTCTTTTATAATTTTTTCACCCTCATGTATTTCCAAACCCTTTAACTTTCTTTACTCCATCAGACACAAAATTAGATGTTAGACAGAATGTTAGGAATTGAAAGCCTCATTGACAACCTTCACTTTCACTGAATGGAGAGAAAAAAAGATGCAATGAAAGTTAGATTAAGGACGAGGCTAAAATTCTTCCTAACATCTATTTTGTTCCATGGAAGAGAGAAAGTTTGGAACAACATTTACGAAGATAAGTAAATGACGCCATCATTTTCATTTTTGGTTGAACTAACTCTTATATCTAACATTATTTTTCAATGAAAAATGACAGAAGAAACGAAAAGAGTATTACTTGAGTTGTGGGGATCCACTCAGGGCTGGGTGATCAGGACTTGGTTTCTGTGGAGGTTGGGGTTTCTGCTGCAAAGGAGGCCGTGCACCTCCTGGTCCTCCCTGGCCCTGTGAAGTAGGCCGTGGTTGTTGTGTAGTGGGGGGACGTGGACCACCCTGCTGTTGTTGGGTTGGCTGTGGGGCATCCTGGGTTGGCTGTGGCCCACCTTGGGTTGGCTGCCTGGTTGGATGGGCTTGTCTCTGCTGCTGGGGCCTCTGCTGGGCCTGACTAGCTGGTTTTGGACCCTGGCCAGCAGTTGGAGGCCTCTGTGGCTGCTGTTGGAGGCCACCTTGCTGGAGCCTCTGTGCCTGAGGAGAACCACCTGGGCCACGCTGGGGGGGACCCTGTGCAATAGCTGGCCTCTGTTGACTTGTGGCCCCTTGACTGGCTTGTCGCTGTGGGGCTTGATTGGGTGGCTTGGTTTGTTGAGCAGGGGGATTCTGGGCATTAGGAATGGTCACAGACTGGGGCTGGGCAGGGGGTTGGCCCTGGGGAGAGTGACGCTGCTGTGGTGGAGCTCCTTGACGAGCAGGAGGAGTGCTAGCAGGTGGTTGTTGTGGACCTCCTAAAAACAAATGAGTAGAAAGAAATTTGTATAGAGCTCATCTACCTGAGTGAATTTAACCGTTAGGTTGGAACGTAACCACAAACTATTGAAATAAAAAGGACCATTGATTTTTATAATAAAATATAACTTCTTGATATACCAAAACTAGGAATAGTTCACCCAGAAATGAAAATTCAGTAATTGTTTTTCTTAACATAATTTTGTTTCAAAAGTGTATGACTTTCTATCTCCCATGGAAAACAAAAGGAGATATTTTATTGAGCTGCTGTTTTCTATACCATGAAGGACATTTTTGCTGCAAAGCTCCAAAATTAAACAAAGCATCATAAAACTATCATAAAATAAGCCCATATGGTTTTTGTGCTACATTTCAAGTCTCTGAAGCCATGCGATAGCTTTCTGTGACCAAAATGTCTGTCATTCCTCTCTGAAAATGTATCAACATGTGAGAAACAATGCCATTTGTTAAACCTTCACACAGCATATTTGAATATATACACATCCGCAAATGACATTTGAGAGCAACGGCGGAGGGAAAGATTATCATTGTTTACATTTTTGTCTCACCTCTTTCTCACACAAAGCTATCATACGGCTTTAGAAGACTTTGAATAAAGAGAACAAGTTCTTTGCTATAGGCAGTAAAAATCACTGTCCACTTTCATTTTATGGAAACAGTAGCTTGAACATTCTTCCAAATATCTCCTTTTATGTTTAACAAAAAAATAAAAAATAAAACGGGTTTGGAATGACATGAGAGAAATGTCATTTTTGGGTGAACTTACTCTATAAGGTTGGTTTCAGTATTGCAGTATTTAATACCTTACCCTGTGTTGCAGGGCGCTGTTGAGCCTGTGAACTTTTAGACTGAGGAGAGATGGCTTGGGGTGAAACAGAAGGCCCCTAGTATTACAGAACAGTAATAGAACAAGTTTATCAGACATTTAAAGTGCACAACTGAAACAGAACACTCACCCCCCACACGTGTTTGCTGCTGACAAATCTGACAAATCACATTTAGTAACAAAATCTGGCTCCATCTCAAACAAGATTTACAAACTTATCTGAACTAAAAACTGCTAAACATCACACTACAACATCCTTACTGATGCTGACAAAAGAAAACAGTCGTTAGTCTTTAGGCAATCAGTTTTGCACAACTTGGGAAGGAATTAAAACAAGCAATTTGGCACAGAGCAGTGATGAGGGATGATGCTTTAGATCCCTAGCCAATAAATCATAGACACTTTTTGCCAGAATCTCTCTTCCATCTTCTCCCAACTGTGTGGGCATGAATCATTAAAATCACAGGTTTGGGAATAATGGAGAATAGCAGTCTCTGAGCTGCACTCAAAAAGATGATCTCAGATTCATGCTGTGACTAAAGCTTTTGCATCTCTATTTTTGCAGCTGAACATGTACATTGATGGTAAAAATGGACTGGTGGGAGAAACACACCATTTAAATGTATTTTTCAGCAGAATTGCACTGCTTAATGCTGCATAAGCAAAATCAAAGTTTTCTGTATACATGTTTTTAAGGTCAAATTTGCTAAAAAGCAGGAAAACGAAAGAGCAATTAGTCCATATTTTGTTTCTGAACAGGCTGGTTCAAACGAAAAAAAAGCTCAAGTCTCTAAACATCCTTAAAACAAGATTACATTTCTTTAGAAGCAAAGAAATGTTTTCTAAGTGTTTGGATTAACCTGAGGATGGACTGGAGTGGGAGCTGAAGTACATGGCACAGTCTGGTTCATTTTGTTCACAACAAGATCAGCAATCAGGGCCCGATCCTCATCCTGCTGGTCTCCAATGAGAGGCATTGAGCAGCCCTCCACCTGATAGACACACCCAGGGCACAAAGGATATTCAGAAAAAGATTTTGAAGGCTTCCTGCTTTTTCAGATGTTGGTTGAGTTGCTTCTGACATCTTACCTCTATAATGTAATCTTGACCACCTTTACCATGTAATGCTTCTACAGCACATATATCAAGACCCCCGAAAACCTCCGAGCATACATCCACCCACATGCGATACCTGTAGGGAAAAACTGTTAATGATGACCTTGCTCATTCCACAAAAATCATCCACTCCCACCAACACAACAATGCTCACAGCAAACACGGAAAATCATGTTTTATACAGCATAAACAATACACTAATATCCATAAGACTAAAACCATTTTTTCTTTACAGTAAACTCAATCCTTACTTAATTAAAAATAAATGTGTTTCTTGTACAATGTAGAATTTTCCTGTGGCAAAACTAAAACAAATTAAGATACAGATTTAAATGGATATAATAAAACATTCTCATATAGTATCATGTGTTTAATTAAATTATGAAATACATGTAACAACAGACAAGCAATTATTTTGTTACCTTCTAGTAAGATTTCTAATAATAATCTAAAAAGTTTAACAAGTAATGTTATGGTACGGGAGCTGTTAAGTATGCCATGTGTCATGCTAAAAAGAACTTCCTGTAAGTCTTGTTCACCTGTCAGACATGGCCACCTGTTCTAACATGGCTGACCCTGTGTTGGTCTTCCAGTTGCCAGATATAGATGTCCTCCTAAAAAATCAAAAACAGAAGGTATCACAATCGATTCCATTGACATTGCTGAATGCATTGTTTCCACTGGATTTAAATATTTGACATTTGACATTAGAACAAAACATTTGTTAAAATGTCATACATGTAGGCTTTGTAATTGTCACCAATCTTCTGGATTCGTATGTCATACTTGGCATCAATAAAAGGCTCAGATGTGGCATAAGTCTTCGTCAAAGCCACAACGCTTGCAATATCTTGGAAATCGTATTGATTGTCCACTTTGACCTGTACACAGAATCTTAATTGATATATCTGTAATCCCACAAAGGACCAAACATGCAGTATAATAAAATTGATCATTTGGACTTTCAATTCAATAAATGAAAATGTTATTGTGTTTTTGAAAAAAGATTTTCAGTCCTACCTTTCCCATACCAGAATGAGCATGACCCATCTTCACTACCACAGGAAAGCCGGGTGTAGTGATCTAATTACAAGAGATAAATGTTTAGTTAAAACAGAAATACTACTTGCGGAGGCAACCACTCTCTGCTTCACGTCAAATGGTTGTTTGCCTCCACGTTGTGCATTAAAATCATTTAACGCTCACCTAGTCATGGATTATCCTTTACTTAATGCATTAAAGGAATAGTTTGCCCAAAATGCTAATTCTCTCATCATTTATTCACCTTCATGCCATCCCAGATGCGTATGACTTACTTTCTTCAGCAGAAAACAAATAAAGATTTAGGTCCAAACAATGGACCATGTGAATGGTAACCAAAACTCTGAAGCTCCAAGAATCACATGAAGGCAGGATAAAAGTAATCTATAAGACTCCAATGGTTTAATTCATGCCTTCTAAAGTGATCCAATCGGTTTTGGGTTAGAACAGACAAAAACAAATATGTATTTTTCATTGTACTTCTTGCCATTGCATTCTCTAGGCACAATCATGATTTCAAGCTTGATTATACTTCCTAGTACTTGACATATGCGCAGAGCGCTAGATGGCGTTAGGAAGTGTAATTAAGCTTGAAATCATGATCACCAAGGAGTCTGTATATGTAAAAACAAAAAATATATAAAATGTATAAATTGGGAAGTTCTTATCCAAAACCGATTGAATTGCTTCAGAAGGCATGGATTAAGCCACTGGAGTCTTATAGATTACTTTGATGCTGCCTTTGTGTTTTTTTGGAGCTTCAAAGTTTAGGTTACCATTCACTTGCATTGTATGGAACTACAGAGCTGAGATATTCTTCTCTTAATCTTAATTTGTGTTCTGCAGAAGAAAGTCATACACATTTGGGATGGCATGAGGGTGAGTAAACGATGAAAGAATTTTCATTTTTGGGTAAAATATTCCTTTAAGTAATGTATTAATTCATCAAAATACTATTGTTCATTGTGTTTTCACGTTAGGTTGGAATGCATTGACTAATGTATACAATTTTGTATACAATAATAATAATGTATACCATTTTTTTTATTTTAATCGGTTACTATACATTATGTAGAAATGAACAATAACTTAGATAAAACCAATGCTTTAAAAGTTTTAAAACCACCCTACAATAATACAAGTCCACCCACTCCTCTTTCTTATATTTCTATTAATCAAAAACAGTGTGTCAAAATGAATGGTTATCGTTTCTGCTCTAAAGTGATGTCACGTTAGAGCAGGCCTCGCCCACGACTGGTGACGGACTCCACCCTATTATCATAGATCCCCCATGAGTGATCTATACACAGTTCGCCATTTTTTTCCACGCTGGAGCAGAAACAGTGAGAAGAAGAATGTGTCAGCTTTGTAAGCATCATAAGTGTTCTGTTGTTGGCTGTAAAAGTGAACATAACAGTCTTAATGTACTCCCAGCATCAGAGCCACTGAAGACGCAGTGGACATGCTGGACTGGTAATCTGGCATACTGGGCATTTTCCCAGTGGGCCGACGCACTTTGGGGCCGATCAGGGGCAGACTGGCCATCGGGAGAACCGAGCGGGCCAGTGGGTCGGCCGTGGGCCACGATAAGCTAAAATGAGCTGCCGCATTATGCAGAACAGACCACAAAACTGCGCCGCGATATGCAGAAAAGGACAGCAAACTCCCTCTCGGCCAGTCACTTATAAATACAATACAAATAAAATCAGGACAGGGAAGTATCGCAGCACAAGTACAGTTACAGCACTTACAGCAGTTACAGTTAAAATGTAAAAGTATACCTTTTTAAAACTATTTAAAGTACAATTTCTGGGGAAAACTAGTATTTGTAATGCGCTACTTTACCCCCATGCTCATTAGGAATCCATTGGAAAAAATAGTAATTGTGGCAAAAAATGAAATATCAAATATTTATTTTATTCAAACATGCTCATCTTTCCCTATGGTGCTACTGATAGCGTGTTGTATGAGGAACTTCTGAGATGTGGGTTCTGGTCCCATGGACACCAGTAAGAGTGTGTGTGTGTGTGTGTTATTGAAGAATGCTGTTAGGTTTAGGGTTGGGGCTTGGGTTAGGGGTATAAAAAGCATTCTTTTTTTACTGTATTACATAATTTACAAATAAAAATATAAATTGCTTTGGCACCACTCTGTGGTGAGCTCACATGTACCCATATATTAAACAACACTTCAAGTATCCATTCTGAATTCTGGTAAGCACAGACAGATTTCAGCAGTAGAACTTTCGACCAAACTGTTCTTATTTCAGAGATTAACACAGTATTAAAAGGATAAGTTACATTCTAATACAACATAATTATTTAGTAGAATATTCCATGTACAGGTTGATTTAATTAAAACTCCTCTTTATTAATAGGAGAATGTGCTAAATATGCAGTCTTAGTGTTGCTTGATCTGATGGCATCGTCTGTATAATGCAGCAGTAGGTGAAATGACAGAGCGAAATCTCTCTGCACAGGCACAAAATGAGCACTCACAGAATTACGTCTGAGACCACAGTGCTTTATTTTTGAAAAAGGCAAGGCTGACTGAGGCAAACACATTCTGGTAGAGTGTGTGTCTGGGATAATTAATGCGTGAGGAAAACCAAGCCGATACCTGCAGTGGAGAAGTAGGAGGAAGAGGTGGCACGTCTCCCACTCCTATTAAAACCTAACTAAGAAAGACTACATAATAAAATATGTTTAATGTATCACACAATGCTTGTCTGAAGTTAATTCAAGTAGTTCTGAGACTGAACTTGTTTAATTAGATGGCAAACAAAATTGCCAGTCTAGACAGGCCTGTAAGTGTGCTAAGTTGACAGGGCAATGCTGAACTGGGACACTTAATACGCATGAGCCCTTTATATTTTACTGTTTACTGCATCCAGGCAGTCCTGCCACAGATGGGAGCTTTGTGTTGGGTCCTTTGGGACAGTCTGAGGCCCTGTAGTTCAGGTTTTACTTGTGAAGGGAGGGAGAGGGACAGATGGTTAAACACTCACCATCTCCTTGTGGTTGGGGTAATAAACCTGGTCGATCAGTGGGAACTCCTCTGGACCCAACTGCTTGTACAATCTGGATAACTGAGCAAACTGTGGCCCACACACAGACATTCATATACATTGAAACAAATAATGTGCATTAATATTCATGAACATTTTATATGGAAAGTTTTGATAATACTCTGTTTCTTATTGGAAACACTTTGAATCTATTTAAATTTGCATCTGAAAATGTATTTATAATTTTCACACAGCTAAGGGGGAAACAACAGATTCAAAATGCATTAATACATCGCTTTTTGGATGTCTGAGAACATCCTTAAAGTGACAGTTCACCCAAATATGAAAATCCTGTCATAATTTACTCGCCCTCATGTTGTTCAAACCTTATGGCTTTCTTTCTTCAGTGTAACACACAAAACTATGTAAGGCACAATGACAGCCTCAGTCATTTTTTACTTTCATTAGAAAAAAGATGCAATGAAAGTGAATGGTGACTGAGAATGTCAGTCACTAACCCTCTACCTAACAACTCCTTTTGTGTTTTACAGAAGAAAGAAAGTCATATGGGTTTGGAACAGTATGACGGTGAGTAAATAACAGAATTTTCATTTTTGGGTGAATTATTGTTTAAATATATGATTAGTGCTCACCACCCATGGTTTGTCACAGAAGTTGTAGACAGAGTGAAGAGAATTGACACTGGGTAGGCCAGCATACTGTAGTCCAATCACAATGTTCCTGTGGTCGCCATTCTTAGCCATGCTGTAAGCATGCTGTCGTACCAGTACAAAATCTGGTTTGAAACACCTAAAAGGCCATGGAAATACAGTTTTACCAAAATTTGCTTACGATTATTAGCCACATCTTAATCTTTATTAATATCACTTGTGTTATTTTCTTTATTAACAAGAGTACATTCAAATTCAAATATTAATTAGCTTTGCTAACTTTAAAGATATAGTTCACCCAAAAATAAAAATGATCTCATCGTCTACTTACCCTCATGCCATCCCAGATGTGTATGACTTTCTTTCTTCTGCAGAAAACAAATTAAGATTTTCAGAAGAATATTTCAGCTCTGTAGGTCTATACACTGCAAGTAAATGGTGGACAGAACTTTGAAGCTCCAAAAAGCACATAAAGGTAGCATAAAAGTAATGCATACAATCCATGTCTTCAGAAGTGATTTGATAGGTGAGGGTGAGAAACAGATTTTACTATAAATCTCCACCTCTGACCAGCCCTAACCAGTAGGTGGCGATATGCACAAAGAATGTGAATCGCCAAAAAACAAAAGAAGAATGTAGAACTGGAAGTGGAGATTTATAGTAAAAAAGGATTTAAATATTTATTTTTGTTTCTCACCCACACCTATCATATCACTTCTGAAGACATGGATTTAACCACTGGAGTCCTGTGGATTACATTTATGCTGCCTTTATTTGATTTTGGAGCTTCATAATTCTGGATACCATTCACTTGCATTGTATGGACCTACAGAGCTGAAATATTCTTAAAAATTTTTTTTTTGTTGTGTTCTACAGAAAAAAGAAAGACGTACACATCTGGGACGTCATGAGTAAATGATGAGAGAATTTTCATTTTTGGGTGAATCTTGATTAATATAAACATTTTCTCTAAATATATAACCTAAAACAATACTATGGTTATTCTTCTCTGTAAGAAAAAGTTATCTCCTATCTTTATCTATTTGTTCGCAAACTACGTAGTAAACTTAACGAATTATGTCTGAGAATATCGTACTAAATCTTCGAAAAAGGCAAGGTTGCGTGAGGAAAACAGATGTGGAACCTACTTTGTGATTTTGTTTCCATTGCGGATGGCCTCAATGTCCACACTATAGCTTCCCGTTGCGTGAGCCACCAGATTAACCTCAGAGAAATCAGCCTTGAAAATCAATGAAAATCACCAGTTCCAATGAATGGATCAATACATGTGATCAGTAAAGTGACATTGTCAAAGCAAATAGACCATGAGCCCTGTAAAAATAACAGTTTGTGTATATTTATTATTTTTAGGTATTACATTTGGCTTAAATCTTTTATCCAAGTTGCCTTATCCATGACACTATGACTAATTATTTTAAAGGATGTTATTCATTAACAGAACAGATTAGTTTTCTTTTGTCTTCCTCTAAAACACATTAGATCCTGCATTTCAAACCATAAACAAATGCCACTGATGAAAATTAAGGCCTGATATTCAAATTTGCTCTCAGGCAGACTCACAATGTCTTCCCAGCTAAAAGATGGGATAAAATGTTTTGAAAACATCTATTCTAATTAATTTCACAAGGACCTAGTGGAGGTGTACTGCTGTGTTACTATGGAGAAATTAAAGGAATACTTGAAGGGAAATATTTCCCACCTGTTCTACTTTGATGTCAAATTCACCATGAACCTTCTTGCCTTTGAACACTTTTGCCCTAAAGAAAGAAAGAACAGTTGGCAGTTTTCTGTGACATAATTGTTTCTATGCAACAAACTAGCATATAAAACAGTGAAATGTTAGAAAATGATGCACTTAATTATTTAGCATTAATGGATTCTTTGTGTATAGGCTTACAAGTGAGAACTGAGTCTTCTCTTAAAAGGTGAGAGCATCTTTAACCTTTGAATGGTCTCACAGGTTAATTAGACCCATTTTAACTTTTAACACTTATTTACATCAACTTAACTAACTTTTTGAACTGAAACTTTATGACATCCTCCACAGAGGTGATCTGAATGTGGCAATGTATTTTTTTTTAATTGCATGAATTTGTAAACAAAGCTATGTAAGTGCAAACTTTTTGAAAATGTCATCATTTTCAGAGAAACTTGTTGAAAACCCATTCTTGAGGACATTCATGTTTAGCTTTAAATATACTGACGTGCACAGACAATAAATGGTAAATAGTCTGCACTTATATAGCGTTTTTTTTAACCTTAGCAGTATTCAAAACGATTTACACTGCGTCTCATTTACACACACACTCACACACCAATGACGGCAGAGCTGTCATGCAAGGCGCCAGCATGCCATTGGAGCAACTTGGGTTTCAGTGTCTTGCCCAAGGACACTTCGGCATGTGGAGTCGTGTGGGCAGGGAATCGAACCACCAACCCTGCGATTAGTGGACAACCTGCTGTACCACCTGAGCCACAGCCGCCCCCTAATATCAATAGCCTGCTGTGAAATCAATGGAAGTCTATAGATGTCCTCACTTATATAGAGAAACAAACCTGTGTGTGTGTGTGAGAGACAAACCAACAAACAAACGCACACACAAACACACATACACGTTGGTGCGACTATCCTGATGTGGACCCTCCATAGCCATAATGTATTTTATACTGTACAAACTATAGAGCCTACCCCCTAAACCTCACAAAAAAAACTTTCTGCATTTTTACATTTTCAAAAAAAAACATAGTTTAGTGTGTTTTTTTAAGCAATTTAAATTACTGGGACACTAGAAATGTCCTTATAAACCACATTTAGAGCATAATACCCTTGTAATTACTTGTTTGTAACCTTAAAAAAAAGTCCTCGTAAACCACACACACACACACACACACACACAGACAAACTCACAAACATAAGCAAACACACACTAACACTCATGCACACACCCATACACAAATTCATATCCACACACAATCACACACAAAAATACATGCTGTACATACAGTACATATATTCTAATGTAAACTTAGAGCATTTACTTTATATTAAATTTGTACATTTTACATTTGTTAATTAGTGAAAGGTTAGTTATTGATGATAAAACTGGTGTTTGTGAGAAAATTTGCAAATTGTGACTGTTGAACTGTGATTTATCTAGCCGGGTCACTTTGGTCCATGATCAACAGTGGGACTTGATCATCACCATGTTTTGTATCTTAATTTTATAATAATAATAATAATACTGCTATAATCAGCTTCTGCTGTGTCCAAAGAAGAGGATCTTACAGTAAATGCAATGAGATGAAATCTCTTTTTGAAGTTAGATGTTGGTTGTAAATGTGTCACTACCCCTCTTGAGAATTACTGAGAGCAGGTCTGATAGCAGCCATACAATCACTGTATATGAATGAACACTGTTGCCTGTGGGACTCAGTATCACCGTGCCATTTCACCTGGACTAATTTGTTTGCTGTGTGGTCTCAACGTATCTAAACTGATTCAAACCCAGAATGAAATGTGAAATGCGCACAGACACGCGCGGGGAAACCCACAAATGCGTACACGCGCGCGTGACAGAGCAGGAGACTGAGAAAGGCCCATAGACACATGAGTCACGACATTTGATGGTTACTCCTTTTAGCCACTATTAGTATGAGCTTCACTTCAGGTGTGAGTCTGTAAGCCTTAACGTTAAATCCTCAACAACGTACAAGCTTTGAAACGCTCATTTTATTAGAATGAGCTTTATATGTTATTAAACTATAGGCTATATATATATTTATTTTTTTAAAAACCTCCATGGCCATTAGGCTACATTGCATTCAAGATACGCTTTCTATAGAGACAGTGACCAGCATGCATACAAATGCTTTCCAGTGCAGATCTTACCAGTCTGTCTGCTGGTCATCAATGACCAGAAGGATCTTGGCACTGCTCGAGCCGACTCTCTCGGTGGCCTCGTTAAAGGTGGCGGCAGCGGCGGCGGTGGTCTGTTTGACAGCGTTGGAAATGGAGGAAAAGAAACCGGCGCCCGTAGTCTGGCTGGGGGGTTGACGCCTCTCTTGAGATCCCGGCGACACCACCGGGGCAGGGCTTTGCTGCGGCGGATCGGGCCGCTGTAGATCGGTCATGTAGCCGTTGGGCAAGTTGGACATAAAATTACTGTCCGACAGTCGACGTCGCAGATAATTCATGGTGAATATGGAGAAGGATGCGACGAATAAGAGAAACGCTAAATTATCCTCCTATGCGTGGGGGGAAATCCAATGCGAATGAGAATTAGATCAGCTATATGATGTCTAGGATGCAAGTTTAAAATTAGTCGCCAGAGAGACGCGAAAAATGAGTCGATATACGCAATTCTCCAGAGTGCACCACAAAGCAGGTTGCGTTTCGCTTTAAAACATTAATTGGTCTTTATGCACAGCCGCACTGCAACCGTTGAAATATGCCTGTATATGTTATTAAATATCTACTACGATTATGTTAGATAAAAATCACGGTTGAATAATTTATAGCGATCGATTCATTGAGAACGTTGTTTTAAAATCGCATGAATCACGTTATCGACTCTCTCCATGGATGTTGATGATGTTTCTTTGACTCTTCTGCATTGGCGTGGAGAAGAACAATCCAATGGGAGAGGCACTTTGTAAAAAAGTGTGCTCGGCGAAGGTAGTCTAATAGTCATAAGTTGCACTCGGTGAGGCAAAATCTCCTCCCGGCGTCCTCCGACCAGATTCTCTGTGATCCGGTCCGGGATCTTGGAGGTGGAGGTGGTGCGGCTGCTGGGGCTTCAGGAAAATGCAGTGATTGCATCACTCATGCCATCCAATCCTGGTATTCCGCCCAATGTTTTCTTTTGACCCGCGTCATTTTGCCTGACCCATCATCGGTTTCGCCCGTTGCGCACCTTTTTTAAGCGCGGGAAAAGGTCCGAGATGCGGTTGTTGAGATGATAGTGATGAATGGCAACGAAACACGGCCTGGGCTTGAGCTTGTGTTCATTGTACGCAAGAGACATCGATTAAAAACATTAACGGGAGGGTGGTGTAACATGATTAAGAACTGCAGGGGACGATCCTTGATCTGTATCACCATGGTGCCCTTGAGACAAACCGTGGGACTGCCCTAGAATAAGTTTACTTTGTATATTAGTCCCTTTGGATAAAAGATTGAGCTAAATGAAAAACGTAGTGGTTAATTGTAAGTCTATGTTTGTCTTTTCAGAATGTCTTAGGCCTATGTTTTGAAATTTAGGTAAAACGATTATGCTAGTGTTTGTTTATTGTACCAGCTTATAAGCCTAATTGAAGAGACTCAATTAAAACTTTTGAAAGTTGTAATTATCATTTTAAGGCACTACTAATTGTGTTATTTTAAAGCATAATTGTACATGATTAGGGTACAACCAGTTGTGCTAAAAGCCACAATTTGTTTATTTTATTTTCTCCTAAAGAACTGAATAGCATCAAAAACTACCATAGTACTTTCCTAAACACCTGTTTGTCAGTGTGTACTGCTAAATGCTCCTGATCCATGAAATATTGCATATATATATACATATAAGTATTTTGATCTACAAAAAGATAACCCAGGTGTTGAGTAACAGACTGCCTTGTCACATCTTTTTTTATTAATTTTATAAAAATTTTATTTTTCATTTCAATTACATTGCTCCATAAATATTCAATAAAAATACATTTATTTCTTGAAACTTGATACACTTTGTGACCACATAAAGCAAATGTACCTTAAGGTGTGCCTTTAGCCCTGTTGTACCCTACTTAACTAGAATTTACATAAGGTCGCCTCTCCTTCTCTCCAGCACTGGACAGCTACCGCAGAACTCCCATGTGTTTTCAGCACCATGGACACCACTGATTCTTTTGTTTTTTTTGTAACTTGGAAGTCAGCAGGAAATGGTTGGACAGACTTTTGAATAGAGAAACAATGTTTTTAGACTCCTCCCAGTGTAACACAATACATTAACAACATGTTTACAGTCTTTGTGTTCATATGACTCACAAAATTGTGAATATCAATGTTCTCTGATTTGTAATAGTATCACACTTGAATGATTCAGCAAGTTTGTTGAGATTACTTTAACAAATTTGTCTCTTTGATTGCAATGTGCATATTTGAGTTACTAACATAATTATCTGCAGTTTAGCTTTCATAAAATGCAAAAATTATCTGAATGTGTTATTGTGCGCCATTTGAATGCTAATTTTTAAATCCCTAAAAGCCACCAATTAAAATGTAGTTGCCCCATCTTAATTTCATTAAGAATGTCAGAATTGAACTCAGTGGGATATTTCAACAGCATGCAGTGCTTTAAATTTTAGACACAAGACCTCTGGACTTGTTAGAATTAATGACTGTATTTAGGATTTTACTGTGAAATCACAAGCTGTGCTGAAAAAAGTACCACCTGCAATTGATATTTCTAGGGCATACAGTATTTCTATTTGGTCTCAGACACAAAAATTACTTTTGTTGGTGTAACCATAATTAGCATTCCCTTTGTCTGTGCCAATGGACCTATTTTCTTTAAATAAATGTTCTTCCATTGTGTGTTTTTGTGTGAGAATAGTATTCAGTTTTGTGCATTGTATAACATGTTGATACTAAGGTAAGCATTTTAATTGACTCATAAATTTGATCATAAATTGCATCCCATATTTTATGTGGTTATTTTGTATGTTATAGAATGGAAATAACAAATATATATAAACTTTTATAATATGTTATTGTTTTATACCTCCAATATATGGATATTGGTGTTTATAATTTATTTTTATACTTAATGTTGGTGTTACTTCCCACAATATCTAAAAAATCAACTAAAATACGTTTTCTTTTCTTTACATGAATGTAAACATATTGGTTTTCCTTAACATTCCACCACATCTGAAAATGGAAATTATGTTTAAACCACTCAAAATGTACTTGTGTTTTAAAATAATAAGTTTATACTACTTACTTAATAGTACCTCAGAAATGTATCAAAAATGCTGAAGATTGTGAAATATGTTTAGACTTTAATTTTGTTAATTTTCCAGACACTTAAAGGTGTAGTATGTAAAATATTTCATGCAATATTCGCCTTTTTTGCCATTGTGTGAACGGCTTGTAATGCAGTTTAAAAAATGAGCCCTTTCCAGACTTCCTAGGTTGTCTATTAAAGCCTGTAGACTGATTTTTATGTGAAGGGAGTGGGTCGCTTTTGCCACGAAAATCCAAGGGATGTGACGTTTATGCATGCTCCTGAGAGCCTTACCGCAGACAGAAATAACTTATCTTCCACTATTCAGCAGCGACAACAAACTGCAACACTAATGTTATCTTAGAGATGAAATCAGGCAAACGTCGGGCTCCCAGCACAACACCGATGCCTACACAAACTCAGAGTAAGCCAAAAAAAGAAAAAATGTATATACTGAATCCCATCTGGCTAAGTGGGAACGGGATCGTGGTCGAGCAAAACTAGAGTGAACATCGGCAGGGCATTTGTTTCATGGAGGAACTTTCGTTCCTGAATTGGCTTTCTGCTTATTGGACAAGCAAGCTTACATAACTGCAAAGCATGTGAAATCTTGCCTGCTAACGCTGACGAATTGCAAGCTACCTTTCTTCATAACTTTCAAATAATTTAAACAATCTTCTCTTTATACTAAAAGTCAGGTTAATGTCAAAGTTAATCTGTAATTATTCAGCAAGGTAAACTAAAATAACACATGAAATGAATTCTAGAAAATGTTCAAGATAATGCAAAAAAACCCATTCATTACTTCAAACTACAGTCTCGCATAGTCAGACCTACGTATATCCACACTTTGTTTTAGCCCTGTTCCAGCACTGCAGAGTCAAATATAATATGCAATCTCAAAGTTTGTAGTAAAACTATCATAACTGTGTAATTTTAATTATGCTACCTCATCTGTCAGCATGATGTCGGTGAATCACGTTGTCTCTTTGTACATTACGTCATTGTTTTGGTCGATGTTTGCTCCTGTCCCTATGGAGTGTGTGTATGAGCACGAGCAACAGGTAGCTGGCTGCAGATCACTTAACGGCCACAGGTGTCATTAATAACAAGGGTTTCTTAATCTTACATACTGCACCTTTAAACAAAGACAGATATATGCATAACCTTTGATTTATTTATGACCATGTCTGTATAGTATGACAGTATGAAAGTATGAGTCTTTGTTAAACAGTCATGAGGAATAGATAGATCAACAGATAAGCCCTATCAGCAAACAAAGTATCATTAACATTCTTTATAGTTGAGTGGTGAATACAGCCCCACTAGCACAAAATGGAGGCGTGGGCAGCAATAGACAGCTCCAGGCACACAATGCATATATATTGTATAACCCCCAGGCCTTTCCTCCTCCCCCCCTTCCCCTCTGGTATAGCTCTATGTCTGCAATGGTGGGAACAATTGTCTTTATTTTATAATTCCTTTACTCTAATTGCACATTCTAATGCAAACCTAAATTAATTATAGCTAATAAGACGAACCTCTTAAAATATCTAAAATGTTTATTTTAAGATTTAACTCTTACCATTTAAAAGCACTTATTTTTTTACAGATTAACTGTCATGCCTTATTTTCTTTATTTTTCTGTAATGTGCATATTTACATTTACATTTACGCATTTGGCAGACGCGTTTATCCAAAGCGACTTACAGTGCAATTATTACAGGGACAATCCCCCTGGAGCAACCTGGAGTTAAGTGCCTTGCTCAAGGACACAATGGTGGTGGCCGTGGGGTTAGAACTTGTGAACTTCTGATTAACAGCCCTGTGCTTTAGCCACTACGCCACCACCACTCCATATAACATATGTAATGATGAGCCAGTCCAGCTGAATTCTAAACACAGGTTGTTGCTGAGGAAAAACAATCATACTGGTGTTACCAGTGTTTCAAATACACTATTCTTCTAAATTACTGTTGATAAATGTTATTCAAAACCTATTGTGCTTGGTTGCAGCACTTTATATATGTATGCGGTGAATGAATATTATCTGTTGCTTTTTGCAGACTAGTTTCTCAATGCGGTGCTAGCTGTTTTAGTAGCAGAGCAATGACACATATGCACACACAAACAAGCAAGAACACTCTGCAGTGGTATTAAATCATATTACATTCTCTGCATCCTTGTTAGTTGATTCATAAAGAGCACCATTGGGAAACTATTCATACCAGAACCTGTTTCTCAAGCTCATCCATATAGTGCACAGTAGGCATGAATTGAATTGAATTGTCACTTCTGGTGTTGACCCCAGTTCTGAGCCATTCCATTTACAAAGCAGGCTTACCTGCCTTATAAAGCTCTACCATTAGTGAATAAGCAAAAGTATTCATAAATGCACAAATGGTTCAGACATTCAGTTGATGCCATTCAAAACAACAGAAGCCATTTATGCTTACCATACTGTACACTTTTCAAACAGACATTAAATTGAAAACCACCGACTGTTCATTAAAGAGCTGCTTATTCTGCAGTAGTACACTTGGCTTACATGCATATGAACATTTTAAATAGGTTGAATTAAAAATACATTTGAAAGATAAATCAGGGTTGGCAAGTCTGCTGCCCTAATGCACTTTTAGCATTGAGTGCACACTCTAAGCCATAGCCTTTTTGTCACAGTGAGTTTATTAACATCATTAACACATTGTATACTGTATATGTTTCATGAAATTGGAACAAGACATTTCAGACACCTTCAGTACTTTATGAAAGTATTGGTAATGCAGGAACATGTGAACATTGTGAAACGCTTAATCAAAAACTTGTTATTAAAGATAACAAGAACTTTATGTATTAATATAGACTAGATAAAGTCTATAGACCCATACAGAATACAGGGTTCCAGCATATGAGCTCAGCATATCCCTTGCAACAACAAAATAATAATAATCATATTTTTTATAGATGGATATTTATATTCTATAAATATATTTACAGACGTATTTAAATTATTTATATTACTATTCCTTAAATACATGGTGAAATTGTTGTAATCATGCTACATTTTGAAAATGCAGATTTCAGCCTTGCAACTATGCATATCATAATAGTACAACAATGATATACAGTTGAAGTCAGAAGTTTACATACACTTTAGCCAAATACATTTAAAATCAGTTTTTCACAATTCCTGACATTCAATCGTAGAAAAAAATCCCTTTGAATGTCTTAGGTCAGTTAGGATCACTACTTTATTTTAAGAATGTGAAATGTCAGAATAATAGTAGAGAGAATTTATTATTTCAGCTTTTATTTCTTTCATCACATTCCCAGTGGGTCAGAAGTTTACATACACTTTGTTAGTATTTGGTAGCATTACCTTTAAATTGTTTAACTTGGGTCAAACATTTTGGGAAGTCTTCCACAAGCTTCTCACAATAAGTTGCTGTAATTTTGGCCCATTCCTCCAGACAGAACTGGTGAAACTGAGTCAGGTTTGCAGGCCTCATTGCTTGCACATGCTTTTTCAGTGCATCGGATTGAGGTCAAGCTTTTGTGATGACCACTCCAATACCTTGATTTTGTTGTCCAAAAGCCATTTTGCCACGACTTTGGAGGTGTGTTTGGGGTCATTGTACATTTGGAAGACCCATTTTTGACCAAGCTTTAACTTCTTGGCTGATGTCTTGAGATGTTGCTTCAATATATCCACATACTGTTCCTTCCTCATGATGCCATCTGTTTTGTGAAGTGCACCAGTCCCTACTGCAGCAAAGCACCCCCACAACATGATGCTGGCACCCCCATGCTTCACGGTTGAAATGGTGTTTTTCAACTTACATGCTTAACACTTTTTCCTCCAAACAGTTATAATGAGGGTTATTATGGCCAAATAGTAAAAAAAAAAATCACCAGACCAGAGGACATTTCTTCAAAAAGTAAGATCTTTGTCCCCATGTGTACTTACAAACTGTAGTCTGGCTTTTTTTATAGCTGTTTTGGAGCAGTGGCTTTTTCCTTGCTCAGCAGCTTTTTAGGTTATGTCGATATATGACTCGTTTTACTGAGGATATAGTTACATGTCTATATGTTTCCTCCAGCATTTTCACAAGGTCCTTTGCTGTTGTTCTGGGATTGATTTGCACTTTTTGCACCAAACTACATTTATCTCTAGGAGACAGAATGCATGTTGGCGGTATGATGGCTGCATGGCCCCATGGTGTTTTTGCTTGCATACTATTGTTTGTACAGATGAAGGTGGTACATTCATGCATTTGAGAATTGCTCCCAAGGATAAACCAGTCTTGCGGAGGTCCACACATTTCTTGGTCTTGGCTGATTTCTTTTGATTTTCCCATTTTCGTCAAGAAAAGAGGCTCTGAGTTTGAAGGTAGGCCTTAAAATACATCCATTGTTACACCTCCTATCAGAAGCTAATTGGCTAATTGTCTAAAGGCTTGACATAATGTTCTGGAATTTTCCAAGCTGCTTAAAGGCACAGTTAACTTAGTGTATGTAAACAACTGACCCACAGGAATTGTGATATAGTAAATTAAAAGTGAAACAATCCATCTGTAAACAATTGTTGGAAAAATTACTTGTGTCCTGCACAAACTAGTTTCTAAATGACATGTCAAAACTATAGTTTGCTAATTTAATAAGTTTAAATCTGTGGAGTGGTTAAAAATGAGTTTTAATGACTTCAACCTAAGTGTATGTAAACTTCTGAAAAGCAAAAAAGTACTGAATATTATTGTGAGTGTTACTTATTTCTGGAGAAGAAAGAATGGATTCAGAGCCTATGGGGAATTATTGCTCTGGTTTTAAGTGCTCAAATGACTGCTATTATTGTGGACTGCCTCAAGAGGCCCCTGTTTCCCCATATGTTTCTCCACCGTTGACCAGCAGCACTAGAGCGCTTGTGCTGCTGACGTGTTTACACTTCATTTAGTCAGCATAGTGGCCCAAATCTACTGCCAACATTTTATTTTTGGCCTAATCTTGCTCACAATTCAGCCTTGCATAGAACAACTCAGCAAAACCCTTCCTTATCACGCTGGAAAGTTTCTTTTTATGAATTAATGATTGTGTGAAATATTTCTCATGACACTACTGCTCTTTAGTGGTGCATAAACACTGTGTGTGGCAGCTTGGGAGAGGCTGCTATAAAATAGATGACAATCCAATAATGATATGTAGTAAGTACAGTAAATATTTACTGGAGATTATTACAGTGTGAATTTGTTGTTACTGTGAGGGGAAATCATTCAGACAGCCATTGAGAATGTTACAAAATAAGCTAGATTTGAGTAAAGAGATTTTAGAATGACTTAATTCGTTAATTGTCTAGATGGTGTCCTTTTGGAATGCAAATGACCTGAATCTATAGTTCCATCTTTCACAGAAGCTATGTAAATTCATAGTAAAGTCATAATGGGTTCAAAAAAATAAATAAAGCTGTCATCATTCAATCACCACCATCTAGTTCTAAACCTGTATGGCTGTGTTTCTTCTGTGGAACCCAAAAGGAGAGGTTAGGCAGAATATTAGGAACTGAGAGCATCAGTCACCATTCACTTACAATGCATAGAAAAAAGATGCAATGAAAGTGAATGGGGACTGAGGCTTACATCCTACCTAACAGCTCCTTTTGTTTCCCAAAAAGGAAATAATTTCATACATATTTAGAACAACATGGAGGTAAGTGAATAATAATTTTTTGGGATAACTATCCCAATAATCATAATTAGTACGTGGCAATGTTTTTATTTAGATTTATTCGTAACAGTTATGTTAAGAGGGTTTCCTTTGCTGTATCAAGTGGCCCTCAAACATACCACTGTAATAGTTTCCTTTGAATGCAAATGAGGTCAACTGAGTGTGTCCAGGGGGAGTGCATTTCAGTCATGTATGTAAGCGTTTGTGGCTTTAGCATGCTCGGGCAGGATTGCACAGTACAAAGCTCTTTAAGCACTCTGTCGTCTTTGTCTTTCAGCCAAACAAGAAGTATAAAATAAAATGTGGAAAGAAAAGACTACAAAAGGTTAGGAACCCACAACATGTCTGCATGTAGGGGCAAGATGGTAGAATGAGTGCAGCTCAGGTGGGCAAAACACTCTGAAAAATGCAGTCGGGTGAGTTTTTAGATTAGGGCAGGGGAGGGGCTGTCAACAGGTGCTGACTCCTAGAGAGGAAACAAAAGACAGAGCACGACTTGTTTGTGGATTCAGAGAGGATCCTGAGAAGGAAAAGTGGGATGGTGAAGTTTCATAAGCATATATATTTAAAATTCACCTGTATGTATTTCACTAAACAAGCTATGTCTATATAAACTTAATATTAACCTAATGTTTATTTTACTTAAAAAGACAAAGGATGCAATTAACTCTATTTAACTCTATTTAACTTATAATTAAAATGTTATAATAACTTACTGAACAATTGTCTTACCAGAGAAGGGTCTATTGGAAAATATCATCCATTAAAGTAAGGTAATATCCACTAAATTTTGTTTAACCTTCTTTCTCAAGAAGAGTGCTAGCATAACAAGGAAACCATTCATCTCTCTGCACCATTGCCCTGGCGTGTTGATACTTGGTGAGGAGGGTAGAGCCACCTTACAGCCTGATTGTTTTATTTTGAGTTGTCTGACAAAATTAATCAGATAGAGAAGATAGTGTGGTCTGTCTATGTGATGCAAGTCTCTACAATTTTATGAAAGCTCTCACCATTTATCCAGTACATACCATAAATGTCAGTATAGATATTGAAATTGTGATATGCGCCAATTGTGATAAGTCTTATTGGGATAATATAATATGTTATCAATTATTTATTTAGCTAATATTTTACTTTCTATTTCATTTAAGCGGTCACTTTAGTCTATGTTGGTGGGAGGGGTGGTTGATAGACAGCAGACAATTCACAGCTTTTCATGTGACTCCTCCCATAAGGCACCTGTGGTGGTAGGTTGTTTCAAATAGACAAAGAACAGGGAGAGGTAGGGGTTGGCCTCCGACCAGCCAATAAAAAGTCAGGGGGAGATTTTCAAGGGAAGCGCAAGACATTTGAGCTCAGTGACAATACAAAGCTCCACGAGGAACGGTCCTGGCACTCAAAACTCAAGTTGTTGCTGGAATAGCACAGAAGAATTAGAATCATGGCGGTCACAAACTTCCACTACATTACCCGGATGAGCAGTGGCTTTAAAGTGTACATCTTAGAGGGTAATTATCTTCTTTTTTTTCTGAATACCAGCAGTTTAAACGATACAATTAAGGTTATAATTGCTTTATGTGTTATCTGTGTCCCATTGCATTGTTTATTATACACCGGGTTGAGAGTGTTACTTTTGAAATGTATTCCACTCCAGATTACGGAATACATCCAGTAAAATGTAATTTGTAACGTATTCTGTTACATTACTCAAGTAATCAGTAATGTCAGTAATCTATTCTAAATACTTTGGATTACTTCTTCAGCAATAGTAGAGTTTTTCACTTGTTTTGACTATAAAAACTTTGCCACTACATTAAGACAAAATACACATGTTAAAAATACATTCTCTGAAAAACCTAAATATCTTATGCAATAAGATAAATCAAATTGATCTTGTTTTAAATAACTTAAAAAATTATTATAAAGAATATAATTTTTGCCCTAATATCAAAGGTAACATGTGCATGTAAAATGGCTAGAAATAGCAGTTTAGTTTAGCGTAAAGCTGGCAATTTACACAAGGTTTATTTCTATTTCTTTTGCTCCAAACTTACTTCAAACGTACTCTCTGTCTGCTCGTATGAATGTAACACATCATAAGAAAGTGTTTCACCGCTGTTCAAATGTACTTTGGATTGCATCATTTATATAGATAAATATTTTTCATCTGAATTGACTAAATATTAAATGAAACAAATGACAATAAAATACAAAGTAATCTCTTCAGTAATCAAATACTTTTTTAATGTAACTGTATTCTAATTACCAATTATTGAAATTGCAACTGCAGTGGAATACAGTTACTTATATTTTGTATTTTTAATATTTGTAATTCCCATTACATGTATTCTGTTACTCCCCAACCCAGTGTATAGAATTATTTATTATTATTAGTTGTAATGCACTGTACAAAATGTACAGTAGGATACAATTAGAATTAAATATTGTGAAATGTAATTTACTTAGATGTGTGTTCACAGGTGATGTTGAATTAATTAATTTATTCATGTAAAATTATGCAGAATTATAAAAAAAAGAACACACAAAAAGTGTGATAAGTGATCAGTTGAGTAATGTTCTGGTATTTTTAAGCTTAAAGATTTATGATGGAAATTTGAGATTAAGAGGGTTGCAATTTGTTAGACTGCAAATGAAAGAGAAAAGAACAGAAGGGATGTGGGTCTGTCTTTGTCTTAAAACTCTTTAGAAAAATATCCCTCCCCGAGGCACTAAAAATCAGTCATCAGTCAAGGTTTAAGGTGTGGTTTACACCCAGCACCCCAACCTCTGTCATGCAGATTCAACCTGCCCTGTCACGGTCCAGTGCATACTTGTACATATACACATATGTAAGTGAGGGAGGGTTCTGCCAAAGGTGCCCCCTCATCATCTAAGCCATTTGAGCATTTAAGAAACTAATCTACTTGTTATCTGATAGCACCTTAAACCAATTCATTCATGATCAGGGAGAATGCCTCAGTGATTTTAATCCCTTATCAAATCAACATGGGCCCTGACTGGTCTAATATGTGTTTTAATTGATATCCATTCCCCATGATCTTGTTTTGGGTCTTTATCTCTTCCTAAAACATTTAGCAAATAAAGAGACTATAATTGATGTAGTAACTGTTCAGGTATAATAGTTACATTTTCCATTCTGATGAAATTGTGATAATTGCTTAAAAGTGTGATAAATCTACATCTGAGCCCTTTGACGGATAAGATCAGGAGGATATTATGAAACCTTTACTCTCTCAAGAATCATAATTAAGGGCCAAGTACATGTTTAAATGGTAATGTACAGGGCAATGTTATCATATCCTGGCTTCTCACATTACAATGGGAAGGTTTACTCATTCTGATTCAAAATGAGACCCCAAAACGCATTACAAAAAAGTAGTAAGGTTGAGAGTGAAAAAATGAGAGTGATTCTCATATTATGCATTATTAAATTTGAGTCTTCCCTGTTTACAATTTTTTAAGATATGGTTTTATAATGCACAGACCATAGCTCAGTGATTCAAGAATCAAAATGGATTACAAATTATTCTGAACACATATCTTAAGTCAGCTATATATATATATATATATATATATATATATATATATATATATATATATATATAGGAAACCATTATATATATATATATATATATATATATATATATATATATATATATATATATATATATATATATATATATATAAGCCACAACATTAAAACCACCTGCCTAATATTGTGTATGTCCCCCTTGTGCCGCCAAAACAGCGCCAAACCCGCATCTCAGAATAGCATTCTGAGATTATATTCTTCTCACCACAATTGTACAGAGTAGTTATCTGAGTTAACGTTGACTTTGTCAGATCGAACCAGTCTGGACATTCTCTGTCGAACTCTCTCATCAACAAGACATTTCCATCCACAGAACTGCAGCTCACTGGATGTTTTTTGTTTTTGGCACCATTCGGAGTAAATTCTAGAGACTGTCGTGCATGAAATCTCAGGAGATCAGCAGTTACAGAAATACTCAAACCAGCCCATCTGAACATTAACTGAAGGTCCTGACCCATATCTGCATGATTTTATGCACTGCTGCGACATGACTGGCTGATTAGATAATCGCATGGATGATTGTTAGTGCCAGATGGTATTTACTCAGAATGGTGTCAAAAACAAAAAAACATCCAGTGAGCAGCAGTTCTGTGGACGGAAATGCCTTGTTGATGAGAGAGGTCAACAGAAAATGGCGAGACTGGTTGGAACGGACAAAGTCTACGGTAACTCAGATAACCGCTCTTTACAATTGTGGTGTAGGGGGGGTCTTCGCAATATTAGGCAGGTGGTTTTAATCTTGTGGCTGATTGGTGTAAATATATGTGTGTGTGTGTGTGTGTGTGTGTGTGTGTATTTATCCCCGTAAGGATAGTAAAACACTACATTTTTGACGTTGTGTGGACATTTTGTCGGTCATAAAACAGCTTATAAATCAAACTAAATTATGTTTTTTGAACATGTAAAAATGCAGAAAGTTTTCTGTGAGGGTTAGGTTTAGGGGTCTTGTAAGGGTTAGGGGATAGAATATAAAGTTTGTACAGTATTAAAAACATTATATGTTTGGAACGTCCCCATAAAACATGCTAACCCAATGTGTGTGTGTGGTTTCACTTTCCCTATAGAAATAGAAATAAAAATGTGCTCTTAAAATTAATTTTTTTAAGAACTGATATTGTCATGCGACAACCATCTTTTTCCACTGTACATGTAGTACATAGGAGTTTATATACTGTCATTTTTATGATGAGACATTTGTATGACACTGTTAACGATGTTAGCATATGAATCGTGATGTGTATTTCAGTTTGAATAAGTCTGTTACTATCATTATGTTGGGTAAACATGTTGTGAGTTGCATGCCTTAAAAACCTGCAAAGCCTGTTTTGCCCCCCAAAGCGGGATGAACAACAAGCCAATAATATCCTCATTTGTTCAACGATGTGTCCGATTTTTTTATTATTTTTTTTGGCTTGTATGTTTTCCAGAATTTGAATGACATTTACCGTTAGCAGTGAATCAGCTGGGTAGTTCTACAGTAATACCCACAGAGCCAGTTGATCTTGCTCTGCCACTTAATGGAGTTTACATTTAACGGTGGCCCAACAACGTTTTTTCCCACAATTAAGATACACAAGAAGTGATGAAATTCCACGAGTTAAGAGTTATTTGTTTACTTGTTTGCCACACCTTTTCACACGTATGGGAATCAGTGGCTGGCACTGACCGTCTGATCCCCCTTTTCTTTACAGGTCAGCCCAGTCTAAGGAGTGAAGACAGATTTCGCCATATGAACAGTGACAGGGTGCGAATGCTCCCTGCCCACCCAATAAAGCGCAAACACAGTTCAGACAGAGGATGGACACTTGAAGAAAGGTATATTCATTACCATCAATCTCAAACCAATGAAAGTCTCCTGTTTGTTATAGCCTAACAGTAGCTCACCATGGACCAACATGTAACCCATTCCCAAATTATATTAGCAACTAATGGACTGTTGATTTAGTATAGTAATTTATTTTTATGTTTTTAGGAGAGAGAGGGCCCTTAGTAAGAGCTTGGCCAACAGTGCTCGGAGGTCATCTGGTTTCAGTATTCCTGAAAGCCCCACATCCACATGGAGCCCCACAGCCAGTCCTACTCACTTGATCCCCAGCCCAGTGTACTCCACCCCAGTCATGGATGAGCCTCTGGCCCTAATAAAAAAACCCCGCCCAGAACCAGAGAAGACTGAGGGCCAAACCAAACCCACAACAGTCAGACAAATACAGGTAATTATTATTACTGAAACACAAACTTTCAGTTTTTACATGTTTTGAGATTTAAATAAATATACAGTATATAAAAACAAATATTATATGTGTATAATATATATTATCGAAATAATATTTAAATACATAATTATTCATATTCATAATTTAATAATAAAATATTTGTAAAAATAATAGATTGAATTAAATATTTTTTTAATTATTACAAATATTTATCATTATATAATTAAAATGAAAAAATATATAATTATTTATAATTTGTATATAATTTCCATGTTAATAAGATTTATATATATATATATATATATATATATATATATATATATAATCTTATTTATATATATAAATCTTATTAACATGGATATTTGTATAGTGTTATATAATATATTAATATTACATAATGTATTTTATTAAATATATTTATTGTATATATATATATATATATATATATATATATATATATATATATATATATATATATATATATATATATATATATATGTACTATATTTTAATAAATATTTCATATATTATATTAACAATATAAATCTACTTAACACAAAATATTTATATTATATTTTTATTATATAATAAATGGGTATGTAGATACTGTATATTAATATATATGTCAGCAGTAACATTAAAATTTCCATTGAATAATACTGTACCAAATTCTGCCAAATTGTACCAAATCTAAGTACTGTGGGGACCAGTCACTGGCTAAACAGTATTCTGGCAGCAGAAACTTGAGGCCCTTGTCCATCACAAACCTATCTAACTACAAACAAAGCCACTTGATAGTCCATAATTAAAATATTCACCACTATGAGACACAACAGAATGCAGAAAGGCACTTATGTGTTCCTGAGAGAGTGGCTCTTTAGAGTGCAGACAGGTCTCTGCCTGTCTCAGATATGCAATCCAGCCGGATTCAGAGAGAAAATGTGAGCAATGGGTGGAGGAATTTTGTCAACAAGTCTCAACACACCGGTGCTGTTGTTGACCTGCTAGTGGCATCAGGGCTGAGGGAGCAACAGTCTAGAAGCCCCATGAACATACTGTAAGGAATTTGGGATACAATCCAGTTCATGAGATTTCTTATTTAGTTTCCTAATTTTCCATCAGTGTCATTCATTAAAGGGATGGTTCCACCAAAAATTGAAATTTTATCATCATTCATTCACCCTCAAGTTGTTCCAAACTCATATGACATTATATGACATATGGTGTTCGGGAGAATGTTAGCCTCAATCACAATGCACTTTCATTGCATGCTTTTCCATACAATTAAAGTGAATGGTGACTGAGTAAGAATTCTGTAAAGTATTCTTATCAATTATAGATCTGCAATTTAATTATCCAAAAAAAAGTATGCATATGAGGATTTGCTGACATTTGCTGTCTTTTTCAGATACGACCCTCTGTCATCACATGTGTCTCCTCTGCAACAAGGTCCACAAAAAAAGCTGAAGATTGCTGCAAAAACTCTAATAGTAAGTTAAATAAGCTGTTAACTAAGCAACCGAGCTTGTCACTCTTCCTTGAAAGGAACAGTTCAGTCATAATTGACATACCCTCATATTGTTCCAAACTTTTCTTTCTTCTGTGGAACACAAAAGGAAATGTTGAGCAGAATGTTAGGAACTGACAGCCTCAGTCATCCTTCGCTTTTATTACATGGGAAAAAAGAGCAGCATCAACAGCTTTCAAAATTTCCCCTTTTGTGTTCCATGGAAGAAAGATAGTCATACAGTTTTGAGTGAACTCACCCTTTAATGTTAATATTAGTTCATGTATGTCCATGCAGACATATTTTGCTCCCATATCAAAATGTATTGTTTATCAAGTTACACATATCATCATCTAACTCTGTCTCCATTGTGTTTCATCAGTTGTTACCCAGCACAGTTATGACCACGTCGAAGAGCATTTCCAGAGGAGTCTTGGAATGAACTACCACAGAGCCACCTCCATTAGCGTGTCTGTTGATGACCATTTTTCCAAGGCGCTGGGTGATAAATGGCTCCAGCTCAAAGGTTCAACCTCCTCCTGCAACTCCTCCTCGTCCTCTCTGTCTTCCTCATCCCCACCCAGCAGTCCAACCTTCATCCACTCGCCCAGCTACAGCCAGAGTCCCAAAAGGGCCCACAAAGATTCAGTCAGCCCTACTACAACCACACCCTGGTCTGACAAATGAAGAAGAGAGAGAATATGTACTGTAGATATGACATGATGTATGTAGAACCTTTGTGTAGGCCCAAGCATTTCTGCTGTAAAAAGCCAAAGGATGAGTGTGATTCTGTGAAAAGGGAGGGGGGTCGGTGAATTGATGTGATGTTGCCATCATCACTAAAACTCCATAAGCAGATTGTGAGCCGGGAGTGTTAAATCTCCCTTTAAGTTTAAATGTCTTTTAATGGGATTTCACATGGAGATATTTAATGTCCACTTCCAGAGAATCAGATCATTTCATGGTAGATAAGCTTTGTTAGAGTTGGCTTTGTTTTGTTTTTTGTAATTGGTTTTGTCGGTTGAGCTAATTGCCTTACACTATGGGTGCCACTGTTTTTTATTTGTTGACTGTGATTGCACTGATTATTGTTAGTAACATTTCATTTTTCTGTAATCTTTGCTTTGATACCACATGCATATTTATATTAGACAGTTTACCAAGATCTTGTAACCCAAATGCAGCACTGAAACAATACTAGTTCAGAAAGTTTAATTCATTGCAAAAATGCTTGAAACAAGAGGTGGGTAAATGTTTTGAATCTCTATTTGGGCTATAGCTGTTCATTTCAAACTCTATTAAGATTGTATGCTGTATTATAGCAGACTATTGTACATATTTGTAATAAAAAGTTCTTTGCAGAATTTGTTGTTTTGTGAATGAGCACAGAGCCAACAAATAAAGTAGTCCGACTGGCATTCAGTCATCAACAGTCACCCATCATTAATGGGTCTTGTTTAGAGCATGCTGGCCTTACTTTTAATCTTTCTAACATGGCCATTCACGCTAAATGCTCACAGATACTTGGTTTTAGAAATCAATGGAGCGTGATTATGTATGTTTATGCTGAATTATGAATTAAGGTTATGGGATTGTATAAAATTAGTCAAAACTTAATAAAAATATTTACTGGCACTATAGATTCTCTCTTGACAAAGAAGCTCTGTTCACCAGTGCCTCTAAAAAAATCTTTTTTTACCAATAGCTAAATCACAATTATATTTAGCCTCCTTATATTGAGTAGGCATCAACTGGAAAACAACTTACAAAAAAAATAAAAACAAATTCAACTGCCAGTGAGATCAGGTGCAAAACTTGTCAATCACAAAATCAGGTTCATGAGGCTGAGAAACTGGTTTAAATGAAGATTTGCTGGCACAAAGTTACAGTAAAAAAAGCTATTGAACAGAGTTCAAAAGGAGTCTTTTTGTTGCCAAAAGCCCTGCCTTCTATACTCTGTTGCAAGCTTGAATAGCCTCATCCAAGGGACAGTCTAGTGTTTCTCAGAGAACAAAATGACTCATGCTCAGTGGCTCAGATCTTGAGGTGCAGGTAACATGATGTCCTTGTGGAATGTGGACACTTCGAGGCAGCTTTAAGTCACATGAAAGGTTAGGATAGATTACATAATTGTCTAGTAGAGTAGATCCACAGAGAAAATCACCAGTGACATTGACAGTATTGTTAAAATTATTATAATACTGCCTTAATAATACCTTTGCATAATTTTATGTCACCTTAAAGCAAATAAATGGGATATTTAGAAATGTACTCCCAGAACTTGATAATAGAAATTTTATTTTTCTTAGAGATTGATCTTTCACTGTGAGACTTACTAGAGTTCTAACTTATGTTTTAAGCTTTGTCTCAGATGTTCAGTTTTGCCTAAGATTTGTCTCCTACCATTCTTTGAGAAATATGACCCAGTTTGGGGAAGCTCCTTTGAAACTACAGTTTTACAAGCAACAAGCTACTCATAAAGTTAAACTTCAGTCACTACAAGTACATTAAAGCACTTTAAAGGAGGGGGAAAAAAATCAGCTCTTATTGCTGATTTAAATAGTATCATCTGATAGTTATGCATGTAATTAGGGTAATATTAAACAAAATAGGGATATTAAATTAAACTAATGAAAGTAAAAAGCACCCTACTTTATATATGAGTCTAAATATAGTGAACACAACAATTAACTGAAAATTTCACTTCAAAAAAGGAAAGGTCCCTTAAAAAGGATAGTTCAGGATGTGTAAACGGTGAGCTCTGCACACTTTGCAAGTTTTTAATAATTTTTTATGTCATAAACCAGTGCGATTCGATACACCCTGATACATATCTGTTCTTTGAAGTCAACATGGCAAAGAATTCAAAATCCTCAGGCTCTGGAGATTTTAAAATACATTTAAGTCCTCAGGCTGATACCTCAGACAGGCCCACAGACCAGGGACTCGGTTTGTATGGTGCGGTGGGAGAAATTCAACATCAACTGTCCAACATGTCTGTGATGCTGAAGAAAGTTGTTGCTGACTTAGAGGATCTTGCTGTTATACGTCGATCGATTACTGCGATGGAAACAAAATTCTCTGAGTTGGTTAACAAGAATCGGGGATGTTGAGAGACGACTCAATTATCTGGAGTCATCGGAGAGGGAACTAGCTGCTAATCTGTTAGCGACCAAGATAGACTTGGAACACATTTGGGAAAAACTGGAGGGTTTGGAGAATCATAATCGGTGAAACAACATCCGAATTGTTGGAATTCCTGAGCATGAAGAAGGCAGAGATATAATGAAATTCCTAGACAAGCTCTTCCCGAGTCTGCTCGACATAACAGGCCACAAGCTGGAAATCGAGGGAGCTCACAGAGTCCCGGCTCGCAGATCAGCTGAGGGAGACAGGCCCTGATCAATTCTGGCCAAATTTCTGAGATCATCCGATAAAGATCTTGTTAGGAAAAGGAAAGCTTTCTTGGTAGAATCACAGCATTTTCTTGTTCTCAGACTTCGAATTTGAATTCGACAAGAGAGAAACATGATCGATTCAAGGAGTGCAAGAAACTCTTACATCAACAGAAGATCGCTTTTGAACTGATGTTTCCAGCCAAACTGAGAATAGATACTAAGGATGTCCGCAAAATATATAAATGCCCACAGCAAGCATTGCCTATCATAGAAACAATGGAGTGAGTAAACCATTTTGTGTTTCTCATGTGCCCCCAAGTGAACTTGTCTCTCAAATGAATCTGCTCATTCTTTGTGTTTATGCCTCCTATTAGCTGGAGTTTGTTTTTTTGAAGTATTTTTTGCAGGACATTGGAAGGATTAGGTCATCTGCTGCATTCATGAAACAGCCGGCTCACTGAACATTCGTTTGACTGTGAGAGGAAACTGAATGGATTTATTTGTTTTTTATTGATTTTATTTAATTTTTTTATGTGCTGGTTCCGTTAGCGGCTGGAGTTTGTTTTGTGGAGGAACAAACCTTTGAGACAGTTTTGTGAATGTATCTACACATTCTTTGTGTTTACTCTGCCTATTGGCTGGAGTTTGTTTTATAGATTATTTTCTGTTGTGTAATTCTATCTCACAAAATTTGTACAGAAGCACTGGACTTAAGCAATCTGACAGAAAATTTGTCGCAGGGACTCTCGTAGGCATACGTGGACTATTTGAATTTAGAGGGATGGATGCTGGTTGGGTCTGTCATGCATGGGGTTAATGTGCACGTTTTTATTTTTTCTGTTTGTTTGGTTGTGGGGGAAGTTTGGGGTCTGACTTTGGCACTAATGTTGGAATGTGGTCTTTATAATTGTATTTTTGACACACAATCAATTTTTGTGAATGGGATGGGGCACCCCATAAAGAAGGAAGATTATTTCTTTTCTTAAACGTAAGAAATATGATATAGTGTTTCTTCAAGAAACACATCTTTCCCAGCAGGAAGCTGAAAAATTTGGGAAGATATGGGGAGGACACGTTTTCTTCGGTGTTGGCTCAAGTAAGTGCAGGGGAGTCATTACACTGATAAGTAAACATCTAAAATTAAAATGTCTCAAACAGATTAAAGATGAATTAAGAAGAGTCATTATTGTTTTAGCAGAAATTCAGGGGCAAAGGTTGATTTTGGTTAATATTTTTGCACCTAACGTGCATGATCAGGGCTTTTTTATAGATCTTGAAGGGATGCTGCAAGCCGCTGGCAGCCCTCATGATATAATATTGGCAGGAGACATTCATCTATTGATGGACTCAGTCCTTGATCATAGTGAAGCAATAGTGTGTATACCCCCTAGAGCAACACTGGCAATTCACAGGATGTGTACAATTTTTGGTCTTACAGATATTTTGAGACTTTAGAACCCATCTGATAGGGACTATACATTTTTTTCATCAGTCCAAAAGATTCATTCTAGAATATAGTTTTTTTTTTGTTTTTTTTTATATATGTAAGTCATTAGTCATCTTAGATCATGCCCTGGTGTGTTTAGATGTGTTGCCACATATGGAGAAAAATAAATCATATAGTTGTCACTTTATTTTATCCCTTTTGCAAAATCCTGATTTCCAACAAATGTTAAAGACTGAAATCAATGTTTTTATGGAGACCAACTGGACCTCAGTATCCTCTGTGGGTGTGGCTTGGGAAGCACTTAAGGCGGTTCTCATTTATTTAAATGTTGCCTCAAGCATATGGCGGAACCCTAAATTACGCATTAATAAGTCCCTTTTATGCTGGTCAGAGAGGATTGTGAAGGAGGTTACTACACTCGATGACCTGGATGCAGGTTTGGGGAGTAACGGAATACATATTAAAAGTAAGATATTTCAAGCCTTTATTTGATATAATTTTGATGATTATGGCTTACAGCTTATGAAAACCCCAAATTCAGAATCTCAGAAAATTAGAATATTGTGAAAAGGTTCAGGATTGTAGGCTCAAAGTGTCACACTCTAATCAGCTAAACACCTGCAAAGGGTTCCTGAGACTTTAAATGGTCTCTCAGTCTGTTTCATTTGAATTCACAATCATGGGGAAGACTGCTGACCTGACAGTTGTGCAGAAAACCATCATTGACACCCTCCACAAGGAGGGAAAGCCTCAAAAGGTAATTGCAAAAGAAGTTGGATGTTCTCAAAGTGCTGTATCAAAGCACATTAATAGAAAGTTAAGTGGAAGGGAAAAGTGTGGAAGAAAAAGGTGCACAAGCAGCAGGGATGACCGTAGCCTGGAGAGGATTGTCAGGAAAAGGCCATTCAAATGTGTGGGGGAGCTTCACAAGGAGTGGACTGAGGCTGGAGTTACTGCATCAAGAGCCACCACACACAGACGGGTCCTGGACATGGGCTTCAAATGTCAAACGTCTTACCTGGGCTAAAGAAAAAAAGAACTGGTCTGTTGCTCAGTGGTCCAAAGTCCTCTTTTCTGATGAGAGCAAATGTTGCATCTCATTTGGAAACCAAGGTCCCAGAGTCTGGAGGAAGAATGGAGAGGCACACAATCCAAGATGCTTGAAGTCCAGTGTGAAGTTTCCACAGTCTGTGTTGGTTTGGGGAGCCATGTCATCGGCTGGTGTTGGTCCACTGTGCTTTATTAAGTCCAGAGTCAACCCAGCCATCTACCGGGACATTTTAGAGCACTTCATGCTTCCTTCAGCAGACAAGCTTTATGGAGATGCTGACTTCATTTTCCAGCAGGACTTGGCACCTGCCCACACTGCCAAAAGTACCAAAACCTGGTTCAATGACCATGGTATTACTGTGCTTGATTGGCCAGCAAACTCGCCTGACCTGAACCCCATAGAGAATCTATGGGGCATTGCTAAGAGAAAGATGAGAGACATGAGACCAAACAATGCAGAAGAGCTGAAGGCCGCTATTGAAGCATCTTGGTCTTCCATAACACCTCAGCAGTGCCACAGGCTGATAGCATCCATGCCACGCCGCATTGAGGCAGTAATTAATGCAAAAGGGGCCCAAACCAAGTACTGAGTACATATGCATGATTATACTTTTCAGAGGGCCGACATTTCTGTATTTAAAATCCTTTTTTTATTGATTTCATGTAATATTCTAATTTTCTGAGATTCTGAATTTGGGATTTTCATAAGCTGTAAGCCATAATCATCAAAATTATATCAAATAAAGGCTTGAAATATCTTACTTTGCTTGTAATGAGTCTATATAATATATTAGTTTCACCTTTTAAGTTGAATTACTGAAATTAATGAACTTTTGCACGATATTCTAATTTTTCGAGTTTCACCTGTAAATGGAACCGAAAGGGTATAAAAATTCTGAGAGCCTTAGGAATACATCACAGCAATTTTGTGTTGGGTAAGAGAATAGAGATATGATGGCAATAAGCCCAAAATAGATTTATAGATAAACAGATACCAACACTTAAGTCTATTTGTGGACATTGAGTGCCAAGTGACCCTATTATACAGCTCACAAAATAGTAATGTAAAAGCTCATATTTTTCAGTATATTAAGCATTGCCATGCTCTTTCTGCGGTTTAAGGTCAAAACATGCATTTACGTTGTCAAATTTAGTCTGTTATCATGCAAGTCAGCTCAGCTGTAATTGAGCCCCTTCCCTCAGGCTATGCATACTGAGGCTTGTTCATAGGGTGTATTCTCCAAGTCAAAGGCAGGAGGGTGGGGGACTGAGTGGGCTCCTATGAAGGCAGAATATCATCCCTGAACAATAATCACGGGTTGAATCAGTGTTTAAAGTGGATTAAAAGTTTTCATTGAGTTTAAGTGTTTTAGAATTAGACGTGTTGAACGGAGAAGCAGATTTCTAAAAGTCCGCGCCCTCCTTTCCATGTCAAAGTGAGCATGTGTTCAAACATATCCCTTCTGACATCAGTCATTGCTGTAGATTTTATTTTCATTTCAGGTCTAGGGTGGTACCTCATTGGAAGTTGGCCAAATGATACATTTTTGCTGCCTAATTCACATTTGCCAAGAAAAAATAAATATATATATATTTTGTGGACAATACTGTGGTGAGTGTGGTTCCAAAACGTATTTGGACACTTGAGCCACACCATTTATGAATGTAATTTAATTAGAAAATAATAAAAAAGTTTGTCAGGTTATTTACCTTCCCTTGTGGCTTGACCGGAATAATCGTGTTCGCATAATCAGTGACGGGCGTGATTCTGAGGTTGCATTTTTCCTCTCTAACATTCATTTTTTCCTCCATGGTTTGGGTTGGGGAGATACAGTTAATAAAATGTGCATTCCTCTTCGGTGAAATACAGCCTGTCCAGATGAAAATAACTCACAACCCCCTTTTGGCACGCTTCCAAGGGCATTACACCCAGAAAATATGCCCATTCGCCCAACAACACTTACCACTTTTCAGAGCAACCTGTAAATTTTACAGTTTAAAACTGTTGTTTTTACAATTTATTTTACAGTGCAGTGCCATTGTTTATATTAATTATTAACTTAATATATTAACCTTCTGAAACTGTAAAAATGACAGAAGGGCACATGATGATGTGAAGTTCATCAGTATTGGCCCTACCAGGAGGGAACACCTGAGCAAAAGGGCAAATGTGACCAGGAGGAGGACGGGGCAGGGCCATGACTACGCACGCCTGGCCCACAATTGGGCTAATCAGCCGAGGAGAGGGATAAGTGCAGCAGGATGCAGTAGTTCAAGAGAGAGAGAGCCACACACAGCTGTTGTGGGTGCGTTTGTGTTGTGTGTCTTTATGTTTCATTAAATATTATTTTGACCTTTCAGCCAGTTCCCTCCTCCTCCTCCTCCTTTCCCATTTTTAACCTTGTTACACTGGTGCCGAAGCCTGGGAGGGAGGAGAGATGCGCTGTCATGGAGTCCTCGCCAATGCCATCCGCCCAAAGGAGCAGCCGCGGTTGTCCACTGGGAAATGGAGTCGCTGCCGGCCACCTGGACGCAGCGGTACGGCCGCCATCCACGAGGTGAGGAGGGGCTCCCTACCGGCCGCCAGAATGCGGGGGGGCATTCCATCCACCTGGGGTTGGAGGACTTGCTCTGGTCCACCCGGGGAGGAGCAGTGGAGGGTGGAAGAGTAGTCGAGGACCAGGCGACGGTGTTTTTGGGGACTGGCAAGCAAGTTTTTTTTCTCTCTCTCCACTCTCTCTCTCACTGGTGCTCTACCTTGCCCTTTCCCTCTCCTCTTTTTTTTTGTTTTTGTTTTTCCCACCCCTTGTCCCCCTCCCCAGCTCTAGACAGGGAAAAGCCCAAAATAATTTGTTTGAGTGCTCTTTTCACTTTATTGGCAAGAAGTCAGTGGAGATTACATTATTTACAATATTATCCACCTTTACGGTCCAGCTACAATAGACATCCAGAAACGAAGCACAATGATACATATAAACGTTAGCATTAATGTGTTAACAGGTGTGTGTACATGCGCTGAAAGTTCATTAGACATTTTGAGAGTTTGTCATTTCTATTTAGCATCTTTTTGTGAATGCTTCATATGTTTTGAAATGGCATTATTAAAAAGGAACTGTGTTTATCCTGAACTGTCTATGAGTAGTGACAATGTTTGCATCTGTTGTGATGCTAAATGGATAAAGTCTACAGTGGAAGAACATAATTATCAGATGAGACATGTACAGTAGTGAGATGTTTTATCATGTTTGAAATTAACTCTGCATTTTTCCTGCCTGCAATTATCTATCTTCTGAGTGTCTTTGCACAATGTGCATGTCTTCCCTTAAGGGGAAACAGTTACATTTAATTGTACAATGATTTTAATAATACATAATGTTTTATAGTTGCTTTACAGAGGACATTGAACTTTTGTTTATAATGTATGTCCAAATAAAAGGCTTATTTGTATTACATGTAGTTCTTTTTGTACGGTACAGTTTATTGTGTGGCTGCTAATACATTGTTATTTCATGTACAATAACAATAAATTCAATCTATCAACAGGATCAGTTGTTCAGTCAACACTAATCACTTCATTGCCTGAGTCCTGTAATACACGAGCATGCTACTGTCTGGATTTACCCTGTATCTGCAGTATAATCTCAGTACAACAAACTCTTCAGGTTCTGAATTTACTCAATATATGCTTTAAAATAAACTTAATTATCAACAGTGTCCAACTTTACATGTCCAACTTTACAGCTGTGAAGGCACTAATAGGCTACATATCTTTTCAGGTTAGTCTGGTCGGTTCTTCCATCGATGGATGAAGACTCAACAAAATAACTAAAATGCTTCTATTTGCAATATTTGGCCATCATCCTCAAACCCATAATCATTAACAGATAGGTGGGGAAGAACAATATCGCCTCGCTATAATTCTGTGATCAGTTGCTCCCAAGTTTCTGTCATATTTAATGCTGCGTTAGTACATAACATAACGATTGTTTACGCTTAACCGGAAGTTCCGCCCACATCGCCCACAAAGCGTCATGGGACTCAGGAATATTGTGGATATGGCCAATATTTTGTATATTACTATTTAGTAATCGGTAATTAAATAAATGAAAGCAACATTAAAGGTGCAGTATGTAACAATTTTCATGTAATATTAGCCATTGTTATTACATGAAAATACATGAAAAAAGAATTGTTATTAGCCTATTTTAATAATAGTAGTTTTTTTTTGGCTTGTAACGAAACTGTCATCATGATGCCTGTTGTATCACGATGTCTCTTTGTACGTTACGTCATTTTTTTGTCCGCTGCTCACTCGCTCGCATCCCTATAGTGTATGCACAAGCGCACACATGAGCAACAGGTAGCTGGCTGCAGTTCATTTATCGGCCACCGGTGTCATTAATAACAAGGGATTCTGTATCTTATATACTGCAACTTTAAATTACTTCTGATTGATGCAGACTCTACCTTTACATGTTGCGTAGCACTCCTTTTCTGATTCCAGTAATTAAGACTTCATGTTTCTGACTCACTTCCGTAGGATTACAGTTCAATAAGACATTCTACCAAACCTTCAAATTCCCACCTTCACAGGTCTGACAGACAGGTAAGTCAGCACCAACACTGTCTGTTACATTGATGACACATCAGTTGTCTGCACCTCCTCTCACAGTTCCTCAGGCTTGGCTGTTCCCTAGGAGGCCAAGCAGCATCTGTGTGATTAATTCACATGGGCAGAGGACATTGGTACACTAGTAATTTAGCTAAAAGAACATTCTGTGGCTCTATATTATTCTTTACTTTTCTTTTTTTTATCGCCCCTCTCTTTTCCCTAAAGGTAGCCTAGTTCACCATAAAATGAAAATTACTTATTCATCCACAAAGTCCTAACCTGCATGACCTGTATGAACACAAAAGGAGATATTTATAGCAAAATCTCCAAGCTACTTTTTTTATATATATATATATATATATATACAGTGAAAATGAATGGACCATGGCTGTCAAGCAAGATTTTCAGTGAACAACTATAATTTAGTCTGTTCCTCACACAGAACTTTCCTGTGTCTTCAGATGAATAGAATACATGTTGACTATGAATAGACTAATTTAACAAACCTGTTATTGTGTTTTTTTTCTTTTTGTTTCTGTTTTGGGGCTTGTCAGCCTCTGGTAACTATCTACTCTTTTTTTAATGGAAGAGAGCAGCAATCTGTTAACTTCTATGGTGTTCCACAGAAGACAGAAAGTCATACAGGTTTGGAACAACATGAAGGTGAGAAATAAATAGTAAAAGAATTGTTATTTTGGGTGAACTATCCTATTAATAAGGGAAGCACAAGCCTAAGATGAAGTCAGGGATTTTGGGGGGGTTGAGCTGCACAGAAATGAGAAAGCGTATCATACAGGCCACAGCAAGTCTGTTTGGTTACACATATACTCTCACACAACCTGCACATATACACATGCAGACATTCCTCTCTTCTGAGAAAATTGCTTTGAGAGATCCTACCGATCCTGTTTGGCAAGGGAATGGAGGGAGGGAAGGGGTGGATAAATGCATGACAGATGGAAGGGAAAATTAGGAGAGATGCGTTGATAGACTGCAAGTTCCTTGTGAACCACTTTTGAGTATGGGGTTATTTGCATGTTTCGTCAGGTTTAACAGCTACAGTTTAGTATTTTGGAAACAACAGTCTGAGGCGATGCACATATGGGGTTCAACAGTCATTATTCACAAAATATATTATTTTCACATGAAGAAATAATACCTAATACTGTACGTATAAAACTACTGATGATTTAGCGTGATTTACAAAGATACGGCTCCAATCATTGCCCCCAAACACGCAGAGATGAAAATATACTTTTGTAAATATAGCAGAGAGAAATAGCCTGAAACCAGAATGTAAAGCTTAAACATAGATTGGCTATATGTACAACGGAATAATTTTTCTTTCAATTAAATTGCATAGGAATCCTGAAAATTATATGATGTAGATGTATTTCTCTCTCCTTTTTTCTTTCATTTTATATTATGTAAAAATGATGTTTCAATATAATTGTAATTATATTGAAACTTTTTTTAAATAACTTTTTTTTATTGAATCTTTCTTTGGTATGTTTAGTAAGCTGTTTTCTGCATGGAAAATCCACAATGTAAGGAATTGCAGGTTTTACTATCCTTAAGTATGGTGAAGTATTAATGATGTTAAAACCATCTACACATGCACACAACCACAAAGCTGGTAGGTCTAAGAGAGTGTAAATAAAATATTAATGCTACATTTGTGTTTCAGTGGCATCTAGTGGCCAGTTTTTTTGGTGTTCATTGAAAGCTGATAACCATAGTCCAATTGTTGAAAACTGGACAAAGACATCATGTTGGAAATTCAGTTTTGGTTAAAGCTCCAGTCTAGTAACCATAAGGTTGTTGGTTTAAACCCAACAATACATTATCCATTCCAGGTTTATTGTGCCTGTGGTAACTGTATAATTCTCTTGTTAGTTTGCTGTAAATGTTAGCAACAGTGAAAGTTACATCCATCTATGATGACTCATAATTTAATTCATTAACTGTCATTTGCCTTTTCCACACTTTTTTAAAACTAGATCAAAGCAATGCATTAAACAGCTCACAGCAGGTGGTGGTTGGTATAATCGTTTAATCCTCAACAGATGTTTTTAAGTGCAAGAATATATTTTATTATATAGGACCTGAAGCCTACAACTCTAGATTAAGGTGTTTCCATGCATTAAAGTGCCTACTTTCATTTAACTTCATATTCATAGCAGTGTATGAGTGTTTGCAATTAAATGAACAGACTGAGCCAATTATTTTAGATCATTTTTTTCTAATATTCACTGTTATTTCACAAATAATACCTAATGAAGGGAATCTTGTTATTAAACTTGACTGACTGTAATTTCTTTTCTACTTTGAGGTGAGAGTGAAAATGTATGTTTGAAGGTTCTGAAAGGATTTTCTGGTAAGGGATGCTGGCATGAGTTGTGACTCTTGGGAATGGGGTGGCCTTGCCTCAGGCAAGCACTAACTTGTTCCTGGCTTATGATTGTAAACCTATGTAAAATAGTGTTAAAATAGACTTGTTTATGTGAAGGACAAAATCCGGCTGCGGTTGCACTGATATTGTCATATTGATTAAATAAAACCTAAGCAAAATTTTGTACCAGGTTTAGACTTTCTTAATTTTTCTCTACTACTCTGGATTTGTGTGGACAATGTCTCAAGGGACACATGAAGAAACAAAACTGAAAATGTCAATTTAGTTGTAATTGTAAAAAAAAAAAAAACTCTTTCGATTTGATCTAAATAACCATCAAGTTGATGAATAGGCCCTACGTGAAACCTCCCATGGCATTGTGTAGCACATCATCATTGTACAATAATAAGCAAAGATGAATTTAGGCAGACTGTGATGTATGCTGCTCACAGTGCTGTTTTAACTTGTCTCTTGTGCTTACAATTTATGGCCTCCCACAACTATTCAAATATCATTATGTGTTATTTCATAAGTGATGTTTTCAGTAGAGGCTGTAAGTATTTCAAAATAATCTTTTATTTGCCCTTTCAAGAGATATTCAACATTTTCAATTCATTTTACCAACCCATTGTGCACTTTGTCTATGTAATTAACAGGCTTTGCAAAACTGCATGTGTTGGCGGTTATTTAGGGAGTGGTAATTTCTTCAGTCAATGTATCAATGCCATTTTGGGCCACTGCATTGTGCAAATAATCAGGCTTCATGAGTCATATTCAGATCTCCTGTACAACAGCCTTATCACTTTGCAGTTTGCAGCAGCTTGCATGTTTTTTAATACATAATATAGTAATTAAGAGACATAGTATAATACAGTAAGTGCTATTAGGATTAGTTATAGATAAGTATTATGAATCTGTCAGGTCCCAAATTACAGACTAGGGCACAAAGTGATTTTATTGAGACGTTTGAAGATCAAGCTAAATGATCAATTAAAAAGAAATTCCCCTTTTCTAGCGAGGAAATCCACCATAGCCATCTGCCCTGTGGTCCACCTCGAACTTAATAGGCTGGTGAGCTAGATACCAACGGGTGATCCATGTGTTTGCATCCATCATACGATGAGCGAATGGAGCGGGGCGTGGTCCAAACAGAAGGTGAAGGTCCACCCAATCAGGTAGAATTGGAGGGTGAGGACCGCCCATTTGATGCCCAGGCACTCCTTCTCAATCATGCTGTACTTCGTCTTTCACACCGAGAGCTTCCGACTGATGTACAGCACGGGGCGCTGCTCCCCCTCCACTACCTGGGATAATACAGCCCCCAATCCCCTGTCCTACACGTCTGTCTGCAACAGAAAAAATTTAAGAGAAGTCAGGAGAATGCAAGAGCGAGCCACACCTACCCATGACCCAAGTGGAAGCCCAGATGTTGTACTTCCACCCGCCCAATTGTGCACTTCTTTGGGTTTGCCATGAGTCCAGCTCATCTCAACAACATCAGGACAGCCCTCAGATGCTGCATGTGCCGCTGCCAATCCTTACTGTAAATAATGATATCATCCAGATAGGCAGCACGTGATCTGAGGATTCAGTCCATGAGCAACTGAAATGTAGCAGGGGACTCAAACAAACCAAATGGAAGCATCACGAATTGGTGTAATCCAAATGATGTGGAATATGCCGCCATTTCACGGGATATTGGAGTTAAGGGATCTGCCAGTATCCCTTTGATAAATCCAGTGTCAAATAAAAGTGAGCTGTGCCTAACCGATCGAGCAGTTCATCAATCCGAGGCATTGGGTATGCACCAAATTTAGACACTGCACTGATTTTCTTTTATCCACACAGAAATGTACTGAGCCATCACTCTTCGGAACCAACACGCCGGGCTAGCCCAGTCACTGTGGGATACTTCTATTATCCCCATATCTAGCATGGCCTTTAGTTCTTCCCGAACCACTTTTTTTGTGCTCAGGTAATCATTAGGGATGACTGTGTACCACTACCCCTGGGGTCATTTCGATATGGTGCTCTATGAGTTTCGTACAAACGGGAAGAGGCGAGAACACGTCAGAAAATGATCTTGCTACCTGGCAACCTACATGACTTGTAACACGAGAGGTGGTCTCCGCAAGTGAACGGGGTGGTTCGGTCAGTGGCTTTTAAGTTCACCTCCTGTCCAACCTCCTCCCTATCCGGAACCACCATTGCCAAAGTCATGGGGACCGCCTCTCTCCACTGTTTTAGGAGATTGAGGTGGTAAAGCTGACGTGCTCTGCATCTATCCGATCGTTTAACTTCAGAATTTATTTTCCCCGACTCGCCGTGTGACCTCAAAGGGCCTTTGTCACTTGGCGAGTAATTTAGAGCTCGATGTGGAGACTAATACAATAACTTTATCTCCAGTGTAAATTCCCGTAGTCGAGTACACCTATTATGCAGCCAGCTTTGACGTTCTAGAGCCTGGAGCAAATTATCCTGTGTTAATTGCCCCAGTGTGTAGAGTTTTGCTCTCAGGACGTACTGAATATAATTTTTCAGTACGCCTCCCAATTTTCCCGTAGGATGTAGAGCACGACGTGCAGTCAATGCCTGTACAGTAATTCAAATGGGGAGAACCCCGTGGAGGATTTCGGGACCTCTCAAACTGCGAACAATAGGGGCTCGAGCCACTTGTCCTAATTTCAAGCATCTTCGTGTACAAACTGATGAATCATTTTCTTTAGTATCTGATAAAGTTTTTCGACCAAGCCGTCCATTTGGGGGTGGTAAACGCTGGTCCAAGTCAATTTAATCCCCAATGAATCGTACAGTTCACGTAGTGTATGTGACATAAATGTAGTGCCCTGATCAGTGTGGATTTCTTCCGGAATCCGCACTCGGGAGATTATCTGAAGAGTTCCTCCGCAACACTTTATGATGAAATGTTGCGCAGAGGCACTGCTTCCGGATATCGTTGTCCACCAGAACAAACACAAGGCGATGCCTGCATGCAGTCTGCTCTAATAGCCCGAAGAGGTCCATATCAATTCTTTCGAAGGGGACCTTGATTAATGGAAGGGGCACAATGGTGCTATTGGGGTGGCTGGCGGATTCACCAGCTAACATTTACGGCATGCTGCCCACCACCTGCGAACATTCCCACGAATGCCCGGCCAATAGAAACGGGCCATTAGATGGTTCAGTGTTTTTTCCTGACCTAAGATACTGGCCATCTGATTATAATGAGCAATCTGGGATAACATTTCCTGATGGCCCTTCGGTACTAACAGTTGAATTGTATTCTCCTTTGTCTGAGTGTCCTACATCACTCGATACAGCATCCTTGATCATTTAAAAATATGTATATGCAAGTGCAATGTCTGGCTGGAGGTGTTGACCATCAATCACATTTACTTGGTCAAAGGCATTCCTAAGGGTCTCATCTCACATCTGCTCCAGAGGGAAATCCACTCCAGGGAATCCTCTAAGGGCTGGGGAAGCTGAGACAGCCCCCTCTCTTACATCCTCCAGATGTGGAGCTGATGTAGACAGCCCTGACACCACCTCCCCAGCCAGCTATTCACACACAACATACGATACGCTTTGTTGCAGGACCCATCCAGAAATATTGTCTCTAATAAAGTAGTAAATGCTGGCCAATTCCTACCCAAGATTAGTGGATGGAAGAGGCGGAGACTAACCGCAGCCTCAATACTACGCTTTTGTCACCGAAATTGAATAATGACCATCAAAAAAGGGTAATTTTTTATATCCCCAGGCACACACCTTACCTTCACCTGCCAGCCTGTATCCAAAACCTTGGACTGAACCAAGCTTTGGTGAATGGAGGTTTGATTACAACCTGAATCCATCAAGGCTTGGTTTGTACCCCCTTAATACTCACTGGCATCCAGTACGCTCCTGCTCATTTGGCAGCTGCCTGTGGTGCATCGGAGATCCGGAACAATGTCCCCACCATCATGGGGCATTGGTCCGGGAAGTACGCAGGTTCCCCACAGCTCCAGCAGACTGGCCAAGACATCAGGCCCACACCCGCGGCAGTGAATTCACCAGCCTGCTGGGGGTGAGCGGAGAGGATTAGGATTAACCGGCGGGGGAGAGAGAGAGAGAAGCCAGCTCTCTTCTCAAATATTTATGTTCAAATTTTTATCCAGTGACCTATTTAGCTATTTTCTTGTGTAAAAAATTAAATAAATAAATTCTATCTTGGGATTTATGTAGTGTGGTTTCAGAAATCTATGTCACCCAGTTCAGCAGCATTAGACACACCAGAATAAAAACAGAGAGTCTTGCTCACCTGCATCAGTGTGCTAGCTTAATAGTGGAACCACTTAGCAGCCTGCAAACATATGTGGGTGAGACTCACTGAAAACCAACTATTTATTCTGAAGATTCCTGTCCTGTTTTCTATGTGTCAGGTTAAATACAGGTTGAAGCATGTGGTTTTGGGGGAAAACAGAGCTACCACTGTGTGCTCCTGAGAGGATGAAAATCATTTTTCATTCTTCTGTATGTTCTCGAATAGAAGTAAGCAGCCACAGTTAAGGTTAGCTATTCTGTAAAACCAGAGGTAAATGTTATGAGGAGTAATTTGGGTAGTTTAAAATGTCAAGGCTGATTTTGAGCAGACTAATCAACAGGAAATGTTATGTAACATCTACTAAAAGAAGTCTCTGATTTATGAGGAAAGTATCAGACCTGCCATTTCACACAAATACAACAACAGGCTAATTTAATTTAGGTCTGGCCATGATAAAGAACTCTCTGTCTTAGACATGGAGCTGCCTGTGGTCTCAGCTGAGGTCAGGGTTTGTGTGGATACAAAAAGTCCTGAAGGGAAAATTCCACACTTCACCATGATTGAACCTACAATCATGGTGAAGTGTGATTAAGACTAAATACAATGTGTAAAGACTAAATACAATGCTAATATCCATCAGTAAATCTCATATTTGATAGATTGAGCACCAGATGTATTGCTAAATCACATGAGAAAGCTACAAAACCTTTTGACAAAGCTTTTTTATTTAAATACCTAAAAATAATGAGACATGCTTCATGTTTTGTGATGAAACTATTTGCATAAAGGAATTAAAAATTTAATTAAAATGTACTCACCCTCATGTTTTATTCTTCAACTTTGTCTCATATTATGAATATTTCATAATTTTGCAAACTACGTTTTGCTTGCCACGTTCTGCCTTTTGTCGTATTTTCCTGGTGAAATTAACGTTAGAGGCGCTACAAGAACTGTACATTTTTAATTCACAGTCAAACAAATGAGGTCAACAGCTAATTATGACTTCATTACACTTTTTTCGCACTGTTACTCACACACTGCTATGTTATGATATCAAAACGCTTTTACAATAACGCATTATTTGAAAAAAAATTATTACACCTTGTGTTACAGATCACCTACATTTACACACTTATTCTTATATCATTGGCTTCCATGGTAGCTCACCTGATAGAGTGTTGGCCTTTGAACTTGGCAGACTGCACTTCAATCTCAGCCAAACACAAAAACTGACAAATGACATTAAAGTGTCATAAAAGCGACACAAAACGATGTGTTGCTTCAGAAAATGTGCTTTTCATTTCGCGTTTTGTTTTTGGACACTTCAGCTTTAGCTGTTGGTTAAGTATAAGGATGTCTGTTTGTTAACCCCTCATTTGTTTATAGGACGCTTTTGGTTAGGTTTAGGCTAAAGGTTTAGGTTAGGGAGGTATTATACATTTTACTTATTAAAACTTCCATATAATATTCACCTTAAAAACCTTGTCTGATTATAACACCATTTTACTCGTTTTTGGTACCCCCGCTGGACATTTCATTGGGAAACTGCAGCGAAACATGTAACAATGCATGCAACGTTTTGAAAATGTTTTGCCATGAGGAAATGTTCATGAGATTAGGCTCTCTTTTTCTCACAAAAGAAGGAATTTTATGCACTGACACCTCCAGTCCCCATTCACTTTCATTGTGTGGAAAAGAGCAGTGTCAACATTCTTCAAAATTTATTGTGGTCATTCTCTTGTGTTCTAGAAAGAAAGTAGCCTAAGTCATACAGGTTTGGAACGACATCAGGGTGTTTAAATGATGACATAATTTAAATTTTTGGGTAATATAACCCTTTAAAGGCTATTGTAAACTAGATAATGCCCTCATCCTCATCTATATGCCTCCTTTTGTAAACTTTTAAAAGCCATATAAATTGCAATGTTATTGTTTAGTTGTCACAGTCAGGCCTGACTGTGCCTCTCCTGACTGTGTGTCTATCTCATCTGAGTGTTTTCTTGTGTTGGTTTTGTCTCTCTTTCCCTCTTGTGTCTTGCAGGTGCCACGTGGAGAACGCCAGATCTGTTACCTGGACAACAGCTTGTTCTCCAATTAATCCATCAGCAATGGATTAGCCCTGGTTCGAATCGTTTGTTATCATTGTGCTTTGTCGTGTGTATCTCCAGTTGGTCGGTTCCTGTACCCAGATTCAACATATATTGATTTGGATGAACAAATTGGTTAGGAACTGGAGGAAGATGGAAATTTATCAAATGGGGGAACCTATTAGTAGGCCTATATCCCTGTTCCTATAAGCAAAGCAAAAAAATGGAAATCGTTAGATTATATTTTTAGAAATAGTACTTGTTGAAAATGGTTAGAAAAAAAAAGAAAAATAGCACAATTTAGAAAGATATAGTTATGAGGCCTGAAAAGGCAGATGGAGGTCTGAAAATAAATCACCAACTGTTCACTGATAAAGGAAAGGATACCTTTTCAAACCTTGCAAAAAATATGAGCTGCAAATTCTCTTTTCTTTTTTTATTATTATTATTTATTATTTAAAGGTAAGAAGATATTTATTAACAGAAGTTAAAGTAAAAGAAATAAAAAGGAAATGCATCCATTAATAAATTATATAATTGATACATACAATACAACTAATACAATAACAATTTTAGGAATTTTAATGAGTGCGCTTGAAAGAGATATATACAGGACACTCTGAATACAATTATATGTAGGTGGAGGATGAATTAAAAATAAAAATTGACCAGTAAGACTGGGAAGAAATATCATATAATACAATCCTACTCAATCCAGTGTTTGGAGGAAATATGACTGGAAGATACAAATGAGATTTTGTATAACACTTGTTATTGAAAGTAAATACAATAGCATGGTAAAAGGGGGTTGTTGGAGAAATTGTGGAGATAAAAATTCTCATTACAGTCTAATTTTATACAAGTGCTCTAAATTGACAAATTATTGGAATAAAGTGATTAGACAGGTTCATTTAATATTTAACAGCACAATATAAATACATCCAGAAAACATTATGTGGGGTAAAATGCCATTGTCCTTAAGAAATAAAACTGAGCTAAATATATTTGGGGTAATCAGAATAGCAGCTTTGAAACAGATTACAAAAAATTAAACCAGACTTAAACCAGAACCCCCACAATTTAAAAGATGGAGAGAAACGATTTTGGAAATATACCAAATAACATTTATAATTAATAACACATGTCTAGAATGTGAATATAAATGGGATTTGCTTAAAAATATTATAAATACATTTAGATAGATGGTTTCCTTCAGATTCTTCATTTTTGAACTAAATTTGTTAAAATAGGTAGTATGATGTCCTATCTCATTTAATATTAAAAAAGTAAAGCACTGATGCCTTAATTTATTTTCCACTTTATTTGAAATAAAATATAACATGTAAATGAATGAATTATGTTATTAATCAAATATGTTGTGAATGGTTATTTGATATGGTTATTCAAAAGAACATGTTTTTTATTTGTATTTCTCTTTCATGATGTTCAATTTGTACATTGTCTTTAGTAAAACAATTAAATAAAACAAAATAGCATAAAAAAGGCTACTACTGATTAATTAAAAAGTGAGCACCTTGAATACTGTATGAAAAAAATGGTATGCAATAATAAAATGTATTTGTTCTGTATGTTCATCTCTAGTCCTGAGAGAAATAAGAGGTTTGGTGGCATTCACCCCTTTCCATAGCAATCTTGAGCTTTTAATATTTTAACAATTATAATTTTTTGTAACATATAAATCCATCTTACTGGTTGTTTTATAGATTGCCTAATATATCATGCTTATATTTTCAAAGATATATTTAATTATTTGCTATGGTTAAAGAGGGTAAATGAAAATCAATTAAATAAATAATTTATCACGGAGGAGTCGATTTTGTGGATTTCTAAGATGTTATTTGTAAAGTGCGCTTTAAGAGACAAGGGGGAGTGACTTGATTGCGTCACAGATGTCATATTACTCACAGCTGATTGGTTCAGCATCTGTTAGCGACCTGTAATCCAGAACGAAACCTGCTACGGAGCAGGTTAGCCGTGTAGCGTAAATTACTATGAAGATGAACACCGCAAAAACCGGTGGTTTAGGCAAACTAAACTAAAACTTACCTGGCCAGCCACCGAAACCGGCTTCATGGTACAAGCCTCTGCTTTGTTCTCTCTATAAACATGGCATAAATGTATTACTTGAATGAAGATATTTCTGAATGAAGCCCAGCCAGAAGTGAGGTCACTGACATGGAAACAATCTCTGACATTATTTGTTCACAGTCCATCAGTCCAGCCCCTTTTCGGTCTTCCCAAATGGGGTTCAAAGTTTGATCCAAAAATATCCGCCTCTTTCCTTATTTCAGCTGAGAAGGCATTTCCATTTCAAAGATAGACTCCATCACTTTAAAAAGAAATTGTTGCACAAAGGAAGAAGTCAGCAGATCGTGTCCATCGTAGCTTTTCGGTTCTGGCAAACTTGCTGACTGCAGCTCAAATTAAAGTGTGTTCATTAGTGACTGATACATGGAAAATTATATGTTCATCAGTAACAGTGTGGATAATCACTTTTCCCAAGGGTTGTGTTCTAATAATTAATGGATATGTATAAAGATTCATCCTGTTATGGGTTTAAAGCCGTTTTCCATCTTCTGAGCCTTTTTTTTTTTTTTTTTTGGATAAAGGGTGAACATGTAGGCTCTAATAAGAAAAACTACTAAAATCTTAAGTTTTGTTAGTGTTAAGTTTCAGTTTTGATTATGACTTTAATATAGTTTCTAATAAAGATATTTCCAAAAGAAAGAAATATGGTTTAGAGGATTTTAAAATGAATCTAATGTTATGCGTTTTATGGACTATAGCCCATAGAGGTGCGTCATAGCACGCGCAGCAGTTTGTGAATGCGCTCCTGTAAAATGTAATGTTATATAATAGTTCCCCATTATTGTAATATTATACCTAAGTTTGTGGTCACGTTTAATATAATAAACTAACGCGACGAGGGACAAACTGTCTACATGAGTACACAAGTAAAGCAATGGGTTATTTCGTGCAAACTAAGCTAAACCAGTCCTTTCACACAACCCACGATCTCATGACCCGCTTTGGAGGTGTGGTTCATTCTCCCCTCCTTCTCTAGTAATAATATATAACAGACTGGCGAGAGCTACAGTTAGCTGAATCGTGGAGTTAAAAGTAAAACTAATTAAGAAAGTTATCAGGGTCATATTTACAAGGAAGTTTGTGTGCTGTAGGCCTACTTCTCAGAAACGGATCAAGAGTAGACGTCCTTTAATTTATCTATCAATTTATTGACAACACAGCCAATCAAGCAGAAGTCATTCAAGCCAGCGCATTTGGTGAGTTTTCTGTTCAATTGCATCAAAGGGGCCGTTCAAACTGGATGTGTTCTCGCACTAGTTGCAGCGCAGCGCATTGAACAGAACGCAGGTGTCTCGAGAGTTGTGCAAATGTATTTACGTGTGTGTGTGTGTGTGTGTGTGTGTGTGTGTGTGTGTGTGTGTGTGTGTGTGTGTGTGATGTGATGTGATTGTTTGTCTTTATGCCATATTTGTTATGTGAATATACTCCCTTTTGCGATTAATTGGATTATTGATTTTATGATTGAAACTCATTGGCTTCTGCCAATTGAGGATCATTTATATTGGTTTGTTTTTTCTCATGCCCTGACAAAGGCAGCTAGTCTGCCCATGCCTGTTGGCTTTTTAATGTCGCCCAATAAAATACATTTGTATTGGAGATAGAGTGCCTTGCAAAAAAAATTTTTATTCAATTTGATGTCTCAATACACGCTTTTAAAAGTTGCTTCTTTTTAACTTGACACTGCACGGCGCACAGTTGGAGAAAAGTGCCTCCGCCTTAAAGGTACCATTTGGTTAGGATTAGGGTGGGGGTGGGGGTGGTGTTTGAGCATCTGCTGCATCCCAGGAACAAACCGAGGCCCCTTTGTATAATGGGCACAGAGATGATACGAAGGCTTGTGTATATTTCTAAACCCCCTAAATACATGAACAGGCTACTGCATTTTTAGTGTTATGTTAAAAGTGAGAAGGCGCAGGCACAGTTCATAGCCTCTGTGTCAAATCAACCATTTAATGAAAACTGTTTTTGAAGCCTGTGTTTCAGTTTTGTCTGTATAGTACATTTGTATCTTCTTTGTCTCTCTAGATCTTCTAATGTCTAAAGCCACTTATGTTATCTAACAGTCGTTACAAAGTTGCCACTTAAGAAATGTAAGTATTTTCAGCCTCAAAATTAAATGACATGCTTAATGGATCATTATTAAGCCTTCTTTTCCTAATGAATATGGCACTTTGTTTTGGAAATTCCTTACATACTTATACAAGCAGTCTGGCACACAGTTTCCCAAAGTTTTTAGCAGAATTCATATTAACAACATTATTTGGATAAATAAAAGTGCATTAATTACCCAAACATGTTTTGTTTTGCACCACATTGTCTTAAATGAATAACTATCCATCCATGTTATTAAGATACTGCATACAAATAGTAGTATTGTTGCAAAAGTAAATTTTACTTATCAATATCCAAACAGTTTTATTGCAGCATAACAACAGTTTCTGAGGTCAGCTGAGGTGTACTTTGTGAGGTAATGATTTATGATTTGATCTTACTTACATTTTTGTTAACTATTGCATTCACTCAAAAAAAAAATAACTCTTTGGCTGAGCTTGATATAATAATGGACATGTTTTAAATTAGTTTTCTTAAATTAAAATTAGCATGTAAGTTCAACTTAAATTCCTCAAGTAGTGTAAATTAACTAAATCAATTGTACTCACCAAAATGTAATACGTCAAAATAACTCATAAAACTCTTGGCTAGTATGGTCAACATAAATCCGCAGCACCCAAACTGGGCAAAGCATATGGAATCTTTCATGCTGCACCGACTCAAATGGGGAAGGATAGAAAGCATGAAAATGAATAGTCTGTGAGCTAAATGATGTATAGCAACGACCTTGGGCAACTAGCCAAAATGAGGTCCTGACACCACCCTTGAACACCCTGGTGCAAAATCCATACATAAGGGATTAATAAGGGCATGCAAATCACCAACCCTTTTAAATGACACCAATGCCACCAGCAGGGCCATTTTAAGTGTCAAAAACGTATCAGCAACTGTTGCCAAGGGCTCAAACGGAGCACCCGAGAGAGCCTCTAAAACAACAGAGAAATCCCATAAAGGAACATGGACAGGACAAAAAGGTCTAAGCCTGCGTATCCCATGCATAAAATGAGAGACAAGAGAATGTCTACCTACAGAGACTCCATTGATAAGCACATGCTCGGCCATTATAGCGGCAACAAAGACTTTAAGCATAGCCAGGGCAACCTCAGACCCAAAATGCTCTTGCAAAAAATCCAGCACTGTACCGACAGGGCAAGAAGCAAAAATATGGCACTTGAACATATAACACTTCCTAGTTGATGGAGCTCTAGCATTCAGAATGGTATCAACTACAGCGGGGGATAACCCATCATTAAAAAGAGCACCACATTGAGGGGCCATACCCATAACTTCCACAAGTCTGGCTGGGGTGCCAAATGTCAAAAATTGGGCTTCCCAAACAGAAATGTCTGTCGGAACAACCCCACTGAACACCAGTGGAGTTTGCCTGAATTGAATTACATAACCATGCTTTATCATTCGAAGTATCCAGCTCGAAGTACCCTACAGCTGCTGCAAAGCCGACAGACGGGCAGACAGAGGGATTAATGCTTGGCTCTTGCCTGCAGCGCGCCCTGTAACCACTAGATAGCATGCTTGGCTTACTTTTGCTGACTGTCCCCAAACCAGCGGCACAGAGGAGGGAAGCCTTCACTCCTCTAATACTTTGACTGGTTGTAGGAAAGTTTATTATGTTTTTGCCTTTATTGTATTTAGGCATAAATTATGAATGTATCTACAAGCAGGGATGCTGACAGAATTAACCTTTTCCCTGGTATATGAATGGGGAAAGTGTATGAACATTGGGGGGAATGTTTATTTCAGAAAACTGGTTCGCCACAACGGCTCCTGGTGTAGACCTATTTTTATCGTACATTGAGTTATATTACTTGAACCCCGAGACCCTTGGACATGGAGGCAGAATCAAAACTCAAGCTGAAAATATTCAATACTCATTCACTAGCGTAAATTACAGGGGAGCCTGGGATAAATTTGTGTACTGAAAAAGCAGGTTAGAACTAAACCGGTCCTAACATATAATGAGGGAACAACACGTAGTACCCAGAGAGTGTTAAACACTCTCAAGAACAAAACAATCACCTTGACCAACTCGCACTGCATGAGAAACCATGGAAAACCATCATGTGTAGATCCAACAGCTGACTGAAAAGAACGAGATCCATGCCGCTACTGAAAAATCTAAAAGAAATAGCAGTGTATGTCTCTCGTCAAGAGACAAGTTCCACGAACAGGTGAAAGACAAAAAAAATAGTTAAAATGCCTTGCATCTTTTGATAGCATCCCAAAAGAATAATGGCACTGACAAAGTGCTCTTGCGTTGGTTCGTCATTACTCCATTGGGGAATATTCTCTTATTCCAGCCCCCACGTTCTACAGCCAGGCTCATGCATGATCCCCTCCTGTGTGAATGGGGAGGGGAGAGAGAAAAAGCCTCCATTGCCTTATTCATGAGCATTCTCCCAGAATGACACAGAAAAATATAATAGGGGCAAAAGGGCCATTTTGTGTCCTTACCTTCAAATGACGAATTCTCTCATACAACATTATTAATAGTGACGGCTCAAGACGCACACGGTAACTCTTTCACATGATTGCTCATCAGAAAATAGGTGCCAAGCTAGGCCTCAAAGCATGTCCGACGAGTCTCTCGCTTTCGCTGAAGGGGAGGGCTACAAACACAAGGAAGATCCTGATGTCTGTTCGCACACAAATCTTCTCAGACACAAAGCTGAAATCTCAAACTGCCACCTCACACGGAGCTCCAATCTGGAGGCTGTGGAACTGGAACAAGTGGGGATAACGCCTCGTGTTGAGAAATTGCGAGCCTCGAACGGTGCCGCTGTCCCCGTCGGACCCTTGTAATGTTTGGAAAAAACACATTAATATTGCTCTGAAATAATGCTTTATAAAATGATGTGTTGCTTCATATATTCCATCCTGTGTTGCCACTCAAAAGGGAGAATAATAATGATCCTCACTTCTACACGAGTCGTTGGTACAACATGGGCCAGACGAGATTGTGCACTGAAGAACATAAAATCTGACTCGAGGGCGTGAAGCGAGCGCCTTTATGGAGCCAATGACGTAGCTCCCTAGGGGCGCCGCATAAGCGCCATCAGCCAATAAATTGGCATGATTTTATAAGGGCTTCAGACCACGTGACACTCAGGGCATGTCCCAATGCGATAACGCAGGTCTAGTTCCTACAGAAGGGATCATTAAACACAAGTTTCCAACTTAATATTCATCTCACACAAAGACACATAAAATAAGTCCCATGCAAAGCAGACATTTTCTCTGCCCTTCCCAATAAATAAGGCATATAAAACTGTGTGGTTTCATTTAAATGTGTTTCTGCTTTTTTAAAGTCAGGGTTTCTAGTCTCTAATTCATCCACATGGCTCTTCTATTTTTAGGATGTACCATCGATCTCTACTAGTCCACAATGGATGACTCTGTCTGTGTAGCCATCCACAGCCAAAGCAAAACCCTTACAGAGATTAGTATATGTAGCTAGCAGTTGCCTTTCTGGTACTTCGATTCCCATCTGAATAGACAGGAAACAGGTTGTAGATTATAAGATTTTTTTTTTTTAACTCATCTCCTTTATTTTAAAGGGGGAGTTCTTTTGATTTGTATTTATTTATTTATTTTAAAGAGATACCTCATTAACCTAGTTAAGTTTGGTTCTCAATAGGCTGGTCTTAAAGCAAGAGCAAAGCAGTTACACTAAACTAAAGTAACAGCAATGGAATCCACTACACTAGCATCCCTAGCAACTGTTACTATGCTAATGGCGGCTACACAGACAAACATGTCTGGTTATCTCTGGCTGCTGATCCTGGGCTTCATCATCGCTTTTATCCTGGCCTTCTCTGTGGGTGCCAATGACGTCGCCAACTCCTTTGGTACAGCAGTGGGCTCTGGAGTGGTGACCTTGCGTCAGGCCTGTGTCTTGGCCACTATCTTTGAGACAGTGGGTGCCATACTTTTGGGGGCCAAGGTCAGTGAGACCATCCGGTCAGGCATCATTGATGTTCACATGTACAATGGCTCAGAGGTTGTGCTGATGGCTGGCTCCATCAGTGCCATGTTTGGTGAGTAGGCGTTACTTAGTTCATTGAAGTGTATGTGCAAAATTGCTGAATACTGCTTTTACCATGTACATATCAAATACCAGGTTCTCTTGTTCTCTAGTCTGGTCCCTTACTCTCTCAAATCCTATCATTCACTCCAAGCCAATGCATATTTTCACACCCACCACACAGCGTCCATCATAGTATCTAACATAAGAGAATGTAATCAGCTGAATCCAGCAATCTGCAAACATGTCACCTAGGTGGAACTTTATCATGTTGTTGTGACTAGTATTTCTCATAACACCAGTGCATGTTTGATTTTCGCATGTTACAGGATCTGCTGCTTGGCAACTCCTAGCTTCATTTTTGAAACTTCCCATCTCTGGAACACACTGCATTGTAGGCGCCACAATCGGCTTTTCCATGGTTGCAAGGGGTCGTCAAGGGGTCAAATGGCTGGAATTGCTTCGTATTGGTATGTGAAAATGTTGAATGTTTTTATTTTTATTTTTTTTATTTTGCACCAAAATGCTCAGTAAGGTTTACTTTGTCTGTGAAGAATGAGTCAGCCATTGTGGAAAGCCCACATGTAGGGCTAGATTTTGTGACCCTGGAAATACTAAGCAGTTAGCCAGTTTCTCCCTATGGCCAGTCCGCCCCTGCAGTTAACCCACCCCAACATTATTTAGTGCAGATCTCTTCATTTTATCACTCTTTTCACATGACCCAAATGAGATTTATTTAGGGAACAGAACATTTTGGACTGTACCAACAGGAAACATGGTCATATGAATATACTAACATCCCTAGTGACTTGATGGGTGTTTGTTGATACACAGCATGCAGTCCTGAGAACGCTTGAACCATAAGGTTTTAGTAAACTAACTGTCTAGATGTCTCTTTGGTAATGCTTAGACAGAGAAATGAAACATAACTACATGATGCATATCTGTGTAATTTATTAATGTGTTTTTAAATCTTTTGCAGTTGCCTCTTGGTTTCTGTCTCCTCTTCTGTCCGGCGGCATGTCTGCCATTCTCTTCTACTTTGTGCGCAAGTACATTTTAAATAAGGTACAGAAAAAATCTGGGCTTATCTGTTGCATAATGTACCAGTGTCTGTTTTGTTACTTCACAATCTCTTGCATCTCTTAATAAAAGAAGAACACGTTCACAATGCCATGTGCTAAACATCAATATTTCTACATGTTATAGGATGATCCAGTGCCCAATGGTTTAAGAGCATTGCCAGTTTTCTATGCTGTTACCATGGGAATCAATCTGTTCTCAATCATGTTTACTGGAGCACCAAGTAAGCTAAGAATATTTTCCTTCATTTTGTACACACACACACACAAAACTGCCAAATTATCTTTGCACAAACTCCAGCCCTATCCCTAAAATAAACATTTTTGCATTTTTAAAGAAAAATATAAACGTTATAAAAGTAATAATTTTTCCAAATGACCACATTTCTGAATGAAGGGAAGGTTTTGTCTGATTTAGCTTACAACAGACTAAAGCAAAGTACATACACATATGCACAGATGTTGTAAACCACTTTTAATTTGGGTTAGCGAGTACTTCTTATTTGGGTGTTTTAGCAAGGTGTTATAACTTATAAGGGAATATAAGTGAAGTTGCATAGTTTATTCATTTTTATTTTTTTGCTTTTTTTTCACATCTGTCACTGACATCTGTTTGAACCTTTCTAACTTAAATGCATCTTGAACCATACTTGATCTGGTGTTATTAGAGAGGTCATTTCCGCTCTCTCACTTTGCAGGGCTGACCTCAGTGGGAGGGCATCTGGCCTGGGTCCTTCACTGAAGGCTGCAGGCCAGTGTGTCAAATCAATGTGTATAAACCTCACTGAATACACACACACACTTATACTGTAGGCTAAATAGCATGCTAAGTTTGTGAACACAAACATACTCTTCCCACATTTGTCATAACTTAATTAATCATGATTCTTTACTTATTAAAAGCAAAGTCTGCTTGTAATTTTCCAGCTCTTATTAATATGTTATTCCAAAGAAAGTGCTCTTTCATAATTATTTCATAATTCATGTGTTGATAAGGCCACAATATATTCAGAATACAAGCTTATGAAAATAAATAGTGGCTGCAATGTCCACTTGCATAATTGTGTGTACAGTTTCTTGCTGATGTGATTATGACATAATGAAATTGGATTTTGGCCCAAGTTCAACAACCTGTACATTTAAGCAAACTTCAGAGGGATCATGATGTACTAAAGAGAACCAACAGTTGTACTGAAGTCTCTGCACACTAATCAGTGGACCACAGTGCCGCCCTATTCCTGGTTATCTACTGTCTCACGCACATGAGCATGTCTGATACTGTCAGTTGGTTCTTGTTGGAACTGTAAATGTAAGTCTTCATGGGAAATTCACTCATTTGAACATTATTTAGCACATGTGCACATTGTGTAACAACTTATCTCACTTCAGTGTTTTGTAAACAGACTTAATTCTGGTGGAGAACATATGCTATGTTTGGAAAAGCAGGACATTGTCTCTTTTTCTGGTCCATTATAGGCTGCGTGGCCTTCTCACCTTTTACTATTAAAACTGTTTTATCCCAACCCTGCTACCCTAGTTTTTTAAATATTCCTTATATTTCAGGTTACCATGTCCACACAATTTTGCTTTTGAACAGCATTGCTCAAATGCTAAGTTGTTAATTTAGTTAAACACAATACATTTTATTTTTAGTAGGAAGGGTTTGAGTCTGAAAGCTCAAAAAATGAAGCACTGTTTAACGCTAAATGTTCTATGTTTCCTCTGTTTCTTCTCTTTTGTCTTCTACAGTGTTGGGATTCAACAGTTTACCATGGTGGGGCACTCTACTGATCTCACTTGGTTTTGCCCTGATTACTGCTGGGGTGGTCTGGTTCATTGTGTGTCCACTGTTAAAGAAGAAGATAAAAAGTACATATTTACATTCTATTTCATATATATAGTTCATCTTCATTTTGTTACAGTTTTAATTTTCAATTGGAATGTGAAATGCTTTATGAACTGTCCAGCACAACCATTATGTAATACAATATAATTGTAAATGTTTCGGATATACTGTTAAATTGACTTTGAATTCAGTTTGAATGGTGCAGATGTAGTAACAGCATTTTGTTTTCTTATGCAAAATAACCTTCTATTAATGTAATTATTTCCACCTTTTCAGGTCAGAGTATGGCCAACTCAAATGGGACACCGATGATTGAGAAGAAGCCACCCTTAAATGGCCCAGTAGACCATCCCAGCCCAAGGCAAAGCTACTCTCCTATTTCACAGACACCCTCTGCTGACAGCAACAAGGTGGCATTTGATATTGGCGGCTCGGCTGAAACTGATCTGGACAACAAAGATTTTGATGCCAAAGACCTGGATTGCACCAATGGTCCGCCACTTGATACAATTTGCATTTAAATAGATGTAGTTAACACTGCAAGGTGTTATATGTTTTATGTTAAAATGCTTTTTCCTTTCCCTGATTATGCAATGTGCAGAGACAAATATACAATAAGAAATAAGCTGATTTCCCCCGAAACGTGTACTGTAAAAACTGTGGTGCATTAAAATTGCTGTTTGTTTGAACAGGCTAACACAGCAACATTGGCTCAAACAATGTGGTTAGTTGTGGGCCAGACTGCAGTTTTGTTTTACTAATAGAAGATGGGGGGGGGGAGTGTTCTAGAAACCTGAAGTCATTACTTCACATTACATGCCATCCTAGATATTTATGACTTTCTTTCATCTGCTGAATTCAAATGAAGATTTTTTTAAAGAATTTCTCAAGTCTGTAGGTCCATACAATGCAAGTGAATAGGTGTCAAATTGTGAAGCTCAAAAAATACATCAGTCAGCAAAAAAAGTAATCCATAAGACATCAGTGGTTAAATCAATGTCAGAAGCAATATGATATGGGTGGGTGCGAAACAGATACATTTTTAAGTCCTTTTTTTACAATCAATTCTCCTCCCTGCTCAGTCAATCCTCACTTAAACTTTTACTTTCACATTCTTCTTGCATATCGCCCTCTACTGGGTAGGGAGAAGAATTTATGATATGAAATTACTTAAATATTGATCTGTTTCTACACACACCTATCATATTGCTTCTAAACATATGGATTAAAATACTTGAGTTGTATGGATTACTTTTATGCTGCCTTTATGTTCTTTTTGGAGCGTAAAAGTTTTGACACCCATTCACTTGCATTGTATGGACTTTCAGAGTTGAAATATTATTCTAAAAATCATAATTTGCGTTCTGCAGAATAAAGAAAGTCATACACATCTGGGATGGCATGAGGGTGAGTAAATTATGAGACAATTTTCATTTTTGGGTGAACAATCCCTTTAAGCAATTCTGTTTTATGCTGCTAGTACAATAAGAATGACACTCTATAGCTTTAAGAATGTGTTTAAAATCACGTGTTAGACAGGTAATTGAAGATTTGAGAGATAGTGGTCATACAGAATAAATAATTAGACAGTCCCCTGTGGATCATTGTACATTATCTCTCTTTTGACCAAAGTTACAGTCTTGCTCACTCTCTGATCTACATTTTTGGTCTTACATTGTAGCTTTGAATGGCAATGCTGGAATCCCTGTCTCAGACCTGAGTCTGAGCCAATTCCATACCTTAAACAAAGATTCTGGAATCTGCAAGGATCTGCTGCACAAACTTCACTTGGCCAAGGTTGGTGAATGTATGGGAGAAACCGGAGACAAACCCATCCGTCGTAACAACAGCTATACGTCTTACACCATGGCTATCTATGGAATACACGGGTCCCTGAAGGAGGGCGAGGGAAGCCGGACGGGATTGGATGGAGAGAAAAGGCGTTCACGATACGACAGCTATAACAGTTACTGTTCCGCAGTGGCTGATGGAGAAGTTGGTGCAGGTGATGGAGCTCTGGGAGTGGAGATTGGGGATGAGACTGTTAGAAGAGACTCGCTGGAGGAGGAGGTGGATGAGCTTGAGATAGACAAGCCAGAGGTATCCACACTCTTCCAGTTCCTGCAGATCCTCACCGCCTGCTTTGGCTCATTTGCTCATGGGGGGAATGACGTCAGGTATTAGACTGATTCGGATAATTCCGGGAATACGGTGTAATAATAATTTCATAGTACGGTGCTAGTTTTCACTGGTTTTTAATTATCTACAAAGGTTATTTTTATGTTGCATTTTCAAATTCATTTTTATTTTAACACTATATTTTCACATTTATTGTACATATTGATTTGATAGTTATTAATTAATATTTATTATGTAGACATATTTCTAATTCACATAATTTACATAATAATAATAATAATAATAATAATAATAAATAATTTTACATTTATTACTGGGAACACTTTACAAGAAGTTTGTGTTTGATAACATTAGTATATGCATTAGGTATCACAAACCACCAATGAATAATATATTCTTAGATTTATTTATTAATCTTGGTAAATTTAAGTTTATAAAATTACAATTGTTCGTTGTTTGTTCATGTTATTTTATAATGCATTAACAAATATTGACATAAACAACTTTTAATTTTAAAGATGTATATGTATGTCAAAATTAACATTAACCAAGATTAATAAATGTTGTAAAAGTATTGTTCATTCATAGTTCATGTTAACTAATGTTGGCTGCTAATAATTTATAATAATTGTTTATTGTAAGTTCATATCAGTCAATGATGTATTAATAAAATTAACACAAAGTATACAACTTATCTTTTTAAATGTAATATATATATTCAGTTTAACATTAACCAAATTTATAAGTGCTGAAAAAGTAATGTTCATTGTTAAATTATGTTAACAAATACAACCTTATTGCAAAGTGTTACCTACAGTATTTGCATTGTATTTATTTTATATATATTTTTATATTTTAAGGGAGATAAACCACAACAATCTTGTTTAAATTTTTTTGTTTTAAAATAGGATTTATTGTGTATTATATTCTAACCAATTTTATCCCTGATTTTTTAGATTTCCAACTATTTTATCCCCACAGTGTTAATCTCTCAGAATGTTGACTTTACTCATTCCTCTCTTGCAGTAATGCGATTGGCCCTCTAGTTGCCCTCTGGCTCATTTATGAAAGTGCTTCTGTAGCACCCAAAACACCTACACCAATTTGGTTGCTCCTGTATGGTGGAGTGGGTATCTGTACTGGGCTCTGGATTTGGGGTCGCAGGGTAATACAAACCATGGGTAAAGACCTGACTCCCATCACACCCTCCAGGTAACAAGCTGCTACTGCCCTGATTTATCATACCTCTACTGAGTAAAAACTGATACGAGTGCTTATTTGTGGGATAGTGTAGTTCAGTTTTATCATCATGGTTCTCATGGGGCTTACAGGCCAGGTTCCCTCTTTCTTATCACTGTGGGCATGCTATGTAAACAAACAGTTTAATAACACTTCTAGTCTCATGGAAATTCCCTCAACCACCATAGCAGTAATTTTCTCTTTAGGACGGCCTTTGGCATTATGACATTTTCATCATGGCATTGAACATGTGCAGCTCTATGTTATGTGTACATATGCTTATTATGATCATTCTAATCATCATTGGTTTCTCAAAGTGGATTTAGCATTGAGCTGGCCTCTGCTGTAACTGTGGTTGTTGCTTCCAATGTCGGACTCCCCGTCAGCACAACTCATTGCAAGGTGGGTCTTTTACTGATAGAATAATTCCAATTTTGGAAACTACATTTTCTTCTTAAATTCTGTATAAATAATTGGTCTTGTCTATGGTTCCTTTTATCTGTAATAGCAAGCTTACGATCTTCTTTGTTTGTATGTACATGCACAGGTTGGATCAGTGGTGTCAGTTGGCTGGCTCCGCTCCAGGAAGGCCGTTGACTGGCATCTGTTCCGGAATATCTTTATTGCTTGGTTTGTGACCGTGCCAATTTCTGGTCTCATAAGTGCTGCTATCATGGCACTCTTCTATTATGTTATACTGCCTCTGACCTAAATATTTATGTTAAACCTGTCTTTCTCTGTAAATACTTTTACTTTTGTGCAAAATTGCGCCTCAAGGTGAAACTAGAATTTCTTTTGAATGCCCCTTTATCTTATCCTATCATATGTACTCTACTAATGAAAGCCCAGACTCTGCTTGCACCACATTCTGTTACTTTGTAATCTTTGTACATAGTGCTTCATAGTGTTGAAGACAATCTTATTAGATGTAAAATCTGTGAGACATGTAAAATTAGAATGTTTAATTTGGAGCCTCACATAATTTTAGTTTTAGGTTTTCCGTTTCAACTTTTGGCATTTTGAATACCAAAATGATTTGTACAATTTATACTCAGAGCTGTAAGGCAATGTTTTATTTATATAAAAAATATCTATATATATCTATATATATGTGTTTAAAATAAATCATGTTTTTGCATGCTTATTTGCACCTCTAAATAAAATTATTGAATGACAAATTGTACTTCATCTGAAAAAATCTACAACTCTGTGATGGAAATTCATTGGGAAATCCAACTAAGTTATATTTAAAGGTGCACAAATTGCATTTTTTCCTCATTTAAAAAGTGTTATGTCTAAAGAAATTTGTTGTCATTTTAAAATGATGTGCACTCATATTGATGAAGACTGCAGTATTATCAGTAACCTTATAAAAGCTGCTTTATTCTACACTGAGAGGGTTGCCTCAGGGGGGCTGCCATGTTAGGATCACATGACCAGCAGAATACTACTCACTTTAAAGGGATAGTTCAACCAAAAATTTAAATTCTGTTATGGCAAATCCCCTCAGGCATCCCAGATGTGCTGTGACTTTCTTTATTCTGTAGAACACAAATTAAGATTTTTAGAAGCATATTTCAGCTCTGAAGGTCCACACAATGCAAGTGAATGGGTGCCAAAATTTTGAAGCTCCAAAATCCACATAAAGGGAGCATAAAAGCAATCCATATAACTCTAGTGGTTAAATCAATATGTTTAGAAGCAATATGATAGGTGTGGGTAGAAACAGATCAATATTTAAGACATTTTTTAATCATAAATTCTCCTCCCTGCCCAGTAGGGGGCAATATGCATGAAGAATGTGAATCAACAAAAACAGAAGAAAGTGAAAGTTAAGTGGAGATTGACTGAAAAACACTTTTACTCATCGGTTAAATTAATCATTGCTGACTGTGAATAGTGCATTTCTACAATTGCATTGGTAACTTAAAAACAACTGCATTTGAATGATGCTGCATCCAATCTTGTAGGTGTCAGTGTAAGTCCAAGGCGACAGTGTTGCCAGATTGGGCAGTTCCCCAGCCAGTTGGGTTTGTTTTGATGGAATTGTGCGTGGAAAATATGTTTGGCCGGGTGGACAAAATTTAGGCTGGTTTGGAATGATTTTGGATGGTTTTAAAACTTTTTAAATTACCGGTAACCAGTTCCATCGCTTATGCAACTAAAATAAAGAAAATTTCCCCACGAACAATCATTCAATCAAATAGCCAAAACACTGATTGACAAAAAATGTGTTCAATCTTGTTCAGAGTAGCGAGTAGAGGTATGCTGAATGAGCAAGTGATCTGCAGTTGTTGCTCTTGGATTTTAGCGATAGAAGTTAGTTAGGCAATCTAAACAATGACAAAGAGGTGAAAGATGTAACAGAATATATAGAAAATGGGGAAATGTCTGTGAACCTCAAGTCTTGATTATTGCCAGGAATTATCCGTGTTGTTTTTCTCATGCATATTTGACACTCTTGCAACCCAATGGGAAATTTGCACTTGAGATGCCATGAAATTTACCTTTCACTGCAGTACCAATTATATATATATATAATTTGTTATATAATGGATTTTATATCATTGTACAGTATTTTAATATGTATATCAATGTATATTATTTATTACAATAGCACTCAAGCTGTGAACGTGTACTGCTATATTTGACTGTTCTCTAAATTTTCAAATAAATAATTATAGACAAGACTCCACTTTTATCCCCCAATGTGGAGTGGCTGTGTTGCTGTAGATTCCCAGATAGCACACGTACGTCTCTGAGATGTCTGTTTTAGATCTTTACATCTGGAATGCACCACATTCTAAATAACATCTGCTAAACATCGTAAAAAGTTCGGATTTGCAAACATTCTTAATCATAAATGTCTCGAAGACATCTACTGAATGTCTTATTGACATCCAAGAGGAAACGTCTTTTAGACATATTGCAGATTAGTAAACTACCTAAAAAAATATATCTTCCAGATGTAAACACACACATCAAATAGATTTATGTACATGTGCTATCATCCACCTCTGTTGGTCAATATTGCTGAATAAATATTTTAAATGAATCATGTGCAATTCCCAGAATTTCACTGATTGAGAAAATGAAAAGTCTTTTACATGGTGTAATGCACATGTAAAATGATGCTCTCCTTGAATTGTGATCTTATTTATGCTGTCTGCTGTATGCATTGTGTTATGGCCCTGTAGGAAATTAATGTCACCTCAAACACAAATCTCTGGCTGATTGACAATAATTCTCCAAGGACTTGGGAAAAACTGAACCTGATGAGCTGAGCCAAATAGTGGCTTGCTTTTTCCCAACAATGTCAACTTCAATCTTATCTGATTCCAATTTTCTTCTAAAAATGGACCAGGTTGTCACATGGCTTCCGACAAACACTATATGTTACATAATGAAGTGACATTTCTCAGAAATGCCTTTCTTGTAACCGCTCTTCTAAATGTGAAATCCTGAAAATATTGTTAACATCTAGACAAATTGCCTGGTTTTGGCCAAAGGGTTCAACAACTTTCAATATGAAGCACTTTTTGTCCAATAACAAATTACTTCACAATGGTCCTTGAAAGTTTGTTGTCACAAAATGTTTCTGCCTTTTCTGCTAACAATATACTGTCCTTTTCTAAAAGGAGCTCCATTGTATTGCATTCAAAAAGACATCGAGCTGACATTTCATGTCACATATTTAAGCTCTGTAAAGGAATAAACAAACTCAAATCATACAAAGGTGTTACAAGAATGGACAACCTTTCTCAGAATGGAGATGGGCAACTTTTTCAAGAAGCACTGATCTCATATCGAGATAAGATATGCAGTACCTGAAACAAGCTTATAATGACTTTTCATTAATCCCTGTGAACATAATTTCATTTGAACTACTGAGGCATTATGAATTGCCTCATAATTCTAGAATGTGTGCCATTCCTATCCAGAAGAGGGCAATATTTTTCACCCTTGACAGTTTGTATGCTAGTTTGCCCGGAAGCGGAAGTAACATCAAACTGCGTTTTTGAAAGTGTAGTGTGTGGTGCAGACGTGTGGTGCAGTTTTGCAGATAAAGAAAATACACTGTTATTGTTTTGTGCACGTTACCGGTGCACTCTGAGCTTTAATTTACATAGGTAGGGCAGATGAGTTCTGTGTAGTTTATTGAAGCTTCAGTCTTTCCGCTAGCACTGTGTGTGCTGGTTGATAAAGAAGATTTTCTTTTGTGAGCGCATTTACAGCAATAAGAAGTCATGGCGGATGTAACTGCGCGTAGCTTGCAGTATGAATACAAAGCGGTAAGTCCTAAATAATGTGTAATATTTTTGTTTGAGTGTTGGTATGTGTTGTAGCTAATTCTCATGGTTCAGCTAACTGGGGTGTTTTGTTTTGGTTTGGTTTATATGTTGTGCTTGAATGTATTGACTGTGTTGTGAGCTGCCTATCTAGAAAACAATTTTAAGGTAAGCTAAGTGTAGTAATTTATCATTCAGCAGATGCTTTTCATTAAATGGATAGTTCACCTCATACCATCCCAGATGTTGATGGCTTTCTGTCTTCTGCAGAACTGAAATTTGAAATTAAGATTTTTAGAAGAATATTTAAGCTCTGTTGATCCATGAAATGAAAGTAAATGGTGACCAAACTTGGAAGCTTCAAAAAGAACATAAAGGCAGCATTAAAGTAATCCATACAGCAGGAGACTGCAATGTCAGTGAAACAATTAGTTATATTTTGGTCTGTTCCCACATAAATCCGATTGGACTGCTTTAGAAGACATGGATTAAAAGTTATATGGATTACTTCTATGCTGCCTTTATGTGCTTTTTGAAAAGTTTTGGTGACAATTCTGTTTTATTTTCATGGACCTCCAGAGTTGAGATATTCTTCTAAAAAACTTGAGTTTAGTGTTTTTAGAAGAATAGTAAGTTATACACATCTGGGATGCATGAGGGTGAGTAAATGTTGAGATTTTTTTGGGTGAACTATACCTTTAAGTCAAATCACATCACTTTACTGTCATTCCACCTCAGTATAACACTCATATCTCATAAGACACATAATTCACTGATTTACAAATGTTCTTGAGATGGTAAAACAAAATAATATAAAATATGCAATTTACTGAATAAACAGTTGAGACAGTTTTACAAGCATGCAAAGAATTTAAGAACATTAGGTAGTACTTGTTAGGATGCAAGTAGTCATTTAGCAGCAGAATTTAAAAGTGCACAATTTTTTGAGTATGTCGTCTTGGACTTACACTGACACCTAGAGGGTGTGGATGCAGCATAACTTAAATGCAATAGTTTTAAGTTACCGATGCCATTGTAAAATTTCACTATTCACAGTCAGCCATGTTTAATGTAATCCATGAGTGAAAGTGTCCAATAACAGGGTGGTTACTGAGATTAAGCAGATATTATTCGGTTGGTCATGTGATCCTAACATGGCAGCCCCCATGAGAGAATGCTCTCATGTAGAATAAACCAGCTTTTATACTGGTATGACTGATGTCTTAATGTGAGTGCTTATGATTTTATGCCCAAACTCCAAATGTTTGGAATAATGTACAGATTTAGCTGTTTGTTTAAGAAGGAAATTGGTATTTTATTTACCAAAGTGGCATTCAACTGATAACAAAGTATAGTCATGACATTACTGATGTACAAAACAGAACCATCACTATTTGACAGGCTGCATTTCCAGAAGGCATCACTCCAACATCTTATCCTTGAGTAATCATGCTAAATTGCTAATTTGGTCCTAGAAAATCACTTGCCATTATATCAAACACAGCTTAAAGCTATTTGGTTCATTAAATGAAGCTTAACATTGTCTTTGTGTTTGTTTTTGAATTGCCACAGTAAGCAATATACTGGCATGTCTTGAGTGTCAAAAAACAGCTTTCTCTAGAGACTCATCAGTTAATAATTGTTTTGAGGAATGAAGGCTTTACAATGCTTGAAATTGCCAAACAAAACTGAGAATTTCATACAAAGGTGTACACTACAGTCTTCAAAGACAAAGAAAACTGTCTCTAACAAGGGCAGAAAGAGATGTGGAAGGCCCAGATGTACAACTAAACAAGAGGATAAGTACATCAGAGTTTCTAGTTTGAGAAATAGATGCCTCACATGTCCTCAACTGACAGCTTCATTGAATTCTACCCGCTCAACACCAGTTTCATGTACAACAGTAAAGACAAGACTCAGGGCTGCAGGGCTTACGGGAAGAACTGCAAAGAAAAAAACACTTTTGAAACCGATATCAAAAAGAAAAGGTTAGAGTGGGCAAAGAAACACAGACATTGGACAACAGATAATTGTAAAAGAGTGTTATGGATCTTAAACCCATTGAGCTTTTGTGGGATCAGCTAGACTGTAAGGTGCGTGAGAAGTGCCCTACAAGACAGCCTCATCTATGGCAAGTGCTACAGGAAGTGTGGGGTTAAATGTTACCGGAGTATCTGGACAAACTGACTGCTAGAATGGCAAGGATCTGTAAAGGTGTCATTGCTGCATGTGGAGGATTTTTTATAATGTAGTTTAAGAAATATTCTAATTGTAATAGTAATTTTTCACATTATTAATGACCCGAGATTCCTGACTATACCTTGTGGTCAGTTGAATTCTAATTTGGTGAATAAAGGTACAAATGTCTTTCCATAAGAGCTTAAAATCTGTACATTATTCCAAACCTTTGGCCACCAGTGGATGATTCAAAATGAACTCTTTAGGAGCAAAGCTTTTTAATGAGTACCTTTATATGTGCACTACATTTTTTTTTACTCCCCTGAATATTGTCTAGGCATCACAGTTGGCTTTGAGAGGCTTTGAGGTGCCATTGAATCGATAACGAGTGTTTGTTTCTCCGCAGAACTCTAACTTGGTGTTGCAAGCGGACAGATCTCTGATCGACCGCACCCGCAGAGATGAGCCCACTGGAGAGGTGCTGTCTCTGGTTGGCAAACTGGAGGGGACTAAGATGGGAGACAGGAGCCAGAGAACTAAACCTCAGATGCTGGAGGAGAGGAGAGCAAAGTAAGGCTTATCAGAAACTCTTGAGTGATCATTAAAGCTACACAATGTAAGATGTTTTTGTTAGAAATTAACAAAATGTAATTCATGTGCAATTATACCAACTAGAGGTCGACCGATTAATCGGCCGATTTTTTTGCATTTTTTACATAATCGGCATCGGCAATATCCACGCATATCAAGCCGATTATTAGGCAGGCGCATCTGTGGGCAGCCTAGTGTTGTTGTGGAACACGTGTTCGACGCACGCTGCCCCTAGAGTCATTTTCCAGCAGAGTGAGCTGACCTCATCCAGTGCCTAAGGAAGGAGCTAAGTTCCTTGGAGAAAACAGTAAGGGTTAAATTTGTATAACTACTTTAGATTTAATTAAAAATGTTTGATATGTTACTGCCAACTTCAAGAAAAAACGTGACAAACGCGATAGTTGACATGACGTTCGGCTACTTTGGATATTGATAGCGTAGTTGAAGTTGCATTATCACAGCAGAAGGGTGGCTGTCATGTCACAATAAGTAAGCAAGAATTTTGCAATTACAGACAGTGAATCTGAGACTTTTATTGTTCTGTTTGTGTGTCTTATGTTTGAGAGGGTTGTGACTCAATGCAGATAAATAAGTAATAAAAATATACCAACGCAGTATAGGCTATTGAAGGACTGGCTTTGGTAAGCTCGGCCGTTATCGGTTCTGCTGTCGGTACTGAAGAAATTAAGAAAATACATTCTTTATTGCTATAAAGAGAAAGTTATTTTATCTCGCCAGCCATTTCTGTGTATAATAATAATAATATGAAACCATTTGTCTGTGATGCAATTTAGCTATTCGCAGTCAGAGAGAGAGAGAGAGATCTCGCTCACGCGGTGCCACAGTGAGCACAAAACGAGCCCAACACAAGCACAGCTTAATGAGTGACAGAACTAAACATTCAAATGTAGCCTGGTTTAGATCTGTGATTATTAGTCTGATTTTATTTTAGATTTCGCCTTCCAAAGATTATAAAAATAATATTTATACATAAGCCGCATTCTGTCTAGCACAACTTCCTTCCCTTCACAGCGGTGCACTGACATTTCTCCCTAAACCTCAAACTTAACGTCAGAATCAGCACGATCGGTGATTGTTGTAAAATGCTACTGTTGCTAAACTGCGGGACGCGTTTAATAATAAAAAGAGCGCAAGAGATACCGTTCCCAAGGCGGCGCGCGCTCCGAAACACACCGCAAAGAGACAAGCAAAGTATAGGCTACTTTGGGTTTCATGCGTCTAAACGATCAACTATACACAAAAATATGTCAAAACGACCGGCTTGGAGATTCACTTAAACACAGTTTATGTCTAAAATGGACGTAGTTATGGAAATAGTTGGGAGAAAATATGCTGCATCAGGAGTCTATTAGATCTGAACTCGGTCTTAAAGGGGAAGCGGTCTAATGAAAATGTTGACGATTGAGCCATTACTGCGAATCAAACAACAAAAGGCAAAGAGAAAATCACTTACAGCTCTTGAATGAATAACTTCTGCATTAATCTATCTATGATAAACTATGCAGTGTTATTTTACAATTGATTACTTTATTAGATTTCTTTTTAGACCACACCTGAACAGTAATGTTAGTAGACCTTCCTGAAATTAAATCACTGTGCCTATATAACGTTTATATTTGTGTAATATATATATATATAAACAAAAAGAACCGTTAAGAATACCGTTAAAGTTTCGGATCGATAAGCAGTATCGGTAAGAGTAATACCATTAAAACCTTAACGATACCATCCGTAGTTATGCCTGTGCTTCTCTTGGATGCTCTGAATATTGGATTACGTGTCTGGATTGCCCCTTAATTAAAGCTGCATTTGGATCTCAACCTTCGTGTCTCGGAGCAGTTCGTAACACCTGCTTTGTTTATTTAATATATTTGTTATACATTATTTATACAATATGTTTTTACATTATACATTTTTAATTTAAGTGTACAAGTGCAGATTGGTCAAGTGTTCAATAAATGCATTTGTTGAGAAATTTTGTCTATCTTAAGTAATTATTTGTGTTACATTTTATCTTTCAAATAAAAGGTTCAAATAAGAGGTTAAAAACAAGCACATATCGGCCAAATATCGGCCAAAATAAATCGGCAGCATTAATCGGCCATCGGCCGACCCGGATTTCAAAAGATCGGCATCGGCCTGAAAAAAACAATATCGGTCGACCTCTAATACCAACACTCCGTCTTCCAAACCATGTATTTGCCTTACCCAATTTCACTATGGTAAGCCTATAATAATGATTTATATTTTAGAGGTGTTGAGACAGATTTGGCGGGAAATTGCATACATTATTCGTCTGTGAGTGTTTACATGAAATCAGTAAATAAAGAAACGAATGTAAGGAGCCACTACAGTGCATGTATATAGGTGTGGTAGTAGTTTGAAGCTGAAAGCTTGCAGCCACAACACATGAGGAACATTGACCATGGATCATTCAAAAAGACAACCCTCTAGGGAATCATCCGTTTTCAAAATATAGAAATCTCAAACCGAGAAGAGTCTGCAAGCACAAAGGAAAAGCGACAGAGCCATATAAAACATGAAACAGCATTGGCTTGGCTTGGCTTTTCAGAGGTGGTGACAACTCCGAGATCTGAAAGGATTTAAAACTGACCCAGAGATGTAGTTTTTCTTGCCCGATAGGTAAGATATTTTATTGGACTAATAAAATTAAGAGACAGGTCTGGACAGTTTTAGTGGACCAGTTTTTCTTTTCGGAGCTTGCATTTCCACTGCAGTTTAGTGCCATCTCAAAGTGGGTGGGATTATAAGCTTATCGTCATAGTTGCGCTGCCTCTACTGCCGTGACATCTTAAACAGGACACAAACTTACCCAAACAATAACATGACCACTAGCTGTTAGCTACTAGCTCACTGCATAAAGCAGTTGTCAGCATAGTGATATTACACAAGTGTAACAGTTAAATTGTCCTGGTTGTTTTAGAAGCAAACTTCCAGTAGCTGGTCAACTAAATAAAGTGAAACTTTGAAGCAGAATTTAGAGTTAACGTAACAAAATGTACCATCCCATTGCTCGCCGGTTTAGCGTCCATTTGGTCAAACAACTTCCACTTTTCCTTGATGGTTCTGTAGTCACTTTTAAGTGTTTTTTAATTTTCCCTACCCTATTGGTAGGTCCGGTGGTAGCCGTGTGTGGCCAACAGCTGAGACATTTCCTGAGAGACTTTTTCGTTTCACTCATCGCTAACGAGTGGACCGTCTGCACCTTGTTTTTTGAAAACGGTGTGTTTTTGCACACAGCCATTTCTCTTTTCACAATTCGAAAATCGCATAAACAAATTATACTGTTATCGCTGTTGCTAACTTTAAAACTAGCGGATTGATGTCGCGTGTCGGAAATCCAGTGACGCTGGTAGTGACGATTCTCCCTGACCAATCAGTGATCTGTAGGATTTTGACGTCACATTTAGTATCGGCTCGGCTCGCTTGGAACCTAGGTGGTACTAAAAAAAAGTATCAGGTACCAGGTACTATCCACAGTGGAAAACCCCCAAAAAGTGAGCAGAGTCGAGTTGTACCGTGCAGGGCAAAAGCCCCATAATGTTATCATTGCCTAACTTTTGTAATGCTATTTATTTTAAAACAGTTGTTTTCAATACAACAGTCAAAACAACAGCAGACATGCTGCTTACCTGCTATTAAGACATATTTTTCAAATATCCTTCTTTTTCTTCCTTTTATTTTATTTGCATGAATTTTTTGAGTATGGGGGCAAGTTGTTTTGTTGTTTGTGAAATTTGCTCTGATAAGTTGATCACCTGTAACCATGGTTACACACCGGTGGTACTCAAACCATCAGATTCACCCCGTGCAGAAGAGCAGAGCCAAAGCCCGACTGACATAATTACCAAAACAATGTCATCATCCACTAGCAACTTGCAGTTCTATGCTTCAACTGCTAGAGGGCCACAAGTTACAGAGTGTGGTTTTAATGTGCTTTGTCTCTTGAAATACACAACTTTTTTTAATGGTTTTATCAAATGTTGTCCTTTGTGTAATGCAGGAGGAGGAAGAGAGATGAGGATAGACATGACATCAACAAGATGAAGGGTTTCACGCTGCTATCTGAGGGTATTGATGAGATGGTGGGCATTGTGTACAAGCCCAAGACCAAAGAGACCAGAGAAACATATGAAATCCTCCTCAGCTTCATTCAGGCAGCTCTTGGAGATCAGGTAAGCTGAATGACTGTTATACAATGTTGAAAATTGGTAATTGTTACCTTTTAACAGCACAACGATTTTGGTTGTTTGATGCTTATATGCATGCATGTATATAAACGGTGTATTACTTTATGTCTATACTTCATCATAATTTTTTTTTCTGTTTCCCCTCTAAGCCAAGGGATATCCTGTGTGGTGCTGCAGATGAAGTTTTGGCAGTGCTGAAGAACGATAAGATGAGGGACAAAGAGAGGAGGAGGGAGGTGGAGCAGTTGCTCGGGCCCGCTGACGACACACGCTACCATGTCCTGGTCAACCTGGGCAAGAAGATCTCAGACTATGGAGGAGACAAAGAGCTCCAGAATATGGGTAAATAGTTGAAGTCCAATCTAGAGTCCAAACTATTTCTTCATTGTAATGTTCAGACAGTTCTGGGAGAAAGCACACTGGGATTTCATTTAGATGTATTTTTATTCTACTGATTTTAAAATAGGTTGTAGTCTAATTCAGTAATTATCTTGCAGTATATTTACATGATTTTTGTTTGGAATCATTTTATGCCATTTTTCAAAAGGTCATTACTCCATCTCTTTGATAATGCTAATCTCTTTTTGCAGATGATAACATTGATGAAACCTATGGAGTCAATGTACAGTTTGAGTCTGATGAAGAGGTAAGTTTGCACATTCTGGATGTTTGTGGTTGCAGTTTGCTGTATGGTCCATATAATGGTGAATGTTCTGTAATGTGCGTGTATTCGTCTGCAGGAAGGTGATGAGGATCCGTACGGTGAGGTTCATGATGATGGTTCTGATGACAATGAAGGAGAAGAGGCAGATGAGAGCTCCACTCTGACTGCTAATGTGAGTCATAAATTCTTGTTCATTTCTGCACACATATTCACTAAAACAGCCATGCATAACAAAATGCTCTTTGCTCTGTAGCTGGGCACCACAGGAGATGTAATGACAGCTAAAAAGAAGGATCTTCACCCGCGAGACATTGATGCCTTCTGGCTTCAGCGACAGCTCAGCCGATTCTACAATGACGCCATAGTGTCTCAGAAGAAAGCAGATGAGGTTTTAGAGATCCTTAAGGTAAGGAATGTTCATGCCCCCTTTTGCATTTGTTTGTTTTATGTTGCTGATTGGCCTGGTCATTTTCTATAGACTGCCAGTGATGACAGAGAGTGTGAGAACCAGTTGGTGCTGCTTTTGGGCTTCAACACATTTGACTTTATCAAGGTCCTCCGCCAACACAGAAGAATGAGTAAGTAGATGACTAAAGTCAGGCTTATGTAGGATTTAATGGATTGTAATTACTCACAATACCACACCTTCATTCAGTTATTGTTTAATTATTTTTAATGGTTCGTCCTGTCTCTGTCACATCCAGTCCTGTACTGCACCATGTTGGCCAGTGCTCAAAGTGAGGCAGAGAAAGAGAAGATCATGAACAAAATGGAGGCTGATCAGGATCTTTCCAAAGTTTTATACCAGCTGCAGGAAACTGAGAAAGAGGACATCATCAGGGTCAGAACTTAATTTGTTTAGTTTGAGTATAGCTGAAAGTGTTTTTAATTGTGTATGATTTTTCCTCCTGATCTGACAGAGAAATAGCAGTCTTAATTACTGTAAAACTATGATTGTTACTACTTACAGGAGGAGCGATCTCGCCGAGAGAGAGTGAGAAAGTCTCGTGTGGATGATCTAGAGTCTATGGACATTGATCATGGCGAGGTAAACAACTCCCAAAGCTGGGGCATTTGTCACAGTGATCCTTGCAGCCCTAACTCTCTGAGAGTTTACTTAAGTTTTCTCCATTGTTTCTCTCTAGGCTGTGGCTTCAAGGCAACTACTAGACCTTGAAGATCTGGCTTTCTCTCAGGGGAGTCATTTCATGGCCAACAAGCGCTGCCAGCTTCCTGACGGCTCCTATCGCAAGCAGAAGAAAGGCTATGAGGAGGTGCATGTGCCCGCTCTCAAACCCAAGCCCTTCGGAGATGAGGAGGTGTGTTTGTTTGTTGTCTTCAATAGACATTATTCACGCTAGTGCCATCTTTGATTTTTATGGGAATGACAATGAGGCTGTGAGGGAAAGACTTAAAGTTTGTTCTATGGCACAAAAGACATAAAGATATATAAAGCTCCTAGATCACATCTGATTTTCCACAACTCATGTTGTCTGGAGTTTTTTTGTATACTCGATGTTCTTGGACCGATATGTTATTAATGATTTGTCCACGTAATGATTTAAACTGCAGTACAGCCCATTGAAGAGACTGTAAGTCTGTCCCTTACAGCCTCTTTGTCAAAGATGGCGCTAGTGTGAATACGGTCCATTAGGGTTAATTTAACTAGCCTGCTTGTTCAGCATGAGGATTTGATGATTTTACATAGTATTGGCTTTTGTGTAGTTACACATACTATACAAGAATATTTATCAATGTATATCAATGAAGCTCAGTTGGATGTGATTTCACCTGTGTCTCACAAACATTCCCTCATTTTCTCACAGACACTTTTGGCTATTGAGAAGCTGCCCAAATATGCCCAGGCTGGATTTGAGGGTTTCAAGACCCTGAATCGCATACAGAGTAAACTTTTTAAAACCGCCATGGAGACAGATGAGAACCTGCTGGTTTGCGCTCCAACGGTTAGTCTGCAGTAGTACACAGAGTCGACACTCCTTTTTTAATAATGTAGTTCAAATAGCAGAGTATTTATTTATTTATTTTACACATTGACCACAAGGGGGGAAGAAAAGGCAATTTTAGAGAGAGAGAGAGAAGCATAAGAGCTGGGAAAGAAAAAGCCTATGGGGTAATATATAAAGTACTTTCCCAAGTCAAAATTGTAATTATCAAATTATGAAAGTCTTAAAAAAATGGAAAATAAAGGATGTACATATCCACATACTGTAATGCATGCACGCATATCACACACAAAAAAATTAGTTATGATGGCATTGAGTTTTTGTGAAACATGATACAAGTGTATTTGGTTGTTTGATTCAAAGGATTTAAAATAAAACAGACCAAATATGAACTGAACTGTTTCATATAGGGTTGTGCCGATGGAAGATATCATCGTCCATCGTGATGGCTGACCAACATCACGATGTAGAGCCACCATCGTGATGCCACGCCCCCTTTTGCGAGTCTTGCTAGTGTGACTCACTAATCCTAGTCTCTTCTATAGTTAACCTAAAAACTTTGCAGGGATTGCTCTGTAAATTAAATTGAGAATATAACTAATGCATATATGCTATTTTAAATACTGTAGTATATGCCAGAGACGTGACGTGTTAGTCTGTGAAAATACCGTGTCAGGCAGGCTACACAAATATTGATCTTGACATTGTTAGCTTCGTCTTTTTTTTACATGTCTTACACTGTACATTTAGATTAAAATATTTTATGTTGTAGGCTACAAGAAAATAGCCTTTATTAATTAATTATTAGTAGTTGTAGTGTCTCAGAAAATCTTGCTCATTGTCACATAGCTCTTGTATACACTGAAGCGGCAGTTTAAGATCAACCCAGACCAGCGAACGTCAAATAACTTTTGTCTGGTTAATACTTTTAAAGAAAAATTCCTTGGCCATAAATCCATAATGTCAAATCAAATGAAAGAAACAAGGTGAATATGAATAACACACATTTATTAAAACATAGAAGAACAACAAATAAAGAACAAGAAAACGGAACAACACTCAGACCGAAACTCCGCATTATATTTCACTTATAATTAGCAGCACAATTAACTTCAGCACAGGCTACAAAATAAATTATGTTATTGAAATATTGTAAAGTGGTCATATGTACTACACAAATGAACGTTTAAAAAATAATATGCAAAATCGAATAGCTCCGCAACGGATGGCGAAAAATGCGTAAAGTCTAATATCTTTCACCATAGACCATGTTTAAATTTCGATGTTTCTGGCCAGAAATACCAACATATTCACTTTATCTGGTTTTAATAAGCTGCGGATTGGAGTAACTACACTATCCGCTGTGCTGAAGACCAGCTCTGATGGAGTACTGGTAGCACACAGATATTTCCGTGCTAATCTTGCCATGAACGGAAACCTTTTGTCGCTCGCTTTCCACCAAGTCAGCGGGTCCTCTTCCCCATCAATGGCCATTTCCTGCAGGTACATGGTCATTTCTGCCTCGACCTTTTGCTCATCAGTGAGCGTGGCTGTGGCTGCTCTCTTCGCAAGAAGTCTGCCCAAAGACGACTTTTTTTTCTTAGGCGCAATATAGGCCAATTAAAAAGCCCGGATGAGTACTAATTTGTTGGGCTAGTAAAATAACGAAATTATAGTTTTTCAGTAGAAAAAAAATATCTACGTAAAGAGATATATTAAAATAAAAAGTGCTTGAAAGTGGAAGAAATATTTTTCCCCCTTACGTGCAACCTATTGGAAAGTGCGGATGAGTCAGTTGGGATAGTAAAATAACTGAAATTATAGTTTTTAAGTGGAAAATAGTATTTATGTAAAGAGATATATTAAAATAAAAAGTGCACAACTCTTCTTAAGTGAAAGCTAAAAAAAAATGCTTCACGTGTCGTGCAACCTACTGATAAAGCGCCGACGAGTCATTACTTGGGTTAGTAAAATAACGAAATTATAATTTTTCATATAATTTTTGAAAATTATATGAAATTATATAACCCCCCACCCCATCGACGATATCATCGTCCATCGCGATGTTTTACTGTCAACATCGTCAACTGCCAATTTAGGGGACATCACCCAACCCTAGTTTCATAATGTGCTAACAATTTTACTTTTCTTGCTTCCAACTGTCACTTATATATAAGTAAACTTATGCATGTTTACCAAAATAATGTTTTTGATTAAATGAAGATTCAGATAAAAAAAAATGTATTCACATCTCTTTGGACCCGTAGGGTGCTGGCAAAACTAATGTTGCTCTCATGGCAATGCTTAGAGAGATCGGAAAGCATATCAACATGGACGGCACAATCAATGTGGATGATTTCAAAATAATCTACATCGCTCCCATGCGCTCTCTGGTGCAGGAGATGGTTGGCAGCTTCAGCAAAGTAAGAGTACCAAACATAATAAAAAAATCCCCTTTAGTCCACATATGTGCTTGGTCAATAAAGTACATTTTTAGTCAGAGCCCAGTGGTTAGTGCATGTGCTCCAGATATATTGAGCCATGGCGCCAATATATTTGGGAGTTGTGGGTTCAAGTCAGGATCATGTTTGTGTCCTTATAATTTACAGTCATCTCTCTACTTTGTTGCTCAATAGAAAAGCCCTAAAGTGTAATGCAAATAAATGTTTTAGTTCGTGAAAATAGGTAACCATTGTTTTTGACTTGGTAGCTGTGAATATTATTAGTTTGCCTCATTTATGAAATCTTACTTGCTATATATGTATTTGTTGAAATTGTGCTTTTTACGAAAAGTATTAAGTGTTTCTAAAACATTTGTCGATGTATCTGCAGCGCTTAGCTAGTTATGGCATCACTGTTTCTGAGCTGACTGGAGACCACCAGCTTTGTAAGGAGGAAATAAACGCTACTCAGATTATTGTGTGCACCCCTGAGAAATGGGACATCATCACACGGAAGGGAGGAGAGCGCACATACACACAACTTGTGCGCCTCATCATTATTGTAAGTAACAAGGCTTGAATTACCTCTTCTAAAGAGAACTCTGGATAAAACCTGTTGGTCACGTCATGTTTTCCCAAGTTGTTCTTCCATGCACTCTCATTTAGGACGAGATCCACTTGCTACATGATGACCGTGGCCCAGTACTGGAGTCCCTGATTGCTCGAACCATCCGGAATGTGGAGCTGACACAGGAAGATGTGAGGCTCATCGGCCTCAGTGCCACACTGCCCAACTACGATGATGTGGCAACTTGCCTGCGTGTAGACCTATCCAAGGGACTCTTCTATTTCGACAACAGGTAAGAGATGGTCGGCTGTGGAGAAATGGGGAAAAGTTTGCGGGACAGCTTCTGCAAGTGTGTGAATACTATTTAATAGGTTTATTTTATAATAATACATGTATGTTGGGTGATTTCCGTTGTGTAGTTTCCGGCCTGTGCCTCTGGAACAGACATATGTAGGAATCACAGAGAAAAAGGCCATCAAGCGTTTCCAGATTATGAATGAGATTGTCTATGAGAAGATCATGGAACATGCTGGAAAGAATCAGGTAAACTGAGGCATTCTCAACCTAAATGGCATCTTACAGTGTGTTCCAATCATTAATGATGCTCTAGCTTTATTTCTTCTAATCATTTACTCACTTTTCCAGGTGCTGGTATTTGTGCACTCAAGAAAGGAGACAGGGAAAACAGCACGCGCGATCAGGGACATGTGTTTAGAAAAGGACACTCTGGGCTTGTTTCTCAGAGAGGGATCAGCCTCCACTGAGGTCCTAAGGACTGAAGCAGAGCAGTGCAAGGTCAGTATGAACTAGACTTGCCACGGTTTTGTAATTTTCTACTTAAAAATCGGCTAAAACTGGCATTACTGCTGGTTGCACGCTAGGTGGTATTATGGGGTAATTTTCGTTAAGCAATATCCAACACAATAACGCAAGGCAACATGATTTCAAACTTTGAACTTTATTTTTTTATTTATTTTAACTAAAACTTCAAATTTTAGTTAAAATAAAAAATAAAGTTCAAAGTTTGAAATCATGTTGCCTTGCGTTATTGTGTTGTGTTGGAAAATGCTAAATCAGATTAAATTGTGTGCTGTTAAATAAAACGGCAAACATAGACTATGTAGCCTACAAAACGAACATGCCAAACAACAAATATATGTACAGTAGGCCCCTACAAATATTTTGCCATAAAGAAACGCATGTCCACCTTTTCAGGCTTCAGCATTGATCTCTTGGTGGTCACTACATTCCCCGCCGCTCTGAACTATTTTTCAGATGCGGGGCTAGCTGCACAAATATTTTTTGGCCACATTTGCCAACAGCAGTTGGCTTTCTACCACGCAAGTGGACTGTCCTCGCCTTCTATCACAGCTTCCAGGATGTAAGTGGCCATCTCAGAAGCTGCTTACTGCTGTAATGTTTGTGGCAGTCCAACAAGTGCTTTCCTCTTGAGCAGACAGTCTATGGTTCTCTTCTTCGGAGCTGGCGGGGCTTCAGCTCTGGTTCCACTGACAGCTTCTTCCTCCTGGCTTTGGGCGCTACAGCTAAATTCAGTCGCTTTCTGGATTATCAGTGCTTTGGTGTTGTCAACTGCTGTGTGAAAATCCGCTCTATAGCGCGGATCGATGAATGTGGAAAGCCAAATAATTACTTGATTTTTGACATTGCTGTACCAGGGTTTCCGTTGTCCGGTAATTACCGGACATTGGCCGGTAAAAAAATTTAATGTCCGACAAAATTATATCTCTCCGGTCAAATTGTCCGATTAAAATTGCCTAATAATCCCGTCCCCCTAACACAATCTGAATTTGAGAATAAGCCTAAAATGTATAAAGCAAAAATACACCGATCTCTTGCTATGTTATAAAGGAACAGGCTCTATCGTTTGAAAGTTATGAAACAACATTGCATGCTGCATTTCAAATAAAGCGCACGCCTAAAACGGCTGCAATATAGACCTAAACAACGAACGATTGAGTGAGACGCTTCAAATATGGCCAGGCCCAGGCAGACTAGCTTTAAAAGCTTTTTTCAGAGGCCAGACGATGGTGAATCAGGAACATCTCATTATAGATAGATCAGTGCTTCTAATCCGCGCATTCGTGCAGTTTTATTTCTCTATCATCAAAACTGAATAGCCTATGTTCATCAGTGCATGGTTACAGTCTATATCAAGCAGGGACACGCTTTGTGTACATTTTATTTTGTGATTTCACCGAATTAATAGAGAGTCTCCGCAACGGCGATAGATTGAAACGCTCGTCCTAGTGAAGATTGCGCAACTCGTGCAGCAGCGTCGTCCATGCAACTGATAGCAGCGGACACGAAGCGCCAGCTTGATTTCAAAAACAACAGATTTTAGCGCTAGATCTCTTATTTAATAACGGACTAAATGAATGATCTGCTAGTTAACTGGAGATGTTTTATTTATTTGTATTAGGTACATCCGTGCCTCAATGTTTCAAAAAGTGAATGTGTGTGAAACCACAGTAAAAAACAATTGGCGTTGATTGACGCCAATCGGACGTTCATGTTTTTTTTTTTCGTCTATTTGAAAGTTAAGCTAATAATAATATGTTGCATTCTATACGGCCTGATTATGTCATTTTTTTAAGTTACATAGACTGCCTCCAGTTTTCCTCAACTTGACTAATTAACCTCTTCCCAATCCTGTAAAATTAGCCTAAAACGCCTAATCAAGGCATACCCAAAGTAAATTTAAAGCTGTTCTTGAACCGTTTGGAGTACATGCATGGTTTTGGTCACATTTGAAAGGGGACACTCTGAAGTTTTTTCTCCAGCAGTCAGAATTACTGTAAGTGCTACTGATTTTGAGTAATAGAAGTTTGAACACAATGAAATAGAATTTTCTTTTTCCTACCTGAAATTTTTTTTTGCATACAGATGCCTGCAGATGACTATAACTTGTAGCTATTAGCTTGAGAACACAATGGGATCACAGCATGAATCCTTACCTAGTCCAGGTTCAAATGTTATAACAATATCATAAAAAAATGAATATTTTACACATGTTTTTCTAAGGGTACACCCAGGCGTTTTACAAAAGTGCCTTTTGGATACTCCAAAAGGTCACTTTGGAAACCTAGGACAAAAAGGCTGCAACTTTTGAACGCTTCAACGTACAGTCATAATTGTGGGCTCTAATGAAAGATGACACTTAGAGCTATCATATTCCATATCCAGATCCACTATTAGTTTTGCTGACACAGAGTAACTGATGCATAAACACATTAGAGTGCCTTTTCCTTCTTGAAACTAAATGTTGTGCATATAAAAGAGTCAAAACTAGTGCTATGGTGGACAATTTGTTTATATAAAAAATACACAACAAACTATTTACATTAATTTTTACATAAAGTATTTACAAACCATTATAAAATTGTACATGTTTCTAGCAACATGCCAGTCATTGTAGCAGTCACATTTGTGTACAAAGCACATAGGCACAACACAGGAGAGTACTTCACTGGTGTCTTTGCATGACACTGCCTGCACTTCAGACCCACCAGCGTGCAAGATTTGGTGATGTGCAACGGCCTGTGATGTGCTCTTCGTGGAGCAGGAGATACGGGTCTGGCTGTGGATTGAGACCCCAACTCTGCCATGCTCCTCAGCAAGGGTCTCTCTGAAAGCCCTCCTCTCTTGATGAGGTGCTGTCCTGCTGCTCCACTTTATGTGGCCGCTTGCTGAGTGGGGGATAATAAATAAATGTAATTTACAAAGCTAGACACAACTTCTCCATCTTTTCTGTATTCTATATATATATATATATATATATATATATATATATATATATATATATATATATATATATATATATATTAGTTTTTCTTTTCGAGTGTGTAAAAATGTATTATTGTATGTATATTTACTGTAAATACTGTATACTTTGCCAATGTACTATGGAACAAAGAGATGGGCCTACACCTCCCCATGAATTCAGCACTGTAACAAATAGATGGCCCTACACCTCCCCCACCTCCCCAGCATTGTAACAAATAGACTCTCAAACACAACATATATTCTTATTTTCAACTTATATTTATTGATTTATTTACTATATATATATATATATATATATATATATATATATATATATATATTTTACAGTAAATATACAAAACATCTATATAGCATGTCAATAGATCTGAAACAAACAATGAACTAAAAACACGCACAAACGGTTCAAACACTCACTGAGGAAACACAGGACAAAGGGTAATTACAAAATGTGTATTCATTATTCAAACTAAAGCTTATTTATGGAATATACAGTAATATATGTTATAAACACAAGAAAACACTTACTTGTCCAGAGCCATGTCTCATCTCTCCATCTGCCTCTGAATCATCTGTATTGTTTTCAGAAATTTCATCTCCAAACTCAGAATTTTGACAATGAATGCCTTCTTATATCACATCCTGGGGTGAAAATCCTGTTTTTCAAGGCCCTGCTTTCACCATATTTAAATCGCCAAATGTGTAAACAGTTCCAAAGCAGCTCTGCATGCATTTACGCACGGAGGCTACAGCAGGGGTAAACTCGAGGAAACTTTATGCACAGGAATAACAGAGCCGCCATCTAATAGTTCCACTAAAGCCGCGATATCACTGTTTTCAGAATTTCATTGGCTATACGATGCGCCAGTCATTTCCACTCTTCAATGTAATTGGTTTGATCAGTAAACAAAGGAAAGTGGGTATGCCCTTACACTCGACACAGACTGGTGGTTGGGTATTGAAGGCTGTGGACAGGACATGGAAGCTCCTATTGGGTCAAATGAGGTGTCAATCGAAAGGCCAGAGTGCGTGCTTCCATTTTGATACCGGATATAGGAAATGTTTACATCTGAACTGAAGTTATTACCGTAATATGTGAAAGATTAGGCACAGCTGCCAGGTGCTTTGAAATGATGCAACAAGAGTCTGTGGATATTTATTGATGTAATACTGTGATTTGGACTAAACATTTTACTTGATTTGATCATTTGGACATTTGACAATGAAACAACACCGCTTTTGTCGGGAAGTTATGGCTCAGTGTACAACTATGAGGCATCATAGGTGAGTTGCCTAAATTTTGTTATTGGTTGTTTATATGTTGGTGGTCTGACAAAGATATAGATTGTACCTGCTGTTGTGATTGTATCTTAAAATGGTTTATATCAATAGAAAATCAAGAAATGTAGCTTTCCAAAGATATGTGGCATGTGTACCAATGTAACACACAGCAGTTTTGTTTATCGCATACTTTTATTTTGTACATTTAAGGGCCCGTCCGCGGGCCTAGATTTCCATGGTGTTAAGAGGCGATATATTTGACCGGCATATCATCAAAATGTCCGTAAAACGAAACCAGTGACCGGCACCATTTTTTTCTAGCGGAAACTCTGTGCTGTACATGAGATCCCATCTTGCCAGCATCTTTTCTTTCATGGATGCTGTTAGATTTGTTTTGTTTTCCGATGCAGTCAAAGTGTCAATCCTTAACATCTGGAGACGTGGAAGAAGCGACGAAACCGTGACATAATCCTCTCCTAACATAATGTCAGTGAACTCACTGACCAGCTTTTAATGCAGCGCTGACAGACTGGAGCATTTTTGTGTCTTGCCAGGTTAGAGCAACTTTGGTCGTCAGCAAGGACATGGCTTATTGCTCTTCTCTGCTCCAGAATGTCTCATTCGCAAAATCGTTCCAGTGCACTGAAACGTTCGCTCCCTAAAAACCAGGGAGCACCGTTGCTCACTATGTTCCCTTACCAGAAATGTCATTGTGTCTTCTGAAGTCTCTCAAGCCTTTAGAAGACAAGCACAAGTTTAAAACTATGAAATCCAAGCCTTATTTTCTCTTCAAAAGTGATGTTGTTTGTAAAGACTTTCATTCTTAATTACCATGAAAGTACATTTTGTTTTTAAATTTGAGTTGTTAAAAGAATGTTTATAATGCACTCCAATATATTTTTATTTCTTTATTTAAGCCATTTATCTGTTATAATAACAATGTACCTTTGAATATCTTCAATGAAAATGAATGATAGTGTCATTTATACAGCGGTGGTGCTGATTAATAACAGATGCGCTTCAATTAGCGTGTCATGAGTGATTGAGTCATAAGTGTCCCAATATTCAGTGGATCAGTACCCTTACCAGTGCCTTTGAAAACACCTTTGAATATTTGGCCCATTCCATCAGGGCCTGGTTGTGATTGAACACCATAGCTGAAGTGTATACTAAAAGTTTTGTTGACATTTTCTTAATTTTTTGTTCACAGAACCTGGAGCTAAAGGATCTGTTGCCATATGGTTTTGCTATTCACCATGCTGGAATGACCAGAGTGGACAGGACGCTGGTAGAGGATCTGTTTGCTGACCGTCACATCCAGGTTAGCTCTTGTTCTGATTATTTCAGATTGTAAAAGGAAGATATGCATCAGTTCTAAACCAGTGTTTTTGTACTGTAGTCCGACTTAAGTCATAATATTGGTGACTCGTCTCAAACTTGAACACTAATGACTCTGACATGGACTCGAGCATTGGGTGCATACTGATTTGGATGAGAGGACTCATTGCAACTGTTAACTTTTGCGTTCTGGTCGCGCGAGCACGGATCTCTGCGCTCGCACACTGATTTCCTTTTGCTTTCACTCAAAACTGGCATGCACTCTCAAATCTCCCTGCTCGTTCAGAGAGTGCGTGCGCAACTCAAAGCATGTTATGTGTATTTGCAAATCTGTTATAAATGCAATATAACTGCCTCTGTAGACGTGGTATAGCGAGGGAGAATACCAGATTTTGAGGAACCAACTCGCCATTTGGTCGGTGGTGCATAATACATGGTTAAAGTCGTACTGTAAGAATTATATTCTGATGCTCACTTTTTAAGAGACGTGAGCAAATCAAATTACAGAAACCGTTAACAAAGAACTCAAATTCTCAAAACTTTCACCTCAGTATAAAACTTGCCTGCACAAGTTTGTCTAGAACTCATAAAGGATATTTCAGAGTCTATGTGGCAGCACATATGCAAAAAATGGTTCATCTCTACTCAACTATTTAAAACATTCTTTAAAACAGGTTTCCCTACTGTTTGGAGATCTAGAATTTTATAGTTTTATTTATTTGGGAAATGTCGGTTGAGACAAGCCTTGCTTGTATTGACATCTTAGAATGTACGGGGGCTCTGTAATATTACCAAACTGAATCAAGTGATGAATTGAGCTAGGCACTTAAATTCTAAAATCGTATTCTTCAATTCAATAGAAGTATTTACTCAATGAGGAAGTTATTAAACTGTGTAGAAGATGGCCTGGACAGGTTATAGCATCTTTATATAACTCCGATTCTAGAGTTGTAGCAATCCTCCTGCACAAATTTGCCCATTTTCATATAGTTAAAACTTTTCACGACCCAATGGGTAGATTTGTGAGTGTTAGTGGCAAGATGCTCAACGAATATTGTAATCTGGTTGGTGTATGTGGCTCCAATATAGATGAGCCCATTTGTTTTTTTATTACCTATTCCTGACTTTAGCCTCTCTTGGGCACCTTAATAATCATGGTGATTTCAACTGTACATTGGACCCTAATTTCAATCAATCCGCAGGTGTTGATATCTCTCATACCCAAAGCAGGAGCATAATTAATCTATATATCAAGGATCTATTTTCAAGTGATTGGTTGGAGGTTTTAAAACCCAACAAAAAGGAATTTCTGTTACTCATCTTCTTACACCTACTCCAGAATAGATTATTTTCTTATTTCAAAACACTTGGTTGATTTTATGTCCACTTGTGTATATAGAAGCACTGTCTTGTCAGATCACGTGCCATTATCTCTTACTTATACCTTAAGAATTATAATTAAAAGTCCATTTAGATGGCACTTAAATGTGAAATGGTTGCAAAACCTTGAGTTCCTTAGTTTTCTTGGAAATCAAATTGACATTTTCTTCTATTTGCCTTGAATATTTACATTCAAGGCAAATATTAGGGGACAAATGATTAGTTATACTAGTTCTAAGACAAATTGTTCTGCCCAAAAAATTATTCCAGAAATGAAGTACATAGAAAAAGAACCTTTGAAACAAGATACTCCCTAATTGCGACAGAAACGTTTACTAAAAGCAGAATTCAATGATATCTCTACGAATAAAGCTTAAACAATCATATTATGACCAAGGAGAAAAGACAGGGAAGTTGATGGCATGGCGAATTTAGGCACAACAAAGCGAAAGAGTAATTTGCCAAATTGAAACTCCCAGATGGACAAAAAACCTAAACTAATAATGTTTAAAAAAAAAAAAGGTATTTTGCAGAGCTTTATAAAACAACACCTTAGGTTAATTCCCTTACTCATAATACATTTATGGATGAGATCCAGCAACAATAACCAAGTGAAGAAGACTCCAAAACACTGGATCAGTAGATTAAAGTGCCAGAAATATGTGCAGGTATTAATAGTATGAGCAGTGGAAAAGCGTCTGGTCCTGACGGTCTTCCCATAAATAACTCTAATCCCTAAACCAAAGAAAGAACCCACGAAGTGTGGCTCTTATAGATCAATTTGTTTTCTAAACTCAGACACCAAGATTATAGCTAAAGTCCTGGCCAGTAGACTAGATAAATATCTACCTTCACTGATTGATGCAGATTTGTTAAAGGTAGGCAAGCTTTTCATAATATACGTCGGATGTAAAATGTTTTATATTGTAAAATAGAGACTTCTGATATAGCTTTAATTTTCCTGGATGAGGAGAAATCTTTTGATCGAGTTGAGTGGGGATATCTTTTTCAAGTGCTTTCCCGATTTGGTATTGGTCCCTATTTTAGAAAATGTGTTACAATCTTGTATTCAAAACCTACAGTAGAGTCAATATTTATTTATAAAGCACATGTAAAAACAACCATGGTTGACCAACGTGCTGTACAAGGTAAAATGGTTATTACAAGAAAATAAAACATACAAAGTAGATCAAAAATAAAATTAAGATAAAACAGGTCACAATAATTAAAGAGTATTGAAAGCCAAAGAGAAAATATATGTCTTTAGAGTAGACTTGAAGGTTGAAATTGAGGGAGCTAATCTAATGTGTAGAGGTAGACTATTCCATAGTTTCGGTCCAGCGACTACAAATGCTCGATCACCATGTTTTTTTTGTCTAGATCAAGGCAAAGTGTGTAATCCAAAATCTGAAGATCTCAGAGTTCTAGGAGTATATGGCTGAAGCAAGTTTGACAGATATTTAGGGGCCAAATTATGTAGTGCTTTGTAAACAAACAGTAAAATTTTGAAGTCAATTCTGTACTTGACAGGAAGCCAGTGCAAAGCAATTAGAATTGGTGTAACTGACTCGTACTTGCGAGTCCCCGTGATAAGTCTGGCAGCAGGATTTTGTACCAGCTGTAGACGAGAGGGAAGACCGAGAGAGACCGTAGTAAAGAGAATTACAATAATCTAAACGAGATGTTACCAAAGCATGAATCACAGTTTGAAAGTTGCGTGTGGATATAAAAGGTTTTACTTTGGTGAGAAGGCGAAGATGAAAAAGCATAACTTTACAACCGCACTAATTTGTTTATCAAATTTTAAATGATCAAATTGTACACCCAGGTTTCTTTCGCATTGTGTTTTATGGGGCAAGAGAACCAAGGTCAAGTTCAGCAGCACAATTTTCCTTAGGCCCAAATAAAACAATTTCTGTTTAAAATTAATTTAGGTTCAAGAAGTTATTTGCAAGCCATAACTTAAACTCTTGTACACAATCCAACAAGGGTTGTAAGGCTGATTTATCATTATGTTTTAGTAGAAGATAGATCTGAGATCAGTAAAACTTTTAATAAGTGAAAATAGGACTTTTTAAGATGTCATTGCATTTTTTTTTTGCCAAACGTTTATTCGACAGTCTTGCTTGTGATATATTGATTAATAGTTGTTGTTGTTATTATTATTATTACAGTGAATATTACATTTTACTATACAGTTGTAATATATTTGTATTCAATTCTTTATTTAATTTCTTCAATTTCAAGCATCTAGCTTTTATTTTGAATCATAATCTTTGGTCAACTCTGTTGTTTTAAATGCTTAAATTCAGTTGAGATTAAAGTGCAAATGCTGTGATTTAATTATATAAATATATAGTGTACATGTGCTGCTTGGTTCACAGTGGATTATTGCTCTACTTTTTCATCTTAAACCATGTGAATGAATCTCAATGTCTGGGGAGTTTCTAGTTAATGAGTGGTTGGATTTATACATTCATTAAAAGTATGCAGCTCACCACACTTAGATTTCAGCTTTCAGCGGTTTAATAAATCACTAGGACATGCCACTTGGATTAATTGTCCATTTCAGTGTAAAAGGAACAGAGCATGCCTATGAACATTTTAAAGCAGTCGTGTGTCAGTCATAGTGTGTGCTGGTACTGGATAGATTCGGTGCTCTCTACTTCCGTACTGCAGAAACACTGATATCGTTATCGTTTAGTATCAAATTGGTACCGGAGTATGGGTACTTTTGACAACACTAGTCAGAAGTACCCATACACCAAGTTAACTGTGCCTTTAAGCAGCTTGGAGAATTCCAGAAAATTATGTCAAGTCTTTAGCCAATTAGCTTCTGATAGGAGGTGTACTGAATTGGAGGTGTACCTATGGATGTATTTTAAAGCCTACCTTCAAACTCTGTGCCTCTTTGCTTGACATCATGGGAAAATCAAAAGAAATCAGCCAAGATTTTCAAACACCTGAACACATTCATCTGTACAAACTATAGTACGCAAGTATAAACACCTGAAGGTACCACGCTCATCTGTACAAACAATAGTATGCAAGTATAAACACCATCAAGAACAAATTCAAGGTATTGGAGTGGCCATAACAAAGCCCTGACCTCAATCCGATAGGAAATTTGTGGGCAGAACTGAAAAAGCGTGTGCGATCAAGGAAGATTACAAACCTGACACTGTTACACCAGTTCTGTCTGGAGGAATGGGCCAAATTTCTTGCAACTTGCTACCCAAAACATTTAACAAAGTTAAACAATTTAAAGGCAATGCTACCAAATACTAATAAAGTGTATGTAAACTTCTGACCCACTGGGAATGTGATGAAAGAAATAAAAGCTGAAAGAAATAATTCTCTCAACTATAATTCTGACATTTCATTTTCTTAAATAAAGTAGTGATCCTAACTGACCTAAAACAGGGAATGTTTTCTATGATTAAATATCTGGAATTGTGAAAAATGTTAGTTTAGATGTATTTGTCTATGGTGTATGTAAACTTCTGACTTCAACTATAGATAGATACATAGATTAAATTATTATTAAATTATTTAATTATATACACAATTTTGTCATTTTTAATCAAAAGCTGATTTGAATCTATGTTTCTTGAAAAGCGCTATACAAATAAAAATGTCTTTACTAGATAGATATAGAATTTTATTACATTTTTAGAAACATTACTAAAATAAGAACAAAGAAACAAATGAAGAAAACTGCATAAAGTTCCTAAAAGCAATATCAAACTTTCAAGTAACATATAGAAAAAAGAAACTACAGATATGGTATTGTTATTGTGTGTATGGTTTCTTGTACAATACACTTTGAAAGGCTGTGTGCATGCTCGTGTTTGTGTGCGCACGCCAATAAACTTAAAATGGCAACAGAATTTTGATTTATTAATGTATTTTTATTTTTTTGCTTATTTTACGACATGGACTCGTAACTCGGACTTATATGCAGTTACTGTTGACTCGACCTGGACTCTGACTTGTGCAGTGAGGACTCGGACTCAAGATCTAGTGACTTGACTACAACACTGGACTAAATATTGGTTGTGTGTTGTAGGTATTGGTGTCCACAGCTACGCTGGCCTGGGGTGTAAACTTGCCAGCGCACACCGTGATAATCAAAGGCACACAGGTCTACAGCCCAGAGAAAGGCAGATGGACAGAGCTAGGAGCCCTGGACATCTTACAGGTCAGTTAATAGTCAGTAGTACACACTACTTTAATGTAATATTCCAGGTTCAATACAAATTGAGCTCAATCTACAGCATTTGTGGCATAATGTTTATTACCACAGAAAGACTACAGTTTGTGAAAGACACCTAAGCTTGTGGAAGGCTACCCTAAAGGTTTGACCTAAGTTAAACAATTTAAAGGCAATGCTACCAAATACTAACAAAGTGTGTGTGTGTAAACTTCTGACACACTGGGAATGTGATGAAAGAAATAAAAGCTGAAATGAATATCTCTACTATTATTTCACATTCTTAAAATGAAGTAGTGATCCTAACTGACCTATTAAATGTCAGGAATTATGAAAAACTGAGTTTAAATGTATTTGGCTATGTGTATGTAAACTTCTGACTTCAACTGTATTTAAAACAACATACATTTTCTTTAGCAGCTATATTGCAGAATAAATGTTTAATATAATATTAAAAATACAAATATTTAAAAAAAATCCAAAAATCCTTTTAAAAAGATGAATTCACCTGAGAAGCAGTATATAAGATATTTAGACTTGTTTTTAGAGAATAGATCTTGAATATAAGTATATTTTGTCTTTACTGCACTTCCAGAAGTAAAACCAAGTGAAAGAATACACTTATGTTTAAGAAACATTCTCTTAAAGCAAGTCTAAATATCTTGTATGTTGCTTCTCAAGTAAATGTATCTTGTTTGAAATATTTATAGATTATTTTAAGACAAAAAACAAATACAAGACAAAAACACTTGATAACAATAGGTTTTTTGCAGTTAATTTCTTTACTAAATCAATCTTAAATGATTTTTTCCCCTGTAATTCAGTGAATGTCCTTTTAGAGGTATTATTTAAAAGATGATTTGTCCTCTTATTGTTAGTAAGCACGTGTAATACCACCTTAAGTGGTTAAGAGCTAATGATTGATCGTTACAATAATCGCTGAATAGTCGAATAATCGTTAGATTTATCAATTATCAAAATAGTCGTTAGATGCAGCCCTACTGTACAGGGGTGACATTTTTATTTTTATGCACTCTGTGTATAGAGTTTCGTCAGAAGTTTGTCTCGCATCATCGTCACGGATTTGGTGTGAACAGGCCTTTAGTGCGGTCTCTTGCAGGCCGGATGTGGCCAGGGGGCCACCTATTGAGGAAATCTTGTTTAAAGGATTAGTTCACCCAAAAATTAAAATTATCTTACCGTTTCCTCACTCTTATGCCATCCCAGATGTATATGAATGACTTTAATCTGCTGAACTTAAATTAAGATTTATAGAAGAATTTCTCAGCTTTTTTGGTCCATGTAAGTGAATGGGTGCCAAAATTTAAGCTGGAAAAATCACATAAATCAGCATAAACGTAATCCATAAAACTCTAGTGGTTAAATCAATGTCTTCAGAGGTGATATTTTAGGTGTGTGTGAGAAACAGATCACTTTTCTTTTATTTTTTTTGGTGATTCACATTCTTCATGCATACCGCCCCCCTTCTGGGCAGGCAGAAGAATTTCAAGCAAAAAAGGACTTTAATATTGTTTTATATCTGTTTCTCACGCACACCTATCATATCACTTATGAAAATAGGGATTGGAGTCCTATGGATTACTTTTATGATGCATTTGTGCTTTTTGAAGCAAAATAATTTTGGTACCCATTCACTTGGACCAATAGAGCTGAAATATTCTTCTAAAAATCATAATTTGTGTTCTGCAGAAGAAAGTCATACACATCTGGGATGGCATGATGGTAAATTATGAGAATTTTCATTTTTAGATGAACTGTCCCTTTCAAGGCAGAAATGTGAGGCTTATCATTTTATAAACTCGTGAATTATTTGAGCTAGTTATTTCTTAATTGTAATTTTTACAGTCATTTTAGGGTTTGTAGACATTACATCGTCATGGCAGCAAAATTATTAAATTGGATTCTACTCAGAAAAGGTTAGTAAGTGATTTTATCACACTAAAATCATGTTTATGTGAATACGGTTTATGCTTTGTGGCTATACTTTTCGAGGGTTCCTATGGATCCTTAATGTCTTGAATTCAGTTTTCAAAATTTAAGGTCATAAAGTCTTATATCTTAAATGATGAAAAAATCTCTTCTCTTAAATGAAAGTCTTAAATATCTTAATTTTTATTTAAAAAGGTCTTAAATTCATAAAATAAATGCATGCCCTGCATCATTCAAAGTGAAAACTTTGCGGCACTGTTGTATTTTCTTCAAGCATGCATGGGCTTGTGAGTGTTTCCAGCTGTTGCAGAGCAGTTCGCAATCATTAGGCCATATCGGAAATTTATGACAAGTGATCACTAAAGATCAACTGTTGATGATGATGATGATCACAAAGTGCATCTGGAATTTTATTAAATTTGGACTCTTGTAGCCTCTGTATGGCCCTCCCCATCACATGAAGGAAAGACTAATAACAAGGGCTGTCAATTTAACGCGTTAATTCAGTGCGATTAATTTTACAGAAAATAACACGTTAAAATAATTAACGCAATTAATCGTAATGCCACCGGACCATAATAAGGAAGATTCCTGAGAGAAATGCAAGATTGTAGTACCACCTGTTTACTCCAGAGGGCAGTAAGTGAAAGCTGTGTGGCAGCGAGCAGTTTATATAGTGAAGAAAACAACCCTTCAGCAGCAGAACAACACAAACATGCGTTACGTTCTTAAGTTCAAATGACTTGAAGGAGCGCAAATGTGAACTAGGGGATCTCAAGATGTGTTCTAAGTATTAAGCTATATTTAACTTGACACAGTGACCTAAACATTTTATGTTTATGACGCAACGCACCCGAGAAGCTACACAAGCATGTCTGACGCAGGTGTAAATTAACGGGTCCTTAAACAAGCCCTCATAATAAATCTCGAACTGATTGACAAATTCACTTGTGAAATGGATTGCTGTGAACTGTATGCCAATGATTGACTTATGATCAATAATATGGTAGTAAACAATACATTGTATTCTAAAGCCACTTTTTGTATTGTCTTATCAATGATGATCTCTTCTGCTACAAGAATGTAATGCATTATTAATTATCTAAATAGTTTATATATATATATATATATATATATAATATATATATATATATATATATATATATATATATATATAATTTTTTAATATTTAAAGTTAACTATGTTTAATTATATATTGATATAAATATGTATATTCATTATATATTGAATTATTGTTATATAAGGGGCTTTCTCTGCAAATATTTGTATATGCGATTAAATCGTAATCGGGACACCATGTAATTAATTAGATTAAAAATCAATTGACAGCCCTACTAAGAAAATGTTGTAAAGGCTATCAATTTTTAAAAACTCTTTGCAGACTAACTGGCTTTCTTTCAACACATTATCAAATCAGCACAACCCAATCTCAGTCAGCCTCTAATTTGTATTTGTTTATATAATGGCACATAAACCGATTTTAATAAATATATTATATATTATTTTTATTTTTATATATATATATATGTGGAAAACATGTCTTGAGTATTATAAACTTGCATATATAATACCCTGTTTTACTGATAAGCAATGTTAAGGTCATGTTTAATGTGTGCCTCTGCCTGTTTAAGTAAGAGTCTTTGATACATGATTTATTTTGATATTGTGTTGGTTTGTTTTGGTATGAGGATACAGTATTCATTTTATTTGTTCAGGTCTTGAAAAAAGGTCTTTAAAAGTCTTAATTGTGGTTTTAAAAACTGGACGGGCAAGTCAAAATAAATTTTTGTGGTAATCAATATTATGCCACTAATGCTGTCAACTGAGCTTAACTTGTATTGAACCTGGAATCTTCCTTTAAACTGGTCAGATTATTAAGTGTTTTGCCAAGTGTTGACTTGCTTTTCTGGAACACAGATGCTGGGTCGTGCTGGCAGACCACAGTATGACTCTAAAGGAGAGGGCATCTTGCTCACCTCTCATGGAGAACTTCAGTATTACCTCTCTCTGCTCAACCAGCAGCTGCCCATCGAGAGCCAGATGGTGGCCAAACTACCTGACATGCTCAATGCCGAGATAGTGTTGGGCAATGTGCAGAATGCCAAGGTAAGGTTTGATATTTGGAAATTCACATGTATGTTCATTAGTCAGCAATTTATGCCACCACTGTTTAGCAATAATCCTGGTAGAGGCCTTTTCTGTAAATTAGAATTATCAATATTGAAACAACAAAATCATTTAGATGATATTTGGGAATGTTAGGATTGTCACTAATTGTCCAACTACAGAGTTAGTGAAGTCAGCTGGTCAAAATAATTTTGTGCTGTGCTTTAAATGGGAGACTGAGAGGGTTTTAGCTTGCAGACAGATAATTCAATCTAAACTTCAAATCTAAAGTCATCCCCTTTAAATGGGTCATGACGTGCCTTTTTTATTTTAATGTTCCTTGAAGTTCACATAAAATATTAGTGAAGATTTTTTGCACAAAAAACATGATTAGTGAAAAATGATCATTTTTCCACCCTCATTCTGACCTTTTGTCTGTAACGCTCTGTTTTAAATGTTCCTAATATTGGTAGTCTTGGAGGTTCAGATTCTTTTGCATTTTTGATTTGTTTGTAACTGTTTTTAGGATGCAGTTAACTGGCTGGGTTACACATACCTATATGTACGGATGCTGCGGAACCCCACGTTGTATGGCGTCTCCCATGACGATCGCAGCTCTGACCCCCTGCTGGAGCGACGGCGGATGGACCTGGTGCACACAGCTGCCACTGTCCTGGAGAAGAACAACCTGGCCAAATATGACAAGAGATCCGGCAACTTTCAGGTACATAGTTTCCTCTTGTCAAATTAACCCACCTCTCCAAATCTGGGCTATCAGAAAATCATTTTATATGTATGATAAATAAGATTGTACCAGCTTTATATCCTTAAACAAGGATAATGGATTTTTGCAGAGTTTTCTGAACACATCAGTTAGCCTTTTAATAAAATTAACGCAACAGATGTTGTTTCAGTGCTGTGTAATGTGTTCTGATGTAGGTCACAGACCTGGGCCGGATTGCAAGCCATTTCTACATCACCCATGATTCCGTGATGACTTATAACCAGCTGCTGAAGCCCACACTGAGTGAGATCGAGCTCTTCAGGGTGTTTTCTCTCTCATCAGAGTTCAGGAACATCACAGTCAGAGAAGTATGTGCCTTATTTAAAAACCAACTGAAATAGTGGTTAATTGACTGCACTGACCAACATGCTTATATTATTATTCTTTGATTTGCAGGAGGAAAAACTTGAGCTCCAGAAACTACTAGAAAGAGTCCCTATTCCAGTAAAGGAAAGCATTGAAGAGCCCAGTGCAAAGGTTTGTGTTTAGTAGAAAGAAAGAAATGTCACTCTCTTTCTTGGTGCATCGATTACTAATCCTGCCGATTTATCTACATCGATCTTGAAATATAATTTTTTTAATCTAGACTCGTTAGTATTTGTTAATAATAGGCATGCCGCGGTGTGAAAAAAAATTGCAGTTAAACGTTTTGACGATTATTTGCTAATTTTCTTATGCAGCAGCACTGAGGCAATAAAATGCATATCACATTACAATTAAACATGTTGGTAGATGTATTTCTGGATGCTAAGTGCAGCCCTAAAATATAAAGACTACAATGAATACCCAAAAAATAAATAGGTGGTGTATAGAGATGCTCCAATCTAGCCTAGCTCAGTGATGTGCTTCAATGTCAAATTTACAGAATACGATCTGCAACAATTTACTAAAGCAATCTGTCTGTCAGACACCCCAACATAAAGAATTGCCAACATAACATTACTGTCCACAACACCTCACAAATAAAACCTTTGGACTAAGCATAATAACAAGAACATTGCTTACAGCAGTAAAGCAGTAAAATTGGTATTTATTTTTAAATGTAGTGAATATGTACACAAGCAATGCTTTAAATAATGACGATGATTTAAGATGCAATGCTTCAAATTTTATTTGCTGAAATTAACTGCACGCAATTGCACCACGTGCTGTCACCACGAATAAACATTTAAAAAGTTGCATCTTTTAATTCATCACTATTACATTGCCACAGCAAAAATATAAAACTTAATACTTTGTTGTTGGAAGACTAGCGGAGCAACCGGTCCAATTTGTAGGATGTGTGTCTTTCTGTCTGCCTGTTTCACGTCCATCATCTTTAGTCAGTCATTTAAATGCTCATAGCCAATTTTTTGTTTTGTGTGTATATGAGTCTGGTAGATCGAAATCCTCTGTTATATTTTGGAGTTTGTGTGCTTAAGCCCTAGTTTTACGTGAATTGAAAGTTCACATTCAGTCCGCGACACCTTAGGCCCAGTGCCGGTCAACTCATTAGGTGACATAGGTGAGCGCCTAGGGCAGCATCGCTTGGTGGGCACCGATCTATCGAGCAAATACATTTGTGTTCAATATGTTCATGTGTGTTCCGATAATGTGTTGTGGCGCCCCCCCACGGAACAATTAGACAGTGTACTAAATGCCTTACTACCATACTACTCTTACGGTTTCTTTTATACCTCTGTTTGGCAAAAAGAGTGTGAGTAGTATGGATAGTATGTTTTGAACACAACCATAGACTAGCACGGGGCACGTGAATTGGTGTGATGCCCGAAATTATCAGTCTTTTGAGTCTGTTCTTCTCATTGAATTTGTTGTAGAAACGTGCGGGCTGAATCGTTTGAAGCTCTTTGTCATGCAGTAAAACAGTAACAGGATGCTTTAAAAGACAGAGAACATAAACAATGCTGAATGAATTGAAAATGTACTTACAATTAATTGGAAAAAAAACCTGCAGCTGCATTCAATGGTCTGCCAGTGATGTCACTGTCATGTGCGAGTGCAGTCTGTGAACAATTGTCTATCGCAGGTAAAGACATTTTCTAAATAAAAACACAGTACATGAAAGCACTTTAAAGTACCAAAATTATATTTATTATAAAAATACCATGTGTTTTTTGGGCATTATCTTCGGAGTAGCCTTCCATATAAATACCATGATATAGGCTTACTGTATATAATAAAAAAGGTTTTACCACATTGTGCCATCACAATATGATGATACCACAATGTGCCATGATACTGCCACAGCAGACTTTTGAGAAAGGTAACTTTGATAAACTTCATCTTGTGCTGTATAATGTGAAAAGGTGACAATATGTTTTTAGTCCACTCATTATTGCTACACAATATATATATATATATATATATATAGGCTACTAAAGAAAATGTTGTCTCGCCTAGGGTGCCAAATGGGGTAGGACTGGCACTGCTGATGCCTGTACCATGAAGGTCGCTGATTGAACTCAGGGTTTCAGGATTGGTTTCAGGTTGACAAATTCAAACCAATCCAATAAGGCTTAATTGGTATCATGATGCAGCTCATCAACTTTCTCTTGTCAACTCAGGCTTCGATCCTGACTTTAAGATTAGATTACGTGCTTGTGCACTTGAATGAGTGACATTTGCAGCACACAAACAATCATGTGAGAGAATGCAATTAAATTCTCACGAGAGAGTCGGCGGGATTTACCTCTGCTGAAAGCTGATGTTTATGAAAATAAGAATTAATTTAAACTGTGCACAAGACATTGTTTTAAAAATATAAAAAATGTAAATACATTTACACTGCTCAAGAGATCAGCATGAAATCATGAAGACTTAAAACACATGATTTACACAGTACAAGGGATAACTAAAATTATGAAGCAATTAAATACATTTACATAACAAGAAGAAAAAACGGCTCCTAGGAGAGCTCGAGGACTGCTGCAAACAAATTCTTAATGTGATAAAATATATATATATATATATATATAAAACAGCTGGTTACAATGCGTAAGTGAATTCTTGTACTGTAGGTCCACAACAAGAACACACAGGCTTATGAATTTAAAAGCTTAAATTTTCTTAAAATATAAAAGCTTTTGTATTTGAAATGAAATATTTATATATCATTCAAAACTATTACAAATAAATATAGGCTACTATTGGTTACAAAATGAATAGATACTATAAAGATGAATATTCTCCCTAAGTTTATTTTCCTTTATCAAAATCTACCAGGTTTTTTTGAATAAACTACTTTGTAAATATGTAGAAATATCATATAATACAATCCTACTCAATCCAGTGTTTGGAGGGAATATGACTGGAAGATACAAATGACATTTTGTATAACACTTGTTATTGAAAGTAAATACAATAGCATGGTAAAAGGGGGTTGTTGGAGAAATTGTGGAGATAAAAATTCTCATTACAGTCTAATTTTATACAAGTGCTCTAAATTGACAAATTATTGGAATAAAGTGATTAGACAGGTTCATTTAATATTTAACAGCAAAATATAAATACATCCAGAAAACATTCTTTTGGGTAAAATACCATTGTCCTTAAGAAATAAAACTGAGCTAAATATATTTGGGGTAATCTTTAAAAAAAATTACAGTTAAATTAACCGTAACATTTTTAATCGTGGTTAATGGTAAAACCTTATAATCGCGGCATCCCTAGTTAATAATTGACTTAAAATGCTCAAAAACCGATTGTATCGCGATTTGACAACTGTATAATATTTTTAAATATGTTTATTTATATTTAATTATTTACATGTGAGATTTATTGGAGACACGTACTGCGTCATTCTCTAGCACACCTCAGAGCGCATGCCCTAATTGCTCTCCCTCACAGATGCGCAATGTACTTTTCTGTCAGCCCTTCATGGAATCACGTCCGCATGCATTTCTGTCCGTAACTCTCATTAAAAATTTTCTGAGCAGCTTTCGTGTTCCTCATAACTGATCTCTCCTCAGGACGGCCCCTGACTGTCATATGAGCAGTTGACAGCTTGCACTCTTGTCTCGAGTGAAAAGTCCTCAAAGCAGTGTACAGCCGCCAGCTCGTTGCATGGCCACTACTGAAATAAATTGCTGTCATTGCAGGGAAACTTAGCAGTTATTTTCTATAAGATATATATAGTGCCATTTTACTAGTAGCATTGTTTAGTTTGGGACTTGCCCTGCAGAAAACATTTTGAAAACACAAGTTTAAAAACATTTAATTTGAAGTCAACTAGTCGATATTTCTTTTCTCTTTTCCTTATGTGTATATGTGGTCTTGAGGAAACTGAATGCATTCATATGGTGTTTTACTGATTCAGGGTTACCATGGTCATGGAAAACCTGTTAAAATCAGGGAATTTTACATTTGTTTTCTTGGCCTGGAAAAGTCAAATTAATGAAATCTTTAATGGATTAGTGGAATTAATTGAATTGTTATAGTGAAATATAGAATATTTTGTAGTTATGCTTGGCTCTTAAAATATTTTATCAGCACATTGCACTGTTGTATTCCAAGAAGCCTGTATATACATGTATTTAATGTGTTGCTTTTCAAGCTGGTTCTGATCAAACAAACTTGTTTGTTTTGTCTTTCTTTTTCTTGCCTAAGACACATATAAAGAATCCATAAATGCATTTAAAACCAAACATAATCTTTAATTGAATCGAATTGAAATTGTGTATGTAACCAAAATATTTTTAATCAAATTGGAAACCTGTGAATCTAATTGATTCGGTTTCAACCCAAAGATCCAGACACCACTACAATGTTAAAAATAGCATGCTATTATAGATTGTGCACACTATGCAAATTTGTTCATGCATGGAATATTCAGATGTCCTGCTGCATTTGACAAGATGTGCATTATGCATAACTGTACAGTACTTGATGAATTAAACAAGTTCTACGATAAAATCGAGTGACAACATGGCTGTTAAAAAACATGTTTGTATTTTGTTTTATGGTTGGCAGTTCACAGTATGCACTGTGTAGTAAGGAGGAGACAGTTATTCAGTTCTCAATATGGCCTCATTGTCCATCCTAATTTGAATGTTATCTGTCTTTCTCAGATTAATGTGCTCCTGCAGGCTTACATCTCTCAGCTCAAACTGGAGGGCTTTGCCCTCATGGCTGACATGGTCTATGTGACACAGGTAAGTCTTAAAGAACATCTGCGTTCTGAAATACTCTCCTGTTGAGGCCAAATTGAAGATTGAAAGCTATAAAAAAATTTATAGATTTTCTGTATAATTGTGTTTGATTGGACAGAGTGCTGGCAGGTTGATGAGGGCAATCTTTGAGATTGTTCTGGGTAGAGGCTGGGCCCAACTTACTGACAAGACTTTGAACCTCTGCAAGATGATTGACAAAAGGATGTGAGTCATTATGATGCCGATTTTGTTGACCCCACAAATATTATGTTTTTCATACAATGCAATACTCATGCTTTTGGCTTATATTTGTTAAGGTGGCAGTCTATGTCTCCTCTGCGCCAATTCCGCAAGCTTCCAGAGGAGGTCATCAAAAAGATAGAGAAGAAAAACTTCCCCTTTGAACGTCTCTATGATCTGAACCACAATGAAATTGGTGTGTAGTTTTTGTTGCTCCACTGTGATACTCAAACCAGCATTGTCAATGTTATATCAAGTGCAACTTTAAATTAATTGCTCATAATCTGAAACTTCTTTCAGGTGAGTTGATCCGCATGCCAAAGATGGGAAAGACCATCCATAAGTATGTCCATCAGTTCCCAAAGCTGGACCTGGCAGTTCACCTGCAGCCCATCACTCGCTCCACACTGAAAGTGGAACTCACCATCACACCAGATTTCCAGTGGGATGACAAGGTCAGTGCTCTGTCTTAAGAATACTGTCATTCCCCAAGCTGTTTCATCTAAAGTTTTCCACCCGTTGACTTTGAGCTTGCAAATAAAGTTAGTAATTGTGGTATGATGACTCCGTTACCTCAGATACATGGGTCATCCGAGGCTTTCTGGATCTTGGTGGAGGATGTGGACAGCGAGGTAGTCCTGCATCATGAGTACTTTCTCTTAAAGGCCAAGTACGCTCAGGACGAGCATCTGGTCACTTTCTTCGTGCCCGTGTTTGAGCCTCTGCCTCCACAGTACTTCATTCGCATAGCTTCAGACCGCTGGCTGTGTAAGTGATTTTACTACTGACAACATGATACAAACATCTTAATGCAATAGAACATACTGTTATAGCATACTTGAGTAACACATTTTACAGTGTTAATGTAGTGTGAGATTGATATGTGAGAGCTGTAGCAACCAACTCCATTGCACCATTTGTAAAGAAAATGGAGCATTGGTTAAATTGCATTAGTCTGGAAGTGCCTCTCATAAAGGTTAGCTTGATTAAATGTTTTTTCTTTCACTGTCTTTCTCAAGCATGTGAGACGCAGCTGCCGGTTTCATTCCGTCACCTGATCTTACCAGAGAAGTATCCTCCTCCCACCGAGCTGCTGGACCTGCAGCCTCTGCCGGTGTCTGCTCTGAGAAACGCAGCCTTTGAGAGCCTTTACCAGAAGTTTCCATTTTTCAACCCTATCCAGACCCAGGGTACCTAAATTTAGAATCTCTAATACATAAAGATTCCATGGTGGATTCATACCTAAATATAACAACTCTATTTGCATTTCCCTCAGTGTTCAACGCAGTGTACAACAGCGATGACAATGTCTTTGTTGGCGCCCCTACTGGCAGCGGTAAGACCATATGTGCCGAGTTTGCCATTCTCAGGATGCTCCTACACAACACAGAGGGCCGCTGTGTTTACATCACACCCATGGAAGCACTGGCTGAACAGGTATATCCACAAAACTCTGCTATTTACTTTAAATATGAGAGCATTCATAATGTTAAAATGAACTGACATTCAAAAACTGAGGACTGTAAATGTGAACTTCATAATCTTGATTCTGGTTTTCATGCAGGTTTTTATTGACTGGCACCAGAAGTTCCAAGACACATTGAATAAGAAGGTTGTCTTACTTACTGGTGAGACGAGCACTGACCTCAAGCTGCTGGGTAAAGGTGACATCATTGTCAGCACCCCAGACAAGTGGGACATCCTGTCTCGCCGTTGGAAACAGAGGAAGAACGTGCAGAATGTTAGCCTTTTCATTGTGGACGAGGTTCATCTCATTGGAGGAGACAATGGAGTAAGATTGTTTTAAGTTTCATATTTCAGTATAAACACTTTATTCCATGCTAATTTTGAAACAAGAAGAACAAGTTTTTTTTTTTTTAGCCTTTTAAGCCCTATGTTTAAATTGTTATACATTTTTTGGTTATAACCGATTACATTTTGAAATTCTAACACCTTGTCTTTGTGTCTCCTCTAGCCTGTGTTGGAGGTGATTTGCTCCAGGATGAGGTACATCTCATCTCAGATTGAGCGGCCCATTCGTATCGTGGCCCTCAGCTCATCTCTGTCCAATGCTAAAGATGTGGCCCACTGGCTTGGCTGCAGCACTACAGCCACCTTCAACTTCCATCCCAACGTCAGGCCGGTTCCTCTTGAGCTTCACATCCAGGTGTGGAGCAATCTTATTTTCAGAGTACATTCCTGCCCTCATGACCTTAAATTACAAAAGGATGATCTATTTGTGAAATTGAAATCATCTCCTTTTAACTTTTTCACATTTTTCATTGCTTTTGTTTTCTGTTTCTCTTTTTCAGGGCTTCAATGTGAGTCACACACAGACTCGTCTGCTGTCCATGGCTAAACCTGTGTATCACTCCATCATGAAACACTCCCCATCCAAGCCAGTGCTGGTGTTTGTGCCATCAAGACGTCAAACTCGCCTCACTGCTATCGATATCCTCACCTTCTGTGCCTCAGATGTGGTCCCACAAAGGTACTTTGAGAAACGTCATATCACACACTTATTAAACCATTGTCTGTGACTTCTGAAAGCTTTAATCATTGGCTACATCAAGCATCTCATCACAGGCCTTCTTTTTCTACTTGAAGGTTCCTGCACTCAACTGAGAAGGACCTGGCTCCATTCATGGAGAATCTCTCTGATACCACGTTGAAGGAGACCATCTCTAATGGGGTGGGGTACCTGCATGAGGGCCTTTCGGCTACCGAGCGCAGGATTGTGGAGCATCTTTTCATGTCTGGTATGACATTTGAAGAGAAACTAAAAATTATGTTTTGAAGTACAGTGGAACTGAGTCAGTTCATGCTGTAGCTTGTTGGACGGTCTGTTGATGGGAGCATTTTTCCTCTCCTCTCTTTTGCCAGGTGCTATTCAGGTGATGGTGGCATCTCGCTCTCTCTGCTGGGGCACTAACATTTCTGCACATCTGGTGATTGTCATGGACACACAGTACTACAATGGCAAAATACATGCGTAAGTTTCTCCTTAACCGCAAATTATATATTTTTTTAAGATTTAGTCAAATAATTTACATCCCCAAAAATTACCCAGTGTATCTGGATTGTGTTCATAGGAGTGTGTTTCTTTGATTAGGTATGTGGACTACCCAATCTATGATGTCCTGCAGATGGTAGGGAAGGCCAATCGCCCTCTACAGGATGATGAGGGTCGCTGTGTCATCATGTGTCAGGGGTCCAAAAAGGTAACGCTGCTGTTAATTAACATATTTTAGTCTTTTGTTTAATCTTTGCTTCTTAAGATTACTGTTCTTTTTCTTGTTATAAGTAATTTTGCATATCATTGTCTCACTCCTGTAGGACTTCTTTAAGAAGTTCCTGTACGAGCCTCTGCCTGTTGAATCTCACCTGGACCACTGTCTCCATGACCATTTCAATGCTGAGATCGTCACCAAGACAGTGGAGAACAAACAGGATTCCGTGGATTACCTGACATGGACATTTCTGTACCGGCGCATGACCCAGAACCCCAACTATTACAATCTGCAGGGTGAGGAACCACAGAACCCTCAGTGCTGCCTAGGAGATCTTCACTGTTTCAGAAATATTACTTCATATTCAATATCACATTCAAAATCTAGGCTTTACAGCCTTTAATATTTGTGACATTATGAATGCATTTAAAAGTATTTAAGCCACTTGTTTTTAACTAACTTCAACAGACAGATTTTTTAGTGGTTTAATACATCAAAGCCTAAAATCTCTAAAAACGTATTGTTTTTCTGTGACAGGGATGTCTCACCGTCACTTGTCGGATCATCTGTCTGAGCTGGTAGAAAACACCCTGCATGATCTGGAGCAGTCCAAGTGTATCAGCATTGAGGATGAGATGGACGTGGCACCGCTGAATCTGGGCATGATCGCAGCCTACTACTATATTAACTACACAACCATCGGTGAGGCCTGTTTTTCTGTTTAATTGACTACTTTAAACACTATGCTAAGAATGATAAATGTACTACTTACGGGCATTATTACTACACTACTTGTTACTTTAAAGACATATGCAAATCTGTTTATTTCCTTTCAAATGTAGCTAAAAGTATTGTTCTTCAAAGTGCTAAATGATCCATTAGAGATTTTAATGAGGCCTGAAGAGGGCAATTGTGACACAGAATGGAAATATTAGCTAATAATACTGCTTACTGAAAATACAGAATTATGCTAGGTACCTTTGCTGCATTTAGACTGTCACTGATTACATCCATTTAAAATATTTTAAATAAAATTGTATTTTTCTAAAATAATGTCTCATCTAAATATTAATGGAAGTGCATGCTTATCTAGTTAAATAATAATTTACTGATTAAATCAAATCAGACTTGACATTAGAATTATATTCTCTGTACCATTATTTTACATGATATTCAGCATTATACACTCACCTAAAGGATTATTAGGAACACCTGTTCAATTTCTCATTAATGCAATTATCTAATCAACCAATCACATGGCAGTTGCTTCAATGCATTTAGGGGTGTGGTCCTGGTCAAGACAATCTCCTGAACTCCAAACTGAATGTCAGAATGGGAAAGAAAGGTGATTTAAGCAATTTTGAGCGTGGCATGGTTGTTGGTGCCAGACGGGCCGGTCTGAGTATTTCACAATCTGCTCAGTTACTGGGATTTTCACGCACAACCATTTCTAGGGTTTACAAAGAATGGTGTGAAAAGGGAAAAACATCCAGTATGCGGCAGTCCTGTGGGCTGAAAATGCCTTGTTGATGCTAGAGGTCAGAGGAGAATGGGCCGACTGATTCAAGCTGATAGAAGAGCAACTTTGCCTGAAATAACCACTCGTTACAACCGAGGTATGCAGCAAAGCATTTGTGAAGCCACAATACGCACAACCTTGAGACGGATGGGCTACAACAGCAGAAGACCCCACCGGGTACCACTCATCTCCACTACAAATAGGAAAAATAGGCTACAATTTGCAAGAGCTCACCAAAATTGGACAGTTGAAGACTGGAAAAATGTTGCCTGGTCTGATGAGTCTCAATTTCTGTTGAGACATTCAGATGGTAGAGTCAGAATTTGGCGTAAACAGAATGAGAACATGGATCCATCATGCCTTGTTACCACTGTGCAGGCTGGTGGTGGTGTTGTAATGGTGTGGGGGATGTTTTCTTGGCACACTTTAAGCCCCTTAGTGCCAATTGGGCATCGTTTAAATGCCACGGCCTACCTGAGCATTGTTTCTGACCATGTCCATCCCTTTATGGCCACCATGTACCCATCCTCTGATGGCTACTTCCAGCAGGATAATGCACCATGTCACAAAGCTCGAATCATTTCAAATTGGTTTCTTGAACATGACAATGAGTTCACTGTACTAAAATGGCCCCCACAGTCACCAGACCTCAACCCAATAGAGCATCTTTGGGATGTGGTGGAACGGGAGCTTCGTGCCCTGGATGTGCATCCCACAAATCTCCATCAACTGCAAGATGCTATCCTATCAATATGGGCCAACATTTCTAAAGAATGCTTTCAGCACCTTGTTGAATCAATGCCACGTAGAATTAAGGCAGTTCTGAAGGCGAAAGGGGGTCAAACACAGTATTAGTATGGTGTTCCTAATAATCCTTTAGGTGAGTGTATGTAGATTTAATATGGGTACCATCAATAAACCTCTGTAAATGTACATTTTCTCTTGCGCAAAGCAGACCACTCTTGCGCTTAAAACTGACATTCAATCTCTTATGCTAAAAAGGCCCATCTCTCTCCTGCTCCTACCTGTATTACATTTGATTTTCTGTTTGATTCAGTTTTTGCCATTTCAGCCGAACTCATCATACAACACCTGTGGCTGCTAGTTTGCATTGTGTTTTAAAGCTCCTTGGGTGCAATGAAGCAATTTCCATTTGTATGCCCACGTTATGTAGGCATATGACGTCATTGTGTATTAGAGAATAGAAGCTAAAAAAAATGTTTTATAATGTCCAATCTCCATGATGCGCATCATCGCATTTTTTAAGAGTGATGTATCGCGCCACCATAAACCATTACACCCCAAGAAATAGCGAAAACATACACAAGCACGAGAACTTCAGTGATCTCCTTCAGTGTGTCTTTAATCAACATGCAGGGCACAGATGACAATCACAGCCATCTGAAGCTTCTTTAATACAGATTCCACACTTAAATAACTGGGACTCCTGCTCGAAATGTTGCATTTGTGCTTGCTGCTTAGATTATGTTAAACTGCATCTGGAAGAAACAGCATGACGTTTTAATATTTTTTTTCTTTGTCATGACTTTTTGTACTTTATTATCTGGGAACACACTGATAGTGATTGATGTATGTCGTCATACATCAGAGACCCTTCCCTCCAAACACAAGTGGTCACAGGATACGCATTTAAGCGAGCAGGTGTAAATAGCGATGCGTCTCGTCTGACCACATGTGATCGGATCAGTCGAAATGTATTTTAATACAGGTGTAGATGGGGTGTAAGTGAGAATGTATGTGAAATCTGAATTATATTTGTCCTCTATCCAGAGCTGTTCAGCATGTCCCTGAATGCCAAAACAAAGATCCGCGGCCTCATTGAGATCATCTCCAATGCTGCGGAGTACAAAAACATTCCCATCAGGCACCATGAGGAGACACTGCTCCGGCAGGTGAGTAAAACGCATCTCTTTATTCATTGTGTAATATTCTTAGAACAAATGTGACCGTATCAGAGCTCTGTGTTAAACCCTCTTTGATATTTGCAGCTGGCTCAGAAGGTCCCTCATAAACTGAACAATCCCAAGTTTAACGACCCTCATGTGAAGACCAACCTGCTGCTTCAGGCTCATCTGTCCCGCATGCAGCTGAGCGCAGAGCTCCAGTCAGATACCGAAGATATACTCAGCAAGGTAAGAAGCCATTGAAGCACATTCTAGATCCAATAACTGTGTTCAAACTGAGCATTTTAAAAAGAAAAAAGGAAAAAAACATGAAACGTACTTTGCAAGTGATGTCAAAATACTAAATTGCTTTTCTCTTGCCTGTGTCTAGGCTGTGCGACTGATCCAGGCATGCGTGGACGTGCTCTCCAGTAATGGCTGGTTGAGTCCAGCACTGGCTGCCATGGAGCTGGCTCAGATGGTTACACAAGCCATGTGGTCCAAAGACTCTTACCTTAAGCAACTACCCCACTTTACTTCTGAACACATCAAGCGCTGCACAGACAAGGTGGCTTGAGTGGCTTAGGGGATCTAAACACTTTGAATATGTTCATGTCTTGACTGTCTGGCTTAACTCTGCTTTGTTGACATGCATAGGGTGTGGAGAGCATCTTTGATATCATGGAGATGGAAGATGAGGACCGCACTGCTCTGCTGCAGCTTTCAGATACACAAATGGCCGATGTGGCACGGTTCTGTAACCGGTATCCCAACATTGAGCTCTCATACGAAGTGGCTGACAAAGAGGACATCAAAAGGTAGGAGCTAAAAGCAAAGTGCTTCAGTTTAAATGAGCTCTCTCATTTCAGATATGTGTAACATGGGGTGGCCAGAACCAGCCACAATTTTATCCTAAGGCTTTGCTGGTGAGGTTGAAATATTGTCTTGTGTTCACAGTGGCAGTCCTGTGGTCGTCCAAGTGCAGTTGGAAAGAGAAGAGGAAGTTACTGGACCTGTTATTGCGCCACTATTCCCTCAGGTAAAAGTCCATCTTCATGAACTCAATATACACCTGTCATAGAATCACTTTCAAAAGCTCTCAAGTTAGATTTTTGTTTAGAGTATATAAAGCATTATATAATGTATATTTGTCTGTGTAGAAACGTGAAGAAGGCTGGTGGGTGGTTATTGGAGACCCCAAATCGAACAGCCTCATCTCAATCAAGAGGCTGACTCTTCAACAGAAGGCCAAGGTTGGTTCTGCTCTTATGTTATGATGTTCAGGACATTAACAAAAAAAGTGTTCATTCTGGTCTTTGGTGACTGTTATTGTAGTAATAAAAAAATTAATTATATATATATAATTAGCCCCTCAGTGTTATGTCAATGTCTTTCTCCGTTTATAACAATGTGGTGTTCTTTCCTCTCACAGGTGAAACTCGACTTTGTGGCACCTGTTGTGGGTGTGCACAACTACACACTGTACTTCATGAGCGATGCCTACATGGGCTGCGACCAAGAATACAAGTTTAGTGTGGATGTAAATGAGGCAGACAGCGAGGGAGACAGTGACAGCGATTAATCCCAGTGGGTGGTTGTTATTCGAGGTCATGTTAAAATGCACATTGTTGTTTTTAATATTGTGAACGGTTTAATTCATTGTGATTTAAATAAAGGAAAATGTAAATAAGAGTTTGTTGTGTATTGTTTTATTAGACGTTCATCAAGATAAATGAAGCTATTGAGGTAAAAGTTCAAGTTTTAACTGCATTAAATAAAGAAACTGCACATTCATGATTGTCCCACTTCAGATATGGATATTCATTGAGCTTGTGAGTGCAGAGTCTCCACACACATTGGTGTATGAGGCCTTCAGGTAGTGCACATAGTTCTGCAGGCTGCGATTGGTGCTGATCACCTGCTCTAACTGGTTTTTCATGTCTTGAAGTTTGCACTAAAATCGGTTCTCCATCTGAGAAAAAAAAAACACCAACAGTTCTGAGAAGGTCTTAGCCTTAACATTTGACAAAAATTTAAATTTTACAGCAGAATGATCATGATTCTATAGATCATTAGTTAGTGAAATCCCAAACATTTTCAGAATATTTTCTTGTGACACTTGTTTAGTGTTGTCCAAGTGTCCACAGTCTGGCCGAGAACACTCGCATCATCTTTGCTGCGGCATAGCTGTCCCAGCCCATTTTTAGCCAGGCTCAAGTGGGTCTCCAAATCCAGCTTTTTGGACTGAGCTGACTCTTTCTTTGGACAAAATCCGCTCTAGGCTCTGGTCCATCTGTAAACAAACTAAACTCAAAGCATGCATTTGCTAAAGCTTAGAACATTTAATTATAACATTTTTATCATTGCATGAGTTAAAGTTCATTCCATGAATGTGTATTCCATTTCTAGTATGGGAAGTGCCATAATATACTAAAGCCCCATGTAAAGAAACTAAATGTACTACAGAAATAAAACATTGCTTAATGGACCATTATGGGGCCTGTCTCTGTGCCTCATCCCTAGCCTGTTCTGCCTGTCTGAAGAGGGAGTCACACTCCCGGGTCGTCTCCTCCAGACACAGCTGTGTGTTGTGGATTGTCTCCTCGCGCTTGGCAATAACCTGAAGCAGATCCCTGTTCTGAGTCCTTACCTCTTCCAACTTCCTGTGTTGACAGATTGATAGAAAAAGAAATGACAAGGCTGAAAACCTGCAAAGCAACTATGGGAAGAATTTGCTGTGATTTGTGAATGTTGTAGTTGTTGATATATTTTTCAAAATGCAGAGTTTCCATATTAATTATAAAGTTGATGTGAAGCAGACCTTTCCATGCTTTCTACAGAGCATTTCAACTGCATGTTTTCTTCAAGTAGAAACGCGTTCTTCCTGACGGTCTCTATTTTGCAATCCTGCTGCTCCATCTAAATGCAAATAAATAATGACACAAATAAGACAAACAGCTTGATTTTATTTTATTATCTGTGTTTTAACATTTAAGACATTAAAGGGACAGTTCACCCAAATTAGCTCATGATTTACTCACCCTCCTGGCATCCAAGATGTGTATGACTTTCTTTCCTCTGCAGAACACAAATTAAGGTTTTTAAAAGAATATCTCAGCTCTGTAGGTCCTCACATTGCAAGTGAATAGGTGCCAGAATTTGAAGCTCCAAAATCCACAAAGGCAGCATAAAAGTTATTCATATGACTCCAGTGGTTAAATCAATATCTTTAGAAGCGATATAATAGATGTGGGTGTGAAACGGATCAATATTTTTTTCATAAATTCTCCTCCTTGCCAAGTAGGGGGCAATATGTATGAAGAAAGTGATTCATTAAAAACAGGAGGAGGAGAATGTAAAAGTGGAGATTAACGGAGCAGGGAGTAGATTTTAAAGTAAAAAGGACAGAAATATGGATTTATTTTTCACCCACACCTATCAAATCACTTCAGAATATATGGATTTATCCACCAGACTCTTCTGGAGTACATTTATGTTGCCCTTATGTCTACTTTGGAGCTTTAAAATTTTGGCACCTATTATCTTGCAATGTATGGACCTACAGAGTTTCACTTGTGCTCAGTAAATGAAAGAAAGTCATAAACATCTGGGATGACATGAGGGTGAGAGAATTATCCTTTTTGTGTGAACTATAAAGCATTAACCCTTTAGAAGATACATGTAAAATGTAGCCTTTCTGTTAAAGGAAAGCAAACTGAATATTGATGACTATGTCTGATCTCACACTACACAGATTTGTGTCCAATCAAATACTCTCGACAATGAGAGTATGGGTCTAATACCATATGTAACTGACTAACAAGAAAGTTCATGGCTGTGAAGTAACTACAGCCTATTGGCCATAAAAAATGAAATAAGGGTCTTTTGTCATGACCTGTCCAAATTTCAGGGTTCAATAGGAAATACATCAACACAGCATAGAAACCTGCACTCATTAAGCAATTTCATGGGGTATTTCTTGTACATGTGTGGTCTCAGTAAACATTACCTTGATCCTGAGATCAGACAGAGTGCTGTTCTGCTCTGCATTTCTTCTTTCCTGTATGTGCATGTTCTCTCTGGCCTCCCTGAGGTGCTCCTCAGAACATTTCAGAGCATCATGCAGCCCCTCCAGCTCCATCAGCCTGGCATGGAACTGCTTGCGGCCCTGTTCCACCTCTCTCTCCACTTCCAAACGGTTACTCTGTGCCTTCTTCTCCGCCAGCTCCAGCCTCAAAGATTATTCCTCAGACTCCAAACGTGTCTTTTGCAGCTGCAAGCATTTTGAGAGTTTAATGCACAGAAACTAAATGAAGATGAATTTTTATGAGCTAAAAGAACAGTATATTGAAAGCACCTGGCTCTTGTAACCCTCTACCAGACTCTCAAAGTCTTTGAGAGAAGTCTTCAGCTGTTGCACCTCAGACTGAAACAAAGACAATCAGTCTTCTGTAGCTGACAGAGTGGTCTAATAGAAAAGACATGCAAAATAAAGCACAAAAATTAACAGCTGAATTCTTCCAAACCTTATGACTGTAAAAAGGACAAGAGCAAAACAAGACCACTGCTCCAAAAGCAAGTAGGCTACCTTCAGTCTACATAGGCAGCAGGTTTCTAAGCGTCCTAACTGAAAAGATTTGCGATGCATCACTGGGGTTGCTTTCTCCACAAAGCAAACATGCAATGCTGCCTTAGATTTTGGACAAACGTTATCCTAGGTCATGGCGCAAATGCAACACCTGATATGGACTTTAAGTCTATTGGTAATTATATTTCCTACTTTGGTGTCTAGAAAATGCAATCTAGGTAGACTTGTTTTTTTTGGAACAGAATGTAGATTTAGAATGTTTTTTGTGAAAGACAAAATGGACACACATTAAATTAAGTGGCATTAACTACTATGAACTTAACCATTTGATACGATGTACTTATTATGTAAATACATGTTGTTGCATTTAATTACATTTGTAGTTACACAGTTAACCCAACACTAACCCCTTATCCTAACACTAAATTACTCTAATCCTACTCCTAAACCTACTCGTACCTCAACCTCTGTAGCAGCAAATGTGGATATTTTGCAGAACAACATGTAGTTACAGTGAATAATAGGGCTGCCCCCTAATAATCGACCAAACGTTAGTTGATGAAAAGTTTTGATTGGTCAGTTGGTCACAGAAAAAAGTCACACAGTTAGTGACAGGTAGACATGATCGTTTACATGACTGGTCCATGTGGTAATTAATTATTCATGTTCAAACCCACGAATACCAGTATTACCGCTGATTGGATGCTAGGTAGTACTATGGGGTAATTTTCATTAAGTGGTGTTAGAATTAAGCCTACACAATAAAGCAAGACACCTTGATTTCAAACTTTAATCTTTTATTTATTTTAACAAAAAAATCTAATGAAACTGGCAAAAATTAAGTGCAATTAAAATGTGTGTTGTTCAACTTTTTGAAAGATAGCTTTACAACAGTTGTAAAGGGCAACATCTCTCTAGCTAATTTTGTTGATACATGCATTTTATTTTGGAAAATGCATCATGTTTGTGAATAGATGTGTTTTGTTCCCTCCTTCAAGATAATATATATATATATATATATATACACACACACAATTACATCTGCAACACATGCCTGAGGTATCGGAGAAAATGTTTGCTCTAGTGATTTTGTATTGAAAATGTAATTAATTTATTTAGAAAAAATTACTTAAATCAAATAAATTTCTAAATTCAAATTGCACTCCAAATGAAACGAAAAAGCAATTAAAATAATGAAGTGATCAAAAAAAATTACATTTACCGTCAGGCAAGTATCCGTCTAAACATGCAGGTGGAAAACTACTTACACAAATGAAGACAGATAAACAATTATAAATGTAAAAATAATAATTATAATGATGATAATAATCACTGAAATACAAGCCATGGTTCAAAGTGAATGTGTTTTTGTTTTATATTTTAATCACAGATGGCTGCAGAGTTGTGGTCACAATGAAATATCATCTTGACATTGTCAAAGGCATCAGCTATCGGTGATCACTCTGACATTTTCGGTCCCCGAGGTCATCATCTATCAGCACAACCCTAATGTGCATTTCTCTATATAAATTAACAAAATTTCTCCATGCTGGTTTTTCCGACACATTCAGAATCATTACCGCTTTTGCTGGTTTCGCTGCGGCTCGCTTCATGTGTGCGCTTGTAAAATGTATATTTTAAAAACTCGTTATTATGGTTTAGTATTTCTCTGTAATGTAGAAAAGTGTTAGCAATGCTACTTATAACATTCTTTCACAGCCCTGGAATTCAAACCATTTTCTGATGACCCCCAAAAAATATATATTTAAGTAATTAATTTAATATCATAAATGTGCGACAAATAGTTGACTAATGGCTTAAACTAACGACTACCAGGAAAATCTTTGTTCAGGGGCACCCCTACGTAAATACAAAGTCTTTTATGTTTTTAATGCTAGTACATAGTAGTTAAGGCCACCTAATATAAAGTGTAACCGACAAAATCATGATTTAGACATCCACAACATGATATAGTTATTGCCTTGAGTCTCTGGTTCTCCAGTTTGGTTGAGGTGGCCTCTGAGGTGAGGGAGTGCACCCGGCTGAGAAACACCTCTCTCTCAGTGCAAGACTTCTCCTCACAACTGTGCAACTGTTCAATCAACCCAGTGAGCTGCCTGCAAAGAGAATAGACCACACCATCATCATCATGACAATGCATAAGGGCAGGGCTGGGATAGGGGTCCATTAAAGCTCCATGAAATACAACAAATAAGCATTTTTGCTTTAATTTGAATGTCAGTCATTAATAATATTTTAAAAGCAGGACATTTTATTTTAACCAAGGAATAGAGGAACAAATAAATAGAAAGACAATTTGACAACCTGAAAATGCACTGGCATACAGGCCCAACTGCAATAAATTAGTCAGAACACAATCCATAATTTAGGTAAAGACATTGACTAGAATGAGCATAAAGCAAATGGATAAAACAGAGTAACTGACTTGTTTAATGTGGTGACCTCCAGCTGAAGTTGGCTGTTCTCTCTGTTCTGTTTGGAGTAACGCTGCCGAAGCTCCTCAGCAGAGGAGAGAGCCTCCGCTAACTGAGTCTCCTGAGATGATGATACAGAAAACCATCAGCCATAGACCACACTCTGGGTTCCCACTCTTCTTAAGGCGAATTTCCAAGACATTTTATGCAGTGTAATATTTAATCAAAAACACATGTGCCCACTTTGATTAACTGAAAGTGAAGCACTGATGGCTTGTGATGCAAGAATGGTTTGCACATGCTGTACGAGTCTGTTGGGTATATTGCAGTCTCGTCACATTTTAACTTTTCGTTTAGCCTCCCATTCAGCTCGTGAAAATATGCTGTGTGATCATACGAATTACATCAAGATGTAGATTGGAATGCAGGTGTGGAATTTACAGTTGAAGACAGATGTTTACATACACTTAGGTTGAAGTCTTTAAAACTAATTTTTTAACCCTTCCACAGACTTCATATTAGCAAGTCTTTAGGACATCTACTTTGTGCATGACACAAGTAATTTTTCCAGAAATTGATTACAGACAGATTGTTTCAGATTTAATTGACTATATCACAATTCCAGTGGGTCAGAAGTTTACATTAATTGTGCCTTTAAGCAGTTTGGAAAATTCCAGAAAATTATGTCAAGCCCTTATGCAATTAGCCAATTAGCTTCTGATAAGCTAATTGGAGTCAGTTGCATGTGTACCTGTGGATTTAAGGCCTACCTTCAAACTCGGTGCCTCTGTACCATGATTTTCTTTTGTATAACCTTGGAGTACCATATAAATACCATAATAAATGTTGATAATTGATCCTTCAGTACCACTGCATTTATATTAAAGTACCATGCTTAAACTATTTGATACCATAAACTCCACAATGGTACTGCTACAGTACTTCTTGGTAAGAATTATTTCACTTATTAGTGCCTCATAAGTCAAGTGATCCATAAAATGACAGAAGAGCATCTGAATATGGTTTGAAACCCTGTAGTAAATTGTAATTGTTGTTCTGCTGTGCAGTACAATATACTGTATGAGCTGGCCTCTTGCTTTTCCGTACCTTCTCCAGGAGTTGCATAGAGAGCTGGGCTGCTGTATTCACGCTTCGTTCAGTCCGTTTTCTCTGGTCCTCAAAGACTTGTTTGTGGATGTCTCTGTCGCCTTCACAGTGCTGTTTCAACTCTCTAATCTGCTCCAGCAGACCTTGAACCTCCTCCTGATTTTGCTGCAGTGTGCCCTCTAGCCTCTGAGCCACAGTACAGGAGAACAACTTAGTATCATATTGTTTTGATTTATATTATTGCATGTAGTGCTCAGGGCCTTCAGGGATAGTTCACCAAAAATGAAATTTCTTTCATTATTTACTCACGCTCAGGATGTCCCAGGTGTGTATGACTTTCATTCCAAACCAGAACGCATTGAAGAAAAATATCATAGCTCAGTCCGTCCTTAAAATGAAAGTGAATGGAGATTTCTCTTTTGAAGCACCAAAAAGAACAGACAGTCAGCATAAACATCATCCATGCGACACCAGCTGTTAAATGTATGTCTTGAAAAGCAATCGCTTTTGGTGCGAAAAAAACAAATACATTTGAAATCAGAAGTTTACATACACTTAGGTTGAAGTCATTAAAAAAAATTTTTTACCACTTTGCAGATTAAATATTAGCAAACTATAGTTTTATCAAGTCATTTAGGACATCTACTTTGTGCATGACAAGAGTCATTTTTCCAACAATTGTTTACAGATGAATTGTTTCACTTTTAATTGATTATATCACAATTCCAGTGGGTCAGTAGTTTACATACACTATGTTAACTGTGCCTTAGAACAGCTTGGAAAATTCCAGAAAATTATGTCAAGCCTTTAGGCAATTGGCCAATTAGCTTCTGATAGGCGGTGTACTGAATTGGAGGTGTACCTGTGGATATATTTTTAAGGCTACCATCAAACTCAGTACCTCTTTGCTTGACATCATGAGAAAATCTAAAGAAATCAGCAAAGGCCTCAGAAGTCTGGTTCATCCTTGGGAGCAATTTCCAAATGCCTGAAGGTACCACATTTCTCTATACAAACAATAGTACACAAGTATCAACACCATGGGACCAAGCATCCATGATACCGCTCAGGAAAGAGACACAATCTGTCTCCAAGCGATGAAAACAGTTTGGCGTGAAAAGTGCAAATCAATCACAGAACAACAGCAAAGGACCTTGTGAAGAAGCTGGAGGAAACACGTAGACAATTATCTATACCCACAGTAAAACGAGTCATATATCGACATAACCTGAAAAGCTGCTCAGCAAGGAAGAAGCCACTGCTCCAAAAACACCATAAAAAGCCAGACAAATGTTTGCAAGTGCACATGGGGACAAAGATCTTACTTTTTGGAGAAATGTCCTCTGGTCTAATGAAACAAAATTGTAACTGTTTGGCCACAATGACAATCGTTATGTTTGGAGGAAAAAGGGTGAGGCTTGAAAGCCGAAGAACACCATCCCATGTGAAGCATTGGGGTGACAGCATCATGTTGTGGGGGTGCTTTGCTGCAGGAGGGACAGGTGCACTTCACAAAATAGAAGGCATTCATGAGGAAGGAAATGTATTTGGATATATTGAAGGAACATCTCAAGACATCAGCCAGGAAGTTAAAGCTTGGTCGCAAATTGGTCTTCCACATGGACAATGACCCCAAACATACCTCCAAAGTTGTGGCAAAATGGCTTTAGGACAACACAGTCAAGGTATTGGAGTGACTATCACAAAGCCCTGAAGTCAATCTGATTTGTGGGCAGAACTGAAAAAGTGTGTGCAAGCAAGGAGGCCTACAAACCTGACTCAGTTACACCAGTTCTGTCTGGAGGAATGGGCCAAAATTCCAGCAACTTATTGTGAGAAGCTTGTGGAAGGCTAACCAAAATGTTTGACCCAAGTTAAACAATTTAAAGGTAATGCTACCAAATATGAATAAAGTGTATGTCAATTTCTGACCCTCTGGAGTGTGATTAAAGAAATAAAAGTTGAAATAAATAATTCTCTCAACGATTATTCTAACATTTCACATTATTAAAATAAAGTAGTGATCCTAACTGACCTAAGATAGGGAATGTTTTCTACGATTAAAGGTCAGGAATTGTGAAAAACTGAGTTTAAAGGTATTTGGAGGAATAAAATAAAAAATAAAAAAATAAATATATATATATATATTATACTTCTATATATATTCTTATTCACATGTTTGATTATTTTGTTCTGTACATACTGTAGCGCTTTGAATCTGAGAAAGGCGCATTACAAATAAAATGTATTATTATTATTATTATTTGGCTAAGGTCTATGTAAATTTCTGACTTCAAATGTATTCAAGTACTTTTTTAACTCTAAATCATGCTTCCGGTAAGCAGTGGTATACGTGTGTCACATAATCGCAATGGCATTTGAAACACGCAAGATCTGAGACAAGTGCGTCACAGCCGGAAGAGCAGTGATGTTTACAACGGAGTAGGAGGAACGCTGTACAGAAGCTTTGTTGATTTTAGTTTAGATCTGTATTTATCTGTTTCTTTACTCACAATGGTGCATTTGTGTGCTTATCCTGAATGTCTCAACCGAGTGGAGAATGTAAGATTATTTCTGTATCATGGCAACAGGAATACATCACACAAGAGACTGCTCTACTCCACCCTCTCGTGAAGTGTTGGATCATAGTGAAAAAGTATACTTTTTTCATACTAAAAGTGATCGTGTCACTTTAGAACACATTCACTTAAGAGCTGGAGTCATATCGATGAAGTTTATGTTGACTATCTGTGATTTTTGGAGCTTCAATATGAGAAATCTCCATTCACTTGAATTTTTATGGACCTATTTCTTCAAATTTGTTCTGGTGAAGAAAGAAAGTCATACACACCTGGGATATCATGCAGGTGATTAAATAATGAGAGAATTTTCATTTTTGGGTGAACTATCCCTTTAATTTATGATGCCCATTTCTGAATGACATATCACTCCATTCATTTAAATGAAAACCATAAATCTTGTATAAAAGATAGAGCTTTGAGATAGGAGCTTCACAGTCTGCCCTTTAAACATGTGAGATCAACTTTCTTGGATCTGAGCCTCCAGACGGTTATTTTCAGTCTCTTTCTTGTACAGCTGGTTCTGCAGACAACTACGGGTAGATTTGAGAAACTTGGACAGCTCTCCTGTGCTCTTCAGATGATCCTGAGATGATAAAGATAGCGCTCACAAACTCCTTATTGAAAAAACTCCTGAATTTAAGGCAAGCAACAAAACTGTTGCAAATGCACTATACAAAAAATATTAAGAGAAAAGCAGAAGAGGCAAAATGCTTTTTGAAATGTTTTTGCAAATTATTAGAAAATTAAGAGAATTAGGATGTGGAAATCATTATTACCTTTTCAGCTTCCAAATTCTCAGCTAGCTGATTGGCCTTCTTTTCCTTGTTGATGAGTTTAGCCTCAAGTTTCTAAAAGGGAATATAAGAATAACTAGTTATATAATTAACAAGGGATTTCGGACCATGACTAAAAACTAAAATCTCATGCATTTAAGCTTTATGTAACTTTCCCTATATGTATATTAAGCTGAGATGAACACACAGATGTGGGTATATTATAGGTAGACCAATGTATTGGTTTTACCTATTGATCAATGCAGATGGTATGAACAATTGGTAATCTGAAAAAATCTAATGCAATAGTTGCCAATAGTTTTTCCTTTTCTTTTTTTATTCCTCTGTGGCCGGCGCTGGATTATTCTACAGATATTCACAGTATAAAAGGTGAAATCTCTTGGTATTAGCTGAATCTAAATCTTTCATCATTCACAAAATTCACCAATATTTTTATCTTCTCTTCAATGCATGTTTTGTTATTTTGATTAGTTCAATCAAGTGTTCTAAATTAAAGCAAGGGCATGTAAGGAAAGATCCAAGTATATGGAAACGTGTCCCATCAGCACATACAGTATATTGTGTCCCCAACTTCATATCTTGTGAATGATAATAAACATTATTCCATATTAAACCTCTTCTGATGAAATATCTATTTACAAAACCTTTCATTTGGTGAATGCATCGTTTATAAAAAAATATATTTATTTGGTAAATACTTACATTTAGAGCATTGTAACAGTGCCAGGTCTCCATCCATTCATGTAATCATGTTGGCATGTTCAAGTGAGAACTGACGCACGTGCGACGCACCCGGAAGAGCAGCTCTGTTTCCAACAGAGTATGAGGAATGCTGTACAGAAGCTGGTTAATGTCTGTATTTGAATCTGTATGTTTCTCATAATGGCGCGTTTGTTATCCTGGATGTCTCAACCAACAGAAAATTTTTGATTGCGTTCGCAACATGCCAATCCAAATACGTTACACGAGAGACTGCATGAACTCTACCTTCTTGTGAACGTGCATATTGCTGCTGACTGGAAACTTTTTTAGTTAAAAAGTACTTAAATATTGAACTTTTTTGCACCAAAAACGATTGTATCACTTTAGAAGACCTTTAGAATATGTTCATTAATTTACCAGAAGACATTAATCTGAGATATTTTTCTTCAGAAGTGTTCTGCTGAAGAAATAAAGTCATGCACACCTGGGATGGCATAAGGGTGAGTAAATGATGAGAGAATTTTCATTTTTGGGTGAACTATCCATTTAACATTCTATAAAACGATTTAAAAATCTATCTGCCGATTCATCGGTTATCTGCCTTTTCCACCATCTAGGTTACGGTATCAGCTAAATCCACTTTCGGTCGACCCCTAGTATACTTTTTACTTTATACATCAATTATATTCCAAAATAATATAAAAAGTATAGATATACACAATTAGAATAAAGCACACATAAAATATGGGCATTAGATTACAAACACTTTTTTCAGCCTCTGAATCGGCTAGTTTTCTCATTAGTATCTCCCTCTCATCAGACAACCTCAACGCATCTGTCTGTGGTGCAAAGAATGGAAAAATATAACCAGAATCATAAAAAGTACACAATATTGTAGAACTAATACTAAAATAAAAAATGAGACACTAATCTAGTATGTATGCTGGAACTGTTTTATACCTCCGATCCATGCTGCACTCTCAGAAGTTGTTGGAGAACGCGGTTTGTGTCTTCAAAGGCGTTAAACTTCTGCTCTAGTAGCTCATGTTGCCGACCCAGGAGATCAGAGTATGACATTAACAGTTTTTTGTCCTGCAAACATTCATTAACATATACAATAATATTTCAGGGGCTTATAGCCTTGGTTTCGCAAAATAATGTAATTCACAATCACATATCATACATGAGGGTTTTCAAATGAATCCAACCATATCAAACCAGTTACTGACATGATAAATATTGGAAAATCAAGAACTATATAGAAAGCTATATTGGAAAACAGCACAGTTTTGAGTTTGGCCATCCTCTTACCTTCCTAAGCTTACCAATGGTTTCCCTTAGATCCGCCACTTGTATGGCTACGGCTTGGCCATCTATCTCAGCCTCCACCAGTTTCCTAAGCAAAGTTTCTATCTCCTGGTGCAGAGGTTCTGTTTCTGACCTGCCAACATAGAGAACACCTATAAGGCATTCAATACATTCAATAAGAGTAGCCTCTGTCTAAAAACTAATTTGACAAATAAACCTGGAAGAAGTACACTATACCTAATTTGTCCAGGCTCAGCATCCACATTGCTCCGGAGATCAGAATTCTCGAGATTTGACCTCCTTAAGTCATTACTGGCTTCCTCTAGTCTTTCATCATGTTGGTCAATAAAATTGTGACAGGCACTCAACTGCTGTGACTGGTGCTTCAACTGGTGCTCTATTTGCTGTAACTTTACCTATTGAGTGCCCATGTGGAGCTTTTTAACACTGAAACCCGCCATGTTGTTCCCATCAACATTAAATACTTGGTATGGCCAAGAGTGAATTCTGGGCGGACAATCTTACTTGTGTCAATGATAATTTTCAGTCGTTACCTCACTTCTCATAGAGCCAACTTCTGACAAAAGACATTGAATCTCCCTTTCATATTTGGGGATGTTGTCAATTACTCCTTTTACATCGTCCTCTTCACTGGACAAAGCAGTGGGCCTCAGAGGAGAGGAGAGACAGTCAGTGGCCGGACAAGGGATGATCTCCAAACAGTGTGTCGCCCCCTGTTGATATATTTTGTCAATAAAATCCAATAATTTAGAGTTTAAATAAATTGTTTTGGTTATATGTACTATTAAATACGGGATATAAATAATAGTGAATAAGTCTAAGTACACCTCCCACTTGTATTCCTTTCGTCTAGATGCCTTTCCAGGAGGAACCCAGTGAGCTCGTACCTTCACACTGTGGGTCGTAAATGGCTCACTTTACCTTGCTGAAAATAGTTGTGATGAGTGATTTAATTGTGTCTTAGAAATACAGGACCAAGTTAAACCAATATGGTATATTTAGACTAGAATTACAGAGGGAAAATAGCCTGACCTGGTTGGGAGGCACTGCTGCACACTTCTGTGGACTTTTCTTCAGGTGGACATGTACAGATGTTGTGTCAGGGACATGGACAGATAGAGAGGACGACCGTGTTTTCATCGCTTCGATTCAATGGGACCGGACGTTGAGTCTGTATTCTATGTGTTTTTAAGAGTACGAAAACATCCACTACGTCATAAACTTGTAAGAAGCTTTATCATGAGTTTTGGGATTCAAAAATCCGTTTATCAGGAAAACTAATTGTCCTCTGTCACGTAAACGACCGTCCTCTTAATCTACCTGTTCACTCATTGGATATATATATATATGAACCACCTTCCTGAACCGCAGGGTGGAAAGAAATTATATATAAATAATATATGAACAGTTATTTTCTCTTGATTCGAAGTGCATTGAAAATTGTATTTGTTAACTTTAAAAACGATTAATGTTATGCGAATGGATTTGAACCGCTAACCTCAACGCAACATTGCGTCCCCGTGAAATGTTGTTTGATTTTGCGACACACTGTAGACTCTCGAATGAACAATGGCCTCCAATCGGAGACGCGTCTGAAGGCGTAAGTCCCGCCATTTTAAACTTTTATCTCGATCATCTGTGCTTTTGAGTATAGAGTCTGTATTCTTTACTTGTTTCTATCATTTTACTGTCAATACTATTCATACAATGGTCATGTAAAATTGCAGGATTTTCCCTTATGGCATGTAGTATCCATTCTACATTTTGATGAACTAAAAATATAAAACATATGTTTAACTACAGACCAAACAACTGACAACCTTTTGCTTGCATTTTTACCATTTATTTTCCAAGTTGATGCATAGACAAATGTCCCTAGTTAAATGGATGCTATGGTCTTGTGTCCAAAACAACCTTCAAATAACCATTACTCAATTACAAGACTAGCATTTAAGTTAACCCCCTTGAGAACCAAAGAAAGCATTAACAACATGTTTATTGTAAACGATGGCTTTTTTCAGCATCTGATAAACCATAGATCTGAAGGTCACTGGAAGCTCAGTTTGGAAGTTTATAAGCAGGGGAACCGTTATCCAAATTGAGGTAGACATAGGCATCTACAGTGATCTATAAGGGCTGAGAGCCTGTATTTAGGTACAACAAGAGAAAAGTCCAAAATATTCAGGGCAAACCATCATTTGCTGAAAAATGTGCAGTTATCAACCCTGAATCAGTCAAATTAAGACATTGAGAAGAGCAGAGAATAACAGCCACATTAGCAAATGAGGTCAGCTGACTTAAACAAAACAAATCACAATAATCCCTCTAAAATCTGTCCACAAAGTCTGCATCGAATGATCTTGTTTTCAACTTAAAATTATTTGGTTCAGGTTGCACAAACATCATTTCCACAGTAAAACAATGTGAGAGAAAACCACTTCAACAGTAAAATTAATCATAAATGGTATTTTGTGGACACAATTTTGTTAATATCTTTAAATTAAACACATTCTTGGTTTTGACGTTATTGTCCAAGAAAAGTTATATTTCAACAAGGAAGCCAGTTTATTTGCTGGAAAAAGCATTATACTAATATTAGATGGCATCATTCGTTGCTCGTTCCAGAGTTGTACTGTGGTATCATGTCCTCTGAGTTGGTGCAGGAATGGCAGAAGCATTTATTTTAGCACACATGATATGTGGCCTTCTGCATTCGCTGGTACCAGTTCTTCACCTTAGTATGATCCATCATATCATCAAAAGCCTCGAGGCCTTCCATAACCCTCAGAACACCAAACACAGCCTGTTGGGAAAACACAATCAAAACACAAGATAAAAGACCATAAGAATATCATATCTACAACAAACTGCTCTTCCACCACAAGCAGGTTAATAATCAAGAAGTCCAAAGTAATTTGTCTGATTCTCATCCCTTATCCCTACATTGAAAATGAATATTATAAATTATAGATAATTTCAGACTAACTGGTAGATAAACATACCAGATCTGCAAGGTTGGGTTGTTCTCCTCCCATGAACTTCTTGTTTTTTCCAATGGCTGCAACCCAGTCATTGACAGCTTTGTAGAGATCTTGTCTTACATCATCCTGCAGATTGTGTCTGAGTAGTAATAGGTTATTAGGAGGTTAAACATTTTTGACTAATGTTTTAACTTTTACTCACATCCTCCCCCCCAAAACAGCCCAAAGTGGTACACTTTTAAAAAGCAAACAACAAACCTGAAAGTGAAACATACTTATTTTTCAGTCTCTTTGAAATGATCCACATAGCAGCAGCTCCAAAGTACTTAGCAAAGAAGCCCTCAAACGTGCCAAATTTGCCTTCTCGTACTATGTAGTCAAAGGATGCCAGCATAGTTCGAATTACAGGGGGTACTGGGGGGTACTATACCCCCCAATGAAGACCCAGTACCCCCCAAAGGGACAGAAATATCAGTTTTGGGGGGGTCAGATAATTTTTCTGATATTGTGAAAAAATATATTTATGGTTACAATACAAGTCAACTCCTATTTTCACTGTAGGAACATTTTAATGTAAAGCGATTTCAGACACCCCTATTGTGGACCGTACCATTTTTAACCACCGTGGTGGCTAGAAGTAATGGAGATAGAGAACGGTTTGCTGCTGACATGCATGGATAATTGTAAGTTGCTAGCTGACGCCTAGCTTGTTGATTTTACAACCTTCATTTATTAACGTGTTTTGTTCTTTCATAGCTCATGTCACGCCTTCATACATTGAATTACCGGCTACTTACCTGTAGGGATGGGACGATTACCGGTTTCACTATAAACCACTATAAAATGTACTGACGGTTAGTATTATCGTTTCAAATTTAATTATCATTAAAACCGTGTTTGATTATCGCAATTTTGGGTGCCAGGGAGGAAGGCAAAAGAAGCAAAACCCCGACCTCTGTGGTCAGTATTTTAAAACAAGCCTGATTTGCTGCATATATTACAACAGTGTTTGTTGGACTACATAGCCATTTACTATTTCAGTTTTCAGTGCACTTCAAGCATAATACATATACAATACAATATACACCTTTTACACATACTCATACATAACATACTTATGTCAGATTTGGACAGGTCTAGAAATATAGTGCTATATAATGTAAATACAATGTCTGGAAGTAGTGTATCTGTGTTTGTGCATGTGTGTATATGTGACTCATTTGTAGGATACTGTAGTGTTGATGATACCCAGCTTGTTCTGACATTAACAGGTTATCGGATTCTTGTGTGTTACCTCTATGTAGTTCTTCTGTGGTAGTATGGTTTTTCATAGTATGCTCCTTAATCACATTAAAGATGGCTCAGGTTTCACATATCTTCAAGTAATTGTGTTGATTTGACACTGACTACCATAGGTTTCTGTTTACACAGTATATGAGAGGGTTGAGTCTTACCTCCAGGTCTTATGAAATCTAAAACTAAACCAAATCAATATTTCATGAAATAGGCAATAGGCTTCTTGTAAAGGTATTACTTTTACTAGTAATTAGAATGGTATTTCAGTGCACTTAACTTCTAACTTTTGGGAGTTGATCAAAACAGTTCTCTTTTGGATATATAATAACAATGAGATATTCTGTAGCCTACTGATTATCAGTTTGTCGCATGTTTAGACCTTGTATGTGTGTTGCACAACACATGTTGCACTTGGCGATCACGGTGGGGATTGATATGGTAGTGGACCATGATGGTCATAGAAGAAGTGAAGGAGCAGTACCCCCAATTATGGTGGGGTAATTCGCACTCTGGATGCCAGGGCTTCGGTTGGTGTACGGTAAACATTAGGAGAAATTAGGTGCACAAGCCAATCATCTGCCCATTTCCGCCATTTAATCTCCTCTCTAAACAAAAAGTAAAGACATGGACCAAGTTTCTTAAGGTTATCTTAAGGTCAGTTATAACAAAAAATAAAAACATTACTTGTTTACTTTCTGGAATTTTTTTCTGGATACAGACGATCAGCATCCACATTGTTCACCATGACCCAGTACTTGTTGCCAAACTCAGTTACGTCTTTCCCGCTGTCATTCTTTGACTTCATCTCAGGATAGCAAGAAAGAATCTGTGATATTGTTCTCTCCCTAAAAAAGGTAGTGAAAAGGTAATTTCAAAATCATGTCAAGATTAGCATTTATTTTAACATTTACAGATGATGTCTCACCAAAGTGACTAGCATAAAAATGAACATAGGGCATGAAGGTACCACACCTCTATGGAGATAATTCAGAGTAGCACCATATTTTATTTCTGATGGGACTGAAAATGAGGCGGTCAGAGATATGCAATGTCACCAATGGGTTGTGGTGTGGAGTGAAAGAGTTTTGGTTCCTTACTCTGATGAAAACCAGAGTTAGGAAAACTACATGTGAGCACTAGGTGCTTTAGGCATTACACAGAGCATGCCTAAATCAATAATGGTGCTACCGTGAAAATTGTCATTTTGGGAACTTTCCCCCTAACTTTGGGAAAACATTAAAGGGACAGTTCACCCAAAAATACTCGTTTACTCACCCTCAAGCAATCACAGATGTGTATGACTTTCTTCTGTTGAACAAAAATGGTTAGAAGAATATTTCAGCTCTGTAGGTTCATACATTGAAAGTGAATGGTGACCAGACCTTTGAAGGTCCAAAAAGCATATAAAAGGTAGCATAATGTAATCCATAAGACTTTTGGTTTAATCCATGTCTTCAGAAGCGATATGATAAAGAAACAGGTCAATATTTAAGTCCTTTTTACTATAAATTGACCTCCCTGCCCAGTAGATGGCGCTATGCATGAAGAATGTGAATCACCAAAAACAAAAGAAGCATGTGAAAGTGAAAATATTATCTGTTTCTCACTCACAATGATCATTAAACCACTGGAGTCATAGTGATTACTTTTATGCTACCTTTATGTGCTTTTTGGACCTCCAAAGTTCTGTCCACCATTAACTTGCATTGTATGGAAAGCAAGCAATACACATCTGGGATGTCATGAGGATGAGTAAATAATGATTGAATGAATTTTCATTTTTGGGTGAACCATTTCTTTAAATAGTAGTTTACTTTGCAGTAAATAAAAACATCTTCCAAATGAATTGAATACTCAAATCCAAAGTTTAAAGGTGCAGATTTGCATCCGGTCATAACAAATTCACCTGGGCAAAGTCATTCTAACTCACAGGACAATATCCATGCAAATGATACTCACTTGGAGACGAGGTATGTCTTCAATGCACTAATAATTACAGAAGAGTCATTGATTTGCTGTTGAAAAAATAACAAAGAAGATGTAAACTGAATGAGCCGAAGCTGCATCATGGCCATCAATGTAAAAGACTGCAAAATAATAAGAACATACATACCACTGTCCCGTCCACCATCAGGATGGGAACTTTTCTGTAGGTGGACCACTTGATCTCCTTTCGCATAACTGGATTGACCTCCGCGATTTCATATGGCAGACCATGATAATCCAGGAAGGCTCGCACCTTGCTGCAGAACGGACAGGTCTTATACTGATATAGAATCAACTTCAGATCTGTGCCCAGCTCGGGTGCCTAGTCAAATCAAGTTCATATTCAAACAAAGGCCAGCTAAACAAACAACTTCGTACTCTTTGAGTAAATAATACGCCTAGGTCTAGAAGTGACATTGATCCAGCCTGAAATTTTTAGAGTAGTACGTTAACCCTGTCAACTCTCATTCAAGACACACAACTATTCTTCACTGCATAAATTAATTATTTACATTTGTCTGTTCCTCTGCAAGGTGACGCTGAAGTGTGAGTTTGATGGTCTGGTACAAACCGATGCCACCACCGAACAAGAAGGCGCATCCCAGGACTCTGCCGCCTCCAAGGACCGGCACAGGGAGCACACGTCTTGATCTAAATCCAGCACCGCCAGTAAAATAAGCTCTTCCATGACACCGTAGGTAGGTTCTCGGTACAGTTGCTACGGAGTTAGTAAAATGCCATGTCGGTGCATCTAAAACTAGACGGCCGACCTTACCGAGCGTTCTCGCACAGGCCGCCGCCATCATGCTTTTACATAAACTCCCACAACCGCACATTACAAGCTAGTTTCCTAGGGCATATAAAGCCTCCAGGGGGCGCTAGATAGCTCAAACACATTTGAAATCTTTGAACGTATTTCACCATCAATCGCAACGAATGTTGCTGACTAGCGCTAAAGGTGAAAGGATCACGTACGGTCTGATTAATAATTAATATACTGTAAATAATGACATTGAGGAACTTTAATACAGATTAAAGGAATATTCTGGGTTCATTATAAAGTAAGCTCATATATATATATATATATATATATATATATATATATATATATATATATATATATATATCGAGATTACAGTGAAGCACTTACAATGAAAGTGAATGGGGGCCAATTTTTGGAGGGTTTAAAGGCAGAAATATATAGCTTATAATTTTATAAAAGCACTTACACGCATTCTTCTGTTAAAACTCGTTTATTATTTGAGCTGTAAAATAGTTTAAATTGTCATTTTTACAGTCATGTTAGAGTTTACAGCATTATGCCGTCATGGCAACAAAGTTGTGAAATTTGACCTAATTTTACACAGAAAAGGTCAGTAAGTGATTTTATCACACTAAAATAAAGTATATTGTTTACTACTTGTGGCTATACTTTTAAAATAATGAGTATTTTAACGGTTACAGATTGGCCCCATTCGCTTCATTGTAAGTGCTTCACAGTAACACAGATATATATTTTTTTATTTATTTTATTTTTTTAAGTAGGGGCGAGTGAAAATACATTTTTGTGGTAATCCACATTATGCCACAAATGCTGTTGATTGATCTTAATTTGTACTGAACCCGGAATATTCCTTTAAAATTAAATTGGAGAACTATCATGTGGTTCACAGACAGGATTTGTTTATTCTCTATGAAACGGAATGATTTCATAGTAAGGTGGATGTTATAATAACTGACTTATGCTCTCCACGATCCATGCACAACTTACCACGCGCCCCACTGAGAGTGAGAACCGCAACCACGAGGAGGTTACCCCATGTGACTCTACCCTGCCTAGAAACCAGGCCAATTTGGTTGCTTAGGAGACCTGGCTGGAGTCACTCATCACACCCTGGATCCGAACTCGTGACTCCAGGGGTGGTAGTCAGCGTCAATACTCGCTGAGCTACACAGGCGGGCCCCCTAATTTATAGTAATTTTGAAACAAATTAATAAAGTCTTGAGAACTCACATGAGATGAAGACTCCAGTCATATTAATAACTTTATAAAAGCTGATTTAATCTACATGGTTAGAATCAAATGACAAGCAGAATTCTACTCACTTAAAGGAACAGGTCACCCAAAAAGAAAAATTTTCTTATCTTATACTTGCCCTCATGCCATCCCTAATGTGTAACACTTTATTTTTTCTGCTGAACAAAAACAAAAAATAGTAGAATATATCAGCTCTGTTGGTACTCACAACCAAAGTGGATGGGTTCCAAAATTTTGAAGCTCAGAAAGTACAAAAAGGCAGCATAAAATTAAACCATTCAACTCCAATGTTTAAATCCATATCTTTAGAAGCGATATGATAAATTTGGGTTAGAAACAGTTATTTTCTGAAGTCCTTTTTTACGATAAATCTCCAATTTCACTTTCAAATTGTTCTTCTTGTGTTTTTGGCGATTTGCATTCTTCATACATTTTGGCATCTGTTTCTAACTCACACCTATCATATCACGTCTGAAGACATGGATTTAACCACTGGAGTTGTATGGATTACTTTTATGCTGCCTTTATGTTTTTTTTTATTTTTTATTTTTAGTACTCATTCACTTGCATTGTATGGACCCATAGAGCTGAAATATTCTTCTAAAAATCTTTGTTTGCAGAAGAGAGAAAGACATATGGCATGAGGGTGAGTAAATAATGAGAGAATTATCATTATTGAGTGAACTGTTCCTTTAATCTCAGTTTTCTGCAATGGCATTGGTAACTAAAACCTATTGAATGTAGCTTCATCTAGTCGGAGCCAGGATAATTTAACCGAGGGGGCATTTGAAAATTCAAAGGGTGCACAGATTTGCCACTTTACCATAATATTTAACGCCCAATGCCTTTGTTGCAGTCTGAAAGGCAGTGCAAGCTTTGGCTTTGATAGATATGCACTTGCATAAACTCAAATGATACATCACCAAATGTTCAAAATAAACAAAATCTATTCAGATGAAAAAGCTTTCACTGTCACAATTTCTTGTATGCTAATTTTCTCACTTTCAAAATTATAAGTGAACTAACTTTCCATCGAAATAAACTGGATTGAGGATTGCCAAAGTCATTTAAGCAAGTCAGTTTACTCGGCGGATCTTTGGAACACACCCCGGGAGCTGTTTTTCTATGTAAACAAGCGGCATGCCAGTGTAGGAAAGACCACTGATATAGATCAGTGGGAAAGACCAAAATCTAAAACACGAATCTTTTCCATCCTAATGCGCATGCAGTCAGTATCGAAAAGGTGATTGGCTCTTTTACCTGAAGGTGGGACTTCCTCTCTACATCTTTTGACTGTTGGAGACCGTTGTACTTTCCCATTTCTCCCATTAATTTTAATAGAAATGACCCGTCTCTGCTAAAAAGTCTCTGGGCTTGCCAAACACACAAACCCAAACCCCTAAAAACCCAAATGCCTAATCAAATTATCCTCTGGGAGCACACTCCAAAAACTTGCCTATATTTCAGATTTATGCATTTCAATTTCATAACAAAATTCCATGAAATTTAATTGAGTAATCTTAAAATTAAATGAATAAAACCTCAATATATTAAAATTTTAATAATTGAATGTTTATAAAATTTACAAAATGGAATTTTGTTAAGAATTTTGTTAGTTTGAGTGAATGAAATTCTAACCATTTATCAACCTAAATAATGTTTAAGACAACTTCACTTAGATTCATTAACAAAACACAGCAAATGTAAACAGCAGTATTCACATTTAGAGTGCTGGTGTTAAAACTCTTGTCTTGAGGACCACATCTCTCCACTTATGCTTGCACTTTGTAGTTAAGTCATTTACATCATTCATTCATCCTTATCCATAAAATCCTTTTCATAAATAAGTTTCCTTCTTTTAGCTTTTGAGCCTCTGGGCTCTGACTGAATTACATGGCAGAAATGTTTTTTCTAATTAAGAAGAGAGCAGTCAATTGGCCAGACAGTGTAACTCCCGTCCCCACCTTCCACCTGAAATGTTCAATTACTCTCTACAAATAGTTTATGGATTAATTTGCTTGAATTATTTATTTTACAATTTAGTTGAATATTTAGGCTTGCCAAAAAGTAAAACACATTTAAAAGATAATAATTAAATTATAAAAATTGGTTCAAATACATCATTTTGAAAGAGGGGGGGCACAGTGGTCTGGCGATATAGATTTGAAGGAATGAGTCTTGTGTAACCAGACTTCTGACTAAAAGGCACAAGGTTAGTGCATGGACTGTGGGCGTCACTGGTAGCACTCACTCACATTCATATTCTTTCTATTTATCAGTCAAATTCAAGAGCAAATGCCCAGACTTTCATTTTCCAGGTTATGACTTGGTATTCACAATGGAAAAATGACTGTTGTGTCCTGTACTGAGGTGGAAACAGGCAAAAGGAAAACGTTCTACGTCAGAATAAGGGGGACCCATCATTGTTTAACTGATGTTATAAACAAAGGAAATGCCTCTAATAGTGTGCAGACACAGTTGTTTACATGTTAAAATCCATTAATCATTACACAGAAAGGAGGATGCAGAATATTTGTTACAACATTATCTGGTGACTGCAGAGAATAGATGTGACAAGAGGATGTGTATCATGTCACCACATGTCTCACTAGCCTTCCTGTTATAGGCCTATGGCTCCTTACGGTTGTTGCTTATGATGTAAATGTTCTCTATTATTCCAAAGCTAGTGTCCTCTGAGGCTGAGTGGAACATTGGAGAGTACAGCAGGCTCTGTTCCTTTCCAACCTTTTCCTGTCTTGCCTTTGTGTGTAGCTGGATCTTTGAACCTGTTCATAAAGAAGCTGTGCTTCCTTCCCTGTCCTCTTTCTTTTATAACCCCTCATTACACTCAATACACAGTGCAGAGATTTCGGTTAGAGAACGTTAGATTAAAGGCATATTGGTGGTTGGTGGATAATGTGTCCATGGATTTAAAAAAAAATGTCTGTCACACAGGGTCATTTATAAAACCAGTTTGTTCACAAACATTTTTTTAAAATTCAGATTCACATGTCTGGACGTGAATGGAATGATGCAAATATAAGCAAGGCATGTTAGTGCATAGACTGACTGCATTGTTTTAAATGTCACCATTCTCTAACTCTAACATGTGCTCCATAGATTACAGGAATTGCAGAATACAATTTAAGGAATACTCAGGATTTAATACAAGTTAAGATCAGCTGACAGCATTTGAGGCATAATGTTGATTACCACAAAAATGTATTTCGACTTTTTACAGTGATGCACTTACAATGGTAGTAAACTGGGACAACCAGGAAACGTTAAAATACTCAGTTTAGTCTTATACAAAAATATAGCCACAAACCGTAAACACTATGGGTGTTGACATGATCTTATATGATAAAATCACTTACTAACCTTTTCTGTGTACAGTTGTATCCAATTTTACAACTTCTTTGCCATGACAACGTAACACAGTAAACCCTAAAACGACCATAAAAACGGCAATATAAACAACTTTACAGCTCAAATAATACACAAGTTTTAAGAATTAATTTAAGGGTTTTTATAAAATTATAAGCTTCACATTTCTACATTTATACCCTATAAAAATCAGCCCCATTCACTTCCATTGTAAGTGTTTCAATGTAACATTGAGTTTTTCTTTTTTAAAGAAAAGGAGTACAGAGTCAAAATAAATTTTTGTGGTAATCAAATTGATGGCACTAATGCTGTCGACTGAGCTTAACTTGTATTGAACTCAGAATATTCCTCAGAATAATCAGTCCAAGACATATTTAAAACAGTAATTGCTGACAGAAAATAAAAACGTCCTTTATTTTTTGTGAGTGTAAGTCTTCATAATGTTATATGGTCCTCGTGTGCAAATAAGTCAGCTGTACTGTTGTCTCTATGGTCTTTATTGCAATTCCTCTAGGCATCTCTTTTCAAACATTGAGCATTTGCTGTCTCCATAGCAACCACATCACTCTATGGCAGCGTAGGATATCCTCTGCATTTTAAAACAGTTCCCACAGTCTGTGCTTTCATAACAGAGTGCCACCTCTCCGTGGTCCTCAACGATGTCTGCTGTTAGATAATCATCACATGCAGCCATCTGATATCAAACCGTGTGCTGTTTTGGTTCATATTCTTTCTCCTGTTGCATGAGATGTGTGATTAATGACAGTTTTATGCAAATGGTTCCAGCATAATGCACTTGTGTTCTGATCCATCTCCTTTAACCCAAGATAATTTTGGGGGCGGAAAAGCCTTACAAATACTGTTGGCATGGTTTCTTTTTTTAGGACAGGATAGCTATTGTACTCTTCATAATGCATCTGTGGTTGAAAAGCTTTGTGACCTAGATTTAATGATATGGCATAGCAATTTTTTTTTCAACCCTTTAATGGATCTCTGAGTGTATGTCAGCTGTTGTGCAAGTTTTGTGTATAAGGCTTTGCCTACATTTTGGAGACCAAATGTCCCCACAAGGAGATTAAAACCTGAAATCACCTACATTGTGGGGACCGGTCAGTACTCCTGATGATGAAAATGGCTTAATAAACATTCTAAATAATGTTTTAATGGAAATTACCAACAGATAAAATAATCACACAATGACAGAAAAACAAACATGTTTATGCGTGTGTTCACTGTAGGACCCAGACTCCCAGTTGCACAGGTCACTGGGCAGACTGTTCACGAGAGTGCACACTCTAGTCTGTTGTCACTGGCCACTTTTGTGTGCTTGAGTGAAATGGACAGAGGGGCCGGTATGAAGGTAAACTAGTGCCTAAATGATTTGCATGCGCAAAGTAAGATTTGTAAAAGCATAATAAATTGCAAGCGTAAAAATGTATTGCATGCACACAGAACGTTTTGTAAAGGTGTAAATCAAGTTGCAAGCGTAAGAAAAAATATTAGCAATACTTTAATGCTTTGCATAAGTGTAATTCATGTGTTGTGAATCTGTAATTGCATATTAACAGAAAGTACATTTCTTCTTCGGACTTTCCTTTTATCGCGCTTACATTTTGGCACTGTTTTTGCACCTTAACATGGTCAAAAACATTACAAACCTGCAATATGCAAAAAAAAGGGTGTCATGAACAGCAAAACATATTGAAAGCGTATAATCAGTCTGTATGTATAAAATAAACTACAAAACATGCAAACATGTAAATGACTTGTGTTTGTGACATAAATATTTTCCAGAAATAATCCGATATACCCTGTTCCGTCTTCTCTATGTTGAGCCTACACTTTTGGCACAAATTTCTCACTGAAAAGTGTTTTGCAAGTGTGTGGGGGAAAGCGGTCAGAGTAAACTGGTCAATAGAAACCTTGTTTGCTTGGTTACTAGAAGCAGGTAGTCACGCCTTCCCCTTGTGCTTGCAAAACTATATTTGTGTGAGCGCAACAAAGGGAAGATGGAACAGTGCATCTTGGATTATTTCTGGAAAATATTTATGCCACAAACAAAAGTTATTTACACATTTGCCGTATCTTTTTTTTGCACATACAAACTGATTGTAGGTGATCAATCCATTTTGCTGTTCATTACACCCTTTCTTAAAAAACAAATTTACAAATTTAAAGTATTGCTAGTATTATTTTCTTACGCTACTTTACACTTTTACAAAACGTTCTGTGAGCATGCAATTTATTTTTACGCTTGCAATTTGATTTATGCTTTCACAAATCTTATTCTGCACATGGAAATCATTTAGGCACTATTTTACCTTCATAGGACAGGAGAGCACTTTTCCCCTGCATTTTCACTCTACGATACACAAACGGCGTGTTTCCAAGGGGCTTGGATGAGGAAAGCGCAGCATAATGCAGAGTAAATCGCAAAAACTGCAAGGCTCAGAGCTTGCAGCTACAGTGTTTCCACTTACAAACAAACGTACGTATATCTTTGTGAGAGTGTTGATGAGCCAGTTCACATGGATCGTGACCTGTAAAACAGGAGCGTGACCAATAGCTATGGACTGAATGTGATGTGAGGGGGCTTGGGTGGGGTGGTGGGGGTAGGGGGTAATCTGTGACAGAACTGTGAAGAGTGAATTGGGTGAGCTCAGACAGACAGTTGCCAGGAGTGCAGCGTTCTGCAGAGACACATATTAAAGTGAGATACCTTGCTGCATACCTATGTTGCGTGTATGGGCGTGGGTGTTTACATGGTTCTGGGGTTGTTCGAGAGAGACAGGCATTGAAATAAACTGCAAGAGGAAGCGTTCATGGTTATTCAGATTTCCTTAGGCTACAGAAGTAGACAGCAGCAGGAACTGTGAGTGACAGCACCAGAAAGTTTCTGTTTGTGATGTGTGTAACTAGTACAGAGAAATATAGAGGGTGAGAGGGAGGTGAGTTTGAATGTGTATGTGTGCAAGTAAAAAAGAGAGCAAGAGTGTGTGTAGACTCACTCTGGAAGGGGAACGATTTAAAGGGAGAGCGAGTGAGGGTGGGAGCTGAGTATCAATGAGTGCAGACGAAGGAGAACAGCATTTCTAATATGAAGCAGGCTCCTGGGCAGCAGTCTGCACCCTCTCCATCAGGAAAGATGGAGCATAAATCTGTTTTCAGCCTGCAGAAAGCTCTGGCTCAGCCTGTGAAGATGTGCATGTTTGATTTCCCTGTCTCCATCCTGGATGATCTGGTAAGAGATCTGCTTTCTTTGCATTCTGATTCACCTGGTGTCTGTTGTTTCTATGCATGCATCCATTTAAGACTATAGGGCTGAAGTAGAAACTCATACATTGGCTGGTTCGATTAAAACAAGTTTAACTTAGTTCTCTGTTGAATGTTTCCTCCCCAGGTTTTACGCTAAATGCATGTCAGTGCTCGCCTTTTACTCACAATTGAACAAGACACAACACATTGATAATAGTGTCTGGAGTTGGATCCACTTCGTTAGTTGTGAATGTCTTGCAATCAATAGTGAATTCTACTGTTGGCATGACAAACAGGATGTTGTTGCTATCTTTCTTTGTTGCTATCAACAGTTTTTTTCTTATTTCAATGGCATTTTGGCCAGAGATGTTTAAGTTTGATGTTCTACTTTTGCTAAGTAGTAGGTGTCTTTCTGTGTCAGCATTTTTGCTGCGAGTATGCATGCAGGTCACCAAGCCCCCCTTTTATTGCATATTATATTAGTCAATGTCAGCATTGCACTTTAACTGGAGGACGTTTTATGATTCATCTTGAAACTGAAGAAATCCACTGTGGGTCCTGTGGAACTATGCAGTTTAGGATTTAAATAAATATTCATGTAATGCTTATAAAAGCTACAATAGAAGTCATGTTTTTTTTGTCAATGAACATGATCTGTACTTAACTGAATTCAATTAATCTTGGAGTCATGGTACGTACACATACACAAAGCCTTGTCATTCCTCTAAGATGTAAAAAGTATGATTTTAGCACATATGTATCCAAGTGGAGAAATTTTGTGCTTAAGACATAAATTGGACATGGCCCCTTTAAGAACCAAAGTTCTTTCTGGCACTCTCTGGTGTTGAACATGTGTGCTGGTTAGAGACGTGAGAACATAAGTTGTGCAAGAGAGCTCCCGGTTTTGTTCATCATTTGCAAATTCTTGGGTAAATATCACATTTTATACAAGATGCTTTTAAATAGCATTCAGTATGTGTTCAGAAGAGTCGTATGTTAAAATTGAGTGTTTGTTATAGATAATTTTTGAAGGATGCATATCGATTGCATGTGTGGAGTTTGACCACATTTGGTGCACATGCGAGGGCTGGCCTCTACCGTATTTCATTTATTTTTTTGTATTTCACTACACACGGAATATAATAAAATTATATATATATATATAATTTTATTATATTCCCTTTATATGCACCTAACTAACACATTTCATCTGAATTTAACAAACTGTTCACTCAAGCACAGCATTTATAAAAATAGTCATGAAATTAAACTGGTTACTCACGTATTTGGGGTCCAATAGTGTTTTAACTACCCCATCTTTCAATAACAGTTCCTTTGCAAAGCATGAATCATATTATGACTGGTTCACTAGCAATCAACACTGATACGAGCCGAAAACACATACAATCCATGCTGAATATTCTGAATACGCAAACGTAATATTGGGTCTTCACAAGAGCGACATCTCACATCATCCATGTTTGTTTACACACAGAACAACACGTGTTTCTCCCAGTCAGTGGCAGCAGCAGAATGAGCTGCATTTTTGTGCTTGTACCGCTCTGAAAACGTGAGGCAAACACGTCGAAATGATCAAAGACGTCAATTTAGTGCATGTTTACAAAAGACCAATAATTAAAATTAGCACAGATGAGGTCAAAAATGGTCCATGATGCCTTCAAAGCAGTGGTGCGAGATGCATGATAATGCTCAAAGCCGTTCATCTACATGTTTTTGTAGATATAATCCAGATATACGCAAGAAGATGTCCTTTGTAAGTCCCCTTTGGTTTAGATCAGGGCTGGGGAACGTCAGGCCTTAGGGCCGTATAAGGCCCACAAAACCATTTTACCCGGCCGCAAGGCCATTTGAGAAATAATTTGAAAAGCCTTTATTTCAAATAATGTTTAAAAATAATTTTAAATGATAAAAACTCATAATATTGTATAATAGACAGACCTTTTAGTGTTTTTGGTGTGTGAGCACATAACGGAATACGTACGTTAATTTCAACCCACAATCATAAATTGCAAGCAATTGTATGGCCCGCAAATAATTTTGTAAATTCTGAAATGGCGCTTAATGGAAAAAAGGTTCCCCATCCCTGGTGTAGATGAATCTCCCATGACAGGCCTTCCCGCCTCTTCACCTGTGACTGACTTGAGCACCAGTGGGCAGGACCAAGGGTGCAATAATGAAAAATAGGCGTTGATGTCTTGCTGAAGAGGCAGTTGTTATGCAGATGTATTTGGTCCTTGTGATGTCACAAGTTCCACAATTTACAAATTAGCCATTTCAGGAGCTTGGCTTAAATAAATGCTCTTTTTCCATTAAGGAGGAAGATTTCAGTTCTAAAACTTAATGGTTTTATGCACTGACCTCTAATATGTCAAAATATCAAGGAAAATTATACCTCATGCCATGACCCCTTTAAGTCATCGTGTGGCCTGTTGTAGTTACTACAGTGTTTAACAATATATTTTTAAGTGAAAAGTAAATTTTTATATTTCCAAAAGGTTAGTACATTGTTTATGTAATTTAATATTATAAATGGTAGTGAACCATAAATACTCAGGCATCACTTAAGGCCTGAAACATGGTCACAGTATTATTGTTTTTACTGTAAATTTAACAGAATTTGTTTTACAACTTAGGGCTATCGATTTAATGAGTTAATTCAGTTTGATTAATTACATAAAAAATTACTAGTTAAAAAAATTACGCAATAGACCTTATTCGCGATAGCACTATCTTTGATTTTTAATGGGAATGACAACAAGGCTGTGATGGATAGATTTACAGTCTCTTCAATGGCACGAAACGACATAAAGCTGTAAACAGTTCCTTAATCACATTTGATTTTCCACAATTCATGCTGTCTGGAGTTTTTTGTATACTGAAGGTTCTTGAGCAGATATTTTATCAATGCTTTGTCCATGTAATGATCCCAAAACTCTTTAAACTGCAGTACAGCCCACTGACGAGACTATAAGTCTATCCCTTGCAGCCTAGTTGTCATTCTCATTAAAAATCAAAGATGGCGATAACATGAATAAGGTCTATTAATCATCCCCCTGACAGGATTAGGAATTTTCCTAACATCGAAGCAATTCACGATTAAAGTACCACCTTTTTTCAAAAGGCAGTAAACGCAACTCCAGCTCTATAGGCAACATAAAGACAACAAACCACAGCAGACAGAACAAGAGCAAAACTCCGAATGCAGGGGTCTAAAGATGTGTTTTAATAAGTTTAAACTACGTTTAATAATGGACTGTAGGCCAGTGATAGGCTTGTTCAGTAATATGGAAATAAACAATATATTGGCTTCTAAAGCAACTTTTTGTATTGCCTAATAAATGCTGTACTTGCCTATTTTAATTATCTGAGTTATATTTGTTATACATTGTATTTATAATTATATATCATTATTTAGAATTTTTTAATCATTATATATTGAATAATTTTATCTTCAACAAAGATAAATATTTTATCTGCCTTTCTCAACAAATATTGATATGTGTGATTAATTTGATTGAAAAAATAATAATTGGCAGCTCCACTTAAAATGCATGATAAGAAATTGTAGAACAATAAATACAATAAAAAAATGTAAACATGCATTAACAAACATTTTATGAATGACCAGGCAGTTGTCACATTAAATCAGTGTCACAGGGACAGGGGAGTTGAAATAGTTTCTCTTGTGGCCCAGTTATAAGGAGAAAGCACTTTTAAATGCCAAGTTAGGAGTGTCAAAGCACCTTTGAATGGTATTCTAATGGTATTCACATAATGTTGTTTCTGTGGCAGTCAAGAAAGGAACGCCCTGTGACTGAGAGACTGAGGTTTACTGACTATGTTCTGGCAGTGAATTAAGTTTCTTTTTGCTGCCTTGTTTCTGAGAAGATGTGAAGTGTTATGTCTTCACAAATACACTGTAAAAAAACATTTGTCAGGTAGCTTAAAAAAATTGCTTCTTTTGGTAACATCTAAATTAACTAGTTTTTATTCTAGTCCCCAAAAAAAGTCAAAAGTTAGGTTACACTAATAAAAGTAATTTATATGGGTTAGATCAAGTAGAAATAGATCCTTGGTGTAACAATGGCAGGTTACCACTTTTTTTGGTGTGTGTGCTTAAAGTTGTTGTTTTTTGGTGGGATTGCACAACTTCTTCTACTGAGAGCTTCAGTTTCTAGGTCTCTTTCACAATAGTCTGTTGCAACCACATCATAGTTTTAAGCCACATAGAGATCCACTGACATCTTTAATCTTCAGCCTCTTGAACATCAGTACCCACCTGTATGTGTGAGTGAGTGTGAGTGTGAGTGTGAGTGTGTGTGTGTGTGTGTGTGTGTGTGTGTGTGTGTGTGTGTGTGTGTGTGTGTGTGTGTGTGTGTGTGTTACAAATGTGTTAATACATTGTAAAAAAAAATATCCTGATGTTTTTACAACAAAAGAAATTAAAATAAATTGGCAGCTGTGGTTGCTAGAATAATTATGTAAAAAATACAGTAAAACAACCTGAAAATTGTACAGTTTAAAACTGTTGTTTTTACTGTGTTTTATTGTTTTATTTTACGGTGCAGTACCATTGTTTAGATATTTAAATGATAAACTTAATATATTAACCTTCCGATAATGTAAAAATCTGCTTTTCACTTTATAATGTATTGTTAATCACTGTAGTAATTACAGAAGGGCACATGATGATGTGAAGTTTATTAATAGTGGCTCTTTTAGGATCAATGACCAATAAACATGTAGAGACATTGCTCAGTGTCACTCACACAAACACTAAACAACATCAGGGTAACACATGTGAGATTAAAATTACGCTGTAAACATTAAATAAATTACATCAGATATAACACAGAACACCCTAAAGTACATAACTGATATTAAAAATATGAAGAAACATAACTATTCCCATAAAATATAATGAAATGTAATTGGTCACGCATGGAATTCTGGGAATGCCCGATTACTGTTATTTGTCGTAATTATTACAATAATTTCAGCAAAAAGTACATGTACTCTCTTGTTAAACATAATATAAACCATTAATTATATGGTAAAATCATGCTTTTTACATGAAATATATCTATTAAAAAAATGTACGTACATTTTATGGTACCCACTCATACCAGTTTACGTTTTTTTACTGTAGCATTTTTACAGTCTTTTACCATTACAATTATGGACATTTTTTTTTGTGTACTTTTGTACATTTTAGCCTTTAATGGATAAACATTTTATTGACTGTAGTATACAAAGTATTTTTGGAATTATTGAAGATTTGAATAAGCCAATGCTATTTAGAGGAATGAAAACGTTTAAAATGATATACATTTAATTTTTCTTCTTTTTGATAGAATTTTCTTAACTTTTTTTTGCTGTGACAATGAACCAGGAATTGCTTATTCAAATGTGCCTCTGAACGATGTTTTGATTTCTTGTGAAAACAGAAAGCTGTCATACAGGTTTTCATCTGCGTTTGATTGCTTGTAATTTCGTTTTGTGTGGGAATTCTACCAAATTCCCAGAGCGGGAAGTGCATCATACTTGTTGCGAATCATTCTGTTGAAGTACACTCAAATGCTGAGGGTGTTAACAGAAGTGCTGAACACACAAACATCACCAAACGTTTAGGTCTGCAGTGAGAGACAGTTAACAGAGTTAATAGAGTTAAAGGGTTGTGTTGCTGTGTTCCCTGCGTATTGATACAGCTGTTTGAGTCAACAGAGAGGGCAGTGTTTTGGGGTCATCGGTCAGCGAATGGTTGTGGAGAATTTTGTGCCATTTTGAGTCATATCTGTCACAGGATATGTTACAGTTTATTAAGGTACCAATTGAGAGGGTTATGCGTTGGAAACACAGGATTGATCAACTTGTTCAACTGACACGTTGGTGTGGCTTGGGTTGTGTGTGTGGGAATGAAGATCTATACATTGATTTGGCCGATTTAGAGGCAAGAGAACAGGTAAGAGAGACCCCTTACTTTTGTTATCTTATTTAATGCTCATTTGAGTGCACATTTATTACCAGATCAAGTTAGATATCACCAGATCTGATGTAAAATAAGCCATTAACTCAGTTTTATTTATCATTTGAATTTTCATGTTTATTAAAAGTTATTTAATTTGAGTTGGTAGGTTTGCTCATGTGTATCTTTAGCTAGCCCATCCAGATTTTATTATTTAGCATTTTTACAACCTCTGGGATTGCACACATATGCATTAAACACGTATTATTAATTATATTAATCTCAGTTCCTGGAACATGCAAAGATATTTCATTAGAAAAAAGTGGGCTCTTACCAAAGAAATGTGTTCCAAGATCAAATCACATCATGGATGAACATTGCAAAATGTGTTGTATATGTCCTGAGGGCAGGTAGGCTTCTTTTATGTGGGAGTGGATGAATGGCAATGACTGACAAGTTATTTCCTCCTCCTTTACGCATTCATGGCTGTTATAGTATCTTTAAGGTGCTTTCCACTGCCTAAAGATTATAGCTTGTCCTGTTCTGGGTGATTTTGAAAACTACACACACACACACACACACACACACACACACACACACACACACACACACACACACACACACACACACACACAACATCCAGAAGTACAATTTTAGACATGTTCTGAGTCATTCCTCAGAATTGTTGCTTTATTAAAGTTAGGCACTTAAAAGTCAATAAAAATGTATTGCATTGCCCCTAAGTAGAGGCCTTTGGGCTATTTTCTATCTGGTTGAAATTATGAGCATCCATAAGATTATTTTGTTTTGAGAACCACTAGATTTATGCTGATTTCAGTTGTTTACACACAAAGTACATCTGTCCTTTCTCCAGAGTCTAGAGGTTGACACAGGTTTGTTTGGAGAGGAGATAGGGTTCAAGGTGAACACTGTTTGCTGTTACACTTATTTGGGAACTCTGATGGCCTTGATTCTTAACAGTAGGGAGCCCTGTTTTAAGTGGGAATGGAAAGTGGAAACAGATCAGACCCCATGATCACCTTGGTGGATCACCTTACTTTAATACTGTGTGTCTGGGAAAGAGGAAAAAGTGAGCCAATTGTCTACAGAGAATTATAAACCATGCTGGTTCTGTAAGAGAATAACAAACTGTTATCAGTGGTGGAGTGGTGGTGGCATAGTGGATAAAGCACAGGACTGTTAATCAGAAGGTCGCTGGTTTGAACCCCACGGCTACCACCATTGTGCCCTTGAGTAAGGCACTTAACTCCAGGTTGCTCCGGGGGGATTGTCCCTGTAATAAGTGCACTGTAAGTCGCTTTGGATAAAAGCGTCTGCCAAATGCATAAAAATGTAAAAAAAAAAAATGTAAAAAAATTATCAATCTCAGCAGAGAGTATGACAAATAGTGGTTGTGCAATTGAGCTTCAGCTGGGTCAGAGATAATCTTAGCTTGAATGTACATGTTTCAACAATTCCAAGCTTTTGGAATGGTGTATTATCTCTGTAATTAAACCCAAAAATATACTTAACCTCTATATTATAATATTTTGAAATAACGATTAGATATAATTTATTATACAACTGGGTCAATATAATTTTTATATTAGGTTAGTTTAGATGAACAGTTTTATTAAATGTAACCAATGTAACTGTAATTAACATAGGGACATTATACTAATAAAAAGTACTTAGTCAATGTGAAACCATCCATAATGTGATTTAGCCCATTGTACACACAGCCCTATATGTAATGCCTACTTCAAAAGTAGGCATTACATACCAGAATATAGCCAGGAGGAAGGAGGGGGATGAGCAGAAAAAGTAAACGAAATAATTTGAAAAAGAAAGATTATTGAAGCCAGACGACAAAGAAAATGAGAACTTTATTACATTTTGAAGAAAAAAATACCACAAAATAATAATAATAATAATAACAAACTTGCCCCTCCTTTTCTAAATTCAAAAATTTAGGTTACAGTGAGGCACTTATAATTGAAGTGAATGGGGCCAATTGGAGGGTTTAAAGGCACGAATGTGAAGCTTATAAATTTATAAAAGCACATGAATTCTTCTGTTAAAACCCATTTATTATTTAAGCTGTAAAGTTGTTTAAATCATAATTTTTGAAGTCTTATTAGGGTTTTGAGGTTTGTTGACATTACATCGTCATGGGAACGAAGTTGTAAAATTGGCTATAACTTTATCACAGGATCATCATGGCAACACACATTGTTTATGTCTTCTATTTATACTTACTGAGTATTTTTATGGACTGGCCACATTCACTTCCATTGTAAATGCCTCAATGTAACTCAGGTTATATACATGTACTATCACAGAATATATATTTATTTGTTTATTTCAAGAAAAATTAGTAATATGTACATACAAATAACTACTATATCAAGTTGATTTGATGTGTGACGATGAATTATCAGTATTCCACATGCATGTACACATTCATATTATACATGCTGTTTCTTCCTCAAGGTGGTGCTGTTGTTTTAGTGATTGACTTGCTATTTGATGAAGAAACAACATGGAAGTAAACTATAGCAAGTGTAACACATGAACAGTATGATTTGGCTATTGACATGTGGGTGTACTACTGAAATTATGTTCCATTTAGACTGAAAAAGTGCCTGAGAAAATACATATGTGTAGCTTATTTGTTATGTGTAGGTCAATATGTGTTTTAACAGCCAATTGCATCTCATGAAATTTCACTGTGGAAGTAATGAATCCATTTCTATATTTGCTGCATCATCTCCTTGATATATAAGAAATAAAACATAAAAATATATCAGAAATATAGTTTTCTATTATTTTTTAATTGTCTTGAATTTTTTAATAAATTGTACAGTACACTATCTGGCCATTTTGTTGATCCATTTGTGAAAGATATACATGCCGGGTCGCAAAAGACCTGAGTATATTTGGTGAAACACCTGTGCAGTTAAGGGTTAAGGATCTATATGGGGTCCAATTTGATTTCATGTTGACTTCTAGACCTGAATACTGCTACAACATAAAATCAACATGATTTGACACTGGCCATTCAATAGTTTATTTAATCTTTTATTTGATTGGCAGTTTCCAGATAGCATGAATAAACGTACCCAGACAAGTTGGGTATAAAAACAATAGAATTGTGTGCGTGCGTGCGTGCCTGCGTATGTGTGTGTGTGTGTGTGTGTGTGTGGGGGGTATGTATGTTTATTTTACACCTGCATTGGCAATGAGAAGATTTATTTGTATAGTGTTCCAAAACCAAAGACTTCTTACACATTGGAAACGTATTGCATAATAACACTTTTTCAGTTTTAGGCTACATTTATTTTGTTTAATAAGACAGTTATTAGATTGTCATTGTTCTCTTATGTGTGTTGATTTTGTCAAAGATACAGACTTTAGCAGTTCTAAATATTCTTTCTCAGTTTTCATAAACAATAACCCTACTCTGTATGGTTTTATTTTCATAGTAAAGCTAATCAAATCCTATTTGTTTAACTGTAGTTTCCACTCACTTAGACAGCTGTCTTCTTGTCAGATTTTCTTAAGGTTTCATCAATATGTTTATATCTCAGGGAGAGGTTTAGTTAGGGAAAACCCCATCATTCAAAACAGGTGCCACACACATCTGTTGCTCTCTCTCATGGCCATAACACTGAAGGGTTTGAGTTTCCCTCGGGGCTTATCGTCAGTTGTTGCACTAATCCCAGAAGAGTAGCGACCAGCCTCTTCCAACAGAGGGCGCTATCAGCTTGGTTTAATGTAGAATGGGAACTGCAATGGCAGGGGTTGTTTTCTGGTTGTGGTATCTAGAGTCTTGTTGCTCAAATATTTGAGGTTGAAAATGAATAACCTACCATTTAGTTTATTCACGTGGAATGTAGCTGTCCCAAATGAGAAGGGTTAGGAAGAGAAATGGGAAACTATTATTGTAATGTGTGTCAAGCGCAAAAAAATAGCTAGGTTTCAGTTAGAATTTTGCTTCGCATCTTTGTCATTTTACCTTAAGTGTAAAGCATATCAAAGCATTTCTCTTTGGTTATTATAAACAGTATTTGGGAATAGCATCAGTTGTGTGATGTTCTTACAAAGCTTAGCTGTTGGAAGCTTAGTAGTTGACAAGGTGACATTACCACATAAACTGATAATGCCCTTTTTTTATATACATTGTGGCAGATCGTTGTATTTGTGTACGAATAACTTTATTAGTTAGGTTTAAATATGGATCATGATGTAGCCAATGCAACATTGAGGGCACATGATTGTCAGTTAATGCATCTGTTCATTCATGGCCTGTGTAGTTATACTCAAGTGATTCAAATTATGTTTTTCGGAGAATACAGCTGCGTTTCCCGGAACCTGACATCAAGGTTAGTCATATAGGGGCGGTGCCAAGGGAGGGGTCGGGGCGGACTTACTTCGAGTAAGAGGCGTGGCCTAGTGGCTCAGGGTATTCCCTTCTCCTCTTCACCCATAACAAACATTCGTTGTAACAGCAAAGGTCTGATTTTGACAACATGGGATTAATTATGAAATAGTACAACGTAAACAGTTACAAGGGACAGTCGTTAAGTAGTGGTCTACGTTATGGGAATACAGTCGCACACTCTGGGTGTCAAACCGATGGCCCTGGACGAGCTGTTTGACGCGAGCACATGGAGAATTAAAAACATTCGGGATGGAGTGAAGATGGAAATCGCGGCCGGAGATGGATGTCCGGTGGTCTTAAATAGTTTTACACATTTGGACCCCGACCTGCCTATTCTGGAGGTAATAAACAGCACGCACACACACACACACACACACACACACACACACACACACACACACACATGTTGCTGCGGCTATCCTGATGAGGACTCTCCATTGACATAATGATTTTTATAATGTACAAACTATAGATTATATCCCCTAACCCTACCCCTCACAAAAAACTTTCTGCATTTTTACATTTTCAATAAAACATTGTTTAGTATGTTATTTAAGTGATTTGAATTACAAACCACATTTATAGCATAATACCCTTGTAATTACCAGTTTGTAACCTAGAAAATTTACTCGTAAACCACTTAAACCTGCCCACATACACACACACACACACACACACACACACACATTAAAGATTTTGAAGTTTCTTTTAGCTATATATTTTTTCACTTGTTTTGACTATAAAAAATTTGCCACTACATTAAGACAAAATATACATGTTAAAAATACATTCTCTGAAAAACCTAAATATCTTATGCAGTGTTATTTCTAAAACAAGATCAGTCAAATTGATCCTCTTTTAATTTTTATTTTTTTTTTTGTGATATTTTTACAGGTAGATATTTTTTTTGCCCTGATATCAAAGGTCTTACTAGAAAAAAGAAATTATGATCTACGTGAATTTTCTAGATAAATAATATATGATCGTGTCTGATAGCATGTGCATGTAAAATGGCTAGAAATAGCAGTTTAGTTTAGCGTAAAGCTGACAAATTACACAAGGTTTATTTCTATTTCTTCTGCTCCAAACTTCAAACTTACTCTCTGTCTGCTCGTATGAATGTAACACAGAAAGTGTTTCATCGCTGTTCAAATACACTTTGGATCTCATCATTTATATGTATAAATGTCTTCCATCTGAAAGCACTAAATATTAAATGAAACAAATTACAATAAAATGCAAATTAATCTGTTCAGTAATCAAATACTTTTTGAATGTAACTGTATTCTAAATACCAATGATTTAAATGGTAACTGTAGTGGAATACAGTTACTTATATTTTGTATTTTAAATACTTATTCCCGTTACATGTATTCCGTTACTCCCCAACCCTGTATATACGTACATACACTTTTGTCCTTTTTGTCAGAAAAAAAAATGCCATTGCATTTATGTTGCTGAGCATGCATTGCTCTGTGTTTTCATAAACAAATTTGAAACCAGTCTTTTCAGTGAGGTACATTGTGTCTCTCTGTAAAAACAAAAATGTCAGCTTCAAGTAAACAATTTCTAATGATGATCTGCTACCTCAGTGGCCACAGTGTGGCTTGTTTCAAATGACATTTGCCTATGTCTTACTGTGGCATATCTCTTATATAACACATATCAAAGCATTACATGTTTCCTTGAAATATTGTATTATTGATCACCCATTTGTTACTTCTCAAACTGTACAGCACAAAATGTTTTCTTGGTTGTTTTGAAGGAGAATCAATTACTTTATCACCATGGCAGTCACACATTTTACAGCCGCTGAATTATGTTAAACATGTGAGATCTGTCCATGGTATTTGAACAACATGTCCCCATTTTATCTTGGCTTGCATTTCAATGCCATTAGCACATTGTTGTGAAATTGTGACTCAAAAAGCTGTTAACACCAAAACTTGTTTATGTCTTTTTACAGTCTGGTCACACACAAAAAGAAGGTTCCAGTATGTCGTCCGCTACCAACCTTCACTGGGCTAAATCTAATCTGCTCTCATTACAAAATTATTGCTGGATAAATTCCCCCTCCAACCATTACAGCGCTATCACAGTTAAAGCTTTGGCTCTTAAAGTTGAAGTTAAAGTTTTGGAGGTTCTTTGTGGGTGCATTTGCCACAGCTTGTGGGATAAGTGCTGTTTGTTACTACTTACCTCTTCCCTTTAAAGCTGATGTTAGTCATTTCTATGCCACTAGCGTCACCAAACGGAATTGCAAAAACTTTTTTCAAACAGGTTCTCAGAAAACTCCCCCTTGTCTTCCATTGGTCGACAAACAGATAGTTCCGCCCAAGACTGGACTGGGAAGAGAAATCGGCCCGGGATTTTACATGGCAACTGGCCCAAAGGTTGTTATCGCGGTGCCGTTTTGTGGTCCGTTCTGCATAACTCGGCGGCTCATTTTAGCATATCGCGGCCCATTGGTCACATTTCGAGGCCGAACTACCAGCCTGCTCAGTTCTCCCGATGGCCAGTTCGCCCCTGAACGACCCCAAAGTGTGTAGGATTCACACAAAAAAATTACGCAGATCTGGCAGTGGCGCAAACACGGCCACAAAATAGCTGCTGAACGCAACTTGAATCATCTCTTGAATCATCTCTTTAACATGCCGAAAGCCTGGATAGATGCCAGGTTATAATGCTCTTTTCTATCATTTGATAATTATTAGATGAATTACTGTTTATTTGATCGATAGTAATTTACAAAATAATAATTATAATAATTTTACCGGCTCCTTTCATCTGCCAGTAATAGAGCGATGAAAATTGCACCTGGCAATTTTTGTCATTGAAGCGCAATCTGTAATTAGCCTAATTTACATAGAAAGGAGGTGTGTTTGAATGGATAGCAATGACAATGACTTGCGCTTTGCGGTTTCAGAGCTGATTGTGCCTACTTGAAGATTGTGGCTAGCTAGTTAATAAGACTGGTTTTTGCACGGAATTACCTACAAATTGCTCACTTAGAGCTGTCCCTGCATACTGGGGTAAGAAAAAGTATTTGATCATTAAAAAAATGGCAAACTTCAACAAGAAAATCATCCTTTGTCCATTAACATGTACTGTAAATTGCTGGCTTGTCAAATTCCAAGTAATGGCTACTGGCTATGGCTACCATAGGGTTCCTGCTATTTTTACTAGCAGGAACCCTAATTTGGTACTATTTAGAACCATTTTTCTTAAGATTGTACTAATATGTAACCTTTCGGGACAGTTAAGGTACACAAATGTTCCGATAAACATACAAAGGGTACAGTGGGTGTACCTTTTAGTGTACTGTTGTACCCCTAAAGGTACAATTTTTGCAAATGTTTTCTGACAGAGTATAAAGACAAAAAATGGTTCTTGATTAGTTCTATGGACCAAAGAAGAACCATTGCAGAACCTTTATTTATAAGAGTGATATCTCGGCCTACCTCTGTCTTTCATTGCATGTCTTGTAAAAAAAAAAAGGGGGCACCACAGGCAATTTCAGTCCTGCAGATGGCCTGGCCAGGGCTCAAAGTTGGTTATATCAGCCCTGCAGATGTAAAAGTATCCTCTTATAATGGCTCATTAAGAGCACAGTACAGAGATCAGCTAATCCTCTAAAGCAACAGCTGTAAACTCTCTGTCCCATAAAGCATTCTGAAGATCCTGAGTAAGAGCACTTTTATGCCAGTGATAAACACTGCGATAGCACTTAGTTTTCAGTCTGTTTGAAGTGCTCCAGATTTTATGGGACTATTAATCTACCAAATACTGTTGGCCTCCTTTAAATAAGAATAAATTATACCATGATATTTCACAACACAAAAGCAACATTTTAAATGAGTTGTGATAGATGAGTTACATTTTGAACGTTTACAAACAATAGATGAAAGAATTCAGGACTTGAACTGTTGTTACTGGGGCATCAATAACAAAAAATGTTTGTTAAAATTGTTGACACATTCTGCATGCTTCTTAAAGAGGCCGGTCAGATTAAACTTGGAAGGTCATAATGAGACAAGCAAACTGAGCTTTGTTTAATGGGGAGACAAGACAGGGGTTACATTGATGTGCAGAGAAGCTTATGTCATGGAGGATCTCATGAATAGTGCAAGAGAGGGAGGAATCGTGGGATAGGGATAAAGAGAAAACATGGAATTGAGAAGTCAGGAAAGGGGAAAGGGGCTGGATGAAGAGGCAGATGAAGAGGATAGGGATAAATAGACGAGTAGTTGATGTAATTAAGATGTTGTATAAGGTATAATATCCCAAATCTGATTATGTCACTGTTGAATCAGGCTTGTTGACATAATTTTATAATGTGACAGCAAATAGCATCATGGTTAGTATAGAACATGCCAGAATTCCACTTTCGAGTTTTTTTTTAACCTCATAAAAAAACTTTAACCTTAAAAATGGCAGCTACTGTATATACCTGATGTTTGGAAAGAAAACAAACAACCTGTCTCGTACCATATGCATAAGGGATTTGCAGACATGATCTGCTTACTGTATTTCACCATATATTCTGTTTATCTACATACCCTCTGGAGCAGTCACAGTCAGTTCTGAGCTGCACTCAGGAAGAGTCAGGGAAAAATCTTTTTTTAAGGCTGATTTGGAAGAATTCCTCCCTTAGTTCTGCTAATCTCATTCTGGAGAGCCAGAACAGATTTCAAGAGAACCTTGAAACTGAAAAAAAATTTAATAAAAAAAAAAACAACGACATCATTCACATCTATTGCAAAAGTTTGAACAATAGTAATAAACATAAATAAAAACTTGTGTTTTTCCCCCCAAACATTTGGTAAACGTTGCTGTTCCTTTGATTTTGAATTTTGAATGCGTACATTACAATAAATACGTATGTTGAGGTCAGAATTTAATTTAATCACATAGTTAAAATCATATCTGGACCTCTACTACTCGTGGAAATTATGTGACTGGCATTTTTGGAAAAAATATTATGTAATTCCTTACATGTATCACGTCAGTTCCGAGGTGAAATATATACACTGTTTAGCGCTTAAAGCGAATTACATTGTCTCCCAAACAGATGATGTTTTAAGGTTTAAATCAAGATTGATCTGTAGAGTTTTAAATCAACAAAACTTAACATAATCTAAACCTTAAACTTACACCTAAACCTAACCGATAGTGTCATAAAAAGCAAAAGTGACATGAAAAACTCAATTGCTGCTGAAGCTACGATGTTATTTTGTGGTGCTTCTATGACACTTTTGGCTCATGTGTCGACACACGTGCTCTATTGGACTCCTACCCCGGTCCTTTGAATCGCAAATGCAATTCTTTGTCAGTTGAACTGCCATGCAATTTGATAGTGTTTAAACAAGCTTGTAAATGTTGTTGGTTTTGTAATGTAAAATGTATCTTCATTTCCCTGGGAAACTGCCGCAATACACACAGCGAGGCACGTTAAAATAATTTCAAAAAAATTTAGGTATTGTACCGTGATACTGTGAGACCAGGTAGAAAACTCCTAGCATATTAAATTCTGATTGTGATGTTCCTTGCGTTCCATCTCAATATATGAATACAATAAGTCTTGTTAAAAGTGAAAAGCAGTCACTGCAGAGGTTGGAAAATTTTAGAATAACATGGATATGGCGAGCGATCACCTTTTTACCTTTCCCTGTTTTTTTACGCTGAGGATGTTTTGCAGCAGTGAATCTGGCCATCACTGTCATTTAAATTGAATGTGCTTTGACTCAGTGTGCTGACAAACCTACCGAGCACTGCCAAAATACACATACTTTAGCACAGCTCTGAATATCCCATCTCTTTCTGGGTTAATATCTCTTACAGAAGAGAGCACATATGAAACGTAACCCTAACCCTAATTTTGCTCCTGGGTATTACTGACAGAAAAGAGATTTGGACATAGCTTACAGTGGCATAGGCATTGATATGCCTTAAGATGTTTATAAATATTTTATTACAAGCTAAATGGAGTTATTTTTATTCCCTGAGAAACATTGTCAAGGCAATAGAATGCAAACACGTGCACAGGTATCTCAGAAATGTTATGACACATTATCAAAATATGTATGAATGGATTTTTGACGTTGGACTTGATTGATCAACAGGAGGACACCTAGCCTAGAGTGAAAATAGATTTATCACCACTGGTGTAAATTCCTTTCAGCTGACATCATCTGTTTTCTTTTTCGTTAAATACATCTGTGTTAGTTCAAACTGAAATGAAAATTCTGTCAACATTTACCCTCATGTTGCTCCAAACCTGTATGACTTTCTTTCTTCTGTGGAGGACAAAAGGAAGTACTAGGCACTGACAGCCTCAGTCACATTCACTTTCATTGAATGGATAAAAGATGCAAAGAAAGTGAATGGTGACTGAGGCTAACATTCTGCCTAACATGCATATATAGGTTTGAAACGACCTGAGGGTGTATAAACAATGGCAGAATTGTAATGTTTTAATGTTTGATGTCAAAGTCTATTGTTAACTCAATTAATCTTGTTTTACCAAATGTTTGAAAATGTAAATGTACATCAGAGAAGGGCTTGTCATCTCACATTTTTGACACCTCCCTTATTTTAACAGAAGGAATTCTCTATTGTTTGTGTGTTATAAAAGTTGTTTGTGAAGGATGCATCTGTGTAGAAAGGCGTTACAGTGTATTCCTCATCACTCTTTGTCTTATGCAGGAAACTCTCTGGCTTTAGTGGGTTTGAGGCAGTCAGGGTGTATGAAGCAGAGTTTGTGGATTGTTTATTGTATTCTGTCATAATCTGGGCTTTTTGGGTGATTTAATGATTACACTATTTTAAGCAAATGTATTCAGACAAAAGCAAGCCAGTGATTAGTGATAAACAATATGAATTTACCATATAAATAGGTTGTCTTTTAGTAAAAATGTCCAATTATCCTTAAAGGAACCCCAAAATGAAAATTCTCTCATTGTTTACTCACACTCATGCCATTCTGAATGTGTATGTCTTTCTTTCTTCTGAAGAACACAAAGCGAATATTATTAGAAGAAAATCTCAGCTTTGTAGGACCTTACATGTAAATGGTGACCAGAAATTTGAATCTCCAAAAATCAAACAAGTCAGCATAAAACTAATTTCCAGTAGTTAATCCATGTCTTCATAAGTGATATGTGTGTGTGTGTGTATATATATATATATATATATATATATATATATATATATATATATATATATATATATAATATGTGTTGGTTAGAAACAGATAAGTATTTATGTCCTTTTTAATATAAATCTCCACCTTTGATCGGCACCAGTCATTAGTTGGCGATATACAAGAAGAATGTAAAAGTGGAGATTTATAGTAAGTAAAAAAAAAAAAAACGTAAATATTTATCTGTTTCTCATCCACATCTACCATATCACTTCTGAATATATAGATTTAACCACTGGTGGCATATGGATTTATTTTATACTGCCTTTATGTGACTTTTGGAGATTCAAAGATCTGGTCACCATATACTTGCATTGTTTGGACCTACACAGCTGAGATATTCTTCTAAAAATCTTCATTTGTGTTCAGCAGAAGAAATTCAAACACATCTGGGATGGCATGAGGGTAAGAAATTTACAAGAGAATTTTCATTTTTGGGTGAAATATACCTTTAAGGATGTTCAGAATTGTTTCTGGAAAACCAGACAAAATACAGATTTAGAAAATTATTTTTGTCATGCTCTAGAAGTCTGTAGTTGTGAGGTGGATTTTCCCTAATATATTCAGGCTGAGTGTTGGTGCTTTCTGTTTTGAAATGTCAGATGTCAGACACTGTCCCTTTACAGTCTTACTTTATGTCAGGCCTGTTTCTCCAGGCCTCTTTGGCTTAGCCTTTCAATGCCCACTGATTTCAACCTGAGTCAAAGGGGGTTCCCATTGTGGATTTTGTTGTGATGCAGATTTTTGTTTTGTTTTCTATTGTTTTTTTTTGTGTGTTTTTTTGTTGTTGTTGTGTAGAATAAAGGTCTTATTCCCTATGTCTTGTTGTACATTTAAGAAGTTCATGCACTTCCAAAATAGCACAGCAACGATATTTGAGAAACAGAGTTATGCGGCATGTAGTGAATATGTGTTTTTGTTACCATGGCTACTTCTGGACAGAGTCCAGGTTGGGTTATCTATTTAGGCAGTCTATGGAGAAAGCCTTTTTAATGAGCATGCATTGACTCACACCCTCACAAACATAAAATACACTCTCACATTATTGGCTCTCTGCCTGAGGCCAAGCTCACACTTCCAACAGTTCCCTGGGAGTTCCCTTTACATTCCATTGTGACGTCAGATGCAGTAATTGAGTTCCTGTTTACCATTCTATACTAAATTGTCTTACTAAATTATACTGTCGTTTTCTAACTTCAGTATATATTATAAGTATAGTATATGTTTTTTTAATCTTTATATGTATTGGTCAGAGAGAGACCAATGCTACAATAACTTTGGTAACTGAAATCTTTTTATTTTCTGTGATGCTGCATCCACACAGATAGTTGTCAGTATAAAATTCACTGGTAAAACATTAACAAAAAATACCTAGTCCACATTCAAGATATGGAATTACATATTGGGGTGGGTTAACTGTGTGACAGTGGCTGATAAAGAGCCCCTTTCTGGTCTCTTGTGCTTAGAGTTAAGGCAATGTGTGGATTAGTAAGGAAGTGAGCAGCAATAATCCCTGGCTCACCTTTAAAGCCCATTTTGTACCAGAATTGCACGACCTTGCAAATTCACCAAACAATACAGCACTTATTTGAATAATAATCAGCAATCTTGGGCTGGATTCACAAAACATTTTTACTTTCCTCCCATTTTCTAAACTTGTATTCACAAAAAGACATCTTAAGGGGCCGTTAACACAAATGCATTTTTGCCATGCAGGTTCAGTTGTTTTTCTACCTGCGCCAAAAGGACGTCTATGACCATTGTGCCATGTCTTGCCATTTTTCCAGCATTTCATAAAGGAGTGTCGCTGTGTCTAGTTAAAAAAAAACTTTTACTTTTAAAACGTGTCTGGATACACATGTCTTCTGTTCTATTTGTTGAGTCTAGCTTTTTTCTTTTCTTTTTTTTTTTAGCGAAAAACGTGTTCGGTCTGAACGGCCCCTTAACAATATTCTTCATGAAATTCACTTAGGAACATTCTTACACACTATTTTTCTATATATCCTAGGAACTTTCTTCATGTTTGTCTTAAGATGATTTTCATGAATCTGGCTATTATATATGGAATCACAGTTGTAGAGATTAGGTTAATATAGGAAGTGCTACGTAAGAATGAAAGGTAGAATATACCTCAAATTACATCTGGTTTCTGGACATATATTGGAACATACAGTATATGACAACTAATGTGTAATCAAAGGAAAAGTCTAATCAGAATATAAGGACCCGCACACTCATTATTTCTTTCTATCTGTAGAGCTCAGTTCAGGAGATTGGAGAGGAGGTAGAGGAGGGAGCCATCTACACCATCACACTCCGGAAGGTGCAGCTTCACCAGACGGCGAGTAAGGGTCAGCGATGGCTGGGCGTGGAGACCGATTCTGCCCTCAGTTTGTTTGAGACATGCAAGGGTCGGACCATTAAGGCTGGCACACTGGAGAAACTTGTGGAATACATGGTGTCAGCGTTCAAAGGCAAGGACTATACATATGTGACTATTTTCCTCTGCACCTACCGAGCTTTTGCCACCACCAAACAAGTTCTGGACCTGCTTCTCAACAGGTATACAGACCATCAATCCTATGTGGTTTTGGGAATATTAAATCACATTTGAAACGTTATCTAAAATGTGTTCTTATGAATGTAAGGTATGCCAAACTGCAGCCAGCAGCAGCCTCTGAAGGACCAAAGCTCTCCTCAGAGGACTATTCAGAGCTGAAAAAGTGAGTATTGATTTATGTTGTTCAGCTGATCCCTTTGAGCACAATTAATTTAGCCTTTGTTAAAAGTTGACAGCTCTTGTCTATTTTTTTGTTATGTGCACTGTAGCACTGTCTCATCTATTCTGGGTGCATGGTTGGATCAGTATTCTGAGGATTTCTGGTGTCCTCCAGCCAATGGATGCCTTCAGAGCCTCATATCCTACCTGCAGCTCAACTTTTCTGGATCAGACCTGGAGAGACGAGCACATAAACTGCTGGAGCATTTCCAGCACAGGCAGCATTCAGAGGTTGAGCTTGAAGGTACAATTTAACAGATGATCGTTTGAAGTAAACTACTGAATTTCATATTAGCTAACTAACATTGCTGTCTTTCGCAACCTGACTCATTCTTTGCAGGCGATCTGTATACTTGCCCTTTTGCTGCACCAGAGGTGAGCAGCTTGGATGATGAATTCTCCCCCTCACACTTCATGTCCTTCAGTCCTGCTCTGGTTGCTGAGCAGCTAACAATCATGGATGCGGTAAGACAGGAGCACATTTTCAATCTATATTAATGGTACGAGTCTTAAAGGGTTAGTTCAACCAAAAATCTCACCCTCATGCTATGTCAGTTGTGTATGTCTTTCTTTCGTCTGCTGAACACAAAGATTTTTAGAAGGTTTTCTCAGCTCTGTAGAAAATTCATTGATGAGCATTGTAAGGAGCTACAGAGCTGAAATATTCTTTTAAAAAACTTAATTGAACACATCTGGAATGGCATGAGGGTGAGTAAATGATGAGAGAATTTTCATTTTTGGTTGAACTATACCTTTAAGTAATCTAGTGGTTGAGAATCGAGATAGAACTGATATGTAGAATTGCAAAAATAAACACTACTTTCAGACAGATCCCAGAAATTTAGCTTCGACTTCCATTGTTTGTGTTGCATTGTCAGCTGATCGGGATGCTCGAAAAACAGAGGAATACACTCTTCGGTAATATCCGACATGTGTATCCATATCAACCGACAAATGACACTTATTATAGTTGACTGATACAAGAAAATATTTCATAAGATTTTGGTCACATGAGAGAAGGAAACCAGAGAGAATGACTTAATTCTGGAAATACCTTAGTGTGAATATAAATGAAACCAAGTTATCCTGCAAAACAATGACAAATTCTCAACAATAGGAGGCTCAAATTATATTAAACTGGTGCCTGTAATCAGACTGCAGTCATTGTTTTTCATAGGAGCTGTTTAAGAGAGTTGTTCCCTACCATTGTTTGGGCGGTATATGGTCCCAGCGGGATAAAAAGGGCAAAGAGCACCTGGCGCCCACCATCCGAGCCACCGTTACCCAGTTCAACAGTGTGACCAACTGTGTGATTGCCACCTGCTTGGACAGCAGGTCTCTCAGACCCTTTCAAAGAGCAAAGCGCATTGAACACTGGATAGAAGTGGCCAGGGTGAGGCACCACTCTTACTCTAATTTGTTTTCAGTGGATCTAGTATTACTTTATCAAGCAGCAGTCAACACTACAAATGTTTTTGTTTCCCATTTAATAAATGTGTTTGTATCTCTTGATATCAGAAATGTCGTATCCTGAAGAGCTTCTCCTCCCTTAAAGCCATCCTGTCCGCCCTGCAGAGCAATGCCCTCCATAGACTGAGAAGGACCTGGGATGAGGTGTCCAGGTAAGAGTCTGACTGGGATTTTTATCTGCAATAAGCCTGAGGTAGAGATAAAAGTAAAGCATTCTTTGTGCATTTAGAAAAGGTTGAGATTTGTGTCAAGAATTGTATGCAGTTAAATGTGAGTTAAATACAGTGTTTGGAATGAAACAAGACCATTTCACACTTCTTATAGGGAAAGCTATCGCACTTTCCAAGAGCTGTCTGAAATCTTCTCAGATGACAATAATTACTCCCTCAGCAGAGAGCTTCTCATTAAGGTGAGTAAAAAAGGGCAAGCATGTGTGTGTGTGTGTGTGTGTGTGTTTGTGCGTGCGTGCGTGTGTGTGTACATGTTTGGCTATACTTGTGAGGACATTTTCAGCTGTCCCCACTAGTTAAAATGGACCATAAATCGGCCAAATCATGTTTTGCTTTAAATCCATTAATTACATTTATTATATTAATGACTTGTATGAGGGTTATGTCAGGGTAGAGTATAGAAAATATTAAGACCTCTATAAAAACCATTGACTCTTCTTCAGATTGCTATATTCACCAATATAGTGAAACAAACGTGTGTGCGCGCACGTATGCACATGCGCCTGCGCTTTTGCCATGCTAATCTCACTGCATTAAGCTGCATCATTTTAAACTTCCCTGCATTTTTTTAATTTTCAAAACTGTACTGTAAGCCACCAACATTTGTTGTCAGTATGTGTTGCTGGGGTAAGACAGGATGTGGTTATATCACATGGTCATCCACAGGAAAGCTTAGTGACTTAACATCTTTTTGAGTGCCTGTAAAACCATGTTTCTATAGCAGCTGCTGGGTAAACAAAAGAAAAAACCTTATTCAATTGCACAATATCTGCAGCCTGCTGGCTCAGCGCTGGTCTTTCTATGGCCTGCTGACTTGTGTTGAGTGCAGCGACAAATGCTTTCATTGCCCTTTTCGCTGGTTGGCATGCTTCTGCTACTTTTGATAGGCATCTTAAAAAGAATCCATTAGTATTGAAAGCATTATGCAACATTGAATAGAGTGAAACAGCTCTGTGGTACCCAATTAAAGCAATAACCCAAGTGAGGCTGTGTATTACTGTGATTTTACCACCTGAAATGGATTGTAAGCACAACATGAAGTGCAGTATAATATGGTGTCAACAGCAATATAATAAACTAGATAGGTAAAGTTTGTCAAGAATAACTTGTCGAGAAGTTTAAACTAGTTTTAACTTAAAAAGTTTTAAGTTTGATGGCTATACAGACATTACATTAGACATTACTTGGTAGATATTCAGACAGACTCTCACAGTTTGTCAGATGGAGAGAGAGAGAGAGAAAGAACGAGAAAGAGAAAGGGGTCGCACACCGGATGCGTTTGGTGGAGGAAATGGCACGTTCTAAAATACGAAACTGTTTTCAGTGAAGGTACGCACACCACCGCCACTGCTCAGCGTCTGTCAACGGTGCCCAGCTACAACTCTTGAGGCTGCTCAAATTTCTGCCATGCCACAGAGTGCAACTCGCTTATTTTCCATTAAATTCAACCCAAATCATTATCAAAGAACATATATTGTTTACTCTAGCGTTGTTCATTCTTGAAGGGAAAACCTTGGTAACTTTTGTGTGTACTGTCTGCCACTGAACCCAATCAATGTGCCCTGAGTTTGATATCTGTACTGTGTCCTAGCCGAGAGAGCAACTTAAAGCAGATCAAAGGCCTTTTGTGGATTTGTTTACGTTTAAATTTTTTCAAGTTGGAATTTGAATTAACGAGCATTCTGTTGGCCCATTTGAACATTCCGACAATATAATTCCATTGGATTTTTCAGATATGAATTGTCTATTGTGTAAAAAATGTTTGTCCAATCAGTTAGAAATAACATAGCACACTATTCCAGAACAGTCTGAAGGTATGTGCCAAGTTTGGCAGATGTAGCTTGAAACCTTTCTGAAGAGATAGTGTTAGAAATTTTGGTCTCTATTTAGGGATTTTGAAAGAAACAAAACCCCTAAATAAAGTTTGTAGAATAACAGTATGTTGTTTTTTTAATCCAAAATAAAGATGTCATAGACATCTAAAGACACCAATATTCAATAAATAAATACAGTTTTAATAATCTTAATAACCATAAACATTCCATATAGTCAATTTGCCTCTTTTGGCTTTTTACAGTTTCCAAGCATTGCAGCAACTTTGTGCATTAACCACAAGTGTGCGTTTATTTGGCTTATCCAATCTGTCGGAAGTCTGAACGATCTATTTTATAAATCAACGTTTCATTTTCATTTATAAGGGGTTGAATGAGAAGTTCAAGGTGCAGCTGCATATGATACTATTTGGTTACTTAAAGTGACTCATATAGATTTTTTGTTGTGGCAACCTGATTGATGTGTCATGCCACATAAATGTGACTCAGAAATGGCTAAAAATAGGTTCATTTGTTTTGATGTTATCTAGATATCTGCACCATGGAAACTATGTTCTTATAGAACCTATCTTGTAAAAAAGCTGAATTTCATAGAAAGAACCCACAGTTCATTCAATCTTTTTCCATTTCCTTTCCATTGCTTGTGCAGGGCATGTATGGAATGTGTGCTGGAGTGGAGAAATAGTTTAGTAACACCCCATTAGTGCAAATAGAGGGAATCCCAGGGATGAGGTCATACACCTTGTGTATGGTCAGATAACAGCCCCCCTTAGTACCAAAAGGCTTCCCTAGGGTGTTGGCCAGCACTATCTCTAAGCACCATTTTGTCAAAGTCTGCTTTCCATTTTGCATCATGGTGTGTCATGATGTTGCAAACTTACGATTCCACTTTGACAGCCATATCTGCACTTACATTATGCTGCAAATGTAATACATCAATATAAGATGTTTATTTTACATTTCCCCCTTTTTTTAATCCAACTAACACGTTTATTTGTGATATCTCCACAGGAGGGTACCTCTAAATCCGCAATTGTTGAAATTAACCATAAAGGAGCTCAGAGAAGACACCAGCAGCAGAGAGACATGGTATGTACAGGAATAATAGTCAGTAAACTTCATAATAGGTTAACATAACATTTATTAAGCAACAGCTCCCTCTTGTGGTAAAAAATTATATATGAACTGTAACTTTATTTATGGTGTGTCTTACATCTTCACCCTGCTGTTTAGGGTGTCGTGCAAGGAACTATTCCATACCTTGGCACATTCCTCACTGACCTAGTTATGTTGGATACTGCTATGAAAGATCATCTTGAGGTGAGTTGTACTGAGATCAGAAGCAGAAATGGACCTGAGCAATATTCTTTCTATAAGAATATACATTTTTGAGTTTTAATTTAGTCATGTTTTTTATTGATCAGGTTGGGCTTATCAACTTTGAGAAGAGAAGGAAGGTGAGTCCTTGTGCACAGAAATTATAACATTCTAAAGGCTGGACAATATGTAGAGAAAATAATTTAGGAAAAGTGTTGCACAATAACAAATAACAAAACAATGCCTACATATGTTATTTAAAAGAAAATGTTATACATTTAAATATTGAAATATTTTGAAATAGTTTTTTCTGTTGTTTTAGGAGTTTGAAGTGATTGCTCAGATCAAGTTACTGCAGCTGACCTGCAATTATTACAACTTCACCAGAAATCAGTGCTTCACTGATTGGTTCAAGAGAGTGGAGAAACTTACAGACACTGAGAGGTGAGAGAGAGAGAGAGAGAGAGAGGAAGAAAGAAATAAGAAAATAGAAAGAAATGCAATATCAATGATTTGTTTGCCTTTTCAGCTACTCTCTCTCCTGTGACATCGAGCCTCCATCTGAGTCAGTGGGCAAGAAGAACATCAAACGCATGAGCGAGGAGTTGGGTTACAACAGCATAGGGACTTTTCACTCAAAATCCTTTGAGCAGGCACGGTTAAGCCAGTTCAAAGACAGCTTCAAAGATGGAGCGGATTCTGTCAGCATTACCTCAGCTGGATCCAGCTGCTCAGATGCAGAGGAGATGAGCCTCAGTCTACTGAACTCCCCAGAATCAGGGAATCAGAGAGTAAGACCATTGTTGATTTGTTAGATCTCAGTGTATGCAGATTTAGTTCAGGCCGTGGCAGATAGATTTCTGTTTTCTGAGAGTTAAAGGAATAGTTCCCTCCAAAGAAAAAATACTATTATAATTTATTTATTCACCCTCCGAAAAAACTTGTTTCTAATGCGCAACACGTGTTGATTCAAACCTATTGCGTGCCTTCGGAAATATGATGCACAAGCCGCATGGACTACTTTGGTAATTTTGGTGCTTTTTTAAGCTTTGAAGTGAGTCACTCTCAACTGCCATTGTATTCAATAGACAGATTAGGATTTTTCTTTTTGTGTTCCACATAAGAAAGAAAGTCATACAAGTTTGGAATGACTTGAAGAGTCATTTATGGCAGAATTCTTATTTCTGAGGGAACTATTCCTTTAAAGGAATATTCCAAGTTATGCCCAGTCGACAGCATTTGTGGCATCATTTTAATTACCACAAAAAACTATTTTGACTTGCCCCTCCTCTTCTTTATAAAAAGCAAAAATCAAGGTTTCAGTGAGGCACCTCAATGGAAGTAATTTGGGGCCAATATTTTAATGTTAAAATACTCACTGTTTCAAAAGTATAGCCACAAGACATGAACAATATACATGTAAACATGATTTTAGTGTGATGATATCACTTACTGACCTTTTCTGTGTAAAGTTATAACCAATTTTAAACTTTCGACAATGTACTGTCAACAAATCCTAAAACCCTAAAATTACAATTTATACAACTTTAAAGAGTTAATAATACATGAGTTTTAACAGAAAAATGAATGTAAGTGCTTTATAAAATTATAAGCTTCACATTTCTGCTTTTAAACCCTCCAAAAATTGTCACCATTCACTTCCATTGTAAGTGTCTCACTGTAACCTTGATTTGTTCTTTTTTTTTAAGAAAACGAGGGGCGAGTCTAAACACATTTTTGTGGTAATCAACATTATGCCATAAATGCTGTCGATTGAGCTTAAAGGGTTAATTAACCAAAAAAAATTAAATTCTCTCATTAATTACTGACCCTAATGCCATCCAAGATGTATGTGACTTCTTGGATGAATCGCTGAACACAATCGAACATTTTTAGAAGAATATTTCAGCTTTGTAGATCTTCACAATGTAAGTGAATGGGTGCCAATATATTGAAGCTCCAAAATCCACATAAGTGCAACATAAAAGCACTGAACTCTGGTGGTTATATCCATGTCTTCAGAAGCGATATGATAGGTATGGATGAGAAACCGCTTTTTTTTCTATAAATTCTCCTCCGTGCCCAGTCAATTCCCACTTCACTTTCACATTCTTCTTCTGTTTTTAGTGATTCACATTCTTTTTGCATATTGCAATGGACAGGGAGGAGAATTTATTACAGAAAATGTTTCTCTGTTTCTCAACCACACTTATCAAATCATGTTTAAAGACATGGATTTAACCACTGGATTCATATGGATTACTTTTATGCTGCCTTTATGTCCTTTTTGGAGATTCAAAATGTTGGCACCCATTCACTTACATTGTGAGGACCTACAGAGCTGAATATTCTGCGGAAGAAAGAAAGTCAAACACATCTGGGATGCCTGGATGGTGAGTCAACCACTTTTGGATGAACTACCCCTTTAACTTGTACTGAACCTGGAATATTCCATAAAGGTTTTTTCACACCAAGAATGAAATGAAAAGGTCAAACGAATCTCAGATGAAAGGTCTGTTTGCATTAACGGCAAAACAAAAAAGCACTCTGATAATTCACATGCTTTAATGTAAGAAACGACTCATTTGATTATACAGATTTCACTTGCTTAAAACAAAATACATCACATCTGATGATACAAGGTCCATAGGAATGCATTGCTTCGATTCAAAGTAATGTTCACAGTTAACATTTCCTTTAGAAATTTGCAGTTGTGTTTGGCCTGCTATCAGCAGACTTATACCCCACCCTAAACGCCTAAACATTTTGCATTTGTTTGTTGTCTCAAAAATATACACAGTGTCTAAATAGACTGTATTAACCTGTACTAAAACATTTTACAGACATTCACACCAACTTTGAAGCATTTTGTATCAACCTCAGATGCAGGGGAGCTTACGTCTGATTCCTCCTCCAAGGTATTTGCACTTTCAGAGCATATTTTGTCATTTGGACTGTATTATTATTCTTGATTCCAATGAGCTTTAAACTCAAATCATTTTGTTTTATTTTCCAGCTCTGGGAGTCATCCAGCCCTTCATCTTTGGAGGCCTCTAGAACAGGATTGGGACTTGAATCTGGCTCCAGCAGCTCTGCCTCCTCTTCTTCCTCCTCGTCTTTAGTCTCCACCTCCACTGGGCAGGCCTTCCACTTTCACAAGCGCTCTGTCTCTGGTGTCTCTGACTACTCCTCTCTTTCCCTGCCCCTGTACAACCAGCAGGTGAACGACTGCTGCATCATCAGAGTCAGCCTTGATGTGGACAACGGCAACATGTACAAAAGCATCCTGGTGAGTGACAGACAAATGGACAGGCATATGTGGTGTGACAGGCTTGCAGTAAGTTGAGAAATGTACTTTGTATATTTAATCTTGATATACAAATCACCATGAATTTCAGGTGACTAGCCAGGACAAAACACCTGGTGTCATTAGGAAAGCCATGGCCAAGCACAACCTGGACAATGAGAAGTCAGAAGACTATGAACTATTCCAGAGAGTCTCAAAACATAAAGGTAAGGAGCCTCAATATGTAAAGGAATATTCCAGATTTAATTAAAGTTCAGCTCAGTCTACACATTTTCTGGTATAGTGTTGAATACCACAAAAAAATTGGACTTGTCCAGCCTTTTCTTCAAAAAAGGCACAAATTTAGGTTACGTCAGGCAATTACAATGAAAGTGAATGGGGCCAATTTTTGGAGGGCAGAAATGTGAAGCTTATAATTTTATAAAAGCATTTACATCAATTCTTAGGTTAAAACTTGCATATTTTTTGAGCTGTAAAGTTAAATCTATGTTCTTCTGGTTGTTTTAGAGTTTTAGGGTTTACAGTATTGTGTTGTCATAGCAACAAAATTTTAAAATCAGATGTAACTTGACACAGAAATGTGTGATTTTATCACAATTACATTGTTAACATGCATATTTTTTACGTCTTGTGGCTATACTTTTGAAACAGTGAGTATTTTAATGTTTACAGATTTGCCCCATTCACTTCCATTTTTATTTAAATTTTTTAAGAATTTGTAATTTTTTTTGGTAATCAACATTATGCCACAAATACTGCCAACTGAGCTTAATTTATATTGAACTCAGAATATTCATTTAAAGTCCTTGTAAAATGGTTTGCTGAGCAGCTTTCTGCAAATACTGTGTAGATGTATTTCCTGTTGAGGTGGGACATACTGTAGGGCTCATCTGTTATTTATTAGCCAATAGCATTTAGCCTTTATTGATGAGTCATCAATATTTTTGGTCCATTTTCCAGGAAGAGTCTGTCCATTTTAAATGAGTGTATATATGCTAAAATGTAAGTCAACTTTTAGTTGTACACTAGCATAGATGGCCTCAAGCTAACAGACATGGACTAAAAGCCACAACAATTTAATTTTGATTTCATTTGATGAAGTCAAATCAATTGACAAATGAAGGATATTGACATTTAAAATCTGGATTTTTGTTCCATTTCACCCCACAGAACTCAGAATCCCAGATAATGGAAATGTTTTCTACGCCATGAACTCATCTGCCAAATACGACTTCTTGCTGAGGCAGTGCGGTGCTCCCAAAACCTGCCACTCCAAGACCTCTCCTAGCCTAACTTTACCCCGCGTGAAGCAGAAAGGGTTCAAAATACCCAAAGGCTTCTTTTGAACGCTCTTTATCAAGTTGAACTTGCCTGGAGCTCTTTGCATTTGGGAGATTATCAAGAGTCACTTTATTAGTCCCTCTGCAGTATTATCTGGGTCTTTTAGCCAATGGATTATTGATTGTTGCATTGAAATAGCTGCTTGTTTCCTACAGAAAGCTATGCTTGTGTTTTCAGTCCCTATGGACTATGCGACAGACACAAGACCACTGTGGTTCTTACAAGGTTTGCCTTAAGACTGCACATAAGAGCCACACTGTGTGTGATAAATATTTTCCTTACCAAATGCAGTTATTCATGCATGAGCACACTAAATGAAAACATTTGAAGCACTTTAGAATGGTCCTTTACTTAAAGCAAGAGATTTGTGGGAAGCAGTTTGGACAAATGAGGCATCATTTCCTCATCAGTTTTGCTCTTTTTTTTATTCCAAACAGGGACTTTCATTTGATTCATCTTGAAACAGGCTCTCTGTTTTGACTCAAAATCTTATCAGTCTCTCAGATTCTAGGGCAGCTTTTGCTATAGCAACAATATTACATGTACAGTGCGAATTGTGTAAAGTGTATAGTCTTTCGTTTGTTTTTTGGTCTTTTATATGGCTGTTTTGACTGTTGTCAGTGCTGATGCCAATTTAGCTTTTCAATGCTGCCTGTTTCCTGGAGACGACACTGATTACTGCCTGAAACTAACCTCTCAGGCTACAATCAGTTCACTCAAGACTGTAGGTATTACTTTTGACTGCTAAGTGACTTCTGGTTTCCTTCATTGAGTCACAAACTCACATTTGAGCATGAGATGACAGGTCTGAAGCCTAGGATTTAGAAGATTATATATGGTTATTACATAGCCATAAATAACAACACTACTAACGCTTATTAATTAATGCAAACGCAGTGATGGAGGCAGTCTTGACCACCAAGTCGATGCCAAAGCCTTTATTATCTCTTTTTGCAGTTGGTTTCTCTGCGTTTCATGATGTGCTTGGCCTCCGTTATAGAATGCTGTAAATCTACAGGCTTTCTATTTTTTGTACCAAACACTGTGAAATTGGCTTCACCCTGCTAAGCCTTTTGCATTGTGAACTAAACCCACAAGTGCTTTCTGACCAAATGGTCTTAGTATGATGTGCTGAAATATTGAGGGGATGTTGTTCCCACCAGTAGAGATTTTCAGCTGTGTTTACTCAGACGTGTATGTTGGTTTGCACGTGTGTGTTTGTATGTCTGTGTGTGTTTGTGCTTTAATTTGAAATATGATAGGATTTATATCTTAAAAGTTGTAAGAAATACACCACATATGTGTTGGTGCTTTTCTGCTACTATGCCAACTATATAACTGAACTGGAACAAAAAATACATTTTGCTTAGTTTACGATGTAAAAACAAAATGAACTGCATGGAGAAAATATGTCACTAGTGATTCACTGTTAAATGACTCCTAAAGAATATCACTTTGGCAGTCATGCTTTCTGGAAACTACAAAAATGAAGTGAAATGTTACTGCCTGCAGCCTGTATTCGATGTATGCCATACACAGACTTCAATTCATATTTTGTTTTGTCTCCTTTTTTTATGGCTGAATCTAACTCTGAATGTTAATGTCTATGTTTGAATGTTAAGGTCCAATTTGTGGTATTGCCCCATGTTTATTTATTTATATGTTTATAATTGTTTTATTTATAATTGTTTTACTGTTGTAAAAATACATTAAAATGCACCTTTGTATGTACAAAAAAGCACTACATTTTAAAAAACTTACAAATAAATGTGGGGATGCACAGTATTTGATGTTTCTTTGTTTTTGATTTAATCTAAACAAGCCACATTGTACGTATTTCAGAGACTTAAAGAAGATGTGTAACTATTCGCTACTGACAATCAACCATGATTCATTGAATTAATTAATTGTTACTGAAACTAAGGAAGTAGTATTTGCTGGTCATGTGAGCCTGATATGGCAGCTCCCATGAGGGGACCCTCTACATGTAGATTTACACAGCTTTTTTAATGTTACCGATATGACTTGAGTCTTCATGTGAGTGTTCATGATTTATACATATATTGCACAATTTGTATTTATTTCTTAAGGTGTACAACTCTTATAAAGAGGGTAAAAAAAAGAGTACACCTTTATCGTTATTTTGTTGTAATGAATCTTTAGACTAAAATTTAAAATAGGTGACAACCTTTGTTTTCCGGTAATGATAGATGTCAGAAACAAAATTAAATAAAACTTGACCCAGAGTTCGGCACTTTCCCTGGTTTTTAATAAAGCACGATAGCGCTAATTCTACTGGGGTCTTCTTGTTATACTTTTAAATATTTCAGATGGGAACAGCACCAAGAACCATATATACAGCTCTGGAAAAAATAAAGAGACCACTGCAAAATTATCGGTTTCTCTGGATTTATTATTTATAGGTATGTGTTTGAATAGAATGAACATTTTATTTTTGTCTTATAAAGTACTGACAACATTTCTCCCAAATTCCAAATACAAATATTGTAATTTATAGCATTTATTTGCAGAAACTGACAACTGGTCAAAATAACAAGAAAGATGTAGTGTTTTCAGACCTCGAATAATGCAAAGAAAACAACTTCATGTTCATTTTAACTTAGGAAGAGTTTAGAAATCAATATTTGGTGGAATTACCCTGACTTTCAATCACAGCTTTCATGCTCTCCACCAGTCTTTCACATTGCTGTTGGGTGACTTTATGCCACACCTGGCACAAAACTTCAAGCAGCTCGGCTTTGTTTGATGGCTTGTGGCCATCCATCTCCCTCTTGATCACATTCCAGATGTTTCAATGGGGTTCAGATCTGGAGCTTGGGCTGGCCATCACAGGGCCTTGATCTGGTGCTCCTCCATCCACACCTTGATTGAACTGGCTGTGTGGCATGGAGCATTGTCCTTTTCTTCCAGGATAAACTCGCACGTGGCTTGATTCATGCTTCCTTTGCAAAGATTAATCTGCCCTATTCTAGCCTTACTGAAGCACCTCCAGATCATAACTGATCCACCACCTGGTTGTCTAATGGTTAGATAGAGGCCCGCAGAGGCCTTCAAGCCGCAGTGTCACGCACCCACAGTGAAATTTGGTCACAGTGATGATCTTGGGGTGCTTCAGCACATTAATGGCAATAGCTTTATTTGGAATTTGGGAGAAATGTTGTCAGTACTTTATAGAATAAAACAAACATGTTTATTTTACTCAAACACATATAAATAGTAAATCCAGAGGAACTGACAATTTTGCAATGGTCTCTTAATTCTTTCCAGAGCTGTATATAGTGAGAATTCTAAAGATTGTTCAAGAAAAGAAATGCTAAATTAATTTTTATATATTTAGCCATCAAATGATTGGACAAAAGTTGTCTATACTCACCAGCTTGACGACCCCTTCTGATTGGATGGTTGTCGATTCTATAACTTCCGACACTTTGTAGAGTAGAAACTATTTATGTTTTTCTTTTTATTAGGTTAAAAGTAAATGTTAGATTGAATAAATACATTGGAAAGAAAACTGTTAAGTTATTTGTGAGTACATGATGAGAGAATTTTCACTTTTGGGTGAACTATCCCTTTGTTCTAATTGTTCATTTGAATTGTTATTATTATTAATAAACATGTAATTTTGTTATTACATGACTTTTAATGTTTTGATATTAAGTTTGCTACACAAACGCACATCTTGATAATTTGCTACCTTGATAATTTCATTTAAGTTTAAGCACTCTACCTATAGTTAAAAGTTCAAATTTTATTAAAAATTAATTGCAGAATTCATTAATGATAAGATGTTAAAAGAAGTGACAAATTATGTTACACATCATATATTTTGCTGTATGGAATATACTGTATAGTAAATAATATGTTCATACAATGGAAGCTGCGATATTACATTGCCCCAATTATCATATGAATCGACAAAGCTGTAAACAACTTATTTAAATGCATGTGATAATTTCTTGTCTAATGTTAACCATTTTTAATTCGCACTGATCTTCGAACTTAGTGGCTGTTTGTTTTTCAATAACTTGGACACGATGTCCCTCTGTTTGTGGTTACTAAGACTATTTTAACGACTTCTCAACTGCCCAATAGCAGACAGCTTGTAAGCACTAGCAGATCTTAGTAGCCAATCCAAACGCAGGAGGCGGGACTTGCCATAATACTGGTGGGAGAAAAAATATTACGCAACCACATAGAGGACGTCATTTTCCTGCTCCACATGTAAACAGGCTGAGTGCACATGCGCATGTCTACCGGAACTGAGTCGAGCTAACATTCAACATGGCGTTAAGCAAAACATACGGACAGAAACCCATTAAATTCCAGCTGGAGGAGGATGGAGACTTTTACATGATTGGATCAGAGGCAAGTAATTAAACGCAATATAATTTCTGTGAAGATTTGATTTGTATTTATGAACCGTATACAGAATTGTATTAGTCGCTGATAATTCAGCTAGCTAGCTAGCTAAGCTTGTTTTCGTTTGGAACAAGAACGATGACTGGAGTTGGTGTCTTTTCTTGATCTCAGTCCGCTTTGGCTATTTTAGACGACACATCTAGAGCTGTGTTGTCATACGTTGTGTAGTTTTAATAGACGCAACACAATACTTGTTTATCATGGATATTCAGGATAGCAACCCAGTGCACCCACCCATCATGCTGAGTGCATGATTAAATATCTATCCTTAAAATATCTCCTATGTTTGTGTTTAGGTGGGAAATTACTTGCGTATGTTCAGAGGGTCTTTATATAAGCGCTACCCATCACTCTCGAGAAGACTAGCGACAGTAGAAGAGAGAAAGAAGATAGTTGCGTCCTCTCATGGTGAGTGTTGCACAAAAAACTGTGTCAAGAGTTAATATTTAGCTGTCTTAGAATGGCACTTTTTATCTTACAGTATAAGCAATGTTTTGTGTTAGATCACGGTTACACCACTTTAGCCACCAGTGTGACGCTGCTGAAGGCCTCAGAAGTCGAGGAGATATTTGAGGGACATGATGAGAAGTACAAGGCTGTGTCGATCAGCACTGAGCCTCCAGCCTATCTCAGGTAAACCAGTTTGAATATGCTCAAAAATATCATGCTCAGTGGGTCATTATATAAAATTGCTACAGTAAAATGTATTACAAATATATATTTGGATCATCACATTGCCTGTAATACCCAAATATCAAACTATTTAAGCACATCTGACTTTTTTTCTAATGTTGTTTTCTGCACAGGGAGCAGAAAGCCAAGAGAAACAGCCAGTGGGTTCCCACTCTTCCCAACAGTTCCCATCACCTGGATGCTGTTCCTTGCTCCACCACAATCAACCGCAACCGTATGGGCCGTGACAAAAAGAGGACCTTCCCCCTCTGGTGATTTTAGCTTTCCATTGATATGGTATTAAGTTCAGCATCACAGTCCTCTTTTATGGATTTTACATTATAGATGTGTGTAAGCCTCTTATGACTCATCATTTTTGTTAGCTTAACTCGCTCTTAAAGGATTAGTTCACCCAAAATTAAATTTGTTTACTCACCCTCATGCCATCCTATATGTGCATGACTTCCTTTCTTTTGAGGAACACAAATTAAGATTTTTAGAAGATTATTTGAGCTCATACACATTTGGTGAGTAAATGATGAGAACATTTTCATTTTTGGGTGAACTATTCCTCTAGATAATTTAGAAATGTAGCTGGTTTCATTTTCTTGTATTGTAATCTGCTCGGCTCTGTTATGTACAGCTTTGATGATCACGACCCAGCTGTCATCCATGAGAATGCCACCCAGCCTGAAATTTTGGTGCCCATCAGACTGGACATGGAGATTGATGGGCAGAAACTACGGGATGCTTTCACATGGAACATGAATGGTAGACTGTCCGTTACACACTTCCACTGAAGTTATCTTTTTTTATGCTTACAATCTCACAGTAAAACATGCATCCCACTGCATGGTTTGAACTCTGCTTTTTTTCCCTCTTGGCCCAAAAGAAAAGCTTATGACTCCAGAGATGTTTGCTGAAATCTTGTGCGATGACCTGGACCTGAGCCCACTGACCTTTGTTCCTGCCATTGCATCAGCAATCAGACAGCAGATAGAGTCCTACCCCACAGACAGCATACTGGATGAGCAGATGGACCAAAGAGTCATTATCAAGGTACTACATACGAGTCATTTTGCATATCAAAACAGTACAGTCTGCTTGATTCAAGAAATTACAGCTCCATGATCCATTAGTCCTTCCCAATAATCTGTTATTTGGACAAGAGGTAGACATATATTACGGATTTACTGTTGAATCGGTGCCGATATTTGCAGATAGTTTTATTTTATATTATTGTACATGTTTCACTGTTGCAGGCACTGGAGGATTCTACAGTTAGAACAGCTTTGTTCTACAGTATAACAGCGGTCTCTAGAGGTGAAATAAAAACAATCACGTGGGAATTTGCTAAATCTAAATCTTTCATCAATGACAATTTTCATCCATATTTTTATCCATACTTCAATGCACACTTTATTTTGATTAGATATTCAAGTGTTCTAAATTGAAGCAAAGGTATGAAAAAAAAGTGACTATATGAAGATGTGCCCCGTCAGCACACATCACATATATACAAAATGTACCTCCAACTTCATGTCTTGTGAGTAGTAATTAAATAGTCTAAAAAAAAACCAAGACAATTAATTGGTGATCTGCCTTTTCCGCCACTTTGGTTACCTGGTGCATTGTATGAAATTAAGATTGAAAATAAGATCCAAACCTATAATATAATTCTGTGCTGCAATGATAAATGTGAAAGTTATTATTAATAAAATATAAAGTGAGAGTTCACTTATGAACGTTTTATTTAGCAGTTTTATAATTTAATATTTTTTTCTTTTAGTAAATATATTATCAGCATAAAATGGAGTGAAAAGTTGAAAAGTAAATGGAAAATGTAACATTAATTTCTTAGGATGTGGCATTTCCTTTTACCTTAATAACAGTTTGCATTCATGTTATATCAGCCTACTGAAAATGGTACGCATATTGAACGTTTTGTTGTGTGCTTCAGTGGAAGCAAGGCAATTACTTTTACATTGTGACGTTTCTTTGTTGTAATGTTAGAATAATTCAGAAATTTTGTCCAGGTTTAAATATGGTTTTTATTGTTTAAATCTTAAAATTGAATTGCGAACCCCAATGGCCTTTTGATCTTCACTGTAGACATGTAAAGGCAGGATGTGGGATTGCAGGAAAACTGACAATCTTCTAAGTGTTTTTATTGCTCTCTTCTTTTAACCCTGTAGTTAAACATACACGTTGGGAACATATCTCTGGTGGATCAGTTTGAATGGGATATGTCCGAGAAGGAGAACTCTCCTGAGAATTTTGCACTTAAGCTGTGCTCTGAGCTGGGCCTGGGGGGAGAGTTTGTCACCACTATCGCATATAGCATTCGGGGCCAGCTTAGCTGGCATCAGAGGACATACGCTTTCAGGTACGGACACATTTACATGAGTAAAATCATTGATCAAAAATGCTATTTCATAGTCCTGGTTGAGCATGAAGTGAAATGTGGCTGGCACAGATGTTTTGAAATACAATACTTATGACTTTAAATATTTACAGAATGTAAGCCTCTCCCAAACGATCTAGGAAAGAACCCCCATATAGTAACAAACTACTTTGTGAGTTAGACCTATTGAAGCATATTTGTTTTATTTGTATCATAAAGACAATAGTTCAGTATTTTCAAAACAATGTCAACTTTCTCTAAGTTGGACATCATCTCAGACTTCTGAGACATTACAAAATTCATCAGAATGGTCGTGTTTTTCTCTGCTGCCTTATGAGCATTCTTATCAATAATGCCTGATGTTCTGTGATCTGTCATGTTTGGCATCCCAGACCTTTTTTTTAGTAAAGCCGCATTGTAACCGATATGCTAATATTTTGTCTCGTTATAGTGAGAACCCTCTCCCCACAGTGGAGATTGCCATCAGAAACACAGGTGATGCTGACCAGTGGTGTCCACTGCTGGAGACGCTGACAGATGCTGAGATGGAGAAGAAGATCAGGGACCAGGACAGAAACACAAGGTAAGGGAATTAATTGCCTTTTCATAAAATACAAAACGAGTTTGTAACATTACAATCAACAAAGATGTAAATTCTGTCGTCATTTACTCGCCCTCATTTTGTTCCAAACACATATGACTGCCTTTCTTCAGTGGAACACAAAAGATGTTAGGTAGAATGTTTGCCTCAATCTCCATTCACTGTCATTGCTTGGAAAAAAAGATGCAATGAAAGTATGTAATGAAATGGTGACTCAGGCTAACATACTGCCTCCATCTCATTTTATGTGCCACAAATGAAAGTAGTATGAGTTTGGAACAACATTAGGGTGAGTAAATAATGACATTTTTCATTTTTGGAAGATTTTTTTATTTTTTCTTTTAATGCACTACACTGCAATTTTCAAAGTCCCTCTATTAAAGATAAAACTTGATGTGGATCTGTTTCAGGCGGATGAGGCGACTTGCAAACACAGCCCCAGCATGGTAAAGATAATTGCACATTTCCACAACTATGTAAACCTAAAGAGGCAGAGGAAACATCAATAGAGCTACAACCCAGCATTACTGACATTTAGACATTCCACTGGCCAGACTTCCAGTCAAGATCCAGTCCCTCCAGATCAGAGTTTAGAGTTGAGCAACTTAATATCTACTGTAAACTGAGTACCATCTGCTCCAGTCTGGCCTTGTCAAAAGTCCTGTGTCGTGACCTTTCCCTATACCCAATATCTGTCTACTCAGAGACAGATGGTGTCTGAAAAGTTGAGAGGATTTTATGGTATCTTGTTTTGTGTTTGTGTATAGAAGCCAATTTGTAAACAATGTACTTTTAAATAAAATCGTTAAGAACAATTATTTCCTGTTTGTGTTATGTGTTTTGAACTAACAACCTTTGTCTCAATGGCTCAAACCATTACCCTGATTCTTTGTATTTACTAGGAAGCAATATGTGTCCGGGGACATAAGGCAAACGAGGCATCATTTGAAAGCTTGGAATATTAACTTTCATAAAATGCTATCACATTTGCATTCTGTTACATAAAATCACAAAATAAGGCCTGAAATTTTGTTCACAATTAGCACCTCCTAGAGGTAATGGGGTAGAAATATAAAAATGAATATTAAAGCCCTTCTCATAGCACTTCAATAGACATGTCATATATCAAACGAAAGTTCTAATTCTCAGGAATGTGACTATATTGTATATAGCCCTAATACCACAGTTCGAAAGATATTCAAAAGAATCACGAAGTGAAATATGATTTCTGTAAGACATCAAATACAAATGTCTCTATTATGCGCTGATCATTGCTGCTGTAAGTCCCAAGAAGAAAATCTTTGTCTGCTTAGTCATACAGTTTAAAAAAAATAAAAATCTCATCTGTGAGCCTGTTTGCCTGAATAATCCAATGTTATATCTTAGAAGTCCAGAACAAATATGCCATCCAGCAAGAAAAGCGACTAGTTTAAGGTTCTAGTCCACTCGGAGGCCAAGATTTTAAATGAAAAAAAAAGCTGCGCATGAACTAAAAATTAGTCTGACTGTCTATGGATGAGCACATCTTTGAGGGCTAAAATGCATTAAAGTGCAACCTACATCTGTATATTGTGATGGAATGTGGAGTAGGAAAAATTATTTTCCTAGTACTTGCTGCCATCTAGTGGAAGGAAATAAGACTTTTCAAAGGGAGATAACAGAGTGAACAGACCCAGAATTACAAATATATTCTGCATACATATAATATACTGTCCATACAGCATATATATGTTCATCATAAGGATGTAAACTAAATATTATTTATACATTTGGGACTTTTATTTGGGGTATTTTCAAAAAAATATTTTACAATTTGTTTAGCAATTAGTCCATAATATGTGTGAATGATGAGCTTTTCAATTTAAGTGTGAAAAATTGCAGACGACAGCCCCAAAAATGCTCCAGAGATTTACTGAAATATAGAGCAAACCACCAGAATGTAAAGATAATAGAACATAAGCCTTTATTCATTAGCCTTCAAGTGTTTGTATTTATATTCAGATACAGCTATAGTTTCTCAAGAAGCTTCTTGCAAATGTATTGTGTTGTTTAGGCAAATTGTACGTAGTCTTTCTGGACAACAAACTCTTCAACAATTCATCTTATCCATTTCAACACACAAAGCTTTTTGTATTTTGCCATGGTGCTGTGTTAACAAAGGCTACGGGCCTGAAAATGCACAGTCTGCAGTTCAATTTGGCATTTCAGATAGTCGGCACATTCGTGAAAGCGTCCCGCGTCACCGCTCACTGTGTTTGATACTATTCCTGAACAGCGCTATGCCACAGTATTGTACCCAAGAAAATAACCTCTTGTGGACTACACAATCCCCAACTATTTTAGCCTCCAAAAATGATGGATTATAGTCTGATTTCTCTTTCAACTCCATTGCTAACATTATACAGCCAGCATTGCTTTTTAATTCATTAAAACAAAGTTGTTGAGAAAACAACAATTGTTTAAAACTATGTGGTGTAAACTAAAACAGAATGGCATTGTTCTTCCAAAACAAAAGAATACTTGTTTGTGATGTGCATGGCATTGAATGCAAAATGCCATTACACAAAGGCACAAAGGTGGCCAAATGTAAAATCCTCGTGGCCTTACTCTCAGTTACAAAGCTGGATTTCCAGGATGCACAGTGCAACAGATGGCCATAGGCTAAAGCGCCTTCTCTTTTATAAGGAGTGTTTTAAACTATTACACAGTCTGATTAAAATAATATTTAGACATAATCTCCCCCAACTAAAAGGAGGAATTTAAAAGCAAGGCAAGACTGAATCAGACTGCTGTCTGTAAATCTGGTACTGAATCCATCTAGTTATCTTCTCCTTGAGGATCTTCCTCATTTGGACCTTGACCTTCATCTCGACCAGTATCATCTTCCCCATTTCCATTTTGCGCATTCAAGGTGAGCCCATTCTGATCTTCTGGAAGGGGGGCATAATCTGGATCATCTTGAGGTGCGTCAAATAGAGCACGACTGCAGAATATGAATGCACACTTCTGTTTTATTTATATCTTATGATAAAGAGACAAGAAATAATTAAAATATTCTTGTTCCCACTTACAAAATTCCAGGAGTGGCTAGAAGCTTTCTTCCTCCTGGTTGGTTAGGAAATACATCCTCCAAGAAGTAGTAGATGTGTCCTACACCGATACCTATACAAATTATATATAAACAGTATGTGCATGAGGACGCAGGGTCACACAAGTTTAAAAATGCCCTCCTATTTCCAGGTTTTCCATTACCATGGGAAACTAGATCACCCTAGATTAGTTTAGGAAAGCGGCATGCAAATGTGGCTCTGTTTTTCAACTAAATTTGCAGAATCTCCATGCAGCCTGGGTACTTCAGGTACTTATTTGAAGCCATCTAAAAATGTAATGCTTATGCGGAGTCATTACCAAAAATCCTGCACAGCATATAGAATTCAAGCAGTAATGAGTCAAAATGCAAAGTCCCCTCTTAAAATGGGTGGCTCGGGAAACATGTAACATACCCAGGAGATCAATAACAATGGAATTGCCGAGTAGCAGTGAGAATCCCATGAGCACCCAGGGAAGGAATGGGGCCTGGAAATTGAGCAAACCAAAGAAGTTCATACGAACGTAAGGGTTTCTTCTACTCCACACATACACCAGCATGATAGTGAAAGCCTGTCCTAAAAAGAACAGGTTGGCAAATAGACCAAAGAGCTGTAGATATTAGAGTTAAAGAATTAAAGAGATGAAACACTGAGCAAGAAACAGCTACTGAGTCATCAACAGTGTCTTTTAATCCTACATTTCTTTCAAACAATAGGTTGAGTCTATATGGATCTAACATGTCTCTTAAATGAAAAGATTACAGTATGAGATTACATGTGCTTGATGACAATATTTGTTTATTATTGCTCCGATTATGCCCTCAGAACTTCCTCAGATCTGTTCACTGGAATTAAAGGGCACAGCCAAACCTGTTTATCGGAAGGAGGTATCCATATACTTTAGGCCATACAATGTATGTAACTATACTTTAATTTCAATTCTGTACTAGAGTACATAATTTAAGAGAGAACTTGCATGGATTTGAACTGTACTGCATGCTAGCACTTCATTCAGTTAAGAGATGCTTAACTGTTTTTAAATGTAACAAAGGCTGAAGGATACAGTCATAAGAACGCCACCAAACAGGAACATGTAGACAAAGTCTGCCGTTCGGCCGCGGAATGAGCCTTCCTCCAGCATTCGGCAGTAACGATATCTGCTAAGTCAAGGACGTCAACACAGATGACCTACAGCACACAGCTGCATAGGAGCCAAATGGCAGTTATGCAAAGCAAACAGACAGTGAAACTGTGTGAATGTGTTTGTGAAATTTTCAGTGCTTTCCAAATGGGTTTCACTCTCACACAGGGAGCCAATGGAGAGACATTTCAAATGGATTGAAAGGGATACAGAAAAATCATGTTGAACAAGAAGCTGAATCCAAGAGGTCCAAAAAACAAGAAGTTTGTGATCAGTCGCCATACCTCCATAAAAGAAGAAACAGACATGCATATTAAAAACAATAACACATACTGTTCTTATACTTAAAAGCAGTTGTGTTTCATAAACAATGATATTTATGAACTAACCTGGTATCTCCTTAATATCAGGTCAGGGTTAAAATAGAGTTGAAAAGGTGTAATGAACTCCAGTTGCTGTAGATCACAAAAAAAAGCAAAAAGCAAATATTTGCATACAAATATTTAGAAGAATTTCTCCGCTCTTTTGATCCATACAAAGCAAATGATTGGGTGCCAAAATGTTGAAGCCCCCCCAAAATCACAAGTCAGCATAAAAGTAATCAATATGACCCCAGTAGTTGATTAAATGTATCCAGATGTTGACACTTCAAAAATCACATAAGGCTATCATAAAAGTAATCCACATGACTCCAGTGTTTAAATCATATCTTCTAAATTGATTTGATAGGTGTGGGTGAGAAACAGATCAATATTTAAGTCCATTTAACTATAAATTCTGATCCCAGCTCAGTCAATATCCATTTTAACTTTCACTTTCTTCTTCTTGTGTTTTATCTTCATGCATATGCCTCCTACAAGGCAGGGAGAATAATTTCTAGAAAAATTGCATTACATATTGATGTTTCTCACCCACACCTATCATATCAATTCAGAAGATATGATTTAAACACTGTCATGTGGATTACTTTTATGATAGCCTTATGTGATTTTTGAAGTGTCAACATTTTGGCACCCATTCATTTGCATTGTATGGACCTCCAGAGTTGAGATATTTTTCACAAAAAAAAAAATCTTCATTTGTGTTTTGCAGAAGAAAGTCATACACATCTGGGAAGGCATGAGGGTGAGTAAATGATGAGATAATTTTCATTTGTGAGTGAACAGTTCCTTTAAGCCTTTCTGCTACCATTGAAAAAAGTGTATTTTTAATATTTCCTCTTTTCCAAGAATAGTTAACTAAATGTTCGGCAGCAGCAGCTGTCCTGACATATAGTTTACACCATCTAAAACTCTCTTAAATCTTAAAAATAAAACAAAACACACACACACACACACACACACACACATTCTAATTATTGTAAATTTTGTGTATTTTTTATCTTCTATCTGTTGTGTATATATATATATTTGGTATGTTGTTGTAATGTATAATTAGTATTATTCTAATAATACACTAAATAAGTTCCCTTAAACGTTTATATATTGTAATCTAAAATCTTGATGTTGAAAAACAAAGTTAATAGACATGGCAATGAACCTGAATCTTCAGTGAAGACTGATCATGGCATCAAACTGATGTCAATAGTTTGACATCCTATACTACTGTCATCAGTATACGATACTATATTTACACGGCAATGTAAATAGTATTGACTAAATACAGTATCACAAACTGCCTGGGTCTTCAGATGCATATTATAGATATCAGAGTACTTGCAATATACACACAACCAGTATATTAGACACTGCTTACCACAGCAGCTGTTGTCAGGACGCATGCAGTCGTGTACGCTCGAGTGACGGCTGGAATCTGCATGTACTCTTGAGTGACGCTGTGTGCCATGATGTTTCTCCTGCGCCCATATAAACGCCTCTTTACACTTTCACTTACGAGTGTTTCCGTATATACAGTTAACCCACATGACTTTTACAAACACTGACGATGACCAACGATCAGTCGGTTAAATGTAGGTGGTATGTCTCAACAGATCCATGTCCACACTTCGGCCTAAGATTACATTTGATGGTGCATATTAATATTGGCGTTTGAATTTAAGAGCGTTTAATAAGGGCGGAGAGAGGGACTTTCAATCTTGATCAGTCGCTTCAGCACCTCCACGTGGATATATGCAAAATACTCTTGTTCACCCGTGGACCAATGAGATTGCGCTGTTCTGACGTCATGCTACGTGTTATAACGTAAAGTTAATGCAGTGCGCAGAAGATTTAGGACAAATACCTGGTCTGAGAGTATTTTAATTGTACCAAAATACAGCACACATTTTATATAAAAGTATTTACACAGTAAATATGAAAAGCAGAGAAAAATGAAGTAGCATAAAAACCTTAAAAGACAAATAAACAAAACAACAACAAAAAATTTAGATAAATGTGTATAAATGAAGTGAAGAAAAGATAATCCAAGCTTGTCTATTGAAAAAGGCATACCATTTATTAAAATGTGGTGAGAGAGAGAAATTTGACTTGAGTCTGTCTCCATCACTAATCTGATGTCCAATGTTGACCATTGCTCTTACATATTTCTATAATTTTCTGTTATATTAACGTTTTATTTTTTATTGTTTAACATCATCCTTTTTATCTTTAATTAAGTAAACAGTTTGTATTTCTTATTTTTTTTTTCTTAATTTTAAATGTTTTGTATTTATGTGTTTGTTTTTTCCCAGCATATGCTGAAAATGCTTTTTGTCAATTCAAAAATATGTGTCATGCCAGTAAAACACCTTAAAACTGAAACAGAGAGAGAGAGTTAAAAGAGAATAATGTCAAATAATGTCAGTGTCCTGCACTGAGTTTGTCTGCTGGAAAACAATTTATTTATTTTAATTAAAAAAATAAAGATTTACACATTTAATTTTTATAACAACATTTCATAAAATGTAATTGAGTAATCTTTAACAAAATAAAACAATTAAATATTTTAAGTTTTATTCATTTAATTTTGTTAAATATTACAAAATTCAATTTGATGAGATTTTGTTGAAATGTGTAAATCTTTAATATAGGCACAAAAATATAGCATACATTTGCCAAACATACTGTGAGAATAAGTTGTTAAGAGTTTATGTGTTCCTAAAAGAACATTACACAACACAAAACATCCCTCCCCTATTGAATGAGAGAGATTTCTTCTAAATACGTTTTTCTTAGAGTTATTAATAAAAACAAACTGTACTGTAAATAAAGGTGAGAAAAGGGATCAGTTGCAATGTTACATTCAGCCGATTTCCCCTGAATTTTAAGTTAAGGTACTTGCAGAAAAATTTCAAATCAACAAAAGTTTCGGACATTGCAACAAATGCAAAAATCAATGATTACAAATGTTTTAGCACCTTTTTGTCACCTTAACAACTGGGTAATGATGTCTCATTACACAGTGGAATCTTGAAAATAAAAACAAAAAACACAGACTTAGCTGCTGTTGGTTCATAGAGCTCAGATGTGCACGATTTCCTGAGAAGAAAACTGATAAATCAGACATTTTTTTAGATGAAAGGAAGGAGCAAGAACTTACGATGAAAAAGTGGTCCCCTGCAGGGCGGAAAAAATACTTTCGTTGGTGTAACCTAATTGTCAGTTTGATTTAGTCAGAATAAATACCACTTTTGACTTGAATATCTGTTGAAAATCTGTTAATTGAGATGTTACCACATGAAGCACATTTTTAAGTTACACAAAACTTGACAAAACTTTTTTTTTGTTCATCATACAAGTGGTTACCATGATTCAAAACGTAGATATTAAAGGCAAAAGTGCACCCCAAAAATTTTAATGTTCTCATCATTTACTCACCCTCAAGCCATCCCAGATGTGTTTGACTTTCTTTCTTCTGCAGAACACAAATGAAGGTATTTAGAGGAATATCTCAGCTCTGTCGGTCTATACAATGCTAGAGAATGTGAAGATCCAAAAGTACAGAAAGGCCACATGAAAGTAATCCATACGACAGTGTTTTAATCCATGTCTTCAAAAGGGATTTGATAGGTGTGGGTAAGAAACAGATCAATATTTAAGTTCTTATTTTACCATCAATCTCCACTTTCACTTTCACATTCTTCTTCTTTTGTTTTTGTTGATTCGCATTCCTTGTGCATATCGCCATCTACTAGACAGGGGGGAGAATTTATAGTAAAAATTGAATTATTCTGTATATTGATCTATCTCTACCCGCACCTATCAAATCAGTTCTGAAGACATGGATGAACTACTAAAGTCACATGGATTACTTTTTTGCTGCCTTCATGTCCATATTGGAGCTTCAACTTGTTACCCATTAACTTGCATTTTTAACAGTGGCGGCTGCTGGTCTTTCAAAGAGGGGAAGCTCATTTTCGGCCTACATTATAAACTTATTTACCCTATTTTTTGCACTAAATCAATCTTAGGTGTTGATCTGCCCTGCTGTTTAATTCTAATTTTTTCCTCGTAAGGAAGACTTTCAAATGGCTTCGCCAAAATCAGGTCGACAATATTAGCACCGTCTGCCATCGTGCGCAGTTTCACCCGTACAACGCTAGCCTAGCCTACTGTATGAATGAATGAATGAACGAACGAACGAACGCTCTAAAACAAAATATATTAAACTTGGTAAAACTGAAACAAGGAATGTGGTGTATAATTGTGTGAAATGTATTATGCAAATTGACTAGCAATTTCGCCAAACAAATAAAGAAATAGGTTGCAGCAGTTTGTCTTTCGACTACACTTGAGAAATCCGCGATGGGACTGAGCGCGAAATAGCTTCAGTGACTTCTTATAGTACAGATTCGCTGTCAATCAAAAGGAGATGCAGTCTTTCGACAGATCCTCCAATCATCACGCCGAAGCCCGAGTCCGGGCCAGCCCACTCCTCATTCACCCCCAGAGACGCTGAGCGTCCGTGGGCGGACATAATCGCAGCATTTATCCAATGACCGCCTATTTTCGAGCACTGAAAAAACTGTTCAGAGCAGCCCCATTGAAGTCAATGGACGCTCGGCTTCAACAGGGAAATGCACTGACGCTACGGGAATGTATGAGAAGTAAATCGAGTCAGCCGACCTGCTATATGTAATGTAGCTGATTCTGAACGAACTCGTCTTCGAGATGAACGTGTTCTAACGTGTTTTAGTCAATAAATTTTTACACAATAGTACATATTTGACCATTATTTTTTTGACATTATAGGGGAAGCTGAGCTTCCCTTGCAGTCTTAAAGAAATCCCCACTGATTTTTAAGGACCTGCAGAGCTGAAATATTCTTCTAAAAATCTTTGTTTGTGTTCAGCTGAAGAAAAATGTCATACACATCTGGGATGGCTTGAGGCTGAATAAATGATGAGAGAATTTTCATTTTTGGGTGAACTATCCCTTAATGCATGTTTGTATGTGGCTGTCTGATCAATCCAATGATCAGTTAGGGAAATTTACACTTTGTGCTTCAGACCAGAGAGCGTGGCAGCATGGTGCAAAAGACAGAGAAGTTTCCTGAGAGTTTATGGCATGCTACATCCAAAGAAGTCTGCTCCAACGTAGCGTGGGTAACCTTCAAGAACTTTGCGAAGAACTGGGTCAAACTTCCAGTACTGCCGGTGGCTGATAAAGACAGCGTAGCCTGTAGAATATACAACAGTTACAAATAAAAATGTACTCTTAAAGAATGTACTTACACACATACATTAAACAGCTCAAAGTATGTGGACACCCACTTCTAATTAATGGGGTTGGCCAGGACTCTTAATTCCAGTGTAGGCCAATCTTAATGCTAGAGCATACAATGACATTCTAGTGAACTCTGTGTTTCCAAATAGTGGCACCAGTTTAAGGAGGGCTCTTTTCTGTTCCAGCATGACATTGTCCCTGTGCACAAAGTGAGGTCTATAAAGAAATGATTTACTGCATCTGGTGTGGAGGAATTTAATTAGCTTACACAAAGCCCTGACCTAAACCCCTATTGAACACCTTTGGGATAAAGTGGAACAGTGACGGCAAGTCAGGCCAAATCACCCAAAATCAGTGCCAGGCCTCAATGGCGCTCATGTTTAAATGGGAGGAAATCCCTGCAGCCACGTTCTAACATCTAGTTGAAGCTTTCCCAGGAGAGTGGAAGCTGTGAGTTTCAAAACTATTGGCTGTTAATGAAATACAAATATGTGGATAAGCAGAATGATTTATATGCTAAATAACAAATGCAATTCTAGAATGTTCACATGATGAATATTCAAGCAATCACACCATAATTCATATTAAATTGATTCCTGTCAAGGTAAACGTATTCAAATTCACTAATGTGTATTAAAAAGCTCAACTGGCAGCACTACCATGTGCATCCTGGAAGGCAGCATCAATCTCTCCAGGAATTCCCCTCCACTCGTGTTGCATGCTGCACTGTAAGGCAGTGTCCACTCTATTCTCTTGGGAATCCAAACGCCAGTAGCTCCCTGACTTGAAGAAGTATGTTTGGTGGCCATGGTGCTCCTTTAAGCGCATTGCTGCCTGAATGTGTGTGACAGGAAGGCCTAGAGTCTGCAGAGAGTCTGGTCCTGTTATCTTCTGCTCTGCATCAAACACCCAGTAGTTTGAACCTTCCAGAGGATACAAGGGAAATACTTGGTTGACTGCATTAATGTTTCATTTTTATTCTGTGTTAGCATCTCAATATTACATGTAAGCATGATATGTTTACATTTTCTTTGATATTGATCTGCAAAATACAGAGTAGAGCGCAATTCAAAATTTAATTGGGCATTCCATGAATTTGAATTGAATTTGGATTGAGGCAGCACACAGGATGCATTATTGTAATTCAAATGTGAATTTAAGGAAATATAATTAAAATAGAATGGCATTAATTTCAAATTTATATAACTGTTTTAATTGTACTGTTTAAAAATAAATTACATTTATTACTCAGAAACTTATCATACACACAGCATATGGGGTATTTACTGAAACATTAGATGATGTTAATAATCAATGTGAAATAAAAATTAATAACATTTTTAATTAATTTACAGTGTATTTCATTATATTTAATCAATTAAATGGGCCATGGTGGAAGAGCTCTTAATTTCCCAAAATGCTTTAATTTACCCCAAGGTCTTCAATATGGAATAAATAGGTACAATTAATCCAAATTAATGATGTTATTATTTATTTTTGTTGCAAAATTTGTGTTTGACTAAAATAGCTCTGTTGTTTGACTGTGTTGAATTTATTTGAATTCCAACTCAGTAAATTCCTCTTCCTGTCATTCTAATTCAAATTTAAATGTAACATCATGTGGGGCGTGGCCAATTCAATTCAAATTCAAACAAGTGACATGAAAATGAGCCAATTCTGGATTTGGCCCAATGCTGGAAAATTCACCGTTCTTTGATAAAGTGAAGAAAAAAATAACAAAGTTTGCAACTACTTAACTTTTCTACAATGACACTATTCAGTACTGTACAGTGCAGTTTGATGCTCATATTGGCTAATATGTATATTTTAAAGATACAATTATACAGCAATACAATGATGATATGAGATAATTAATTAATACATTGTCTTTCACTTATCTACCACTGTAGACAATTACTCCATCTTGTGGTAAAAGAGATAAAGTACATATCATGTAACATCCCAAATATTTAACTCACTGAAATTAAGACTATTCTAAATATAGAAAAGATTATTCAAACCTCAAAAAGTGAAATTACATTTAATATAATATTCATGAGTAGAAATCCTTTGCATCAGTGAGGGTAAATGTCCATGCAATGTTTGTTAAATTCAAGGATTATGGGTTGTTTATAACTTTGAATTATATGTTTTAAGTGTGCAATGCTGTATATTAATTCAAGTGTACTGCACAGTCCCACTTTATATTAGGTGTCTTCAACTACTATGTACTAACTTTAAAATATATGCAATACTACATGTTGTTCTGCAAAATTCTCAAAAGATTCTCATTTGCTGCTACTGCACTACTACGCTAAGGTTTAGTAGTAAGGTTAGAGTTAGGGGTTAGGGTAAAGGTTAGGGTAGGGCTGGGTTTAGGGTTAGGTGTAAGGTAAAAGTTGCTGTAAACCCTTAAAGATATTAAATAAGTTTCCTGAGACATCTCACCAGTCTCTGTGACAACTGTAGACTTTGTAAACAGCAAACAAATATGTCTCAGTGGAATGCAGATATTGATGCTTTTCACCTGTCAGTCATTTTGCTTCTTCTCTTAGTGTGTTTTTTTTTAAAGCGGATAATTGTGGCTATGATTCATAATGTTTGCAGTTGAGGGCGCTATTGTGCCACTGTTGCAATTTTCAGCATTAGGAACAAACAATGCTGCTCTTTTGCTTGGTTTTGGTCTCAAAATTATCTTTGGAGGGATGGGTTTTGGAATGAGGGGGCGTGGCTAATTCATGGGCTCAGGCAAATGGCTCACATAAAAGCTTCAGAATGCTAAAATTGCTTATAGTACCTTTAACAGTGTAACTAGAGATCATATTAAATGCAGGTACTTCAAATGTAAGTAGAATGCAACAACAGATATGTACATAATAAATGGCATTATCGTCCCATGACTGTCTTGTGTTTCATTGTCTGGCTTTGTGTGAGCGCACGGTTTCGGTTGTATTCCTGCCGTGTGCTCTTCGGTCTATCTTGTTTCATGTCTGGAGCATGGTGTCTGGATCCTGAATTCCTGTCTGGTTCGGTTCCGTTCTGTGTTGGGATCCGGACACTCATGCTCCATGTCTGTCTGTTATTGACGTGGGTGCATTGCGCTTATGCCATCTTGGCAGCATGCACTCATGTCAATAGTTTCTGTTTGTCTCTCACGAACATAGGTGCGCCTCGCGCTTGCATTGTGCTTTGCACCCGGGTCGCGAACTGTCTTGTGTTTCATGTCTGGAGTGTGGTGTCTGGATCCCAACTTCCCTGTCTTGTTCCGTTCGGGGTCCAGACACTCGTGCTCCATGTTCTGTGTCTGTCTTTCGTGAACACGGACGTGCTTTGCACTTGCTTTGCGCTGAGCACCCGGGTCGTGAGCTGTCTTCACATTGTGCTGATGTTCGGTCACTTTGGTGAGATTTAAGGTTTGTGTGTGGCTGAACTCTTGCACAGTTGTACTGTCTTGTTTTTATCAGCTGTTATGTGCATCATGTGGCAATTGCCTCACGATGTACGATCAGGTTTCGTTTAGTGTGAGAATATGTGGCATCGCTTTATTTGCCGTTGCTACACATTCTCTCATCTTGTTTGTTGGTTGGCATAGGCGTATATTGCCTTATTGTCTTGGCTATGTGCGCTCATGCCATTCGGGTGTTTTTGTCTTGTGAGTGCACATGGCTTTGTTTTGTTTCTCTGTTGCTGCATGTCTCTCTATCTTACGTCATACCCCGCCTCCTTGTTTTCCCATTATTCGTTTATTAGTCACACCTGCCCTGTCTTGTTAACCTATTGATTTCTCTCCCTATTTTAGTCTCCTCGTGTTTGCTGTCCAGTGCCATTTCGTCTTCTTTCCAGTCTTGTATGTTCTTCCTTGTCGGTCCTGCCAGTCAGTTTTGTTACTCTTTCCCTGGTTCCTGTATTCCAGTCTGGTCGGTCCTGTTCCCTGTTTCCCCTGCCCAGACTGGATTATTTACTTTGTGCTTTTTTGCCTTCGGGTAGTTTACGTTTATTGTTTTTTCCCATTGTGGGAGTTTGTTGTTGCTTTTATTTTTGTAAAAATAAATTGTATTTTTGTCTCTGTGTTTGGGTCCTGAGCCTCATTCTCAATCCGTGATACATAATAAGTATTTCGTTTTTGGCGGCATGTGTTAAATGCGATCGTGTTTTATCATGCCCTGAATTAGAGCCACAAGGCAGGATGCTTCAGATATGGGTCATGGGGAAGTACTACATCACCCATCACCATAGATTTGTATATAAGCAGGCCTGTCTGATCCTGCCCTCCAACCACAAATCACTACAGTCAGCCACCGGTGCAGCATTCACCCACCTTCAAAGAACCAGATATTGCCATTTTTGTCTTCGTAGGCGGCTTCTATGTTCTCTGGAATGCCCCTCCAGTGTCGGGAGGCCAGGGCAGGGTATCCCGCCTGCAACCGGCCCTCCCTGATGCGCCAAGCATAGCTGGCCTTGAAGAAGAACAATTCCCCACGGATTATAGACACAGCATCAAAGTCTGTTTGACAAGCATCAGGCTAAAAGCAGTGACAGAGAGAGAGAGAAGAGATGATGGGAAAAAGGAGTGAAATGGGAGAACCAGAATTAATTGGACATACAGATAAAAAATAATGGAAGAACTATTTTCTTTTTCTTTTTGCAGACTGTCTATTTCAAGCCTTTTTTTAAAAGATTTATTTTTATTATTTATTAATATAATGTGTTTCATAATTCTTTTATTTGTTTTGTTTTTTCTTCAATCACAGTTTAATGTGTAGAGACAACCATAAGTAAGCTATTTGACGGGTGACTTATTGAAGAGTGTAAAAACTGTTTGTTTAAGTGACCAGACATGGCAACTTCTGGTTTAACCAATGGCATGAGTTCAGGGCGGGACTACCTCTAATAAACTGTTTGGTAGGAATTGACTAGTTTGTCAGGGACTCACTGCACTGCTGATAATCTCATTGGTTTCTGTAGATATTTGGGGCGAGGCTTGTGGCCGGGGACCGTAGAGGTATTGGATCCCTTTCTTGTCATCCTCACTAAGCTGGAGGGGATAGGAGAAGCTGTAAAACGGGGACATGATAGCTCCAAGCTCCATAGAGTGCTGCAGACCCAGAACATGACCAAACTCATGTGCTGCTACCTGAAGAAGGTCTGTTCCTGGAGGATGACGAGTGAAATTATAGCGCATCAGAGATGTATCAGAAATTACCATGTGTGTTGAAATTTAAATATCACATTTTGTATCATTACATTTTTCCAGGATGAAAACAGAAAATCGCCATAAATATCTGATACATTTGATTCATTCACCATGATAAATGATTCCCGAGAATCTTTGGGATGTTAAGCCTTGAGAGTAAAGGAGTAAGATGACTATTCTATTTTTAACACCTACCAAGTTCATTTCCAACAGTCCAGGACTCATCATAGTCAAAATGGATGTCTCCCTCCCGATGCGTTCTTGGGAAAAAAGCATGAGCAAGGATCCCACCAGGGCCATCAAAGGGCAAATTATCACCATGCCAGTACCTAATATAGGTATACATAGACAGATATACACAATGATATGACGGCATACATAGAGTAAAAATGTGTAATGAAAGTTCTAATTGATCAAAACAATCAACGACAAAATTAATGGTGCTGTTGCAGCATTTCTTTGAAGGTGCACTCAGTAATTTTTGTGTTTATGTCATCTTGGACTTACACCTGAAAACCTGGTGGCATGGATGATACACTCAATTTTAAATAGTTTTCAGTTACCAAAGCCATTTTAGAAATTCACTGTTGGCAGTCATCCATGTTTAATTTAATCCATGAGTGAAAGTGTCCATTAACAGGGCGATTACTGAGATTAAGTGAGCAGGATTTGCCTGGTCATGTGATTCTAACATGGCAGCCCCTATGAGGGGACCCTCTTCATGTAGAATATTTTTTTTATAAGGTTTATGACTTCATCTCATGTGATTGGTCATGATTTTATACCTGTTTCAAAGTTATGTTTAATTTCTTTAGGAGTAAACCTTTTTTAATGAGGAAAAATGATTGAGTGCACCTTTATATAGTTCACCCAACAGATAGTTATCTCATCATTTATACTCACTTACGTCATCTCAAACTCATATGACTTTCTTCCGTGGAACACAAATGAAGAAATTTTAATGGACATATAATGCCTGTTTGTCTATACAGTGCAAGTAAATATTTACCAAATTTTAAATCTCCAAAAAGCACATAAAGGCACCATAAAAGTAATCGATAAGACTGTAGTGGTTTAATCCATGTCTTCTAAAGCAATCCAATCAGTTTTGGGTGAGAACAGACCAAAAGATAACTTCTTATTCACTATGAATTTTGACATCAGCAGTTTCCATGGCGATCATGGTTTCAAGCTCAATTACCCTTCCTAGCACCATCTGGCGCTCTGCATCTGCGTAATGCTCTAGGAAGTGTAACCGAGCTTGAAATCATGATCACGCCTAGAGACTGCAATGGCAAGGTGTGCATTGAAAACAGATGCATGGCTTGTTCTCACCCAAAACCGACTGGATCATTTAAAAATACATGGATTAAACCACTAGAGTCAAACGCATTACCTTTATGTCCTTTTGGGAGCTTGAAAATTTGGTCACCATTAACTAGCATTGCATGGAAAAAAAGACTTCATCTCTCCATTAAAATAACTTTGTTTTAGTTTGCAGAAGAACAGAAGTCATACTAGTTTAAGATGACATAATGGTGAGAAAATGATGAAAGAATTATAATTTTTGGGAGAACTATTCCTTAAAGAAAGCATATAATTCCCTCATTCATAGGTGCAATTACACATACTTTACATAGTAAAGTCTACACAATCTACTGAATGGGACCAACATTACACAAACAAACATAGGGGCGGCTCCCGATGCCCCAAAACATGAACAAACACAAGACACATAACATAAACCCAAAGGGGGGGGGGGGGACCAAAGTGGAGCTAGGTGATCAGAAGACAGAGGCGGAGCCAGTGGAACTGAGGTCCAAGGTGAAGCCGTAGGGATGGAGGTCCTTGGTGAAGCCACAGGCTCGGAGCAACAAAGCAAACCTAGAGGATAGGAGAGGCCAGGCGAGCCAGGTGACCGACTTACCAAGGCAGAGCTGGAGAGCTGAGGGACCCCAGAGAAGCCAATTGGCTGAAGGACCACGGTGGAGCTGAATGGATATAGGGCCAAGGTAACGATGGCTAGCAACAGTTAGATGAAGAGACGATGATGTGTGATGAAGCCAAGTGCAGTTTTATTTCCAAACGTGAAATAAAAAACCCTAACTACAAATGTGAACAAATACAAAACATGGACTTGACTATAACTTGACTTGACATAACATGACTTGACTACAAACTTGGCATAAACACGACTTGACTTGACCAACATTACACGAACATAGAATTACAAGAATAGGCTATTTAATCAATAACCAAAAACCTTTGCTTTTACATTAAACCATACCAAAAAAGTGTCAGTGTAAAGTCCACAAGACCACTGCAATATAGGTTTTTTAGGAAGAAAATTAAGAGCCAGCGAAACCTAAAGAAAAATGATATGAGAGCACTTTTAAACTTCTTATCAGAATCTAAAATTCTTCACCTTGTTGTACTTAGAGACATTGTAAAAAGTAACTCTGTCACCTTGTGAAGTCGATGACTATGTCGGCATCTTGATTTAGGACCTCAGTAAAGGTGAGTGGTGTGACATCACTCCAGACCTTGAGAGCTTCCTGTAGAACCAGTCGGAATTTATCCTCACTCATCTGCCACGGGAAGCGCTGGATTCTGAACACACATGGATACATTCATGTTCAGACTGTTTATCAACAATAAACGTGACCATCTCTGCTCTTGCATAAATACATTGTAGTACAAACCACCAGCTTTTCACTGCTGGACCACCAACTGACAAAAACCCACATCAGGGACCACCAAAGTGTTCCATCTTTATTTGTCCGCACCCTAGGCATCCGTCTGGTGATCATGTCACATGATCTCTTAATGTGTGCTGATTGATGCAAGAGTATAATAAGACTGTGGTTTTGGTGGTTTTATGTGTGATGAAATCCATAGCCTCATGAGCCATTTCTCTCATAGGAGCTATATATCTGCAGGGGTGTAACCTCAGACATATTATCAGACTGTTCTGGATCTGCACTTACAATTTGGGGGCAATTATTCTTTTTATAACAGCCATTTAAACAAATATGAGCACTACGAGTAATTACACATTCTTCTAATATTTATTTTTAGTTGCAGCAATACTGTTAGCTTAAGTTAACAGTAAGTTATTTAAGCCGTTACTACTTAGATCATGAATAGTTTAGGAATGCCTTTATGTTAATAAAGGAATCCAAGCTGTGTAATAGCACAATTATATATTTCCACACATCCTGTCTGTGTCAAGGAATGTATCTACCTTCATTCTGCATTCCTCCAGTTTTTCTTTTCATTTTTTAACACCACAAGTCCAAGTTCACTCAGCGGCCATCTTGGCAATGTCCCAAGCAGCTATTTTCTAGTCATGCAATACTACCTAGCTACTTGAATGGGGAAAGACCGAAATCTTCACACATGTTTGTAAAGATTACTTTGCGATGTCAAATCAGCAATAAAATCAGACAAGAAAGGAATCATAATTTATTTATTTATTTACTATTATATATTTTTTTACCTTTTTCACAGATTGTTATGGTGCATTTCCACCTTATTTAGCAGTGGATATGTAGCAAACTTTTTTAAATACAGCTGCTGAGGGAGTGACAGAAAACGTGGCATTTTTCCCTCTTCTGACTCCATCTCTATTTTATCCTCTTTTGGAAAGTTGTGGATATGTAATAGTGCATTTTTTATTTTGCTGTTGAAGCAAATGGGAATGCAAAAATAATATTTGCTGGACTTTTATGTATTGTACCACTGCAGAGGTTTGCCTCACTATAGTTTACTTCCATGTTCCAAACCCGGAAATGTGAAAAGGTTCTATTTCTCCCATTCTTTTTTCTACAGTTGTTCTATCTCTTCCCCTGTATACTGTCTCTGATCCCACTTCTAATGCTTGTCTCCTTGTCTCATATAATGTAAACATGAAACAGATAAATGCCACCTACTCTATGTCAAAACAGTCTTAGACATGCACAGGGTCAAATTTACATATAGTTTAGTTTAGTGAATAACCTCCTTCTATTTCATAATGTTTATATCCCTATTCTATCCAACTTTTTCACAGGCAGCGAAATTACCCATTATGCTTAGCGCATTCTTCCAATGCGGATGCAACAGACTTCCGCTTCACAACTTATTCACATTACCAAGCACTATAATATCACTAACAACCGCCAAAAACGGAAGAACAGTCTGTGTTTACTTAATGTAAATCACTTTCTCACTTATGCCTGCATAAGGACATTAAGTTCGACAGATATCCCGAAGAAATAAGGATACAATCACACACATTTACATGGTAAAGTTACTGGACTCGAGTGCTCGCTGCACACACCCTGTATTTATGTGTGTGAAAAAGAGAGATAGAGACATACAGCATGCACAGAGAGAGAGAGAGAGAGAGAGAGAGAGAGAGAGAGAGAGAGAGAGAGAATCCACGAATATAATGCACTAGATTTCATTACGTTTCTTGTTGTGTACTTCAATATGTAAACAGCCAAATTCCGGACATTTAGGGAATCTAGGAATCATTGTCAGTGAAACGAGGGTGTATGGTAATCATAGGTTCCATTTGAAAATCTTCAGATTTATGGCATTATTTCTGGATTAACAAGTGCCACCTTCTCACGCACTCTGCCAACAACAACTCTGTTTCTATCTCATTTACATACATTCACGACATGAGATATTAACCTCGTAAAGATGATTAATAAAAAACAACAACAAGAAGCTTGGTTTAAATGTTTTTCATCTTTGTTATCTTCCAAAATGACAGAATTATCTGTCAATTTTACAGATGACAGATAATTAGTTTAATGCAACCTCTGGTTATTACATCTGGTTTGACTGGAAATGTTTCAGCATTGGCAGCTTTTGTGGGGGCTTCTTGTTGTGACATTCATTTTACAGTAGTTTTTAAGCCACCTGTAGTTGTTATAACACCCTATAATAGAGCATATTCATCCAGACACTTAGCTGCTCGCCATCACCAGTAACGTTAGTCTAGCTGATAATGACAATTAAGCGGAAGTGTGGAGAATCCAAGAGGAAGTCTCTTGCCGTTATTATGCCGCCCAATGTGGATTCAGCCATAATTAAGTGCTACATAAAGAACAATGCAGGGCAATAAGAGGTGGAAGTCCTACATCTTGAATAGGATGCATCCACACTATGCTGCCTGTGAATAGATGCATGTACAAACTTGGATGATTTTTTCTTTCACAGAGACAGGCCTTTTTCTTGCACACAAGAATTACTATAATACCCTTGCATTATTCCACATAAACTGCCTTTTCTATGTGTGATAAGAACAGAGATAAGAGTCAAATGCTCTCTGCACACAGGCCTTATCATAGAATAATGCTAAGACTGGCCCTTTTGTTGCAATGACAACAGAAAAGCTCTGTGGCACTGAAAATATATGGAGCTTGTTTTCACTATTCCTCACAAAGGGCAGACCTGCAACAGTTAACATATGCCTGAAGGAGTGCTGTTAATGAACATCTGCTGGCCAACACTGTCTGAGCAAAATATATCCTTAAAGCTGATGTGTTCAGATTCTTTCCCAGCTTAATATCCAGAGTCAACTATAAGTAAGTAATTATTTTTAGGTTGATTTTCCTAACACAGTGTAACACTGGCTTTGTGATGCTATCAAAGAATTCCTTTATTTTTCAATGTCTCTTCCAGCCTGACACAGCAACACTGGCTTGACCAATAGTGTGAGTTCGAGGGGCGACTAACTTTTTGTACAACCAATGGGAGATGGTAGGATTTTATCTGTTTTCTTGCACCTAAAAATGTACATTCTGTTGGGGAAAGCTTCTGTATATAAGTTTGACTATATCAGATGAACAAGCTCCATTTTGTACCTCGATTACAGAGACTTTAGAAAACCCTAGTTCCTGTTATTTTGGATTTGGAATACTGGGGAATCAATGCCTCCTTATGGAGACTCAAGATCCTCCACAAAAAAGGGGATTATGCTGTCATAACAATCACTGACTCTGCCTATATTAGCCTGAAATTTGACTTTACTTTACACCTTACTTGTAAGTGAGGTCGTTTTTTGGCCAGCGTCCTCCAAATATCACAAAGCGTTTTTGCCGGTGGCTTCTGCTGAGATGCACTTCTCTCTGACCTGGATAGTCTGGGACCCCACAGCGCAGTGGACCTGCAGCCCCCAAATTGTTCCTGAGTTGGGTGGATAGCTGTAGTTCTCCTTTTGGCCATGCTTGAGGTTTAAATGTGTCCTGAAGGTGAGGAACCCTGCCTCTCCTCTTCTCGTAGTGTGGATGAGGATTCTGGGGCCAACCCTGTGGTCGAAAGATGGAAGATCTACATGAAGACAATGATAAAAGTGGACCCCAAAAGGCAGAAAGGAAATAAATATATTACATAGGTAATTGTGAGAAGATTATAAAAGACAGTAAGGCATTACATTTACTGGAGCAACACAAGAGAGGACAATAGGCATGGATATCTGGTAATGGCAGGTTGCCTATTAAGATTAACCTTATTTAAATTCTAGGAATTATCAGTTTGGAGACTTTTGTTTCAACATTAAATAATTTGGTATTATATTAAAAAGACTGCTGAAAATTTTTAAGAAAATGCACTAAATAAACTGAGCCCTCTGGAAAGGCAACAGTTCATCATAATGAACATATTGTAAGTTAAGAAAAATTAAATAAAAACAAACAAGCCTAATGGTTCGTGTACTTTTCAAATTTTGAATTTTGTTTTTCAACACATTTTTGTTTTTAATTTTTGTGTCAAAAAAAGAAAAAGGAATGGACGCAAAAGTACACAGACCCCTAACAATCTTAATGTAATGATGCTGGAAAGAGGCAAGACGAAGAGACAATGGTGTGAAGATGAACCCAAGTGCAGTTTATTTCCAAATGTGCCTTGACTAGACAGACTATAGACCTGACATAAACAAAACATGACTTGACTTGACTTAAACTTGTCTTGGCTGGACTAGACTTGAGCAAAACAACAAAGTTACATTTACAATACCTGACACTAGACAATGGCAAATATTAGGGTTTAGATACACAGACATGGGTAACAAGATAACCAATGAACAGACATAACCATAAACAAGATAACAAGACTAATAAAATAAAACCAATGCTAAACTAGAACTGATAACAAAGTAATCAACCAATGAACCAATGAAATCAAAACACATAAACAAGGGAAACACATGACAAGATCACACGAGGAAACAGGAAATCATATGACAGGACCAGAACAGGAACAAAACTAGAAAATAAAAGACATGAAAACAAGAACTAAGTAGATGCTATTTACTTACAGATGTTTTGCTTGGTGTCCCTAAGCAGTCTTTGGAGGAAATGGCTGTTCATTAACATGGGTGTAAACGATAGAGAGAAAATGCCATGGGCAGCACTATAGCTCTCATAGGTAGAATTTATAAAAGCTTTAAACTTCAGGATTTTTCGCTTTTCATTTGAAGTGCTCACCTTTAACCCACTTAAAATCAAAACACTTTATTTACATTAAGTCAATAGAATCCAGATTTACTTCAAAAAGCTAAATAATTTTGTATGGTGCAATATCATGTTAGTATTTCTTATGTTGTTTACGTCTTTCTTTAGACTAGGAGAAAAAAGGTTTAACGTTCTTGTTATTTTTCTTGACTGATTTACAACATATTATAAAAAGGTTAGTAAGTTTGCAAAGAAATGGCAAACAGGCTAAACATTTTCTCCTTGGTGACCTTATGTCTCTCTCCCAGGGATGGAGGCACAGCGGTGATTCTTCATGCGTGAGGCAAAGCTGCTATATTGGAGACAATGCCCAGCAGGAACCATGGAATGTGGCCTGGTCTGTAAGTGAGGAGATAGACTCGCTACCAGCATGTGCACATACACAGTTCAGGTTTATTATGCTACTTTGTAGTCTTTTAAACTAAGTTACAGACACTGCTATATGAAGTTGTGGACTATATACTTACAGTGTGGTTCAAAAGTCTTAGTGCACTTAAAAAAAATGCTTCTATTTGAGTGAACAATTCCATTAAAAACTAAAATGATATTTGACATTTTTTTGCATAATATGTACCTTTTTGGTGTAATGAAAGCATGCACTCAAGCTGACATAAACTCCACAAGTTTGAGCAAAAATGATGATCCAAGTTGATCTCATCATGATTTTAAAATGTTCCAAAAAGTATCTTGTGTGCTTTAATGGAACTATGCAATTATGCAATGCAAAGTAATCTGACCTTTTGTACAAAGGAATCTTAGATAATTAAAATGTTTCTTTAGAAAGAAAGATTCTTTAGTTTATTATATTTTAATTTTCTGCATCCTTAAACTTTATTTTCAATTTTGAACCCCAGATTTTAAATGTGGACTTTTAAACCACTGTATATGTGCAAAATATTCAAAAGGAACCATCAGATATATTAAACAGTGGCACACTGACACAACTGCATACATATTCAGTCAGAAATGTACAAGACAAAGTGAGTCATATAAAAGGGGGGAAAAAAAAAAAGCACAAAGTATATAGAATTTCACTAAAAACAATATACTGGAAAACGTCTAGGTTACTATTTTGACCCCCATTCACTGATTGAGTGAACGAGACATTGTGTCGAATGAAGCGACACTAGGGGACTTTCTTGAAGGCCTCGGTTTCCTCTGAACTTGAGAAAAGACCAATGAGAAATTGGCAGACATAATTTGCATGTCCCTCCCCCGGACATAAGTGTATAAAAGGAGGGAATTGTGCATCTGTCCATTCAGGTTATGCACTGAGGAGCCGAGAATGAGGTTTGGCCGTTACAGTGGCTCGGTACAGTGTCGTGGCCGGGGGACACAACGTCTCGTTCCCTCCATCAGAGAACGGGGGTTACAATAGTAACCTAGACATTCCCCGTCTGTCAATCACTCGACGTTGTGTTGAATGAAGTGGCACTAGGGGTCACGCCATGCGCTGAACCGTGTACGTGAATAGGTGCCGTGCAGCAACCTGAGTCACTGCTGACTCCAAAGGAGGAGATGGCGGGCAAGTTGTGACATGTGACGAGAGAGTACACAGCCTTGACGATTTATGTACGCCACCGTCGTGGTGGTGTCTGAACAGATCAAGATATGCCTTCCCTGGATCAGCGGGAGAGACCTCCGCAAGGTAAGAAGTATAGCCAACGTAGGCACAGTCCTGTCCAGGAGCCAGCGGCTCAGAGACTCTCGTGAGTGAGCTAGAATCAGCCAGTCATCGAGGAACTCGAGTACGCGGATGCCCACTTCCCTTAGCGGGGCAAGGGCAGCCTCTGTCACCTTAGTGAAGAAGCGAGGGGACAGGGACAAGCCAAAGGAGAGGACCTTGTACTGGTATGTCAGGCCATCGGACGCGAGCCGTAGGAAGTGTCTGTGCCGAGGCAAAAGTGAGACGTGAAAGTACGCGTCCTTCAGGTATACCGCTGCAAACTAATCTAGATGTTAGACACATGTTAGAATACGTTTTCGTGTGAGCACCTTTGAACGGGAGTCTACGTGAGGCCTGGTTCAGGCCTCGTAGGTCCAAGATTGGCCGCCACGCACCGCCTGTCTTGAGTACGTTGAAGTGAGGGCCGTAGAACCCTGGCTTCATCTTGGCTGGAGGGACGGCTCTATCGCATCCCTGTGGTGCGAGTGTCTGGCGAACTAAACTGCGAAGCCGAGTTGGAAGCATAAGCGACGTGTCCAAGCTCTGAGCGTGAAGCACTAAGGGGACGATTACATATGACATACCCGGTGGAGCTTCACAGCGGGGGGAGCAGTTAATATTATGTTGGGGAGCAAAGTTGCGTCCCGAAACAGTTTGAAAACTCAAAGCACTTACCTTGCTCAGCGTACCCGGCTGGGGGCAGAAAGTGACTGAGGAGGAGGTCCTATGGAGGCATCCTCTAGACTCATCAGAACCGGCCCACCAGGAGTCTACAGTCGAAGGCGTGGAGGCGAGGGGACCGCGTCCGTGACTGTAGGTGTTTGGCTCCAGACCACCGTGAGGACGGCAGGTGGGGGCACCGGTTAGAAAATCACTCTCTTTTACCTGGCAATGTGGGCACCACGGCCCGGGGGGTGGGGGGGGTACAGCAAGAGATTTCCCTCCCGGCCCTCCACCGGGGGATGGAGTGGTCCAGATATCAATCTCGCTGTTCTCCTGGAAGAAAGGGGCCGGGGGGGGGGGCATGGCTGTGAGCGGCACCCTGACCCGAGGAACCAATCATCTTGCCATGAGGGGTGAGGGAGGGGACGGAGGGTTCCAGTCCAGCCCCGCGCTCACGGCGGCCCGGACAAGCATAGCGGAAATCTGTGCATCAGTCTCAGACTGGACTAACAGACCCAAATGTGGCAGCCCAGTCGAGTCAACAGCATCAGACGCCGCTGTGACGCTCTCTGATGCAGCGGCGAAATCATCATCCAGCTCGCGGGGTCCGAGGGAGACATCAGACTGGCCATGGGGCGAGCCGGTCTTGTGTCGGACCCAGACCGGTTTGTGGTGATTTAAACTGAATCTGCTGCACTCCCTAAATCGCCTTCAAGTGGCTTTCTCTCGGAGGAAAGAAAGCTGCGACCGCAACGTTGCCATGGTTATGTTCTCGCAATGAGAACATGAACCATTCATAAAACGCTGCCTGCGTGTGATCGCAGCCCAGACACGCGAGGCAGCTCTTATGACCGCCAGAAGCGGATAGATATCTGCCGCATCCTGGAACTACACAAAGGTGGAAAGACATCTTTAAAAACACACGTTCAACGCCAATGTGTATGCTCTTTTAGAGGAAATATACCCTTACAGTCTATTTGCACCACACAAAACATCAATGTTTCAACAAATTGTGATTCTACTTTGTCAAAGAGTCTAGTGTCATCACGTTTCATTTAAAATATTTACACTAAGCACATACTGTATATTGTAGCTCAAACTAATCACAGTGACCAAGCTGGCAATTTTTTTTTTTTTTTACGAAATTCAAAATAGATGCTTGATTTAATTACATTTCTCAGTTGTTTATCCCATCATTAGTTCATAACTTCTGACTGTATCGTGACACATAACTGGGTGAGCCATCTGCCATTACCCTGCAATAACATACACACACACACACATTCCACATCTGGCACACACAAACATGAGGTGGATTACACATTGTTAATGTACAATGTTAGTTTGGAGTAGGCTACTCCAGTTCAAAGCATGTGTGTTTGGCCCACTTCTCAAAAATGGAGGGCAAGCTGGTACACATTTTACTATACTATGGGAAATGAAGGTGACACAATAGGTCCCTATTTCATTGGTCTTGGTAATAACCCCTACAGAGAAAGCATTGCCAAAGGCATCTTGATCTTCTGCCAAAACGCAATCTCCAATGTTCAAGCAGTTTACTTCATTAAATGAGGAGATTAAAGCAAAGAAAAGAATGCTGTGGGTTTAATGCAATTGCTGGCAGAAATTCCAAGTTCACCCAGTATTTATTTTCTTTATTAAACAGTTTAACTCGAATAGAAAGTAATAGTACTTAAAAAAAAACAAAAGAATACTAGTATTAGCAACTTGGCAACTCACCTGTTATTGGACACTTTCAGTCATGGAATAAATTACTCATCATGGCTGACTGCATATTCTGCATTTCTATAGTGGCATCGGTAAACAAGAACTGTTTGATTTTGCATGATGCTGCATCCGAACCACTAAATATCAGTATAAGTCCAAATGACAGCCTAGGGCAACATAAACAAAAATTACTGCATGCAGTATTGAGTTTAATTTATCACACACTGTGTCCAAATTTGCATACTGTTACAATATGTACTGCATTTAATGATGCAGTTAATAGAGCCGTTAATAGAGTATGTTATTTAAGTATGTAGCAGGTGAGTAGTACCAGTACATTCCCAGACATATTTCATCTGGGAACATGGGCATTGTCTCTGGACACGAAATATAAGACTTAATAACAAAAACCATGAAACAAAAATAACTCTTGTTTTGCTAAACAAATATTTAATCACTTACTTGGTATATATAGTACTTTCAATAAAAGAGCCACCTGACACACAGACCTCTGCCATTTCTTTTAAGACAGCATTTGTTTTGAATACGATGTCTTCTTAACTCCTTTGGCCTTATGGAATATACATTTTTCCAGTGGAACTCTCACCAATGTAATAGGTCATCCGGGTATTTCTTGCCTAATGTTTTATGAATACTGAGGATTCAGACATACTACTCAATTGACATACTGGTTTTGACATACTATATTGTAGGAAAGTATGTATTCTGGAAATATTTTGAGTCAGCAAGTTTTGCCTGTAGTTTCATTTAATTTACATTTCAAATTTAAGCCCAGCAGATAAAGCCAAGTTACAAATGCTGCCATATCCTTTCATGTGTGGTGACTGAGCTTCGCTCATATACAACAGTGAACCTGCTCACCTGGCTCTGAGCTCCCATGTCCTCTGCCAGGGCCTGCTGGCCCCCTGCTTCTCTCTCTCTCTCTATCTCTCTCTCTCCCTCTTATGTTCACACATGCTTTCATGCTTTCAGCTCCCACAGAAGAAATCCTGATAAGAGCCCCTGGTATAGTGCAGCTGAGAGCCGTGGAGACAACAGTGTTTGCCTTTATGTACCATTCCCCAGAAATCTTCCAGAGATCAGAGTACAAACATTACTAGAGCTCCAGGATCAATTTAGGCATAAGATTTTCAGTGCTCAGATAAAGTGGCCTCTGATGAGTGAGATTAATGAGCAAGAGTGATAGTGCGTGACTATGAGATTTTAAGTTGAAAGCCAGTTTGTCTTTAGGACAAATGGGTTAAAAAAACAAGGTAATATAGATGCACAATACATTGGTACTATGTCGGTTATCGGCCAATATTAGTTATTTTTTTAAATGTATATGTGTGTGTGTGTGTGTATATATATATATATATATATATATATATATATATATATATATATATATATATATATATATCTGTTGATAATGGATATATATCTGTTGATATATCTGCCTTTAAAGGGTAAAAGGCACGGTCACACTACACTTTGAGCAGGCTGTGGCGGATTAAGCAATCAACAGACACAGACTCGGAGAGGCATTAGTTATAAACATAAAAAGTTAAAAATGGGGAATAAAGTATCCACTGCCATCACTGACATCATCTCAAGACATCAGCCAGGAAGTTAAAGCTCGACGCAAATGGGTCTTCCAAATAGAAAATTACCACAAGCATACCTCCAAAATAGTGGCAAAAATGGCTTACGGACAACAAAGTCAAGGTATTGGAGTGGTCATTACAAAGCCCTGATCACAATACGCTAGAAATTTGTGGGCAGAACTGAAAAAGTGTGTGCGAGCAATGAGGCCTACAAACCTGACTCAGTTACACCAGTTCTGTCTGGAGGAATGGGCCAAAATTCCAGCAACTTATTGTGAGAAGCTTGTGTGAGAAGCATTAAACAATTTAAAGGCAATGCTACCAAATACTAACAAAGTGTATGTGAACTTCTGACCCACTGGGAATGTGATGAAAGAAATAAAAGCTGAAATAAATAATTCCCTCTACTATTATTCTGACATTTATGCCAACTAATCGTTTCAGCCCTAGTCAGAAGTGTCTCGAAATCAGAATCAGAATCAGAATGAGATTTATTGCCAAGTATGCTTACACATACAAGGTATTTGTCTTGATGACAGAAGCTTCCAGTGCACAAACATACAGCAACAGGACAGAGATATAAAACAATTGAATAAAAATAAAAAGCTAATTGAAAAATAAGTATATATATAAATGGCGTGGTTGCTTCAGAAAGTGTGCTTTTCATTTTGCATTTAGTTTTTGGACACTTTCAGCTAGGTTTAGGTGTTGATTTAGGGCAGGGGTACTCAAATTTGGAAAGCCGAGTAGCCAGAAAACAGGATTCTTTTAGCCTTGAGGGCTGCACTCTTTTTAAGTTTTTGTTTGTATTTATTAAAAAAGATTTTAATTACTTTTTATAGTAATGAGGCAGACTATGCTCTATGCTATTTAAAACATCATGGACACATGTAATTAACAAGAATAAAATACAACATTATATTAAGATGTATAGCAAAATTCTTGTAAAAGTGTGGTTCTTTAAAAAATAAAAACTGTGATATACTTTTAATGATCATATATAAGCTTGTATGTTTTTAATTTGCTTTTTTTAAAATATCCACACATTTACTAGTATACAATATACTGCAGCAGAATGCACCATTATAAAAAATGACTGCAATGTACATTTTGAGATTTTTGTTTGATGTTTTTTTTTGCCATGCATTAAAAGAGGATTATCTTTTCTATTGTCATGACACACTGGCTACCCAGTAAACACGCACGCACGCACACACACACACACACACACACACACACACGCTATACTATCTCCAAAAGAGCTTCAATGAGTCATCATTATCTACTACCCTCTTTTCAGAGTTATTTTAGGTAAGTAGCGTAAATAAAAAGAAATTAATAAATAAGCATTAGTGCGTGTATGTTTAAAGTAACTGAGAGAATGCAAAAACTCTTTATATTAATGCATGCACGCAGACTGCGCCACTCACGTTATATAAATTGGATTATAATCAGATTTATATTCACAGATTTGCAGTTTAATTTGTTATTTTTATCCGTTTGCTGTTTCTTTTTCTTTATAATGTTTCAGCAGTTTATCAATACTGTGAATTACAGTAAATGCTCTAGAAAATAGACACCTAAAAACGGGCCACAAAATGATGGTTTGCAGTCCAGATCTGGCCCATGGGCCGCCTGTTGAGGACATTGATTTAGGGTGAGGCTGTGTGTTTTGTTTAACTCTTGTTTGCTTTTTGAGAACGCTATTGGTTTGATTTAGATTAAAGTTTTATGTTAGAAAGGTACGTTTTACTCTACATTAAAAATGTAACTTAATAAACCTTGTCTGATTATGACACGATTTCACTTGCTTTTGGTGCCCTCCACAGGACATTTCATTAGAAAACTGCAGTAAGTAACATGTAGTAAGACACGTTATTCCATTTTGTTGCCCAAAATTTTCCACAGTCACGTAACGTTTATGAGATCAGGCTGCAACTAAGATAGCCTTACTTTAAGGTTGGGTTCTTGGAGTAGAAGAGAGGAGAATCAGGAGTAAATACTTTAAATCCATTAATAACAAACGCTGGAGCAGAACAAACAATAAAGCTCAAAATGCAAACGTACAATGTAACACTTCAATGACTGACAAAGGAATGAACAAAACAGGAGGTGCAAACAATGACTGATGATGGAATGGGTGACAGGTGAGGATTGGAAACAGAAGGAAGTGATGAGGGCAGTGGATTCTGGTAGATGTAATAATGGAGGAAAACTTCAAAATAAGTGTCCTTGAAGAACATGAGGGGACAGACTGGAAAATTAACCCCCCCTTCAAATTTTGACTCCTGGCACCCAAAGACAGATTATGAGGGAGGGGTGATGCAGAAGGTGAAGAAGGATCCAAGGAGGACGATCAGGAGGCCAGGGGAGCAGCTTCAGTGATGGTGATGGATCCAGAGGCGGAACCGCTGGAGGAGGAGACTCAAAGGAACAGGGCGGACCCGCGGAAGACTCTGAGGGCGGAGCAGGGGGAGGCGAAGCCAGGGAAGGTGGAGCCATGGAAGGCTCGAAGGGCAGAGCCAGGGGAGGTGGAGCCAGAGCTGTGAGAGACTTGAGGGGCGGAGCCAGGGAACTTGTTGCCCGAAGAGTAGCCGATGGCTCGAAGGGCCAGGGTGGAGCCAAAGGTTCGGAGGACCGAGGCGGAGCTGGGGGATCTGAGGACAGAGGCAGAGCCGGTGGGACTGAGGAGGAGCCGTAGGGAAGGAGGTCCCTGGTGAGGCTGGAGGCTTGGAGTGACAAAGCGTAGCTGGAGGATCGGAGAGCCGAGGTGGAACCAGGTGACCGACTGACCAAGGTGGAGCTGGCGGGATGAGAGACCCTGGAGAAGCCGATTGGCTGAAGGACCACGGTGGATCCGAAGGAACATACAGCAGAGGTGAGACTGGGGGAATAAAATGAGGGACCATTTTCGGAGGGTTTGAGGTTCCCCTTGACCATGGTTTTGAAGGGGGCAAAGGTCGAGCCGATGACGTGGGAGTAGCTGGCTGATCCAAGGAGGAGGAGGAGTCGATGTTCTAAGTGGAACGAATGGAGGAGGAAGGGCCAGGGCACTGGACGTAACCATGGTGTCCATTATGTTGGCTGGAACCAGCAGAGGATGAAGGGTAGTCAAGGTGGGAATCAGGGCAGGAATCAAGTCCAGGTCTATTAGCTCTGCAAGAGCTGGCTCAGTGACGGTCGAGGCTACAGGCACTGGCTCTGGGATGGTCGAGGCTACAGGCACTGGTTCTGGGACAGTCGATGCCACAGGCACTGGCGCTGACTCGTTAACCGTGGAGAGGGAGGAGCCGTGGGATGCTTCGGAGCATCCACTATAAGGGGAGATTCAAGGTCATCATCCACCACACCCTATTGCCTGAAAGGTGAGCCGCTAATCTGTAGAGCCACCTCCATGAACTTGAGTAGCATCCAGTGAGGATCCGCCAGAGGCATTAGCTCCTTTAATGCACTATTAAGACCAGTCCTGAATAAAATCACCAATAAAGTGCACTAAATTCGCCAGTTGTAAAAACTCATGGACGCGATCCTCAACTGGATGGTCCCCTTGCTCGGGGAGGAGGAGCCTGAAGCCAGAGAGTATCTCCATCTTGTTCAGGTCAGTCCTTTTGTAAAGTTGGGTTCTTGGAGTGGAATAGGAATAGAGGAGACACAGGAGTAAATACTTTAAATCCTTTAATAACAAACATTGGAGTGGAAACAAATGCTGGAGTGGAAACAAACGCTGGAGTGGAAACAAACAATAAAGCTTGAAATGCAAACTTAACACAACGTAACACTTCAAGGACTCACAAAGGAATGAACAAAACAGGAGGGTATATATACAAACAATGACTGATGAAATGGAGGACAGGAGAGGAGAATTGGAAACAGATGGAAGTGATGAGGGCAGTGGATTCTGGGAGATGTAGTCTGGAGGAAAACTTCAAAATAAGAGTCCTTGAAGAACATGAGAGAGACAGACTGACACTTACTGAAACCTAGAAATATAGCCTTGACCTTAGAAAAGAAAAAACATGAAAATGGAAAACAATAATTACAGTACATAATTACTGTAACTTGCCCCCTAATTTGCTGTTACAGTCCTGATAAAACTGCTCCCTCTAAAAAGATGTACTGACACAAGCCTATGCTTTTCTAAGTTGTTTTGAAATTTTCTAGGCAGTGGCATGCAGTTCCACTAAGACTAAAATCAAGCCAACAAATTTCCGCATCCTTGGTTGTTAAGAGTACATGGTGGTTATATTGTTTGCGATGTTCAGGTTTAGGTTAATTACAAATGGCATGGCTAAGATTAAACAGTGCAATAATTAAGCTGCATAAAATTACCTCAAATATACTGTATAAATTAACTGTAGTGTTTAAATTGTGAGTAAATTGCTCATCTAAATTGCCAGTGTTTTCTTCTCTGACAGTAAAAGAGTGTAACATTTATGTGAATGGGATATGAAGGGACTCAGAATCCAATTTGAACAAAGCATTTTGAATGTTATGGTTGACAAACTATACAAACTATTTTCTTTTGGCAGGGGACATGCCTGAAAGAGAGTGAGCATGGGGCCAAAATAATCATAACAGGAAAAAGGACAACCCTGTTTCTGTGAGCACACTATCACATTCCCCAAATTCTCTCTATAGTAGGCTGTGTGTTTGTGTGTGTGTATGTGTGTTTGTGTTTGTGTGTGTGTGTGTGTGTGTGTGTGTGTGTGTGTGTGTGTGTGTGTGTGTGTGTGTGTGTGTATGTGTGTGTGTGTGTGTGTGTGAGCGTGTATTTATCACTTTGTGGGGACCAAATGTCCCCATAAGGATAGTAAAACCCGTTTTTAAGGATAGTTTGACCTTGTGGAGATATTTTGTCAGTCCCCATGAGGAAAACAGCTTATAAATCATACTAAATAATGTTTTTTGAAAATGTAAAAATGCAGAAAGTTTTCTGTGATGGTTAGGTTTAGGGGTAGGGTTAGGTTTAGGGGATAGAATATAAAGTTTGTACAGTATAAAAACAATTATGTCTATGGAAAGTCCCCATAAAACATGGAAACACTACGTGTGTGTGTGTGTGTGTGTGTGTGTGTGTGTGTGTGTGTTTGTGAGCGTGTATTTATCACTTTGTGGGGACCAAATGTCCCCATAAGGATAGTAAAACCCGAAATGTTTGACCTTGTGGGGACATTTTGTCGGTCCCCATGAGGAAAACAGCTTATAAATCATACTAAATTATGTTTTTTGAAAATGTAAAAATGCAGAAAGTTTTCTGTGAGGGTTAGGTTTAGGGGTAGGGTTAGGTTTAGGGGATAGAATATAAAGTTTGTACAGTATAAAAACCATTATGTCTATGGAAAGTCCCCATAAAACATGGAAACACAACATGTGTGTGTGTGTGTGTGTGTGTGTGTGTGTGTGTGTGTGTGTGTGTGTGTGTGTGTGTGTGTGTGTTCAGATGGCACAGAAAGACAAACCTGCCCATGCCTGCACAATCCCTGGGTCTTTCGTCAATGGAGGGAATTGACAACATAATAAATTACTTTAACCGCAGAGTCATCATAGACACAACATTCAAGTTCATTCTTCTGCACTGAATTTCAGACAGCAGGTTGATTATTTAATTTTATTGAGCAAACAAACACTTTATATATAGTGCATCAAAATCAATTTTATGGAAAAACCTTTTATTAAGAGCTTTTAGGATGAATACAGGTATATTGAAACACACTCTGATAATTTGTCATTGGCATTGTTTTAAAATATGATGCCAAATGGTTTAGCCACTCACACAGTAAAGATCTCCACTACACAGAGTAAAAGAGAAGAAATAATAAATAGAAAAACTTAAGTGTCCCACTTCAACTCTATTCATAATGTCACTTGCCATAACTGTAATGTTAAATGGGACAAACTTGCTCTCATGCATCCTTTATTAAACCAAATACTTGGAACAAGTCAAAATTCTATCAGTCTAGCATTAGGGTAAAATAGGGTCAAATAAACATCCATATAAACGTTAAAAAAAACAAGTGCCTCCTTTCAAGACCTAAAAACAGCTAAAAACGCACCACATTTGTAAATTAAAAGTATTGGCATTATTGAACTCACCGTCGGCTCTTTATGCTCGCTCAGCCCTCGTCTACCATGCAAAGGCACACATCCCACGGTCAGAAGGACATTCAGAAGGAAAGCGCCTGAATGAATCCCGGAGACCCGCATCCTCCTCCTCTATACTCGAGCGCAGCGCGGAATCCCGGTGCGTGAGGTGGAAGCGCGTGAAAGAAAAAGTAGAGATGCAAATTGCTTGTGGACGTCTGCAGCGGAAATCCTGCAATAATGTAAATGCAATGATTTCTTTGTTCCCTTTCCTCAAATACTTCAAGTGTTTTTCCCTTATGGGCCGGAGTGACAATATTGCCGGGACCACGTGACGTTTAACTCTTTTGCTGCTAGGTATGGAGATGGAATACAAACTAAAGTGAACTCGAATGTAAAATGAAACGAGTAAATAAGCGGCCCGGGTTATCTAGGCGCATTAAACTGTTTTGCTCAAGGTTTATTTCGATAGGCGATAACCAACATTTTGATTTAGATGTAAGATTTAAATTAAGCCTATGCACTCAAAGAATATTTTAGCCTATTTAGAGTATGTTGTTCTATAAAGCTGCTTTGAAACGATGTGCATTATGAAAAGCACTTAAGAATTAGGCTATCAGTAAGTTTTGCTCATTTCAATTTTATAAGAAAATTCCAATAAATTGAGTTGTGTAATTTCTAACCATTTTAAATGAATAAAACTTCAGTTTTTTTCTTAAATTTTACTCATGTCCGTTTGATGGAATTTTATGAATTTGAAATGTGTAAATCTTACATTAAGTGTGTGTAACATTTTGCTTGTAAGCTTTAACATTTAACATTTTATTTTTTATTTTAAAATAAGTTTTTATTTATTTATCTAAACAATAATTTAATCATAAATGTATAAAAAATTAGGCATTTTGTGGCATAGGTGAATTACGGACCAGGCCAATGGTACCAGTGCCCAGGGGCCCTTGACTACCAGGGGCTCTGAGGGGCCCTGTGCTGCAAAGTCTCGCCAGGGGAGAAAATTTCATCAAAATGATTGGGGGTGGCAATAAACATAACAATTCTCTAGAGCAATTTTTGAAGGGGACACCAAGGTTTTGTTTGTTGTTGCCCCGTTTGCATTTGTATTATTTTATTTCTTAAACAATTATTTTAAGAATATATCATTATATTATTTACAATACACATATTTTAATTATATTTGGGGGGGGGGCAACCCTCAGATGGGGGTGTCCTGACTCCCCCGACCCCCCGCGATTTCCGCCTATGGGTCTCGCGAACCATCAACTTTGAAAACAAATGTTTATATAGGCTTGAATATGTGGGCCCCACAGCTTATAAAGGGCCCACATATTCAGAAGGGACCTGTGACTATGAGGGTCCCTAGCCCTCTTTTAGGACCCTTTTGCCTTCATGTTTCTAATTCAATTTCTGAGCAACTCTGTAACCCTATAATGCTGTGCGTATCATGTATCATTATCAATGTATCATTTGGAACATGACTTTTTAAATCCCATACATCATCATCATTCTACCTTCATATTGTGATGCACACTCTCTCGAACTGGCACCTCCGGACCGTCATTATCCCCCTCCCGGCTCATTAGCCCGATTCGAGGCCTGGCGAGTGTCCTCACGGCCCTGCTGTCCTCCTCGTCACATGTTTATATTGTTACTGAGATTTCAAAATTATTATTTATTGAATAAAGCAACATGTGCTTGCTTACAGTTTTAAATAGGTTTAAAAAAATAAATAAAAATTCTGACTATTATGTTAGGCTTTATAGGTTTGAGATTTATGTTTTGTTTGAAAACATTTATTACAAAAAAATATCTGGGCTTAGGTAGTTGGGGAAAAGTAGACTCTTTATTTTATTTTGTGTGATATAAAAGCTTAAACTAGATCCATAATATTTGTTGATACAGACTATAATGTTTGATTGGCAAAACCTCTGAAAGTTTAAAATACTTTTAAATGCTTAAAGAAAGAAATGTTTACAGGTGTTACAGTAAGGGAAAGATAGATAGAAAGAAAGAAAGAAAGAAAGTAGAGAGCATCTTACAGCAGATTAAAGGGATTGTAAATTTTGACAGCTGAAGTTTGACTTTTAGCTTATATGAACATTCTGTCAATGTAATGTAGTCTAGGGGATTTTGGCTTAAATGATGACTTCACAGAGGTTTTTGATTGGAGAATAATAATGGTAGCCAAGCTTTAAGGTCGTTCCAAAAGTAATTTACAATAAAATTACCAAATGACCACTATTTTTGAGCCCTACACCTTTCAGCCCTTTGAAGCTCTCACAATGGAGGGTAAAGTCTTTGAAGGAAATAGGGTGTAGGGATGATAACTTCTAAATGGAACACAACATAATTCAGATGAGTTAGAAAATATATGGCAGCGTGAGCCAGAACTGCCTAAACTCTTTGCAGAGTCTATTTGTTAAATTCTTCAATATTTAAAGTGTTTGATGAAGTTAAAACATTTAATAATGTATTGTTGCCCCTTTAAATATTTGCACATGTATACATTTAATACACATTTTGTCACATTCACATTTGTATTTATATTGAGTTTGAATTATGTATAACAAATGTTAAAATGGTACTGTCTCTTTAAGAACAGTTCAGTGAACGTTTCGGTTGATTGGTTTCTTTTCCAAATCATGATGTGTGTTTGAATAAATCTGTTTACAAATAACAGAATAGGTATTTAAAGAGAATTAAATCAATGAAAATTTATTTTGCGTGAATCTGAACTAGGTAATTGGACCATCGGGGCCCTAAAAGGAAATTGGCCCCGGGGCCCTTGCTAGTCACAATCCGCCCTTTTGGTGGTAAATCTGACAAAAATTTGTCCATTTTGGCACCCTACTTGAACTGAGGGCCAAACTTGACCTCCTGTTTTACTTGAAGATAATCTCTTAACCACAAGAAAGAAACTTCTTTTTAAAGATGTGTTTGAAGAAGCATGCAGCTTTGCACATTTTACATCTGGTTTTGGTCTCTGTCTGAAATTACTTACATACCACAAATTATTGTGTTAACGTCTGTGATCAAGAGGCTGCAGCACTGCTAACCACAATACAATCATAAATGGGCTGTTTTATTATCACACAAATATGAGGAATACGTTTAATCAATCTATCAAGTTTGTTACAATTGAATTTCCTTTTTAACTCAGTCTGTGGGTGTAGCACAATTGCTGGTGCAGGAGAGCACAACAAACTAATGAGGCATTACTTACTTAAAAAGCCCCACCATGAGCTTCAGATGTTGTTTTTCCCTCCCCTGGTGAGCCTCATAGCTTTGTCATTGCGTCACCTATAATGTTTATATGACTGCTCCATTGTCATCCTTTACTTAAAAAAAGAAGAAAGCTGTAAAACATATTCACTTACACATACGCACATAATGCAATTGTACACGCACATAGTATCTACAGTGTTGGAAGAGCTTGGTTGTATAGCTTTATGCTGAAAATGTTCACCAGATGGATAGATGAACTCATACTGGAGAATGTACGCAGAATAGTTTTAAAGAGGGATAAAAGGAAACTCAAAAATAACAACTTGATATGCATCACATAACCTCATCTGATCCATTATCTGACCACAAGTTAATGTTAAACCAATGGGATGAGGGGACTGAAGTTTTTACCAATTAGATAATACCATAACCACAGCTGGTTAGCCAAAATATAAACAGTGAATTAGTGAAAAATGTGACTTTCAAGAGATGTATGTTCAGCACAGCTTTATTAACAAATCTAAAGATCTAATAATGTATTGAGCATTTTGGTTTAAGAAGTCAAGGGCTACTTTACTTCTGTTATCATGATTTAACAAGTTATCCATAATGTTAATATAACTTTGTTTCCTAGAAATATACGTTTGTTCTTCCATAGGGCATTGCCCTTTGTTTACACTGCTGGTTTGATTAAAACGTGGTTAACATGTTTTGATACAATCAAATATTATGTGAACAGTAACATACCTTCTCCACTTTCTGTCATCTTCCTTGAGGTCTCTTAGGTGAAGGACATACTTATTTTGTAGCTCTCTGTACTCCGAAAGAGCCATTGCAACAATTACTTTCCTGGAGGCGTCCATCTTTTTTTCCGACTTGTCTTGTTTTGTGTAAATGGAAAGTATCCAACTTGGATTTCTTGTTTTTTTACAGATATGACATCGATCCGAGTTCCGAGCTCCAACTTCCGAGACAAATGGAACGGACAATAATGGTGTGTTCCATTTGTACTCGGAAGTCGGAAATTCCAAGTTCCCAGTGTAAACGTTTAACTGGAACGCCCACTCATGTCAGTGTTCTGACTCGGAAACTCAGAGAAACAGCATCAACCCCATTTCAGAATCCAAAATGGCTGCTCAGCGTATCAACAGTAGTAATATATTGTTTATTAGCACTTCTGTTTGTCTGTGTCTCTCAAAACTCAGTGGTGCTCACAGTACTATCCAACCTCTATCTTTGGACATGATACTCCAGCATTATCTGTGCAAAATACTGCTTTTTTATGTGTTTTTATCGACTGGTATTGCTAACAATGGCTACTTAACCCACCCATTTGTATTCCGAAAGAGCAAGCACAACAAAGGTTTGCCTGGACGAGTCCATCTTGGTTTTTCAACTTGTGTACTGAAAATCTGTCAACTCGGGTGTGATGTCATTCCCAGCTCCGACATCCGAATTCTGAGGTAAATGTAACGCACCATAATCATATCTGTTTCCTATGTGAGCAATGCATAGCGTATACGGCTGTCATGTGAGAAAAGAACGAATGACTAAAGAGCTGAAAGGTGAACTAAATTAATTCTGTTTTAACGTAACAAACAAACGGATGTTGTGCAATGTGCATGCATGGCCAACACAAAATGAACGAATCACTCTCTGAGACTACTCGTTCTTTTGAGTCACATAAAATATTTGTTCAATATGAAGGAATTGTTCATGAACGACCCATCACTAATAGTGTCTGCCTCTCATGCCTTGACCTCACAGCATATCTCTACAGATCTCTATGAATGGGACGAAGTGATGGAAGTGCAGAAGCTATTTGTTCAGAAAACAGCAAACTGACATACAGAAATCTGATATATGGTAATTAACATATATAATATTTATTTTTGGGGGGCATATATGTATACAAATTTGATGATAATAAACTGATTTAAGGAAAATACTGTATACTGCATGTTACATATAGAACAACTCCCATTTTTAGTATTTTGTTATTATGTTGTTACATTTATAAGAAAAATATGTGACTTTTTATATTATATATTTTATATTATAAAGTATATCTACTTTTTCATATCATACCATATGTTGTGATAAATCAGATTTCGGATTTGGATGGTTTTAACCTGAAAACTATTTAAATGTCAACTGGTACTGAAATAGGAATTTATATTGGAATTGTAAAAAAACAAAAACACACATAAACGCTGAGATGCCACTCTGCCTCCTCATTTCAAAAATCCACCACACACCACTGTTAAATACTGTGCCCACATTCAGAATTAGTTATGTGGGTTATTACAACACAGCATGGTTTCCATTAATTCAACAACAAATTTGGACGATTGACCTGATTTTCTCACAAAGTAAATAATTTGGGGTTTGCAAGTAAACTGACAGGATAAGGCAACCGACTGTGCATATTTCATCAAGGAGATCATTATGCAGGTGGAGGCTTGTTTATATTACATGGAATGTCTTTTCTTATATGTCAGAGACCTTTATTGCTAACAAATCTAGCTCAAACAGATCTCTTATCTCAAAGCAATATAATAGAAGTTAACTTATTAATTCAGTCTTCCAATTCATATGAAAGTACATATGAATAAACACAGACCTTTTTTAGTCTTTATCTGAGTATCTGATATAATACGGGACCACATGCCTCTTTAAATTCAAACCAGACTCTGAGTGGAGTCTTGCTTGGAGCCTCTGCAGAAAAAAACCCACTGACCTCACTAGAATCTTTAGATTGGTTTTTCCAACCCCACAACCATTCTTTTTAATATGCTGTTTTGAGTTTTATCAGGTTGTGGTGGATGATCCAACACATGAATGTAACACTTAAATAGAAATACTCACATTTTTCAAAAGGGACTTTTGAAAAACTTTTGGCAGTTGCCAAAATTGATGGTAAATACTTGTCGATGTATAATAATACAGGTATTGAGGACCTGGCAATTGCTGCAGCCTCAAAGAATCACCATCTATAAGCCTGTACTGTGTTACAATTTTGCTAAACGTTTTGCTATAAGATTTATAGAGAATTAAGACTTAATGTTGGTCTGTTTGTCACCCTATACTGATTGTTTTGCATGGATCAAACCACTCGAGTGGATTACTTTTATAGTGCCTTTTTTTTTAACCCCATTGACCTACATTGTATGCACAAAAACACATCATACCTTATAATATCACACTCCATATCCTGTAAAATATCTTAGTTTGTGTTCTGCAGATAAAGGAAAGCAAGTTTGAGACGGCATGAGGGTGAGTACATGATGAGAGAATTCCTTCACTAATCTATTGTAATCTATGCAGTGTGCGTGGTAAAGGCCTAAGGTGTTGTATTGTATCATGTATCAAGGGAGTATGATTGTATGACTGTAATCTGAACGCAATACATAAAACCAAGAAGAACCTACATGTCAAATTCACTCACATGCCAACCCTACTGAGAAGGTGAGCTCTAAACACACTTGTAAGACCTCATCATTTCTGAGAAGCTTACATAATTTAACGTGTGTCAATCCCCTGGTCCCCACATGTGCTCATGGAACATGCGTTTAGGAGCGAAGTTGAGCTGGTGAGATTATCATTACTTTCGGTATTGGTTTCTGTGTAAGTTCTCTGTATGGGAATGATGGGCTTGTTTGCTAAAGCTCTTTGTTGCAGTAACAATTCAAAATGTTTAACAATCATCTGTATTATACATGTTTACATAATTGCATATGTTAGTAACCTTTAGCTTTGCTTGAAAGTACTGATTCTTGATTCCAGAGCTTTCGCCATCAGTCTACAAGACAGAAAAGGTCTTCATGCGCCATCATGTGGTTGAATTAATTATAAATGATTAAACTTTTACCATTTTAGTTGCCTACATTATTCATTACTTTCTGACCTGCAATAGTCTATGCACATGACACTGAGCATTCTAAAACAACTGAGACACTAAACATTTTTTTAAATCATATTCCAAACTGCTCCCAGCTGTTTAGACTATCTAAACACAAATGTGTTTAATATTTCAACATTTAAAATGTACACAGAAAAATGTGTATGTTCTGTGTGTCCTACTGTTGTTGTCAAGATTGATTTCTCCCTCTTTTTTAAGCAAATTTAGATTTTTGAAAAGATGCCTCACACAAAAATCCTCACACACATATTGCAAGAGATCAAATGAATAAGCTTGAAAGAGATATGTGGATTTGGAAAGAGAATTGCATTAAAGGGGAAAAAAGATGCACACAAAAAATTGAAAACACATGGATGCATAACTGAATGCCCTTCAAATAATACAGGCATGTGAAACAAACCTAAAAAAATAAACTTTATCTTTGACAAGAATTGGTTGACAATTCAAAACAAATGGATAACAAATACTGATTGCATAGGCATATTCTCTTTCATGCATTTATGAATACACATGTACTTCAAAAATGGTACTTTAATAAGCCTATATAAATTAACAGCTGTTATTAAAAAACAATGTTACTAAATGTTTAAATATGTTTTTATTTATAATTAATTAAACTGATGAAACTGTGCAGATGTGAGGTGAAGAGAGTACAGACGGGGATAAAGTGGTTCTCTGGACTTTAGCCTATTACCGCAATCTTTGCTGACACACACACACACACACACACACACACACACACACACACACACACACACACACACACACACACATGTTGGTCTACCTATCATTATGAGGACTTTCCATAGACATAATGGTTTTTATACTGTACAAACTATAGATTAAAACCCCTAAACCTAACCTTAACAAAAAACTATCTGCATTTTTACATTATCAAAAAAACATAGTTTAGTATGTTTTTTAAGCTATATGAATTATGGGGATACTAGAAATGTCCTCATACACCACATTTACAGCATAATACCCTTGTATTAACCAGTTTGTAACCTAAAAAAAGTCCTCGAAAACCACACAAAATCTGCCCACAGATACACACACACACACACACACACACACACCCACTCCCCCCAAAAAACTAAAAAAAAGTTAACTTGATTACAGAAGTTAATAATTACATTTTGTTGAAGTGCATTTAGCAAGATTTTTGGCTTTCTCTCCAGTGTATTTAAGCATGTATTCTCTCACTCTTTTGTCTCCTCACTATATCACTATAGGCAAATTCCCTGTGACATGCACACATATGTCAGCTCTTGCCATTTGTCTTTGATCATGACATCAATTGCATTTAATTAGATAAACGAAGCGGACGAAGCCATAACATGGTAACCTAGTTTTAGGTGTCAAGAACATTGTACTATTGACCCCTGGAAGGCGGAGCAATAATGTGAAGCATTTGAAGATGTGAAGTTCTGAGAAGCAGCACTCATCTTGCCCGATCAGACTCTTCCAATCCAAAATGCCACTTGAGCTGTATCTCGACCTACATTCCCAGCCATGTCGTGCCGTCTTCCTATTTGCCAAGATAACAAAAATTCCCTTTGAATACAAAGCCGTGGACCTGTCTGCAGGTAAATAGATTTTTGCATTGATTTTGGTTTTACTATAAGTTTGAAATTGCAATTGTCAACATAATTTTCAATATACGCAATGTTGTAATACAATGTAAAAAGGTGCAATTGTCACCTTAAGGAGTTATTTCTATTTAATATAATCCCAAAAATTTGTTTTGTTGGTAGAAACAAATATATTCGGGTTGTTTCGGTGATGTTCAATAATATGCTTGACTTGGATCAAAGCAGTTCAGAAAACAAGATTTTCTTTGACTTCAAAGGTGAACATTTTGGAGAAGATTTCGGGAAGGTCAGCATTATAAGGAAGGTACCTGTCCTTAAAGATGGAGAGTTTATCCTCACAGAAAGGTATGTTGTTTGCAAGTGCAGTCCAACCCTTTTTGAATTGGGCACATATTTATATGTGCACTTTTAACACTGTGCATTGACATGTGCTGTGCAGCATAGCGATTATGCAGTACTTGGCAGCAAAACATTGCACCCCAGACCACTGGTACCCAGCTGACCTGCAGAAGCGTGCACGAGTAGATGAGTATCTATCCTGGCAGCACACAAACATAAGAGCTAATGGGTCAAAGGTCTTCTGGTTTAGGGTAAGATCTTCTGTTTAAACATTGCAGTAGTAGGTCCAATTTATATGGTGTCTGTGTGTTTGCACTATTCCATTCAAACTATTCTAAGATATACAGCATTTATTCACTCCCCCTTTTTCTTAATCTTTTGGTCTAGAGCCCTGTGTAATGCTAACATGTTGGCTACTGCTATGTACTAGTTACTAATTATGGAACAGTTTCTATCTGTTACATTTACTGTAACAAATTGCATTTCTTTATCAGGTGCTGGCCTGTAACTGATATTTCACAATTGTAGGGAGTGTTGCCTGTGGTCACAGGGGCCCCAGTGCCCAAGGAGAAGATGGATTCTGCTGTGGAGGACCTCAACATGGCTCTAAAGATCTTTGAGGAGAAGTTTCTGCAGGACAGACCCTTTATAATTGGAGCGAAAATATCACTGGCAGATCTAGCAGCCATTGTAGAGATGATGCAGGTAAAAACCCATTCTAGAACTTTGGTGTTCATCAAGTCAAAGTTTTATTTCACATCCATAATGGTGCATACTTTTGGTACAAAGGTTGTAAATGACTTTGCATTTATATATAAGAAAAAATATAAGAGTGGTCTTTGGATGAGGCATTGCATGTGCCAGAGCGATTGTGTGAAAACAGCTTTAACCCTCCTATGGTATTGGAAAATGGCACCTCCCTTTAGTATTTGCGGTCATTTCTGACTATACATTATTTATTTGGGGATTTTATGCTATTTTGATCTTAATTACATGTACATTTCTAAAATGTACCAATATTTACATGAAAATATGAGACTGTAAAATACAGTGGAGGTATATTGCTCCCATGTATGTTATATTGTATATTACTGGTGAACATGTCATGGCTGTAACAACCAGTAGATGCTGTAACCACCTACTGTGTAGTCTGATGGCTTGTTGTAACCTAATTTTATATTTTATCACAAGAAATGCATTTGGAAATTTAAAATTGATTTGAAGTGTCAGTTTTTGCAGTTAATGTAATTGTGCTTGCAATCAAACCTGGCCATGGTGTTACAAAGAGGAGACACAGAATAAGCATTTTTTCTACCAATAATTTATTTCAAACATTAAAGGTGCTATATGTAATATTGTTTCTGTACTAAATCATATAATTACCATAATATGTCAATAGAAAATTAGGAACCATGCTAAGTTGAAATACTGGCTTCTCCGTTAACAATGCTAACGCCAGTATTCTACTTTGACGTTTCCATTCCGGGCCAGAATTTCTGTTTGTGATTTGGCATGTGTGATCCCGCCCACTGCCCACTCACCAATAGTATTTTGAGTAAGTTTGCTGGCAAACAACACTGCGTACTGCAGCCATGGAAGCCAGCAAACAAACTGGATCAGAGATAACATATTCCACCCGAAATAAAAAGCCTTACCATCCATCTAAAAATGATCAAATTACAGTGTAAAGCTCGTCGATTGACATTTTTAGTTTCACTCATTCTTGTTGTGTGTACTCATTCTGGCAACAGGCATGAGCTTCGAATCTGGGGCGGGGCAGACAACTCTCCAATATTTGGACTGCAGTACCCATTTCAAACGCTTGTTGTCAATTTTACATGGGAAAAAAAACTCAATGTAAATGCATACAATGTCAAGAAAATGAACATCAAGAAACCGAAATTAACTGTAAAATTCAGAAAATTAAATTAGAGTATAAAACAGAAGAACCAGAGTAAACATTTTGCAATTTCAAACTTTCTCTAGTAAAATTTTATTTTGCAAACATTTATTTTTTATGACACTTAGACTTATCAAATCAAGATAGCAAATGTATTCTGCTCAGATAAAAGAAACAATTTTTATTAAATGAGAATAGTTGTCTATAGAAACGTTATATCTGATTTCCCAGATCATGTGCTTGTGATATTGACATTATATAACATGAGCTATTGACGTTATTGACATTCTGTTTGTATGTTTGCATGTGCTTAAGCCGGTCGGTACTGGTCTAGATGTGTTTGAAGGCAGACCTGCTCTGAGCGCATGGAGAGACAGAGTGAAGAAGGAGATTGGTGTGGAAGTCTTCGATGAGGCTCATAAGATTATCATGAATGTTGATATACTGCCACAGACATTTGAAAGCAAGGGTATACCAGAGTTTCTCAAACTTAGGATTCAGAAAATGTTTATCTGATTACTTTTAAATTCTAACTTTGATCTTTCATCAAGTTACTGTTCAGTTATGTGATGGACTAGATTTGACATAGATTAGAAACTATCACAATTGTAAAATCACTATATTCAAAATAAACAGAAGATAAAAAGTTCAAGGCTGGAGTTTTCATTGACATTTTATTCTATTCATACATTTTCAAAATTTATTAAAATAAATTAATATGCATCTGATTCAATTAATACATTTCTTACATTAAGGTCATCAAAATTAAAATGACTATTTAATTAATCCTGCAAATTAATTGTATTTACTAATCCAAATAAAAATATTTACATTTGTTATTACTTACATTTTTCTAGTTATACAGTAATTCATAACTATTAAGCAAATCATTGTATACAATCAAGCCATTAGTAAGATACACATTCATCTAAAACCAGAAACAAGTAACATAGTGCTAGTTTTTGATAAATTAAGTGCCCAGTGGTACTTGTTTTCTGTATATCAAATGTCCCCCATCTCAAGCTTGTTCCTTGACCTCCCTACAGTAGAGCAGACTTCAAAGCTTCTCTTTCAGATAACTATTTGAAGCTATCAGAAGGACAGACATCATGCCACTGTAAAATCTGTAGCCAAAGACTAAGATGAGGTAGGTCACAATTACCTCAATTATCCTTAAAATGAAGAACAAAGCAACTATAAATAGACTGGTAAGATAAACCCCCACCAGGGAGATGGTAAGCTTCCACACCAGCAGGTATGAATCTGAACTCTGCACTTGGGTTTTGTTCTTCTGGAGGGTCAGCGTATGAGCGCACAAATGGACAACCATTCTGAGAGTGGTGGGCCACATGATCATCAAAGGGATCGGGCAGAGAAAACCAAAAACCGCAACAATGTACGAAGTTATGTCAACCTCTGCAGCAAAAATGGGCATTGGGCAGGCTGTGTTTGAGATTTTGTTCAGGCTGTAATTTAGAAAGACACGTTGTAGTTGCCTTTCAGTGAATCTACAACTTTGAGTGAGAACATTGTTAAGAACAACAAGGAGAAGCCCAAGCAGCTCAGCAGCACTGCAGGACTGATAACAGTGGAGATGTTCCTTTTCAGTGAACTGAGGCACACGGAAGAGAAACTCACAACTTTCACACAGTAAGAGAGATTTAGCCATGCGATGGTCCAGAAGCTGATGCAGCTTAAATTCAACAATAGACATATAACAGTCCTTATAAATAAAGGATATGGCTTCACACCCCAGATATCAGGATGCAGGAACACAGCCACCGCCACTGAGAAAGCTTTAAGATGATGTTGCTGATGGAGATGATACATATCAGACCCACAGTCTGAATGATTCTGGTCTTCACTTGCTGTTCTATTGTCAAAATTAGGTTAAACATGTTCCCTGGAACAACACCAAATATGATAAAACAATTTCCAGCTTCGGTCACAATGGCCATGATGTGCACACATGGTCAGTCCTTCACAGCTATGAAATCTGTCGAGATGCATGCTGTTTTATACAGAAGTTAACAATGAATTAATCTCTGCATGTAAAAGTGGCTCTGTAATTAATTATTCCTGCTGAAATCAATGGCATATCATGATTAAACCTTAATCTGAAAACAAAAATGAGGTAAAATGATAGAAATGCACCATGCTACAGTTCAGTTTAACAAACAAATGCAAGATCATTTTTGAATTGTACTGGAGTTTGCAGGTGAATACATAGTGCATTCATGTTACTTGTTAAATTTTTGCCTGTTGAAATCTTTGTCCTTCAAATAAGCAAGATTATTATTATCATCATCATCATCATCAGAAGCTATTTTTTTTTTCCTCTAAATTGGCAATTTGATTGACACATCCAGTGTCATATATAAACATTTATAAAAAAAAAAAATCTAAATGTCTGGCAAATAGATTACAACATTACTTGGGTTTGGTTGTACACAAGGATCAATCATATTGCATTCCAAAGAGATCTATTATGGATAATTTGTTTTTAGTAAGAGACATTGTAGATATTTGTAATGGTTTCAATGTGAATGTTGGATTAATTGCCCTGGATCAAGAGAAGGCTTTTGATAGTTTTGATCTCAATTATCTTTTTAATGTATTGAAGGTTTTTGGTTTTGGTGAAACGTTTTTAAATTTGATACAGTTATTATATAATGGTGCATCGTGTATGGTTAATGTAGGGCGCGCTTTGAGTCGGCCAATTCCTATTCTAAGGGGCATTAGGCAAGGCTGTCCACTGTCTGGTCAACTATATAGTTTAGCAATTGAGCCGCTGCTTTTTAAATTTCGAGAAAGATTGTCCGGTTTTAATGTGCCTGATTTTTCTTTAGACTCAAGAATTTCTCTTTCTGTTTATGCTGATGATATCACAGTTTTTGTAAATCACACTGAGGATATTAAGTGTTTATCTGAGGTACTCAATCTTTATGAGAAAGCTTCATCAGCTAAAGTGAACTGAGCTAAAAGTGAAGCTTTTTGGGCAGGTAAAGGGGAGTTTGAGAGTCTCCCAATGTTACCTGGGGACCTTAAGTGGGGTAGAGAGGGACTTAATTGTTGGGAGTTTTTGGGGGTGTCAAATTAATTTCAAAAGCTATATTGGGAGGGTATAGTGGAGATAGTGTGCAGCAAGTTGTCTAAATGGAAATGGTTGCTACCTCAGTTGTCCTATAGCGGAAGGATTTTAGTGACCAATAATTTGGTTGCTTCTACTCTGTGGCACAAATAACTGTGTTACAGCCACCTGTTGGACTTATGGGGTTTCCTTATGTTTTCCCCTCTCTTAATGTAAATATTGCTGTGGGAGAATGGCAAGATGACAAGAAGTGTCTTTTGTCTTTTAAAACCCTTCAGCTTGAAGATTTTGAGGAAGTAGGGAAAAAAGCCCTCTATATTTCTTGTGTGAAGGCATATAATGCTAATCTTTTGAGTGGACTTCCTTCAGCAAAATGGTACATTGATCCTTCTGTAGGGGTGGGTTGTCCCTTTTGTACAGACGTTGAAATGGTTTTTCATTTATTTGTACAGTGTGCTCGTTTAAATGATTTGTTTTCACTTATCTCAATGGTTTACTGAAATTGGTGAAGCTTTCTCTTTTTAAATGTTTATATATGGTCCAAAGTTTACAGGAAAAAGAAAAAGTCAGTTGATTTTATTGACTATTGCTATTTGGAAATCTAGAAAAAATAAGTTGTCAGGACAGTGTTCTCTGGATGTGTTGAAGATCTTCAAAGGCTTGGTGGCGGCTCGGCTTAGAATAGAGCATGCCTATTATGGTTAAATGTGTAGAACTTTTCATGTACATTTGGGGGATAAATGAGGTACTTTGTACAGTAGAAGATGATGATGATGATTTAGTGCTTGCTTTTTAAAATGTTTTCTTGTTTTTACTTATTAATAGTATTTAGACCACAGTGTTTAAATAACTGAAAAGCACTTACACATAAATGAATATACACACATAAACTGAGGGTCACTGCAGTGAACATTAGGGTGACACATGGGGGTAAAACACATAACACATATTCAACCCACTGTCTCTCAGGCTGTGACACGTTAAAACGTATCTTGCAGCCAGTGCTGCTGTGTGTCCCTCTCCAAGTATTATATCATTTTTTTCTTCTTCTGTCCTGGTTATACAGTTGTCTATTCTGTTTATAAATGTATCTATATAGATGTCTCTTGTACCTTGAAATTTAGGTACAGCGCTTTAAAATGTAGCAACTCTGTGGGACTTGATTTTAAATCCATCCAAAATTTTAGAGATAATTTTTGTATGTTAATAATCAATGGGAATCATCCTAATTCTGCCCTGCATGCATTATTGGGTGTTTTCCTTTGTCATTTCAAAATGAGTTTGCAGAATTCTGTGTGTAGAGCTCTCTCTTTATCTATCTATCATATAAATTAAATAAAAACACATTCAGATAATTAAAATGCATTTCATTCTTGTGGCAGAAGAGATCATCATTCATAAGACAATACAAAAAGCGGTTTTAGAATACAATGTATTGTTTACTACCATATTATTGATCATAAGTCAATCACATGCAGTTCACAGCAATCCATTACACAAGTGAATTTGTAAATCAGTTCGAGATTTATTATTATGAGGGCTTGTTTAAGGATCCATCAATGAACAGCTGCGTCAGACATTCTTTTGTAGCATCTTGGATGCATAAACATAAAAATTTTAGGTCACTGTGTCAAGTTAAATATAATTTAATACTTAGAACACATATTGAGATCCCCTAGTTCGGATTTGCGCTCCATCAAGTGTTTTGAACGCAAGAACGTAACGCATGTTTGTGTTTTGCTGCTCAAGGGTGTTTTTCTTCACTATATAAACTGCGCGTTGCCGTGCAGCCGAAGTTTCACTTACTGCCCTCTGGAGCAAACAGGTGGTACTACAAACTTGCATTTCTCAGGAAGATTCCATATTATGTTCAGGGGGCAGTGCGATTAATGGATAAATTCTCTCATCGTTTACTCACCCTCATGCCATCCCAGATGTTTATAACTTTATTTCTTCAGCAGAATACAAATAAAGATGTTTAGAAGAATATCTCCACTCTGTAGGTCCTCAAAATGCTGGTGATCTAAATTCTGAAGCTCCAAAAAGCACAAAAAGATTTATTGAACTCCTGCAAACTTTCAAAATAACTAATAAAATGCTATGAATTCTTTCATATACAGGCCTATATTGTTTCTTTGTACACTTCATCCAGTTAAAGTAAAATGGGAAACATTTTTTTATATGAACATATAAACTAATGGCTAAATTAGATTTTTTACTTTACTATAAATATTGCTTCCAAATAGGTATGCTTCCTTTTTCCTCCTCAGCAATCAGGGCTGGACTCCGCAGTCTGCATAAATAATTCCTTCACCTTGTGTTGGCCAAACCACAATGCTTTGCAGTTTGCTTAATACCTGTGAATTTGACACTCAAAAAATCTAAAGCGTCAAACTTGTTTCCCTGAAATTTGACATTTAACTGAGTTATCTTGATGTTCATTTGGTAAGTGTTGCACTGAGTGTTGCTATTATGACTCCCACATGCATCACTCAACAAGAGCTCATTAATTTACATTCACTACCACTTTAATATTTACACGTGCTGTGCGTTTTAGATGCAATGATGTATGTTTTAATACTTGCAATATGTGTAAACGTTATACTCGTATGAGAGATTTGTCTGTGGTTCTATCCAGGCTGATGCAATGACAGTGTTCCAAGACGATTACATGCTTTGCTGTTCTTTGTTATTGTAAAATGTAATAAAAAATGTTAATTACAAAAAAAACATGTAATAACACTTAAAGCACTATGAAGCAAGATACAAAATTGTGTCCTTGTTTTCATTTATCAGGGTTTTTCGTTGTAACAAATGTCATTGTCACAGCTTGAAATATTTCATAAGAAAAACACATCTCAGACCAATCATATTTCCTAATGATATTAAATACTGATTTGTTTGTTTATTTGAATATAGGTATCCAGTCTATATTTAAGCAATATCACACAAGTGCAATATGGCCCGACATCAGCACTCTGCCATATAGCACGATTGCGAGTGTGATATTGCTTATATACAACAGTTCAATGAACCAAGACATTTTTTAAATTAGGAAAAACTGAGTACGGTCATAAAAACGCATTTGTGCATGGAACTACTTTCTTACTAGATGAATCAGAAAGACGTCAATCCGCACATCTTATCATGTGGCTTGTTAAGCGCGTTACCGCGGAGACCTAGCATGTGTGGTGGCTTCACGCTATTCTCTGCGGCATCCACACACAACTCGCCACGTGCCCCACTGAAAGCGAGAACCACATTATAGCAACCACGAGGAGGTTAACCCAACGTGACTCCCACCATAGCAACCGGTCCAATTGGTTGCTAAGGAGGCCTGGCTGTAAAGAGAGATAGCTCTTAACTCTTCTTCATTGCTCTTACACAGTTTAGAACGGCACGAACACAAGCGGTGTGATACACACACACACACACACAATGGAGCGTCCGAGTGATGATGGTGTGAGACCATCAGTACTCATGGAACATCTCTCGTCCAATCAGATTCGAGGACCAGAACTTACTGTTGTACTGTGTATATTAGCTTACTCAATGATCAGATGTTGAATATCTATTGAAATTATTATGACTCCATCTGATCTCATTTTTGGTGGTAACTCAGAAAACATCCACAACTACTCAATATCTGCTCTTCTTTCTCATTTATACTGTAAATATTTAGTAGCTTAATTGAACTTAGTTCCTGTATTTGCTTCTCAGGAGTTCAAACAGGAGCCTGTGTCAAGTTTGATGTGCTAAGCTAAACATGAATTTTCAGCTTGGTGTCCCATTGAGAACAAGAGAACAATTCCATGAAAGTTGCACAAAAATACATTCCTATACTTGGCTGTATGTATTAAATCTTATCCTATATACTGTTGTTTGTTGAGTAAGATTCAAACTATGACAGCAAAGATATTTGGCAATAGAGGACATCTTCAACTATGCTTCAAAGTAAAACTGTTGACACTGCAGTTCTGAGCTGCCAGTGCTGGTACTGACACAGATTTGTTTTAGGAACTTGCTTAAGGACGTTGCACTTTTTTTGACATTTTTATATACTTGAGATTTTATAAATGGAAAAGTTATCATAACAGAACAGGCTTTTGTTATTTCTGTTTCCTCAGACAAGCTATTTTGGCATCTGCAGAGAAATTCACTGTGATGATTCAGAATAACATCAGATTTCCAGCCTTTAACTACATAAGGTAGTACTTCATTTATGAACTGAACTATATGTATTTACATGTTGTACAGAAGCAAATGCTATTGTAATTAAGTTTTTATATATCGTTTCACAAACATACTTTAACCATATGTGTACCTTTAACAGAATATGAAGTAAATGCTATCCAGAAGGAAGCCTAAGGGACCGTTTGCACCAAATGCAATTTTGTGTTAAAAAGCTAGATGCAGCGCAAAGAATGGAACAGCATTCCAGCAATGGAACGCATTTTTTTAAGTTCTGTTAACTTCTTAAAAATATGCCGCTCATGCATGAGCTGCTGAAATAAAAGCAAGATGTGATGCAACATCAAAGACTTCTGTCCAGGGTATGTTTACATAAAAAAAAACAATTGTAGAAACACTGCACATAAACGCAAAAACACGTTTGGTTTGAACGGTCCCTAAGATTTATTATGTAGCCAATATTCATTATTTACTAACTCCTAATAAAGCTGTTCATTTATGTATTTGATTTAGAAGAAATGTCTTGCCTGAAATGAAGGACACCAACCTTAAAGGTTGCTTTATAGCCATTATACAAATCCATACTGTCCCATTTTCCGATATGGCAGTGGAGGTAAAGCCTGGCTTTCCATCAGTTTCCTCCAAGAAACCATGTCTTCCTGATGATGCACACTGTATCAATACACTTTATAATATACTGCCAGGATTAATGTCATATAGTAATGGCAATGCAGGCTGTTTGGATGAAAAAGAAAGCAACCGGAGCCTGTATCCTGGCCTAAACTTCAAGACTGAAATTCAAGACTTTGGGCCATAAATGGTTAAAATCATTAACATACAGTTGAATCCTAAAGTCTGAGACCACACTGAAAATCTAAATTTAAACTTGGAAATAAACAGAAACTTTAATTAGAAAGTTTTAAACAAAGAAAAATGATGTAAAATGAATAAGATTTAAGATTCTGCTCTATTTGTAGGTCACTTATCCAATAATCAATTTTGTGACATTGACCATGGTAGCTCCCTTTAATTTTTGGACCCTATTGTATTCATGAACTGTAATTATGTTGGCTTGACAAAGCAACTGTCATGTTTAAATGTGTTTTTGTTCATGTTTTGTGTTCATGTCTTTTATTTTGAAAATGTAGTTCCTTGTTCCTGTTTCCTCTTTCTTGTCATGTGATTTCCTCTTCCTGCCATGTTTCATGTCTTTTTTTCTTACTGGTTCCTTGTCATGTGACCCTCTTGTTCCACCATGTTTATTAGTCCTGTTTCTTCATTGGTCTATGTTTATGAGACTTGTTGTCAATTCTGTTTTATCATTGGTTCTTGTTTCATTGCCTTGTTATGTTTATTAGTTTAGTCTAGTCATTGGTTGTCTGTCATGTGGTTACCCTTTTTCATGTATTTAAGCCCTCATGTTTGAGTGATGGTTCAAATAATAATTGGAAAAAAAAAATAAAAAATTCTGAGTTGTGTTTAAGCAATGTAAAGTTTAAAAACATGCAAACTTAGAGTATCAGTTCTGAGTGCAATACACACAACCCTCCCCCTCTCTTCTGAAAACACTGGAAGATTTACTGATTACAGCGGTGTGCTGATTTAGAATTAAAAATGTAAAAGATTGAAAAAAGAGAATGATAAGAATGATCAATAAATTATTAACAATTTACTGACATTGCCTTGTTAATAATATGTATGGTAATCTATAAAAAAGTAATTGTAGTCCAATTATGAGTATTTTAAAATGTGATTGAATCCAATTACAAGTAATTGATTTTGCAATCTGGTTACATAATCCAAATGACATGTAATCCATTACTACCCAGCACTGTTGACAAAAATCTGAGGGTTGTCCCCCCCCTAAAATATAATTAAAATATGTGTATTGTAAATAATATAATGATATATTCTTAAATTAATTTTTTAAGAGATAAAATAATACAAATGCAAACGGGGCAACAACAAAAAAACCCTTGGTGTCCCCTTCAAAAATTGCTCTTGAGAATTGTTATGTTTATTGCCCCCCCCCCATCATTTTGATTACATTTTCGCCGTACTCAGAGAATGGTGTAGAGCAGAGAACGCTATTTAAAATGTATGGTATTAGGTTTAAATGTCATGGTGTTTCGGTAAGGTGAAAACTTTCACATGATTGCTTTACTTTGCATTGGGGCTTTTCTGATACACAGATAAATCTCTGTATTCTTTACAAGCTGTAAAGTTCCGTATTATTCATCCATCTACATTGGATCAACGCTCTCATATTATGCTCTAATACGTAACCGTTACGATCTCACATAGAGATCAAAATAAGACTTTGAAGTAATGAAGTGAGTTTGCCCCTGGGTCTTCTTTAGACAACAATCTTCCTTGAATGGCTTACAAGCACCAGCTGTTACTTCAAAGAGGCCAAACAGAACTAATTCGAGAGGAAGTTTGAGTCAGTGCAAGACAGACAAGAGTTTAACAAACGCTACACATACAGATACACATACCACTTTCATACAGTATATGTACATTGACTAGATGTGCACAGCACTTATATGGGTGAGGCATGTAAACATCTTTTGTATGGCAGCTGTTAAACACTGTCCATGCTTGTTTTATTGACAAAGAGATTGAAAAGAGATCGCTACTAACTAAAATCAATAACACAATAGGCCTATTATGATGGGGGTTTTTTTTACAATTGTAACCCGCAAACCATTTAAAGGATGTACCATATAAAAATAATAAAAAAAAGGAATACAAATAAAAATTATCAGAATAAAAGCAGGATATCAAGTCTGTTTTTTTAACACAGATGCATACGTCTTTGACGCAACTAACAAAAACAGCTAATTAATCTAGACAGGATTCCCACATATTCTGGAAAACCTGGAATTTTGCAATGCAGTTTTCCAGTCATGGAAATTTAAAAATACATAAATGTCCTGGAAAATATTTCAAGTAGAATAAAACTGGGTTTTAAATGTGTTGCTAGCCAGGTTTCCATTATATGTACAAAATGGTCGTGAACGTCTCAAAATGATTCAAAGACTCTCATTTGTCGTCACCTAGTGGCAGCTCCAGAAGGGGTCACTAAACTAGTCAATTTATGAAACTGAACATATTTGTGAAACAAAAGCAAGCCACACCAAAATACCATTTATTTTAGCAGCTAATTCTACACAATTGTGCAGAATTTTTTTTGTAGGCCCTACTTCAATAATTAATATAGCTTTTGTTGTGATTTTAGCTTATTCTTAGAAGATGTCCTGCAGAATACACACTATCTAAAACGATTTTAAACAGCAATTTTTTCTCTTTATTCTTCAATTATCATGCATGCAGTTTCTTGGTTTTAAGTGTGATGAAATTGTCCATTCCGTTGAAACATCCAATTCACAGCATCACTGAGTTCCATATGAGGTTGTCTCAACAGAGCTCTAGAGCATAATAAAAATGTTATATAATTTTGCATAACAAATTAAATGGCTTATAGATATCCTGTGTGAGTTTTACTCACCAATGGAACACCACTATCACTATTTTGATTCAGATGGATAAATTTGTTTTTGGCATAGTAGTCACTGTCCTTCATAAAAGTAAGCATGAACCAGTCACAAATAGCATTTACCTGTGAGAAGATCAGGAACTCTCTGAAAATGCTTGAATCAAAGTAATTACTGTTAAATAAGTGTTTAAAAAAACATAACCAGTACTTACCAAACTTAGAAAGGCGAGAGTGGCCCCAAGATTTACAATAGTGGCCACAATGCTGAATTTACCAGACTATAGAGAAACAAATGACATAAAACCAGAGAAGCTAAATCCTTTAAATTGAATCTTGTGTCTAAACTGAAGCTGATTATGTTCTAGAGATCAGAAGGCAAACCTTGCCGAAAACGATGACCTCGAAGTGGATTCCATAGCCCTTTATCAATGTCCGTGTTTCAATATTTTCACTGTTTTTAAAAATTTTTGCAAATCTATGGGGAAGAACAAAATTGTTAAACTCTAGGAATGATGGATTTAGATACAAAATAAGCAATCCAAAATCAACAGACTTTACCGGAAATTGTAGCCAGGGGCAACATTATTTTCAAGCTTTTTGTTGTCCAGTCTGCTGAAAGAATATTTTGGTACACAAAAGTATGCTGGAAAGTCCAAGTCACAACTCCAGTCAATGAAAATCCCTATAAAACCACCCTTTAACACGAAAACACACTATCAACTAAGAATGAATCCAGTAATATACTCATTTCAATATTAATCAGAATGGTTTCAGCAGAAAATAAAAATATAGAGCATCATGGAAAATACAGACTTTAACAGCCATGACACTGAAGATTTCTCCTGCCTCAGACACAATGTCCCCCAGACGGAAAATAGGACAGTTTGGGTCTGTTTTACGATTAAAGGTGCAGTGTTTTAAGTATGTGGAGTTGATGTGAGGCAGAATGTTTCGCCTAGAAGTAGCACAAAATACATTCACTTCAAAAATCAATATTTCAAATACCAATTTTCTCACACCAGGTGGCCATTGAAGATGATGAAATTTCATACATAGGAGCAAAGAAAAAATACAAAAAGTGAAAGTACAAATGTATTAACTTACTTTCTGAAATAGAACTTGGGATATTGTATGTTATTCTTGATGAGAACTGTTAAGTCCTCTGCAGCACCTAGCAAAGCAGGTCTGAATGATCAGAAATAATCTTTTGTTATTCACAATTTTAAATATTCATAGTGCAATCAAACTTGTGTTGTCTGTTTTGATTTTGTAATGTATGTAATGATTCGAAGAGGTAAATATACCCACTCTGGAATTATGGTGTCATTTTCAAGTGGACACCATGAAAGCACCTCGCACGTTTTGATGCTTTCAGAGTATTTTACACATCGACCAGTCTGAACACCTGCAAGGAGGATAACAGTTTTTTACTTTGTGGCATTGAGTTATGCAAATTTTGTTCTTTTTAATGTGTAAACTTACCATTGCCATGGACTTCATTGAGTCCCTCTTTGCAATCATTGTCAGACTCACAGACAGTGAAGTTGCTTGGGACCTGAAAAAAGGGATCATTTATCATGCAATGAACAAAGGTCTCTGTAGTGAATGACATTTAACTCCTGTTTTTGTTGTTAGCCACTCTGAGCTCTTGATAAAAGTTGAAAGAAGAAGGACTGCATGCTGATGTCCTGCCTTCTTATTGTGTTGTTAATTAATCAACAAGCACATCAGTATCTTCATGTGCAAAAGCAAAAGTGCAAGTGAAGTACCTCAGGACAGCTGCTCTGTGTCTGGTTAGGTGTGAAAATCATATTTGTTAACACAAAGAAAGAGTTTTCACCCTGCCAAAGTAAAAGAAATGTAATGGTGACTGAATCTGGTAGTATTAAAAGAAAGTGTCATCTCTGTCAGATAAAAAGGCAACTACACAAAAAAGAAAAAAAAAAAAACAACATTCAGAGAAACTAGAACTCCAATGGATCTCAGCTCTGGCACAGAAGTTTAGATACCTGGGGTGGGATGACATATTCCGCCACATCCCAAACATGAACCCCATCAATGGATGAATTGGTCAGAATGTTTCCTTTCACCTTCGTGCTCACTGAACTGATCACTGAGTCGGTCTCCTGGTAAGCCTGCTGCACCCAGCAAACGTACCTTCAAGGTGCAAAACACAGATAGACCTTTTTCCACAGACTGTGATGATGCGATTCTGCTTTATTTAGCAGCATAAATCTCACAATTGTTTTACATTATAATTATTTTTTTTTATATTGAGTGTAAATGTTTTATATTTTACAACAGTTATATTGCCCTGGAACTAGTTTTAAAATGAATTACCACAGCTGCGAGGAAAGGTTTTTATTACAGCTGCTGAGAGTGACAGTAGGATTTGGCATTTTTTCCCATCTGACTTGCTTAATCCACCGCTCTCTATTTTTTCTTCTTCTTCTAAGTCATTCAAATGTAATAGTGGATTTTTTCTTTTGATCTTGGAGTAAATGGGTAAGTGTAAATAATATGTGCTGTGATCTCCCATTCACCGCTGTCGAAGTTTACCCTGCAAACTTTTACTTCTGCATTCCAAAACATGGAGTGTGAAAAAGGTCTATTAGCAGTAATCCTTAAGCAAGTGTCAAGATCCCAGCTCTGTAGGTCAAAGGTCCAAATATCACATAAAGGCAACATAAAAGTTATCATATGACTCCATTGGTTTAATCCATATCTTCTGAAGGGATCCAATTGGTTTTGGGTGAGAACAAACCAAAACATAACTCCTTTTTCACTGTGCATCTTTCCATTTCAGTCTTCAATCATGATCATGATTTCAAGCTCCAAAACACTACCTTGCACTAGATGGTACTAAGTGTAATCAAGCTTGAAATCACTACCGCCAAGGAGACTGCTGTCAAGATTTATAGCTAAAAAGTTTTTTGGTCTGTTCTCATCCAGATTCGATTTGATCACTTCAGAAGACATTAATCAAACCACTGGATTTGGATGAATTACTTTATTTTGCCTTTATGTGTTATTTGAACCCTCAGAGTTCTGGTCACCATTCACTTGCATTACCCTAAATGGATCTACAGAGCTGAGATATTCTTCTAAAAATCCTTGTTTGTGTTCTGCAGAAGAAAGAAAGTCATACACATCTGGGATGACATGAGGGTGAGTTAATGATGAAAGAATTTTCTTTTTTTTGGGTGAACTATTCCTTTAAAGGTGCGCTCAGTATTTATTTCTCGTTGTTTAAATTGTTTAATTGTATTACTTCTAATGAAGATCAAGAGCAGTAACATGAGATGAAGACTGAAGACTCAAGTCATATCAGTAACCTTAAAAAAGCTGTTTCAATCTACATGGAGAGGGTCCCCCTCAAAAATGACTGAGTTCATCTTTAAATATGGGTGCTGAAGTTTCTTTATTATAAAAAGGAAAAATAAAAAATAAAAATCTGAAATATTGTAAGTTTAATTTCAGAAAATACTAAACACAACAAACTACTTTTTTTCATATGTTTATGTCCATACTGACTCTTTAAAAATTGATACAACAAAAAATGCAGCAATTTTAAAGCCTTGAGATTTCCTGTATAAAACTATAAAGAGAATTGAATCCTGATTAGCCTTGAACCAGGGAATGTAACATCACTGAATTTACAGTTGTCCCTGTTCATTGTTTCTTTACAAATCCAAAAAACCTCAAGATGGATACACGGAGAATGATGTGGTAAACAACTGTAAAATAATCTAGACATAAGGACCCAAAAGATCTTCAAGCACTAATTATGTATGTGTATATATTATATTACATACAATTATTAAATAGAAATACTTACACAACAACATAAGCGATGATCAATATCTGGATCAATCTGAAGAGGGCTCCCACTCTTTTGCTACTAATAACCAGAGTTACAGGTGTCTCGTAATCAAAAAAACAGTGGAAACAACCACTGGAGCAATCCTTGCCACAACCCATAACTGAAGAAGTGTCCACTGTGGAAACACAGTAGCTGATCGAAGTTCAGTTGGAGCCTTGTTATAGCTCATTACAGCCACTAAAATTCCCAACGGAATTCACATATACTTTGAATATAATTTTCATTTCATTTTATTGTGCAAGAATTGTGAAAGTGTTAAGATATAAACTGATACCATCTGCAGTTATATGGTTAAAGACCTGTTCGTTTCTTAGAAGTATTTGCAATCTACACACTTACAAGCCATTACATTTACATTTACATTTACATTTATTCATTTGGCAGATGCTTTTATCCAAAGCGACTTACAAAAGAGGAAGAACATCAGCGAATCATCTTAGGGAGACAGTGGTACAAAAAGTGCCATATTACAAAGTTTCACTATCATCATAATAGTATACAAAACAGATTTAAGTGCAACAAGAAATGTAAATATATATAATTTATTTATTTATTTATTTTTTATTTTTTTTATTGACCGGTTAAGTGCTTTTGGAAAAGCACTTAACCGTTAACCATTATCTCTTAACTGTGGCAATACATGTAAACCTAGTGGCTAACCCCACAGTCAAGTTTTTGTCCACCTTACAATTAAATATAACTAAAGATTCATATAAAATAATATGTCTTCTATGGTGGCTGAGGGGTGCACAACACAGTCAAATTAGCAAGTGAATAAAAGCTGAAAACACAATGAAATTGAGCCACAATGCATCAAAATTAACAGGAAAAAAACTATTTAAGTCACGTGTCAGTCTAATGCAAATCATGAAGCAGCTTAGAAGAGAACTACTCGTGCCACTGAAAGTCACTCAAAGCGAAGTTCCATGGTCAACAAGTAATGGGTTTCCATCATCGAAATCTAAACTGAAGAGACATTGAAGATGTCAGCTAATGTGTTGAATATAAATTATTTTGACACCTCTGGAAGTTCCTGGTATGCATTGTCCAAAACACACCTAACAGACAAATAAATACATAATTTTTATAAATATTTATTTTCTGATATTCTTGTTGTGCAGTAGCTTTTCTGATGTTTAGAGATTTTATTTGCTTTGCAAATTTTATTGTGCTGTGCAGCCCTGGGTCCCTGTATTCTTCATTTTTATTGAAATGAAAAGTGCCTCCGTGCAGGAAAGATCATATAGTATGACTGATCTCCACTGACACTGATGTGCCCCTCACCCCCCAAAAGAGACAAACAAAATAATTGAAAAATAGCAAAATCATCCATTTATTGAACAAGCATGAAACAAACATAATGAAATCCAAATCCAACCAAAATCCTGGTAAAATAATAATAATAAAAAATTACAGTATACTTTTTTTATATAAAAGAAAGTAATGAATATACAACAAGCGCCTCTTCTGGAACACATTCCCTCGTCCTGGTCCGCCACGCCCCTGACCTCTGGCAGCCACTGCAGAAAGATCCACAACAACTTTAGTGTGATCACAGTTTCACTATCACCTTTATAGCAGAAATCAAAAAAATCACAAATACCACACTCATGATCTTGAAAATATCCAACAAAATAAAAGTGGACTGTGCCAAGGAGACATTTACCTTGAGCTTTGAGAATTGCTGCTTTTCCTCGACCAGCACCAGCTGCCTGGTTTTTGTTCTTCATACTCTTCAACATTGGTGCATTTTTCAACATGTCTGGCAGGATGAGGAACCTAATCTTACTGCCACAAATATAGGCCTACAACTGCTCCAGCTGAGCTACATGGCCATCTCTGAATGGTACTGAATGTCCCTGATGTTCGTCTAAACTCAACCACGTCACACCAACCATTTTCAAATCATAAAAGTGTTGGTTCCACCCATTTAAAAATATATATATATATTTATTAGTTTATTAGCATATAGAACCAAACATAGATATGTTATACATATATAATTATTACAACAGGGAAATTGAAAATTATGTCATGTGTGACAGTATTAAGCAGAAGTGACATCATTCAGCTTTCTTCAACAACGTGGTGCAGAAACAGGTAAGAAACATCATAATTTTTAGGCCTATTCATATTTATAAGTGTATTATAATCAGGTATGTGTATCGTGAAGCTTAATTCAACACCATGAAATTAAGATATTAGACAATCAAAATTCAATTTTAATCCATATGTGTGTATATATATACATTTAAAAAAAATTGTCCAATCAATGCTCTCCATGATGACTAGCACTGACTAGAAGATTGCTAATCATGGTTCATGACTAAAACATAAAATAAAGTCTATTGGCTATTATTATTATTTAAAAAAAGAAAGAAAAGGGACAAGAGGAAAGTTCTCACCCCATCTCACTTTTTCAATGGGAACTATATGACAGAAAAGAAAACGACTCGGTTACTAACGTAACCTCGGTTCCCTGAGAGGAGGGAACGAGTATTGCGTAAGTAGCTTACGCTATGGGAAAACTCGAGAAATATTGAAGTCTTTATGTAAAACGCATTGCAGCTGCACAGCAGACAGCAATGAGCGAGGCAGCTCGGTCATTGGCTGTGCTGCAGCAACTTGCTCGAACCAATGACGGGGCGACTCTGAACGCGCGACCAATGGGTGCGCGCTTCGCGCTCGCGCGCTCAGAGCCCGCCAAGATGGGCGTGGCTTAGGGCTATATATTAGGCGCCCCATCATGAGAGTTCTTTAGGTTCAATCGACTGAAGCGAACTGACCAAGCACTAGCACGGCAGCTTACGCAATACTCGTTCCCTCCTCTCAGGGAACCGAGGTTACGTTAGTAACCGAGTCGTTCCCTATCGAGAGGTCTCTCCTATTGCGTAAGTAGCTTACGCTATGGGAACACCATGCAAATGCCGTGCGTGCTGACTTCGCTCTATAAAGCCAGAGGCAGATGCCTGAGCCTTAAAGCAAAGTGATTATTCCACGAGACGGCCAACGGCGAGCTACATAACGGGATAGTATAGAGCGCCTTCCAAGGTGGTCCATGGTGGGGCGCTCATAGTACAAACACAAGCACATATCTTATGTACTGAGTTTTCTATGTACTGATATGCATAAAAAATCCTTTAAGTCAGTCAGAGATGGACCTATAAGGGAGGAGATAATGCTCAGCATATACATACTCCAGTCCATTCTATAGTCAGGCTGATAGAATGTTGGAATGCAATGAGGGGACCTGTAGGTTATAAAACCTGATACATGTCGAAGGTGAGGCCCAGCCTGCCGCCGCACAAATATCTTCAATGGGTATCCCACTCGACCACGCCCACGAGGAGGCCATGCTCCTCGTAGAGTGAGCTCTGACGCCTAAGGGGCATTGAAGGCCCTTGGCTTCATAAGCCAGCGCTATAGCATCCACTATCCAGCACGATATTCTTTGCTTTGAAACTGCGAGACCTTTAGTGCGGCCGCCAAAGCATACGAATAATTGTTCCGTCTGTCTGAACAGGGCAGAACATTCCAAATATACTCTGAGTGCCCTGCCCGGGCAGAGTAAATTAGCGTCACTTTCGTCTGCTGGGGACGATAGCGCTGCCAGAGATATCACCTGTACTCTGAAGGGTGTGGAGAGCACTTTAGGAATATACCCGTGCTTTGGCCTAAGGACAACTCTGCAGTCGTTAGGTCCAAATTCCAGGCAAGCAGCGCTTGATGACAGCGCGTGCAGGTCGCCCACTCTCTTGACTGAGGCGAGCGCCAGCAAGAGCGCAGTTTTGAGCGAGAGCTGTTTAAGGTGCACGGTTCGGAGAGGTTCGAACGGGGCACTCTTGAGTGCGTCCAGGACCGTGGCCAGGTCCCAGATCGGCACCGAGGGGGGGCGAGGAGGGTTCATCCTCCTAGCGCCTCTTAGGAAACGAATGATTAGGTCGTTTTTCCCTAATGAACGTCCTTTATCAGGATTGTGTGACGCCGCTATGGCAGCCACATAGACTTTGAGCGTGGAGGGTGTGCGGCCCGCCTCCAGCAGCTCTTGCAAAAAGGCGAGTACACTTGGTATCTCGCACGATTTGGGGTTCAAGCTCTTGGTATCACACCAGTCACTGAACACTTTCCACTTTTGGGCATATAAGCGCCTCGTAGAGGGCGCTCACGCCTCAGTGATGGTTCTCAAAACTCCACTGGGGAGGTTCTTGGGAACCCGTTGAGGGGCCATGCATGGAGGGCCCACAGATCAGGGCGGGGATGAAGAATCATCCCGTTGGCCTGCCTGAGGAGGTCTAGCCTCAACGGAATTGGCCATGGGGCAGATTGCATCATCTGCATCAGTTCTGGAAACCACGTCTGGTTTTTCCAGAGTGGGGCTACCAGGAGCACTGCACATTTCACTTCCCTGATCTGACTGATGACCTGAGGTAGCATCGCGATCGGGGGAAAAGCATACAAGGGGCGGCTCGGCCAGACTTGGGCGAGCGCGTCCATGCTCTTTGAGAAGAAAAGGGGGCAGTGCGCATTTTCCCTGGAGGCGAAGAGGTCGACCTCTGCCTCGCCAAAGGTTTGCCATAACCACTGAACCGTCAGGGGGTGGAGAGACCATTCTCCAGGGAGAACCTTGTCTCTGGACAGCATGTCCGCTCCCTGGTTCAGGGCGCCTGGCACATGCACTGCTCTCAGCGAGCGCAGGTGGTGCTGTGACCATAAGATGAGCTCCCTGGCCATAGAGTGCAGGGAGCTCGACCTGAGTCCACCTTGGCGATTTATATACGAAACTACCGTCATGTTGTCCGTTCGGACCAGGACGTGTTCGTTTTTCAGGTACGGAAGCAGGGCTCTGAGAGCAAAGGCGACCGCTTTCATTTCCAGACAGTTTATATGTAGGCGCTTTTCCGGGTTTGACCAAAAGCCGGAGACAGGCCTGCCCTCGTAAAGTGCCACCCATCCTATTTTGGAGGCATCTGTCGTGATCATTTTTCTCTGCGTATTTACGCCCAGACTCACGCCGGTTTGATACCAGTTGACGGCTTTCCAGGGCGTCAGGGCTTTTATACAGCCGTGATTCGCTCTGATCAAAAAGTGGCCCGAGCGCCACGCGTGAGTGGGGACACGGCTCTTGAGCCAGCACTGGAGAGGACGCATGTGCAACAATCCTAGCTGGAGTACAGCTGATGCCGAGGCCATGAGACCGAGCATTCTTTGAAATCGTTTGACGGGGCAAGCGCGCCCGTTCTGAATGATGTTGCAAGGCGTTGAATATAGAGCGTGCGCTCTGATGAGAGGCGCGCTGTCATCTGCACTGAGTCTAGCACTATTCCCAGAAAAGAGGTATTCTGGCTGGGGGATAGCACGCTCTTTGCAAAATTGATTCTCAGACCCAGGCATTCTAGATGGCTGATAATCCAAGATCTGTGCGTCGTTAACTGACCCTCTGATTGTGCTATGATTAGCCAATCATCGAGGTAATTCAGTATTCGCACTCCCCGCTGTCTCAGGGGGGAAAGTGCCACGTCCATACATTTCGTGAATGTACGGGGGGCCAATGATAGGCCAAATGGTAGTACTGTGTACTGGTATGACTGTCCCTCGAAAGCGAATCTCAGAAAAGGCCTGTGATGAGGCGCTATCGGAATGTGAAAGTAAGCGTCTTTCAAATCCACTGATAGAAACCAATCCCCGGGGCGAACTTGCGCGAGGATATGTTTGGTTGTTAACATTCTGAATGTTAGAGCGAATCATTAAAGCTTTGTTCAGATGTCTGAGATCTAGGATGGGACGGAGGCCACCGTCCTTTTTCGGGACGAGAAAATAGCGGCTGTAAAAACCCGCCTCGCTCATAGAGGGAGGAACAGTTTCTATAGCGCCCTTCTCTATCAGTTTGAGCACCTCAGTGCGTAGAACATGTGACACATCTTTCCTCACTTTCGTCTCGACCACCGCTGAAAAGCGGGGTGGTCTGCGAGCGAATTGAAGTGAGTAACCGTGTTTTATTATGTTCAAAACCCATTTCAGCATGTCGGGGATTTTTTCCCAGGCTTTTGCTCGCACAGATATGGGCTGAATGCTGGCTGGGGGCGTGTCGCAGTGACGTATGGGCCCCAGCGGCAAATTGCCTTGTGCTAACACTGAGTTTACAGCTCTCAGAGGCGCAGGTGCGCGCTGAGCAGCCGTGTTGAGTGCCGAGTGCAGGGGTGCGTGTCAGAGTACAGGCACGCGCGCTATCTCCGAAATGCTTGCAGCATGAGTCGGAGAAATGCTTGAAACTGTATGGACAGAGTTTTCGGGTGGGGGTGCATACATCGTAATAGGCACGCGCGCCACATTCATAAAGCTTCCCGCTCTTAGCGGGGAGTCTCTTGGCTCGCGCATCACATCTGTGATGTTTGCGGCATGAGACAGAGAACTGTTTGAAACTGTATGGGCAGCGCTTATGGGTGGGGGTGCATATGTAAGGAATAATTGACGACGGGCCGTTGAATTATTAGTAATTATTTGTAATGCGGTCACGACGCGAAGCGGAGTGTTCAGATGATGTGATTCTAGACGTTTGTCAAGTTTTTGTCATTAAAACGCTCTTGTATGTAGGACTAATTTCTTACGCATCTAATCCCATGCCTCCGTTGCTAATTCCAAAACGTCATTTTAGAGTTAGTAACGGAGGTTTGAGCCACTGACAGCAGACTAATGCAGTTATTAGTGTAGTTATTAGAGAGACAGAGGTTGCAATAATGAGACAGAAAATCATGTGCGTCATATTATTTAATTTATTTATTAATTCATACGTTATAATTCATTCGTTAATTCGAAGAAATTTATTTATTAAAATTAAACTGCACGTTTCCATTGATGGTGAAGTCAGACATCGAAAATGGCAGATCAAGCGCATTGGGCTGACAGAATTCAAATCATCCAACGACGTATTGGGCTGCTGTGTCTGGTGACAAATCCTCTTGAAGTTGAAGTGGATTTGTCGCTGTCACTTCTTGTTATGAATTGTATCCTATTTTCCGTTATTACAGTTGACTACGCGAAGTGATATGGAACAGTAATGCGGTCAAGACCTGCCTGGAACTACTTTAGCCGTGCGTTTCCCTGAAAATAATTGCACACCTTAGAACGTTCTCAACCAATCAGAATCAAGCATTCAACAGCCCTGTAGTATAAACTGTAGTAGGCGGGGGTTTTTTTGGCTATGCATACAGTGTTTGTGTGTAGGGGTTCATGCATGGCAGCAGGCACGCGCGCTACTTTTATAGTATTTCCCGCTTTTACTGGGGAAGTGTTTATAACTGTGGGAACAGTGCTTGTGTGTAGTGGTGCATACATGACAATAGGCACACGATCTACATTTATGGAGCGTCCAGCTGAGCTGGGGAAGTATTCGGCACTGTTTGGACAGTATTGATATGTGGGAATGCACACTTTAGTGTGGACACGTGACCCCTTAGTGACACAGGCAGAAAATGTGCTAACACTGAGCTTACAGCTCTCAGAGGCGCGCGCGCTGAGCAGCTGTGTTGAGTGCCGAGTGCAGCGGTGCGTGTGAAATCACAGGCACGCGTGCTATCTCCGTAATGCTCGCAGCATGAGTTGGAGAAATGTTTGAAAACTATATAGACAGTGTTTACGGGTGGGGGTGCATACACTGTAATAGGCACGCGCGCCACTTTCATAAAGCTTCCCGCTCTTAGCAGGGAGTTTCTTGGCTCGCGCGTCGCATCTGTGATGCTCGTGGCATGAGCTAGAGAACTGTCTGGAACTGTATGGGCAGTGCTTATGGGTGGGGGTGCATATACTGTAGTAGGCATGCGCGCCACTTTCATAAAGCCTCCCGCACGCGGCGGGGTTTTTGGCCATGCATACAGTGTTTGTGTGTAGGGGTGCATGCATCACAGCAGGCACGCTCGCTACCTTTATAGTATTTCCCGCTTTTACTGGGGAAGTGTGTATAACTGTGGGAACAGTGCTTGTGTGTAGTGGTGCATACATGACAATAGGCACACGATCTACATTTATGGAGCGTCCAGCTGAGCTGGGGAAGTATTCGGCACTGTTTGGACAGTATTGATATGTGGGAATGCGCACTTTAGTGTGGACACGTGACCCCTTAGTGACACAGGCAGAAAATGTGATTTCTGTGTGTTGCCGTTAAAACGGCGTTTGATTGCAGGTGAGCGAGTTCTGTGACTGGCCCATTGACTGATGTACAGACATTTCCAGCAAAGCGAGCGCGCAGCTCGGTGAGGCCCAGGGAGTCACATTCGGGGCATGCGCCTCGAGTGAGAGCAGCTTCTGCGTGGTCAGGTCCCTGGCAGCGAGTGCAAATGATGTGACGATCCCCGTCAGGAAGAGTGCCTCTGCACGAGGCGCAGGCTGAAGGCATTTGCAACAACGCCTTGAAAAATTACTCTTTTACTCAATCAAAAAGCGTCGCAGAGGCGAGCGCTTGCAGTAAAAGGATATAGCGATGCGCGCCGGATGGCGTAGCAGAAGGCTTCGAAGGCGGCTGAAGGCACCGGCGTCCTCTTAGCGGTCCTGCTGTAGGCTTTTCGACGGCGGGCGAAAGACTCCAACAATCCGGAGGATCAAGCGAAGAGAAGGTCTTTGCTGAAGGAGATTAAATCTAAAGAACTATCATGACGGGGCGCCTAATATATAGCCCTAAGCCATGCCCATCTTGGCGGGCTCTGAGCGCGCGAGCGCGAAGCGCGCGCCCATTGGTCGCGCATTCAGAGTCGCCCCGTCATTGGTTCGAGCAAGTTGCTGCAGCACAGCCAATGACCGAGCTGCCTCGCTCATTGCTGTCTGCTGTGCAGCTGCAATGGGTTTTACATAAAGACTTCAATATTTCTCGAGAAACTGAGTTTTCCCATAGCGTAAGCTACTTACGCAATAGGAGAGACCTCTCGATAGGGAACTACTCATCCAGCCATTTCATGGGTTCTTCAAATAGTATAAGTAATGTGAATTATGGTATAAAAAAAAAAGACCAATGATAAATTGGTTTCAGTTTCAATTAAGTATATATATATATAATTTTTATTTTTTTAAACAACATTTGTTTAATTGTCTGAATACACCTCAACATTAGGCGCATATAACACCTCCAGCAAATAATATTTTCCATAGAAATTAAATCCATAGAGAGCACAGACTTCTTTTTAGGTATAATTAATACAAAATAATTACCTCAAACGTCCATTTGGCTGTGTCTCGTTTGTCCTCCGGAGGTCGCGTTTGTAAGTCATCGAGGCTGTCTCGATTCAGAAAGGCGAGTAGGACACTCCTAATGCGATCTACTTTAACGGGAAAAATATTACGCCAATTTGCCCGTAAATATGATGTTCAAACGCAAGTAATGTTAATTCCCAAGTTGAAGTACCTCAGTAGATTGGTGCAGAGTTTATAATATGTATAATTATTGCAACAACAAAAAAATATATGTATAATTATATTAATATATATAATTAAAATAAAGTATTATACTAAAAGAACACCCTGTAAAAATATATTTTATTTTCTCTTTACATAACTATAACTCTTCTAAATTTTACCTCATACATTCCTTTCTAAATGGACTTTGTTACCTTCTCACTCGCTCGCGCACATTAGAGAGTGGCGTGCTGTCATAGCAACCATGTTACGTTCCGTTTCGTTCGTCCTACGAATGCCGTTTTGTTTATAGGACACTCGGTATACTGCAGCCTTCAAAGGACACGACCTTCGGAGGACGCATCCTTCCAGTTAAGACACAGCCTTGTGTTTCCGGAAATGTTATGGTACGTGAGACGTGTGCTGCCACTTGCCGGACTGGGTGTTTCAAAAAGAGGGGAGAAAACACATTTTTGTACAATCTACAAGAGCATATTAAACATGTTCAAATACAGTACAATACAAAAAAAAAAAAAAAAAAAAAAACAACAACAACAAAAAACAAAACAAAAAATCCGTCATATAAAGTTATATAAATTAAACTTTTTAACTAATATTTGTGCTTTACTATTTTTACATAAATTTACCATCTTGCGACAAAATTGCAACTCAAGAAATAAAGTAAAATTTGGTTTATTGTTCTACTATTTCATCTTATGGCTAAAACAAATCTTCAAAACATATATAAGATTTAATATATATATATATATATATATATATATATATATATATATATATATATATATATATATATATATATATATATATATATATATATGATCGTATATATGATCGTATATATTTATATATACAAGAAAGGACATTTTTGAAAAAATACGTAATACATTGTTTTCTTGAAGGGACAGCGTCTAAATATTAATTGAGAGACATAATCCGTAAAACGACTTTAATTTAAACGATTTTAAATTTTGCCGATTTTATTTATTTATTTCTCAAGTGAATCAACAAGGTGTGTGAAACTGGTGTAATCCTCTTGTCTTTCCAGCAGAGAGCGCAGTTCTGCTTTTCCTCAGTTCGGAGCGCTCGGGTAGGTTTGTTCTCCTCTCGCTGACGAAGAGGAAGTAGAATATTCATCCTAGGGAATGACCAAAAGTCGTGGGCAAATCAAGACCAGTTTGTTTGTTTGTTTGAGTTGTTTCTCCACTTTTCGTCTTCAGCTCCTCGGCAGCTTTCAGAGAACTGAAGATGAACCGATTTTATAGTGTCTGATTTCGAGGACTGGAGGACATCCGCTGTCCGGCTAATCCTGCTAGCAGGCAGACAGTCTTAATGAATCAAGCCTTGATATTAAACATCATTGAAAGTTCATCAGAGAGATACACATACACCAACTGCATCATGACCGGTGAGTTTGTGTTATATTATGACATTCAAATGCATCTTAAATGGCTGGTTATTATTAGCCTAACTAGCAATATGATCAATCATGACCATTCTCTAACTTGACGACTGGACAATGTAGACAGCCCGGATCGATTCCTCGTAAATGGTCATTCCATGCATTTGTAATGGAACTGATTGTCTCTAACCCTTCTAGGTTGACATTTACATTATTATACATTAATAAGAGTGCTAATTGTGGTAGACTGGTTTGAATAAATTCTGCTGTTGTTGTGTGTTCTCAGTATTAAAACCTATTGATCAAACCCCCTTGTGATAATGGGAGGGAAAGCAAGAATGAATCATGATGCAGTTGTTTAGTTAAAACCAACCTGCTCATTGTGACTTTGTTTTTGGCAGATGATGTGATGTTAAATGTTCCAGTCATCCGGCAGCAATATCACTGGGACTGTGGGTTGGCATGTTCGAGAATGGTACTAGAGTAAGTTTGAAATGTAAAAAATGGTGTACTCCAAACTGTAATCTGCAATAGTTACTCCAATTATGAACATACACATTCTTGTTGTGGACAGATATTTACATCCAGTAAGTGAGGAGGAATTCCAGAGAGCATGTTTGGACTTGGAGTTCACAGAGAGCGTGTGGACTATTGACCTGGCTTATCTCATGTGTAAGATGGGAGTCAGGCATTGCTTCTGCACACAGACACTAGGTGTGGACAAGGGCTTCAGGAACCAGGTAAATTCATTTCCAACTCTTCTGCTGATCTTTTTTTTTTTTTTTTTTAAACATTTAGTATGATGCGTTGCTCATGGTCATGATTAGTGCTGTCTGCAAATTACTGTGATTAATTACAAGTGAAGTTTCACATGCTGCACAGGAAGTGTTGGGTGGCTTGCTCATTTTTCTGGAGAAATAAAGGAATATTTCACCCAAAAAATGATATTTTTCTCATCATTACTCACTGTCATGCAATCCCAGATGTGTATGACTTTGTTTCTTCTGCTGAACACAAATAAAGATTTTGAGAAGAATATCTCTACTCTCTACAATGCAAGTTAATGGTGACCAGAACTTTAAAGCTCCAAAAAGCACATAAAGACAGTATAAAAGTACTCCATATGCCTCCAGAGGTTAAGTCCCTGTCTTTAGAAGCGATAAGACAAGTGTGGGTGAGAACCCGATGAACATTTAAGTCCTTTTTAATACTATAAATTCTCCTCCCTGCCCAATAGGTGGCGATATGCACGAAGAATGTGAATCCCAAAAACAAAAGAATATCTCTTTAGAGAGAAGAGCAACATAGAGGGCTGTCTGAAAGTGGAAATTAATAGTAAAAAAAGGACTTCAATATTGATTTGTTTCTCAACCACACCTATCATATATCTTCTGAAGACATGGATTAAACTGCTGGAGTCGTATGGAATACTTTTATGCTGCCTTTATGTGCTTTTTGAGCTTCAGAGTTTTGATCACCATTCACTTGCATTGCTTGAACCTACATAGCTGAAATATTCTTCTAAAACTCTTAATTTGTGTTCTACAGAAGAAAGTCGTACACATCTGTGATGGCATGAGGTTGAGTAAATTATGAAATATTTTTTTTATTTTTGGTGTTGTTTTTTTATTGTTAAATGTGTTTAAAAAAAAAAAATCATTGATGAGCTGCAGTTTTAGTTTTTTGTTTCAAAGTATCATCCCTGACTCAAATTGTATGACTGACCACTTCGGCATCTGATTAATTTTTTCCTCTCCCCCTTCCTTAGTCCTTTTACAAAAAGCATTTTGACACGGAGGAGGACAGAGTGAATGAACTCTTTCTGAAGGCTGAAAGGAAAGGAGTCGTTGTGGAAAAAAGGTGAGGGCTTTTCCACATTTGTCACAAATTCTGTTCTGTGGAATATGCAGACACATTTTTAATTTCCAATTCCAGCATTTCCGACCTTTCATTACAAGGTTGTACCAAATCAAAAACCAGCAAGAAATGTGATCAGATGCCTCTCTTGTAGCTCTGTTACTGTTCAGGAGATCCAGAGCCACCTGGAGCAGGGTAATGTGGCCATCGTGCTTGTCAATGCAGTGGTGTTGGTGTGCGAGCTGTGCTCCACGCCTGTCAAATACTGCTGTTTCCTCCCGTGGGTCAGAAGTGTTTCTGCAGGAAGCCAGATTACCAGGGCCACTTCGTGGTGGTGTGTGGATTTAACCGCAAGACCGGCAGCATCTTCTACAACAATCCGGCTTACTCAGATCGTATGTATTTTGACGTTGACATATGGCAGTAACATTATAGCTATTTGTCTCACGTTGTCGTCTCTTTGATTGATAGGTGTGTGCTGCACAAGCTTTAGTAATTTTGAAGAGGCAAGACAGAGCTATGGAACGGATGAGGACATTTTATTCATCTACAAAGATGGCTGAGGCTTTCACAATGACTTCTTCTGAACAAACATAAATTCGAAACGCACCCCTTGTATCCACTGTGGTTGGCTGGGTAGCATTCGCCAGCAGGTACAAGCACTGCTGGTCAATAGCAGGTAGTATGTGTCAACTCTGCTATGGTCCTCATCAGAGCTATAGCATCGCACAAAACATTACTATGGTGCTAAATCGGTCACAGAATGATAGGTTATGAAATGTTAACACAGAAAGGAAAGGGAGATGAAATAATTATTTAGCTAAGCTAAGTATATGTAACTAAATGTGGACATATATTTTTTAGCTACACCTTGTATGATTTATGTAGTATCAGCTACTGTCACACAGTTAGAGGTAAAGGAATGTATAAAATGTTGATGTAACGACTTTCTCAAATGTTTGTCTAGGGTAGCAGTAAAAATGAATGGGATTATATATATTTTTTGTATGTAATTTGCCTCTAGTAAGACAGAGTCTTACTAGAGTAACTGTGTTACTGTGTAAGAATAGTTCACCTTACTCACCTCATGCCATCCATGATGTGTATTTCTTCTGCAGAACAGAAATTAAGATTTTAGAATATACATATATATATTTTAGCTCTGTAGGTCCATACAATGTAAGTGAATGGTGAACAAAACTTTGAAACTCCTAAAAGCACATAAAGGCAGCATAAAAGTAATCAATGCCTTCTGAAGCCATCCAGTCTGTTTTGGGTGAGAACCAGACCAAAATAAGACCAAAATACACTTCCTAATGCTTGATGTCTTATTGATTACTTTTTCTTTTTCTTCCTTTGTGGTTTTTGGAGCTTCAAAGTTCAGACCACTGTTCACTTGCCTTGTATGGACCTGCAGAGTTGAGATATTCTTCTAAAAATATTTATGTTGGCAGAAGAAAGTCAGTCATACACATTTAGGATGGCATAAAATGTTTGGGTGAACTATCCATTTAAGGGTGTGTAATTAAACATGAATGATTTAAATTATTGTGAAAGAGAGAAACAATTTTAAAAACTCAGGTAACATGTTAAATTCAGAATGCTAAATTGTGTCCCACTATTGGGAAAGAAACATTTCATAGGTGCAATACATTGTCTTGATTCACTTCTCCGGGGATTTCCTCAAGAACAAAATCACCTGGATGCCACTCATAACCTCATGTAATGTAGCAAGTGTGAATGTGGCTGCTTAGTGTTTGACTCTGGCTGAATTGTAAACCTTGATCATAAAGTACACATAAAGCTTGCACAACTATCTTAAACTCGCACCATTATACGACTGAGAAATTCTCTGTGTAAAATTACATTATTACGTTTTAAAATTCTAGTAATTATACTGTGTTGGTGTAATTCATAGTAGCCACACTATATGTTAATGCCGCCAGAAGAGAAAAGGAACACCTCATTCTGCTTAATCTCAAGAGATATACTGTCCAGTGTTTTGTAGAATAGAGTTGTGTGCCATTTGATATAGTCAGTGGTGTGAAGGCTTTGCTGTTTGCTATCTTGTAAACACAATATGACCACTTAGTGGTCTTTGATGATGGTTAGTTGAAAATGTCTGATGAATAAAAAACTTGCTCTATAGTGCTCGAACAGCCATAATTATGTATTATTTAATCTTTGATCATTCAGGTTAAAATTTTTAAGGTATTCCATCAGCGTGTGCTTTTTTTTTTTAAATAACAAGGAATGTTGATATGGCAAACTTTATTTTTTATGAAATACATAGTTGCGTTTATGAAAATAAAATAAAAGTCGGATTTGTATTTTAATCATAAATGCCTACTTTCATTATTGACCTGAGAATAAAATTATAAAATACATAAATCATGCAGTTATTTTGCTAAATTCAAGTACAGAGACAAGATCATCCACTGGTCTTATCCCTTGTGAAGATGTGTGGATCTCCAGCTTCCAGACTGGACTTTCAGGAGAAAGTTTGTCACTCCTTAATAATGCTGGGTTTGAAGTCATGCCGGACAGCTTTGGTCAGCTCCTCTGCATACATTTCATACCTTCCTGTCATCTATGGAGAGATCCATGTTTCATATATGAGAATTGCACACAGACACTACAAAGAGACAGTCAAGATCCAGTATTCATAGGACATGGACAGCTGTGCCAAGACTCTTGTATTGAGAGTCAAGAGATTCAACGGAAATGGAAGGGAGAAAACCTCCCTCTGCTTGATCAATGATAGATCTCTCAGATATGAATTATGAAGTGCTTGCATCCCACCTTGAAGGACCATTTGTCTGCGATCTGGCGATTTAGGTTCAAGTCCATCTCTGTCACCAACAGACCATCACGGGTTCGGGACAGTCCTGGGGATCTGCTGCCGTCGGGTGCAGCTACATAGCTGGAGCCATAAAAGTGACCAAAGTCATGATGCGCTACAGACAGGGTACAATGGAAACCAAAGACAAAATATACCACTGATGTTATTGGTCACTGGCAAAAACTGTAGAGATTGACAAATATCATGTTTTTACTTACAATACCGATACTGATTATTTTAACGTTTGTGTCTGATAACTGATATGCAGGATACATTTTGATTTGATTGATCTGCTATTTGACACAAAATAATTATTAGACTACAGCAATAAAAGCATAATAGACTTTATGAATGCATCAATAATATTAACAGCACCATTTACCTTTAGATCCAAAATGAGAGAACCAATAACTAATTTAAAGGGGTCATAACATGCCATTTTTTTTATTTTAATATGTTCCTTGAGGTTCACTCATAATATTAATGTGCACAAAAAAGTAATATATTTGTAAAACATGACCATTTTCCATCCTCATTCTGACTCTCTGTCAGAAACGCTGATGTGGAGGAAATAGAAAAGTCATTTTGGCAACTTGGTTTCAACAAATGCTCTTTTTGCAGTGAGGAGGAAGTTTTTAGTTCTGAAACTTACAGTATGTTTCATTAGTTCAATTACCTCTTAAATGTTAAAAGATCAAGGATTGTTTTTCCTCATGTTTTGACCCCTTTTAAGAAGAAATGTGTGAATATCGATGTAAAATATCAGTCAAACCCATCAGTCTTTCTCCAGACTGTGACAGGGTGGAGGGTGGGTCCGTGTCGTCGTTCTACACACCCGGTCCCTTATCAGGCTAATTAAGCCTCTGAGAGGGATAAAGGCTGACTGCGGATGGTGATGCGACAGAGAGAGAGATCATTTACGGGCAGCTGTCTGTCATATGTATGTGTTTGTGTCCTTTTGGTTTAAGTTCTTAAATATAATTTATATTGTCAAGCCAGTTCTCGCCGCCTCCTTCCCATTAAATCCTTTACACTGGTGCCGAAACTCTGGAAGGAGGAGGAATATGCCGTAGTGGAGTTCTCGCCGCTAACATCCACCCCAACGGAGCAGCCGTGGCCATCTGCTGGGGGGACGGAGGAGCCCGGCCGCCTGGAAGCGGAGGAACGGCCGCCGACCGCGAGGGGAGAAGGGGCTCCTAGCCGACCGCCTGGAGCCTGCATAAATGACACTGCAATGTGTTGGATCACATACACTACCCACCAGGCCTCAACTCCAACATACTTTGCGACAGAAAAATAGGCTTTTAGTTTAAACTCCAATGAATGTGGAAAAACATTTCCCAAAATGTTGTTTTAAATATATGAAATCTGTGGAGCGGCAAGTACATTAACGACGAGCACGTACTGTAGCTCCCCTCTTATTCTCATTTTGACGACTCTACAAACAGTATATGTTTGTGGCTTGCATCTGTGTGAACCAGATAATGTTACAGACTGGTTGCACATGTAAAACAGGAGAGGTGGGAGCGTTGTGTTCAGGTTGAAGGCTAATGCAACAGTAATAAGGGCTGAAAGGTAGAACTGAGCCCTGACAGTCCTGAGCTTTAGGAACACGACACCTCCGAACATGGTCCCGTCTTCACCCTGTCAATGATACACATGGTAGATTGACAGAGAGATACTGCAATCCTTATATATGCTGACACAAGGATACACTAAGCTCTGGGAAAGAGCCAGGGAAATTAACGTATGTATACATGAGGGAATTAAGTCTAGGTTTTGTCTTAAGGTCAAGAGTGGCATCTATGAGTGACTCGAGTGAAATGCATATAAGCTGATATGCTTATTACATGGCCCTCTTAAATACTAGATTCACTAATCTGTATATTGTAAATTCCTACATGGCTACCTACCTAGTATTATGCATTTTGTATCACTTTCTTCGTACATAATACATTTGATTCAAATGAATAGTTCATGCCCATTTACTTAGTTATTTGATAAGTAGCCATGTAATAAGAGATATGTATAAATAATATAAATATAAATATATATATATTCAGTTGAAGTCAAAAGTTTACATACACTTGGGTTGAAGTCATTAAAACTAATTATTTTGACTCCACAGATTTAATATTAGCAAACTATAGTTTTGGCAAGTAATTTAAGTTTAATTTAGGCAAGTAATGTAGTAATTTTTTAACTACTTTGTGCATGACATGAGTAATTTTTCCAACGATTGTTTACAAACAGATTGTTTCACTTTTAATTGACTACTGTATATCACAATTCCAGTGGATCAGTAGTTTACAGAAATGATGTCAAGCTTTTAGCAAATTAGCTTCTGAAAGGTGGTGTACTGAATTGGAGGTGTACCTGTGGATGTATTTTAAGGCCTATCTTCAAACTCTGTGACTCTTAGCTTGACATCATGAGAAAATCAAAAGACCAATACCTCAGAAAACAAATTGTGGTCCTCCACAAGTCTGGTTCATCTGTACAAACAATAGTACACAAGTATCAACACCATGGGACCATGCATCCATGATACCGCTCAGGAAGGAGACACATTCTGTCTACAAGAGATGAACGTAGTTTGGTGCGGAAAGTGCAAATCAATCCCAGAACAACAGCAAAGGACCTTGTGAAGATGCTGGAGGAAACAGGTACACAAGTATCTATACCCACAGTAAAACGAGTCATATATCGACATAACCTGAAAAGCTGCTCAGGAAGGAAGAAGCCACTGCTCCAAAACTGCCATTAAAAAAGCCAGACTACAGTTTGCAAGATCTTACTTTTTGGAGAAATGTCCGCTGGCCTAATTACTTTTTTTTAATTTATTTTTTACTGTTTGGCCATAATGACCATCGCTATGTTTGGAGGAAAAAGGATGAGGATTGCAAGCCGAAGATCACCATCCCTACCGTGAAGCATGGGGGTGGCAGCATCATGTTGTGGGGGTGCTTTGCTGCAGGAGGGACAGGTGTACTTCACAAATCATATGGCATCATGAGAAAGGTAAATTATGTGAATATATTGAAGCAAGACATCAGCCAGGACAACAAAATCAAGGTACTGGAGTGGCCATCACAAAGCAATGACCTCAATTCAATAGAAAATTTGTGGGCAGAACTGAAAAAGCGTGTGCGAGCAATGACGCCTACAAACCTGACTCCAGTTACACCAGTTCTGTCTGGAGGAATGGGACAAAATTTCAGCAACTTATTGTGAGAAGCTTGTGGAAGGCTACCCACAAAGATTGACCCAAGGTAAACTATTTAAAGGCACCAAATACTTACAAAGTGTATGTACATTTCTGACCCACTGGGAATGTGATGAAAGAAATAAAAGCTGAAATAAATAATTATCTCTACAATTATGCTGACAGTGACAGCATAATTGTAGAGATAATTATTTATTTCAGCTTTCAGGGTGCAAGGCCGGTGCTGAATCAGCTGATCAGCGGGAGAGCGAGACAAAGGGGAGCCAGAGATGCCAGTTCAAGAGAGAGAGAGAGAGAGAGAGAGAGAGAGAGTGAGAGAGATGCACGCAGCCGCTCTGCATGTGTGTCTGTCCTTGTTTTATGCTGTTTTAAGTTCATTTATATCATTAAAGTTTGTTGACAGTTCAGCCGGTTCCCGCCTGCTGCTTGCCCACGTTTACCTGTTACACTGACATTTCACATTCTTAAAATAAAGTAGTGATCCTAACTGACAGTAAATGTTTTCTATGAATAAATGTCAGGAATTATGAAAAACTGAGTTTAAATGTAAACTTTTGACTTCAGCTGATATGTATTTATATATATATATATATTTATTTATTTTATTTTTTTTGCACAAGTCTTAGGTGCATTATATTTTTCACAAAAACCTTTGTCTTAAAACTGTTATTTTATATATTCTGCCTTAAGTGTATCAGTAGGATATAACAATTTTAAATTTCAACATTCCCTTTGCTAATAGAATTGAATAGAAAATCAAGCCCGGATCTCTACATCGAGTCAGTCTGTGATTACATCAAGTGACAGAAGCAACTGAGACAGAATAAATATATAGAAGAACTGTGGCAAATTCTTCTAGAAGCTTGGAACATCCTATCTGCCAACAACCAAGAACAACTGTGTCCAGGAGTACCTAGGAGAATTGGGGCTTTTTTAAAGGCAAAGGTGTTCACACTGAATATTGATTTAGCTTTTTTAAGTTTACTGGACTTTGTATGACATTAATTGATAAAGAAAAACTATTTATAAGACTATCTTGGAAGACATCCTCACTATGCAACATTATTCACAAGTGCCTAAAACTTTTGCACAGTACTTGAGTGTGTGTACGTATGTATGAACATATACACATACATATTAGATAACAAATACCTACACACATGTTCAAAATAGGTTAATAATTACCTTTCTTTCCATCCCCAGATGTGAACTCATTCTTGTAATACTCCTGGAAAAGACAAATCAATATCAGGAACTAAATGAAACCACACTTGCCCAGAGAAACACCAGTAGAGGGCAGCATAAAACACAGATCTGGACCTCTGACAATTTCCCATGTGAGGTATGTGAAAACTGTATGATTATAGAAATAAAGTTCCCTTTAAACCAATTTAAAGATAATTGGTTTACTGTGTCTACTTTTGAAAGTCATTGAGAAGTCATTCTTCTAAGATACTAAAGAGCACTAACAGAGTCCAGACTCAACTGAGCCAGGAAAAAGCAGGGCACTTGTGTGATCAACTTGTTGTTTCATCTGCTTAACATTATTTGCAGCTTGGCATTTAATCCTTTTGGAATTATTTTCATGTGCGTCTCTAATCATATTAGTTGATTTATCTTATATATACAGTTTACTTAAGTTGTGGTTGTGATGTTATCGAAGTATAAACACTGCACATTTGGGGCCAATGGGACATTTTCTAGGAAATTCTGTGCAAGTTTTAGTAAGTATGAAATGCAGTCGTTTATGTAAGTTCTTAGTGGAATCTTAAACACTCACCTCATTTTCATGATTTTATACACAATTATTCTGCCTTGCAAAGGCAAAATGCAGTAACTACACATTTTTGTCAAAACTGATGTATAATCAAAATTGAGTCTCTGACAAATGGGGTGGAATTAACTATGCACAGATTTAGAGAAAACAGATTGAGACTATTTTATTATCACATTTAACTAGACTTTCAGTGGTGGTGTAATTAATGTGTTTTGTCTTTATAGGGCAGTATTAGACAATGCATTGCACGTACCGTGCCCACGCGGTTGATGGCACAGGTGAAGCAGTGGTTTGCGATAGCAGCGTTTCTGGCCTCAATTGGCCACATTGGTTCACTGTAATGCAAAACCAGCATCAGTATGAGGGAATACAGGCCCAGTGTTATTCCTGTGAAAAGAGTTCAACGGAACAACCTTATACCTGAGCGCTCCAACTGTGGCTGCTGGGTTAAAGATGATCTCGGCCCCATGCATGCTGTACATTAACCAGTTGAGAGGGTGGTGCCGGCCGTAGCAGATATTAATGGCAATCTTTCCAAACTGTGTCTGGAAGACCGGGTGACCCGTGTTGCCTTCCATGTAATATGTCGACTAATCAGAGAAATTAAAACAAGGTCAGTTTAACAGACACTTTATGTAAACATAGCATCATAATAATGCAAGAAAGCAACACTTAAAACATGCAGACTTTTGCAGGGTTTTTCCTGCATAGAGAATTATGAGGCGACCGCCTCTAACAAAATTTGTGCCGCCTCCGAATGTCGAGCGAAATTCAGGCAGGCAGTCAAGTGCACAGATAGACCCCAAGTGGTGCTCAATCACCTGCCCTATTTCACTAGATAAGTCATTTCTTTTTTAAATATATATATATTTAAGTTTTTATTTAAAATTGGCCCTTGGCATCAATTCTCAATTAAACGTGTGCCCGACATCTGCATTTAAGTTGTAATTCTGCGAATATAAAAAATGTCCATAGAGTCAGCAGAACTTAGGCAATAGCCCTCTATTAAGCTTAACAACTAGCAAGCTAATCAGGCATTGGCTCTAAATAGTGTCGTGCAGGGTTGGAAATGCCCCCAAAACTCAATATTTGAATTGCTTCTGTTTGAATAGTTTTTTAATATTGATAACATAGTTAATCCTCTGTGGTCACCGGAGGCGCCGGCACGATCACCTGACTTTTTCCCTGATAACAGCAGAAAGTAATACTTCGTAATTTTTGGTCATACAGATAAGACATCATTCGAAACAATAAATGGTTTACTTTAGTTTGTGTACACTCACAATAACATCAAAACGTTGTGGTTTTGTAAAATAAAGAAATCATACAGGATGTGCTTTCTGCCGTCTCGGTCTCTGTGAACTTCTGTCTGGAGCGCGTCACAAAAATGAACCGAAACTCAGCGTATACTTGCCTTGCAGACATGAGAAATATGTCTGTAGAAAGCTTGTACTGTCTACTTTTAAATGAACCAATTTAAATCGAAAACAAATATTCTCTGATTGTGTAATCTGTATGAAACCAACAAGAGGTACAATCTTTCCCGTTTGAGCTCATTATGGTTTTTGGAAGAAGACACGCTGTGAATTTACCTCAGAAGAAGAGAGTGATTCAATACGGCCTTTCTAAAACAAAAAGTGTCTCACAAAAGTAAATTTTGTGAGCAAAAATTTGAGTCTACAAAATCTATTATGTGTTTCATGGCCTTATTTCAGTGACTTAAAAATGACTAACCATGCATAATCTTGATTTTCTCAAAAATGCAAACATGAACATCTCGTGTTTGGAGGCTCTTATGTTACAACACTGCTGAGAAAGTGATGCAGTTTATTTATTAAATTTGTTTCTTATTCATGCTTGACACGATGACTAAAATCATGTCAACTGTATCTGGGCAAAATGTTGTATTGTTATCTCAAAGCAAGTTATGGCATTTGGAACAAAGGTAGCCTTTTTTTATCAAAAGTCCAAAAAACTCTCTTAAATAGTTTTTTACTATAAATTCTCCTCCCTGTTTAGTAGGTGGTGATATGCACAAAGAATGTGAATCACCAAAAACTAAATAAGAACTCTTAGGAAACTCTTTGGTTTGAAAGTGGAAATTCATAGTAAAAAGTACTTAAGTATTGCTTTTCTCACACACACCTATCATATAACTTCTGAAGGCATGGATTTAACCATTGGAGTCTTATGGATTACCTTTATGCTGCCTTTATGTGCTTTTTGGGGTTTCAAATTTTGGTCACATTCACTTGGACCTACAGAGCTGAAATATTCTTTTAAAAATCTTTGTTTGTGTTCAGCAGAAGAAAGATAGTCACACATCTGGGATGGCATGAGGGTGAGTAAATGATAAGAGAATTTTCATTTTTGGGTGAACTGTCCATCCCTTTATCTAACTAAGCCAGAAAGTCTATTCGGGTTGACCAGCTGGACCAGCACCAAGTCAACACTTGTGTAAACCAGCTATAATAATCTTAAAATGGTCCTTTCATTAAGGCTCCAATGGTATTCTTTAGAAATAGCACCTTTTCATAATCTTTTGATATTGATCAACATAGATGCGATCAAAATGTTCTGTTATTTTCCTGAAAGCAACTCAATAAAACTGTTTCTTTGATCTGACTCTTATGGGCACATTTCCTTTATTATAGGTTATTGGGAAGAACATTGTCACAGTGTGGAATGGATTGAAGGAACAATTTGTTACTGGGAAAACTGCCCAGCAGGGGAGCAATCAAGGACTCTCAACCACTGTGACCATGAAGGGCAGATACATACAAAGACACAAATACAAGCACAAACTTGTTTTACCTGGAGGTGGGCAAAAACACCCAACATGCTAGAAAAAATCTCTGAAATGAAGACTTTCTGAGTCAGACATACTGAACAGGAACTATACCAACTTTTCGCTGGTGCAAGTATCAAATAAGATTTAGACATTCACATGTGAAGTCCTACAAACACAACAAATGGCAGTGCAAAATACAGATAAATTCAACTTAGGTTTAATAAAATTAGGAAAATGTGATATATACTGTAATCAGAGATGGAACTTTAGCTGTGTTTTGTCACACAGAGTGTTGTTTGACTGTTAATCAGAGTGTGAAACTGACCTCGTTGAAGTCTCCCACACGGGGAATGTGATTCTTCCGTGATTTGCCCAGAATATTGCCATTATTGGACACCACTACTGCAGTGTTCCACACCGTTCCACCATGGATCTCATCACGCTCCAGGATGGGAGACACCACCACCATGTTGTATTTTTTGGCCAGCTACAAAATTAAAATTAAGCACAAATGTTTGGGCTATACCAGTAATGGCTGCTGTAAGAAGAAAAAGGCAGTAAGCTGTATATCATGGAGTATTTATGAATTTAAAACAAAAATGACCAACTAATAGGTGATTTTTTTTATTTGAATCAAACCTGTTAATTTAGATGTTAGCACAAAAAGCAAATTTTTACAGCATTTGTGGCATAATATTGATTACCACAAAAAATCTTTTCAAATCATCCCTCCTTTTCTTTAAAAAATTTTTTTTAAATCGAGGTTATAGTGAGACACTTACAATGGGAGTGAATGGGGCCAATTTTTTCATTTTATAAAAGCACTTACATTAATTCTTCTGTTACAACTCATGTATTATTTGAGCTGTAAAGTTTTAAAATGGTCTTTTTTTTTACATTAGTTTTAGGGGTTGTTGATATTACATCGTCATGGCAACGAAGTTGTAAAATGTAACTTTATATAGAACTTTACGCAGAAAAAGGTTAGTAAGCAGTTTTATCACACTTACGTCATGTTAACATGCATATTGTCAATGTCTTGTGGCTATACTTTTGAGTGTATTTTAATGTTAAAAAATTGGCCCCCATTCACTGTAAGTGCCTCACTGGAACACAGATTCTGCTTTTTGTAAAGGACGGGCAAGTCAAAAATTATATTTGGTGGTAGTCAACATTATGCCACAAACACTGTCAATTGAGCTTAACTTTTATTGACCCAGGAATATTCCTTAAGTTATTTTATTATTTTTTTGTGCAGGGCAAAACATTTTTTTATTTATTTTTATTTTTAACGTCTGATATAGTTGTTATTGTTCATGTCTATGCCAATGTATACATAATATTGCATAAAATATGAAGTATGTAATTATTTAGATTGAGAATTTATTTGAATTACAAAAATGCCCTTAAATCAATTTCAGGGGGAAAATATTAATGGAATATGAATGAAAAAGTTCATTTTTGATACTGGGAAAGACCAAAACAAAACTTGTATTAGAACTATAATATAAAACAAATATAATATTGGCATTATAATATTATTACTAATTTAGTGTTAGAAATTGCATCTGAGGGCATTTTTGTGAAAAGATAGACAAAGTCTCTCTGTAAATAGACAGAGAACATCTAATTCCTCAGAGTTCAATGTCAGAAGATTCCACAGTTACGTGCTGCAGAGCTCATCGGTCTGTGGCTCTTGCTGTGGTCAGTATGTCCCATTCCCCTCTCTGGGCTTAACCTCCTGCTACTTCCATAAACAAATCACCAGCCTCAAAGCAGCTGCACAGCACTACACCAGTTACGACAAACATGTACGATTTCAAAATTAACTCCCTTAACAATTGCACAATGGAATAAAACAATCCAATCCATGCTAATGGGAAAAACTTCCTCTACTTGAATTTGTGGGGTGAAGACATACATAAATTAATTAATTATCTGGGGACAAAGGTATTTTTTTTTTTTTACTATATATCCAAAAGTCACAACAACAGACTAAGCAATAAGCTACAAGAGACTGTCTTACGTTCAGTGATTATACCATGGCTAAGGGGCGTTCATAATGTCAGTTGTTTTATACACAACCTTACAACATTTTTGATATTTCATTTCAAAGGGCAATTGTCTTTTAACTAGATACTCTACCAGATGTTGATCTGTTGCTTATTGTCATATAAATGTTAGAGAAAGACAAATGACATGATCACTTTTGACACCCACCTATTCAAACCCTACCTGAACACAAAAGCGTGTGGTGAGTCCATCTTCAGCCGATTCGGCAAACTCTGTCCAGGGCTGCTTCTCTCTTGTACAGAGAGCAAAAGGCATCGCTATGGGTGGAGGACACAGAGGAAATGATCAGTGTTGGATAATCCACTACAAATGACTAATTACCTCTGTAAATTGTAATCAGATTACTTTACTGATTACTTAATGGAAAAAGTAGCTACATTATTATTTCATATACTTTTGAGTTACTTTCTAAAACACTTAATTGAAAGCATTTGTTTTTCTGCTCAATTAATTTGAAATAATGTCTTTATTTCCTACTTTGTTATTGTTGTTTATCCCTTCGCCTGTCACAGAAACACAGACGTACATATGAACATAATACATGTTTTAGATCTATTCTAAATAATAAGCTATTATTTTAGAAACGTGTAACCCAAGTAATGTACTTAAAGGGATGTTCTAAGCTAAATCGACAGCATTTGTGACAATGTTGAGTACCACAAAAATTTAAAATGTATACATTGAAAGTGAATGTGGCCAATTTTTGGGGGGTTAAAACCGAAATGTGAAGTTTATAATTTTATAAAAGCACTTGCATTAATTCTTCTGTTAAAACTCATGTATTGTTTGAGCTGTAAAGTTGTTTAAATCGTAATTTTTACAGCTATTTTCTCATCCAACACAGGAAATGATACTCAGTGTTTTCCCCAATAGATGTCATTATTACGAGCTCAAAGTTTTATTTATTAGTACAAGTTCAATCTCTCTAAATGGACTCTCTGGGTGTCCAATAAAACTTTGTTTGTTTGCTAAGAGAGAGGATAAGGAGTACCGTGGATACATTTATGGTCTTATCTTTCATTAACATTTGTTTTGTTTAGAGCAGGGCAAAATTATTATTGTTTACATGGCATGAAAAAATTACTATCAAAGCAAACACACATCATAGACTTGCATGGAAACACAGGAAACCAGTGGACAAAAGGGTGTGCTGACATTCCAAGGGGTCAGGGGTTTACGAGAGGTGGTGGTTAAGGGGGTTCAAGCTTGGGCAACGGGACCCAATGGGACCCAGTGGGCCTCGACTGACATTTGAGATGCCTAGAGAGATTATAATTGGAGTATGTGATTCCCATTCCTCCGCATGCATCCCCACAGCACGTCACAGCCAACACAAACAGAGGTTCTGCGACCCAGCTTAAAACTTCGTCACTACAGTCATGCTGCACTCCGCTGATGTAAACCAGATTCTGCTGATGTCTTCGTGGGCATGTAACATCACTGAAGGCCAAGAGGTCTTCTGATCATATATGCACTGCTCATAAATAAGCAGAGTAATTAGATTGTAGACAACAGAAACAGTTTACAGATAGATGTGGAGTAAAAAATTAAATGCTTGACTTGAATGTGGGTAAATGGTTAAGTGTTGAGCAATGGCAGCAATGTACTGGAGTGTGACATGCTATATTAATCTAAATCTAATTAGAACAACATTTCATTTAGAATTATTTATGGGTTCGTATTAATTGAGATACTACATGGAATATTAATACTTTTTTAATTATTTTGTCGTACCAAAGTTATACAAGTCCCCTTGAAGTTCAAAATGTGGGGGCAAAAAATGCCCCAGTTTCTGATTTTTTTTATACCATATGATAAAGTTCTTAAAAATCTACTCTAAGAGTAGCAATTTAAATTTGAATAACATAATGACAGTACATTTTTATATGTTCAGAAACAAATGCCATCACCAACATAAAAAATGACCACTTTTTGTAAAAGTTCATCTGTCGCAAGCCCATTTATTATTTTTATTTTTTTTATAAATTGTTTTATAATGTGAAATATTTGCTGTGTGCTTATATTGCACAATGTGTAGTTTGGCTGACCAATTAAAGACAACAAACTGCAACCACAATTTCAACAACTATTAATGTTGCATTTAACACAAGAAGATTGTATACACTTCATATTACACCTGAGAGCTACTGTATAAACTCCAGATGTATCTTTGAGACAGTCCTGATTTCAGTAGAAAGAGAGCCTTTTGGTCATGTGTGTATGTGTGTGTGTGTGTGTGTGTGTGTGTGTGTGTGCTCACTCCAGGCTTCTTGGAAGCACACTATGTTGACCCCACACATAGCCGCCACTTCTACCATCTCACCCACTCGCTTGTGCAGAGCTGTGATCTATAAAGGCAAAATAGGAATATGAAGCCAAGAGAGAGAATAGTGTGATAGCTTCAAACCAGTCAAACACAACACATTTGTTTTATCAGTTTATAATGTTACCTGGCCATTATGAGTAGCTTTTGTGTATGCCAAGATCTCCACCGAAATAATGTTGAGACTACTCCTGCGTGTTATGTCTTTGTCTCACCTGTTCAAGCACAGGGGCATCGGTGGGTAGCACTATCTTGTTCTGAATTAGTCCCACACGGACACTCCTGGGTGGTCTGAGCTGCTCTGGCGCTGCTTCAAACACATAACCCTTCAGATCGAAATCTTGCTCTGCTGCAGCATCTATTGCCCTCTTGGGAAGGCTCAGCATCCTGAAATTTATTTACAAAAGGTAACAAGACATTTCCCATGGTAAATTATTTTGAGACAGAAGTTGATTAATTGTAATCAATCATAATAAAAATGTAAACAAATAAATAAAGTGAATTTGTTGAATTATTTTCTTGAACTTCAAGTTGTTGTTATGAACAACATTCCATTGTTTGATCAACATTAAGCAATAACAGCTTCCTGGACTTCAAAAATTATGCTTTACTTAAAAATGTAAGAATTATGAAAATTAAAACCATGGAACAGGTTATAAAATACTGGGAGCTATATTGTCGAATAAAATTAATGAATGTTAATTACGTAAATTGTGATAAAATGTCAACCCAGTGAACCCGTTAGTTGAAGAGAGTGACGTCATTGATATGCCCAGAGACCCCTTATGGTCAAAGTCCACCATAAATCGTTTACTTAAATTAAACATTTACAATTTACGGTTACAATTGTTACGAACGACACAAGGGGTCTGGAAAAATAGAATTCCAGGAAAATAAAATAGCTTCGATCCTCACTGTACCGTTTGTAAACAGACTGAAATGTCAAGGGCCGTTCAACACCGAACGCATTTTGTGTCAGTCAACGTTGTTTTAAAATAGTTTTCCCATGTAAACATATACTTAGCCCGCGTCTCGCTTTTTTTCTTCTTCTTCGTCAGCGTCTCGTTTTTTAGACGCCGTGTCATGTAAAGTGCATCTCTAGCACCTGCAATCTGACTTCTTTATTTGCGTTGCACTGCATCTAGCATTTTTAGCGCAAGAACGTGTTCGGTATGAACGGCCCCATAATCCTGTTAGTCTCTAAAATTTTGAAAAGTTTAGCTTGTTTTGCTTTAGTGTTAATAAGAGTACATCAAGTTCAGCTGTCGCATACAACTGTACCAAGCGTTATTATTGACCTCTGGGATTTGTAGTTTTTGACTATCTTTGGAGTCTGTCTCTGACTTACTTCAACTCTTGTCCGAACAACAGTCTCCTGACCTCTTTGAGCTCTACTTCTGGTAGATGTGCTTCCAGTATCTTCTCCATGGATTCAAACTCATTTGCAGACATTTTGAACAGAAGTGCTCTCTCTTGCGCTCAATTTGCAGAAAGAGTGAATCCTGTTATGATTCAGATGCACCTCCTCTCAAATTACTGTTTAACCATTGCATTTTTCAGCTCTTTCGCAATCTGACCATGACAGAGTGTCCAAGTGGTACCTGCACGTGGGTACTATTCACAAGTCAATTTTTCTGTAGACATTGTGGACATTACCGTTTTAGTTTCAAGTATACCTTACTAGGTAACAGGAAAAACAGGCTTCTCTTCAGAAAACAAAACATTTTACAGCACAGTAGCCCATAAACCATTTCACCAATGTAAACAAAACAAAGGAATTAGAACGGTCCTGTGGCCTGTCACAGAGCAGGATTATTTACTTTCATCCAAAGCGAAATACAAAATAGGAAAACACATCTTAAGACAATGGCACAAAAAGTGCTATATTACAATGTTTCACTAGCATCAGAAAAGTAGTATTCAAAACAGATTAAAGAATATTTTTTTTTGTGTGACTGGTTAAGTGCTCATGGAAAAGATGTGTTTTTATCCGGTTTTTAAGGGAGAAAGTGAGTCAGCTTCACGGATGGAGTTGCGAAGTTCATTCCACCAACGTGGTATGTTGAAGCCGAAAGTGCGCAAAATTATTTTGGTGCCTTTTTGTGTTGTACAACAAGGCGATGTTCCTTAGCCGACCGCACTCTTGAAGGGGCATCGGTCCTATAACTGTCCTATAACTGTTTAACTCCTATAACTGATCATAATTTTCATAAACATCTTCAGCAGAAAAGTACATCTCGCGAGATGTGACTAGAGCTGTCTCGCACGCGATTGGCTGTTCGCTTCATTCACGTGAAAGCGCACGTGAACTAATCATAACCTCGGGATCAAACTCTCGGGCGCCTTGATACCACTTAACCCTAATGCGTTCTGAGTGGATTTGAAAAATCCCAATTTTACTAAAACCTACATTTTGTAAAACATGGCACAGACATATTTCCGGATCCTTTCAACAATGTCTCTTTTTTTCAAGGTACAGAGCAGAGCTGTTTGGCTTTTTGTGCCAGGAGTAGCATAAAGTCACCCAACAGCAAAGTGAAATACTGGTGGAGAGTATGTCAAAATGCATGAAAGCTGTGATTGAAAATCAGGGTAATTCCACCAAATATTGATTTCTGAAATCTTCCTAAGTTAAATGTTGTACTGTGTTGTTTAAAAATTAATAAGATCTTGTTTTTATATATATAAAACTTGTTTTTATATAGAACTTGTTTTTATTTATACAATTTTCTGCAAATAAATGCTGTAGATGACAATATTTCTATTTGGAATTTGGGAGAAATGTTGTCAGTAAATAAAACAAAAATGTTCATTTTGTACAAACACATACCTATAAATAATAAACCCAGAGAAACTGATAATTTTCCAGAGCTGTATATTTACAACGTGCATGATCATTTTTTACTTCGTAACTGCTCAATCTGTAGAAGTAGCAGTCGTTCAGAATAAAGCTTAGGACAAAAACCGTCAGTGTTTCTCACTTTGTGTTCATAACGACTCGGTTACTAACGTAACCTCGGTTCCCTGAGAGAGGGAACGACTATTGCGTAAGTAGCTTACGCTATGGGAAAACTCCGTTTCTCGAGAAATATTGAAGTCTTTATGTAAAACGCATTGCAGCTGCACAGCAGACAGTGATGAGCCGAAGCAGCTTGGTCATTGGCTGTGCTGCGCAACTGCTCGAACCAATGACGGGCGATTTAGAACAGCGCCACCAATGGGGGCGCCCGCTTCAGCGCTCATAGCCTGCTGAAATTAGCATATGAAGGCTATATAATGAGCATCCCGTCATTCCGGTTCTTTAGGTTCAATCGACTGAAGCGACTGACCAAGCACAGGCACGGCAGCTTACGCAATAGTCGTTCCCTCTCTCAGGGAACCGAGGTTACGTTAGTAACCGAGTCGTTCCCTTATCGAGAGGTCTCTCCTATTGCGTAAGTAGCTTACCCCATGTAAAACGCCGTGCGTGCTGACTTCGCTGTATAAAGCCAGAGGCAGGTGCCTGAGCCTTAAAGCAAAGTGATGTTCCACGAGCCGGCCAGAGGCGAGCTATTTAGTGGGGTATGACAGGGCGCCCTTACTTACAAGGTGGGGTGCTCCTTGTACAAACACATATCTTATGTACTGAGTTTTTTGTGTACTGGTACGCATAATAAACCCTCTAAGCCGGTCAGAGACGGACCTTATAAGGGAGGAGATAATGCCCAGCATGTACATACTCCAGTTCATTCCACAGTCAGACTGATAGAATGTTGGAATATAGTGAGGGGACCTGTAGGTTATAAAACCTGATAAATTGTGAAGGCGAGGCCCAGCCTGCCGCCGCACAAATATCTTCAATGGGTATCCCACTCGACCATGCCCACGAGGAGGCCATGCTCCTCGTAGAGTGAGCTCTGACGCCTAAGGGGCATTGAAGGCCCTTGGCTTCATAAGCTAGCGCTATAGCATCCACTATCCAGCGTGATATTCCTTGCTTTGAGACAGCGAGACCCTTATTTCGGCCGCCAAAGCATACGAATAATTGTTCCGTCTGTCTGAACAGGGCAGAACGTTCCAAATATACTCTGAGCGCCCTGACCGGGCAGAGTAAATTTGCGTCGCCTTCGTCTGCTGAAGACGATAGCGCTGCCAGAGATATCACCTGTGCTCTGAAGGGTGTAGAGAGCACCTTAGGAATGTATCCGTGCTTTGGCCTAAGGACAACTCTGCAGTCGTTAGGTCCAAATTCCAGGCAAGCAGCGCTTGATGACAGCACGTGCAGGTCGCCCACTCTTTTAACTGAAGCGAGTGCCAGCAAGAGCGTGGTTTTGAGCGAGAGCTGCTTGAGGTGCACGGTTCGGAGAGGTTCGAACGGGGCACCTTTGAGTGCGTCCAGGACCGTGGCCAGGTCCCAGATCGGCACCGAAGGTGGGCGAGGAGGGTTCATCCTCCTAGCGCCTCTTAGGAAACGAACGATCAGATCGTTTTTTCCTAATGAATGTCCTTTAAGGCTGAATGTCCTGAATGTCCTCAGGATTGTGTGACGGCGCTATGGCAGCCACATAGACTTTGAGCGTGGAGGGTGTGCGGCCCGCCTCCAGCAGCTCCTGCAAAAAAGTGAGTACACTCGGTATCTCACACGTTTTGGGGTTCAAGCTCTTGGTATCACACCAGTCACTGAACACTTTCCACTTTTGGGCATACAAAGCCTCGTGAGGGGCTCGTGCCTCAGCAATGGTTTTCAGAACTCCACTGGGGAGGTTCTCGGGAACCCATTGAGGGGCCATGCATGGAGGGCCCACAGATCGGGGCGGGGATGAAGAATCATCCCGCTGGCCTGTCCGAGGAGGTCTTGCCTCAGCGGAATCGGCCATGGGGCAGATTGTATCATCTGTACCAGCTCTGGAAACCATGTCTGGTTTTTCCAGAGTGGGGCTACCAGGAGCAATGCACATTTCACCTCCCTGATCCGACTGATGACCTGAGGCAGCATCGTGATCGGGGGAAAAGCATACAAGGGGCGGCTCGGCCAGATTTGGGCGAGCGTCCGTGCTTTTGAGAAGAAGAGAGGGCAGTGCTGGCGTTTTCCTTGGAGGCGAAGAGGTCGACCTCTGCCTCGCCAAAGGTTCGCCATAACCACTGAACCGTCCGAGGGTGGAGAGACAATTCTCCTGGGAGAACTTTGTCTCTGGATAGCATGTCCGCTCCTTGGTTCAGGACGCCTGGCACGTGCGCTGCTCTTAGCGAGCGCAGGTGGTGTTGTGACCATAGGATGAGCTCCCTGGCCATAGAGTGCAGGGAGCTCGACCTGAGTCCACCTTGGCGATTTATATACGAAACTACCATCATGTTGTCCGTTCGGACCAGGATGTGTTCGTTTTGCAGGTACGGAAGCAGGGCTCTGAGAGCCAAGGTGACCGCTTTCATTTCCAGACAGTTTATGTGTAGGTGCTTTTCCGGGTTTGACCAAAAACCGGAAACAGGCCTGCCCTCGTAAAGGGCCCCCCATCCTATTTTGGAGGCATCTGTCGTGATCATTTTTCTCCGCGTATTCACGCCCAGACTCACTCCGGTTTGATACCATTTTATGGCTTTCCAGGGCGTCAGGGCTTTTATACAGCCGTGATTCGCTCTGATCAAAAAGTGGCCTGAGCGCCACCGTGAGTGGGGACACGGCTCTTGAGCCAGCGCTGGAGAGGACGCATGTGCAACAATCCTAGCTGGAGTACAGCTGATGCCGAGGCCATGAGGCCGAGCATTCTCTGAAATCGTTTGACGGGGGCGTGCGCGCCCGTTCTGAACGATGTTGCAAGGTGTCGAATAGCGAGCGTGCGCTCTGATGAGAGGCGCGCTGTCATCTGCACTGAGTCTAGCACTATTCCCAGAAAAGAAATATTCTGGCTGGGGGGATAGCACGCTCTTTGCAAAATTTATTCTCAGACCTAGGCATTGTAAATGGCTGATAGTCCAAGATCTGTGTGTCATTAACTGAACCTCTGATTGTGCTATGATTAGCCAATCGTCGAGGTAATTCAGTATCCGCACTCCCCGCTGTCTCAGGGGGGGAAAGTGCTGCATCCATACATTTCGTGAATGTACGGGGGGGGCCAATGATAGGCCGAATGGTAGTACTGTGTACTGGTATGACTGTCCCTCGAAAGCGAATCTCAGAAAAGGCCTGTGATGAGGCGCTATCGGGATGTGAAAGTAAGCGTCTTTCAAATCCACTGATAGAAACCAATCCCCGGGGCGAACTTGCGCGAGGATATGTTTGGTTGTTAACATTCAGAACGAGCGGATCATTAATGCTTTGTTCAGATGTCTGAGATCCAGGATGGGGCGAAGGCCTCCGTCCTTTTTCGGGACGAGAAAATAGCGGCTGTAGAAACCCGCCTCGCTCAAAGAGGGAGGAACAGTTTCTATAGAGCCCTTCTCTATCAGTTTGAGCACCTCGGTGCGTAGAACATGTGACACATCTTTCCTCACTTTCGTCTCGACCACCGCTGAAAAGCGGGGTGGTCTGCGAGCGAATTGAAGTGAGTATCCATGTTTTATTATGTTCAAAACCCATTTCGGCATGTCGGGGATTTTTTTTTCTGCTCGCACAGATATGGGCTGAATGCCGGCTGGGGGTGTGTCGCAGTGACGTATGGGCCTCGCCGGCAAATCGCTTTGTGCTAACACAGAATCTACGGCTCTCAGAGGCGCAGGTGCGCGCTGAGCAGCTGTATTGAATGCCGAGTGCAGAGGTGCTTGTGAGAGTACAGGCACATGCGCTATTTCCGAAATGCTGACAGCATGAGTGCTTGAAACTGTATGAACAGTGTTTTGAAGTGGGGGTGCATTCATCATTATGGGCACGTGCGCCACGTTCATAAAGCTTTCCGCATTTAGCGGGGAGTTTCTTAGCTCGCGCATTACATCTGTGATGTTTGCAGCATAGCTGTTTGAAACTGTGTGGGTAGCTGTGTGTAGGGGTGCGTGCAATACAGCAGGCACACGCGCTACACTTATAGCACTTCCCGTTTTCACTGGGGAAGTGTTTATAACTGTGGGAACAGTGCTTGTGTGTAGCGGTGCATACATGACAATAGGCACACGATCTACATGTTTGAGACATCCAGCCTGAGCTGGGGAGGTGTTTGGCACTGTTTGGACAGTATTGATATGTGGGAATGCGCACTTTAGTGTGGACATGTGAACCCTTAGTGACACAGGCAGAAAATGACTCTTTTGGTGATTTCTGTGTGTCGCCGTAAAAACGGCATTTGATTGCAGGTGAGCGAGTTTTATGACTGGCCCATTGACTGCTGTATAGACATTTCCAGCCGCCTGTAAGGGGACTGGGTAATGTTTTGAATGTTTGAGAGGAAGCAGTCCGGCATCTGCGAGACACGTACTTCCTCTTTTTCTTCCTGCTGCTAGGAAGACTTACGAGGCTCCGTATTCAGGGTGATTCTGGGTCGAGGGCCTCGTTGCTCCTGCGGCTTTCTTCGGCCAGCGGAACGCGAGCGGCGTTGAGCGTCTGCTCTTCGGCTGGGAGACGGGTGGCTCTGCCCTGGCTCGCTGCTGCTGCTGGGGCGGTTTTTGAGATGAGCTGGAGCGCTTAGGCAGGAAGTGATGCATAGCTTGCGAATCTTTCCGTGCCGCAGTGAAGCGCTCCGTGAAATCTCTCACCGTAGGTCCGAACAGGCCGCTCGGAGTGACAGGTGCGTCAAGGGTGCTTTATCTGCGTCCTTCATCTCCGTTAGCGTTAGCCACAGATGGCGCTCAAGGACGATCAAGTTAGCCATGGCCCGGCCAATGGATTGGGCGGTGGCCTTTGTGGCTCGCAGAGCTACGTCCGTAGCACTGCGCAGGTCCTTAAAAGCATCAGGTTCAGGTCCAGACTCGTCCATAGAGCGGAGAAGTTTGGCTTGAAACACTTGTAGAACCGCCATCGAATGCAGCGTTGACGCAGCTTGACCGGCGGCGGCGGCGTATGCGCGACCGGTGAGAGCTGATGTGGTTCTGCATGGCTTCGATGGGTGAGAAGCTCTGGCCTTCCATCCAGCTGTGGACGGTGGGCATAAATGATTGGCCACAGTCTCTTCTAGGGGCGGAGTTGCCTCATAGCCTCTTTCTCTCGCGCCGTCCACTGAGGAGAGCGAAGAAGAGAAAGAAGGCTTTAGGCGAGCCGAGTGCGGGGCTTTCCACGACCTTGTGAGCTCATTGTGCACCTCAGGGAAGAAAGGAGAGGGTCTCTGTCGGGGGGCCTGCCGGCGCCCCTGCAGGAACCACTCATCCAGCCGGCTGCGGGCGGGTTCTTCCGGAGAAGACCAGTCGAGCCCGAGGTCTTCCACGGCCTTAGACAGGATCACGGACGATCTCGAGTCCATACTGGTGCTGGCCTTCGTGTCCGCTGTTGTAGATTGCGCGGGGTCAAACGAGCCTGGCCAGTCGTCAGATGCAGCGTCAAGAGAGAGGCTGTCATCCTTTCCATCGTCGTTCCCCTGATCGCCCGAGCGGGACCGAGACCCACCGCCGTTGGAGGGGTGCAGGTCCTCTCGTGAAATGGACCGACTGCGGGGAGAGGTCTGGTAGCGGCGATGCACGGGGACTGAGCCGGCGTGACATCACCGGTCGGGTGCTCTGGCAGCCTCTGTGAGCGGCGCTTTTCTTGCTGCGGCTCGAACAGAGGTGGCAGCACGGGGCAGCCGGCTGCGCTTGCGGTGAAAGCGGCAAAGCGAAGCGCCTTCGGCGAGGCCCAAGGAGTCGCATTCAGGGCATCCGCCCTGAATGAGTGCAGCTTCTGCATGGTCCAGACCCAGGCAGCGAGTGCAGAGGACGTGCCGATCTCCGTCGTGAAGAGGGCCTCTGCATGAGGCGCAGGCTGAAGGCATTTGAAACAACGCCTTGGAAAATTACTCTTTTAATTCTAAAAAGCGTCGCGGGGGCAAACGTTTGCAGAAGAAAAAGGATATGCGATGCGCGCCGGATGGTGTAGCAGAAGGCTTCGAAGGCAGCTGAAGGTGCCGGCGTCCTCTCAGCAGTCCCGCTGTAAGCGTGTCAACGGCGGCGAAAGACTCCAACAATCCGGAGGATCCAGCGAAGAGAAGGTCTTCGCTGAAGGAGATTAAATCTAAAGAACCGGAATGACGGGATGCTCATTATATAGCCCTCATATGCTAATTTCAGCAGGCTATGGCGCTGCGAAGCGGCGCCCCATTGGCGGCGCGTTCTAAATCGCCCCGTCATTGGTTCGAGCAGTTGCCGCAGCACAGCCAATGACCGAGCTGCTTCGCTCATCACTGTCTGCTGTGCAGCTGCAATGCGTTTTACATAAAGACTTCAATATTTCTCGAGAAACGGAGTTTTCCCATAGCGTAAGCTACTTACGCAATAGGAGAGACCTCTCGATAAGGGAACATTCAGTCGGCCGGTCACATGTAGTCGTCAACAAATATTTCAACCTATCCGAAGCTCAAATCAAATGAGAAATTCCACCTCTGAAGATGGTCAGAACTCGACACAGCTGCTGTGCAACACCTCTGCTCTGTCATATGTCATTTGTCGATGCAATCGAAAGGTGGCATCAGTCGAGTAAGACGAAAGAAAATGATCAGCAAAAATTTTATGAGTACTCTTCAATTTTAATTAAAATTGTAAGGAGTAAAAAGTAATATTTTTTTCTTTGGAAATGCAATTAAGTAAAAGTATTCTGTTTAAATCACACTCGAGTAAAGTACAAATCCCCAAAAATAATACATAAGTATTTTTACTTAATTACTTTACTCCTCTGGTTGGGCATTCATTACAATGACATGTCACGCATTCAAGTGGGAAACAAAATACAGAAGAAGCCAAACTTAATAAATTAAAAAACTAAATTAGTTGACTGTCATATAAAACAAATTAATATTAAAATAAATTACAGAAGTTTAAATAATTATGAAAATCATTACTTCCTATCATCTTTCATGTTGACACATCCCTTCCAACATCCCAACTCGGAAACAAGTGTATCATCTAGAATTCAGAGTTTCCCACTCGTTAATACAGCTTTGCGGGGTCATTCATGTGCTCGGAACTTGTAATTATGATATTTCCAACTTCACTTGGAGGGCACAACATCTCTTAATTCAGTCCTCCCCTGACTGCACCCACCTCTCACCTACTTTCTAGGCGAGGCATTTGGCATCTCAAGCCTTTTATCTTTGGAGAGCGGGGTTTTGGAATGAGGAGCCGTGGCTGATTCAATGGCTCAGACACGTGAAAGCTTCAGAATGCTAAAATCGTTTACAGCACCTTTAAATAAGACTCGTAGTCAACTAATTCTCTTAAAGATCATAAAACGTTTACCTGAAGTGACTGATCCAGATGTGTTGTTGATACTGAGCACATTTATGTGAGAGGTGATGAAAGTGAATTGCAGTTTAGATGCTCACGATTATTTAATCAGTGGAAAGGTCTGGAATATTGTATCACTCTTATTATGATCAATGAAGCTGCAAGCATGTGATTTGCAGACAAGGGTTTTTCTTTTAATTATAAAAAAATGATCCTTGTGTGTCTCGTCTGTGGTAGCTTTTACTCTACTCTTAGAACAGCAGTTCAAAACTGCAGACATTGTTGACTTTTGTGTGACCAATTGCTTATAATCTTGCTCTTTGTACTTCTCTTTGTATAAAAGCAACTGCTAAATTACTAAATATAAATGACTTGCGCAGCTTTATTATTATAATGGGAGGGATTTCAAGGACTATTCATCAGTTTAAGGAAGTGACATCTTTGTTCCTTGAACATTTCATGCTAGTTGTCAAACTAATTAAAAACAATAGGAGGCACTTCATTCATATTGACTTTAACATGATTAAGGTTACTAATGTTAAAATGGTTTTCATGAAATGCTTTTTTTTCCCTCCCCAATTTGGAATACCCAATCCCCAGTGCATCATTGTGGTGGCGTAGTGACACACCTCAATCCAGGTGGCAAAGGACGAATCTCAGTTGCCTCCGCGTCCGAGAACATCAACCCACGCATCTCATCACGTAGCTGGTTGACCGCATTACCGCAGAGAAAAGTGTGAAGCCTCCACATGCGCTGTGTCCGCAGTAATGCACTCAACAAGCTAGGTGATAAGATGTGTGGGTTGACGGTCTCAGAGGCAACTGAGATTCGCTACGTTCCCCACCGAGAGCGAGAACCACATTATAGCCACCAATTTGGTTGCTTAGGTGACCTGACTGGAGTCACTCAGCATGCCCTGGATTCTGACTCGTGACTCCAGGGGTGGTAGTGTAGTGCAGCGTCTTTACTTGCTGAGCTACCCAGGCCTAAATCTCTGAAGAACATGTTTTAGAAAAATTATTTTGGTATGAACTATATGTGGAGCTACGATAAAATTGCTGTTTTATTAGAGAACACACAGAACATTTTGTGACAGGTAGGTGTCAGTTTACTGCTCCCCCATTCACTTGTATGGTATCCACAAATGGTGACTTCTTACTGTTGTAACACAGTAGTTGACCGTTACGCTCTCTCCAATCTTAAAAAATATAGAGGTTGTTATCTCAGTATAGAAGATCATAGAAAAACACCGGAAAAAGAGTGCAGATGGAAAACAAAAATACATTTGGTGTGAAGGGCCCTTCATGATAAAGTTTCTAAATTAAAACCTATCATTTATATTTTAGTCTTGTGGTGTAGCCTTAATTGTAAATGACCACATTAACAAAGGAATCATAAAACACATTTTATAAATCAAATGTTTATAATGTTTAAAACAATACAGTTTAAATAGAATTTATGTTTTTATATTTTTAGCTCCGAGGTATCTTCTTGACAGCAGCTTTGATACGGTTTTGACTAACTCCGCCTTTTTTTGATGTGCCGCCCTTTTTGTCTCTGTCCTTTGAGTGATTTGTCAACTTTCTTAGGACCTCTAAAATGAAAAGAAACAAAGATTGTATCTCAGAGTAAGATCAACTAAAAATAAAAGGCATTTTGCGAAATATCTCTAACGTAAATGTAACATGGTAACCACAGTTTGAAACTCTTTGAAACTTTTGTCTGTAATCAAAAATAAAGTAGGCTAAAGTAGCTATATAAAGTAATATAGAATTGTGGCATGGGGGGCGTGGTCATGTGATGGCGGAGGGAGATTTAAGAGCCATGCCACAGCATCAGTGGGAGAGAGAGAGACCTGAGAGCACAGCAGCCAGAGTGTGCTACATTTTTTATTTAAACTGTTTGATAACGACAGTTACCTTCGTTGCTGAGGAAAATAAATTAATAATAAAAGAACTGACCTTGTTCGTTGTCTCCTGACTCCTCCATATCTCAGGTTTCAGCACCGCTGTAACAAAGTCTTTAGTTCGGGCAATGGAGGAGTCAGGAGACAACGAAGCAAGTTCCCAGGTGACAAGCCTTACCACTCTCTCTCTCTCTCTCTCTCTCTCTCTCTCTCTCTCTCTCTCTCTCTCCTATCTCTGAGACCGACACATGATCACACCCCCCATGCCACTAGAATAAATCATACAAAACGACAGAAAGATTTTGAAAGATTCTTACACTGTCTGAATGAGTTTCCATATTAAGTTATGATTTTATAGCAGTAACAATGGCATGAGCAACAATGGTATTTTGGTGGAATCAATGGTTACTGTGATAATTTTTGTATAATATCTGCTTACTGACATTTCAATAATGGGAACATCCTTCAAAGAACAACTCAAAAGAGGAATGATGCCCTTTATTATAAATGATAGATGCATTACCTGCTAGCTCAGGGTAACTTGTCCCAAAACCACTAACTGCTGAATATTTAGGACCTTCAGTGCCTTCACCTCCTGCAAAAATAAATAATTAAATAAATATATAATGTGTAAAATAAATCTGTATAAACTGTGTGTGTGTGTGTGTGTATCTATATATATATATATATATATATATATATATATATATATATATATATATATTATACAGTATTATTTTGACTTGCAGTCCTTGACTTGTGGTAGCTGATGTGGGCTTATTGAACAGGGGTGAGGGCAAACTTACGTGACACACGTACTGGAATATAGCTCGCTCTCTCCTTCAGCAAACTGCTGATGAGGTCAGTGCTCTGTGCTTTCTCATTCAAGTTCATCAGCTCTCCCATCCTGTCCATCAAGTCCACATCATCTGCAGAATACAGTTTTCGTAATCTACACTGTGTCTTTTTGGCTCACAGTTAACATTTAGTAACTTCAGGAGTGTTTTAAGATCTCCATTTATCTTAAGTAATTTAATTAATAAAGAAATAATTAAGATCAACCTTCCACAACAATCCATATTTAAACTTAAAGTGTGATAGCTATGGTTTACCTTGGACACCCAGATTGCATTTCTCTTTTATGCAGTGGATGAAGTTTATAATCTTGCAGTTTATGTTCAATAGCTCCTCTCTTCCTTCTGATAGCAAAGTGTATGTTAAAAAAAAAATCCAAACATGCAACCAAAGGAACTTTTGGAATGTGAATCTTAAAAATAACTTTTTTTACTACATTTACAATGTTTCAAATGAATAACAATACTTAAAGTAAAAAACAAACATATAAAAACATGTTAACCTTTAAAGTGTTTTCAACATAGACATTTTTATAAAACTTATACTGAACTACACTAAACTGCAAAATGAGAAAATTGTCTTGTACTTACCACCAAATATCACAGTAACAAACATCTTAGTCCTGAATAAGATGTGAAGAACATTTACCTCTTCCGATTAAATTACGATTAAATCACTCTGTTCTCTCAGCAGCTTTCAGTAATGAGCAAGGGCTGTTCACACAATACCAAAATAAAAGGCAGTTAAATGTTGTTGACTACAGCCATACCTAGAGACAAAGGCCTGGTTTATGAGGAATGCTGAAGAGTTTCACAGTAGTGAATGTAATTGGCGGACTATTGAGAGACTCCATTTTATGCCATTTTATCCTCTTGTGCTACCACTGAACTATGGATGAACTCCCCTCCTGCCTTAGAATTTGTATTTCATAAACATCACCGTCTTGCCTGGGCAGATTTTTCACTCTCTTCTCAATCTCTTTTTTGTCTCTCTTTCTGTCACCCCCCTTAAACGAAGAGGTGAGAAGGCTCTTTTTTTATGAAGCAGACAAGTCTTATTTGTCTCCATGGATTCAGTACACAGACAGACAGCTTCTTTGATTTGAACAGGTTCTGGTATACCTCTTCTTGAGCAGGGAGTAAATCTATGGTCTTTTTACCTTTAACACATATACCTGTAACAGAACCGTATAAGCCTTTTCCACTATAGGGGTTGTACTAACTTGGGGAACAATGTCTGTTGTCACAGGAAACTGAAAAGCTTAATAAACCCCAATTAATTGTATTGTCTATTACAATTTATCCTTTAAACTACACAAAACATTCCTACTGTTGGATGTGAGATGACCCATAAAACAAGCTCAGCTGAATGGCTTCTATTCTTGACTTGTTCTCAATTATCTCTGCTGAAAGAAGTACAAGTGCAGTACTGTTTGTCTCAAACAAAATGGCATGGACTAATAGGCAGATAGTGGTCTTGATTCATATCCAAACATGGGATCGGTCCCCTGTTGATGATATAGTTACTTCATGTCCAAACAAAGGAACAGAGTTCAGACAAGGTAATGAATTATGAGGGAATGAGGAATTTTGAGTTAAAGCATTCCCATAGACTGTATATATAAATGGTTTTAGGACTGAATTTTTAAATAATGCTATGCGTGACTGACATTATTCTTTTTGACAGATGTGCTCCTAAAAATATAATTGTTTCTATTGACTTAGAGCAGAGAAGGTACTTTGAAGCCTCCTCTAAAACTAAGACCTACACATATCTTACCTATTGTCTACAGCCATACCTACACTGTAGGCTACACAAACATTAAATGTTAAAGATTCAGTATTTAAAATCAGACAACTTGTTGTTTCATAACAACAATCTGTATCTTTTGTGATCTGATGAACTGAGTTTGCAATAGCATATTCCTTTGTATGTCAGTTTTATGGCATTATTGCTGCTACACAATCCCGTAAATCTGGAGAGAGTATAGCCCTTAAAAAGCCACCAACAACACCATGACAACACAGGCTTGGTCAGCCATAAGATTCTGATTTCAGCTATCAGTTTATATGCTGTCCTCAGAACCCAACGCTACTTTAGTGCCTTTCTAGCGGTGTGTAAACATCATCAGCTTCATCAACAGATATTTTCCCCAACTTTAGATGTGATATGAAGCCCTCTCTGACCTTTATGTCAAAGATTAGGACAATCAGCTTGTTTACTTTCTTTTTCACCCTCAATAAAAGCTAAATGTGGGGCGTAACATGTTTTAAAATGTACAGTATATATCCCATTCACCATGAAACAAACGTCACTCACGCAGAATCATCATGGTTAGTTATAGAGCAGGTATTCATTCATTCATTCATTAAAAAAACAAAACACAATTAATTTCATCAGTTCAATAAGTTCAATATTTTTTATTTATTTATAAAGCACTTTCCAACTACACTTGTAGACCAAAGTGCTGAACAATCAGCATAAAATAACATAACACAATAAAACAAAACAAAATACACTTTAAACACCACCACACCCTGCTACTTAAAAGCTTTAGAAATCGTCATTTTGAATTAAGCTTTAAAATAGTGATAGTGGTGGTTCATTGGGAAGATGGGTGTGAATACTGCATTATCAGAGAAGCAACATTGGGTAGTAATTTAACTTTCTTTTGTGTTTGAACAAAATGAGCTTTAGCTATCTCAGGAGTGACAGCACTATTTAAAGGGATAGTTCATCCAAAAATGAATTGAAGTTGAAATGAAGAAATGAAATGAAATTAAGTTGATTTGGTGTGGGTCTTGCTGGCCTTGCTATAAAGGGATAGTTCATCCAAAATTTAAATTCTCTTATCATTTACTCACCCTCATGCCATCCCAAATATGTATGTCTTTCTTCTGCTGAACACAAAGATTCTTAGAAGGATTTTTCAGCTCTGTAGGTCCATTCAATGAAGATGAATGTGTACAAAAATGTTGAAGCACCCAAAAGCACATAAAGGTGCATGAAAGTACTCCTGATAACTCCAGTGGTTTAATCCATGTCTTCAGAAGCGATATGAAAGATGTGGGTGAGAAAAGGATCCATTTTCAAGTCCTTTTTTACTATAAATTCTCCTCCCTGCCCAGTAGGTGGTGATATGCATGATGAAAGTCACCAAAACACAAGAAGAATGTGGAAGTGAAAATGAAGATTTATATTAAAAAGGGACTTAAATATCCCTTTAGAGGAATGGTTAATAAAAAAAATAAAATAAAAAAAATCTTGTCATAATTTACTCAACCTCATGAGGTTTCATACCCATTTCATTGACTTCTGTAGAACACAAAAAGAGATGTTAGGCAGTATGTTATACTCCGTGACCATTCACGTTCTTTGCATCTTTTTTTCCCCACATGACAATGAATGGTGACTAAAACTAACACACAGCATGACATCTATTTTTGTGTTCCACTGAAAGAAAAAAGACAGTCATATTGGTTTGGAACAACACAAGTGTGAGTAAATGTTGACAGCATTTTCAATTGTGGGTGAACTGTCCCTTCAAGGTTGTAACGAACAGTGCAAAATATATTTTAATTTAAAATCCAAATAAAATCAAAGACAAAATTATTTAAAGACATGGCATAATATGAAACAATGTTTAATTTCACCTTTAAAAATGTAATACCAAGCCTGAATAATATTAACTGATCAAATGTGTTTAAAACCACCTTTAAATCTATACAAATATTTTAGTCTGCTTTTAGTTTGTCACACTGGTATCTACATATACTGTACAGTATATACTATCTCTATATGCTGAGCTCAGTTCAGAAGAATGCTCATCTAAAATGCTAAAAAAATCTCAAAAGATCTCTTGAGAAACACTAGTGCACCCTTTTTAACCTGGAATCATTTGGGATTTAGGAAAAAGGCTGGGAAAAATACAATGTTAGGATTCATAAGTGCCTTCAGCATGTGATAGAGCCCAAGAGGAACATTCTCTCTCGGGAAGGACACTTCATGTCTGCAAGTCTCCATCTTTGGAAGAAAAGTCGTAATCATTTTGCAGCCATTCTTTTTACAGTAGTCATTCTTTAAGCTATATCTCACTTGTTACAATATGAATCCGTCAAATGCTGGCCATGTTTTTCTTCTAAGCAGTGCAGTACAGGTTTAGCAATTTTTACACTAAATGTTGTGTTCAGTTTAAAGATGAATGCTTTATGTATTTTTCTCTCCCAGAAATGTAATCTCATTTAAAACACTGACGTTTCATTTCCTTTTGCTGTAGTGAAGAGTTATCATTTACATAAGTTCTGTCCAAGCACGAATAGGGGAGGCTGAGTTTAGTTGTCACATGTTTTATATTTTATGATATATTTAGCATATTTTTCTCAGTCTACTTCTCAGTGACGAAAACGAACATACAAAACCACTGCTAGAGAAAACATCTATTTGTATTTGGACTATTGTTACTATCCAGTGTTGTGTAAATTACTCAAAAGAAGTAATCCACTACAAATTACTAATTGCTTCTCTAAAATTGTAATCAGATTACTTTTCAATGAACATGTTTTGTTTTTCCACTCAACGATTTCAAAATGTCCATATGTTCTCCTTCTTCATTGTCACATGCAAGTCATATACTCAGCCCTACACGTTTACATTAATATGTAAGTGACTTTTCTGCTGTCACAGAAACACAAACAGAAGCAATATATTGTACATAAATACTATTATTCATTGAAATTCTAATTGTAATCACTTTGACTAAAAGTAATTAGATTACAGTAATTCATTTGTAATCAGATTCCCTCCAACAGTGTTACTGAGGAATCGCATTTCTGACAACCTCCCCATGTGACTACTAGCCCCGATCTCTACCTGTCTGTTTGCTCCTGAGACCCAGTAGATACTCCCACATGACTATACTTAAAATAACTGACTAGGCCATAATCGGATGTTACAGAATCTTTTCTAACATTTAGACCACAAACTCTGTTATCTCCAAATACTTATCATAATCAGAGATGTGTGTGTTCACTCATGTTATTTGAGCAGCTGATTAATTGTCATTTATTCATGTGTTAGAGGAAAATGTGTTCACATTGCTGTTTCTGTGCTCCAGTACTGGATGACCTGATCTCTTGTAAAGACAGAATTAGCACAAAATACAAGCAGTAGATTTAAAAAGAAAACTCATGATTCATCAGCATTGTCAGGGTAGAACAATATCTGACTTGTGCAACATAAGGACATTCACATGAGATAATATTTGAAACTTCCATTGAAAACAACAGAGAAAAAGAGCAACACTGCTTAAAACTCATCAAAGAGTTTTCATAACACTTCTAGCCATACCACATGTACTGCGAAGGGTTGCAATGCTTCTGCCAACCCTATGGAATACAGTTTTGCACCATACTGAACACTAAACAGATTAAACCAGATTACTTGTACCACCAGTACTGGTTTCCACCAGCTAACTCACACAAGCTGTTGATAACACCAATGAAAACTGTTTTAACTGTCCTGTGATCATATGTATTGGTACAGTGGTGGTTTAATACTCTCCCAATTCCTATTAGCCACCTAGCAGTGCTCTATGGGCATTGGTTCATATGCATATTATTTCATAACAATATTGGTACACACAATTTTGTGCTCATGTTTATGTTTTATTACTGATGTTCCAGTAAATGCAATAGTTTGTTCATGTACACTGGATGTAAAGTTGGGCTAGATTTCTTTCTGAATCAACCACCACTAGACTGACCAAAATAAACAAGACCAAATAAAACAGAATTTTGGAGATAGAGAGTAGAAATTAATCAGTGTCAGAAATGAACATCTTTATTAAGGGGCCATTCTTGCCCTTGATGGATTTTAGGGGCATTTTTGTGTAATTTATGTCAAATCAATTAATTTAAATAAATTCTCAATCTACACAAACTGTTACCTATTAAATCAAATCAACATTTGATTAAACGCGTAATACACTATGAGGAAATTCTGACCCAATATCGGGAGTACTTTCATCACTTTTGGTAGCATTAACAAGCTCTGTACACTGTGTTACAGTGTATGGCAAGTCCTAAAGAAGCAAATAATAAATAAGACCGAGCAGAATCCATCATTCAGAGAGTACCAGCTATCAAGAAACCTCTGTGAGCTCAGAGCAGTGATCTGTTTGCTGGCACAGGAATGATTTAATGTGAAGAGGCGAGGACAGATCCTTTCCATTCTTAATTTCAAACACAGCATGCTCCCTGCAGGTATTTACTTGATCATTCCATGTGAGCGGTGACTCTGGAAGCCTTAGAGTGGAGTCTGATCGATGCCTGTGAGAACTAGTGAGTTCTACAGGCTTGTTGTCTAATATTGAGTTTTCTGTAGCAATATTCCTATGTGTGTGCCCAGGCTCTGCACTTTCACAGCTGCTGGTGGTGCTACTCTGTTCAGTGTAGGGGTCACGAATTAGGCCGTTGACTTTAATTCTAAGTGAGTCTGCCATGCTTGCTCGAGCAGAAGTATGGGTGCTCCCATTGCTAGATAGCAGCTCCCGTCTACCCAAGATATGATAGCGCACGATTTTTCGAAATGTATATCTGAATTCGCGAATACGGTAGGCGTAGATTAAAGGGTTCACGACCGAGTTGGCATGGGAGAGGATTATAGCCAGATACATGATGATAACTGGCGGTCGTTGACACTCCGGACAAAACAGAGTGAAACAGTTGATGATGTGCAACGGCAGCCAGCACACCGCAAACAATCCGACGATGATGGCCAGCGACTTTGCTGCCTGGACCTCTTTCTGCAGGATAGAGCGGGACTTTAGCTCACACGGCATGGCCTTGGATTCTATGCATTTGAGTTGGTGGCGTGTAGCCATGAAGATTCGCAAGTATATGGCCAGCATGATAAGCAAAGGCAATAGAACACAGGCAAAGAAGTTGAAGTAAACCATGTAGTCCATGACGACAACCTCCTCGAACAAACACTTCATCATGCCAGGTGGGCAGGTGCTATTTAGGGGCTCCCCAGAGCGGGCATTGTGCCAGCCTAGCATGGGCGTGAGACCAATGATCACCGATAGAACCCAGCAGAATGCAATGACGCCTTTTGCACGCTGCCCTGTAACTAGGCTGTTATATCTGAAAGAGAGAGAAAATTATGTTTTTCACATTCCCCAACCATAAATCTTTGTTGCATTTGGTCTAGATTGTACTGTAGATCTAACAGTTCCAAAGTACTTTCAAGACAAAGCTAATGGCAGCATGGCTGTAAACCTGAAAACCTCTTATACGTAGTGTTCACGTAATTTCAGATTTACCATAATTATGAGTTTCTGATAAAGAAAAATAGTAAAAACCATTCACGTCTTTGTCGAACTCGTAATTACAAGTTGGAAGATCTGAATTTTATTTGTGACATCATGTAAAAAAAACAAAAAAAACTATATTGAAGGTACAAATGTATCTAATATACTGTACATACAGTGCCCCCCCGAAAAACACTTAAGCCACATCCACACTAATAATACATTTTAGTCTGAAAACTCTGTTATCTGTTTCCTAACATAATCGTTTTCCAAATAATGCTGTAATGGAGAGTTTTTTTTAAATGTAGGAGGAAACACAGTTAGTGTGGATGAGAGGCATATACTTAGCAAAATCATTGTATTTCCAAATGAAAACTTATTAGTGTAGATGTGGCCTTTTAAGCCACAAAATCTTTGCATTATATACAGTAATGAAATATCAAACCAAGTGGCATTTAAGCTAAACACTTTTAAAAAATGTGTTTGTTAGGCTTCAAATACTAAAACACTAGATGTTCAATATTAAGAAAAGATTAAGGCCTTTGGCTGACAAAATTAAGTATTTGGACACCTGTGTGAAAAGGGTTAAAAGGGTCAAATGATTATTAAAAATTAATTTTTACACCAGCTGTTTAAAAGAAATTGCAGAAATGACTCTGAAAATTAAAGTTAGTTTTGAAAAGAGGCCTAGCATGATTTGTTTGACATGTCAGTTTGTATTAAAGGAAATTACATTTACACATTTCACAAGTATGACCAAAGCGTCCAAATACTTTTTGTGGAAACTGTATTTCTTTCATTTTATTAAAGCGAATGTTACTTGGTGCACTTTCTTTGTTCTTCAAGATTTTGCATGAGAATAATGAGGAAAATAAGATAGTTATTAAGGTAGTTATTACCATCAACTGGTAATTTCTGAATCAGTGAATATGAAAAGCTCAGTGTAAAATCTCAGAATTGTCACATAAATAACTACAGTAATTCCGACATGACGTGAACACAGCATTAGAACAACCCTGTCACAACCACAGTGCCAAAGATCTTTGCATTCAAACACGCTCACTGGGGCAATTTAGAAGAAAGAATTTGCTCTGAAATGTCACAGTTTGGAACAGAAGTCTAGTTTCAGAGTGTCTCTTTGGCCAGTGTGGGAGAACAGCTGAGTTCGTTGGCCTCTATCAGTCTTATTCTCCAGATGTGAAAGTTCTATGAGCAACATAGTGAAAACAACCCCAAATCCCTCCCAATTAACCTAAAAAAAAACCTGCCTCAGGGACAGACCGGCAGGACGTGAATGCACACACAGTCTTCTGACTTTCACACATTCCTTTAAAACCAGTAGAACTGACTGATCCAAAGTAGAATGAAATAATATTATACCAACATTATCTCAAACTCCATTAACATGCAAGCTGCTCCTCATGAATAGGTCTAATTGGGTATTTATGGGGTGCAGAGTGCTGAAGTGTTTATAAAAAAAACTGGCATGTGATAAATGACTTGCAGTATAATTGAAAAAAAAAAACAGAAGAGGATAGTTGCTGGAGATATCTTGTGGTCTGGAAAATGATATTAGCAAAAACATTCTGGTGATTTATGAGAGGTTATAGTCAAACACAGAATCAAAATCAGAGTTCGGATCTGGCTAGAATGTTGGTACTAAAATCATATTCAGCCTAGAATAGCATTTATTGGAAAGGCACACTGTCTCCCATGGCTAGGATCCGGTTCTACTCATGTTATAGTAAGCTGGCTGTGTTTCAGGATGGCTTTCCCTGACAAATGGGAAAATTTGATTTCAAATTGAAGAAATGGTGGAAAAGTAGTCAAAAGTAGTGTGTCATTTCTGTGCCTTTTGTGGCACCAAATGGAATTGCAAAAAAAAACCAAATGGTTGTTTTCAAACAGGTTTCCAGAAAACTCCCTTGTCTTCCATTGGTTGAGCCAATGTTGCACTTTCAGACTGGTTGGATGCTCAAACAAACAGAGCAATATTTTGATAGAGTCCCACGTTTCGAGGGAATCAACCTCTGAATGTCTGACCTATAGTTGTCTCTGCATATTAAACTGGGATAGGAGATGGTAATTTAACCTGGAAAAAAATACTCACTTTAGAAAAGGACTGTTTTCTCTTAAAGGCCAAAACAATTTCACAGAGGTGATATGAAACATATGGTCGATAAAATCTAATAATAACAAACAGATTCAACAGACATGGTCCCATTAGCGATCATCAGAGAAACTACAACCTCCCTGATATATGACAAATGTGCAAAGATTCTGACAGCACACTCCCATAACCCTCAGTTCCACTCAAAGCGACAGTTCACCCAAAATTGAGAATGCTATCATCAATCAGTCACCCTCATGTTGTTCCAAACCTATATGGATTTCTTTATTCAATGAAACATTAAAGAGGATGTTAAAAAAAGTACAATGTTAGGGACTGACAGCCTTTGTCACCATTTACTTAAATTGCATCTTTTTTTCCATTCAATTAAGTTAATGGTGATTGAGACTAACATACTGACATCTCCTATTGTGCTCCACAGAAGAAAGAAAGTCATACAGGTTTTGAACAACATGAGTATGCGTAAATGATGATGGAATTTTCAGTTTTGGTGAACTATCCCTTTAACGCTTTTCCCCACCATCCCCCAGTAATAAACACACTTCACTCACCTCAGTGGGATCTTTATGGCAATGTAGCGGTCAATGGCAATGGCTAAAAGGCTAAATATGGAGCTTTGAGTCAGCACTAACACAAAGCAGGCGATGAAGAGACAACCGTAGAAATTGGCGCAGAAACCAGTGCTGATCACGATGGAGAAAGGGATGGCCAGTACACCCACTGCAATATCTGCCACAGCCAGTGAAACAACAAAGAAGTTGGTGATGGTCCGGAGGTTGCTGTTGAGGCCCACTGCCCAGCAGACCAGCACATTGCCCAGGACAGAGAACAGGGCAATCAGCAGCTCCAGAATCATGTACACCACATCGAAGGCATTGCTCAGCATGGTGAGGTTGCTGGGAATAAGGGATGATGCCTCGCCTTAATGTCCATAGCTGCAACTCGAGGCAACAGCCAGAGTCAGCCTTAGTAGAAGACTTAAATTCCTTTGGTTCAATAACCAAGTCTCATTTTGTAACTTTTAAACTATTGAAGAGACTCCAGATTGTTGTGTTGTTATTAAAATAAGTAATAACAAAGATTACATCTCTTGAGAGACACTGCCACTCATTATAAAGTATCCATATTGGGAAAAGCTTTCAAAAATGATCATGAAAAAAAACAAACAGTTTTTTTTAGATATAGGAAGTTCTCCTCAAATGACTTTTGAAATGATTTGGTATCCACTAAATCACCAGTCACAAAAAATATTTTTCTTAAAAAAATCCATGATCACATGTGATGGTGTTAGAACTGATGGTCCATTATTCCATGTATTGTTTGTCCTTCTTCATATCACGATTTAGTATTTAGCTGTGTTCCCTGGAAAATGGAGACAGGAAATTATGATATCAACCGGAAAACAGACGTTTGCAGAGAAAGATAAAACACTTTAAGACTTGAGTGTCATTACAATCATGTTTTTGAAGGCTTTATGTTAAATAACATATTAATAATTGTGATGCATTACAATTACATGATTGATGAAAATAAGGCTGAAAGCAGATTTGGAAAGAGTAGATTACTTAAATTGGACATATGGGTCTACAAGCAGACAACATAGAATTGAAAGAACTTGAACACATATTATGCATATGCAGTGTATATTCCACAATATCAGAGTAAGACTGATGAACCAAGATATACAAAAAAACCCTGAAATTTCACCACTGTCATTTTTACTCAGTCCTTCCATGTTCATATTACTCAAAAAACTAACTGTTACAAGTGGAACATAAATTAACTAAATTGATTCAACAAAAAAGGTCTTGTCAGCTTTACGTTTGCATTGGGACAACATGAATATTTTTTGTTAAGGTAACTGAAACAAGGCAGATGATTTCTATTTCCCAGCATGCTTTACATGGGACTCGACAGGGAGAGTAAAATTAAGTGTTATTTTAGTCTTTGTGCAAGATAAATATAAAACTTGTTAGTTTATAATGTTTTATGTTGAAATTTAGAAGAATTTCTGTTATGTTTTAGTTTTGGGGGTTACCATGGCTAAGAGTGGAGTTTGAGCCTAGGTTGAGGACTAATTAATGATGGGCGGATCAATACTGATGTGATATCAAGAATCCTCTCATAAAAGTATAGATTCTGAAGTTTTTTTTTTATTTTAACAAGTGATCATATCATTTAAATCACATGAATATTAATGCGTCTCATAAGCTTCGAAGTGTAAAAAGTATTATAGGAGCTAATTGTTGTATGGCACCGGAACTATTTATTCTTCCTAAAAATACTAAAATACACCAGCAGACAGAGCACACCCTTTCAGTCATCGTGCTCTTCACACTAAGTAATGACAAACCTAGATGTGACATGTATTTTAATGGGCTTGTGTGACAATTTGTACAGGTTTATTTAAATTCAGAGTTGTTAAAACATTGATAATGATCTTTAATCCTTGTTAATAAATGATACCCTTATGAAAAATGTACCATTTACTGTAGTAATATTGTATTAACCATGACTGTAGTAATCATGTTTTTTCTTTCTTTCTTTTTGGCAGTAACCAAGGTTTTGATAAAATGAACCATGGTTTTACTGCAGCATTACTGTAGTATCCATATGGTAACTTAGTTTTATTAACAGTAGCCATATAATAATATCTATGGTTAATTTTGTGGTTTTATTTGTTGCTTATACCAACTAATTATTGAAAGGTAAACAAAGCAGCCTAATAATTTTCTGTTTAGGCCAATAAATATATATATAATTTTTTTTTATTAATAATAAAGTTACTCATTTTATCCAAAGAATTCGTAAATATTCAGTTTAATAGAGATATCAGCATCAATATCATATGATATTGGTATAGATATCAGTGATATTGGCCTAAAAGTACTTGGTATCAGATGGTATTGCCCATCCCTAGGACTAATACATTTTGGGTATTCTATCTAGTGCTTTGTCCATTAGGCAATTGCTGTGCCTACCATAGCGTTGTTACCAAGCTGCACTCAGAAGTGTTTCCCACCAGAAAGTATTTAGCATGCAAACATTTCCTGTAACTAGCAATTTACTAAAAAACTTTCATGTGAATTATTTTGGCATGCTACATTTTAGCTAGGTTTGCTCTACAAGGTCATTTAAATGTTTGAAAACTACTTTCAAACACGTTGAACCACTGTCCATGATTGAATCAAGTTATTATTTTGAGTGTTGAAATAAAGTGATTACTATCTCCTATCTAACATTGAAATTTTGATTCTTCTATCATGATTCATCTCTGTAATAGGGAATGGCCGAAATATGCTTCCTTGCAGACACATGTGGCAAACATATATATATATATATCATCCTTTATTGAAACCAATTTATCATTGGTCTTTTTTATTTCACAATTCACATTACTTATGCTATTTAAAGACCCCATAAAATGACTTGATGAGTAGTTTTCTTTTCTGTCATATATTTCCCATTGAAAAAGTAAGTTGGGGTGAGAACTTTCGTCTTGTTTCTTTTCTTTCATTTAAAAAAAAATAAAAATAATAATAATAATAATAATAGCCAAAAGACTTTAGTTTATGTCTTAGTCATGAACCATGATTAGCTAATTGCTAGTCAGTGCAAGTCATCCTGGAGAGCATTTGATTGGACAAAAAAAATTGTATTTGCATAAAAGATTAGTTATTCAGATTTTTGGTCCTCCTCTGAAACAAATGCTGTACATTTTACCTATGTTTATCAACTGACAATTAATTTGGACAACTTTTACATGGACTAAAAGCCACAAAACTCCAGTTTTCAAGGGTCAACCAGCAAAAAGACTCAACCACAGCTGATTTCTTAAAGCAAGATTCTGCCTGCAAAGGTGTTAAGACAAGACCATGAATCTTAGAAACTGGCACTAAAGTGACAGAATCTGACTGAAAGACAAATTAGGAAACAGGAACTAAATAAGAAATGTTAAGAATGTGAATAGGTGAGTGCCATTGACAAGAATTGAAAGTGGGGGGAGATCCTTGTAGAAAATCCTTGTAGTATGAGTTGAAAAACATAATAAACAATCAAAGCTTGAAGCCTCAGAGCCGTTGATATGGATCTGTGAAAGGTTAAGAGCTGACAATAGGACAACAAATAGCCTAAACGGATCTCTACAACACTTGGTTTAGCCCTTTGATCAATGGCCTTTTTGACCCTATTCTGGTTTCAGTGCTTTGTGTTTACAGAAAGAGAAGGTTTATGGCAATAAACAGGCTTTAGGGCTACATCTGTGCCAACCACAGACTCAACAGTGGATACTTGTGGAAGGATGATGGAAAAGAGCATCTGTATCAGCTGGACTATTTTTGTAATTGTATGATAATTCATCATGTACCACAGTCACCACAAACTACTACATCCGCTCAGAATCAGATCATTACTTTTCTGCACCTTTTACTCCCCACACCGCTGACATCCTTAGGAAAATCAACCCCCAAAATATTAAGGTTTGATACCAAACCCATTACAAATGCTGCAGGTGAAATAGCAGGCTCTATAAACAAACAGATGTAGCTCAGCTGTGTGTGAGTGATGGGTTTACAGTTGTTTAACTCTCAGCTGATGGATAGGATTATAAAATAAGAAATGGCCACATTCTAAGTTGAAAATCAGCTACTTTAATTCTTACATTTAATAATTGATTTACTTGAACAGACATAATGTGGGTTAAGCGCTCTCTCTCTCTCATCTATCTATATATATAAAATACACACACTACCGGTCAAAAGTTTTGAAACACTTGACTGAAATATTTCTCATGATCTTAAAAATCTTTTGATCTGAAGGTGTATGCTTAAATGTTTGAAATGAGTTTTGTTGACAAAAAATATTATTGTGTCACCATATTAATTTATTTAATTACAAAACTAAAATTTCATTAAAAAATTTTTTTTAATTGATGACATGGACCAAATAATAAACAAAAGCAGCCAATAAGTGCCAAACATAGATGGGAACTCCTTCAATACTGTTTAAAAAGCATCCCAGGGTGATACCTCAAGAAGATGGTTGAGAAAATGTCTGCAAATTCTAGGCAACGGGTGACTACTTTGAAGATGCTAAAATATAACACACGTTTGATTTATTTTGGATTTTGTTTAGTCACAACAAAATTCACATAGTTCCATTTATGTTATTCCATAGATTTGATGACTTTACTATTATTCTAAAATGTGAAAAAAAAAACCATATAAAGAATGAGAAAGTGTGTGTGTGTGTGTGTGTATATATATATATATATATATAAGATTGTAACTATACCTAGCCATTACCATTCTATGTATGACCTGTCACATATGTCTCATCATAACAGTAACCTTTAATATCTTAAAAGCTACATATTTTTTTCCACTCCAGTTCTCCAGAAAAAGAATGAATAGTAAACCACTTAAGGCATATCAGGAGAGGCAAAAGTTAATCTAGACCAATGATAACCCAGTGAGCTAAATTATGAAGCATACTATTCTTTACTAAGTCACAGTGCTGTTTCATATAGCCTTTATTTTGTTTACGCTGTAAACGTAAAGAGGATTTCTTAAATATAATAATTTTTTTTAGTCGGACAGTGGTTGTAAACAGAGTAAAAACTTTTTTCTTTTATTTATTTATTTAATTCATTTTTACTTGGCCTACAGAGCTCTTTGGATTGTCCGTGTGGCTCAATTATGCACATGCTCATAAAATTTGACTTCACGTTCTCATCTTAAGACGTGACTGAACCTGAAAGACAAACGCAGGAGGCAAACACAGCATATGCGTTATGATGACAGATAATAACAGTGCACAAAACACAACAACTAGGCTTATTAGATCAAATTTCTCTAACGTGACTCACATAAATATATAAAAAAATGCTTGAAATATTTTTTTTTAAATATCCAAGATACAGATAAAAAAATATATTTAATTAATGTTCGACTTGCACGGTCGATGTCTATTTAATTTCAGTTGATCTGTTGAAACAACGTTGTTCAACGCGTTTAAACGTATATGCCACTGTGTAGGTTCCTATTTGTTAGGGGGCGTTCAAAGCAAGACACATCACATCAAATAGAACAGAACGCAAGTGTTAAAAGGCGCAACGGCCAATGACGTCCAAAAACAATTCAAAAACAGCGCAGACGAACAATTTGTTAAATTAAACTTACCTTGATATTCGATAACTCCAGAAACCACAGAAGACAGAGAAATAATAATAAATAATAAATAAACTGAGAATAAAGCGTAAAGGTTATTTCCTCATAAAGACAAAGAAAGTCACTGAGTGATCCTCGCTCAAAAAATGCTTTTTACATGTCAGCTGTTAGATCCGGAGCGCATCAGTCCTCACATCATCACTGAGATGACAAACTCTAGGGCCCCTTTAAGAGTCTGTGCTTGACCAATCCAGAGCCAGGATTTACGCTCGAGACCGTTTCTTCCTGTGCTCATGTATCAGCGAAACAACTGTGCTACGTTTGCCAGTTGTTTTTTGAGTGATTAAACTGAAAGCAGTGATTTTAAGATGGTCTGTTGTTAGTGATTTCTGTTAGTCATTAATGACGGGAAAACATGAATCATTTTGATATGTCTTACAAGGACACTTATAGCCTCTAAGTTTCCCAATATAAAGATTTCATCAAGACTTTGTGGACAACTTGCTGCTAAATTCTATTGACTACACCAGACTCAAAATACAGTCTTTGACACAGGAAAGTTTAGTTGATAATCCATATTTTTCCCAATCACTTGAATTAAATGTAATATTAACTATGACAAATTAAGTTACAGATGTTAATTCTCATTTCAATCAGTTTCATTTCCATGACCTGTTTTCGGGACAATTGTTGAAAGCTTGTCCAAAGTTAGCCCACATATATTCAGGTTAATCTGGGTTCATTCACACTTGCAACAGTGCAAAATAAATCGGGGACACAGACAATAGGGCTCTGTACAGTGAAGCATGCTAATTAATTGGTCTCATACAGTATAAAATGCAACTTTTCTTTCCCTTCTAATGACTGACGTCATGTCCAACACCTAACCAACAATACAGAGCTAGAGCCAAATTCACAAATAACCTTCATCTCCTTTCCCCAGCCAGTTTTAAATGACCAGTTCAATGTGTTTAAGACAAAGATTAGACAAGCCTTGCAGCCAGTTGGGAGGGTAACCAGGATGTATTACAATGTTACTTGAATTTCCATTCTGGATGTGAAACTTAAAGGGCTGGGAATTAATTAACGAAAAATAAAATCATTTTTAGTAACAAATCATGTGACCGTTCAATAGGAACACAATATTGATTGCACTTTATTTATAAAAAAAATTAATACATTTACTTTTTTTGTATTAACATAGTGCTCTCACAATACAAATAAAATAAGGAAATGATAAGACAAATTGGTAGCAAATGAAAGAATATATCTGGCATAACGTAACAATAACAATAGACAACAGACCCGAAGATGCCTTCTGCTGTATTACATTCATATTTATGTGATGAAAGCTGGACAAAGCACATTGAAAAGATGCTAATTTAATACAGGTCTAACTTCACTCATTTCTTTTTACAAAACCGAGCTGAATTAGATATGAGGTTCAAACTGAAAAAAAAAAACTAAAAAAATGTGGCTGGACACTGCATTTTGGGACAAATATAAAGAAAATATCTTTCATTGCTGTTTAATGAATACATGATGCGGGTAAGTAAGGACACCCGAGGAACGGTCAAACTCAAGGAGCTCGGAACATTTACAGGACAGTATTTCAGAAAAATATAACGCAATAATAATAATAATATAACTCTAGAGCTAAAAATGGCTGCTTAGTTATATACCATGGAATCCAAGTAGGACTTATTTCATACAATGTGAAACAATCCTGAGGAATTAAAAAATGTATATTCTGTTAAAAGAATCAAAGCATTAAGGGTCAAATATCCAGCACATTAAAAAAATTATATTTTATCATTTTTATTTGGACTTTCTCCTTGTTGCATCCATTCAGAACTTTGAGCAACTTTTAATGTTATTTGCAGATGGTTGGAGTGGAGTGTGCTCTTTCATATGTGTGAATTCAGCACAGCTGCACCGCAGGGTATAAGCGATAGCTTTTCAATTTCTTGTGATATCTCTCTCAAACAAACAAGCAGAAACCAATCTCCATCTATAATTCCTGTTTATACTGTACATACTCATGCGCTGGAATGTAGTTTCATTTACAGCTTGAATTAGTGCATTTGAATGTTTCAAATAGTTCAAAGATTAATATTGTGCTTTGCAAAACATAAAACTGTGAGGGGACTTGGTAGAGCTCTGCAGTATCCATATCACTGCACATAGCATATTATGAATCATAATTATTCATCTGTATAAATATTGATACGATTTTCTTATCCCAAGATAGAACAAACCATTTGATAAGTTTAAGTACAGAAGAAAGAGTAGCTTAACTGAGTCACAAACAAAAAGGGATCTTGAAAGCTTTCATTTTTGGTGTACTATATCAGGCATTGGTTTACAGAGCTAAATTCTGTGAAAACACAGGACAATTACATGAGGATGGGCTGCATATCTGAATATAGTGTTAACTACAGTATCTTATGGTTTAATGGTGAGCAGCAATAATGTCATATGAATTGGCTCAACAAGTTACATAAGCTTATTGCTGATCTCTCTATTTAATATGTAGTATTTCAAGCCAAGATCCGTCACAGTCATACATAAAGGTGCCCCCAATAAGCTTTTAAAACAATCCTCTATAAAGGTAGACTACTGAATGTGTGCTATAGTGACTGAACAATTCATATTACCGTACAATTCTTCTCTGAAGTGCTTCTCCAACAAAGTGTTTCACTGAGCAATCCACACATCTTGGTTTTTTAAAACAAGTCCTTTTTTTACAATGGTGAATTAAGAGGAAGAACATGCTCCAAACACGTCATCACACAGGAAGCAAGTACTCAGGGTGGCGAAAGGCACAAGTTGCAAACAGGTCCCCAGAGGTTCCTTAAAAGTGAACTGATTTAAAATACACAGGCACAGGCAGCAGTACAGTTCGGATGATCCACACCAGGAATTAGTGGTAGTGACTACATAGTCTACAGTGTTCATCTCCCAGCACACAATAGAACTGTCAAGGCATACTACTGATGCTGCATTAGCATCTGTATCCCACTTTAGAGGATTTCAATGGTGCTGTAGATCAATATATCCTACGTCATATCAACGTATCCTAACGGAGCTGTTCTTTGCTATCTGTTTAACTTGATTTGACATGCTTTGTGCTAGGGTTAGGCCTGGGTGATGTGGTTGGAGGTTGCATTTGGGTTAGTTAATGATTTGTTGTGCTGAGGCGTGACACTTAATTTAGATATATGTGCTCAGGTTTCAAAATACTTGTAGATAGCTGTGACATAAGTCATAACACTCTGCCAGTCTGGCCTTTCTGTATGGACCATTTCATTGATGTCCTGAAAGAGAGAGAGAGATCCTTGTTATTGTTATTGTTATTTTTATAGTCCTCCCTTAAATCTTTCTTTGTAAATGACAGCACACTTTGTCTTCTATTTCTTTATCAATTCATCTATGGGTGTTTTTTCAACTTCAGGCACTTTTAACACAGTGTAAAGTCGTGTTAAACCATTTCTCACTAATAATTTGTCTACTAACAATGTCCAGCACTGTATGTACATGCAGCACACGAGATTTCTCTCATGAAAATGTCCACTATCACAGCGTCATTTCCACCACATACCAAATTTTGTATTGTGTTTAAAGAGATCATGAAATTGCTTTATTTATTATTTTAATATGTTCTTTGAGGTTCATTTATAATATTAGTAAAAACATTTAGCAAAAAAAAACAAAAAACATATTTTAGTAAAACATGATAATTTAACTGTCAGAAACTGTCAGTTTTGATGGTGCTTCCCCTTTAAGAGTTGACAGTAAATGGCCACTGTTATGATTGGCTCTCTGCTCGTGACTGACATGTTCTCTACTTGCCATCTCACTGCTTGCCTCTACTGGGCGTGGTTACAGAGATGAAAATGTAAAGTAGATATTGATGTGTTGTTGTGAAAGTGGTCAGATGCAAATGTTTTTCAAAGTGTGTAATCACAATGTGGAGGAAGTAGAGAACAAGTTGTTTTCTCACCTTGGTTTCAACAAATGCTCTTTTTGCTGAGAAGAGGAAGCGTTGAGTTCTGAAACTTACAGTGTGTTTTTAGCTTAGTAGGGGGTTGTTAAGGATTGAAGGGTTACCTGGTTTATGCACCATATACCACTGTTTTTTAGAGTACAATTAACTCTTACATGTGAAAAGATCATGTCATAACCACTTCAATGGAATATTCCGGGTTAAAAACAAGTTAAGCTCAATCGACAACATGTGTGGCATAATATTGATTAACATAAAAATGAATTTCCACTCGTCCCTGCTTTTCTTAAAAAAGCAAAAATCGATGTTTCAGTGAGACACTTACAATGGGAGTGAATTGGGCCAATTTTTGGAGAGTTTAAAAAAAGGCAGAAATATGAAGCTTTTAATTTTATAAAAGCACTTGCATTAATTCTTCTCTTAAAAATCATGTATTATTTGAGCTGTAAAGTTGTTTAAATGGAAATTTTTTACAGTCATTTTAGGGTTTGTTGACATTACATCGTCATGGCAACAAAGTTGTAAAATTGGCTATAACTTTACACAGAAAAGGTTAGTAAGTGATTTCATCACACTAAAATTGTTTAAGTCTTGTGGCTATACTTTAGAAAAAGTGTTGAAAGTGTCTCACTGTAATCTAGATTTGTACTTTTTGTAAAGAAAAGGAGTGGCAAGTCAAAATAAATGTATGCAGTAATCAACATTATGCAAAAAATGCTGTCGATTGAGCTTAACTTGTATTGAACCTGGAATATTCCTTTAATAGAATTCCATGTTGGAAATTAATTTTTTTATGCTTTTGAAACAAAATGGCCACCTCCTTTGTCTTGCTTAGGGTAATTTCATGAATAACATTTTACGCATCCTAAATACACTGAATTCAATAATATATTCACTATCTTTGCATAATTTGGCAAAATTACAGCTTGATTTTAAATGAAGCCCAATAAAAATACTCTGCTCACAAGTGATATTTACCTGGATTGTTTTGTTTTCTTGTTTAGATTATTATAGCTTTAAACAATAATAATTTGTAATAAAGTGTATTTTTTTATGTATTTTCATAATTCTATATTAAAAGTGTGGGACAAGGCATAAACAATAAAATCCAAAAATAAGAAAAGTTCCAAAAATAAATGTGATCTTCATGTTACAAAAAGAATTTGAATTAGATTTGAATAAAAATCAACCCGTGACATAAAATTGCCGAAGTTGAAGAAACACCAGTTTGTTGGTTTGCACTATATTCTTTATGTGCAGTTGTACTGTAAATGCTTCGGCAATTCAAATATTTATCATGCCAATAAAGCACCTTAAAACTGAAAAAACAATTCTGAAAGAAAGTGTGTGTATATCCACAGAAGCAAGCACTAGAGACAGCAAAATGCTCATGAAAAAACCCAATCAACATTTTCTGTCCCCAGCTTCAGGTTCAAAGGTGCTTTTAGTACTGTGCACAAGAAACATATTGTTTAAGTAGATAAAAATACGGAAACAATTCTATACTGTGTTCTATAAATCAACAGTGCTGGCTGATAATAAAGGGTTTCCAGCTTTTCACCTGTTCTCAGCATACAGGGTGGGAGTGGAGGACAAATATTCCACCCTAATGATTAATATTGCCCCACTGTGTGCCTTATATCTCCATTAGGCATCCTTAGTGCATGTCACTGTTGTGTAACCCTTTGGCCACTGGACATGTTAATTTATGTGCAACCTACTGTACAGACATAATTCATCAACTGTCCTGTATGAGCATTTGTGATCCAGCTAATGCAAGCTAGCAAGTCACAGTCTCTTACCAGAGTGGATTTAATGCCCACGCTTTCTGCTGCTTGGAAGGCCAGGGTGAAATTTCGTCTCTGAAAGCACAAATAAAACTTCAGTTAACCACATAACAAAAACCAAGATTAAACTCTGTTAAAGAGCCCTTTTCTGGTAGGGCTTCATCATATTTTTCCTTCTCCTGAATGCATCCACATTTGAATTCTCCAGTTAGAGTCGTATATGGCATGGACACTATGTAGTACTTGCCTTGTCCTGACTGTTGAGCTCCTGATAGGGAATATGAGCTGGCAGGTACGTGTGCAGGACAGCACAGAATGCCATCCCATCATTCCAGCTACTGCTGAAGTTGGTTATGTCGATGTTCTGCAGAACAAACAAACATGAAGGAACATATTCAGCTTGCTATCTTCCTACTGATAGTTAGCTATATTTCCATCTAGCTAACTATCACTAAAAAAATCAGTTGCGACCACTGCTCATAGTTTCACATGTGGATACAGAGGTCACTTTGCATGTCCTGCACAGAGTAGAAACTCATGTTTACTTTAAGCCTCTGAAATATGTGGATCCAAGCGAAATAACAGTAACAAACCTCCATTTGTTTATGATGCATTGATTTGTTTTCAAACTTTTCATGAGGATTAAAAAGCGACTAACAATAATGTAATTTCAAAGCTAAAAATGTAAAACATCTATTCAAACCTCTATTCACTATTCACCCAAAAACAAAAATTATCTCATAATTTTCTCACGCTCATGTCATCCCAGATGTGTATGACTTTCTTTCTTTGCAGAACACAAGCAAGGATGTTTAGAATAATATCTCCGCTCTGTTGGTCCTCACAAAGCAAGTGAATGGTGACCAGAACTCTCAAGGTCTAAGCAGCCCACAAAGGCAGTTCAAGTAATCCATATGACCCCAGTGGTTAATCCATGTCTTCAGAAGCGATATGATGGGTGTGGGTGAGAAACAGATCTTATTTAATACATAAATAATTAATACAAAAAATACATAAATATTGATCTGTTTCTCACCCACACCAATCATATCACTTCTCAATACGTGGAATTAACCACTAAAGTCACATTAATTACTTTATTTAATTAATTTATGCTGCCTTCTGGAGTTCTGGTCACCATTAATTTGCATTGTGAGGACCTACAGAACTCAGATATTCTTTTTTCTTTTTTGGTAACACTTTACAATAAGGTTCATTAACATTAGTTAATGCATTAGCTGTCATGAACTAACAACGAACAATATTTTACAGCTTTTCTCAATCTTAGTTAATGTTAGTTACTAAAAAAAGTTAGTTCATAGTGCAGTTTTTTTATTATTATTAAATAGGTTTTTATTAGTTTTCACATTTACAACAAATAAAACAAGGATCCACCATGAAATACATTTAAGAAAACAAATCAACATACCAACACACTACAAACAAATAAACCAAAAACAACACTGACTCAGTTACGTACATACAACCAAAAGTTATACAGATAATGGGAAATCAGCTCTCTCAGGGAATCCCTGTAGCAAGATGGCAGAAACATCAGGCTCCAGATAATTCAAATAAGGCTCCCAAACTTTGAAAAATTGATTTGACTTTGAATGTAACATGCATGTCAAGTACTCCAGTGGTACTAACCCAAACAGCACTCTATGCCAACCTTTAATCCACTGCAGTAAAATGTTCTTCCTTGCAGCATATGTGAGAATACAGTACAATCTCTTATTTGCCGACAGTACATATCTGGCTGGGAGGCCTAGAATGAGAGACATTGGGTCCATCTGCAGCTTCAAGCCTAGTATCTTTTCCATTTCTGCTAAATATTAAGCTAGTATCTTTGTAGTTTGTGGCAAGACCAAAGACAATGAGATAAAGTGCCAACCTCTATTTTACATTTAAGGCACATGGGTGAAAGAGTAGTGTTGAAATAATGTCTGTGGTTTGGGGATATATGCATTCTGTGTATAATCTTAAATTGTATTGCTTTGGCACGATTGCAAACTGAACTTAAGTTAGTATATCTCCATATATCTTCCCATTCATTATCACTGATAGTAACATAAAGGTCCCTCTCCCATTTATCTCTAAGCACTTGCAAAGCCCGAGGTGGCTCAGCACACATAGCTACATAGAACAGGCTGACAGACCTTTTCCCAACTGTTTGAAACAGGCATTTTTCAAGAGGGGATACTTCAAGATTACCAATTAAGGTTGTGCTATGCAATATATAATGCCTAATCTGTAAATATCGGAAGAAGTCTTGTCTGGGGATACCATATTTCTCAACCATTTGTTGAAATGACAGTAACATATTATCAGCAAATAAATCTTTCAATGTGTTTATGCCATTATTACCCCATTGTCTAAAGCCAGCATCAATTAACCCCGGCTGGAAGTCAGGATTGTTACCAATAGGAGTGAAAACAGATGTTAATTTAGACCTCCTTTCAAGTCTATGCATTAGCCGCCATGACTTAATTGTATTAAGTGTAACAGGGTTGCCACAGCTCAACCTGATCTTTTAAAATGTCTTAATAAACAGCAGGTCCCTCAATGGATATCCTGAAAGTGAAGTTTCAATATCCAGCCAAACCGAAGTTGACTTATTTGAGACCCAAACATAAATATATTTCATATAGAGCTCAGATATTCTTATAAAATGTTTTATAAAATTGTTGTCAATGTAATTTACTCACCCTCATGTTGTTCAAAACCCTTATGACTTTCTTTCTTATCTGGAACACAAAAGGATAAATGGTATTGAATATTCAGTCTTTTCAATACAAAGGTAACTGATAAGAGACTCACCTTAAAGCTTGAAATGACTCAAATGTATCTTTCTGAAGGCTTAAGATATATTTTGGTAAGAAACATGGTTGATACTATGATACTTTTGGGGTCATTTTTAAGCTTTGAAGCGGGCACTATCTACTGCCTTTGTAACGAATAGACAGACTGGGATATTCATTAAAACATCTCCTCTTGTGTTCTGCAAAAGGAAGAAAGCATACAGGTTTGAAACGACATAAGGGGATGTAAATTATGACAGATTTTTAAATTTTAGGTGAACTATTCCTTTAATTATTTATTTATTTTGTATGTTGCTGGTCCAAAAATGCAAAAGACAATATCAGTATTTCTTCTGACATTTACTTTTTAGTCACTTATAGTCATGTAGTCCTCATAACCACAGACGTGAGAGCGACAGGTAGTCAATGACACACTTTATGCTTTGACACTAATATTATTAAACAAGAGAGGTTGTTCTCAGAAGTGATGGTCATGAGCCTTTTGGGTCAGGTGCCATATAGAATGACACAGAAATCAGAAAGACGTGAATGACATGAAAAGATAGGATGTGAAATGTAATAGTAGGACCATAGGTAGGCGGGGGACAGCGAATGAGCTAATAGCTGAACAGAAATATAGCAAGCATTTTGTGAGTCTGTTTTAATATACCATTCAGGACACCCACCTGATAACCCTCAGTTTTCTTTTGACACCACCTCAGTAGTGCATTTCTCTTTGAACCGCCATACTCACGAGCCAAAGCCGACAGAGGGTCTTTTCGCTCCTCTCTACATGGATAAACAGAACAGAAATGACTCTTTTTGTCTTTTTAAACCATCTCTGAAGAAACATAGCTGCATAACACATTCATGTCACCGATTTATTTGGAATAAGGAAACGTGATATTCACTGAGGAATGTTACAAACATGTGCATGATAAGCAAAACTGAAGTATACATTTTAATTAAAACACAGCACATGGCAGTTAAAATAAGTCAGAGTAAGACTATAATGGGTGCGTACCGTAGCCGACTGCGTGCAGTGGGGTTCACAGAGGCTGTGGGGGAGGAGGAAGAGGACAGCGAAAGAGGAGGTGCAGCAGAGCCCATGGTTATCAGAGAGGAAGCTGGAACTCCATCAGGAACACTGATATCCCTCTTTGCCTCCTCACTGCTTCTCCGTGGGACTAAGATAAACCAGCATTGGAGAGAGACCGAAATGCGATAAACATTTCATACAGAAGTCCCTGTACTTTTAGTGTAGGGGGTTGTTTTAGTGTAAGGCTGTCCGAAGTGATAAAAAGGAGAAATCTTTTTTTTTATTTTGTTTAAATGGGTCAAGTTTGTACAAATTTAATCTTAGTGTCCATGTTGGTTTCATATATTTTTGAAAATTAAGTATCAATAAGTTTTCTAAAGGTTACTCCATTTGACTTGAACAAATTTGCTAATTCATAAAAATGTAAATCATTTCAGATTTGTTTTTTGTTTTTTTACTTCACACATAGTTATTATGAGGGTCTAAGGGGTAATAATACATTTATTTTCGTCAGGGTACACGGTTATGCTGCATTCCATTCAAGTTGGATGTGGGATATTCCTACTTGATATCTCCGACCGTAAATGTATTCCATTCCCCGATATTCGGAAGATGATGTTTAAGGAAACAAAACTGCAATCTGTTCGCTTAGCAGGGGTTTTACTCTCATTAGTGATGTCTCCTAGTAACCCAACTGATAAACAATGATGCAGTGCTAGCATTTGTGCTTCAGGTGTATGATTATCAAAAGAGATTATAATATTTTATATACCCGTTTCTGCACGCATTTGTTAAACAAGCTTTAATATCATGTATTCGTGTGGAAACTAACAAATTTATCGATATTTCTAAATAAAGTGAATGTTATCACTTACTTTTTATATCTCCCTGAGTGTCGACATGTTTGTGTGACATCATGCACCTGCATCTCGGCAAAATCGGACTTGAGAAAGTTGTAATTCTGACTTAAAGATGCATTCCATTGCACTTTTCCAAGTAGGAAGTTGTAAAATCTGACTAATTTACACTTCAAAAACTCCTGATGTTGCTATTACAATGCAAAAACCACTGATCAATTACTTGAAGTGAAAATCAGAACTCCTTTCTGTTTAATAAATGAAGCAATCACACGGTCATTCAGAACATCTCCTGTTTTTAAATACATAAGGATCTCTTTCTCAGTAGTGATGACAGCCGACTCCTCAGACAGCTTGATCTTATGCTTTTCGCTCTTGAATTATTTACATCACTTAAAGCGTGATTGTGTCACTCAAGGCCAGCTAAAAGGCCTCGAACGGGGCATATCCTAAAGATCACACCCACCAAGAACAAATAAATGAATCTGATTAGTTGATGAATCTGACAACCTGACTTTAGTTGCCCATTCATTTGCACTGTTGAGGGATTCTGAAGAAATTCTGAAGGCCTGACAGGGTGGAGCTCAGACTCACGCGCTGCTTCTGGCATGTGATTTGTGAAACAGTTGACACTTTGCTTATAAGCATCAATAAATAAATTCTGACTGGATAAACTTTTAGTTTTTCTCTATTTGTTTGTAGTTTAATTAAGAGTGGAAAGCGATTAAAAATACATAAGCAAAAAGGTGATTGGAGAATGAAAGGATGAAAAATGTTTATTTATTTGGCATGTTAGGCCAGCAGAGAAGGCTTTCCTGGCCCTGAGAAATCGCCACTGGTGATAACGCATGATGTGGCCAAGTGTAAAAAGGCCCTGATAGAAAGGAAGAAGTGTTTGGTTGGTCATATGATCTCAACATGGTGGCTCCCTTGAGGAAACCTGCTCCATGTAAAATAAAACAGCTTTTATTATGCCACTGATATGACTATGATTCTTAATCTCATGCGAGTGGGTATCATTTTAAACATTTTTAAAAAAGGTATTCTTTATTTTTTATGCATTCAAATTTTTAATTAGAAAAAATAAATAAAAAATAAAACATGTGCACCTTTAAGTATGGTGTATGGCATCTCTATACAGTGCATCCGGAAAGTATTCACAGAGCTTCACTTTTTCCACATTTTGTTACATTACAGCCTTATTCCAAAATGCATTAAATTCATTATTTTCCTCAAAATTCTACAAACAATACCCCATAATGACAACCTGAAAGAAGTTTGTTTGAAATCTTTGCAAATATATTAAAAAATGAAAAACATTTATAAATCACAATTAGGCCCAACATAAGTATTCACATACTTTGCTCAATACTTTGTTGAAGCACCTTTGGCACCAATTACAGCCTCAAGTCTTTTGTGTAGGATGCTACAAGCTTGGCACACCTATTTTTTGGCAGTTTCTCCCATTCTTCTTTGCAGGACCTCTCAAGCTCCATCAGGTTGGATGGGGAGCGTTGGTGCACAGACATTTTCAGATCTCTCCAGAGATGTTCAATCGGGTTCAAATCTGGGCTCTGGCTGGGCCACACAAGAACATTCACAGAGTTGTCCCGTAGCCACTCCTTTGTTATCTTGGCTGTGTGCTTAGGGTCGTTGTCCTGTAGGAAGATGAACCTTTGCCCCAGTCTGAGGTCCAGAGCACTCTGGGGCAGGTTTTCATCAAGGATGTCTCTGTACAGTGCTGCATTCATCTTTCCCTCGATCCTGACTAGTCTCCCAGTTCCTGCTGCTGAAAAACATCCCCACAGCATGATGCTGCCACCACCATGCTTCACTGTAGTGATGGTATTGGCCAGTTGATGAGAGGTGCCTGGTTTCCTCCAGACATGATGCTTGCCATTCAGGCCAAATATTTCAATCTTTGTTTCATCAGACCAGAGAATTTTGTTTCTCATGGTCTGAGAGTCCTTCAGGTGCCTTTTGGCAAACACCAGGCGGGAGGTCATGTGCCTTTTACTGAGGAGTGGCTTCCGTCTGGCCACTCTACCATACAGGCCTGATTGGTGGAGTGCTACAGAGATGGTTGTTCTTCTGGAAGGTTCTCCTCTCTCCACAGAGAAATGCTGGAGCTCTGTCAGAGTGACCATCGGGTTCTTGGTCACCTCCATGACTAAGGCCTTTCTCCCCGATTTCTCAGTTTGGATGGGCGGCCAGATCTAGGAAGAGTCCTGGTGGTTACAAACTTCTTCCATTTATGGATGATAGAGGCCACTGTGCTCATTGGGACCTTCAATGCTGCAGAACATTTTCTGTACCCTTCCCCAGATCTGTGCCTTGATACAATACTGTCTCAGAGGTCTACAGCCAATTCCTTGGACTTCATGGCTTGGTTTGTGCTCTGACATGCACTGTTAACTGTGGGATCTTATATAGACAGGTGTGTGCCTTTCCAAATCATGTCCAATCAACTGAATTTACCACAGGTGGACTCCAATCAAGTTGTAGAAACATCTCAAGGATGATCAATGGAAACAGGTTGGACCTGAACTCAATTTTGAGTGTCATGGCAAAGACGGTGAATACTTATTCAGTATTTTTTATTTTTAATAAATTTGCAAAGATTTCAAACAAACTTCTTTCACATTGTCATTATGGGGTATTGTTTGTAGAATTTTGGAATAAGGCTGTAAATGTGGAAAAAGTGAAGCTCTGTGAATATATTCCGGATGCACTGTATATCAGATTTTGAATAAGCCTGAGCTTTACCTGTGATGGCCTTTGATGCTTCCATGTTAGAGACTCTTTGGAGAGCTGAAGCAGGACGACTGCCATTGGCCGCTCTGAGTAGATGCTCTGCTGCGGAGACACAGAGCGATATATGATGCAATAATCTGGATTTAAGTATTTCTCTGCATTAAATATGACTCAAGCAAGCTCATTTAAAAACAAAAACAAAGAAAAGAATGAATGGTTCAATCAGTCCACAATTACGCAATACACAATGTGAACTTAAAACATAATGAATCAGAATGAGCTTTATTGCCAAGTATTAACACGCACAAAAAAGTAATTTGTTTGGTGATAGGAGAAACAAGTGCACACAGAACATGACAGTGAGACACACAAATATAGGACATATAACACAATGGCGTATGTACATGTGCAAGTGGTAATGTATGTGCAAGGTAGAGGTATGTACAGTTATTGAATTAAATACGTGAATTTACTTATGTACATGATATATGTATTTACATTATTGGACTATGGGGGAGTCCTGAGGCAGTTTAACTGTTCATGTGAAAAATGATCTGAGGATAAAAACTGTTCTTTCTCCTGAATTCCACTATCATCTCCACTGTTTTGAGTATGTTCAGCTCAAGGTTTTTGTGACTGCACCAGCCAGCCAGCTGTTCAGCCTCCCATCTGTATGCAGACTCGTCACCATCCTGGATGAGGCAGATGACCATGGCACTATCTGCAAACTTCAGGAGCTTGACAGTGGGATCTTTTGCAGTGCAGTCATTTGTGTACAGGGAGAAGAGCAGTGGAGAGAGTAAGCATCCCTGAGGAGCACCAGTGTTAACAGTGAGGATACCAGATGTGAGTTCACCCAGTCTTACTAGCTGCTGCCTATCTGTCAGAAGTTTCCAGGAGTTTATGTTGTGAATTGGCACTTTTCTACTGCACGTTATGGTTTGACTCACCTCAACTCTCCTCGCTTTACTTTTCAGAGCGTGCATTTCCATTGCAGTTTAGTGCCACCTCAACGTGGGTGGGATTATAGGCTGATCGTCATAGTTGCGCCACCTCTACTGCTGTGACAGCATTTAAACATGACACAAACTGACGAAAACAATAACACAACCGCTAGCTGTTAGCTACTAGCTCATTGTGCTGGATAAAGCAGTTGTTGCATGGTGATTTTACACAAGTGTAACAGTTAAATTGGCCTGGTTGTTTTAGAAGCAAGCTTCCAGTAGCTGGTAAACTAAATAAAGTGAAGCTTTCAAGCAGAATATAGAGTTAACATAAAAAACATACCATCCTCCATTGTGGATCAATGCCAGTCCAGGGCACTCTCCCTCCCATTGCTTGCCGATCTAGATAGAGTACATTTGGTAGAACCACTTCCACTTTTCCTTGATGGTTCTGTAGTCACTTTTACGTTTTTTTTTTACTTTTCCCTACACTGTTGGTAGGTCCGGTGGTAGCAGTGTGCAACCAACAGCTGATACACTTCCTGAGAGACATTATCGTTTCGCTCATCGCTAACGAGTGGACCGTCTGTACCTCGTTTATTGACCACGGCGTGGTTTTGCACACAGCCATTTCTTTTTACACAATTTGAAAGTTGCGTGAACAAATTATACTGTTATCGCTGTTGCTAACTTTAAAACTAGCGGGTTGATGTCGCGTGTCGGAAATCCAGTGACGCTGGTAGTGACGATTCTCTCTGTCCAATCGGTGATCTGCAGGATTTTGACATCACATTTAGTATCGGCTCGGCTCGCTTGGAACCTCGATTGAGGTGGTACTAAAAAAGTATCTGGTACCAGGAACAATCCACATTGGAAAACCCCCAAAAAGCAAGCAGAGTCGAGTTGAATCGAGTTGTACCATGCAGTGGAAATCTCCATATGTGAAGATCAGAGTGGGTGAGGGGTATGAAACTGGGCATTTCAAACCTGCAGTAAAACACATTCACTTCATCAGCCATTAGTTGACTCTCTACAGAGTGAGGGGGAGGTGTCTTGTACTTGCTGATGCAATGGCAATACATTTGTTATTGCAAGTTCCATGAAATCTATCTCTGAAAATGAAATAAACATTAGTGAAAATAAAAGGTATTATAATGTTGACAGCCAATGAGTCTCAATAGCTGTAAGGGTTGTGCAGGGCAGCCAATCATCCACACTAAACTCATCCAGCCAATCATAACACTGTGATTTTAATGGAAGTTGATAAGAGTTCCAGTAAGGCAGTCAATCAGCTCAAAAACAAGCGTGACAGAGGGGTACGATGACCTTTCTCGCACATTCACACAGAGCACCTCCCCCTTGTTTCATAATAATTACCGGCAACAATGGGTAATAGAAGAGGGAATGGAGTATTTGTTCATACTGTTATGAGTTATCACAACTAAGGTCACCATAAGTTCATGGGATGGGATGGGATGGGATGGGATGGGATGGGATGGGGGGGGGTCAGTCATGGGGATTTCATGGACTTCCTGTGTCTGGAAAGTGGCTGCCTCATCATCATAATGAAACAACCTCCTGTAGCTCTCTCATCATGCCATTTACCCCTTTATTATAACTCATTATCTATGTGATTTACAAACTACGTAGGAAATTATTTTTATTTTTCATTCGACATAAACCAGACAAGCAGGCATAAATAGTTTATAAATCCATATTTACACCCATTCATTAAAAAGCCCTGTTGCGCACGGTCGTAGTGCGTAGCACTGCACTTTGCACACTCATTAAAATAGAGCCCAAAAGGGAATTCAATGGTTTTACTGTTCATAACACACACACATTTCTTCTTCTCATATTTTATTAATAAGCCCCAATGAGCTTAAACATTTAAAGTGGCTTTTTATGAAAAGGTCGCTCTTGGTTTTCTTAAAAAAAATAGAAAAAAGCTAGCATAACATAAAAAAAGAAAAAGAAAAAAAGATAAATTACAAATAATAAGGTACTAAATCAATACATCAACCAGTGTTTTGAAAGAAGTTAATATAAACTACAAAACATTATCAGTAAGAAGCATTTGTAAGGACAGAAGGACATATCTTTTCTGCACATGGTCCATTAATGTAACTGACAACAATGTATGTGCAGTGTAAAAGAATGTGTATTAAGCAATGTCAGTTACCTGGCATGCTGATATCCGTGTAGCTGGATCTTTTGTCTGTAAGTGAGGAGAGGGGCTTGGCGGCAGCCATAGAGCCAGTGACTGAGTGTCTCTGAAGGTAATTAACACAAACACAATATTGGAAAAAGGTAATATCTCAATAACACAAGTATTTTTTATCAACGGATCTGAATTAGTGTTTCTGTAGCTCAACTGGCAAAGCATGAAGCAAACAACACCAAGGTCATGGTATTGCTTACCAGGGAAGATGTATACTGATAAAATGTAAGCTATACCTTGAATACTCCTTGTGTAACACTGTCTGCCGCATTTAAAAAAAAGTACAAAATACATCTAAAGTAGTCTGATATGAAATAACGAAATAAAAAATAAAAAAAAGAAATAAAAAAAAAAAAGAGTATGACTGTCTCAGAGTCTACCACATGCAGAGTTAAATCAGGTGAGATGGGATTATAAAATGAAGTCATAAAAAGAAATGTATCACATATCATCTACATTACAACAGAGATGGGTTCATTTTTGCAGTTAAGAGCTCCACTCCACATGCTTTTTTCTGTCCCTGAAGAAACTGGAAGTTGTAATAACTAGTCAAAGCCCCAGCGGTTATTCATATTTATTTGTATGATGTATTCATGTATTGTTGCGAGGCTCTAGTTAAAGCCCTTTGCTCTTTCGCCCTGGAACGCTATAATATTTCTACATCAATCAAAAGTAGCTGCAGACTGCACCTAACCTCTCAGGAGAATAGAACTTGAGATCTTTTTCCCTCTCCCATCATCTCACCTCCTCAACAATACACTGTTACATAAACTCACTGCTGACTATTTTTAAGGTCAGGCTTCACTTCTATACAGAGTCAGTTTCAAATACCGTTTGAGTCCACTAAACATTACTTTGAGATAGGCACAGATGTCTGAGTCGAGATAATTACATCCATGTCTCTGCTTGTTAAACACAAGAAATAGAAGAATATTGTTTATTTTATCTGCTGTGACATAAACAATACAGCTGATTTTATTTATTTTATTTTATGTTATGGTTTCCATGTCTGATAACCAATATACAGAATTGATTTTTACTAATCGTTTTATTTCTGTTAATGAAACTTTTAAAAACATTAAATAATAGTTTCTTAATTGTTTTATTTATGCTTAGTAGACTAAATAAATGTAATAATGTAAATAAAGTATACGTAATATGCATTATGCATGTTTAATTTTTTGTGACGAAACCCATTTTTTTATGTTTTCTGTGACTTATAACCAATATGCAGAATCAATTTGTAATAATTGTTTAGTTTCTGCTCATTAAACAAATAAATCCATAAAAATTAAAAAAAATCTATTTTTAATTGTTGTATTTATGCTTAGTAGACAAAAAAAAGAATAATTAAAATGTCAATAAAAATATAATATTTGCATGTTTTATTTTTTGGTGACAGAAACCGGTACAGATGATTTTTGTTTCTGTGTCCAACAACCAATGTCAATAAAAATATAAAAATAAAATATATAATATATAATATAAATATAATATGCACAAGTAATAAATAGAGTAACTAGTGAGGATTATTATTATTACTATTAAATATGCCATTACATTTATTCAAAGTTTTATTTTAATTTTTGTCTTGGTCTAATTGTTAAGCTCAAAATACCACGCGTTCCTTGAATGGCTGTAAAAAGTAATTATGTAATTATACAAACTATGCATTTAATAAGTAAGTTACACCACTGTTTCCTGTTGTACGCACAGTGGTTTAATCCCGTTGTTGGGCGCTATCCCCTTTTCTCCTCAATTTGGAATGCCCAATTCCCACTACTTAGTAGGTCCTTGTGGTGGCACGGTTACTCACCTCAATCTGGGTGCCGAAGGACCAGTCTCAATTGCCTCCGCTTCTGAGACAGTCAATCCGCACATCTGATCACATGACTCATTGTGCATGACACCGCAGAGACTCCCAGCATGTGGAGGCTCATGCTACTCTCCGAGATCCATGCACAACTTGCCACGTGCCCCACTGAGAACCACTAATTGCGACCATGAGGAGGTTACCCCATGTGACTCTACCCTCCCTAGCAACCGGGCCAATTTGGTGGCTTAGGAGACCTGGCTGGAGTCTCTCAAAACACCCGAACTCACAACTCCAGGGGTGGTAGACAGCATCAATACTCACCGAGATACCCAGGCCTATGTTGGGCGCTATCATTAAGAGACACAGTAAATGTTGCCATCTATTGGTAGACGTAATATTAAAGAACTGATAATGTAGAAAAGTGTGAAGATCTTTAAAACATTTTCTTAGTCAAAGCTATTATTTGTCTATGTCTATGCATGGTTTCCAACATGAGCTTTGGTTGCTTTGACAGTGTAGTGACCGGAACCAAAGAACTCTGTTTCACATCCAAACTTGATCAGAAGTTACAGCCGTTAAAAAAAACAAACAAACAAAAAAAAACATGTGAAGGAAAGAAAACTAGCCCACAATCAAAACCACCTAGTTCCCATGAATGAACTGGTGCTGTGAGAACTGTCAAAAGTGCCAGAGGACAATGGGGAAGAGAAAGTGTTGCTATCTTAAAGGTTAACAAGCAGGAAAAGAGGCAGAATGCTACTATTTGCGCTTCAAAGTGATAATAACTCTCTCTTCAGCTGTGCATAGCTGCGGAATCCATCCAATGACATTGTGTAAATGTGAGATACCTGTATTGGCGAGACAGCGGCAGCAGGTGGAGTCTTCATCGGACTGGGGCTAAAAGGTGTGCGGGGTAAGGTGGTGGTTGTGGCTGTGCTCACGGCGACAGTTGGTGTGCCAACAGCAGTAGCATTAGCTCCAGGACCTGTGACCAGAACAAACTAAATTAACCTTTTGAGAACATTAAATATAGTTTCAGAGCTCATAGGAATAGATTCAATTCAGTCTAGTCAGGACAGAATTAGACCTTCAACCGAAACAAGAGTTTATTAAGTCAGAAGCTTAGAAATGTGTTGCTACTTTCAGGCTTCCCACCCTTTTTGATCAGTGAATATCCATTACTATTCTATAACCTTTCCAGCTATTTGAAACCATGAAATTTCTAGATTTTCACTGACAGTGTGAAACCTGTATTGTTGTATTTGAGCTACATGAAAGACTTGCTGATGTGAAGTGGATGTGGTGTGCAGTACCCTGTGAGGCACTGTCAAAGCTTTTGATGAGGGTTTTGACGGTAGGTGATGGCTCGGAGGATGTGGAGGGGCGTCGACTCAGTCCCATCCCCTGCCTGAGAGCAGCCAGGTCCCTCTCCACTGCATTCATGTAGTTATACACACGGCCACGCTCCTCATCCTGCCTTTGATACAGCACAGTCACACAAGTTAACATGCTCACTCTGTCTCAATATAGAAAGGAAACTCTTTATTACATTTAAATTAGGTTTTCTCATATGGTCCATTAATAACGTATAAGCCTAAGAATAATTATACTCATATACATGCACTTACAGATAATTCCAGTCAAGATGCCTTCATGTTGCATATGTTCAGGATGAATACATAAACTTAATTCCATCAGAGCACTATTTCACTAATTTGTGTGTGCACTATGAATCTTTTGGGCTTAACTGCATCATTAGCTTAGCAATATATGCTTGTGCCAGACTACTGGAATTAACAATGTGCATTGGGTCTCTCAGTCACCTCACGTAAGGTGCGCTATTTTTGTTGCGCACAGAGTTGCAGCTTATGTAAAGTGTTTTAATTCAGTTAGGACAGTATCGGAGCTCACTAGGTTTTGGAACAAAGCCATAGTTTATAATAGACAGCTATTTCTTTGCTTTTAGCACTTACTTGCGGTTTTTAACTTCATCTAGTTCTTTGCCCAGCTTCTCGTTCTTCTCCTGGGCTTCATGTAGGCGCCTCCGCAGGTCACCAATCTCCTCCTGAGCTTCTGACTTGATGTCATTTGCAATGACCACAGCAGTCTGCAGATCCGCCTGGAACTGACGCCACTCTGCTGACTCTTCCTGAACATACACAATCATTAATGTGAATCATAAAAGTCAAACATTAAGTGGTACATAAGTATGGCATGTTTATATGTAAATCCTTCAATAAGAAAGAAATTACTGTGCAGTGACAAACCAAATATGAAACTAAAAGTGTAAGGACACCCTTTAGAAGGATGGCTGTCTGAAATGACCCCCTCATGAACTACTGCCCCTGGCCTCACCCACCCTGAGTCTGCGGTGGAGGATCTTTATCTCTCGCTCCATGTCATGCTTCTGATCCTGAAGCTTTTTCATGGAATCTGACAAGAAACAAAAAGAATGAGTGAGTCAATGAACGTAGGTTATGCAGGGTTCAAATTTGGGGGTGGAGGGTGGGAGAAACAGGAAGAGAAATATTCTGTTCCGACAGTGATTGTGTAAGAAAAACATACTGCATGTCATTGAATTTCAAAAGTAACCTCATTATGAAAGTCAGGACTACATAGTATTAGCACGTAGGATGACTATCAATACTAAAGATAAAAGGCCTGAGACTGCCTAACATAATATGGAGCGAATTATCTTTCCTTACCATTTCCACTGTCATGTGTGATCTTATATGCAGCAGTCAAGTGTTTTTAAAAAAGCATTATTGAGAGTACTGCTTACACAATAAGTAAGCCATGTTGTTAAATGACTGGCTCCACCGTGTGGTAAGATGAGGAAAATACACTAATCACAAGGCCTCTCCAAATTTAGTCTCTTATAGTTTCAGATGTTCATCTTAGCTTCAATCAAATTCCTGGACTGCAATGCAACTTCCGAGAATCCACCTGGAAACAAAATCATGCTTAAAAAGTAGCAATCGTGTTTTAGTAGCAAGCAAAATAAATATTAACAAGCAGAACTGTATATTCTGCTTTGTTGTCTGCCAGTAAAATAAGCAGTACTTGTTACTTTTGGATAGACAGAAATTCTAATCACACAGTCTACACATTTCTACTAATTACTTATGTGTTTTGAATAAATGAATGAAATACATATCTATAGCATTTTTCTGACGCTACACTCAAAGTGCTTTACATTGTGACCAGGGGACTCTCCTAAACCACCACCAGTGCGCAGCATCCATCTGGATGATGCGATGGTAGCCATTTTGCGCCAGTATGCTCACAAAACACCAGCTGTTGGTGGAGAGGAGAGAGTGGTGTGATAGAGCCAATTGAAGGATGGGGACTATTAGGAGAATATGATTGAGAAGGGCCAATGGGGGGAATTTGGCCAGGACACTGGGCTTATACCCCTATTCTTCACGGGAAGTGCCCTGGGATTTTTAATGACCACAGAGTGTCAGGACCTCAGTTTAATGTCTCAACTGAAAGACGGTGCTTCTTTATAGTAAAGTTCTTTATAGCTTCTTTATAGTGTCCCCCGTCACTATGCAGGGGCATTAGGACCCACATTGATCACAGGGTGAACAACCCCTGCTGGCCTCACTAACACCTCTTCCCTTAGCTTAGCTTCCACCAGGGAACAGGTCTCCCATCCATGTAATGACCATGCTCAACCCTGCTTAGCAACCAGTCTAAAGCTGCAGGGTGATATGGCTGCGGACAGCTGACCATTTCTGTTTTCTGTACAATAGATCAGAGACTAGCACACCATAGTTCGAATGCATTTTTTGTACACTGGTCTATTCCAGATTTACCTGCCCCTAAACAGGACATATGAAAAACCCTGTGGTTGGCCACTTCACATGTCAGTCAGACAGTCTCTTCTGGCCTAAGTGGGTGGTTAGAATAGAACAGACCTTCTTCAAAGCAGCGCCATCATTTATTTTTGATTTGAATGAAAGAAAAGAAAGAAACTTAGTGTCTCTTCAGTGGCATGCACCTAGATCACATCTAATTTTACATAGGTCATGTCTTCTGGATTTTGTTTTTGTGTACTAAAATTTTGTAAAATGTTTTTTTTTTCTATATATTTCATCAGCAGAACAATCCAAAACACTATATACAACAATACAAACCATTGAAGATACCTTAAGTCTATCTCTAACAGCCTTGTTGTCATTCCAGTAAAAATTAAAGATGGCACTGCTGTTTATGAGATCAATAAGCTGCAAAGTGTACCAGATCTTATGCCACATGTCAAAAGCCTGGTAACATGAGACTTTGTTGAACAGTTCTGTATGAGATACATTTTCCCTAATGTATCAGGTCTTACAGCATTATATTATATTATATTTTTTTCAATTCTTTGACTCACTTTCTAGGTCGCTGATGATGAGGTTGTCGTGAAGTTTGACGGCTCTGTGTTGCTCTACTTCGTCCTCCAGCTCAAAGATGGTCTCCTTCATGTCTCCGATCTCAGTCTCTTTCTCCTGCATATCCTCACGCTGCTTCTCTAGCGCCCTCTTCTGCTCAGCTAACTCCTTCTGAACCTCACTCTGGAAGTCCCTGTACTCAGCATCCAGCTACACCAACAGAAGGAGAGAAGGAACAAGCTTTTAATTTAAAGGTGAAGTGTGTCATTTCTGTGCCACTTGTGGCATCAAGTGGAGTTAAAAAAAATAATAGCTGTTTGGAGAAAGGTTTCTCCGTATACTCCTCTCATCTTCCATCAGTCAGAAAACAGGTAGGCCTGCCACATACTAGAGCAATTTGTTGAGCCAATGTTGATGTGTTGACTGGCTTGGATTCTCAAACAAACAGAGCAATGTTTGATGGCATCACATGGCCACAATGTTTACACCTTTTTGGGGAATCAACCTTTAAATGGCTTACTTATATTTATCTCTGCATATTAAACTGAGAAAGTATAATGTATTAAAACAATGAAAAAATTACAGGCTTCATCTTTAAATGAACCAGTGCTTGTGCTCACCTTATTGAGGGTATCTTGCAGACATGCCACCTCAGTGCGAGCATGCCCCAGATCATCCTGTAGTTTGGCGGCCTTGGCCTCAGCTTCCTCCTTGTCCAGCCTAACCCCCTCTAGGAGCTGGTGGATATCGCTCTTGTCTCCAGCATTGTGAATGGAGTAGAGCTCTGCTACCTTTTGCCTCTCCTGCTCCAGAAAGGCCCGACAGCGGCTCAGCTCAACCTGATCGTTGCTCACAGCAGATTTACACTCCTCCAGCACTGCGGCCATGCCGACTCGCTCCTGCCTTTCCACCTCTAACAGACGCTCCATGTGATGGTTGCGCTCCTTTAGAGCTGCGATCACACTTTGAGCTTCAGCATTGTCCTGCTCTGCCATCTTCAGAGTATTGCTCAGATGTTGCTGCACACCCAAGAGCTGCTCACGCTCAAATCGAGCGTTTTCCGCAAGCTCAACGTAACGCTGCTCTAGCTCCAAGTATCGGCCACTCTTGATGTCTTCATCCACTGAATACACCACGTCGTGCTCATCCAAAAGTGACCGGAAGTATTCGATCTGACGGCCACAGTGCTCCAGTTTGTCACTCTGTTGGCAAAGAGAGTCCATAAGCAGTACTTTCTCTTCTCCAAGCCGTTCATTCTCACCATTTAGCTCCTGCGATATCTGCTGCAAGTCTGCCAGTTCTTGCAGAGTGGCCTGGAGCTCCTCGGCTGTGCTGTGTTGATTCTCCTCCATCTGGTGTATGCGCTCTGTCAGGCACGCCACAGAGACCTCACTGGTGTTGCTACTGCTTCCCTTACGAGAAGAACTGCGACATGCCGGAGCTCCACCTTCAGACTCGGAGGAGGACAAGGAACCACAGCCTGAGGGAGCATCCAAGGCATCATCGCTGGAGGTGACAGCCTGGTAGACCTCACTGGACTCGCTGTCCAGGTTATCTGTTGAGCCACTTTGCTGGCCCCCAGTAAGGAGGTCCTCCATGGAGCCTAGTGCTGATCCCTCTGCAGAGGAGGCCACAGTTGCACAGTCTCCATGACCTCCAATGCCCGCAGAGGAGGAAGGGTCAGGACTGATAGGGGGATAGCTGAAGGTTTTCTCAGCCCCATCCAGTCTCTGTTCCAGGGAGAAGCCCAGGGCATTGAGACGGTCCTTCAGCATGCGGTTTTCATTCTTAAGCAGGTTGAGCTCACCACGGATGGCCTGGTTCTGCTCCTGTAGGAGAAGCAATGTTGACTCCACATCTGCAGCGGAGATCACTGCCGCGACCTCCCGCTCTGGTGGCATCTCTTCTTCCTCTTCTTCCTAGGAGTATCATAACGTCAATAATGAGGATTTTTTGCATCAACTCACAAACTAAATTTTTTAGTCAGTTTTACACAACTAAACATGACTATACTTTCATTTCAATCTGTCATTATGTTACAATTGATTCATAAAGGCACCAAGTGGTGATTTTTGTGCGTCACGTACAGTCTGTCAGAAACATGTTACATTTAATTACAGATGCACCAACACCAATACTGGTACTTGTATCACCATGTAAATACCTATTACCCACTATTTACATGCTAATTTAATTATTATATAGCTGAGCAAAGACTTGCCATATTTGTTAAAAATAAAAAGTTTTATTCAGCAAGCCCTATGCATCCAATTGCTTCATTAAATAATGAATATGGCCATTCCTCTGACCTGTGCAGTAAGATATGTGCCTGTTATTAGAGCAATTCAAGCTTTATGTACCACCTTGCTGCAGTAGGGTGCTCCAGCTGTACAGGCAACACACCTCATCAAACCATATCTGCTTCTGTGAGAGTGCAGATGTCAGCTTCTTCTTTCCTCACCACAGGTGATAAAGCGGCACAAATAGCAGGATGATTATCTAAAAAATCTATCAAGCATCTTGTATGCGCTGTTCCATCTGTTTGCTCTGAGAGTAGAAGTCTCCCATGCTTAACATTTCTCTAATGCCATCAGGTGTGCGCACTCTTCCCGATGAGCGAGAGACTGGCAATGTGCAACAGCAAATTAAAAACCGCAAGAGAAGTAAAAGACATTGAGAAACCTCAGACAAAAATAATTTGAAAATAAAAACATCACCCATGTCTCCCGAACCGCTGTTTCATCATTATTTTCAGGTGGGTTTTTTCCCCTCGTTGTGCAAATTAGTACAATAATGGTCACAAGCTAGTATTTCATATTCTTTGTTGACATGTCATCAAGAAATCAACTCTCCTGTTGCCATGTGCATGGGTTTGTGAATTAATTTCAGGATCATAGTTTCATTAGGAGAAAAATGGTGTGTGGTTGATAAATCCAGTCTGCGATCAGTTTTGAAGGATGCGCTTGGCTTTAGGATATGCGCGTGTTTCTAAAATCTGTCTCAGGTGTGCGCATAAGCGCCACTGTGCTGCCGCATTCTCAGAATTGATTCAGAGTAAAGATTTTTTCTTTCACACCTACTTCAACTAGGTCACTCACACCGGTGTACCTAAATATTTTTTCAGTCACACACAGTAATTTTCAGTCACATTTGGCGATGTAGAGCCCTGTATTGGTGTATACAATATCGTAATGAGCATGTGAATCTAACCTCAGGCAGTCCCAGCTGAACTCTCATGTCCCTTAGCTCACTACGTAGCTGCAGGATTTCCACGTCTTTGCTCTTGGCCAGACCTAACAGATCTTTCACTTTGGTCTCCAGGACCACTTTATCACTCAGCTGTCCTTCAGACTTTGATTTGTTCATACGTCTCTCCGAGTTTGATGCTTGAGCCTGTCCACGGGAATGCCTGGGCTGGGCTCTATCAGAGCCAGTGGATGACTGCTTCTTACTGCTTGAGTTTCTGGAGTTCCTTAAATGCTCTCTTGATGAGTTTGACTCCTTGGCGGCCGTGGATGATGTTCGTTTGCCAGATGGGCCTTTAAAGATGACAAAAGTACTTAACAAAACTACATCTCACAATGCTGAAACTTAGAACCAAATGTCTAGTTAACATATAGGGAACACTTGTTTATTTATGCCTATACCTATGCTTATATTGAAAATGAAACCGCATTAGTAAACCTTCACCGAATGTGATGCATTTCTGAGTGAAACAGGAAACACTGACACAAAAAAAAAAAAGGGGGGCGGTACTTAAATATATCCATTGTGAACTGACTGAATCATGAAAAGTGGGCATTCCAGGGACATGGAGGCTAAATGTGTTCTTATGGTAGTGCTTCATTTTCAAAACGATTGGTATCGTTTTGAAATATCTATAACTGTATAAACAAGCTCCAATATCTATAACTGTATAAACAATGCCTAATTATATAGTTGGTTAGATTAATGAAAATAAATCTGAGAAAAGCATTTAAATACAGTATAAGAATGAATATCTATGTGTATAATGGAAATTCAAATAAAAAAAATCTGTATTGGCCATTTAAAAAAACAAGAGGGGGCGGGGCGTTCAAGGGCTACTGCTGGTACCTGAGCTGGTCTTGGTCTTGTTCTCAGTGTTATTAGTGTTTGTAGCAGAGGATATTGAGTAAGCAGAGGTTGACTTCTTGCCCTTGGCAATACTGCTGTTTGTCCCTGCACTGCTCCCAGCCATAGCAGCTAAAAGATCATCATTGCTTTTGATCTGTTGATCAAAGATTAACAAATAAAAAAATCTTACAGTTCAATTAATATGTTAACCAGTGATGTGATGTTAGATTAGTTGGTGATCTGAGAGAAAGTGCAGAGATGTTACCTTGGAGAGTGGAGCTGTGGTAGGGCTCTTAACAGCAGTTTTGCCAGCAGAGCTTCCAGCTGCCACTGTGTCACCTTTACCTCCTCCACTTGCTGCCTTATTCCCCACTGGCCTGCCTGCTTTCTTCATACTGCACTCGCTCCTGGTGATACATCTACCCCTCAGTCTGTGCAGAGAGAGAAAGCAAGTTACAGTTTATTTTGGTCACTTCTGTTGCTCATTTAGTAAAGTTGTCAAGGTGGTGTAATTATCCTGAAATCATAAAGAAAAAGCTATTATTAAAAGACAGTAAAGCATTTTTTCCTCCAAATCAATTTCCTTAAAGTGCTAGTTCACCCAAAAATGAAAACATTCTCATCATTCACTTACCCTGATGCCATTCCAGATGTGTCTTTCTTCAGCAGAACACACATTAAGATTTTTGGAAAAATGTTGAAGCTCTGTAGGCGCTTCAACAATGAAAGTAACGGGTGCCATCAGGCTGCTGGCTATTTGATGGTCCAAAAGGAATATTTAGGCAACATAATTAATCCACACGACTCTATCGATTTTCTTCAGAAGATATTAATTGATCAACTAGAATTGTGTGAATTACTTGTATGTTGCCTAAATATGCCTTTTGGACTGTCAAATAACCAGCAGCCTGATGGTACCCGTTTACTTACATTATAAGGACCTATAGAGCTTCAACAGTTTTCTAAAAATCTTAATATGTGTTCTGCTCAGTCAAACACATCTTGAATGTTATCAGGGTAAGTGAATAATGAGAGAACTATTCCTTTAAAAGTCTGTGTGGTATAACCATGCAGGAAGCCATTGATTTATAAAACAGGAAATTAGAAGACGCATGTAGTCTGTGAGTCTATTAAAAATATCAGATCATGTCAGATGTGTGTATACTGAATATTAATTTTACTTAACAGTTGCACAACATGATGTACATTTCTAAAAATATATATCTATTGTTTATCAATAAAACAATTGATACAACTTCTTTCGGCTGATCCCTTTAGGGGTCACCACAACAGACCATCCGTGATCCTCATATTTGACTTGGCACAGGTTTTACGCTGGATGCCCTTCCAGATGCAACACCCAGTGGCTGGGGTACTCACTAAAAAATTTGATACAACTATGAATACAAAAATAAATAAATAAATAAAGATGACTTATTTTAAAGTCATTTTGAAACTATATATTTCATGTTGAAAATACTTTTTTGTCATTGACCAATAACTGCATCACAAAACATAATCCCAGAGGCCTAAATGGATTTTACACAGTATAGTTTATAAGTTATCTAGTTTAGATCAGGGGTAGGACAGTAAACATTATTAAGTGACACAGGGGACGAGGACTCTATTTCTGTGGATGCAGTGCAATGCAATGCAATGCATTACAATACAATACGATACAATACAATATAATAAATATTCAGGTTGGTTGGCTTCCAAAAATAACAGTGTAAATGTAAAATGGACCAAGAATAATTTGCAAATATTTTGATATTTAAAATATTAGTATTCATGTCATTATGTTTTTAAAGCCTAAAAAGGACATCATTATCATACATCCTTATTTTATTAAATAATTAAATATAAATATGTTAAACAAGTTAAATATGACTAAATTACTTGAGGTGTATAAAGCAAACATACACCTTAAGAAGTATGCCAATTATCGTCATAACATTGAAAGCCCTAAAACAGACAATTCATCATCATAATCACAATTATTTGTTTGACAAATATCATAATTGTTGCAGAACTTAGCAGGGCTTTTCAAACACAGGGCCACAAGGGGGTGCTAGGTGGGTCTGTGGAAAATTTCAGAGAATAATAAAAAAAAAAAAAAGAACAAAAAGATTTGAATTGAAATGAAAATTGTTGGTTTATACCTGTAACATTACTCTAATTGTGGGTAGAAAAAATATAAGTGGTCAACGTAATACAAAGTAAATATTTTCAAGATACTATTTTATTCAATTCTTTTAGCATTAGTACAAGGGCAATATAAAATCCAATTATTTGTTTTAAAATTTTATATTAAATGTAATTATTTATTTTATAAATATTATAGAGTGTTGTGAAAAAGTATTAGCCCGCTTCTTGATTTCTTTTATTTTTGTGTATTTTTCATACTAAATTGTTTTAGATCTTCAAACGAGATATAACAAAACAAAAGCAACCTGAGAAAACACAAAATACAGTTTTCAAATATATATATGTATTTTTTTTATTGAAGCATAAAAGTTACCCAACACCTATTTCAACCATATGAAAAACTAACTGCCCCCTTAAACTTAATAGCTTGGTGTGCCTCTTTAGCAGCAACCAAATGCTTCCGATAACCAGAGACCAGTCATTCACAATGCTGTGGTGGAATTTTGGCCCATTATTCTTTTTTTTTTTTTTTTTTTTTTTATGTCTGCAACTTTGTTATTTGTGCTGCTGCCTGTCTTGGCCAGGACACTCTTGGAAAAGAGATTTTTAATCTCAACGAGTTTTCTTCTGGTTAAATAAAGGTATATATAGAACTGCTTTAGTTCAGCCACATTGGAGGGTTTTCGAGCAAGAACTGCCCATTTAAGGTCCTGCCACTGCATCTTAATCGGTTTCAAATCAGGACTTTGACTAGGCCACTGCAAAACCTTTGCTTGTTTTGAGCCATTCAGAGGTTGACTTACTCCAATGCTTTGGATCATTGTCTTGCTGCATAATCCAGTTGCGCTTGAGCTTCAACTCACGGACTGTTGACCGGACGTTCTCCTATGATGTTCTTTTTGTGGAATTCTGTGTTTGATTTACGCTAGATGTAACGGGACCCCTTTTAAACAGTTCCACTTCTGACTCATCAGTCCACAGACCATTCTCCCAAAAGGTTTGAGGATTATCAAGGTGTGTTTTGTCAAAATTCAGACAAGCCTTAATGTTCTTCTGGGTTTGCAGTGGTTTTTGCTTCGCCACTCTTCCATTGATGGCATTTTTGACCAGTATCTTTCTGATAGTGGAGTCATGAACAGTGACCTTTATTGACACAAGAGAGACCTGCAGTTCCTTGGATGTTGTCCTTGGCTTTTTTGTAAATTCCTCGATGAGTTGTCGCCATGCTCTTGGAGGAATTCTGAAAGGTCGGTCACTTCTGGGAAGGTTCACTACTGTGTTTCTCCATTTTGAGATAACAGCTCTCAGTGTGGTTCTTTGGAGTCCCAGAGACACTTTGTAATCCTTCCCAGACTGATGTATTTCAATCACCTTTTTCCTCATCATTTTTGGAATTTCTTACCATGGCATAGTGTACTACTGGGTGAGACCTTTTAGCCCACTTCATCCTGGGCTGGGTGCTATATTGACTTTTTAAGGTATATCCATATATTTTCAAAGGAGATATAGGATAAGACAATACCGTTTATATCAATATAGTTTGATGTTGCATTATATAACCCATTTCTTCCATTAAGCCGTGCCATGTTTGCATCTCTCCTCTCTCACACTATCCATGCAACCCTGCCCCCCACTCTCTCACAAGTTCCCCTGCAACATGGAGGGAGACACAGCGCCAGTTCACACTGCTGAAGAAGACCTGGTTAGTAAAAAGAAAAACAATGGTTAAAATATTTTGAGATGGTTTGGATTTAAAAGATCAGATGAGCTGCGTGCTGTTTGATTGAGATGCGGCTTGTGTGTGTGCAGCGCACATCACATGCACGTGTGCTCCGAAAACTCCTGCACCTAATCGGTCAAATTCTTTTCAAAATTCCACCAAAATGCCCGTCTTTGTGAGGTGTTCATGTAAACACAGAGAGTTATGTCACTGCTCTTGGCTGGATAACTTTACTCGTCCAACTCTAGTAAAAGTATTAAAATATTATTCATACAGGGAAGACCAGTTGTAGTTTTATGTCTAGTTCATTCTAAATGCTTAATTGAATACTTGATACTGTTAATGTCTTTTACATTTTTAAAGCTGTTAAACATCTTTTTCTTTTCTATAGTGTTTATATTTTGTTTTCTATTCATTGCTTTTGTTATTTTTTACTGACTGTTTACTACTCTGGAATAATAACTTGAGAACTTTTATAATAACAAATTAGATTTAGGCTATTTGTTGTGGTAGTGAAGCTGGTATCAGAAATCATCACATTTCACTAAAGAATACAGACATTTTGGTATTGTGATAAATGTAAATATTGTGTATGGTAGATCTTGCTGCAATATCATGATGGAAAATGTGATCTTATTCCATAGAAGTGTGAGCACCCCTGCTGTAAATTACGGTGATGGTGGCTGTCCTTGACTGTGTGTACATGTAACATAAACCTTTGCCCAGAGCAATTTACATTTCTGTCCCAGAGGCTCTAGTTGATTGCATAGGTATAATACTATTAGGTTAGCCATGTTGTAATTTTAGAAAACATACAACAGAAACTTGAGCATGTATCCAATACATGCCCTTTTTTCTCTCTGGTAGGGTTGCTCTGATACCAAACTTTTGGCTTCAGTTTGATACCAGCCCTGGTAAATCGGTATTAATCAATACTAACTCGATACTCGAAAAAAAAACTACGATTTTTGTATTAAATTAGAACAGAAAATTACTTGTCTAAAAGAACTGCAAAAAGTCTTATAGATACAAATTATGTTAAATGATTTAATTAAAATGCTACGATCAAATTGTGTTTAATCAAATACATACTGTACAGCTTTAATCAAATGAAAATATAATACTTTTCAACTATAACTATATAATATAATATAATATATATATATATATATATATATATATATATATATATATATATATATATATATATATATATATATATATATATATATATATATAAGGGCTGTCAATTTAACGCGTTAATTCAGTGCGATTAATTTTATTAAAAATAACGTGTTAAAAAATGTACGCAATTAATCGCAATGACCCCGGATTGTAATCAAGAGGCTCTGGAAATGTTCTTCCAGATTTTATATTGACTGCTGTAATTAAACGAAACACATGAACACCATGATTTCTTTAAGTGTTTGTGTCAGTGTCCGTTAGACTTAAAGGCCAGTTTAAAGAGATGAGATTTCAACGATTCAAAATAAAATCTAGATGCCTGAAATTGAATTAATAATTTATCAAAATATCACAAGCAAGACATCTATTGAATAAATGTTTGGCAAAAAAATGTTTATAAAAAAGGAATGACATTAGTTTTATGTTCACTTGTTCAAAGTTTTAATAATTTATTGATTAGACACCATATTGATGATGAAATTAAATTAAACTTTTAAAAAAATGTCTGGAAATTTCTGGAAAATAATAACAATTATTAAATTCATTTAAAATAACTAAACTGGTGTGTTCAATAGCAGATTATCATATTAGCATATTTTTGCTGTGGTATCGAAATTGGAATCGAGAACCATGAAATTTAACTGACTACTGTCAGTATATCAATACCGACTACTGAAATGTTGGCACCGTGACAACACCACTACACCATACGGCATCAAAGACCTGTACAATTGTGCAGCTAAAAACCTACATATTGGATGACTGGGGGAAATTCCACTTTCTAAACTTAACAAACTTGTGTCTTCAGGTGCCCAAATGGTGATGTTTCACATTGGTAAACACTCGACTGTCCCAACTTTTTTGGAGTGTGTTGCAATCGTCTAATTTTAAATTACTGTAAAAACAATTAAATGCACAAGGAAAAACAAAAAAATGTGTAGTTGTAGCGTTTTAAATTTAGCAACGGGTTTTGGAATTGGGGTTGTAGCCTATTACTGGCTTGATAATGATTACTTATGTTTCAAGTGCTTAACTACATACTTTTTTGTTCTAAACGTGAATGAAATGAAAATCAGTGTTAATAATCAGTCTGTTCAGTTCATTATTTGTCCAGCTGGAGTCACCAATTCACACACACCAGTAAAAGAGTGTGTTCGCACTGTCAAGAGTGACCGGATGGTGCACACATATTTACGGCAAGTTTATTTTTTATAAATAAACTTTGTGGGAAATTGCTTACACACATTTCAATGCCCATTTTGTGCATATGCAATGTTTATACATCAGGCCCCAGGTCTACAAAGCAAGAGTCAATGCCTGTTCACTTCCAGCATGGGGCAGAAATCACTAAGACAGAACCCAAGTTTATGAGAAACAGCCTTCTGGCAAACTACATATGATGCTGACTGCTGCTGAAATCCTCATTGGCTCTAATGACAAGGATCCTGAACACATGTGCTCTTAGTGTAGCAAGCCATTAACAATCTAGGCTTGTCATCATCTGGGCTTGAGGCTTTATCTTGAGTTAACAGAAGAGACTGATGTCTGTCTACTGTGGAGTTGCTTTCTATATGCTGCACAATATCGAGCCTTAAAAGGCAAAATCCTGGATGTGCTCAGGATAGGATTGCCATAACAATACAAGAGCTATCCATCAACACAAATGGAAAACCCACCTTTTCTTTTCACACTTTTACAGTATGTTTATAGAAAAACTCAAACTTAAAGTGAAAGCATAATTTCAGAATAATGCATTTCACAGAAATTGAACACACAATATGCTTATTATCCTGGGTTTTGCATTTGCTTTACACAATAACAATGCCTGAAGATGTAAACAGTGCTGTTTAAATTATATCGTGGAAGGAGAGAACATCTGAAGAACATTAATGCAGTCTCTTTACACCATTCCTCAGCTTTAAAGCAAACCATGCCAAACATAAACTGCTCAAACGGGTCAGAGCAAAACAAAGGGCACAAAATTAGCAATAATTTAGACAAATCAGGTGCAAATTACCCAAAATCTTTGACATTATGACAGAGACCACTGAAAAGCAAAAATTGCTTTGCAACTTGGACTGTAGTTTCTTTGCTCAGCAAATGGCAAGGTGTTTTGGAAAGACTGCATGGATTTTCCAACCCCAATAAGACTCTCCTATGCACTTGTTTTTGGACTATGCTGATCTTTCCAGATCTTTCATTTAATGACTCCCCGTTGTCCTCTCTATTTAGATCATAGCGAGGCAGAGAGCCAATTTCTCCTCTCAATGCGATGGAAAATAAGGTCTAATATCTTACAGCTGTTGCAAGGCAGGGGGTGGGTATGTGAGAGTGCATTTGCTCATTTCAAATGTACAGACCCCCCTGAAAAAGGCTGCAGTACACATTCCCTTAAAGGGAAATGCTTTGGAACAGAACATTACATGATTATTTTTAAAATCTGTCTCAGGAGTCATTATTTCAGTCTTCTAGAAATTAAAAATGAACCACCCCACAAAATAAATCACTTATTTAAATAATGTATCTAGTAAATAGACTATACATTTAAAAATCTAATTATGAGTAGTTCAATGTTTATTGATATATTCCATTTATTTATTATTACTTTTTAGTAGCGGTCGACCGATAGTGGATAATGCCGATACCGGTAACTAGTGAAAAAGGCTGATAACCAATGAATCGGCTGATATTTAAAATACAAATAAAAAAGTCAATTTAAAAGATGGTATTAACATGATGGGCACAGACAAAGAGGCTACGAAAGTTTATTATTAGGATTCAATTTATTGTTCAACCAAAATATAAATAAGTAATTCACATTAATGTTAATATCCATAGGTAAAAATAAGTAAAATAGTAGAGAAAATTAAGATTTGGTGCATAATGTGAGACATTTAACTTTAAACAAGCCCAAAACACACAAAGGACTTTTATTTTAAAATGACAGGGCCTTGGCTACATTACAGTGATCTATATGCACTGTTAACTGTGGGACCTTATATAGACAGGTGAGTGCCTTTCCGAATCATGTCCAATCAACTGAATTTACCACAGGTGAACTCCAATCAAGTTGTAGAAACATCTCAAGGATGATCAGTAGAAACAGGATGCACCTGAGCTCAATTTTGTGTGTCATGGCAAAGGCTGTGAATACTTATATACATGTGATTTTTTTTTGAATTTCAAACAAACTTCTTTCATGTTGTCATTATGGGGTATTGTTTGTAGAATTTTGAGGAAAATAATGAATTTAATAAATTTTGGAATACGGCTGTAACATAACAAAATGTGGAAAAAGTGAAGCGCTGTGAATATATTCCGGATGCACTGTATATAAATATTATACATACATAACCTCACAAAAGTGAGTACACCCCTCACATTTTTGTAAATATTTGATTATATTTTTTCATGTGACGACACTGAAGAAATGACACTTTTCTACAATGTAAAGTAGTGAGTGTGCAGCTTATATAACAGTGTCACACAGCCATTCATGTCTAAACCGCTAGCAACAAAAGTGAGTACACCCCTAAGTGAAAATGTCCAAATTGGGCCCAAAGTGTCAATATTTTGTGTGGCCACCATTATTTTCCAGCACTGCTTTAACCCTCTTGGGCATGGAGTTCACAAGAGCTTCACAGGTTGCCACTGGAGTCCTCTTCCACTCCTCCATGACAACATCACAGAACTGGTGGATGTTAGAGACCTTGTGCTCCTCCACCTTCCATTTGAGGATGCCCCACAGATGCTCAATAGGGTTTAGGTCTGGAGACATGCTTGGCCAGTCCATCACCTTCACCCTCAGCTTCTTTAGCAAGGCAGTGACATCTTGGAGGTGTGTTTGGGGTCGTTATCATGCTGGAATACTGCCCTGCGGCCCAGTCTCCGAAGGGAGGGGATCATGCTCTGCTTCAATATGTCACAGTACATGCTGGCATTCATGGTTCCCTCAATGAACTGTAGCTCCCCAGTGCCGGCAGCACTCTTGCAGCCCCAGACCATGACACTCCCACCACCATGCTTGACTGTAGGCAAGACACACTTTGTCTTTGTACTCCTCACCTGGTTTCTGCCACACACGCTTGACACCATCTGAACCAAATAAGTTTATCTTGGTCTCATCAGACCACAGGACATGGTTCCCGTAATCCATGTCCTTAGTCTGCTTGTCGTCAGCAAACTGTTTGCGGGCTTTCTTGTGCATCATCTTTAGAAGAGGCTTCCTTCTGGGACGACAGCCATGCAGACCAATTTAATGCAGTGTGCGGCGTATGGTCTGAGCACTGACAGGCTGACCCCCCACCCCTTCAACCTCTGCAGCAATGCTGGCAGCACTCATACGTCTATTTCCCAAAGACAACATCTGGATATGACACTGAGCATGTGCACTCAACTTCTTTGGTCGACCATGGTGAGGCCTGTTCTGAGTGGAGCCTGTCCTGTTAAACCGCTGTATGGTCTTGGCCACCATGCTGCAGCTCAGTGTCAGGGTCTTGGTAATCTTCTTATAGCCTATGCCATCTTTATGTAGAGCAACAATTATTTTTTTTCAGATCCTTAGAGAGTTCTTTGCCATGACGTGCCATGTTGAACTTCCGGTGACCAGTATGAGGGAGTGTGAGAGCGATGATACCAAATTTAACACACCTGCTCCCCATTCACACCAGATACCTTGTAACACTAACGAGTCACAAGACTCGGAGGGAAAATGGCTAATTGGACCCAATTTGGACATTTTCACTTAGGGGTGTACTCGCTTTTGTTGCCAGTGGTTTAGACATTAATGGCTGTGTGTTGAGTTATTTTGAGGGGACAGCAAATTTACACTGTTATATAAGCTGTACACTCACTACATTACATTGTAGCAAAGTGGCATTTCTTCAGTGTTGTCACATGAAAAGATATAATCAAATATTTACAAAAATGTGAGGGGTGTACTCACTTTTGTGAGATACTGTATATACAGTTGAAGTCAGAAGTTACATACACCTTAGCCAAATTCCTGACATTTAATCATAGAAAGCATTCCCTGTTTAGGTCAGTTGGGATCACTACTTTATTTTAATAATGTGAAATGTCACAATAATAGTAGAGAAAATGATTTATTTCAGCTTTTATTTCTCAGTGGGTCAGAAGTTTGTTAGTATTTGGTAGCATTGCCTTTAAATTGTTTAATTTGGGTCAAACCTTTTGGGAAGCCTTCCACAAGCTTCTCACAATAAGTTGCTGGAATTTTGGCCCATTCCTCCAGACAGAACTGGTGAAACTGAGTCAGGTTTGTAGGCCTCCTTGCTTGCACATGCGTTTTCAGTTCTGCCCACAAATTTCGGATTCAAATAATTGGATTAAGGACAGGGCTTCGTGATAGTCACTCCAATACCTGAATTTTTGTCCTTACGCCATTTTGCCACAAATTTGGAGGTATGCTTGTGATCATTGTCCATTTGGAAGACCAATTTGCGACTGAGCTGAGATGTTGCTTCAATATAATTTTCATTCCACATGATTCCATCTATTCTGTGAAGTGCACCAGTCCCTCCTGCAGAAAAGTACCCATACAACATGATGCTGCCACCCCCATGCTTCACAGTTGGGATGCTGTTCTTCGGCTTGCAAGCCTCACCCTTTTTCCTCCAAACATAACAATGATCATTATGACCAAACAGTTCACTTTTTGTTTCATTAGACCAGAGGACATTCCATGTGCACTTGCAAATGGTATTCTGGCTTTTTTTTATGGCGGATTTGAAGCAGTGGTTTCTTCCTTGCTGAGCAGCCTTTCATTTTATGCTGATATATGACAAATTTTACTGTGGATACAGATACTTGTCTACCTGTTTCCTCCAGCATATTCACAAGGTCCTTTACTGTTGTTTTGGGATTGATTTGCACTTTTCGCACCAAACCACGTTCATCTCTATTTGACAGAATGCATCTCCTTCCTGAATGGTATGATGTATGTGTGGTCCCATGGTGTTTATACTTGCATACTATTGTTTATACAGATGGTACATTCAGGCATTTGGGAAAAGCTCCCAATGATGAACCAGACTTGTGGAGGTCCACAATTGTTTTCTGAGGTCTTCGCTGATTTCTTTTGATTTTCCCATGATGTCAAGCAAAGAGGCACAGAGTTTGAAGGTAGGCCTTAAAATAAAACTATAGTTTGCCAATATGAAATCTGTGGAGTGGTTAAAAAAAATTAGGTTTAATGACTTCAACCTAAGTGTATGTAAACTTCTGACTTCAAATGTGTGTGTGTGTGTGTGTGTGTGTGTGTGTGTGTGTGTGTGTGTGTGTGTGTGTGTGTGTGAGAAATACATATATATATTTCACCAAGCTATAAAGTTGGGAGACATGATGTACACTATGTGCTGAACAAGCACGTTTCTATATAGTTGTTCCATATTCCTTTTCTATGAATGCCCCTGCTTCAATTTAGAATCTTGATGATCTAATTTAAATAATCCATACTATGCATTGAAGTGAGGATACAAATATTTATGAATATTGACAATGATGAAAGATTTAGATAGTGATGATTGTTTTTATTTTACACCTAGAGGCCACTGTTATACTGTAGAAACAAGCCATTCTAATGGTATAAACCTCCACAGGATTCTACCAGATAAAATGAAAAAATATTGGAAACTATCGACCTAGATTTTTGCTGATAACCGATAGTTATATCGGTCTACTTCTACTTTTTAGCCATTTCCCATATTCAAAGAAAACACTGATCTTGAATCAGGTTTCATTCCCAGTCATTTACTAATTTCTCCCAGAGACCAGCAAATGTGTTCCAAAGGGCATAATGATGCAGTGTCATTCCAAACAGAATTTCTAATAACAGTGACTTAAAAAGTACATTTTGAGTGACCATTATTTTTGAGCACCACAACTTTCAGTCCTCCGAAGTCTATGGAGAGAATAAGGCATAGGAATGATCACTTCTGAATGGAATGCACCCCAGGTCTACAAACTATGTCACTGCAAACCTCTTTTTCACCCCATCAAATCACCCCTGCTCATCTCCAATTCACATGATCTCCTCCCCATCATCATCATCATTATTATCATCACCACCACCACCATCATCAATGCCTCTTTAACTTCTGTTAATGTCCCATTAGAATACATGACAGCAATCACACCTTCTGAATAAACAATAATGTCCAATAATCTACTCATAGATTAATCTACTCAGAAGTCCAATATTACAGACTAGGGGAACTTTTCTCAATTCCAGTATAGTTCAGATGGAACCAGGGTCAGAAATCAACTTTTCCATTAAGGAGCCATATTTGCCCCTGGAATTGATTTTAAGGGGCATATTTTACCGTTACAAGGGCAAGTTATTTCCAAACATTATAAAATGAATCTGTCATCCTTTTATGTAAAATACTTAAATAGAAACAATTAATTGAATTATATTAATAATTACAAAATTGCATGATCTCTACATTGCATAATGTGTAATATTACTGAAGCAAAATTGTATTCTCATTCATATATTTCCAAATATTTTGGCTATTAAATTAACATAGCCAACAAAACAAATGCACTGATACAGAGGAGGAGATGACAGCATGAAAAAACAATACAAACATTTACATTTCACAACGAACATTAGCCAGAGATATGATTCAAACACTTACGTGGTTAATGTTCTGTAAAATAATTATTGTATCATTTATAACATCAAGGCTTTTTAACACATCCATATATATATATATTTATTTTATATTATTATTAACTACATTATAGCACATGGTTACATTTTAATTTGTGATTTCTCAGACCAAATTAGCTTACTTAAAAACTTCCACCCCAAATGCAATTTTGTGAATGTTGGGTTCCTGATGGGACACAAGCAAAAAAACAGGCAACGGATCATTTATAAATATATATTTTTATGCATTTATTAAATTAATTATAAATTACCTACATGTACATATGCTATATTTATTTCAATATAAGTATTTCTGAAGTATTCTGAAGCATTTCATTTGTGTTCCACGGAGGAAAGAAAGTCATGCGAGTTTAGAACAATATGAGGGTGAATGAGTGATGACAACATTTTCATTTTTGGGTGAAATAACCCTTTAAAGTGTGTCATTAAGGAAGTACAGTAGCTTCCGGAGTTGATCTCAGTCTGACCAGTGCTATAGAGTGAGCTTTAAAAGGTGCTGACAGGGACTCAATAATAAGACACAACCCAGCAAGCCCTCAAATATGTGTCACGGGAGAAACGTTCACAAATGTACAGAAAAACAGATGCACAGTTTAACTCTTTTTCACTCCCACATACTCCCCTGCAGTATACTGATAACAAAACCCATCTATTACATAGTAAGGAAAGGTTCAGGACCTGAGCAGAATAAAAGGAAGCATATGTGAGGCTAGAGTTTGTGAAGCTCATCTGTTTTTTCCCTATGCTTTCTTTCCCCCTGACCATGAAATCATTTGCTGTCAGGATTGTATAGGATGAGGTCACATTATGAGTGCACTACATATGTAACATTAACACATGATTTATAACTACAATGAGGTCATCATAAGACTGTGGACCCTGCCTATTAAAAAGACACGTGACATAAGCCGAGACAACTCTGTGGTGTAGTGCTATGAAAAGTGGGGTTTTAACCTACAGACCTTGTGTAATTTAAGCAGCATTGAATCTTTCCTTCCAAACTTGTGTGCTGTTGTTTATTCCACTGAACACAAAAGGAGAATTTTGAAGAATTTTCACACAGGTCTTTTGATGACATACATATTGACTAAGTCTGTTATGGTCCAAAAAGAACAAAAACACCACAAAATACCATAAAAGTACTCCATATGACTTATAATGGCCAACCTGCACCAAAGATGTCACATTTGATTTAAGAGTTACAGCGCAGGAGAAGATTATCAGTGAATATTGACTTCAATTACAGTCTGTTCATCACACAAAGCTATTGTATTGCTTCAGAACTCGTGGATATACAGCACACAAGTAATATGACACAACCCTCTATATTGCAGGTAAATCAATTGCATATGCACCAAATTTCATGTTAGTTAACTAAAAATGTCTGTCTAGCCACAGGCTTATTAATTTACAGATTTCACTTGCCAGTGATTCATTCAGTTGTAACTAGGGATGTTAATGCTTAATCGATATTGCATTAATTGTCGTTATCAATTTGATCGATTAAGCTTATTGATCATTGATTAATTAATTTCAGAACAAATGCTTTTAGTAATCATGGCAGAAGATGATGATAAGGCGTAAAGGCTATACAGTCATCAACCTCTAGAGGGCGCTTCCACACTTCATGTCTTGATTTGTCCACATCAAAGAATACTTTTTTAACTTAATTTCAAATAAAAAAATAAGCCCAAATGTCTGAAATATCCCAAGAGACACAACCTTAAGTTTTGATGAGCTCAAATATGTATCTTCTAAACAAGTTATTATTAATAGTAATCGTTAACAATTTACAAATTTGTACTAAACAGTCCAAAGCCCTATTTAGACAGGATCAGTTTTCTATGGGGACGTTGCGAAATGTAATAATTACCAGAGCATTTCAGTAATTTTGATCCCGGAGAAGTATTACGGAGAAGTATTCCTGCGTCGGTAAAAGTTACCCAGTTACTAAAAAAAGTTACCTTCTATAAAACACTGTAATAATAACCCCTGGTAATAATTATCCTGTGTGAATTTAAATATTGGTAAAAAACAGGTAAATCTGACTTTGATGTTGGTAAAGTGGAGACTCCACAACTTCAGATGATTGCACTTGACTGAACATGTTTTACTCAAGCATTTTATTTTACTCAAGAATGTTTATTTACTCATGTACAAGAGAAATAAATGAGCATGTTTTCTTTTGGTTAGAATAATTTGAAAGGCAACCAAGTATGTGTTTTTTTTTTTTATGATTTGAGCAGAGTGAGTGCGGGAAATTGTCTCAAGCCCCACTTCTTGGAACATCTATTCTGAAGGGACAAATAAAATAATGTTAAGGGACTGCCTATATTTTTAATACAAGAGGGTATATGCTTACAAGCTTGTTAATGTTTCAAGTTCTGTTGTATTTAGCCAGATATTCCAATACATTTCTTCTAATAATAACAGATATATGATCATGTTGAATATTTGTTGAATAATATAGTTGAATAATAGTTGAATATAGTGTTGAATATTTCATGCATAATTTATCAGCACAGTATACATTTGTAATAGGTCAGTTATATATAACAGCATTTTGTAAATGCACTCTGTTTTTTATAGAGTTGATATATGTCCTAAATAACACTGAACTGAGAATATATTTAGAGGAAAATGCCAATACATGCATTTCTTAACATTACGCTACATGCACATATTATGCAGAGTTCTCAAACTACATTTTGCGGTATTAATGTTAATGAATAATAGATTGATTGTTAATTTCCACGACAATGATTGTGAAAATATGAATGCAAATTTACATTTATAGATGTAATGTGCCAAAGAAGGCTAGCACCAAGAAATTTTGATTAAAATGATGAAATGCTAAAAAAAAAAAACACTTAATAACATACTGTATACAGCCTATATTGTGTAAAGCCATAACTGAATGGCTGCAAGAGTAATTAAGAAAGGTACATTTTGCTTAATATCTTTATCAGTTTTTAGTTACATGTCATATCAAAAGTCTGGCAGGTAAAAAAATAAATAATAATTTAGCCAATTGCGATTCTTTCTCCAATATATACAGAAGGGTTGTATCATGGATTCCCTTTATCCTTTTTGTAGGTTGAGAGACATGGTCACTAACTGACTCATTGTATGGATAACAGCTGTGTGAAGATTCTTCAAAATTCTCATTTTGTGTTCCACAGTATCCAAGTTTGGAAGGAAGTACAGAGGATTAATAAAATAATGACTGACAAAAATTGCTCATAAAACTATTTTTTTCAACTTTTCAGTAACAAAGCTAAAAAAACTAAAATAATAAAAGGCCTCATTGCGCTTTGAATTGACTCCTGTGTCTATCTTTTTTGGATTTTTGTTCCTTCTATTTGGTAGTGTGTGTCTCAGTGGAGTTAGTGACGGGAGCACTGGGATTGAAGTATTTGTTCAGTCCTCTTCATCAGAGCGTGATGGGGGTCTTGGAGTTCTGCCCAGTGTAGTCGGCTGTTTGAGTAGCCTTGTGGATAGAGAGAGGTGCATTGTGGTGCTGCTTACTGTGGTGAAGATTTGAAATAATAAACAATATTTGTTTCTGTGTGTCAGTAAGGCTACCTTAGAGTAGAACCCAGCACAACCACTTTTCAAATTTTAAAAGAAATTGTTCGAAAAATTAGCAGCAGGCAGGGGCATCACCAGCCTGTCTTAAGCATGTTGAGTATCCCATCTCATTCTACAGTGCCCCCCAAAATGAAGAGCAATCACAATGGTAAAATGCAGCTCCTAAAATCACTTTGTTTTGCACTTCGTATGTTCTCTAAAATGCAACTCAAACTCATAAAACCTTCAAACACTTCAAAACAGCATCTTGCGCCATCAAAACAACATCTGTTGCCAATCTCCAAACTCAATAAAATTAGGCTAGTTTGGCTTTGTCTTAGCATCCTCCTTGCAATCACACCACATCTTTCCAAAAATCATCAAAAATATTCACTTCGTTCATTCTACAACATAAAGATATTTTTTAAAGGTGCTGGATATATCTTTGGGGAAAAGTTAGTCAATTTCTTTGCAACTAAGATTGCGTTCAGGCTGAACACGTTCCTGTGTTAAAAACTTGTTGCAACTCACTTAACAGAATGCTAGGTGTCTCGAGACATGTTTTTAAAAGTTCATTTTAAGCAGCCTAGTCTCATGAAATTTACGTGAACGTGACATAATTTTGCAATTCAAAATTGACATGGTGTATATCAGGTTTGGCGGCAGGTTTCAAGTGAAATGTCCAGCTGGGAGAACCAAAAGCACGTAAAATTGTGTCCTATTCAGACACGGTTTAAAGGTTAATTTTTGATTTTTTTTTTTTTTTTAAATACACCTCCCTAAAATAAAACTTTTGCCTGAACCTAACCATTAATATTTTAAAATATAAATGAGACACTTAAAATACATCCTTACCAAACTAATGCCTAAATTTAACCATTAGTTTTTTTAAATATATGTGAAGTTAAAAAAGACATCCTTACCTTGTCAATGCTTAAACCTAACCATTAGTGTTTTAAATGCAGAAGCGAAATGAAAAAGCAAATTTTCTGAAGCAATCACCACATTTCGTGCTGCTTTTATGACTGTCTCCGTTAAACAAGTGCGCGCATCCGCGTCAATCCAACCGATTGCAATGGAGACATGGAGTGCCATAATTTTGATTAAACTGTGCAACATCATACCGCGCTTTCAGTTTCAATGTAATCAATTGTGCAGCTTTCATAGATGTCTCAATGATGTCTCAGAAGTCAAAGTATGCTGGTTTTTAAAGTATTTTAGATGGTTTCACCTCATCATGTAAGCGCATGTAATATGAGCACAAGGATGAGACTTTTCAGCACGAGAGTGAATCTTTACTGCTTTTTCTGATGATTTAACTATATTAAAATGTATATAATTATGGAAATAATGTATAATAATGCTAAGGTTCCGGATATTTGATAGTCCTCCTGATGATAATGCCAAATGTATGATTTCACTAGTACATTTATGCTATGGCAAACATTAATTTACTGAATAAGTGTACACATATTTTTTTAAAGAATAGTTTATAACATCTAATTAGTGACAATACTATTTTTTAACTTACTGCATATGTATCTAACATAGTTATGTATTTTTCAGCTGGGCAAAATTATTAATATTTATATTCTGGTTTTACCATTGCCCCCTGCTGGGCTGATTTTTAGTCTCACTCCATCCCCAATGGATCATTTGACTCTTTAATGAACAGTAATTTATGTAAAAGTTTACAAGTAAACACAATGAACTGTTTTGCATATATCATGAAATTAATAATAATTAAAACTTAACTTTTCATGATTCAGGCTTTGTATTAAGTTTTGTATTTAAGTTTGATGCAGGGATTTATTTATTTTTTTATCCAATTAAAGATATAAAGATTAACCGATTATAAAAATAAGCGTTAGTTGCAGCCCTAGTTAGAATGCATATTTGGAAAGAGGCATATCCCCCAGGTGGGTGAGCAGAGCCATTTTTTATGAGTGAAGAAATCAGAGGCCCAAATAATTTGAATTTCATTATTAGGCACTTAGCTGATATAAGTTTGTGTTTTTATATTTTTTTAGATGTTTGCCTTCATGGATTTCAGTTATTCCGTTTTAGTGTTCAATAAAACTCCTAAATATTTGCTTGGAGATGTTTTTAGAGGTTTTTAGACACTTTGAGTAAAGAAGGGACAAAAGCTGTAACTTTTGCTTCCTTTGTAGGATCAACACAAAAACTTTGCCAGGTACTCTCGACATATTGGAGACAACAACAAAAAAGGTTTTTCTGACCTTCTTTTTTGCATCCTAAAACATGTTAAAGAAAATAATAAAAAACCTACTCGGACCTTGGCTGGATTGGTAATCTGGCATACCGGGCATTTTCCCGGTGGGCCGACATACTTTGGGGCCGATCAGGGGCGGAATGGCCATCAGGAGAACCGGGACTAAGCTGAAATGAGCCACAGTGTTACGCAGAATGGGCCACAAAATGGGACAGCGATATGCAGAAGGGGGCAAAGATATGCAGAAAAGGACAGCGTATTTCCATGTATGATTGATTACAATACTCAAGCAGCATCATCACAACATCCCTTCTCGTATGCATTCTAATAGCAAGGTTATTCCTTTTATAGTGATGTACAGCTTCTGAATATTGAATATGTTGAGATGAGTTTGAAGTGAATTTTATGTCGATGCATGTAACGTATCTAGCAATTGGAGATATTATTTTTTAATTTTTTTTTAAGTTAAGGACCCTGACAAAAATTAACCATGGTTTTACTATAGTAAAATTGTAGTAACCATGACTGTGGTCACCATGGTTTTCGGAGCAGAAATCATGGTTTTGGTACAATTAACCATGGTTTAATAACAGTAATACTGTAGTTTATATATATTGTAACAATGACAGTAACCACAAAAGTGTTTTCTATAAAATGAATTCATGCAATTAACCAAACTTGTTTTTTTCTTCCAAAGTTAAGAGCATTTATTCTGTTTAGCTTTTAGAAGGTAATTAAGTAAATAAACAACACACCTGTCTAAAAGCACTGCAGGAGACTTTAAAAAAAAGAGCAAGACCCAACACAACCGAAAAGCCTGTTAAGCGTATGTTTACATAGGAAAACAACTGAAAAACATCGAAGGACGTTTTGAACGGTCCTTTATCACACACTGCAAAAAAAAAAAAAAAAAAAAAAAAAGACACAATAATTTGTTAATAGTTTAAGCTTAAGACTTGGCAGTGTGCATGGCCTAGGCAGGCAGCGTTTTGGGCATCATACAGTACAGTGAAGCCCAACAAGTGCTGTCTATGTAGACAGCTCACTAGGTTTTGAAACACAGTCCGTGTATGTTTATCAGGTAAATTGAATGAGTACGTTATAGCTGTCTTAATTCAGACTGAAAACTGCCAACGGTAATGTGTTTCTCAGATCATTCTAATAGATCAAATATACCGATTAAAAACAATTTCACGAACATGATTCAGCAGGGGTTGACTGACTAGTTTTGTTTCTTAGCTAGCAAACATCTACTCTTGCAAATGTGACAGGTCTCTCACAGTCGTCTGAACAGTTTACTATTTAGCCAAACACAAAAGAAATGTACACTTCTTATATTCGTGGCATGCCCTATCAACAATGTTGTCCAGTCTTTTTCACAGCATGGGTGTAAGTTTACAGGCTAACCGCTAATGCTAACAGGATGGATGGGAGGTATAATAAACGTCTTATTAATTACCTCGGCTCCCTCCTTTGGGTCTGTATAAGCGTCTGTCAGGACAGATGGTCTTTTTGGTAGCGTTCAATGGTCGAAAACAGCGGGTATTCCGGAATTCAGGCATATGTTGCATCGTTTCTAAGGTGCAGATGGCCGTCTCATGCTACACGGATGGTTGGCCACTACAAACGCAGAGCGTCTGACAGACCACAGACATGCACACATTAGATCAGACCCCCTCACTCACTAACTAATTCAGCCCGCCTACCAGATGTTTCTTCTGTATTTTCCAACCCCTTATTTCGGTTTGAACATTACAACATGACATATTAATTGTGAAGCTTTGAACACACTGCCAACATGTAACTTAAATTTAGGGCTGCGCCGATGTAGAATTTTTTGCAGATACCGATAACTGACACAATCCACACATTTGTCCTGATCAACCTCTGGGCGGCGCCATGATGATTCTAATTGCCTGTTCTCTGTTTCTGATCTCGAAACACAATGTAAAAACCTACCGATGTGTTTATTTGGACTAAAAATGAATTTCAGGCTCAACTTGTGCAGAGTCATATCAACTCAAAGTAGCTAGTCAATGTTACTAACCTTAGACCATATTATTACTTTTCAATAATTACATTAATGATTTTATATTGAGTTAAAAACACATTTTTAAAAGTGTCAATTATATCAGCCTATCATTAACTACTGTATTTAATTCTGAAGCAATTCATTGTAAAATGAGTTATTTACACATAAACACAGATAAGCCATGCTTTAAAACCACCAACCTAATATTGTGTAGGGTCCCCTTGTGCGGGCAAAACAGTGCTAACTCACATCTCAGAATAGCATTCTGAGATTATATTCTTCTCACCACAATTGTACAGAGCGGTTATCTGATTTACCGTAAACTTGGTCAGTTTGAACCAATCTGGCCATTCTCTGTTGACCTCTCTCATTTCCGTCCACAGAACTGCCATTCACTGGATTTATTTTTTATTTTTGTGTGTGTGTGTGTGTGTGTGTGTGTGTGTTTTTGGCACCATTCGGAGTAAATTGTAGAGACTGTTGTGTATGAAAATCCCAGGAGATCAGCAGTTACAGAAATACTCAAACCAGCCCATCTGGCGCCAACAATCATCCATGCGAATATCTAATCAGCCAATTGTGTGGCAGAAGTGCAATGCATGAAATCATGCAGATGTGGGTCAGGAGCTTCTGTTAATGTTCACATCAACCATCAGAATGGGTAAAAATGTGATCCACTTGAATGACATCATTAACAACTACCGGTAAACATAGGCCTATTGTAAGGCAAAAAAACACTCTTTTTTAAAACACACTCTCTTAAAAATATCTTATAAGACAAATGACCAGTACTAATAGTATAGTAATTATAAGTGGTGAAAGTGAACCAAATCATAGAAAACTACTCTTCAAATAATCTAAATAGTAAAGACACAGTTAAATATTGGCCCACAAGTCAGAATGTCAACTAACTTCAACTTTATTAATCTACTTTGTACAGAATCATATTATTGCCATAATTGATGTAGCATGTCTACCATACAAGTTTAAGATTGTGCAGTATCAATATTGTCCAGTAAAAGTAATAAATTAAGATTATTATGTCAGCAATTGTGCTCCTATGAGGGGAAAGACAGCTGAACACAAACCATTGTGTCATAATGTCTTCTGGGGAATAATGCCTTCTTTTTGAGGCAAGTTGAATGTACGGCTTTGGGTCATATAAACAGACAGAACACTCAGTGGCTCTATGGAAACAAATGTTATTTATTGTGATCCATCTCCTTAACCCACACTGTGCAATACAGAATTTTTCCTCATCATGGAGGCTCATTTTTTAAATTGCAGCCAGGACTATTATCATCTGTACAGCAAGTAACAGACCAATCAAAAGAGAGAAAAACAGAGAAATGGCTCTATAGTAGCTGAGACACATTGATAGAAAGGAATAGCAGTTTCCAGAACATATTAAAATATCTGCATTTGAATTTACTGCATCTGCAAGTTTTTGAAAACAATTACTTTGAAGGGATAGTTCAACCATTCTGTCTAGCATCTCCTTTTGTTATCCACAGAATAAAGAAAGTCATATGGGGTTGGAATGAATGAGTAAGGTGAGTAAATGATGACAGAGGTTTCATTTTTGGGTGAACTAACCCTTTAAAAGGCAATAATCAACAAAATAAAAGGTTTGTTTCAGTTTCCTAACTGTAAAAGAAATACACAACCTTAAAGAATCAGTGATACAATGTGAACTTTTAGACAGTAACAAAAGAGATCTCTGAGAAAAATCTAAAAGAAAAATAACAAGTCATAAATCAACATGCCTGCATGTTACTTGACATATAATGATATACAACTTCTCATATGTTCTGAACATAAAACTGATAGCTGTACACACACACACACACACTTGGAATAATGTACAGATTTTGCTCTTATATGGAAAGAAATTGTTACTTTTATTCACTTGGCATTCAAGTGATCACAATATATAGTCAGGACATTGATAATGAAATTGATAAAAAAATTCAGAACTTAAACTACTAAAAAGATTTCTCATCAAAATTCCTCCACATACAGCAATTACATCTTTGCAGATCCTTGCCATTCTAGCTGTCAGTTTGTCCAGATACTCAGGTGACATTTCACCCCACACTTCCTGTAGCACTTGCCATAGATGTGGCTATCATGTCGGGCACTTCTCATGCACCTTACAGTCTAGCTGATCCCACAAAAGTTCAATGGGGTTAAGATCCATAAAACTCTTTTCCAATTATCTGTTGTCCAATGTCTGTGTTTCTTTGCCCACTCTAACATTTTTGTTTCTCCGTTTCAAAAGTGGCCTTTTCTTTGCGGTTCTTCCCGTAAGGCCTGCACCCCTGAGTCTTCTCTTTACTGTTGTACATGAAACTGGTGTTGAGCAGGTATAATTCAATGAAGCTGACAGTTGAGGACATGTGAGGCATCTATTTCTCAAACTAGAGACTCTGATGTACTTATCCTCTTGTTTAGTTTTACGTCTGGCCTTCCACATCTCTTTCTGCCCTTGTTAGAAACAGTTTTCTTTGTCTTTTAAGACTGTAGTGTACACCTTAGTGAACGAAATCTTCAGTTTTTTGGCAATTTCAAGCATTGTAAAGCCTTCATTCCTCAAAACAATTATTAACTGACGAGTCTCTAGAGAAAGATGTTTCTTTTTTGCCATTTAAGACCTAATATTGCCATAAGACATGCCAGTCTATTGCATACTGTGGCAACTCAAAAACTAAAGACAAAGACAATGTTAAGCTTCATTTAAAGAAACAAATAGCTTTCAGCAGTGTTTGATATAATGGCAAGTGATTTTCTAGGACCAAATTAGCAATTTAGAATGTAGTATAAGGTTTTGGAGTGATGGCTTTTGGAAATGGGGCCTGTCTAGATTTGATCAAAAATTACCTTTTTCAAATAGTGATGGTGCTGTTTTTTACATCACCATCACTCATTTTACATGACTATACTTTGTGATCAGTTGAATGCCACTTTGGTGAATTAAAACCCCAATTCCCTCCGAAACAGCAAAATCTGTACATTATTCCAAACTTTTGGCCGCCTGTGTTTGATATATATATATATATATATATATATATATATATATATATATCCCTCAAACAAATACGTTATTTTTTTCTCTCACTCACTCACTCACTCACACTCTCTCTCTCTCTCTCTCTCTCTCTCTCTCACACACACACACACACACACACACTCGAAGTCAGAAATTTACATACACTTACATACTGAGGTCATTAAAAAAATTTTTTAACCACTCTACAGATTTCATTTTAGCAAACTATATCTACTTTGTGCAGGATACAAGTTATTTTTCCAACAATTGTTTACAGACAGATTGTTTTGTTTTTAATCGACTATATCACAATTCCAGTGGGACAGAAGTTTACATACACTAAGTTTACTGTGCCTTTAAGCAGCTTGGAAAACTCTTTGCTTGACATCATGGGAAAATCAAAAGAAATCAGTCAAGACCTCCACAAGTCTGGTTCATTCTTGGGAGCAATTTCCACATGCCTGAATGTACCACGTTCATCTGTACAAACAATAGTATGCAACTATAAGCACCATGGGACCACGCAGCCATCATACCGCTCAGGATGGAGACGCAGTCTGTCTCGTAGAGATGCACGTAGATTGGTGTGAAAAGTGAAAATCAATCCTAAAACAACAGCAAAGGACCTTGAGAAGATGCTGGATAAAACAAGTAGTCAAGTATCTATATCCTCAGTAAAAATGAGTCCTATATCGACATAACATGAAAGGCTGCCCAGCAAGGAAGACACTGCTCCAAACCATTGACTTGAACTGTTTGGTCATAATGATCATTGTTATGTTTGGAGGAAAAATGGTGAGGCTTGTAAGCCGAAGAACACCATCCCAACCGTGAAGCATGGGGGTGGCAGCATCATGTTGTGGGGTTGCTTTGCAGCAGGAGGGACAGGTGCACTTCATAAAATAGATGGCATCATGAGGAAGGAAATGTATGTGGATATATTGAAGCAACATCTCAAGACATCAGCCAAGAAGTTGAAGCTCGGTCGCAAATTGGTCTTCCAAATGGACAATGACCCCAAGCATACCTCCAAAGTTGTGGCAAAATGGCTTAAGGACAACAAAGTCAAGGTATTGGAGCAGGCATCACAAAGCCCTGACATCAATCCGATAGAAAATTTGTGGGCATAACTGAAAAAGTGTGTGCAAGCAAGGAGGCCTACAAACCTGACTCAGTTTCACCAGTTCTGTCTGGAGGAATGGGCCAAAATTCCAGCAACTTATTGTGAGAAGCTTGTGGAAGGCTACCCAAAACATTTAACCCAAGTTAAACAATTTAAAGGTAATGCTACCAATTACTAACAAATTGTACATAAACTTCTTACCCACTGGGAATGGGATGAAAGAAATAAAAGCTGAAATAAATAATTCTCTCAACGAATAGAAGTAGTGATCCTAACTGACTTAGACAGGGAATGTTTTCTAAGGGGCATATAAACTTCTGACTTCAACTGTGTATATATTTCAGGGTCTAAAATAGATACTTTAACATCACAAATTGGTTGAATTATTAAGTTGCTTTTTTTCTCAATAAGTCGGTGTATACTGAGCACAGTCAAAGAGAGCACATACATTTTTGTAGCATTGCCATATGGCACAAACCTATGTAACATCTTGCTTGAACAGTACATAGTTTAGCAGAAATATTACTCTGATGGAGAACTCCTATGTCCATTTTAATATATTATTCTTTAATATATTATGATAGAGAACTCTTCAATTTAATATATTAAGTCCAACAGTTACAGTCAAGCATGTACAGATAATCAGTGACACCTTCATAGGCAAATTGTATAAAGGTGTTAAAACTATGACTATTTTTATGGTATGTGAATTTTAAACAAGTTTTCAAATTTGGAACGTTCTGAAAATAATGTGTTATTGTCCTATAATATCATGCGATGTAACCCTCAAAAATACACTGTATAATTTTGTAGCTTGTTTTAATATAGGCTGATTGATCCAAAATAAATTGGATTTATGTGGCATAAAACCATGAGGAACGGTAGAACTGTAATTGTGCTGTATATATTCTCTGTTTGTTTATAACACACTGCTAGCTACATGCATGGGTCTCTTTGATAAATTACTGGCATTGAACATCATTACAATATTGGTTAAAGAATCTCACATTTGAATTCTCTGCATTGTGTTTTTTATTCATCAGAGAAGGTTGTTTAAATTTTGTCCTCCTTGCCATTTGTGTGTGTCAGATGTTCCGTAGCCCTCACCAAAGGAAGACATAAATCATAGGTGAGGAAAATGTCAGATCAAATAAAATGGTCATGGAAACCTGGAATGTGGAATTCTTTATAAATCCACAGAGCATGAAAGGAACAAGATATATATAAAAAAAATGCAAGGGTAACATTCACTAGATACAGTGAAAATAAACCATATCAACTGCACATTGACTGTAACTTTTAAGTGCTTGAAACAGAGAGTCCATGAGAAGATATCTGGCTTGTCATCCTCCATTATCTATTACTCCACCTTAATCATATCAATTAAACGGAAAGCTACAAACTCAATTGGGAATTCGCTGGGAACAGTTCTGAGATAAGAAAGGTGCGCTTGAAATATCTCAGTAAGTTGTTGGCGCTCTCTACTGGTCACATGATGAATCACTTCGGTCCCAGGCCATTCAAAATCCTAATGCACCGGAGCAGACCACTCACAAATAATGCCCTTCCCTTACACCTCAGTAGAGAAGAGCATACTCTGCCGTTTACTGTCTGGAGTAGGGATTGCCTCCAACTGAAGGAAATACAGTAATACCTGGACCTACAGGAATGGAGAAAAACAAACTGACTAGCAGAAACACATTCTGATAGCATTTCAGATCCAACACAGTAACTCTAGAATCGTAACTCTGGTATTCTAGAACTATAATTTATTTGCTTCATGGGCTTTACCTGAGACATAACCTCAAGAGACCAGCTGTCACTCATAGAAATGGGCTGTGTGGGATTGGCTGGGATTTTACTGTCCTTCTCAGAGGGTCGAAGGAGGGTGGGACCAAACACTGTGGCGAGATTGTGGAAGGACATTTTGTTGACGATCTCATTCTCAGCCACCCTGAGGCGGAACAAGGAAGAGCATTCCAGTCAATGTGAAGGTGGAACAAAGTCTATTTGACTCTTAGAAAGTTATTAAAAGAATAGAAGTAAAACACCTCTTCAGATGGTCCAGCAAAAACAGGAAAGTCAGCAGGTTGGGTTCAGGAAGTGAGAGCAGCAAGTTGAGCATACAGCTTTCCTTTGCCACACTGTCAGACAAAGCTGGAGAGAAGAAAAAAAGGAGCTGATTAGTGTGAGCTTAAAAGGAATAGAAAAATGAAAATTATGTCATAGTTTACACACACACACACACACACACACACACACACACACACACACACACACACACACACACACACACGTTTGGTTTCCATGTTTTATGGGGACTTTCCATAGACATAATGGTTTTTATACTGTACAAACTTTATATTCTATCCCCTAAACCTAACCCTACCCCTAAACCTAAACCTCACAGAAAATTTTCTGCATTTTTACATTTTCAAAAAACATAATTTAGTATGATTTATAAGCTGTTTTCCTCATGGGGACCGACAAAATGTCCCCACAAGGTCAAACATTTCGGGTTTTACTATCCTTATGGGGACATTTGGTCCCCACAAAGTGATAAATACACGCTCACACATACACACACACACACATTATTTCAAACTGTTATGACTTTCTTTTTTTCTTATGTGGAGTGAATATCTGTCTTTTCAATACAACGGCAGAGTAAAGTGCCTCACTTTAAAGCTTAAAAAAGGACACTAAATTGTAAAAGTAGTTCACGCAACTCATGTCATATTTCAAGTCTTATGAAGGCATACGATGGGTTTTAGTGATAAATGATGCGAAATGGAAGTCATTTTCCAGTGAAAATCTTGACGTGCATTGTACTAAACAACCACTGCGAATGAGTTTCTCTTATAGCGTTCGTAAACACATCAAGATTTTTCACAACAAAAATAACTTTTGATTTTGACTGAATTGTGAAAACCTATTGCATGCATTTAGATGATAAGGCATGCAATAACATTTAGCAATATGAATCGTATGGTCTACATTTATGATACTTTGCAGTCCTTTTTAAGTTTTAAATTGAGGCAATATTCACTGCCATTGTATTGAATAAACGGACCGTATTCCACGTAAGAAAGTCATACAGGTTCGGAACGGCATGGGGTTGAATAAATGATGACAGAATTTTCATATTTAGGTTTATTCATCAACTTGTGAAAAAAACAACAACATGATTGCTGAAAAACACTCAACAGACCGATGCCTTCAGAGAAATTTGCGTAGAGTTCATCTGTAAAAAGGGGCTCAGGAAGCTCTCTGAAGTAGAGCTTTAGTGTTCCAGCAATGGCATTCACGTCCATTTCGCTCATCATAACTGATACATCTTTGTTATCTGTGGATCACAAAAAAAGAATACCAATTTCTAGCCATATCTCTACAAATTATGGACTGGTTACAGTCCATAGGTAGTGTGTTGGAATACTCACTGGCATCAAAGGCAGCTTTCAGGGCCTGGATGTCAGTGGCAACCCCAGAGACTCGATAGATGCCAACTTCCTCCATCCCTCTGCGCTCAATCTCCTCTACACACTGTCTCACAATAAGAGGCACTTTAGAGTGCTCCCGTCTAAAAGTAACAAACACACAGAAAAAGACGAGTGAACAACCAGTGTCTGGAAAATAAACTTTTCTGTATTAAAAATTACAATTCTGTCATCATTCACTCACTCTCATGTTGTTGCAAACCCATATGTCTTTCTTCAACGGGAAACAAAAGATGTTTGGCATAATGTTGGTCTCAGTCACCATTCACTTTCAATGCATTTTTTCCCCATACAATGATAGTGAATGATGACTGAGCCTGAACATTCTTCCTAATATTTCCTTTTGTGTTCTATTAAAGTCACATAATTTATTCAGATTTGCAACAACATAAGGGTGAGTAAATAATGAAAGAATTTTCATTTGAGCGTGAAATATCCCTTTAAAGCTGTAAATTCTATTACCACTGAACATTATAGGAAATTTTGTATAACCACATTGTGAATTCAGAAGCTTTTTTAAAATGCATTTCCAATAATAATAATAATAATAATAACAATAACACAAATCTAATTGATGCCTACTATTATTTAAAGAAATCTTTTTTGGAAAACTTTGGAAAAAAAAACCATTCTTACAACCAATATTTAAACCTACATCTGCATTATCCCGACACAGCATTCTAATATCCAAATATAAACATTATAAATGATACCACCTGAGAAAAAGAACATTCTGTCGAGCTTAACACCCTCCCAAAAACCAGCTGCGAAGTTTAAATCAAACATTACAAGTGGGAAATATTTCACCCATATGTATTGCTGTTATAATATAAAAAATGCATATCTGAGAGTTAAATTCCAAAATCCACACTCCTGATTTAAACGCATACGAGGGAATCTCTTAGCAAATCTTGCCCTTAATAAACATTTTTTTTCTCTTTCCTCAGAAAGTCCATGATGGAGTTAGTTTCTGCTTTGCTTTCTGCTTTATGACATGTGAAAGCCTTCTGGAGTAGGGCCCTTTTCCTTCCCATTGTGGGCCTATAAAAACACTCTCAAAGAAGGGTCCCTGTGTCCTGTGAGTTATGAGAAATATGGCTGACATGTGACTGCTGTAGCTCTTGGAGTGATAGATGTGTTGCATGACTGATTTCCAGATGATATATTGAATCACACCTGACTTTTTGACAGCAAGCACAATTAAAATGGGCATTGACCAAAGAGAAGAGATAAAAAAATGGAAGGCATATGCTCATGAAACATTTAACAATGTCCCTGTGGTGAAGAATTTGTCTGTCCTATCAACAGTGCAGTAAGTTCATTCTTAAGGGGAAATTTAGTTTTGGGCATGATACATAAAATATAACAAGAATGAAATATACAAAATAAAACCTGGAATAAAAATCAGACCATGGCTTGACAACTTTACAACAAGTACATTTTGTGTGTGGTGGTAATGTCTTTAGATGGGACTTTCAAACACAAATTACATTCCTTATTATATGGCTCTCTGGAAATACTAGATTCTGATAGGTCAATGGTGCCATACAGTGGTCAAATATTGCTCTGTACCAACCTAACATCTGGGGATTTATAGGTATCGGACCGCACATCTGGTTCTGCCATATCTCCTGCTTCTTTGCTCACTGTGTGATCTCTACAAGTAAGCTAATAAAATAATTTAAACTCAAATCAATGTTTCATGTGCATTTATTCATTTATTTATTTGTCAAATAATCTCAGTCATAAATCAGAAGTCATTTTTACAAAGTAAACACCTACAGAACTCAAACAGATGCAAACCTGAGGTTGATTTCAGCTGTTCAGAGATTTGTTTTCTTCTCAAATTACAATTTAAACACAAATCAATGTTTTATGTCCATGTATTCATTTATTTGGTTAGTAGCCATGTAATAAGCAGGATAATGTGCAGTCAGTCGGTTGTTATCACAAAATAAACCCATGCAGGTTGATACAAGTCCTGATAACCCTGTTGGAGATTATTGTGCCATAACAACCAGCTGACAGTTCATTATCCCTTACTTAATTTAATGTGGATCATTTAGTAATCAGACCTAATAAACAAACTCTATGATGATGACATAAAAAGTGGCTTAAAAATTTGTCAAAAGAAATTAAGGAGAAACTATTCAAATACATCCTTTGAAATTAGGAGTGATTAAATAAAATCTTTAAAATCATCCTAGAGGACAGAACAGTTCCCCTAATTGAAGATTCACCCATATATAGATAGACTGATCTATAGTTTGACTCACTTTGTGACTGCCCCGATTTTAACCCCAAACACCCCGGACTGCTTCCTGGAGGGCATTCTCTTCAGACTGAACTCTCTGCTTGTAAACCGCATAGACAGCTTGACCTCAGTCTGGACAGAGTGAAGAAGTTTCATCTTACTAAAACATCTCACTGATATGAACAAAACATAAAATAATCAAGAATGAAATCACTGTTTGCCATCAGCTTAATATTAAGCCACATGACTCTGATAATCCATTATTGTTTTTAACTTTGGTAAATCATGATGGCAGGCAAATTATTGCCATCAGAAATATTGATTAGAGGATGTTGGTGGATTTAATCTATAATGTTTTTCTATTCATGACATACAGTGTATTGTATGTGCTTTGCATGCGGCTTTGTCAATATAGCATATCTTACAATGTTCTGAAAAGACAAAGCATCATTAGTTCTTATCCATATCCTAGAGATGAATACAAATCGAAATCCATTTTCCTGCCCTATTCAAATGCAGATGACTTTATGAACACATAAAACTGTTTCTTTATTAGTAATGTTATTATAATATTTAAGGATGAGCCACACTGACCCCATTCATGCTGATTACTGTCTTCTGCCAGTCTTTACCCTGCAGCGATTGAGGATCCAGCTGTGAAAATAGAAACAAATGTCAATCAAGAGGATAATCCTTATCTGACCATGACCTAAACTCACCGTCACCTGCTAAAAATGGAAACTCTATGAAAACAGCACTGGAAAGCATTACATTTCCAAAATAATTAACAAATGAGCGGTTCCAGGTCTAATGAAGATAGATGCCCAGACAAAAAGTACATGGATAATACTGATGCATGAATAAATTCTTAACTGTGATGCAGAGGAAATGCTCACTTTTATAAATATCAAAACGTCTACAGAATCCAAAAACTGTAAGATTGAATCCTGTCCATCTTCCAGTCTTATGCTCAGTTTTACATAATGTCCATATGGTAAGTTGTTTGTTCCAGTCCAATGACAGAATCTATTTAAATCATCTTGTTAATACCAGGCTGTCAGTGTGTATTATTGTGGTCAGCTATGAGTGTTGTGACAACATAATTTTTAAGCTTGCAGCCAAATCAAAGTCCTGTATTGTTTTGGCTTTCCATTCAAAATGTATAAAATGCTTATAAATTGGACTTATTCTACAATATTTTAATAAAAAAAGATGTTGACCACTACACCAGCATTTGGTGAAAAGACAGTTTGTGAATTTTCTGGGAATCAAACAGCAGTTGTACCATAGTAAACTCCACACATAGTAAATTCAAAAAGTGTTGTTTAGCATAAAACATGTTGAAGTTCAGTGGACAGGTGGTCAATTTATTAAGTGATGAGCTGTATCCTCAAACAGCAGTTTATTCACATCCAAGTCTCCTCCATAGACATCCATTAAAAAAACAAAAGGCCTCGTGTCCTCGCCAATGTACCGCCCACATTTATTGGTTTAAATCTAGCCGATGATCAGAGGCAATTATTTCATGTCAAAAGAGGAAAATGCATCTGACAATTAGCCTAAAAGATGTGCGGTGTGTGAAAGAAAATGTTTCGTGTGAAATTACTTTGAAGTGGGTGACAATGATGAAAGAAATGCAGTTTGTAAGCTTTGGACTACTAGAATTTAATGAGGTAGAACTAATTTGATAACTCACCTTACAGGTCAATCTTTACCATTTTAAAGGAATATTGTAGGATCAATACAAGTTAAGCTCAATTGACAGCATTTGTGACACTGTTGATTACCACAAACATGTATTCCAACTTGTCCCTCCTTTTCTTTAAAAAAATAAAAAACAACAATTGAGTTTACAGTGAGACACTTTCAATGGAAGTGAATGGGGCCAATTTTTGGAGGGTTTAACAAGGCAGAAATTTGAAGCTTATAATTTTATAAAAGTACTTACATTAATTCTTCTGTTAAAACGCATGTATTATTAACTCGATAAGTTTACATTTTCATTTTTACAGTCATTTTCGGGTTTGTTGACATTACATCATCATGGCAACAAAGTTGTAAAATTGGCTATAACTTCACACAGAAAAGGTTAGTGCGTGATTTCATCACACTAAAATTATATTTACACACATACTGTTTATGTATTGTGGCTATACTTTTGAAACAGTGACTATTTTAACGTTTAGAAATGGTCTCTCCTTCACTTCCATTGTAAGTGCCTAACTGGAACCCAGATTTCTGCTTTTTGTAAAGAAAAGGAGGCGCAAGTCAAAATAAATCTTTGTGGTAATCAACATTATGCCATAAATGCTATCGATTGAGCTTAACTTGTATTGAACCCGCAATATTCCTTTAAAGTGAGCCTAACAAGAGTCTGTTCAGAATTCATTCAAGGTGACTTAAGCTTGTTAATGTGACTGATTTGTTTACAACTGAGACCAGTTACTCTGAAATATGGGAAAACATGTTGAGACAGAGAGAATACAGTTATTATTTACATTTCTTTCGAAGCGGTTTAATTAATTATCAGTGTTTTGATTATTAATCCAAAAATAAATGCCAAACTATTGGTATCGACATGTTATTCTAAATAATGAGATATTATATCAGCACACACATTTTGTATTGATGCATTGCTAATGCATATGTGAGTATTGACCAATCATACAATTAACCATATGCATCCTACAATGTCAATCAAACCACAATCTTCAGATCAAAGAAACTGATTCTTGAAGTACTGTGATGGGTGTAAACACATCACCATAACATCTAAATCCCTCCCTGGCTACTTAATGTTAATCTCAAATAAAATTTTCCCGTTAAGATTCACCTTCTGTCTTAGGAGAGTATTGCGAACTCTACCCCAGAGTCGAGCCCCAGTGCTGGCACGCCTCCCTGTGTCCACCTCCTCTTCATCTTCCTCCTGCTTGTCTTCCTCTTCCACTGCACAGCTGCCACTGAACTCTTCCTTCATCAGTTTATTGCTCACAGCCTTATTCACTGCACTATAGCGGTGATCACAATTCTGATTTTGGATCAAGTCTTTATTGCCTGTCTCGGTCATGATCTTCAGAAGGTGGTCAACTGCCACTCTCACACTTATTGGATGCAAAGCAGGAACAGCACAGGTATAGTAAACCCTCTCTTCTCACAGAACCACAGTCAAATTCAGATCTTCAAGCACAATGGTCAGCTGACTTTCCATGTTATTTTGAAAGTGTCGGTATCTGCTGGTACATCCGTGCTCACGTTTGTCCTCTCTTGCTCAGATGGTTTGGTTAAAACCTTGTTGTATCTACCACCTTCCCTGATCTATTCTTGAGCACACAAACACACACACACACACACACACACACACACACAGATCCCTTGACAGCGCTTTCCCACAGATGGGAGCTCTGGGATTAACTCCTGAGAATCTCCACCCACCTGATTACAGTGCAGTGTGGCAGCAGAACTACTGAAAATGTATTGAAGACAAAGAGTTTTGCTTGTATTTTTCCTTGAAATCTTCACTGAAGGGCAAAGGTGATGGTGGCACTTCCAAAGTTTAGAACAAATTATGTTGTTCTAATCATCATCATTTGCGTCATGTTGACTTTGAAATAGCCAGCTGAATAGTTGAAGCTTGTTCACTCTGTAAACACTTGTTTAATTTGGCCCTTTGCCATGTTTTGCATTTATTAACAGCTCCTGAATTGATCCTCTATACAACCTGTTGCCAACGCAGAATTGTGCATGGTTGCCATGGCAACACAGGGTCATGTGACCATGAGAAAAGCTTTTGCATGCTCATCCAAACTCTCACTCCTCCCCTCTGCAGAATCACACCTGCCCCTCTGAGACTCTGTCAGCATGTCATGTCCCACTTTCAATCATTTGGAGCTCTTCCAAGCCGTCCACAACTCTGATGACAATCCTTATAGTACAGTCCCTGTAATCCCTCTCAACAACAAACTCCTTGGCTGACCCACCATTTTATTTCTCTGGGGACACCACATATGGTTTAAGCAACATGATAGCTTTGACCTGTTCATTGCATTTGACTTTGAAGAATTTAAATGTTGCTTGGTTTATCCTATGTTCTGTTAGTAACCACTGGTGAAATTCTGCAAGCTGTTTACCCTCTCAAAGCTCTTTGGCAATTTTGAATATCATATAGTTAAGATACACCTGCATTTCCAGGGAAGGTACTTGGCCTTCATACCAAAGGAAGAGAAGCTGATGATCATAATGATGGGTGGATTCATGACTAAATGAGAAGTCATACCTGGATCTGTCCCTTGGCCATGAGGCGATCCATGTTCTCCCCATCATCCCTGTTCTGTTTGAGCTTACTGTAGCACAGGAGCCTGAGGGTCTGAGAGCCCTCCAGCTCAATTTCAAACTCCTGTGAAGAGACACAATTCACACTTGCATAATAACCTCTTTCCATACTTACAGCTGCAGTATGTTTTGGAACCAATTTCATTTGCATGCATGTATTATGTAATACTACATCTGCCTGAATAAATGTGTTAAAATTAAGGTTCTTCTGCAGGCAACTATGTGCTGAGGATTGGCTGCAGTTCTAACCTCATTCCAATTCGGCTCTGTGGTGTCTCTGTACACACGAGTCTTGGCTTTGTTCACAAAGTAGCCGAAAGAATCAACTTCTAAGGTACAATACAGATCTGAGGAGAGAAAGAACAGACAGTGTATTGGTTTCATAGGAAGCCATTATTGATATTCATCAAGTCAGTTTAACATCATGTGTGGCATCATGATTACAAGAAGTCATACATGGAGTTATACTCCATACATGGAATAAGTTTCTGGAGGATAGTAGTTACATATCAAATAAGGCAGGTTTTAGCCAGAAAGCTTTTTAAACTTCTGCATTTCAAATCAAATCAAATCACTTTATTGTCACACTACCATGTACACAAGTGCAACAGTAGGTGAAAGTCTTGTGTGCAGTTCTGAGCAACATAGCGGTCATGACAGTGACGAGACATATACCAATTTCAATAAACAACATATTTACACAACACAATTTACATATCAAATGTACACATACTTGCACAACACAATAATAATATACAATGTACAGTAAACAATACACACAAAATAGAATACACATACAATAAAAAAATAAGAGTATATAAAAATATATATATTTACAGTAGTTATATTGTGGAGAATATATTTGACAGTCCAGGGTGAGATAATAAAATTAATAAAGTGCAGTGCTGATTATTGATCGTGAGAGATCAAGTAGTAGTCTGATTGCTTGGGGGAAGAAGCTGTCATGTAGTCGGCTGGTGTGGGTCCATTTAAAGGATAGTTCATTCAAAATTAAACTTTATATCATTTGCCACCACCATGAAGTTGTTCTTAACATGCATTACTTCTCTCTTAATTGAACGCAAAAAGATATGTAAGGCAGACTTTTTGGGAGTTACAACCTCAAGATCCATTCACACTGCCAGCGACAGAGTGACAAAGAGACACATTCCCATTCATTTTCATTAAAAGCAGAGTGACTTCCAGTGATATGACAAAACTGAGAAAAGTTTAACTTTATACAAATGACGAGCGACGTTCTGGAGCGACAGCTAATGAGAGAGAAGGCAGTGGAGCTCACGTCACCCATCTGCAGGGAGTATGAGATACTGGAGGCAAATGCAGGCAAGACAGAGGAGAGGTTAAAAGTTGCTGTGAGCGATTTCAATGTTCTATATAATATGTCAGTGACCACATACATGGATATGGGCTCGTAAAAATTATGCGTGGAAAACTGTGTCGCCATTCTGAATGATTTTGTTCATAAAATGATGCATTGAGCACTGCTGCAGGTTATATTAAATGGTCTCCCCTGCAGAATGTTCATTTTTAGAGGCAAGAGAACAGATACATTTTGCCAATAGTATCACCTCTAATCAGCATTTCAAAAGCTACTATGGCCAGATGTGCAGTCCTCCATTAACTTAAGAGCATTAACCTAATCACACTGCAATGTTATGATATCGAAACACTTTTACTCTAATTCATCATTTGACAAACAATATATTTTAATGCTTGTATTACAGACTCGCCTACATTTACACAATTATTCCAGCATGATTATCTTGTGCGGTAGCTCGCCTAAAAAGTGTTGGACTTGAACTTCGTAAGACCGTGGTTTGAGCCCAGCCAAGCACAAAAGCTGATGTGTGTGACAAAAGTGTCATAAGAGCGACTCAAAATTATGTGTTGCTTCAGAAAATGTGCTTTTCATATAAAATTTCTTTTTAGGACACTATCTGTTAGGTTTAGGTTAAATATGTCCATGTTGTTTACCTCTTATTTGCTTTAAGGGCACTTTTGGTTGGGTTTAGGTTAAAGTTTCAGAAGGGTATATTAAAGGTCAGGAAGGTATATTTTACACTTCAAAACTGGCATCTTACAATTACATATAAACCCTCTTCTGATTATAACACCATTTCACCATTTTTTTAGCACTCCCAGCTGGACATTTCACTGGCAATTTGCAGCAAAATGTGTAATTTCGTTTTGCAAAAATGTTGCCACAGTAACATAATTTTCAAAGATAAGGCTGGTCCCTAACATTCAGCCATATATCCTAATTTCATTTTTGGGTGAACTATTTTTACAAGAAAGTTTGTATTGGAGAAAGGGGGTGCTAGAGGATGAAAAAGATAGACAGAATGAGTGAGAATAATGGGAGAGTTCAGAAAGAAGGTACACAGTGTTTTCAGTTAATCCAAGCCATCCTACAGCTGCTCACAGACAGAGAGAACTCCTGCTGTCTGTCTGCCCAACAACAGCAGTGAGCAGGTCAGGAGTTTTTATGCATGAGTGCACATATTAGGGAGGCATTCAATAATTTAATGATTACTGTGAGCCGGATTTCATCCCATCTAATTGCAACTGGTGAAAAACACTGTGCTACATTTTCATTAACTAGGTGATATGTCCTGTGCCAGACAACTTACTCAAGCTTTGTTTCAGGCCTGATCCAGAATGAACAATCACATTCAGAAAGCCGTAAAGCCCTGTGGATTCATCATCTATAAAGAAAGTAAACAATATCCAAATTGAGAGACAAAAACCACAAATTTCAGATACAGCAGACAGAAGTAAATGCAAAATAGAACACAAATCACAGCAGAACAATGAGTAAAGAAAATGAACATGTTCTGACATATTTATTTGGTCATAAAGTATCAAAGTATCATGTGCACTTACCTTCTTTATTGATTGTCAGTGGAATAGAATGAACTGTCTGGAGCTTCACGCAGGAGTTGGTGAGCATTTGCAACTCCAATGAAGTCAAAGAGAAACTCTTGTAACCTGGAAGAGTAAATCCATCAACTGAGTGAAAAGAACATGATCTTCTAGAAACTCATATAAACTGAGAACATCAAACATCTGTTTTCGCACTAAAGGAAAAGAGTGGTTTACGGAGTCAGTTTTTTTTTTTTCGTGGAATGGTCGAAGGTTTTAGTGAGGAATAGTGGTTTACACTTTTTCTGCTGCTCCCGAAAGGTCTCCCTCCATTCTTCTCGCTCATAATCGGATGAGATCAGGAATGTGTAGCCCTGAACAAACATAAGAAATAAGAATGTTTGCCAAAAGTTTTGTTTTTTCTCAAATTCATCATTTTCAAAATATGTGCATCAAAACAAGGAGGGCACTGTATGCTTTCATTGTATGGAAAAGAGCAGCTCATAGATTCTTCAAAGCTTCTCCTTGTGTGTTCCACAGAGGAAAGAAAGTCATATGGGTTTGGAACATCAGGAGGGTTAATAAATTACATTAACTCATGATTTTTAATTTGGGTGAATTTTCATTGTTCAGAACATTAACACATTTATAATCATCTTTGCAATGGTATCAGTGTCATAATAAATTACAATAACAGTGTAACTGGCTCATATTATGGCCGTGTGTAGCATGTTAGTGCATTAGCATCATGAATTCATAATGCAAACAATAAAAATTACACATTTCTACTGCATTTATATTACTTTAAATCATCATCAAATTGTTAAAACATCTTCTTTTACTGACCTCATATGAATTCTACTCAGAATGATGCATAGTCATTCTGAGTAGGTTTTACATGTAGCATCCTCATATTTAAATGTACTTCTAAAAGGCTTCCACATTGGTGTGGTGGCTGTCTGAATATTCGGAAACAGTATACCATTGTTCGGCTGTTTAGAACTTCTTTTTAAGTCTGAACGAAGGATGAAGAACTTCTACAGAAGTATATAGAGGCCTTAAAGTGTCCTCCACCAATTTTGTTTACATTTTCATTGATTTTCCAAGCTGTTTGAATATTGGTACATCTTTAGCCTAAAGAATTATTTCACCACAGAACTGTTAAGCACAAACTGTCTGACATGGAATGAGTATCCATATTTAGGAATGAAAATAACTGAATACAGAACAGGTAACACAAAACTCTCATGGGGGAGAGAAAAAGAAAAAAGAATCATTACTAAGACCGACCGGGAACAAGACAGGAACAGACTGAATAGTCACAAAACAATCTGACAAATACAAGAGGGAACAATATATAGGCAAGGCACATGAGGAACAGGTGAAGGCTATTAACATAATGATTAAACAAGGGAGAGTGACAAGGGTAACGAGTAGGCGGGGACAGGATAGCACACGGCTAACAGAAATGCAGACATTGCCAATTACACATACACACGACAAACAAACAGAAAACAGAGGCTGAAGGGCAGACAGAACAGGATCATGACACATGAACAGGAACAGTTCCCCCCCTCCTAACGGATGCCTCTTGTCTGCCGCTGGACAGGGATCTGACTGGATGTGGATGGCCACGAGATAGGGTTCAGACTGGAAGAGGGTGGCCGATGGACTGGGTTCAGACAGGGCGGCCACAGGCAAAGGGTCAAGCTGGGCGGCAGCTGCAGTGGCCTTCTCCGCCTCCTGGTGGTCATCCGCTGCCAGTGAGGAAGTACCGTTGACCTCGGGCTGGGATGAAGGAAGGTAGTCTCCCAAGGCACAGGCTGAGATAAACTCATCCGATTTCAAGGCAAACTTAATTGTAGCAGCAAGACTTCCCTCTTCACTCCTCTGAGACACGAGACCTGATGGGCTCATTTAGACCAGCCCTAAACAATCTCATAAAGCTGGCCCGATCGTGACCCGAGGACAGCACCAAAAACTCCAACGCATTCCCCCTCATGACTTGTCCTCCTGTCGGAGTCGGATGAGTTTCCTGGCCTGCTTGGCACTGTGTCATGTGGGAAGTAGTGAACAAAAAGAATAACTGATTCCTGCTGGGTCCATGTTGGTCAGATCGTTATGTCATGGAATGTCATGGAGTCAGGAACGAGGACCCAAATGCAGGAATGAGTGAAAATACAAATAATTTTATTAAAACTAGAAAAACTATAGTAAAACTATAAACAAGAAAAAGTACAATAACTAAGACCGACCGGGAACAAGACAGGACAGACTTACTAGTAAAAAAAACCTCAAAATGATCTGACAAATACCAGAGTGAAGACAGCACAATATATAGGTAAGGCACATGAGGAACAGGTGAAGTTAATTAACATAACAAGGACTAAAGGAGGGAGAGTGACATGGGTAACGAGGAGGCAGGGACAGGGAAGCACACACAAACAGAAACACAGACACAGCCAAGTAAACATACACATGACACAAACAGAAAACAGACAGAGACCAAAGAGGAATGCAATTATGCAGCTTTAGGAGATTTTTTTTCTTGTATTGATTCACCTTGCCGTTCCTGTTATTGACTCTAAAGGCCATACATGGAGACATGAGGAGCAGCAGCGATTCTTGTTCACACAGTTTCTTCCTGAGACGATCGAAGACTTTACCACCTTTACACACTCTCTGAGCACACAAGGGGGAAGGGGCGAAAGAGAGATGCATGGAATATCAACATATGGGACATTCTGGAAACAGATAATTAATACAAAAGTTTTAGGGGATATTTAGAGTCTTTGTATTTTTTGTAAAGATCTAGAGTACAGAGTTCCCACACTTTCCCCACAAATTAATATGAACTATGGAGGGGAGTTGTTTACTTTCCCTGACTTTTCCAGTTCTGGAAAACACAATTTACCCAAACCCTGACAGTAATTATTCATGTAGAAGAAGAGCATATTGTAGAATCATTCATCTGATCTACCTTTTCTCTCTGAATCTCATTCTTGATCTGGGAGATCTTGACTTTCATGGCGTCTATCTCTTCTTCTGGTATCTGGGGGACTGGTGAGGACTCCGATTCATCAATGGTTTGAAAGGTGATGTCAGCTAGTGGGATATACCACTTACAGTCATACTGCTGGCCCTTCCTGAACAGACACAGAAACCATGGGTCACATGCAGAACACGGCAGTGAAGATGAGGATTGCTTAGGACTTAATATAAATAAATTAATAATGAAACACTTTGAACTTAGAATATTTCTAGGGAGAAAATAAAAAGGTTATGAGAAATTGACTTACCCTCCAGTTTGTTTCTTCAATTTGGCACAAAGCAGCAGGTCAGTAAAGAGGAAGACATGACGCAGTTTTCGTGTCCCTTCCACTAACTCCACCATAAACTGGTCTCTGAGAAGCTGTCGATTCTTTAAAGACATTAAAGTTGACTTTAAATAACAGTTAACATTCAACATTTCAATGACAATCACTTATCAAATATGCTAGTCTCTTCTGTTCGAAAGCCCAATTTTCTTGCGCCTATTTAAGCACACAAGATGCCTGTTTGGAAAATTCTAAAATCATGCTAGATGACATAGATCATCAGATTTTGTACAAACTTGTGGAGCCCATGCCAGCTCGAGCATATGGTCATTAAAGTAAAAGGAGGACATACTATATACACCAAGACATTCTGATATTAACTTCAGTTTTCAACCAAACCTTTCACTTATGATGGTCTTATATTTTTTTAATGAAGAGAGTAATTTTTTAAAGAGAACTCTTGAACTCTACGGTGTCTACAGTGTATTAATAAGGATTTTGGACTGGAAACCAAAAATTACTTTGACACGCTTGGTTTCAAATATATTCCAATAGGGGGCGCTGATGTATTGTTTACAGCTCCATTAATCACTCACAGTACCTACTTTGCCTGAGGCACAATGTAATTTAAAGTAGGTGAGGAAGTAAGTAAAGCAGCCAATGACAGGCTCAGATTCATTCACTCAGATAGAGGCACAACACACTTAAGAAATCGGCTACTGTGGGTGAGTCACTGGCGCTATTTTCATGATAATGATGGCACCCTCAGGGGGTTTCATCCTCAGACAAGCATGGCTAGATGGAATAAAAAGTGTACAAGATGATTCACAAAAAGCAGCTATGATGGTAATTATCTACTGTGAGTCAAATTATAAAATATAAAGCACCTCATTTTTATTAAACAAACTCACTCAAAATAACAGAGCAATATTGAACTGAAAATGTTGCATGTAGAGAAGCTCTGACTTGTTTCTTTGTTAAAGGGATAGTTCACCCAAAAAGGAAAACTCTGTTATCATTTACTCATCCTCATGTATGACTTACATTATTTGATCATTATGTTATGATTTTTTATTATGCATGACACCCTCTGGTCCCCATCTACTTTTCTTGCATGGAAGAGAGTAGCACAGACATTTTGATAAATTCTCCTTTCTGAGTTCCACGGAAGAAAAAAAGCCCAGGTTTTGAACAACATGTGGGTGAGTAAATTCTGACATGAATTGCATTTTTCATAACTGAATTATGTATGAAAAAAAAAACTAAATTAATTTTTGGATGAACTTTTATTCAAAATGCAAATGGCCCATTAAACCGTAATTGAAAATGCAAATGTATCCAAGGACTATCTCAGGTCATCCTTTACAACTGGTTGTACATTTGAGCCCAAGTGACCAGTTCCTCCCTAATTGAAAGGCGTGTGACATATATGAAGACATCTGCTTTTTTTTATTTATATATTTTTTTTTGCCAGAATTGTCTATGTGTGTGTATATAAGTTGGCATGCACACATTCAAAACATTCACTCTGAACTATGATCCTGGTTTCATTGAGTCTGTGTTTATCCCTTCCATTTTAATTTGTATTTTCCCCTGAAAGCATAGATGTGTAGGCCAAGCCTCTGCCCACATTATATACGGGTGCAGTATTGACTTTGGCCACATTCAGCGTGCATTAAGAGACATCTTCTAAAACAGCCTGAGATGAGAAGCAACACAAGGTCATGAACTAGACATCCATCATCTTTCTGTAAGAATAATTACACAGGACATAGACTAAGGCGACCTGACATAAAGACATTGTAATTCTGGAAAAAAAGCTATTATCTTTCTGTATTGACATTAGCATTCATAAATGGATTGGTTCTGTCAATTCAAGTCATTTAGTTGTTTATTGTGTAAATAGAGTAAGATTCTTTTCTGACTTTTTAATTTTTTATATGTTTATGTATTATTGACATGTTTTCCTAAAAATTTTAATTCTGTCATCATTAGCCTCATGTTGTTCCAAACCTGTATAAACGTTCTTCCATGGCATACAAAAGGAGATTATAGACAGGAGCTTAGGTCTCAGTCACCATTCACTTTCATTCTTTTTTCCATCCAAAAATATGTGAATGGTGACTGAGGCTGTCAGTCCATAACATTGTGCTTAAGCCTAACATCTACGTTTGTGGTCCATGAAATAAAAAAGTCACACAGGTTTGGAACAGGAGTTGTTGCATAAATTATGACAGAATTAATATTTCTGGTAAACTGTCACTTTACGGAACACAAAAGGAGAAGTTAATGTTTTATTATTAAATCAATTATCACATAGAGATAAGAAATGTTTCATTCAAGAACAAATAAACAAAGTACATGTAAACTTGTCTGGAAGGATATGAGTAATTAAGTTACCGGTATATTATTCGTCAGCTTACATGTCTGACATTCTTTTATAATTCAAATAATAAATAAATCTCTTTATTTTCTCTAAAAAATATCCCAGGTATGTCCAGAAGCCTCCAGCCAGAGAGGCTCTTCCCACACCGTTTTCCAGTAATCTCTGAGGAAGTCTAGGACCAGGTCAACTGACTTACAGCTCAGAGGGGTAGCAAGAGTGGCAAGTATGTGTTTACTGTTAAGCAGGGAAGTGTGTTGGGACACTTCTTGTGGCTGATTCACAAAAATCACCCGTGATAGAGAAGAAAGGGGGAAGGGGAAGGTGGGCGGCGATTGTGTTGCATTGAGTGATCCCTTGTAAAATTACGCAACACGAGTGTACTAGTGGTCATTTGTTCACTTGTCTTTTTAAAACATTACAGAGAAATACAGTATTCACACCTTTTTAACATGCCAAGTAAGATTGTTGACTTTAGGTAAACATGAAATCAAAACTGATGCAATTTACTGACTCAATACATGTTCAGAGTATTATTGTGAATGATTTATCATTTTAACAATTGCATGTTATTCCAAAGAATAAAAAGTTTGTCTTTGTAATCTTTCATAAAAACATAATAACTTGAACCACCTCGGAATCAATGGCTAAAATCCCTGCCCTACATTTATTCCCTCATTGGAAATACATCATATCTGCCAAATGCATAAATGTAATAAAAGTAAAATGGGTTGCAAATGGCATTTCATGTTGACGTAAGAGCAAACACACAAAATAAACAGAGGGGTACTTGGAGCATAGAAGCTGTCATTTAAGCAAAAAAAGACACTATGGGCTCTATTTTCGTGAGTGCGCAAAGCGCAGTGCTACACGTAAAAAGTGTGCCCTACATCTTATCCAGTTTCTGTGAGAGCCCTAATACTAAGTGCAATGTTTGTGCCAATGCAAAGACCAAGTGGGTGTGGGTGGGAGTGTTTGCTCTATCAGTGGGTGTATTTGCACAAACTGGGTGTATTGTAGGTTAATGTAGTGGCACAAAACGCAATTCGCTATTTTCCTGAGAAATAGGTCAATGCGATTAGATGTTTCAGCACCAAGTCTGTTTTCAACGCAAAGCCTAAAATCAGTTCTTATATTTGCGGTTTATTACCAGCAGGTGGTAATAAAGTTCATGTCCAACCTCTGAAAATATAGTGGAACATCAAATTATTTCACTGACAATCACAGTTGTAGCCTTTTAATTAAACAAAAATGTATGATATTTGTGTAAACTATCTATAGGTCATGGTTTATTTTTCAGTTATTATTATTTTGTTTATATTTACAATTGCATTTATAATATATTTGTATTTTTTCCAACTGTTGTCACTGCAAAAGGGGACAGTGGAAGCTGGAGCAGGTAAAATGTTTGGATTTAGTATTTTTTTTAACCAATTTGTTATTTTAAGTATATTTTGTTCTGTTTGGAGTGTAATTAAAATGTAGAAATATTTTTGGTTGAATTTTTTTGTATTTCATTAAATGAATTAAAATGTTAAATCAAAACCAACCGTGTAATGCGTTCCGAAACAATCACTCTTAAAACTAGCCACAATGTGGTGTCAGTAGATGAAAATTATTAATAATACTTACATTCTATATAATTTAACAGAGCGTACATCCAAACCCTGATGAGAATCACATTTTCCATGTGTATGAAAGCAGCGTGTCACTAGACATTCAGCAAGAATGCAGTTAATTCAAAAAATAATGTAAGTCTATATTTCGATTCTTCTAATTCACTGCATACAGTCCATTTACACTACCAACTTCTTATGAATGTATTGTTTTTATATCACTGGTGCTTGACAGGCAATAAACTATATAATAGGATGCCGATATATATGCTGATATAGGAAAAGAACCTCAGAATTAAATTGCATTGGACCCAGCTCATTAGCAATTTGCATCCGCAATTATGCCAACTTGCGCCTAGACTTAGAGCATGCTTGCACAAAAATACCAAAACTTCATGGCCATGCCCACTGACTTTGCACTTTGCTCTTAAAATATGGCCCTATGAAAAAAATAACAATGTTTACAGCATATTTGTTGCCAAAAATTAAGGTTTTTAGCAGAAAAAAATCTATTTAGAAGTAAGAGCAATTGAGCTGGAGCATTACACATTTGGGGGACTGACCTCTCCTTTCTTCACTGTCATAGACTGACGGCGGGGTGTGATCTCCTCATTAATGCTGGACAAGAAGTTCTGAGAGATACGGAGGGCGTCCTGCAGCAGAGGGTGATCTGGGTGACTGGATGGGGTGTGTTTCAACAGGTCCTACATTAAATGAATCACATTTAACTTTTAGAGATGTTCAGTAAAGCACAAAAGAAACCCCTGTTGCAAAGTTATAATTAGAGTGTTCAAATCAATATATCCCATGGCCATCCAAAAGAACCACGTGGACTGTTGTGGAACTAATCTATAAACATTCTCCCCATAACACATGGGAAAAAACCTTCATGATTAAAACAATGAACAAACATGGCCTTTCACTGCACTGTTTCACTCACATGGAGGACTAGAGTACTGCGAGTGACTCGATCCACTGGTTTATACAGTAAGGCTGAGAATCAGAGAGACAAAATATCAGTGACAAGAACATAAAAACATGAAAGATATATAATCTTCAGTCATACAGTATTCAAAATGCAATAATGCACAATTTCATTCAAAACCCCTATTTATAAACCTCATATTTATAATTTATGTAGTGCATAATTGCAAGAATATTTGAAAAACTGGGAAAACATGATCACTTACTTTCCAAAGAGTTCTTGGCATTTTGATCTTTAACCTCCTTAGTGCTCTTGACTTTCAGATTCTGATGGTGAAATGGAAAATAAATAAATCAATGTACAAAAGCCAATGATACCACATCCCTGTTTTGACAGTATAATAAGTAAGTGCCTTAAAACTGACCTCTGAAATCTCTGCAAACTGTGAATTCGCCTGACAACACTTTTCCGCCATTTCCACAGCAACCTTATAGTTGTCTACAAAAGCCCTATACACCCCGAGCTGGCTGGCCTGTGTAGGAAGAGAGAGAGAGAGAGGGGGGTTTTGATGAAGACTGTTTCAAGATAAAAGACAGTCCTGAAGGCAGATTACTCATGCATACTACATTGGCTTAAATCTGCTTACTAAGGTAGAGCAAGCAGGTTTTCATGGGCTATTTTACCATTGCTGACATGGTTCTGATATTCAAAGACAAGCAAATAGCAGCCTGACCCAGTGTAAGGACAACAGCACTCAAACTGATTAGAACAACAGACAAGGTTGTAATTGGTTGCCATCTTTCTGAAAAGTCTCTGTGTCATCAACAGGCATGTCCAAAAAACATTAACTCTTTCTTCCATTTCACTCTTAAGCAGGGTCCTATTATATATATATATATATATATATATATATATATATATATATATATATATATATATATATATATATATATATATATATATATATTTATTTATTTATTTATTTGCCACACCTGCCATTGGAGGGTGAATTGAGAACATATTTCTTACCATCTCCAAAACATCCGTTTTGGGTCTGTTCTCACCCAAAACCATTGATTAAACCACTTAATATGGATTTCCTTTATGCTGACTTTCAGTAGTGGTTTTAACCACCATGTGTGGGGCCCCGGACGTCTGCTCAAAAAAAGCACAAACAAATGCTTGTGGGTGACATGATGTTCTGGGTACATGCGCAAATACGCTATTGTCAGCGCTCTTCAAATTAGAAGCCGCCAGGGTCGGGACAGATGAGATTTTAAGTAGGGTTCGGGTTTGTAACTTACTTAAATAAATAAATAAATAAATAAATCTAAATAAATCTAAATAAATATATATATATATATATATATAGGCCATCCAAACTTGTTTCGCGCACGTACTTTCACTCCCAGATACGTGCAAACGAATGAGTTTTTGTGAGTTTTTGCCTGCGTCTGCTCTGTTCCATTGTTTTATTAAGTTAAAAATTGCACCTGCTGCATCTATGTCCTTTTTGGCAATTGGAACTGTTGGTCTGAATTGATTTGCACTGCATGGACATCACACTTCAAATCTCCATTAAAATGTTTGTGTTCTGCAGAAGAAAATCATACAAGTTTGAGACAGCATAATGGTGAGTATATGATGATAGAATTATTATTTTTGAGTGAACTATTCCTTTAATTTGAATCACACATGACATTAATATCAATGATGGTCAGACTATCTGAAAATAATACTTAAGCCATGCATAGCCCTGTTGCGATTATTAAATTAAACTGTCTGGTCTCAGTTATTTGATCTAAATGTGGTTACTTGATCTAACCAAGATTATTGTAAACTTTAAATTCCAATCACATTTTAATTCCCAAATAATAATGGTAATTTTACCAAGTCTGTGTACACGATGGAAGGAAATCTGGTCAGCAGTTTCTTTTTGAAGTTTAAGCTTCGATGTCATAAAGTTTCTGATCAGAGCTGCTGGGTTGTCTGCATAGGAGTTTTTGGGGATTCCTGAAAAAAAATCTGATTGTCGCGCATACTTCTGATTTGTATATCGAGTAAAGTTTAATTGAATCTTTTGTTTTCGGAGGAGAGTGTCAACTTGTTTATTTTCTGTTTGAAGATGCTCTATTTGGTCATTTTAATGTATTATTTCTTTTTTTTTTTCTCTGAATATAATAACTTGAGAAAGTCAAATTTTTTATTGTTCAGAATCAGTAGAATCAGAATGAGCTTTATTGCCAAGTATGCTTCCATATACAAGAAATGTGTCTTGGTGACAGAAGCTTCCATTGCACAAACAATACAACAAGACAGAGAAAATAATAAACAACAGAATAAAAATAAAAAGTAAATAGAAATATAAGTATATACAGAAATACACAATAATACAAAAATATATACACTCACCTAAAGGATTATTAGGAACACCATACTAATACTGTGTTTGACCCCCTTTCGCCTTCAGAACTGCCTTAATTCTACATGGCATTGATTCAACAAGGTGCTGAAAGCATTCTTTAGAAATGTTGGCCCATATTGATAGGATAGCATCTTGCAGTTGATGGAGATTTGTGGGATGCACATCCAGGGCACAAAGCTCCCGTTCCACCACATCCCAAAGATGCTCTATTGGGTTGAGATCTGGTGACTGTGGGGGCCATTTTAGTACAGTGAACTCATTGTCATGTTCAAGAAACCAATTTGAAATGATTCGAGCTTTGTGACATGGTGCATTATCCTGCTGGAATTAGCCATCAGAGGAGGGGTACATGGTGGCCATAAAGGGATGGACATGGTCAGAAACAATGCTCAGGTAGGCCGTGGCATTTAAACGATGCCCAATTGGCACTAAGGGGCCTAAAGTGTGCCAAGAAAACATCCCCCACACCATTACACCACCACCACCAGCCTGCACAGTGGTAACAAGGCATGATGGATCCATGTTCTCATTCTGTTTACACCAAATTCTGACTCTACCATCTGAATGTCTCAACAGAAATCGAGACTCATCAGACCAGGCAACATTTTTCCAGTCTTCAACTGTCCAATTTTGGTGAGCTCTTGCAAATTGTAGCCTCTTTTTCCTATTTGTAGTGGAGATGAGTGGTACCCGGTGGGGTCTTCTGCTGTTGTAGCCCATCCGCCTCAAGGTTGTGCGTGTTGTGGCTTCACAAATGCTTTGCTGCATACCTCGGTTGTAACAAGTGGTTATTTCAGGCAAAGTTGCTCTTCTATCAGCTTGAATCAGTCGGCCCATTCTCCTCTGACCTCTAGCATCAACAAGGCATTTTCGCCCACAGCACTGCGGTATACTGGATGTTTTTCCCTTTTCACACCATTCTTTGTAAACCCTAGAAATGGTTGTGCGTGAAAATCCCAGTAACTGAGCAGATTGTGAAATACTCAGACCGGCCCGTCTGGCACCAACAACCATGCCACGCTCAAAATGGCTTAAATCACCTTTCTTTCCCATTCTGACATTCAGTTTGGAGTTCAGGAGACTGTCTTGACCAGGACCACACCCCTAAATGCATTGAAGCAACTGCCATGTGATTGGTTGATTAGATAATTGCATTAATGAGAAATTGAACAGGTGTTCCTAATAATCCTTTAGGTGAGTGTATATGGTACAGTCTGTACAAATACAAATCTGTTATATACAGTGCAAGGGGGTGTAATGCAGAAGAGGAAGGATATGTTAAATAATATAATTGACTAGGCTGTGTATTGGACTTAATTATAGTACAGTTTTTAACTGTTCATGAGATGGATAACCTGAGGGGAAATTGTTTTTTTTGCCTGACGGTTCTGGTGCTCAGAAATCTGTAGCGTCGGCCAGAAGGCAACAGTTAAAAACGGTAGTTCTTATATCAATATAATCCACTTTGAGTGTTTTTTTATATCAATATAATCCACTTTGAGTGTTTTTTTTATATAAAGTATGAAAGCAGAGATAATCCAAAGTATCTTGAATTGTTTAACTGTATAAAGATAGTTTTGTTTGTTCTACCTAGTAGACGCGGCATTGCCATGATTAGTCTTGCCTCTGTGGCCCGTATCGCGATTGTTATGTCATCACCTACAGTTCCCAGTATTTTCTTAATGGCCCATCTATAATCTATTTTTTTTTTTTTACCAAATCATCCATTTTATTTATTGATTTATATATTTGAAGTTAAATATGAAAAAATTACTTGGTGTATGAAGCACACATACTGTACCCCTGACAATTTGTATGCCAATTAATTGTGAAAGCCCTAAAAGAGACAAATTCACAATTAGTCATAATAGTCATAATCCCAATCATTTGTAAAATTAATCGCCAACCAAATTTCATAATCGTGACAACCCTAGCCATGCAATGCTGCTGTTCTTAGCAAAGTTACCAGCCAACTGGGGAGTAACTCGTGATGTGAGGAACTTGGACCAGATTCTCAACCTTATAGAAAAGTAAAGCAATTCCCCTCCCCACACAACACTTTTTCCCAAAGAGCTTCTAAAAAGGCTGTATTAAGAGGATGAATGCAGGCGGAGAAATGAATTAAATTGGGGTAAGCGAAGCCAAAACGCCACTGTGAATGAACTTTTGTGTCAAGAAAAAATATCATTGAAAAGACAGCAACTGTGAAATGGCCGCAGATAACAAGCATTTTCCATGGCAACATCTCGAGAGCTGCCAACACTGGGGTAAATAAGAGAATGAATTGTGATGGCGCTTGTCATGAGACAGAGAGGTTAAGCACTTCCTTTAACACTGCCATTATACTGCAACTGGGGAAATGTGTGAGCATTCCAGAATATGAACATTATTACCCAAAGACACTGTCAAAAAAGATGGATTAAATTGTTCCTTTACCCCAAACTCTGTTATGTGCACTAACTTATTAAAGTTGAATAATCATTAAAGGAGTGAAAATAACACATTTCTGAAGACCTCTACTGAAGTGTGGAGGGCATACAGAGAATTCAATTCAATAATGATGATGATGAAGAAATCTGGAAAACAAATTGAGAATTTTTTTATTTTGTGGCTTTTCTTTGTCAGCTATTGTGGAGAGTGAAACTAAATTATTGTTAGCTAGAGAAGGGGAAAGGGATTGGGAAACGTTGCAGGCTGGACTCAAACCAGTGTCTCCCATATGAATGCCACAGCTCAACACGTTTGGGGCATGTAAATGTGAATGCTAATCACAAGTGGCTTCAATCCAATACACAGTCAACCCTGCAGAGATTCATCAAGGTCATATTAATATTCCTGATCAACAAAACTGCTCAGATGAGCATTCAGTCAAATAATCTGAAAGACAGGTTAGTATGCAAACAACAACAAGTCAATTTCTGGACTCCTATGTATCCTAGGAGTCAAGGTGAGTAGTAGAGGTCGACCGATAGTGGATTATGTTGATACCGATAACAAAGGTGTTGGAAAAAAAGATAACCATTTAATCGGTCGATATTTTTTATCTATATAATAATAAAGAAATCACATTCTTTCCTTACTATAAAGGGCGCAGACATTGAGGCTGTAAAATAAAAATAAAAAATAAAAAATCCCAAAAGCAGTTTATTGTGCAACCCAAATCCTAATAATAACCCGAGAAATTAAGATTTGGTGCATAACACAGGACTTTGTACTTTAAACAACCCCCGAATACATCCGGGACAATTATTTTGAAATTACAGATATTTGGCTCCGTTACAGAGCTCTATATGTCAGTATTTACCAGCTGAAGCCTTTTATAGCTTATAGATTCACCAGATGAAGAGTTTTTTGTGAATATATTTCACCAGATTTAGTGAAAAGGAATAAAAAAATTAAAATGTATAAAATATAAATAAATAAGAAAATAAAACATTTCAGATAACCAATAGTTCCAAAAAGCAACTATTGGTACCAATTAATCGGTAAAACCGATATATTGTCTACCTCTATTGAGTAGATCCATGTCGTGAGAGCTGGCACAAAAACAGAAAGAGAGGAAGCAAGGGATTGCCCAGCAATGAGTGGATTTCCAGGGCAGACACATGCACCCCTGCATGACATCATGTTTTCTGGGAAACAGAGGAGACACTGGTCTCTCTGTCCACTGAAAACTCTGTGCAACCATGCCTTCCTTGTGGGATTTCCTGTTTATTTACCCCACTGTGTGTAAAACACGCACACCCTGGAAGATAACTATGCTGCTGCAAATGCACACACGCACACATCGGGATAGAATTATGCTACTGTGAACACTTAGACACATAAAGACTAGAAGTATACACTTACCAAGCACTTTATTATACAGAAAGACCTGTGCAGCTACTTATTCATGCGATTATCTAATTAGCCTATCAAGAGGCAGCAGTGCAATGCATAAAATCATGCAGAAACGGGTCAGGAGCTTCAGTTAATGTTTACATCAGAATGGGGAAAAAATGTGATCTCAGCGATTTCGACCGTGGCATGATTTTTGGCGCCAAACAGGTTGGTTTGAGTATTTCTGTAATGGCTGATCTCCTGGGATTTTCATGCACAACAGTCTCAAGAATTTACTCAGAATGGTGCCAAAAACAAAAAACATTCAATGAGCAGCAGTTCTGTGAATGGAAATGCCTTGTTGATGAGAGAGGTCAACAGAGAATGGCCAGACAGGTTCAAGCCTGCAGAATGGCTACGGTAACTCAGATAACCACTCTGTACAATTGTAGTGAGCAGAATAGCATCTTAGAATGCACAACACATTGAACTTTGAGGCGGATGTGTTACAACAGTAGAAGACCACATTGGGCACTTTACTAGGACCATGGTGTACCAAATAATTTGCTCGGTGAGTGTAGTTTACCTCATAACATCGGTATTCTAAGGGCAAGATCAATGTTTATACTTATTAATATTTTTGGGGAAAAAAAAGAGATTGACCACCACTCAGGCTAAGTGATGGGCCTATACTCTATGGCTGCTTCTATGACTCCATGATGAATAAAAAAGGAGTCCCGAAGTCCAATGAAGATGGAATACACAAAACAAAGAATCACAATCATATCGCTATTCGCAATCCTGATATCAGTTAAATACTGCTGTATCACTAGGTCCCTTCTGATTCCCACCCCAAATAAAGATTCCCTGGGTAATAAACAAGCAGGGCAAATTCCCTTTAAAGTTTTTTGCTTCATGTTCACAAATACATCTTCATACAAACACATGCAAATGCACGTGGACAAAGAAAAGGAACAAGCAACAAAATGCTTAACGTCACTAATGCCTCAAATAATAACCAAAGGTATTTTCAGCTAACAATGTAATCCCTGTGGGATTAACAATGCAAATAAGCCTAGAATTGACACAGCCTCTAGTCACACTAACTCAACTCAAGAACACATTAATGGCTAGTGGCCTCTTAATTTCACAGCAACAACAATAGACATAGGGGGATGCAATATGTCTGTATCAAAACCTGGTGAGCTGCCAGTGTATCAAATGCCTACATAGAAAGCTGCATTCTAATATCTTGTTTGTAGTCATCCTAAATTGAAATGAGATCTATGTCAAAAGCCACAACACCCTAATACCTTCAACCCCAGCATTTTTGACTAAAACCCCACTAATATACGAGCAAGACCCCCTTACTGCTTTTCTTGCAGTCATGGGGCTGTGAAAAGCTTTCATCTTTGCAAGCGGCAGGTCCTGTGGGCGTCTTTAAAGACAGGGGTAAAGTTTCAGTTTCCACACTAATTGTGATGAATGGAATGATGTGGCTGTTGCTGGTACAGCTCACTAAACCAGTTATCAAAGGAAAATGTCCTTAGGGAGCTGGAGAGAAAGGATTTGATGATGACTACTTTAACAGACTGTCTCAAAAACATGTCACTCGGGAGGTCTGACAGAAACATCATGTATGGATTACCCAAATTGGACATGGGCATGTGGCATCGAGTGACTGTTCAATAAGTCATTATGATAAGTAATAGTTACAATGGTATGTTATTAGATTCACGTTTATAATGAAGCAGCAAAATCAATTCAAGAGCATGAGGGTGGGTGGTATGACCATGACTGTAATGCAATATGTCATGATGATATGCCTATTTTTGCCTAAAATACAAATGTTAATATTTTGTGCAGTAATTAACCATGTGGTGGTATTGATAATTGTTGGATAATCCAGTGTATTTAAGACTTTACAAATGATTTGATTATTTTTCTCTTTTGTGCCCTGAATTTTGACATTACTCCATATTTCTTCATCATTCTTACTTTTAAATATAATAAGGCGATCCTGCCTAATGGTAGCCACACGAATATATCTACCGCAATATTAACGCATATAAAATCTCTACGCATTTCTAATTTCATGGGATTTATATAGTCATATCGCCCAGTCGTAATAGATAATAAACTGGTGTATATCAAAGCGCTGCTCACCAGTTTCTGGAAGAGGTCGCCCACACATTGACGGTGGCTCCACTGTTGCACCCTAGGTAACAGGCCATCATAAAAGTCTTTGTGGATCTCATGGAGCTCAGGCACTTTGAAGAAAATGGTCTCTATCTGCTGCAGGGTTAACACAGGCTGGGAGGTGGTTGCAGCAGCTTTCAGGGGCTTCATAGGCTGTGATAAATAACAGTGGGTTAAAAGAAGTCAGTGTACACTCATTTGTAGGCTGCTTGGTGCACTGTAACGTGCAAAGCTCAGTACCTCTGTAAATGGCAAACTTTCCTCCTCTTAAGTGAGAGTGTGTGTGATAGTACAGACACAGCCAGGGTCAGAAAGTAATCAGGGCTCAGGATAAAATGCCACTTAAAGTGACATAAATGCCCCAGATATATATATATATATATATATATATATATATATATATATATATATATATAAAAAATTATTTCCATATTTGTAACGTGATATATTTCTGTATATTTTATCACATAAAATATGTGTTTATGTTAATTTGATTTTGTTGGAAACAGCCTAATTGTTCATATTAACAATGTATTTTAATGTATAAAAAACTTTTTGGAGAAATGTCCTCTGGTCTAATGAACTGTTAAATTTTATAAACTGAAGTATTTGACATAAAATGGAAGACACACTGTGGGGCAGATTCACCAAGAATTAATTGCAGCCGATAAAAGTGGCATTTGTTCGCATGTGCTCTCTGCGCTGGTTTAGCGGCCCATTCATTAATGAAATTATGCAGATAAGGCAACAGTGTAAACCAACCACAAAATCGCTGCTGAGTACAATTTGCACGTGCAATTCTGATCTTTCGATCTGATTCTGAGAGCTCTATAGTGGAGGATGCTGAGGACCACTGTATTTGACACACCCTGCCTGGACTGTACAGCATCATTTTGATCCAGACATCTGGATCATCTCTTAAACATGCATAACGTGTGCTTGATGACACAGCACATCTGGATATATGCCCATTTATAACACTCTTCTCCATCTTTTGATGATTATTTGATTAATTACTGCTGATATAATCAATTGAAAATGTTCACAAACACCTCTTTTAAATAAAAAGTAGTACTTTCATTTGGTGGCAACAACACATCTAAATTGCACCAGGTAATTTTTGTGAATGAAGAGCAATCTCCAATGAGTCTAATTTACATAGAAAGGAGGCGTGTTTGCATAGAAAAGAATGACATTGACTGAATATTTCAGTGCTGATGGTGATTGCTAAAATAGATTGCTTGAGGTGCGGGAATAAAATGCAGGTTTTTGCGCTAAAATACCACACGCAATAGTGCTGCAACTGTTTAGTGAATCTGTCCCTGTGTTTTATATGGTTAAAAAACTAAATATGTCCTCATAAAATCAACACCAGGGCAAAAATATTGCCCCTTAATGCTTTAAAGGTGCACTCAGTAATTTTTTGAAGAGAATCAAAGAACATTACATTGGCTTACAGTGACACCTAGTGGCCTGGAAGCTGCATAATTTAAACAAAGTAGTTTTCAGTTACCGATGCCATTGTATATGTTCACTATGCACAGTAAACCAGGATTAATTTAATCCATGAAAGAAAGTGTCTAATAACAGGGCAGTTACTGAGATTAAGTTAGTATTCAGCTGGTCATGTGATCCTAACATGGCTGCCCCCGTGAGGGCACCCCTGCCCCATGTAGAATAAAAGAGCTTTTATAAGGTTACTGATATTTTACAAAAACTTTTTAAATGAAGAAAAATATTTTTATGAGTGCACCTTTAATAAATCTATTATAAAAAATAACTTAATTTCTAACACTGCACTGGATCAGAATATATTACTCACTAGTAAGAGCGCCTCCAAGTGGCTGAGATAGGTCTCCTCACAGGCAAGGATCCCTGATAGAACCCATTTCCTCATCTCCAGCCCTTTCTTTACTTCCAGCTCCATCTGGGAATGTCCAAAGGGATGAGTAGGGAGGATGAAGAAAGTCAACGTTACACAGACATATTTAGGCCAGAAACATATTTTATGCAATCACACGAATGTAGACACGACTGAACACAGTCCGTTTGTCCACACTTAAAGGAATAGTTCACACAAAAATGAAAATGTTCTGATAATTTACTTACCCTCAGTCCATCCCAGATGTATCCAAGTTTCCTTCTTCATCAAAACAGAATTTAAGATTTTTAGGATTTAATTTAAGGCCTTTAAACAATTCACATGAATGTCCTCCATTTTTTTGATGGTCCAAAATGCATATTTAGGGTGCATAAAAATAATCCACATTATAGTTATAAAGTTCTTCTGAACCCAAATGATTGATTACTTCTAGAAACAAAACAATACTTATATACTTTTTAACTACAAATGTTCACTTCCATACATCTCTGTGATGCACGCTCATGAGAGGGATGGTAAGCTCATTGGTAAGGTCACGCGTCACGTGGAGGAGGAGGCAGGAAGCGCGTTATTGTTTACAAGAGAATGAGCACGGTACAAAAGTTTAATTGTCTTTGCTGTAGATTTGTATTTGTAGAAGTGTATTGTTCAAAATGGTCATTGGTGTGTGTATCCTGGATGCTTCAACCTTCAGAAACCCCAAAGAAAAATATTAACTTTTGATAATTTGCCTACACATAATAAATACATTGATCAATTGTCACACATTATACATACAGGTGCTGGTCATATAATTAGAATATCATCAAAAAGTTGATTTATTTCAGTAATTCCATTCAAAAAGTGAAACTTGGATAATGTATACATTAATTCCACACAGACTGATATATTTCAAGTATTCATTCCTTTTAATTGATGATTATAACCCCAAAATCAGTATCTCAGAAAATTTGAATATTGTGAAAAGGTTCAATATTGAAGACACAGAGTGCCACACTCTAATCAGCTAATTAACTAAAAACACCTGCAAAGGCCTTTAAATGGTCTCTCAGTCTAGTTCTGTAGGCTACACAATCATGGGGAAGACTGCTGACTTGACAGCTGTCCAAAAGACGACCATTGACACCTTGCACAAGGAGGGCAAGACACAAAAGGTCATTGCTAAAGAGGCTGGCTGTTCACAGAGCTCTGTGTCCAAGCACATAAATAGAGAGGCGAAGGGAAGGAAAAAATGTGGTAGAAAAAAAGTGTACAAGCAATAGGGATAACCGCACCCTGGAGAGGATTGTGAAACAAAACCCATTAAAAAAATGTTGGGGAGATTCACAAAGAGTGGACTTCAGCTGTCGCATTCCTTGTGTCAAGCCACTCAGAGTCAGAACACAAAAAGGACTGGACTGCTGTTGAGTGGTCCAAAGTTATGTTCTCTGATGAAAGTAAATTTTGCATTTCCTTTGGAAATCAAGGTCCCAGAGTCTGGAGGAAGAGAGGAGAGGCACAGAATCCATGTTGCTTGAAGTCCAGTGTAAAGTTTCCACAGTCAGTGATGGTTTGGGGTACCATGTCATCTGCTGGTGTTGGTCCACTGTGTTTTCTGAGGTCAAAGGTCAACGCAGCCATCTACCAGGAAGTTTTAGAACACTTCATGCTTCCTGCTGCTGACCAACTTTATGGAGATGCAGATTTCATTTTCCAACAGGACTTGGCACCTGCACACAGTGCCAAAGCTACCAGTACCTGGTTTAAGGACCATGGTATCCCTGTTCTTAATTGGCCAGCAAACTCGCCTGACCTTAACCCTATAGAAAATCTATGGGGTATTGTGAAGAGGAAGATGCGATACGCCAGACCCAACAATGCAGAAGAGCTGAAGGCCACTATCAGAGCAACCTGGGCTCTCATAACACCCAAGCAGTGCCACAGACTGATCGACTCCATGCCACGCCGCATTGCTGCATTTATTCAGGCAAAAGGAGCCCCAACTAAGTATTGAGTGCTGTACATGGTCATACTTTTCATGTTCATACTTTTCAGTTGGCCAACATTTCTAAAAATCCTTTTTTTGGTCTTAAGTAATATTCTAACTTTCGGAGATACTGAATTTGGGATTTTCATTAGTTGTCAGTTTTAATCATCACAATTTAATGAAATAAACATTTGAAATATATCAGCCTGTGTGTAAAGAATGAATATAATATCCAAGTTTCACTTTTTGTATGGAATTACTGAAATAAATCAACATTTTGATGATATTCTAATTATATGACCAGCACCTGTACATTTCTGCATATACATGGTGAAATGTTTTTATTTTTCACATATCATTATGATCATGAGTGATTGAAGCTCTGGCTTATCGCGCTGAACCTGGATATCAGTACACCCCTACATTCTCTCAAATATTGGAGGGAGTGCAGTGAACAATTTTCCCCTGAGGATTTCAGACCATCGAAAGAAACAAAGGGTCGATATCTGAATTCATTCGCTGTGCCCGTGCTGTTTTGCAAACTCAGGTTTGTGTGAAAACGTTGTCATTGTCACGCCTCCTTCAGGCTCTGCACCTCTCTCAGCGCTCGCTCCTCATTACCCAATTTCTAATTCATCGCACCTCTACTCAATTCTCTCACTCATCACTGCCTGCATAAATACGTTTGTGAAGCTTCTCTTCTGTGTGATATCACCTGTACCATTGATCTCACTTGTGTAAACCCTGTAAATCCTGTGAATCTCAGTAAAAGCTCTCGTACTTGGCTTCTCTAACTACAGCTTGTGTGGTTTGAATTCCTGACAGTCATATAGCCTGTATATTTCTGCAACAAAAAAAAAGCACAAGTAGAATACGCAATGGCATTGCTCCGAAATAAAGGATGGTTATTACAGCAGTAATGTTTTTTTATTATTATTTGGAAATTATTATTATTTTTCTTTCTATTATTTAAAAAAAATAGTTTTGGACCGTTTTTGTTTGTGAACGTCACTCGGTCTGTGCAAGTTTCTCCTGTAAACAATGACGCGCTTCCTGCCTCCTCCTCCATGACGTGACCTTACAAACAAGCTTACATCATCCCTCTCATAAGCGTGTGTCACAGCGCATCACGGAAGCAAACATTTGTAGTTAAAAAGTATATAAGTATTGTTTTGTTTCTAGAAATAATCAATCGTTTGGGTTCAGAAGAACTTTATTTGTCATGTGGATTATTTTGATGCACCCTAAATATGCATTTTGATCCGTCAAAAAATGGAGGACATTCACTTGCATTGTTTAAAGGATGAGGCCTGAAATGAAATCCTAAAAATCCTAAATTCTGTTTTGATGAAAAAGAAACTCAGATACATCTTGGATGGCCTGAGGGTGAGAAAATTATAAGCAAATTGACATTTTTGGGTGAACAATTCTTTTAACGTGTGTTCTTGTTCTTGCATTACTGTGGCAGTAACAAGCCTCAGTACTCATGAGGGCTATAGAGTTTCCTTCAAAAGTCTGTGCCATTAAACAGGGTATTATTATTTTCAGATAAATTGCTATGAATCCTGTACATTAGCTTTAACTTCATTACTCAGCAATATTCTCTTTAAACTGTTGTTCTGCCAGTACAGTAGTTGACTTGAAAGAAAAAACTAATTGAAGATGTCGACAGTTTACACCAGTCTCGGCTATAGCTCCCCTTGTGGTAACGTTGATACTGCAACGTGTACTTGTGCAGTGTTATGATTTGCGGTTTGAAACATTTCAGAACGCAAAAATGCATGAAATTAAGTTTACATAGCTAGAAGCATATGCGTTCTGTACTGTATTTGTGTAGAATATTTTATGGGCCTTGCAGTTCAGCCAAAACCATACATTCCAGTCTACAGGCCATATAAATTCTTCTGTGGGGTAATCCACATAAAAATAATCCCAAAGCCATACAGATTTACAGAGGTGAACTAAAGGTCAGATAATCCCATATACTGATATGGAGGTCAAAAGTTCAGAGAATACAAAAATTTGAATTAGCATGAATATTACCGGTAGATGATTTTGAGGATGATATTATGAAATACATTGATGCTAAACATAACATGAATAAAAAGCAGCCATAATTTTAAACCAATCAGCTACATTGGTTTGAAATTTACATTTTTACATTTTCTGAAGCAATCATGGTGCTTGATTGGTGCAAACCACGGGGACATGATGGTGGGTGTTATGGGTGTTTGCTAGGTGGTTGCTTACTGGTCAAAAAAGCATAGATATGGCTCGGGTTCCTCTATTAATATAAGTGCATGGAAATTTTTCGCCCCCTTTTTCATCCACTAAAGTCGAATCACTTCAAAAGTAATAGCACACATGATTTGATGTATCATTCATGTCTGTAGCACACATAACAACAAGATTAAAGCTAGGCCTTTATGTCTGAATGTCCCTTACTAATTTATTGGACTCCAGGGATCCTGAGGAGGGGGTCTGTCTAATGCTCCGACCCTTCGGGTGAAGGCGCGGGGAGGAGAGGGAGTCATCTGTGTGGGACGCAAGGTCAGTTTGCGCACGCTGGTCCTCCCCTCGGTCACCATCAAAAGTGTATACTGGAGGTGGGGTTCCACCAAATGGGATGTCTGCAAATGGAAACAGCAGAGAGGTCAGGTCAAAAGTAACAATAAAGGATTTCATTTAATTTTAAAGATACCTGACATCAAAAGGAGTTTTGTGATGTTTAGTTAATGTATATGTACTTTGAAGCCATTTATATGTACTCCTAAAAGTTGACAAAAATACCTATATGCAGATATTTATGTTAACACAGGAAACAAAACTGCACTTGTCAAGTGATTTCATTGGATCTTTAAATCATTAAATAAATAAAGCAAAATGCATTTAATATAGACCATCAATATAATATCAGTATAATACAATTTCCATTAACAATACAGTGTCAAACACCCACCGATGGGTTCTCAATTCAATCTTTTCATCCTAATTTGGAGTGCTTGATATAATCAATACGTCCTTCAGCAGAGAAATATCTCATACATCTCTAATCTCTTAATCTAATCCACAGAGAGGACTGCAACCCTTGACAAATGAGCATTTATTACCGCCAGAGATTCGCCCTATTCAGCATTAAGACCTTGACATATAATTGAAAGCAACAGATAAAGTCTGACTAGCGAAGACAACTAAAGCCATTCGGAATGTATCGCCTATTTTAAATTTTTTATTGAAAACATTATATGCCATCTCTCTAAATCACAGCCTCAATTAAACCTCCTGTTCATCATTAATACATGACACAGCAACTAAATTATTATAAATGTTTGTTGTAAAACACAATGAATGAATTGTATTTTTTTTCCTTGGATAAATGAAGATAGATTTGGAGGAATATTGTGTAGAACTGTTTTGTAAAACATAATAAAACACAAAGTAAAACCAGAACACAAAATGCAGCATTTGTTGAGGACAGTGCAAACAAAACATAAGAGGCATTTCTAATGCAATTTTTTTTGCTAAACTTGAGCCAACATTTTCGGTTGTTGTTGTGTGACACAGATTTGTTACAGAATTCCAGGGAATACCGATGATACTTACCAAGAAAAATCGAGTCAAGTCAGTTCTTTATAATTCCTCAAGCCTCACACAACAAATGAACAATGAAAGACTAGAGGAGTCCAACTCATGCCTCCGTCCTGACTGAGACACACTTTTACTGGCAGTGAAAGGACAATATGAAACATAGAACCACGACAGCCCATTGGCGGAAATATGAAACCAAAGTCAAAGCACTTCATTTAGGAGAAGACTGGCAAGGCCATATTGAGCGGAAACTAAAACCTCTTAATCACTATGATAGTAATGAATAATTCAACACCATTGTTCTTGTTTTAATTACCATTGATGAGGATTAAGGGCTGCATGGATGAAAAGCTGCATTAGTAATGCCATTTTAATACTGGCATGCTCAGATTTTAAAATTGAGGAACAGCTGCTAAGCTACAGCCAAATAAATGAACTTCAAATAAATTAAATATTCAACACAACTGTGCTTAAAGGAATAATTCACCAAAAATAAAACATTAAATCTCTCATCGCTGCTCTTTTCCATCCAAAAGCTTTTAATGACCAAGTGCTGTGAAACTTCAAAAAGGACAAATAAGCAACGTGAATATTGCAAAAGTAGTCCATACGACATTTGCTACATTCCAAGTCTTCTAAAGACATAGGATAGTTTTGTGTGAGGAACACAGCTAAATGTAAGCTGTTATTCAATGAACATCTTGCTCTCTTAGCTCTCATTCGCACTTCTGCATATTGAAACAGCATGTTGCAATCAGTTTTGAGACACAGAAGAACAAGTGACATTTGGCATCCACGTTTGAATATGCACAAGCGCAGATGAGATTTGGTCACAACGTGTTTTCGTTTCGGAAAAGAGTAACATGAAAATGTGAAATGTCTCCTTTTGTCTTCCACAGAAGAGAGGAAGTCAAATGGTTTGCAATGACAAGAGGATATACAGTATTATAATATGTAATGATTCTGAAATATTACCTTTGATCAAGGCAGGCACTGTAAAAGTGAACAAAGTGGATAAAACTCATTAACATTTTAGGAAGACAGATTTGATGTGCCCATAAATGTACTATAAATTAAGACTATCCTTCACATCAAGTGTGATTCATTGCAGCACTGGCTAGGGAAATTATGAATCCCCAAAGACTAAGTTGTGAGCAACAGTGACATTCGTGAGTTATTCCTCTGTCTGTTTTTGTAGAGTAACTTGTCTACAAACAGTCATTCATTTCCCCCAGTCTGAACAGCTCAGCACTGGCAAGACATCCAGACGTAAGCATATCAACTAGGTGTCTTTCTTATCTGGTGTCCTGATCAGCTCAGTCAACACTGGAAGTCTGATGCTACTGTCTAGATATTTTTCATCCAATTTTTGATTTGCTGCGGTATATTTTACCTTTGAGGGCATATTTCCCTGAATCACATAAATAAAAATTGTGTCGTCCATTTGACAAATACTGAAAAATACGTTCTCAGTCTGAACAATTATGGCTTGACCTATAAAATCAAATCAAATGCAAAAGCAGCTGCAATTAAAGCACAGGATATAATAAACAAACACACTTATACAGGTTATGCAGCTCTCTAATGTCGGTCATAGGAGATTTTTGATGCATTTACAGTTCTGTTTCAAATTTTGGAGTGGTTAAGAAATGTCAGGGTTTTTTTCCCCACATCAAAAATACATTTTTATTAGCCACACATCCAACAACATTCACTTCTGCGACAATATGTACAGATATTTGATCGCCACGTCACTTGTCTGCAGAAGCACTAAACTCATTACTAGATATAGAATAGAAATCATGAATTATATCAAAGGCTAGATAAAAATTGGAATTGGAACATTAATTAACCACAAGGGGCATTTTTGTCACTTACAGTGGCATTTTTGCCCCAAGCACTGATCATTTTGAAACTCTGATTTAAGCACTATCCGGTTTTGTATACACACACCCACACTCAGCCAGTCAGTCAGGGTCATCAATGGTGAAACCCACACTTATTGATCACTAACAGCTCTTGCTTTACAGACAATGCAAAGTGTGAACTTTACACTTGTTTTTAAGATAATAAACTATCACGTTCCTCTACACATTTATGGCTATGTTCACAAGGGCAGAAAAAATACGATTGATTATACCAAGCCTGCTCGAAACCACTTTGGTTAGTGGTTTGGAATCCGATAAAAAACATTTTGTTAATGTGTCTTAGTCAGAACAGTCAGATCGGATTCATGCAGGTTTTTTGTCATTCGTTGTGTGTGATGGTTTGTTTTGTCAGGTGATGTGACAAGGAGACATAGGGTTTGTTCCAAAACCTAGTAAGCGTCCTCCGGAGGCAGCATTTTAAGACATCATAGGCACACTCCCGATGTGAAGGCTGTTCCAAAAGGTAGGTATCTTAATCATACTGCCTCTTAGGGGGGCCTGGGTAGCTCAGTGAGTAAAGACACTGACTACCACCCCTGGAGTCGTGAGTTCGAATGTGCTGAGTGACTCCAGCCAGGTCTCCTAAGCAATCAAATTGGCCTGATTGCTAGTTAGGGTAGAGTCAAATGGGGTAACCACCTTGTGGTTGCTATAATGTGGTTCTCGCTCTCGGTGAGGCACGTGGTGAGTTGTGCTGGAAGCTGCGGAGAATAGCGTGAAGCCTCCACACGAACTATGTATCTGGGGTAACGTGCTCAACAAGCTACATGTTAATATGCGAGGATTGACGTCTCAGACGTGGAGGCAACTGAGATTCATCCTCCGCCACCCGGATTGAGGTAAGTCACTATGCCACCACAAGGACATAGAGCGCATTGGGAATTGGGCATTCCAAACTGGGGAGAAAAATGGGAGAACATAAAAAAAAAAATCAGGCTGCCTCTTAAGATATCTCATTTTAGCCAATTTCTAAGGTAGGATGTATCCTTCCCCGAGCAGGCGATCCCAGAATGCACCATAATGAGATTGGCGGACAAATAAAGCCAATAAGGCGAATGAAGCAAGAGAAATTAAGATTATAAATATACTGATAAACCAATTGTGGCAGCGGGGGCGTGGTCAAGCGCCCGTCCGGGAGAGAAAAGCGGTAAGGGCGCTCACACCTGAGCCAAATTATGTCTAACACCTGTCTCTAATTGCAGTAGAGCGAGGAGAGCGGATAAAAGGCCAGCAGCCACAGAGCATGGAGAGAGAGACCGACAGCAAACCCAGCGTTTGAGTCCTCATTGTATTGTGTGTGTGTGTATGTTACTACTGCTGTCACCAAAAGGGAATTAAAAGGCTTACCGTGTGCTGAAGACCTGTTTCCTGTCCTCCATCCTTTAACTGTTCTACACCAATCAATACTGAAAAGTAAATAACAGTTTAATATGACACAAAACTGAATCTTTTAGTCACAATGTGTGATGTGCGTATTTAGACTTATTAGAGGATCGCGTCGTATCTCTTGCATGACCTGAATTTAAATCAGTTGCAAATCGGGTGCCCCGTGGACTGCACGTGATTTGCACATATTAGAATGTTGCGAGGAGCTGCCACCTATATGTAGAGATTTCTGAATCCCTCTCTTATTATTAGGCATAATTTCAGTAAGGATGCAGCCATAGAAGACAGCTACCTATGTAGGCAGAAAACAGCGGGGCAGCTCACTAAGTTTTGGAACATATACTGTGTTCAGTATGGCATAAATGATGGCACTTCAAAAGGGAAAAACAATAATGACAGGATTGTTCCAAGCAGGGGTGTAGATTCCAGGGGGTGGGGGAGGTATAATCAAAATGATCAAAACAAGCAAGTACTACTCCTCCATTATTTATACCATGATCAATGGAAACATGTAAATGCTTCACACTGCAACCCCCCCAATTTTCAAGCCAAATCTACGCCCTTGGTTCCAAGAGAATTTTAAATAATAAATTACTTAAAAAGTGAGTTCAGTATGAACATTTTATTACGCCCACCAACAGTAGAACCATGTATGCTTTTTTTAAGGGAACAGGGAATAGGGATGATCACTTCTGAATGTTATGCAGCCATATGTCATGCGTATTTTGGCAGCCAAAGCAGTGCAAACCTCTTTTACATTAATACAGACGTTGTCTTTACCTACCCAAAGAGATGCCGCCCCAACACAATAAGGTATTGAATGTCCCATGTGAAGTTGTCCCGTATGGGACTTTGTAATTTCAGTGAATATATGGGACTTCCCGGCTACAACGAGACAGTTGTAAACCCTAGCAACAACAAACATTTCATATGCAACATCTCCTGTTTTTTAAGCCGTTGTCTGCGATGAATGTGGTAATATTTAGATAGCGACTTGCAATGTGATAAGATCATGTGACAATGATATTTCATTCTTTTTTTAAAGTTTATTGTGGAATAATTTCAGTTACTCTTTAAAAAATATTTAACTTTTTATATATTTACACTTGCAGTCAATTATATAAAGTCAAGAATTTTATCATGTATTGCCATTGCTGATTTTGGCTTTCTGTGATATTTTTGTTCTCACGAACCATGTTTAATAAATGGATGACTCCTCAAACCATTAGCAATCAGTGTTTGTTCAAAGACTGAAGCATGACTGTCACCTACTGAAAATGTCTCTCCTGCACTCTCTTGTTGTTTTCTGGTCAGAGATCTACAGCAACAAGTGTTTTGCAACAGACTCAAATCATTCAGCAGTCTACAGGCTAAAGAGTAAATTAAGATGTTTAGAGTGGTCAATGATGGGAGGAACTGGGAATTAAATCACCTCACAGAGAAACAGGAAAGAGAGGACTCCGGAAACACGGAGGCAGACCTGTTGAGTGGCCTGTTAAAAAGAGAGAATAATAGACAAGAGCCTGAACAAATAGAGATCAGGTCAAAAAGAGAGAAAGCAAAAGAAAATTACACAGATAAAGAGAGGTCTATGTTTGAGAGGAATGCTGTTTGAATGTAGAAGGAAGAGCCATGCCAAAGGGCAGTATGTGTTCTTTTGTGATTAGCCACTAGCATTGGGATTATGAGAAAAACAATTCCTGTCCCCAATATCCCCAAGGCTTTCTGCAAAAAAGTCGTACAACAAAGTTTCTAAAAAACCATACAAAAATACAAATACAGCAAAAATGTATGTATTTATTACATAGCTCTCTGAAACACGTTTTCAATTTTATTTTGGTCAATTACGGCATTGCACGTTAAAATATAAAAAATGTGTATGATGACCAGTCATTTTTTTCTTTTTTCTTTCTTTGGTAAGTAGCCATCATGTATTAAGTAAAACAACGACAAGCTTTAGATAGAAATAGCTGGTGTGGAACAGAGCCACTGGTCACCGTGACCATGAATCAGCCACTGAGGAAGTGTGTGGGGATGTGTGACCAAGACACTCAACTTTCCACAGGAAACACACATGCATGTGGGCAAGGTCATCTTTCTAACAAAAACACATATTTACATATAAACCCACAACTCACACACTCATACATATGCTCCCACACACTTTTAGCCAGTTAAGAGGTCTGTGAAACAATCATAAAAAGGCCAATACAGGTAGTACCATATGTGTAATATGTTCTCAGATGAAGTTACAGAATCCGAGCCAGAACCCTTTGATAAAAATGAATAGGCTAATTGAAGATCTGCTACTTTCAGTGTTCTATGGAATTGCTAATTTCTCCTCTGTCCTGTTGAGCCACTATCCCTATAACTGAAAAACATCTAAATTCATTAGCCTTAATCTTCTTTCAACATTTAAGAGCCACAGATCACCAGTATAATGCTAAACAAGACAAGAATTCCTTTAGGCAATTTCATGTCTGCACTTGTCCAACCAAAGAATCTCTCATGCAGCTCTGTCATACAATTTCACAGATGTAAACAAGTTTTAAAAAGGCTTCAGAAGAAACAAAGCAGTACAAATGTCCTCCGTTTCCCTGATACATTCATTATTAAGAAATTGTGTCTGAAATGCAACAATAGTATATAATAATATAAAGCTAGTATGCTATATATGCCTCAGAGACCAGCCATAACAAAACTGCATTAATTGCTTATAGCAATTAAACAATACAGAATAAAGTTTTTTTTTTCTTTCTAAATCTGGGTTAAAACTACAGCAGCTCACGCTCTGAAATAAATCAAAGCAACAAGGTACAACAAGCACAATTCTCCACACGCCCCATGGAGAGTGAGAACCACACATTATAGAGACCATGAGGAGGTTACCCCATGTGACTCTACCCTACCTAGCAACTGGGCCAATTTGGTTGCTTAGGAGACCTGGCTGGAGTCACTCAGCATGGATACGAACTCGCGGCTCCAATGGTGGTAGTCAGCGTCTTTACTTGCTGAGCTACCTAGGCCAGCCTGACTTGCAGTATCTTATCTTAATTGCCAACATGTTTAGTTACAGAATTTATTTTATATTAAAAATATATACCGTATAAACTTGGGTAAATACTTGGGTGGGCTTTAGTGGTGAAAAGTCTTGAATTATTTCACACAAAAGGGCCAATTCAGTACATAAAAGATAAACAATAAACTACATACAAATGTAGACATTCAACGCTGTCTAATAAAACTTTACAGATGGTTATAGACTGCTCCGAGATGAACATATCCACATTTTAGCTTCCTAGCTTGCTGTAGAAAATCCAAGCATTTGTTCCTGCATGCCTAAAAATTAACATTTTAATTATTATAACAGTATAATTGTGCAACCTTTAAAAATGCACACAAATATCGAATTTTACATAATTTCTCCAAAATGCACTATCAAGAGAAAGTATGCAAACTCATCACATAGCTCAACAAGAGGCAGGATTCACAGTCATGATGCAATAGTAACATTTCTATCCTGTGAAAAAAATAAAAATTAAAGACAATCTTCAGCACTGCTCCTGAAAGTCACCAAATAATCCAGCAATTAAAAATTATGACACATCTCCATGTTGTTAAGTTTATAAAATTCTTTATTAAGATAATTAGGATGTCAGAATAACTGAGCAAAAAGACCACTGTATACAGGTCTAAATGGGGTCTAAATGTTTTGTGATTGGATCACAAAAACCACATACAGAGGTAGTCAAAAATTGTCAACGCTTATCTTTCTGTATGCGTCCCAGACAGCATCGAAGCACCATCCCTCACCTGTCAACAGGTTTGGTGAGTAACAAAATACATGTAACGGGTTATTGTTTTCCTGTAATAATATCTAAAAATCCTTAAAACAAGATCAGTTTGATTGATCTTGTTTTAGAAACAACACTGCATAAGATATTTAGGTTTTTCAGAGAATGTATTTTTAACATGTGTATTTTGTCTTACTGCACTGACAGATTTTATAGCCAAAACAAGTGAAAAACTCTGAAGAAGTGCTGAAGAAGTAATCCAAAGTATTTACAATACATTACTGACATTGAGTAATCTAACAGAATACATTACAAATTACATTTTACAGCATGAATTCTGTAATCTGTAGTGGAAAACATTTCCAAAGTAACCTTCCCAACCCTGCCTGTCAATCAACCTCAGCTCTAAAACAAGAGTTTAAACTTTGCCGGTCGTGAGTGGTTTAAAAGGAAATAACAGTCTGACCATAAAAATTGGAAAAAAACTAACACATGCACAACCACAAGAACTTCACAGATCTTCTTCTGTGTATCTGATATCAAAATTCAAGTGACAGATGGGAAGAACACACATCTGAAGCTCATGTTAACGCAGGTCCTCCACTGAAACAACTGATCATTTTGCTCTAAGTGTTGTGTTTGTGCTTAGATTGAATTTCAAATGCACCTGGGAGAAAAAGCATGCCGAATGTATTCATGCTTTCCTTGTCTTTTCTGAATTTTTGCTGTTTATTATCATGCAGTAACATACTGACATAGTTTTTGATGTATGTCGTCATGAAATCAGAGACCCTCCTCTCAAAAATCTGAATGCAAGTGGTCACAGGAGACGCATTTAATTGACCAGGTGTAAACAGCAATGTGTCTCACCTGACCACATGTGATCGGATCAAAACTTTAGCAAGCGGTCAAAAGCTCTAAACTCATACATAAAGGCCTCTAAGGCAAAATAAGATCAACAGGACATACATGACTGTGAAAATATAATTGTGGCACTCTATTATGGTTGTTTTAGCTGTAACATGTGGTTATTGTCTCTCAAATTACCGTAACACCTCAAAGACCAACCGGTGGACATTTTTTTCCCTGCAGAAGGGGGATGATGTAAATATAACAGGCAGGAAAAATGCTCTTCAGTGGACTTAAAGCCATTCAACTGTTACTATTTTGGATTAAGCAACTTCCTGTTCATGACACACCGTCTACAACCTATTAACAATACTGAAGCAACATCACAAAAAGATAGCACATAAACTCAAATCTAGTGTTGTGTGATGGCTATTCATTCCTTTTATTTAAATCCCTTAAGTCAATAAAACATGCTGACATCCTATCTCTCCCAACAGCATTCAAGCAGTTGATTCAATTATCATTTTTAAAAAGCTTAATTATATTCTTTCCTTGCTAATTAAAAAAAAATTTCCCCAATTATTTTATTTTTATTTATGTATCTTCATTTGTCATGTTTCTGTGTATTTTATTTCTGCTCTATCAATATTATATTCTTGCATCTCTTTGCATATGTGTGTAATGTATTTGTCTTTCTGTAAAGCAGAAAAGTGTAAAAACATTGTTCTATAAGGTGCTATTTCCTTGTTTACTGTAAAAGTAACAATAGAAAAGGAACAAGCATATATACACAGAGGAAACAGGTCAAGTATCACTGTCATGTCTGTATGTTACTTATCTTCATGCCTTTTCAAATATTTAAACGAGTCACACAATTCCAAAATCTGAATTGTGAAGTTCCCCTAAAAACATAAATAATTATCAATGAGCTATGATTAAATTTATACTTGCTTGTTTTTATTATATTGATTATACCTCGCCCCCACCCCAGAATCTATGCCCCTGCTTGGAATGATCCTTGGGGACCTCTAGTTGAGTTTACACAGAATTGCCCACTGAAATTTCAAAGTATTTTTCAAGCCTTTTTAAGATTTTACAAACTTCAATTACTTTTCCAGGCCTGAAAATCCTAATTTTAATTTCTAGTTTATCCATGAACAAGGGAACCTTGACTTTATAAATCAAACAAACAAAATCACAAGTAAGCACTGATGAAACTTCACCATTAACATATCTAGTCCTTGATTCTTAAGCTCAATTTTTCTCAACAGCCTGAACTCATAATATGAAACCATTACATCTCATCTTCACATTTATAGCCAGCCTAATCTTTCCAAACACAAACTGGGTATTAAAATAAACACATATGTGGTCTCTGCTTCCCACTTGAATAATCACTTTGGCCTTTGTCAGGCAAAGATAAAGTAATTGTGACACCTAAATTCAGAGGTACAGCACCCGATCGGGACCCGTTAATGACAGGGCTCTTGCCATGCACTCCACATGCATCGATTTCAGCAGATGCGTCTGAGAGTAAGGAGAAAAGTGGTTTGGTGTTAAAAGGATTTGCTCCTTTAGTAAATCAATTGAGCTCTCGTCAGCATGGTCACCTGGGAGGCTTGTGGTCACACGGGTGAGAGTGGAAATGGATTTTACCAGAAAATCATGCAGACATGTCTATCCTTTGCTTGGCTACAAGAGGCAACTAAAAAATAGCCTCCATCAATGGCAATTCACTTAGGACAGCCAATTGAGATGTCAAGACAAGATTTGTTTAGATGTATTCTGAGGGAAAAGAGCAGCTACTCAATAGATGGTATACTTAACATACTTTATATCGTTCCTATATAAAACTATGACCAATGCTGTCTAAAGACTATATTTTCATAGCATAAAATGGTATTAGTAATTCTGTGACAGCCTAATGTCTTGCTTGAGCCAATTTAGGAAGTGGAAAAGCATAGCTGAGCCTAATACTCACAAAAGGCATGAAAATAGCAATGTTTTTTCAGGAGTTTTAATATGCTTTATCTCACGGTGGAAAAGAAAATCACATGGTCCTTGTGTAGCATTGTGTAGCTTTCATTCCACAAAACAATGATTAACTGAAAAGTTTCTAGAGAAAGATGTTTCTTTTTTGCCATTTTTTACCTATTATTGACCTTAAGACATGCCAGTCTATTGCATACTGTGGCAACTCAAAAACAAACACAAATACAATATTAAGTTTCATTTAATGAACCAGATAGCTTTCAGCGGTGTTTGATGTAATGGCAAGTGATTTTCTAGCATGATTAATCAAGGATAAGGTGTTGGAGTGATGGCTGCTGGAAATGGGGCCTGTCTAGATTTAATAAACAATTACTTTTTTCAAATAGTGATGGTGCTATTTTTTACATCAGTAATGTCCTGACTATACTTTGTGATCAGTTGAATGCAACTTTGTTGAATTAAAGTACCAATCTCCTTCCAAAAGAGCTAAATCTTTTCATTAATCCAAAAATGTGGCCACCAGTTTATATATATATATATATATTATATATTTTAGTGGTGGATCGATATGTTTTTTTTTGCCGATATCAAGAGAGCAGTGTGGCCACACAATTTAATAATAGTAAATAAACATAAAATTGCTAAATAATAATAATAATAATAAACTCTTATTTATCACTATATTTACTCAATTTCACACAAAACTAAAACATAATATTGGATTTTAAATGTTAGATAGGAGTTTCTTCATATATATGCACATTAAAAAAACTTTATATATTAGGAAGGAAATAACAGTACACACCATAGTCCAGCAACCATGGATGGCATGTTCAAATTAGCAATTGCATTTTCTCAAAAAATAATCAAACCAATTGTACATACAGTGCACAGTGAATAAGACATTTACTTATAGCACAAGTGATGTACATTTACCTTGGGCTGCATCTGAAAATGTAGGCAGCTGACTTGCTACATTGCGGTCTAATCAGTTAATGGCTTAACTGACATCTGTTTTGAATGAATGGCACTCTTAAGGAAAAGAAAAGAAAAGCTCCTTATTTTCATCATACCTCTGTATACAGCCTCCGGAGGCAGCATTTTCCTGGTTTCAGACGCAGCCTTGAAGTTGCACTCACGTGGATCTAGCCCAAGCCTCAATTTCCTGATAATTTAAATGGCCTGGATAACCAGCTTGGATTGTTATGGAGTGACCATCATGATTTGTGAATCAGAGGAACTTTTGATCCTGAAGTTTCTGGCTGATAGAATTCGAGCTTCAGAGGAAGATATTAGATGAGTGCTCAACGAGAAGATAATGCTGGATTTTCGTGAGGTTTGTGAATGATATCTGTATATTTGCAAATGGTATATAATACAAGTTTTATTGATATTTGCCTTTTATCATTAGAAAAGTTACAGGGAACTGCTGAGGAGAGCCTGATAGAATACGTGCTTTAGAGGTAAATAAATGAGCACTCCACAGGATTCTTGATCTGTTCAAGTTGTGTGAGGTTGGTTTATTATTTATATTCTGTTTAAATGAGATATGCGCATATTTGCAGATGGTATATGAAATTAGTTTTATCGATATTTGTATTTTTATCATTAGACAAGTCAGTTAAATGTTACAGGGAACTGTTGAGGAGAGAGAGGGAGAATGAAACAGTTGAGCACTTTAACATTATGAGCTCAAATGCATCTGCCGTGGGTCTGACATGTGGACCGTTTAACTGAGACTTTGTTGCACACTAGACTATTATTGTAGTAACATGATGGCACGTAACAACAAAACGAATCGTGACTGGTCATTTACATGTCTCAGTTGCTTCACATGCAAGTAGGTGGTTTTCTGCACCCTCAGGAAAATATCTGCCAAATGGGAAAATGTATCGCTGGATGCGGATAATTTAAAAAAGTCAGAATATCGGGATCGGTGATATATCGTTGACCACTAATACATATAATATATATATATTATATGTATTAGTGGTCAACGAAGCCACTGCTCTAAAACTACCATAAAAAAGCCAGACTACAGTTTGCAAGTATACATAGGGACAAAGATCATACTTTTTGGTCTGATGAAACAAAATTTTAATTGTTTGGCCATAATGATCATTGTTATGTTTGGAGGAAAAAGGGTGAGGCTTGCAAGCTGAAGAACACCATCCCAACTGTGAAGCATGGGGGTGGCAACATCATGTTGTGGGGGTGCTTTGCTGCAGGAGGGACTGGTGCACTTCACTAACTGACTCTGTTATACCAGTGTTGTCTGGAGGAATAGGCCAAACCAACCATCTAAGCAATTAAGCATTGGCAAGATAATAAAACCAGCGGTCGACATGGCAACAAAAAACCTGTGGGATTTAAAAGCTTAAACCTTCAATAAATCTGCAGTGTGAAATGTTTCTGCTTATTTTGCATTTTGAAAAGGAATAGTGTACTGGCCAAATATCCTCAATTGTTTGGAGTTTCCAAACAGACTTTACAAGCAGACCCCATCTACATACTGAAAAAAATAAAACCTCTGGGCCTGGGAAAGTGTTGCACTGCTGCTGGATCTGAGGAGTTCAACCACACACCGCCTGCTGGTTTGGCTGATGGCCAGATCCCTCATGCTCCATCTAAACACATCCATCGTCCACTGTCTGGTTTCATTATGAAGGGGATGCATCAAGGGTGGACCATAACAGTCATTAAATCTCTTGATGATCAGGCAGGTCAAGGAGAGCTAATGAGAATTGAAGGTGTGGCAACCAAACATACTCATTAAACAAAGATAAAATAGCTTTAAGTGGGCACAGGGGAGAAATATCAAAGCTTATAAATACCCAAGTCTGTTGTACAGTGTAGGACTGTTGTAAAGTCTTAAGTAATATTTGTTGTAATATACTTTTATTTTCTCATCTGATTCTTTTGAAGTGCCATTGCCTCCCTTGCCTCCATGGAAAAAAACACTCCTGATACACACAGTGGATCACATGATGTGCATTAACTTTAGGAACTTTATCAACACCAGTTCCACTCAGACATATCCTAAATCTTACAAGAGACATACAGTATCTGACTTATAGGCTACTCTAAACCAACCACTTTACACACACGACTGCACACCAGCCCTTGAAGCTCAGCACCTAGGCTCGTAGGCCACTTTACATTTCATTAGCCATGTATTTACCACACTTCTCAAGCAGCTAAGACATTCCATAAACACTTTAGGGAACGAGCACAGAAGGCACTTTCAGTCCCACCAGGGAAGCACTGTAATCCCTAGAGGGGGATCAGGGCACACAGTAGACGAACAGTAGAAAAAGCTTTGGAACTTTGTTTCTATACAGTCTCATTTGCTTGACATTATGAGGTACAAGAGGACTGCAAGACATATCTGATAGATCAAGGGCGATGTGTTAAGTTGAAGGGTGCCGTAATAGGCCGAGGGGGCCACAATATACAGAAGGGGACAGTGGAAACACAATTCCCCTCCCACCCCGTTTGTCACTTGCTCAACTTTTTTTCAACAGAGTCGATTTTAGTTCCCAGTCCACTCCTGGATATACTATTAAAAAGTATTTGGACACTTGACTGGTTGTCAAACTTAGTTGAATATGTCCATTGTTAATATGGACATTGTGAATAACAAAGGTTAGAATACCTCTGTGAACTTGAGGGTCACTGACTTCACACAATCATTAAAAGTGTAATAGTTTTGTTAATTTTATAGGCACTGTCAGGTTAAAAAAGTATAAAAGTGCATCTCAAAGACACCTGTGCTCTGTTATATCCATTGCGTCAAGTCAACACTGTAGGTTTCTTTACCACAAGAACGTACTCGGTCTAAATGGCTCCAAAGAAAAGTAAAGTTAATTCTCAGTAAAGGTCTAAAATCAGTTTGCAGATGCCATTAGGTTTGATATTTTGTTGTCTAATGCAATGACATCATGCATTTCGAAGTGTGACTTGGCATCTGTATAAGAACCTGCACGTGTGTCTGTGAGATAAAATGAATGGGTACGGCTGAGATTGGTGAAATATATCAACAAATCTGAAGAGAGGCAAAAGGACAAGACAGTTGTGGAAAATGGGTAGCATGTGTTATGATGTTACAATGAATTACTAGGGATCAAAGCCTTGTAGACAGCAAAAAAATTAGGTTGGATAGGTTTCCCTGCAAGGGGGTAATTTAGGGGAGGGGGTGGTATTGTTGCAGGCAAAGGGGTTGGTGCAGAATAAGGACAGGGGGGTGACACGGGTGAGTAAATCTAAGGAGAAGCACAGAGTGCACGTACAATAACAAGACTGCACTGTACTGAAGACCTTAGGGAAATGCATGACATTGTCACTTTTTATTCACTGAATGAAGAAAAGAAAACAGTGGAAGCTGAAATGGAAAATCATCAAGAAAACTGAAATCGCTTGCAAGCAGTTTACATTCATGTGTTGACAGATTTCATATCGAAATGATAAGTTTGACCAAAACATATCTATTGGCTATTTTAATATAGCCAATAGGCTTTAGTTAAATTACAGCTATGAACCATGATTTGCTACTTGCTAGTTGGTTGCAGGATGCTTAAAGGGGGAGGGACATTCTCATTCTAGAGAGCATTTGATTCAACAAAAATGTGTGTAGTTCAAGATTTTTAGTCATCAAACATCAATATTTTGGTCATTTTCCTAGAAGAAAAATGTAAAATTAAATAAATATAAAAAGGTTAAAAAAAAATTACATTCATAAATGTGTTAAACATTAATTTGGTGAACTTTTTAGGAGCATATAGATGGCTTAAATCTAAAAATAGACAAAAAAAAATGCACTAAAAGCTACCAATCTCAAATCTGTATTTCATGGGGACATTAAAAGGGGGTTATTTTTGTGAATCAGATCACTGCAGAAAAATGTATTTAAAACCCATTAAAAACATCAACAGATGTCATAGGAAGCAATAAAAACGAATCGGTTACCTAACGTAACCTCGGTTCTCTCTAGACGAGGGAACGAGTATTGCGTAAGCTAGCTTACGCTACGGGAAAGATTAATCTTTTCTGAGATATTGAAGCCAAAAAATTATCCTTAATTTTGTATCATTTGTCAACGCAGTGCAGCAACTGCAGACCTTGAGCGGGCTAGCTAGCGAGCTCATTGGTTGCTCTGCGGCAACTGCTGCAGCCTATAGACGAACTTGGGCTGAACTCGCGTCCAATGAGAGGCGTCCGGCGCTTACTGCATCAAAGCCCGCCAAAATGGGCGTGGCTAGAGTGCATATAAGCGTATTTCGTAGGCTGGAACCCTGGTTTTCATTGAATGAAGCGAAAGTCGCTCGTGGCGTGAGCACGGCCGGCTACGCAATACTCGTTCCCTCGTCTAGAGAGAATCGAGGTTACGTTAGGTAACCGATTCGTTCTCTTACGAGAGATTCTCTCGTATTGCGTAAGCTAGCTTACGCTACGGGAACCCATTGTCAATGCTGTGCGGGCCAAGCATCCACTGCATGAGCCCCGGGGGTGGGGGGACCCGGGGGAGCCCTTGTGAGTGGGGAAATAATATTTGGCCGGCAAGAGTGCGGGCCAGTGTGTGTGTGTGTAATACATAAGCACATTGTGGGAAGGGAACGACACAGCGGCAGTGCCGGTCTGTGTGGAATGAGTCCCATCAGTGCAGCTCACCAGGGGAGCTGTAGCGTATTAAACCGCTAGTAGTTTTGCCTGCAGGGTGGGCACTTCCAGATTGTAAAATCTGACAAAGGTGGAGGGGGAAGCCCAGCCCGCTGCCACACATATGTCGTGAATGGAAATCCCACTGGACCATGCTCACGATGAGGCCATGCCTCTAGTGGAGTGAGCCCTAATGCCCAACGGGCATGGCAGGTCTTTTGACGCGTATGCGGCAGCAATAGCATCCACTATCCATCTAGACAGTGTCTGTTTCGAGGCGGCGAGACCTTTGGTGCGCCCTCCGAATGAAACGAAAAGCTGCTCAGAGCGTCTGAAAGAGGCGGAGCGCACAGTATACAATCTCAGTGCTCTGACTGGGCAAAGGAGATTGGCGTCGCGTTTGCTATCGGATGCTGGCAGCGCCGATAGGGAAATGACCTGTGCTCTGAAAGGAGTACCGATCACCTTGGGAACATAGCCGTGTCTAGGCTTTAAAATTACCTTGGAGTCACTTGGTCCAAACTCAAGACACGCAGCGCTAGAAGGATCACCCACGCGTGCAGCGCCCAGCACTCTGGGTGGGGATGCCAGATCGTGCCGCAAGCTTGAGAGAGGAGATCTGCTCTCACTGGGATGGGCCACGGCGCTGTCAGTGACAGCTGCGTAAGCTCCGGGAACCATGTCTGATTCTCCCAACGCGGGGCTATGAGGAGCACCGAGTGACGCTGCTTCCTGATCCTCTGCATTACCTGTGGCAATAGCGAGATGGGAGGGAAGGCGAAAGCGGGCGGTTGGGCCAGTCCTGGGCCAGCTGCCCTCGCTCGAGAAAAATATTGGGCAGTGAGAGTTCTCTTCTGATGCAAAGAGGTCTATCTCTGCTCTGCCGAATATGCGCCATAACTTCTGGACTGTTTGAGCGTGCAGGGACCATTCCCCTGGGGAATATTGTCTCTGGACAGTCTGTCTGGGCCGTCGCTCAGGTGGCCTGGCACGTGCGTCGCCCTCAGCGAGCGCAGGTGGCACTGGGACCAACTCAGTATGCATTTCGTCAGATGGAAGAGGTTCCTGGATCTGACACCGCCCTGACAGTTTAGGTAGGATACCACAGATCTGTTGTCCGATCGGACCAGGACGTGGTGACCCTGAATGACCGGGAGAAAGCGCACAAGCGCGTACTCGACCGCTATCATTTCCAGACAATTTATGTGAAGGAGCTTTTCCTGAACTGACCATAGGCCAAAAAAAACGGAGAGCCCTCAGAGACCACGCCCCAACCCGTGTTGGACTTTTTGGCGAGATACAGCTCCCATCGTCACTCCCCGCTGATACCATTCGGCCACTGTCCAGGGCTGCAGAGCTGAAATACAGGTCTGAGTCACCTTGATCGGCTGGCGGCCTGTGGCCCAAGCCCGGCGAGACGCGCGGGTGTTTAGCCAATGCTGAAGCGGGCGCATGCGCAGTAAACCCAGCTGAAGTACTGCTGCGGCTGAGGCCATGTAACCTAGCACTCTCTGAAATTTTTTCAGAGGCGTGAGGCTGTTCATCTGAAAGGACACGGCTAGTCGCTGAACACGGCGCCGCTGTGTAGATAAGTGAGCCGCCATTGCCACGGAGTCTAGTTCTATTCCAAGGAAGGAAATTGCCTGACTGGGCTGTAGTGAGCTCTTGGTCCAATTGACTGCAAGACCCAAACTGTTCAGATGGCTGAGGAGAACTGTTCTGTGAGACAGAAGCTCCGTATGTGACTGTGCCATAATCAGCCAGTCATCCAAATAGTTCAGAATTCGCAAGCCCTGACTCCGCGAGGCGTGCGAGCGCCGCATCCATGCACTTCGTGAAAGTACGGGTGCTAAAGACAGGCCGAACGGAAGGACGGTGTATTGATAAACCTGGCCGTCGAGGCGAATCTCAAGAATGGCCTGTGATGGGATTTATCTGAATCTGAAAATAGGCATCTTTCAGATCGAGAGAGATAAACCAGTCCCCCTGGCGCGTATGTGCAAGGAGTTTCCTGATTGTAAGCATTTTGAACGGTCTTTTTGCAAGAACCTTGTTCAAAACCCTGAGATCTAATATTGGTCTGAGGCCGCCGTCTTTCTTGGGAACAAGAAAATAACGGCTGTAAAACCCCGACTCGCACAGCGAAGGCGGCACTTTCTCTATGGCCCTTTTGCACAGAAGGTTTGCTATTTCTGAACGAAGCATGCAGGCTGCTTCCGTGTTCACAACAGTTTCGAGCTGGGCTCTGAAGCAGGGAGGGCGGCGATCGAACTGTAGCAAATAGCCCTGTTTTATTGTGCTTAACACCCATTTGGATATCCTGGGATAGCTTCCCACGCTTTGAAGCGTAACGCTAGAGGGTGAATGGGCAAATTGCCCTGATTGCCGCACACAGCAGCTGAACAGAATGTGTGAGCCGCTTACTGTGCTTATGCATGACTGCTCGCAGACAGCAGGGACAGGCTGTTCTGTGAGTGACTTCCGATTGAGGTGAATGGGGAAAGAGTCACATCTGTTAAGTGATGCGCGAGCATAGTCACAGGCACGGGACTTACATACAGAGAAGTGTTTGCTGGCCGTGTGACAGTGCGGGCAGAGAATGGGCACGCCGCACGTATTCGTGAGCGCGCTTATTGACTCTAACACTCGAGCGGGCTGTGTCCGCTTTATGTGAGTGGGCTCTGATCGGACACGGAAGTGTAATGCTTGTGTGTAGAGGTGAACACTGGATTGTGGGCACATTTTCTACACAAGGCTGGTCGTGTGACAGAGCGGCCAGAGAAGGGGCGCGCGACGGATTCGCGGGCGCGTTTATTGACTCTAACACTCGAGCGGGCTGTGTCCGCTTTATGTGAGTGGGCTCTGATAGGAACACGGGAAGTGTAATGCTTGTGTGTAGGGGTGAACACTGGATTGTGGGCACATTTTCTACACATAAGGCATGTTTGCTCATTACAAGATTTCTTTGGGTCGCCGTGAAAACGCAAGTGAGTGCAGGCAAGCGGGCAGTATCACCGGCTTGTTGGCTGCTGAATCCACCACTGCAGTAGCCTGAGAGAAGGGGACTGACAGAGGGCGAAGCTTTGACGGCTGTCCGGCTGCGGCGGGACTGAGCCGCCGCTTTCTCAACAAAGCTAGGAGGACTTCGGTTGCTCAGGTTTCAACGCAATCTTAGGCCGAGGCCCGCGGGGCGGCGGTCTCGCGGCGGCTGTCTGAGCGCGACCTAGGGCGGCCGCCCTGTCGACGCTGAAAAGTCTGGCTTTGCTGAGCTGGGTGCTGTGAAGAGGCTCGTGCAGGAGGCTGGTCACATGGGCGGCCTGCAGAGGAGCTAGCGCGACGAGGCAGGAAGAGATTCATGGCTTGGGTGGCTTTCTGGACTTCCGTGAAACGGTCAACAATGCCACTCACCGCGGAACCGAAGAGACCGGACGGAGAGAGCGGCGCGTTGTCCGTCGCGCTCCTTAGATCTGAAACAGCCTCTGGGTGTCCGCCTTTCTCATCCCATTCTCGAAGGAGGTCCGCTTGGAGGATCTGTAAGACGGCCATGGAATGCAGAGCAGATGCGGCTTGTCCGGCGGCGGCATAGGCGCAGCCAACACAGGCGGAAGTAGTTCTGCAGGCCTAGATGGGAGCACCGGTTTAGACCGCCATCTCGCGGAGGGCGGGCAAAGGTGTGCTGCTACCGAATCCTCTGGATTCTTGGGCCGAGGAGGAGGCTTGGGAGCCTGACCACTCCTCGCTGTCCGAAGCCATGATGGAACAGCAACCCTTATCCTCCGCCTCGTCATCCCAGATGGCAGCAGTGCGGCCGCTCGGCGGCAACTGCGTGTCCCGGGGGCGGGAGGGTGAAAGCGAGACTCGAGGGAGAGGCTCCGGCGAGGCAGTCGCTTCTAACACCGGTTCCGCAGCCTTTGGGAGCGGCGCTTCTTATTGCGTGGCGAACGAAGCGGCGCTGGGCGGCTTCGGTTTTGCATGCTTCGAGTCGAGCCCGCAGGGTCGACATCGAAGCTCCTCGCAGAGGTCGCATCCGCCGTCAGCGAGGGCGAGCTCTGCATGTTCCCGCCCCAGGCAGAGAGCACAGATGAGGTGGCGGTCTCCGGTGCTGAGAGGAGCGCGGCATGAGCCGCAGGAAGTGCGAGGCATCTTTAAAAAGACGCTCGATGCTCTTTTGTGAAGTTCGCTGAGGAACTTAGCTTGCTCTAAAAAGGATACGTCGCCGGATGGCGAGCTTCGCAGGATGGCTGAAGGTGGCGAAGACGGCCGGCTTCTTCGAGCGCTGTCCAAGCTTGCTAGATGCCCCTCGAAGGGCGACGCGGCTTCCAGTTCAGAGATGCGAAGAGCTTCGCTGAAGAGATGAAAATCAGGGTTCCAGCCTACGAAATACGCTTATATGCACTCTAGCCACGCCCATTTTGGCGGGCTTTGATGCAGTAAGCGCGCGGACGCCTCTCATTGGACGCGAGTTCGCCCAAGTTCGTCTGTAGGCTGCAGCAGTTGCCGCAGAGAAACCAATGAGCTCGCTAGCTAGCCCGCTCAAGGTCTGCAGTTGCTGCACTGCGTTGACAAATGATACAAAATTAAGGATAATTTTTTGGCTTCAATATCTCAGAAAAGATGAATCTTTCCCGTAGCGTAAGCTAGCTTACGCAATACGAGAGAACCTCTCGTAAGAGAACACTATGATTGCAAACACCAGAAAAGCCAGTTTTTAAGTGTACATTTGAAGTGACAAAACCACCAGAATTTTTGCATGATGCCATTGTTCACTTTCCATCATTTGACATTCTCCTCTGTAATTACAGTAAGAGACCTTTCTATCTTTGTGATAAAATGTTTGCAAACACAGTGAAGAGGACAGGCTTTTTCTGGTAGCTTATTACTACATCCACTTGTGAAAATGTTTCTATTTATCTTTTTTCTAATTTAATTTAATTATTTTCATTATAAATGATATTATCAGCATAACAGTTTGAGAGAAATATTTGTGCAAAACCCGATGATTATGATATAATTATGATCCTGCATGTGAAGTTTCACAGAGCATCTTGTGAAAGCGCTTTAATGAAAGAAAACCTGTCCTTTTGTACAAAGTGAGTTAACAGTTACTGTCACAAATTTGCTTATTTGATTACTGATCACGACATTGTGTGGAATCTTAAATATTTCTTAAATTGTGTAATTGTAATAATGTAATCACTAGCACGCAAGCAACAGCGAGAGTCTTTCGCACCTGCGTTCCAATCTACATCTTGTAATCCTTCCTCATAATCGCGTAGCATGTTTTCATCAGCAGAATGGAGAGACTAAACACGTTTAAAGTGTGACGAGACTCACGCTGCATGTTCAAGCCACAATCTGTTTACTATTTGGCCACTATTTAGCCCTTTTCAGTGAATTACACCTGTAAAATCCTAAAACTTTATTTCCAGGTTTAATTTATATTTTGAATAAACTCAGATTTTTTAATGACACGATGTGGGTTTTATGTTTTCTCTTTTAATCACTTATTTGTAATTTTGAGTGTGACCATGGTTTAAGGAGGGTGTACCTGTATTCTGGTTTGGAAACCTCAAGGAAAAATAGTGGCGTTTTCCTTAATACATCCAAGGGTTTAACCAGGAAATTACTTTTGGGTGGGCCTCAATAAAAATGGATGGGCCAAATGTTTGCCACAATTTTTTTTCCTCTCCAAAATGTCCTTAACAATTAAAACATTGCATTAAAACAATACTATCACACTTTCAGAAATCTGAATTTATCCTGTGATGTGCAAATGGTTTGCATGCACTGGATGAGTCTGTTGGGTATACTGCAGTCTCATCACATTTGAACTTTTTGCTTAGCTTCCCATTCAGCTCATGAAAATGCACTGCGTGATCATGAGGAAGGATTGCATCAAGATGTAGATTGGAATGCAGGTGCTGAATTTATATAAATAAAATAGTCTACTTCTCTCTCGCCATTGCTGGTGTGCAAGTGATTATTACCCCTATAGGTTCCAGACCCTGTTCTAAACAGTGCAAAACAAAGTAATTTTACCAAAGTGGAAAAAAATCATGAAATGGCAAAGGCTGAATGATGTTAAGGGATAGTTCACCCAAAAATGGAAATTCTGACATTATTTACTTAAAGTCATATCGTTCCAACCCTGTAAGACTTTCTTTATTTCATAGAAAAACAAATAAGAAGTTAAGCAAAATGGACAAACTGCTCTTTTCCATATAATGAAAATAAATGGGGGCCAGACGCTATCAAGCTAAAAGTAACCCACGCAACCTGTGCACTATACTGCAATGCTTCTAATGTCATATGATAGCTTTGTCTAAAGAACAGAATTACATTTATTTCATCATTCAACGAAAATCTTGCTTGACAACCGTGGTCAGCATTCACAACATTCACTAGTGTATGGAAAAGAGCACCTTTGACATTCTGCTACAAATAACTCCATTTGAGTTCCACAAAATATAAAGTCATTTTTTGGTTTCAAAAGACATATGGGTGAGCAAATGATGAGTGAATTTTAAATTTGGGTGAACTATCCCTTTAAAACTTGGTCTTAAAAACTACCAATTCAGGGGGACCTGGGTAGCTCAGCAAGTAAAGATGCTGACTACCACCCATGGAGTTCAGGAGTTAGAATCCCAGGGAGTGACTCCAGCCAGGTCTCCTAAGAAAACAAATTGGCCTGGTTGCTAGGGAGGGTAGTGTCACATGGGGTAAACTCCTCGTGGTCGCTATAACGTGGTTCGCTCTCGTGGGGTGCGTGGCGAGTTGTGCGTGGATGCCGCGGTGGATGGTACTAAGCCTCCACACGCGATATGTCTCCGCAGTAATGTGCACAACAAGCTATGTGAGAAGATGCATGTGTTGACGGTCTCAGACACGGAGGCCAATGAGATTCATCCTCCGCCACCCAGATTGAGGTGAGTCACTTTGCCACCACGTGGACTTAGACTGCATTGGGAATTGGGCATTCCAAATTGGAGAGAAAACAAAAACACAAATATCCTAAAAACCTAACTGTGTTGCATGGACAGTAACTAAAAGCTTATTTTCCTATTTATTTCTTTACATGTGTGCTAGCAGACTGCAGTATAAAATAACACATGATTGTGTTTATGTGACTCAAATTGAGAAGCTCCTCCCATTAAGATATGCTCTTTCTCTTCAGCTGCTGATGGTGCTGCTGGGCTCTCCAGCATGCCACCCTGCCCTCGTCACGGCATCATTTACACAGTCTGACCCCAAGGATAACAGGTGACTCAAACACTCATAGATTCAAAAAGGGGTAGTTGGCATGTCTTTAGGCATCTGTAGTGTGAAATTACAGCTCAACAGACCACATAAGTCGACTGTTTGAAAAAAGAAAATTACATGCAGTGGTTTGCTGCTGTTGTCAGGCTTTATGTGCACGTGTTGTCCGTTTGATGTTGTATGAGTGGTATTTCTGATGTCTAAGTTTTCATTGGTTTTATGTGCTCTGGCAGATGATAAAAAGGAAAAACAACAAGAAGGATGAGTGCCAGCAAATACCTCTCTCCATTCCCAACGCCTTAGTGAACTCCACAGATTCTGGCAAAGCGTCAGAATACTAAAGATACTATATTTGAATGCAATAATATATAATGGAAATCAATGATATGGTAGGACCAAAAACTACCAATGAAACTCAACTACCACCTATACAACTCAAAAGGACTTCCAAGCAGAACCCACAAGTGCAGTAACCTAAATGTTGCATTCTCTAGCAAAACTTGCATGCCAACATGAATAGTGTAATTTAAAGGTGAAGTATGTAATTTCAAGATTGATGTCACAGTGAATTCGACAACCGCAGTTTGAAATTTCTGCTGCTTAAATGTATCTGTGTTTACCGTAATTCAAATCACTGCCCTAAGTGGCCGAATCTAGAAATGTGGTTAAAGGTATATATGTATATATGTGCATATGTTGTTAACTCTACTCCCAACTCTAAATGGAATCTCTGAATCGTGCTCGTCAATTAATATGCGAATGCAATTACTTTTGGTTTCAACATGGGAGGTGAACCCAGGTCTCCCACGCTGCTGACGCAATGTACTTCCAGTAGGGATGTGCACGAGTAATAGAGTACTTGTTCTGCACCAGCAACTCAAGTATTGAAAACACTACTTGAATATCCCAAGTTCATTTTCCTTTCCGCATTTGCATGCCGTGAGCAGCGCTGAATTATACTACTTTCTGAATCTCCCTGAATCTCTGATCAAATCTCGCAGTTACAATTGAGTCCACTGGGGGTGCTGTGGCTACGTGTTGTGGAGGTGTTGGGTGAGAGAAGAAGATAGGGAAGAAGTCATCTCTGCAGCCAAGTTATATTACAAGGCAATCTTTGTAATATTTTGGTTCTTATTGAATTCTACTCTATTTGTATTAGGTTTTTATTGGAGTCAAGCATTGCAAGCCAACAAGGATCTGCTTTTATGTTTGAAAAAATGTGACGCAAACTCAGAAGCTGATCAGACCAGTATGTGTGTATGAGCATCAAATCTCTTAACACAGGCAAAAGCATATTTTATAAAAAGCAAACTTTCAACACTTCACCACTTATAATGTGAAATTATAAAAATGTTATAGCCTTTATGTAGACTTTTTGTTTTCCATTTTTATAAAAGCATATTGGTTATTTACCATTTTTCCCAAAAGAAAAACATAGTTTGTTGAAGTCAGTGGTGGACAGTAACGAAGTAAATGTAATTCGTTACTGTACTTAAGTAGCTTTTTTGCATATCTGTACTTTACTGAAGTATTTAAATTTGAGGAGACTTTTACTTTAACTCCACTACATTTCAAAGTCAAATATCTTACTTTTTACTCTACTACATTTTCAAAATCAGTCGTTCCTTTTTATTTATGAGTGGATAAAAACGTAACTGGTCAAAGGAGCCACCAATCACAGTACAGCGCGCACGCTTTGTTTTGAACTTGCCTTGGCGGCATCTACTAAGCACGAACCAGGGGTGCGTTTCCCAAAAGCATCGTTCAACGAGTCGGTGTTTCCCGAAACCATCGTTCCAACGAACATTCGCAAACAGCATTGCAGAGTTGTGTGGTTGGAACGACAGCTCTCGACCTGTGGTTAGAAGCAGAGTTTCTTGTTATTATAACATGTGGGCTTAATAAATTATTATCTTTTATTTAGAAGACATACAAATGTCCTTTATGTCTTTTAGTTTGTCAGTAGATTTAAAGCACCATTTTTGAATGCGCATGTGTGAACGTGCTCTAGTGCGTAAGAACGAGCCTATGATTGAATCTGGAAATAAAGCAAATAACTGAGAAAAATATGAGATAGTCCTCAGATGATATGTCCGTAATTTATAGCAAAACATCTAGCATTAATTCGATCGCAAACAGATTAATTAAAGGGTAACTAAACCCTAAACCAACTTTTTTTAGTTAATGATCTGTAAGCATGGGGCTTTATTAGTACTGGTCATTGATTCAAGTAATTTTTTTGACATTTGTGTATAAAGTGTTTTAATTCTACAATATATGGTGTAAAAACGTCTGAGTGCTGCCCTCTTCAGGTTGAACGGTGGCTACTGCAGTTGAATTTTCCTATTGGATGTTGCGGTACTTCGTGACGTAAGCGGTGACAGCTGACGTAAGCAGGTTCCAGCTCACCACGCCAGATTCATGTACATGTCGTCTTGCGACCGTGTGAGGAATAATAATAACATAGAGTCTGACAGCAGCTGTCAATTAATCCGTCACTACGAGTCTCAGGTGCCCCCCCCGCTCTCGGTTCGTTCCCTCTATCTCCGCCGGGGTCTGCCCACTTTTCCAGCATTTTCAAATATTTCTAGTGGGTGGAGTCAGACTCTGAGCAGGTGTTTAGTTACCCTTTAAAAGTAGTTTTTACTCCACCACATGTGTGACATCATTAACCGACGTGGTTGAACAACCAATTTGCGACAATACGGTTTCGGGAAACAGTCGTGACTAGCAAGTTGATTTCTTCAACACTGCATCGTACTACGGTAGTGGAGCAGCAAGTTACGTCGTTGTACAGGAAACGCACCCCAGAGCCGTTAAATATGAGCGTTGCGAACATAGACGGTTGCGACAGTGATCTCGCCACCGCAAGGTCACGTGATTCGTGTAGCTCTCAATAGTTCTAAACAAATCGCGTTGCCAATGATTTTAAGCGGGGCAGAGAGCAGCAGCTATTATTGCAGCAATTATCGGTAAATATTGACGCATAATGTACATTGCTTATTATGTTGACACTAAAATGACTTGCATATAATAGCATTTTCTTTTCTGGGGAGTAGCAGAAACACTGCATTAATACGTTTTTGTGTTTAATTTTGGAGGGAAATTGGCTGCTCCCATAACATAGAATATATATATATATATATATATATATTTATATATATTCTATGTATGTGTGTGCGCGCGTGTGTGTGTGTGTGTGTATATATATATATATATATATATATATATATATATATATATATATATATATATATATATATATATATGTGAATGTATCATAACATTAGGATGTTAATAATTATGACCATAGACACTCGAGAAAAATATATACAGTAAATACTGTAAATGTATTATACCTTATGGGAACAGTCCACTTCCCTCCAAAATTAAACACACAAAAAATGTATTCAATTCAAATATATATATATATATATATATATATATATATATATATATATATATATATATACACACTCACCTAAAGGATTATTAGGAACACCTGTTCAATTTCTCATTAATGCAATTATCTAATCAACCAATCACATGGCAGTTGCTTCAATGCATTTAGGGGTGTGGTCCTGGTCAAGACAATCTCCTGAACTCCAAACTGAATGTCAGAATGGGAAAGAAAGGTGATTTAAGCAATTTTGAGTGTGGCATGGTTGTTGGTGCCAGACGGGCCGGTCTGAGTATTTCACAATCTGCTCAGTTACTGGGATTTTCACGTACAACCATTTCTAGGGTTTACAAAGAATGGTGTGAAAAGGGAAAAACATCCAGTGTGCGGCAGTCCTGTGGGCGAAAATGCCTTGTTGATGCTAGAGGTCAGAGGAGAATGGGCCGACTGATTCAAGCTGATAGAAGAGCAACTTTGCCTGAAATAACCGCTCTTTACAACCGAGGTATGCAGCAAAGCATTTGTGAAGCCACAACACGCACAAACTTGAGGTGGATGGGCTACAACAGCAGAAGACCCCACCGGGTACCACTCATCTCCACTACAAATAGGAAAAAGAGGCTACAATTTGCAAGAGCTCACCAAAATTGGACAGTTGAAGACTGGAAAAATGTTGCCTGGTCTGATGAGTCTCGATTTCTGTTGAGACATTTAGATGCTAGAGTCAGAATTTGGCGTAAACAGAATGAGAACATGGATCCATCATGACTTGTTACCACTGTGCAGGCTGGTGGTGGTGGTGTAATGGTGTGGGGGATGTTTTCTTGGCACACTTTAGGCCCCTTAGTGCCAATTGGGCATCGTTTAAATGCCACGGCCTACCTTAGCATTGTTTCTGACCATGTCCATCCCTTTATGGCCACCATGTACCCATCCTCTGATGGCTACTTCCAGCAGGATAATGCACCATGTCACAAAGCTTGAATCATTTCAAATTGGTTTCGTGAACATGACAATGAGTTCACTGTACTAAAATGGCCCCCACAGTCACCAGATCTCAACCCAATAGAGCATCTTTGGGATGTGGTGGAACGGGAGCTTCGTGCCCTGGATGTGCATCCCACAAATCTCCATCAATTGCAAGATGCTATCCTATCAATATGGGCCAACATTTCTAAAGAATGCTTTCAGCACCTTGTTGAATCAATGCCACGTAGAATTAAGGCAGTTCTGAAGGCGAAAGGGGTCAAACACAGTATTAGTATGGTGTTCCTAATAATCCTTTAGGTGAGTGTATATATATATATATATATATATATAAAATCTGACTAATTAATGTCATTTTATTAATAGATTGGTGTGCCAAGAGTGACATTAGTCTTCATGTAGACTGAGTTAAGCAAGAGTCTTGTGACAAATTATAATAGGACATTATGGCCATAAAAAATCATAGTACTTGGATACTTAAGTACATTTGAAGGCAAATACTTTTGTACTTTTACTCAAGTGAATGTTTAAAGGCAGCACTTCTACTTTTACTTGAGTATCTTTACTTTAACTCAAGTACATGGTATGTGTACTTCGTCCACCACTGGTTGAAGTTATCTTTGAAACCATTCTTGGTAACGTTTGTGAATAAAACTGAATATAAAATTCATGTATGTGTTCAAAAAAAAAAAAAAAAAAAAACTGTATTATGGCTGACCCTGCACTCTGACCCCAGCTTAGCTGGGATATGTGAAAACTAATCAATCTCGCTGCATACATGCAAAAAACTGTGTGTATAATGTGTGACCAAAATAAAGGATTCTATTCTACTTCTTATTTTTTATGTGTTTTAAACATTTTGTGTAATCGTGTACTCATTCTTTGTGGGTTAGATTGCTCGACTACAAAATTACACGAAAATTCCCATCCCCATCTTCCAGTCGCGCCACTGGAGAAGGTAAACACACTTGAACCGATAAAAATATGACTGATGGGAGATGCCGCTTGTCATCAACTCAAGCCAATGTCAGGGTACTGGAACATTAAAAAAAACATTGTGACTTTTCGTGTGATCATGTATGCTTGGGATGCAACAGATCAATGTTTAGATAAAGTCACAGTGTTTACACTTTTGGTGGATCAATCTACGAATGGCTTACTTACAGTTGTTATTGCATATTAAGCTTGCACAGAAGCAAGTATTTTAACATACATTTTTATTTTTTTTTAACAATATCAGGATCACCATGAATTTGAAAACACGTATGCATTTCCACATAGAACACACAAGAGCCTGTTAAAGTGCCATGAATTTGAATTTGCATCCTCCAAGCAAAACTTTAAATTGCTGGCAATCTTGGGCCAGCAGGTATGGTGGAATTTAAGAGTATGTAGAAACTGTAACAAAGGTCTGTTTATTCCAATAATACAGGCAGGATTAGCATGTTCATGGAAGGAAAACCCTATAAAGAAAAATATCACACAGTAAAACTGTAAATATCACCTGGTCTCCTTCACTGGCCATTTTTGTCAACATTATGCCCACAAAGTCAAACTAAACACATTCAGAGTCCAGCAAGCACAACACCTTTGAATGCTCATGACAGTATTAGCATTCTCTCTCTTTAGCAAGTACTTTTTGTAAAACAAGGCAGATTCCTAAACATGTGCAAATAGTTACTTTTTAACCACAGAAGTGGTCTGATGAAACATTTTTATTGTGGGTGTTACTACTAGGGGTAAAAGCACATGGCATGAATCTGTCACTTTGGTGACTGCAACTAAATTAACAATAAAAATGTATACAGTGTAATACTATTTGGACACTTAAGTTACAATTAAAAGTGTCTGAATATCATTGCATTTTGAGACCTTTTCTCACAACTAAACTGACATATCTGAGGCATTTTTGTGACTACCTTTTTTATTTATTTTTCTATCCCCATTTCTCCCCTATCTGGAATTCCAAATTCCCACTACTTAGTAGGTCCTTGTGGTGGCGCAGTTACTCACCTCAATCTGGGTGGCGGAGGACATGTCTCAGTTGCTTTCACTTCTGAGACAGTCAATCCACGCATCTTATCATGTGGTTTGTTGTGCATGACACCGCAGAGATTCCCAGCATGTGGAGGTTCATGCTACTCTCCGCGATCCACACACCCCATTAAGAGCGAGAACCACTAATCGCGACCACGAGGAGGTTACCCCATGTGACTCTACCTTCTCTAGCTTAGGAGACGTGACTGGTATAGTTCATCACATTAACTATGGACATTTTCCACCAAGTTTGACAACCAGTGTCACTATTATATTTGTACTTAATTTGGAACAATATATCTTTTGTTTTATCATTTGAAACCCAACAGACTTATACTTTGTGAAATGTTGTGCTTTAAAATTGTGTTGTAAAAAATAAATAAAAAATTGGTTAGATATTTTGTAATATAATGCATAAGCATTCAAGCATTTTTAATTGTGGCTTAAGTGTCTAAATACTTTTTAAGGCCATCATATTTAGTGAGCTTACATATTTTCTCAGCACACTCATCATAAAAGGCTGCCTTGAGTAAAATTCTGAATGAATATATATTTTCAAAAATGTCAGGGCAGTTACCACAGACTGTAGCACGGTATGTCCTTGTTTGACAAACACACATGGCTGCACAGACGTTTACATAAGGGAGGGGCACTAGGTGAGCATGACTGAGATTTTAGAGGACTAAAATCTGTGCATCACGCTCTCACTGTGCATCAGTGTAACGGAAACGATGCAGCCTTTTTAAACTAATCTGCAAGACTCGACTGTGCTTGTTTGAGAGCACCTTCAGGGCATTAGATTCCAAAGAAAACTTAGAGCTTAAAGCTTAGAGACAGCCTGAGGTTTGTTCTACGTCTATACTCCAGGCAGAGTTCCCACTGGTGTAAATCACAATCCATCAACACACTGTCACTGAAATACTGCTCTCCGCTCTTTATACTGATCATCCACAATTTGTTTGTGGCGTGCTGACTTTGCAGCACCATGCTTTCTGACTGCTTACATAACTAAAGCTTGGAATGAGATGATGTCGAGTGAATTGCTGCTCTTTTCTGCTTAAGAGGAGCGAGATCTGATTTTGTCTCTTGATTTCTCTGGTTTAAGTAAAATTGGTCAAATTACACTTGTGCAACTGAAAAGGTAACTTGAAGAGCAAATCACAACTACAGAATATAACAAGACATTTAGGCAGTTTCTAATAGTATGTTATAAAGAAAAGTGGGGGAAGTGAAAGACAAGACTTAAGCATGACAATGTAGCAATAATGTCGGTGTAATCTGCTTAATAAGGAAACAATGGATATATCGTTACCGTGGAATTGCTTAAGTCAGGGGTTCCAAACCTTTTTGTCAGCCGAAGCCCAATAACCTCAATTACGCTGCAAAAAATGTTATCCGATAGTTGTGATAATTTTTTTTATTTATAAGCTTTTGTCTTTATTCTTCCATGTTCCTCTGTGGCTGTGAGGTAAGAAAAAATAAAACTATGCTAATGAGGTAAGAAAAATAAACTTGTTTTCCCTTTTAATTAAGTTCATTTTTCTTACCCCACTGTCTAATAGCTGATTCTGTTTTATTTTGTTCGATTTCTCAGAAAACAAGCCATAATATATCATTACATTTTGCTTTGAAAAAGTACATTTATGTAGTTTTAAGAATGTTTAGATACATTTATATTTAAACAAGACCAAAATTAAGAAAGATTATTTTTTGTAGAGTATCTGTATTTTCTTGAAGCACTCCCAAAGGTTTTAGAAATGTTAACCTATGAATGAATATAATTAATTTCACATGTTGGTATTTGGAAATAATTAATACAATATATTTATTTAATCATTTTGAAAAGATCATGCAATTGTACTATTTTGATGGTTTTCATTTTATGCATTTAATTGTTTTTTTAAATTATCATTTAATTTGGCAACTGGCATTCTGCATTTCTATCACAATCTCATATGAAACCATTGCAGTTCTTTTACAATCCTTTGAAACCCTGTCATTTGTCTTTCACCCCACCCCCAACAAAAAAAGCCCTGCTAAATTAATTATCTTAGATGACCCCTTTAGGTTAATTAGCCCTCGGCAGGACAACAACACTGATGTGAACTAATGCATAAACACTCTGGGTGGACAGAGAGCGAGTGACTGCGCTGCCTAAAGCCATTCTGGGCCTCGAACGCAGCAGATCAAACTAGTTTCATCATCAGACTTAGACTAAAGAAAGGGGAAGAAACCGCACTGACAACTTTGCACAAAGAGGAAAGATAGTAGACGGGTGGTACTGTTGTTAGAAATCTAAATTGACTTAGGAATGTCAATCTCAATCAATCAGTTTGATGTTTGAAGTGTTGCACAACTGCAAAGAACTAAACCACAAAAATAGTAAATAATAATAATAAAAATAAGTGTCAAGAAATTTCTTTAGAATTGATCTTTGTTACTGGTTCTTGGCTTTTGTTTCCCACTGTCCAGAGTAAGAAATTAAGGAGATCTCAAGAAATCAATGTCACAGAAATTCAAAAAGTGGGTGTAAACATTTTTATATTTGATATCCTTAAATTATATTCTACGTTTAGTATTTTCATGAATTTATTTGATTAAATTATTTTATATAAAAATTATGACAGTGTGATTTTATGTTTTTAAAAAACATTTAAAAAAAAAACATTTCGCTTCTTAAAATTAACACTAAATATTGCCCCATTAAGTGATAATTCACCCAAAAATGAAGAAAGAAAGTCATACAGGTTTGGGAAAACATGATGGTGAGTAAATGATCACAGAATTTTCATTTCTATGTAAACTATCCCTTTTTTAAAGGTTAATTTCAGAAACTGTCACCGTCATCTGTTTTCCTGTGGAAGGAAGTGTGAAATCTGACCTAATGGAAGGCCCAAACAGACACTGTTGTACAAAAGTAAACACTGAAAGAATGTTGTCTTACCCAGATCTCCATGGAAACTGTTGTTGAAGTTGTTGGAGCTTCCATCAGAAGGCCAGATCTTGCGGACACCAACAACATTGCCCTCAGAGAGCACTAGTTGTTGCCTGAGACGTTTCTGGGAGTGTGGTGTAGGAGGACTGCCACTCTCAAACGACTGCTGAGAGTGCTGGGATGGGGAGCGACTCTTCTCTCGGTACATATGGTAGGCGGTGGGGCTTGGGGACACGTGGCTGGACTGACCTGAGGAAAAGTCCTCTTCGCTGGAGGTCAGATTTTCATTGGAGCTGCAATCGGGTGTGTAGCCATCCTCAAAACTCCCAGGTGAGTATGATCGCCTGGGCCAAGTCAGATGCAAATCCTCCCCGTCTCCCATAATGCCCCCCACATAAACGGTTGTATAGGGCTGACAGTCAGACTGTTGCCAGTTCGGTTGAGGAGCTCTGTGAGACTCAGTCTTCCCTCCGTTGAGTCGTATAGAACCATCTTTGAGTAACTGAGGATTCAGATCTGCATCTTCAAACTCACAGTTGTCATGGTGTGTAGATCTCTCTGGTTTACAGACATCCCCAAAAGCAGTGGAGAGATTACCCGGTACAGAGTGTAAGGACCTTTTCCGCTCCATCTCCATAGCCTGACTACCCAAACTACTTATCTTTTCAGAGACTTCTCTATTATTGACTCTAACAAGGCCTTTGTCATGGTGGTATTCCATATTCACATAGTAAGGCCTCTCACTCTTGCCCTCCCCTGATGTTTGAGAATTGGCACGCCTAATACGTTCAAAGTTTGACCTAAGAGCTGCAACTCCCAACCCCATGCTTGCTTTCTCCTTTGGTGGAGACTCAGGAACACCATCCACCTCATGGTGTCCAGAACCACGGCCAGCAATGGGCCGTTGGGGAGTGTCAACACTCCTTTTTTTGGACGGAGACATGCCATCCGTTTCTCCATCTCTGTTTTTCTGTCTGTCCCGGTCTGAGATATCCCCTTCCTCCACCTCAACAGACAGCTGAGACTCACGGTTCTCCTCTGGGGACAAACCTGTGGTTGTTGTGTGCCTCGGTTTAGCAGGAAGACACCTGCTGCCATCCACTTTCCCAGGCAGCTGATGTTGGGAGTTTGTGGATGCTGGTTGGTTCCGGTCACCTTGCGAGACCTTACTGAAGCCCCATCTTTGAGAATCGTGGCTTCTTCTCTCCTTGGCCAGAAATGTTTGCAGGTAGATCATTCGAAAGCGCTCTTTGTTCACTTCCATCTCCAGTCTCCTGATAGAGTTTCTGCATTTCTCCAGCTCCTGCTCAATGTCTCCCACAGAGTTCAAAGCCATTTCAGGAGGATCTGAATCAGGAAACTGAGCTTTCCATGCTTCCACAAAACCAACCGGTTCTACCATGGTTGTTTAATGCTGGATCACTTATTTAGTTAGAAAATAATGAACGTACTCGACATATTGCTTTTAGTTCACACACAACGCAAACGGTGATCACGTCACATCTTAACATTTCATTTGAAATTGTTCTGCATGCATCTTCACTTTCATGTCTGACAAATATTTGATAGTTGATGTTGGACAGATGCTTACCTCTCTCATTTAACGATAACAAGCAGAGCAGAAAAATCCATGTGCACTTTAAATATTTACATCCGCTTTTCGTCCCATTTAAATGGCAGATTTGCAATTGAGAATCGCTCCTTGCAGACTCTGGTTCGCTCACGACATGCACTTTTCATTCATGTTATCAGCGCAAGATAATGAAATCTGTTTATTCTGCTCATTTGAATGGTGTATCCACAGAAGTATCCAGAAGATAATCGCGTTAGTCTCTCAAATGTCCATATTTCGTAAAACGGTCTGTACTCTTTGAGTAAGATGCAACATTGCACTGTTGACATCGCCGCTGTCCGTATGATCGTACTCTCTCTCTCTCTCTCTCTCTCTCTCTCTCTCTCTCTCTCTCTCTCTCTCTCTCTCTCTCTCTCTCTCTCGTATTGCTGCAGGAAGAGGTGGGACCACACCGAGTACACAATACTGACTACGCAGACAATCTCAGTTTAAAGATACAGGGTCGATTGAGAAATTGAGATTGACATGTTATTTTTTGTTATTTTTATTAAAGAGTGATTAACCACACTATAATAATCAGATACATTTAAAAAATTTAATTTTTTAAAGGGATAGTTCAAAAGGGATATTTTCTCACCCTCATCCATACAATGCAAGTGAATGGTGGCCAGAACTCAGGAGATCCAAAAAGGACATAAAGGCTGCATACAAGTAATCCATATGACTCCAGTGGTTATATCTTCTGAAGCAATATGATCGGTGTGGGTGAGATACAGATACAAATATAAGTCCTTTTTTTTCCTATAAATATACTTTCACACAGCCTTCCTTTTATACTGCCTATATGTGCCTTTTTGGACCTTTAAAGTTCTGGCCACTATTTGTTTGCATTGAATGGACCTATAGAGCCAAAAATATTCTTCCAAAAATATTTTTGTATTTTACGCAGAAGAAAGAAAGTGATGAGAGAATTTTCATTTCTTGGTGAGCAATCCCTTTAAGTTGACATCCTTGAACACCTGACAGTGTAACCAACTTGCAAAGTGCAGCGGCACTTCTCATCACCTTATAGTCTGCCAAATGAACATGTCTCCATCTAGCGTTACTAAATGGAACAGCAGTTCGACCATTCAAGAGATAGTTCACACAACAATGAAAATTCTGTGATCATTCACTCACCCTCATATTGTTCCAAGCCTGCATGATTTTTTTTCTTCCATGTAACACAAAAGGCAAAACTTTAGGGAATGTCAACCACAATCGCCATTTACTTTCATTGTATTTATTTCCCATGTACAGTGTTGACTTTGGCTAATGTTATGCCTTACATCTCCTTTTGTGTTCCATGGAAGAAAGAAAGTCAAATGGTTTTAAAGCAACATGAGGCTGACTTATTGATGACAGAATTTTCCTTTTTCAGTAGACACTACCTTTAAATATTATTGCTAATAAAATTTTCTATGGTATTTCCTCCGAATCAAAACATTTTAGAAAAGAAAGATTTCGGTGGCAGACAGTATTATTTTTGCTGTACCCACATACTTAATTATTTTGATATTTCCTTTTGGTCTCATTCCTGTTACCCTCACCTTAGAAAAGCTTATAGATAAACCAACACATTCATTTGTATCATATACAGGGGCGTAGCAACCAATATAACTTTTAGAAATAACTAAATTTGCCATGTGTGTTGCAACAATAAACATATCTAAAATATGCTATTGTCCTTTGACTTCTCCATGTTTTTTTGTTTGGTGATGTTTGTGGCATATCTATTTTAGAATAAATAAATAAATAAATAAAGATAAGTGACCAGTTCAACATTGTAGACAGAGAAGTGACACAAGCTTCTGAAATTGTTCAGGTAAGATTGTCACTGACATTAAGGAATATTTTTAAGCTTTGAATCTTTGGTTGTGGTTGACTGGACCAATGTTTGAAATGTTTGACAGCAGTCATTAAATTACATGATAATTCTTTAGCTTAATATTAAAATGTTCATTCATACCTGTTGACTATATTTTAGTTCTAATTATTAAAGTTATATCAAATATATATATATATATATATATATATATATATATATATATATATATATATATATATATATATATATATATATATATATATATGTATATATATATATATATATCTATGATATAACTTTAATATATATATACATACACGACAGTTAGTTCCGGTCCTCGAATCTGATTGGACGAGAGCCGTTCCATGAGTACTGATGGTCTGACAGCATCAGTACTTGGACGCTTCACTGGTGTGTGTATCAATCCACGTGCTGTTCTAAACTAAAGTGTAAGAGTTGTGCATATGTGTTAAGAGTACAGGTGAACACATGCTCCATCTCTCTCTCTCTCTCTCTCTCTCGCTCTCTCTCTCTCTCTCGTGTGTGTGTATGCATGTGTTGAGTGAGTGTGGATGCAGAGTGTTTGACTGCAGCATATAAGGTACGAGTGTTTGAAATCTTTTTTTCTTCCTTTTTCTATCTCTATTTATTGTGTTTAGTAGTCGTTTTGTTTTGTTTTGTTTTGTTTTTTGGTAGTATCAGTAAGTGAAGAGTGGTTGTTTAAGGGAGGGTTGTTTTTAACTCCCAGTCTGTGTACTGGGAGTATGACTGCTCCAGGTGCGGAGAGTTTAGAGTTTCTGAGAAGACACCATGGGGTGTGTTTTAGCGGTAAGTGCAGTTGTTGGACACAAACATTTTCTGTCAGCGTCGCAGATTATTAGCGCTAATGATTAGCGCTGTTTGTCAAGACGATTGCTTTAGTGAATTTGTTAGTTGAGAGTGGTGTTGAGATTGGTGGTATTTTTACATCAGTACTCCCTCTTTCCACTCCTTCCAAAAGAGTAACATTGTTCAATGTGCCGCCGTTTATTAAGAATGATGTTCTTGTCGGAATGCTCGCTAGGTATGGGAAAATGGTCTCTTCAATAAATATTATTCCAATAGAAAGAAAGTCATCTTTATTAAAACATATGGTGTCTTTCAGACGATTTGTATATATGGTCTTGAAAGAAAATGTAGACGAACTTGATCTGACCCTTAATTTCAGTCAAGAAGGTTTCAATTACCGTAATTTCCGGACTATTGAGCGCACCTGAATATAAGCCGCACCCACTGAATTTTAAAAAAATTATTATTTTGAACATAAATAAGCCGCTCCTGTCTATAAGCCGCAGGTGCCTACCGGTACATTGAAACAAATGTACTTTACACAGGCTTTAACGAAACACGGCTTGTAACAAAAATAAATAGGCTTTAACGAAACACGGTGTGGCAGCGGGGGAGTGGTCAAGCGCCCGTCCGGGAGAGAAAAGCGGTAAGGGCACTTACATCAAGTGCTGAAAACAGTGTGACAGTTTTCCCAAGAAGGACACATGAAGCAGGGCACTTGATGTTCCAGGTAAGGCTTTTAATGGGCACAGCAATGTTTACAATCAATTTTATTAAGTTTCTCAATTCTTGGACTTCTATGCGCCAACACTAGACTGACGTGTGTCTGTCACTCACTCACTCACTCACTCTTTATGCCGCTCTCCCACGCTTACTGAAATTAGACACAGGTGTTAGACATTAGCTCAGGTGTAAGCGCCCTTACCGCTTTTCTCTCCGGGACGGGCGCTTGACCACGCCCCCGCTGCCACACACGGCTTGTAACAAAAAATAAAAAATTAGCAGTAAACAGTAGCCGAGCAAGAAAGTCATTGGTCACTATCTTCCTCCTCTTGTGCACATGAAACCACTGAAGTCATCTCCTTCGGTGTCGGAGTTGAATAGCCTCAGCTTTAGTTGTCTTTTTGCACTGAGTCAATTCATCACGCTGCTGTTTCCAACGTCTCCCGTGCAGCAGCTCTATTTCCTTTTCCAACAGCCAGATCAATCGCCTTCAACTTGAAAGCTGCATCATATGCGTTTCTCCGTGTCTTGAGGGTGACAAAATTACTACCGTAATCAGAATGATGGGAAGTTTGAGCGCGCTCGATTTAATCTAAACGGTAAACAAAAAAGTTGTTGACCTTAACCCGTTCGGCAATTTCATTGGTCTAATGAAAGCTTCATGCCGCCAAAAAACTGAGCACGTCACAGAATGTTGTTTTTTTTTTTTTAAATAAAATTTGAAAGCGGGAAAAATCCATATATTAGCCGTGTCATTGTTTAAGCCGCGAGGTTCAAAGCGTGGGAAAAAAGTTGCGGCTTATAGTCCAGAAATTACGGTATGTGATCTACGCTACAACAAACACAATGAAAAGTTTTGGTTGTGGTGAAAATGGACATTTTGTTTGTGCTTGTCCAATAAGTGCAAACAATCAAAATGAAACTGCAATAAATGTAACTTCTAAAAATGTAGCTGAAGTGTGGAATGACATTGCCGCAAATGATGAAGCGATTCCAGGCCCAAGCAGGGCGCCAGTTGTTTCAAAAAATGTGTTGTGGCGTTGAGAATATATTAAAGATTAATGGTGACTTATGCTCTCTGTTTAGGGTGTATAGGGGTGTAAGACAAAGCTGTGCACTCTCAGGCATATTGTATATCTTCGCCATAGAACCCATGTTAAACAAACTAAGAGCTAATGTGCATGGACTGTTGTGGCAGATCGGAGGGCGGGGCCAGGTCGTGATCCTATGCACCCGGTCCCGTATTAGGCTAATCAAGCCTCCGAGGTATAAAGGTCGACTGCAGGGTGTCGTGCAGGAGAGAGAGAGATTGTTAGCGGACATGTCCGTCATGTGTGTGTTTATCCTTTCCATTGAATACCTTTACACTGGTGCCGAAACCCGGGAAGGAGGAGGGATACGCCGTAGTAGAGTTCTCGCCACTACCGTCCACCCCAACGGAGCAGCCGCGGCCATCTGCCGGGGGACGAGGAGCCCAGCCGCCTGAACGAGGACGATGGCCGCCGACCGCGAAGGGGCTCCTAGCCGACCGCCTGGAGAGGTCAGGTCCGCTGCCAGGGGCGCAGGAGTCACCTACCAGCTGCTGAAACGGGGCGGGGTTTAAGACCGCCGACCGCGAGCGGGGAGGGGCTCACTGGCGACCGCCTGGAGCAAGAGGACCGCTTCTCGCCTCCTCCTTTCCATTGAATACCTTTACAACTGTGTATGCCAAATTGTAATAATACATTTAAAATATCATCTTATACTGATAATGTTATTGTTTTGATCAGTGAATCTGTTTTTTTAAGTGATGAAAATCAGCCCTCACTGGAGAAGAAACAGAACTGTTGGATCAATACTCAAAGGGGTCTATTTATCCCTATTGCAAAGACGCTTTTCCGAAGTCCCAGTTTAGGTGAGTGCAGTAGCATGTTGTTAGATTGTAAAGATTTAATAAATGTGGGTCCAAACTTTGCACTTGGTAAAGATATATATAAGTGTTGTGTAAAAGCATTTAACAAAAAATCTTTGAATAACAAGTGTGATACACCATGGCGAAATGTACTTGACCTTGATGTAAATTAAAAATCTGAATGGAGAGCGTTATATAAATCAATATTAGTCAAAAAAACTGGAGATTTACAGTGGATAGTGTTGCATGGTGCCATTGCAGTCAATTCTGACATTACTAAAGGTTGTCCATTTTGTTCACAAAAAGAGACTATTTTTCATACGTTTATGCATTGTGATAGGTTAAAAACTTTATTTAATATCTTGAATACGTTTTTTTATTTCTTTCGATGTAATTTTTTCAATGAAAGTGTTTATTTGGGGTTTTAAATATGTTAAAAAAAACATTGTCAGAAGTCTATTTTGTTGAACTTCCTGTTAGGTCAAGCAAAAATGGCAATATATACCACAAGGAAAGAGAAAATTGAACAAAATGTTTTTTGTAGTATAGAAGTTGTTTTTGTAAAATTAGTAAAATCTAGAATTTTGCATGTCCTTTTATCATTTGAAGCAATTTGGTGCTTAAATTTCTTCACCAAGATTCTTGGTGCTTGAATCTGAAGTTCATTGTTAATTTACTGTGAAGCTGACGTTTTAAGAAGCTGGTGTATTGTTGCGCCCCAATCAAGCCAAGCATTATAATAAAAGCCTACTCACCTGAGTGAAGGAACCTGATTCCCCATGTCCTCCTTTAAGTATCTCCACACTGGTCCTGAAACCTGGGACCTCTATGTACCTATGATGCAAGGAAGTCACCCCTGTATAGGTGGTGCCCATATTACTCCCAACATCGACCTCTAAATTACTCGCCAAGTGGCAAGGACCCTTTGAGGTCACATGACGAGTGGGGGATCTCGATTATGAGGTTAAACGAACCAATAGAGTGGGCAGATGTCAAATATACCACCTCAACCTCCTGAAATTGTTGAGGGAGGAGGTCCCTGTGACGTTGGCTATGGTAGTTCTGGAGAGGGCAGAGCTCTCGCAAGTGGTGGACGGGGAGGAGCACCTGGTGCTGTACATCAGCCGCAAGCTCTCATTAAGGGAAACTAAGTACAGCACCATATTGCACCAATTGGCATCAATTGCTTGAAATAAGAGAGGGGGACATTTATAGGTAGAGACAGGTAATGTACCAGGTAATTCATTTTTGGAATACAATTCATTTTAATAACATTGACCTTCCCAATCATAGATAAATGTAATGAAACCCACCTACCCACATCGCTCAAAAACATTTTTATTAAGGAGTCAAAATTAATTCTAACTAAATCAGACAAATTTGCTGGGAATAAAATGCCCAAATACTTAATGCCCTGTTTGGGCCACTGGAAGGCACCTGGCTGGAAAGCCATTACTGGGCAGTATGCTGTCAGAGCCAAAGTTTCAGATTTAGACCAATTGACTCTGTATTGAGAATTTAGAAAATTATTTAATAATTATATTGAGGCAATGCATAGATCTAATGGGGTCAGAGATGAATAATAAAATATCATCTGCAAAAAAAAGCAAAAGTTTATGCGCCACACCTCCCGCCACCACCCTTTCCCTTCTTATCGCGGCTACCAATGGTTCCAGGACAAGAACAATAAAGGGGAAAGAGGGCATCACTGCCTGGTGCCCCTATCCAGGGCGGCGGGTTGATAAACACACACATGACGGTCAGCTGCGGTAAACGTTCTCTCTCTCTGCCGCATTACCATTTGCAGTTGGCCTTTATCCCTCTCGGAGACTTAATTAGCCTGATAAGGGACCGGGTGTTATAGAATAAATCTTATGGACTGATGAAAAAAAATTATAGTCCCTACCAGATGGGTTCAAAAGTCTACAAATATCTGTAAGACCAAGGTTTTTAAACATCCTGTGAGGCATTAATGTTGCTCTAGGGGGAAAACACACTATTGCTTCACTATGATCAAGGACTGAGTCCATCAAAAGATTAGACTTCTTCCAATATCCTATCATTCCTTCAAGATCTATATAAAAATCCCTGATCATCAGCGTTAAGTGCGTAAATATTAGCCAGAATCAACCTTTTCCCCTGAATTCTGTTAAAACAATAATGATTCTTCCTAATTTATCTTTAATCTGTTTGAGACATTTAAATTGTATATGTTTACTTATCAATGTAATGACTCCCGTGATCTTACGTGAACCAGCACTAAAGTAAACATGTCCACCCCATATCTTTCTAAATTTTGCAGCTTCCTGCAGGGAAAGATGCATTTCTTGAAGAAACACTATATCATATTTCTTATGTTTAAGAAAATAAATAACCTTCCTTCTATTTATGGGGTGCTTCAACCCATTCGCATTTCAAGTGGAGAGAGACAATCCACACATATTAACATTTGACATTTTGACATATTAGAAAACATAGATTGTGTGTCAAAAACGAAATTATTAAGACCACATTCCAACATTAGAACAACAAACAAACCCCGAACTTCCCCAGAACATAAAAAATGTGCGTATTAACCAACTGCTGTCCATCCGTCTAAACTCAAACAGTCCATGTACGCTTACAAGACCATTCAGTTTCCTTGGGAAGTCATTCGGCCATTACATGAGTGGAACAGATGCCCTTATCACTCTAATGATTTGCAAGAAATATTCCACAAAACAAACTCCATCCAAGAGGAGGCATAAGCACAAAGAACATGCATGTTCATCCACAAACTGGTACCAACTGGCTAGGCGGTACCAACACAAAAAGAAACAAAGAAGGTGCTCAGTTTCCTCAGACGATCAAGTGAATGTTCAATGAGTCAGGTCCACTCGGCTGCATCGAGAGCATCAGACAATGACTTACTCATTCCATTGACTTTATGAAGGACATCGCTTACTGTGGGCATGTAAATATTTTGCGGCCATCCTTAGTATATTTTCTCAATTTGGCTGGGAAAAACAGTGCAAAAGTGACCTTTCATTGACATAAGAGATTCTTGCATTTCTTGAATCGATCACGTTTCTCTCTTGTTGAATTCACAATGTCTGGGAACAAGAAAATGCTGTGGTTCTTCCAAGAAAACCTTCTATTACTCCTCATGTAACACAAGAACTTTATCGTTTGATCTCAGAAATTTGTCCAAAATTGATCGGGCATGTCTCCCTCAGTGGATCTCCAAGCCAGAACCCTGTGAGCTTGCTCGATTTCCTGCTTATGGCCTGTTATGTTGAGCAGACTCTGGAAGAGCTCATCTAGGAATTTCACCATATCTCTGCCTTCTTTGTTCTCAGAAATTTCAACAATTCTGACCTTTTTTTGGCTCTTATGATTCTCAAGCTCTTCCAACTTTTCCCAAATGCATTCCAATTCCACCTTGGTCGCTAGCGGAAACTAGTTGCCTCTGCGATGACTCCAGATAATCGATAAATCTTTCGACGTCCCCCACTCTTGTAACCAACTCGTCTCCATGGCAGTGATCAAGCGACGTATTACAGCAAGATCCTACAAGTCAGCAACGACCTTCGCCATAATTGCCGACATGCTCGATAGTTGACGCTGAGTCTTTCCCACTGTACCATCCAAACTGAGTACCCAGTCTGCGGCCCTGTCAGCGGTATCAGCTTGAGCACGTAAGTGTCTTTTAATGTCTCCAGAGCCTGAGGATTTTTAATTCTTTGACGTATTGTCTTCATAGAATAGTTATGAAACATATTGTATTGAACCTCACCAGTTTATGACACAAAAAGTATTAAAAACGTATCGGTTACCTAACGTAACCTCGGTTCTCTCTAGATGAGGGAACGAGTATTGCGTAAGCTAGCTTACACTACGGGAAAGATTCATCTTTTCTGAGATATTGAAGCCAAAAAATTATCCTTAATTTTTGTATCCATTGTCAACGCAGTGCGGCAGCTGCAGACCTTGAGCGGGCTATCTAGCGAGCTCATAGGTTGCTCTGCGGCAACTGCTGCAGCCTATAGACGAGCTTGGGCGAACTCGCATCCAATGAGAGGCGTCCACGCGCTCACTGCATCAAAGCCCGCCAAAATTGGCGTGACTAGAGTGCATATAAGCGTAGTTCGTAGGCTGGAACCCTGGTTTTCATTGACTGAAGCGAAAAGTCGCTCGTGGCGCGAGCACGGCCGGCTACGCAATACTCGTTCCCTCATCTAGAGAGAACCGAGGTTACGTTAGGTAACCGACACGTTCTCTTACGAGAGGTTCTCTCGTATTACGTAAGCTAGCTTACGCTACGGGAACCCATTGTCAACGCCATGCACGCCAAGCATCCACTGTATGAGCCCCAGGGAATTAAGGGGGACCCGGGAAGCCCTTATGAGTGGGGAAATAATATTTGGCCGGCAAGAATGCGGGTCATTGATTGTGTAATACATAAGCACATAGTGGGAAGGGAACGACAGAGCGGCGGTGCCGGTCTGTGTGGAATGTGACCCATCAGTGCAGCTCACCAGGGGAGCTGTAGCGTATTAAACCGCTAGTAGTTTTGCCTGCAGAGCGGGCACTTCCATATTGTAAAATCTGACAAAGTTGGAGGGGGAAGTCCATCCCGCTGCCACACATATGTCATGAATGGAAATCCCGCTGGACCATGCCCACGAGGATGCCATGCCTCTAGTGGAGTGAGCCCTAATGCCCAATGGGCATGGCAGTTCTTTTGACGCGTATGCAGCAGCAATAGCGTCCACTATCCATCTAGATAGTGTCTGTTTCGAGGCGGCGAGACCTTTGGTGCGCCCTCCAAACGAAACAAAAGCTGCTCAGAGCGTCTGAAAGCGGCGGAGCGCGCAGTATACAATCTCAGTGCTCTGACCGGGCAAAGGAGATTGGCGTTGCGTTCACTATCGGGTGCTGGCAGCGCCGATAGGGAAATGACCTGTGCTCTGAAAGGAGTACCGATCACCTTGGGAACATAGCCGTGTCTAGGCTTTAAAATGACCTTGGAGTCACTTGGTCCAAACTCAAGACACACAGCGCTGACAGACAGCGCGTGAAGGTCTCCCACACGTTTGACTGATGACAGGGCAGTCAGAAAAACGGTTTTGAGTGAAAGGTATTTCAAATCCACGGATTGAAGTGGTTCGAAAGGGGGGCTTTCATAGTATAGGAAGCGGATGACCAGCTCGTTTTTACCCCATGAATGACCGTGCAGGGGTTCAGCGAACGCGGCAACGGCCGCCACATACACTTTGAGCGTGGATGGGGATCTGCCCTTATCCAGCAGCTCTTGTAGGAATACGAGCAGCGACGACACCCCACATGTCCGCGGGTCCAGGTCTCTGTCGGTGCACCATTTTGAGAACACAGACCATTTTGACGCATAGAGTCTTCTCGTGGAAGGGGCTCTAGCGTGTATGATGGTGTTTATTACTCCTTCTGGCAGAGCGACGGGTAGTCGTTGATCACCCACGCATGCAGCGCCCAGCGCTCTGGGTGGGGATGCCAGATTGTGCCGCGAGCTTGAGAGAGGAGATCTGCTCTCACTGGGTTGGGCCACGGCACTGTCAGTGACAGCTGCGTAAGCTCCGGGAACCATGTCTGATTCTCCCAACGCGGGGCTATGAGGAGCACCGAGTGACGCGTTTCCTGATCCTCTGCATTACCTGTGGCAATAGCGAGACGGGAGGGAAGGCGTAAGCGGGCGTCTGGGCCAGTCCTGGGCCAGCGCGTCCTCGCTTTCGAGAAAAATATTGGGCAGTGAGAGTTCTCTTTGGACGCTAAAGAGGTCTATCTCTGCTCTGCCGAATAGGTGCCATAACGTCTGGACTGTTTGAGCGTGCAGGGACCATTCCCTGGGGGAATATTGTCTCTGGACAGTCTGTCCGGGCCGTCGTTCAGGTGGCCTGGCACGTGCGTCGCCCTCAGCGAGCGCAGGTGGCACTGGGACCAACTCAGTATGCGTTTCGTCAGATGGAAGAGGTTCCTGGATCTGACACCGCCCTGACGGTTTAGGTAGGATACCACAGATCTGTTGTCCGAACGGACCAGGACGTGGTGACCCTGAATGACCGGGAGAAAGCACACGAGCGTGCATCGACCGCTATCATTTCCAGACAATTTATGTGAAGGAGCTTTTCCTGAACTGACCATAGGCCGAAAACCGGAGAGCCCTCGCGAGACCGCGCCCCAACCCGTGTTGGACGCGTCTGTCGAGATGACTTTTCGGCGAGATACAGCTCCCATTGTCACTCCCTGCTGATACCATTCGGCCACTGTCCAGGGCTGCAGAGCTGATATACAGGTCTGAGTCACCTTGATGGGCTGGCGGCCTGTGGCCCAAGCCCGGCGAGACGCTGGGTGTTTTAGCCAATGCTGAAGCGGGCGATGTGCAGTAAACCCAGCTGAAGTACTGCTGCGGCTGAGGCCATGTAACCTAGCACTCTCTGGAATTTCTTCAGAGGCGTGAGGCTGTTCATCTGAAAAAATGCGGCTAGTCGCTGAACACGGCGCGCTGTGTAGATAAGCGAGCCGTCATTGCCACGGAGTCTAGTTCTATTCCAAGGAAGGAAATGGTCTGACTGGGCTGTAGTGAGCTCTTGGTCCAATTGACTGCAAGGCCCAAACTGTTCAGATGACTGAGGAGAACTGCTCTGTGAGACAGAAGCTCCATATGTGACTGTGCCATAATCAGCCAGTCGTCCAAATAGTTCAAAATTCGCAAACCCTGACTCCGCAGGGGTGCGAGCGCCGCATCCATGCACTTCGTGAAAGTACGGGGTGCTAAGGACAGGCCGAACAGGAGGACGGTGTATTGATAAACCTGGCCGTCGAAGGCGAATCTCAAGAATGGCCTGTGACGGGGATTTATCTGAATCTGAAAGTATGCATCTTTCAGATCGAGAGAAATAAACCAGTCCCCCTGGCGCACATGCGCGAGGAGTTTCCTGATTGTAAGCATTTTGAACGGTCTTTTTGCAAGCACCTTGTTAAAAAACCCTGAGATCTAATGTGGGTCTGAGGCCGCCGTCTTTCTTGGGAACAAGAAAATAACGGCTGTAAAGCCCCGACTCGCTCAGAGAGGGTGGCACTTTCTCTATGGCCCTTTTGCACAGAAGGCTTGCTATTTCTGAACGAAGCATGCACGCTGCTTCCATGTTCACAGTGGTTTCGAGCCGCGCTCTGAAGCGAGGAGGACGGCGATCGAACTGTAGCAAATAGCCCTGTTGTATTGTGCTTAACACCCACTTGGATATCCCTGGAATAGCTTCCCACGCTTTGAAGCGTAACGCTAGAGGGTGAATGGCCAATTCGCTCTGATTGCCGCACACAGAGCACTGAACAAAATGTGTGAGCGCGTTTAGTGTGTTTATGCATGATTGCTCGCAGACAGCATGAACAGGCTGTTTTGTGAGTGACTTCCGATTGGAATGAATGGGGAAAGAGTCACATCTGTTACGTGATGCGTAAGCATAGTCATGGGCACGGGACTTACACACAGAGGAATGTTTGCTGGCCGTGTAACAGAGCGGGCAGAGAATGGGCGCCGCGACGTATTCGTGGGCGCATTTATTGACTCTAGCGCTCGAGCGGTTCGTAACCGCTTTATGTGAGCGTGCTCTGGTGGGGACACGAGACATGCAGTGCTTGTGTGTAGAGGTGAACACTGGATTGTGGGCACATTTTCTACACATAGGGCTGGTCGTGTGACAGAGCGGCCAGAGAATGGGCGCGCGCACGCATTTGTGGGCGCCTTCATTGACTCTGACGCTCGAGCGGTTCGTAACGCTCGAGCGGTTCGAGCGTGCTCTGATAGGGGCACGGGATGTGTTATGCTTGTGTGTAGGGGCGAACACTGGGTTGTGGGCACATTTTCTACACATAAGACATGTTTGCTCTTTACAAGATTTATTTGGGTCGCCGTGAAAACGGCGTTTGAGTGCAGGCAAGCGGGCAGTGTCACCGGCATGTTGGCTGCTAAATTCACCACTGTAGTAGCCTGAGAGAAGGGGACTGACAGAGGGCAAAGCTTTGACGGTGGTCCGGCCGCGGCGGGACTGAGCCGTCGTTTGTTCAACAAAGTTAGGAAGACTTCGGCTGCTCGGGTTTCAGCGTTACCTGAAATCGAGGCCCGCGGGGGGCGGCGGTCTGCGGCGGCTGTCTGAGCGCGATCGAGGGCGGCCACCCTGTCGACGCTGAGAAGTCTGAGATCGTTGAGCTGGGCGCTGTGAAGAGGCTCGTGCAGGAGGCTGATCACGTGAGCGGCCTGCAGAGGAGCTAGCGCGATGAGGCAGAAAGAGATTCATGGCTTGTGTGGCTTTTTGGACCTCTGAAAACCGGTCAATGATACCACTCACCGCGGAGCCGAAGAGACCGGATGGAGAGAGCGGTGCGTTGAGGAACGTAGAGCGCTCTGCTTCTCCCATGTCGGCTAGCATTAACCACAGATGTCTCTCGGTCACAGTCAGCGCGGCCATGCACTTCCTTATAGGTTGGGCTGCAGCTTTGGTAGCGCGGAGGGCGAGGTCCGTAGCACTCCGTATGTCTGCAACCGCCTCTGGATGCCTACTTTCCTCATCCCACTCCCGCAGAAGGTCCGCTTGGAGGATCTGTAGGACGGCCATAGAGTGCAGAGCAGATGCAACTTGGCCGGCGGCGGAATAGGCACGGCCAACACAGGCGGAAGTTGTTCTGCAGGCCTTAGACGGGAGCACTGGATTAGACCGCCATCTCGCGGAGGGCGGGCAAAAGGTGTGCTGCTACCGCATCCTCGACCGGAGGGATGGAAGCGTAGCCCTTCTCAGTGGCGCCGTCCACCGAGCAAGAGAGGTGGAGACGTGGGATCGGACCCTGGCCGAGAAAGGCGCGTTCCATAATTTGGAAAGCTCGTCGTGGAGTTCCGGCAGGAAGGGAGCGGCCCGGGTAGCGGGTGCTGCGCTGCGGCGGCTCTGTAGAAAGCAGCCGTCAAGTCTGTTGGGTGCCTGCTCAAGGGCGGTGACCACTCGAGCCCGAGGCGGTCGACGGCCTGTGTGAGGAGGCGTGTTAATTCCCGTCGACTCGGCGCGGGTCCTGCTGGATTCCTGGGCCGAGGAGGAGGCGTGTGAGCCTGACCACTCCTCGCTGTCCGAAGCCATGATGGAACAGCCCTTATCCTCCGCTACTTCGTCCGAGATGGCAGCAGAGCAGCCGCTCGGCGGCAACTGCGTGTCCCGGGTGGGCGGGGAGGGTGAAGGCGATGCTCGAGGGATGGGCTCTGGCGAGGCAATCGCTTCTACCATTGTTTCCGGCAGCCTTTGAGAGCGGCGCTTTTTACTGCACGGCTGAACGGAAGGCGCGTGGCGGCTTCGGTCCTGAGCGCTTCGAGTCGAGCCCGCAGGGTGGACATCGGCAGCTCCTCGCAGAAATCGCATCCGCCTTCGGCGAGGGCGAGCTCTGCATGCCCCAGTCCCAGGCAGAGGGCGCAGATGATGTGGCAGTCTCCGGTGCTGAGAGGAGCGCGGCATGAGGCGCAAGTGGAGCGAGGCATCTTAAAAAAGACGCTCGTACTCTTTTGTGAAGTTCTTAAGAACTAGCTTGCTTTTAAAAAGGATACGTCGCCGGATGGCGTAGCTCGCAGGACAGCTGAAGGTGGCGAAGACGGCCGGCTTCTTCGAGCGCTGTCCACGCTTGCTTGATGCCCCTCTAACGGCGACGCGGCTTCCAGTTCAGTGATGCGAAGAGCTTCGCTGAAGAGATGAAAATCAGGGTTCCAGCCTACGAACTACGCTTATATGCACTCTAGTCACGCCCATTTTGGCGGGCTTTGATGCAGTGAGCGTGCGGACGCCTCTCATTGGATGCGAGTTCGCCCAAGCTCGTCTATAGGCTGCAGCAGTTGCCGCAGAGCAACCTATGAGCTCGCTAGATAGCCCGCTCAAGGTCTGCAGCTGCCGCACTGCGTTGACAATGGATACAAAAATTAAGGATAATTTTTTGGCTTCAATATCTCAGAAAAGATGAATCTTTCCCGTAGCGTAAGCTAGCTTACGCAATACGAGAGAACCTCTCGTAAGAGAACTAAGTGTTCAGAGCTGGCCATTCACACTCCCAACCCTCACATGGTGCCATGAGACTCTCCTTATCACATATTTTTTTAAATGATTTAAAACTGTCATATTGTGAAGAGGCTGATGAGATTTAGAATGTGTCCTCCCACTTTTCAGAATGTTCCTGCCCCTGATCATATATGTATTTATTTACGTATTTTTCTATTTTTAATCAACTGTTCAAAGGCTCATGACAGTTCTCTAAAATATACCTCAGTCTGACAATGTTATTGAATCCAGGTCGTAAAGTTCAGCTGCACTTTCCCCCCACCAAACATTTGAAAAGTAGAAGTAACATTTCTAGGTTGTTGGTTAATAAAGGTGGCAGAAGTCAAATCTTCAGTTGCGCTCTGCCTCCCTCTTATCCATGTGTGTTTACAGAGGATCTCTGTACAAAAAACAAACAAACGGTGCTGCTGCATCACTGCAGTAGATTGTAAATTTATGGGTCAATACTCTGTTCTGGCTGCCATAAATCGTATCATTACTCATTTTAGGTGAGTATGCATGAAATCCTTAGAAAGATAGGTAAGCATGTGTGCCCTAGACTACACTACTGTATCTTACTAAATTATAGCTACAGTAGTAATGTGATCACTTTAATATGTGTGATGAATATTTAATTGTTTCAGCAGGTATGTAGGCCTATAAATGGTGTGATTTCTTATATTAAAAGATGAAGTGTACTTATCTGTGTGTTATGGAGGGAAATTTTTGAAATTGTAACATTTAATTCTTGTTTATCTAGAACTAAAGTAAGCGCTTTTCATCACAAATATTTCCACTCAACCCAGAAAAACATTACACCAACACATTATTTATGTAGGCTGGCTACATGTTGAATCCAAAACAAACTGAAAACTGTGTTCCTGAATTTCTTTATTTCTGTTTTACACATAAGTAAATCAACAGACATATCTTTGATTGGTTATAAAACTGCTGGAGAAAAAAGAAAAAGAAACAATTCATTTTAATTGCTGTAAATATTTATAATATTGTAATTACTGTAACAAATGATAAAAAGCAGATAACTTGGTGTTTCTGACCTTGAATTGATTAGACAAACACATTTAATGATCTGCATTCAAAACAACCTGGAGCTGAACACCCTCAAAACGGTGGAGCTGATTGTGGACTTTAGGAGGAACACCCCAACATTGACCCGCTCACCATTCTAAACAGCACTGTGGCAGCAGTAGAGTCATTCAGGTTCCTGGGCACTACCATCTCACAGGACCTGAAGTGGGAGATACACATTGACTCCATTGTGAAAAAGGCCCAGCAGAGGTTGTACTTCCTTCGCCAGCTGAGGAAGTTCAACCTGCCACAGGTGCTGCTGATACAGTTCTACTCAGCAGTCATTGAGTCTGTCCTCTGCACTTCAATAACTGTCTGGTTTGGTGCAGCTAGAAAATCAGACATCAGAAGACTACAAAGGACAGTTTGGTCTGCTGAGAAGATTATTGGTTGCCCCCTGCCCCCCCTTCAAGAACTATACACTTCCAGAGTGAGGAAAAAGGCTGGTAAAATCACTCTGGACACCACTCACCCTGCCCACTACCTTTTTGAACTGTTACCTTCTGGCCGGCGCTTCAGAGCTCTGAACACCAGAACTGTCAGACACAGGAACAGTTTTTTCCCTCAGGCCATCCATCTAATGAACAATTAAATTGCCCCATTGACCAATAATGAGCACAGTTTAATTTTTAATTTTAATTTATATTATCCAACATATCCACTTCTGCCATTACTTACATTGCTCTGTACATAATATACTGTTTTTTGTTCTTTATATAACAGATTGTATTAGATTTGCACTACGTGTGTGTATGTGGGTATGTATGAAGGTGAGTGTATGTACGTATATGTATAATTATTTATATTGTATTCTTTTTTGTTTTTTAATTTCATTTATTAAATTATAATTTACCTATGTCTTGCTGCTGTTTTTGGTATTGTTTGTATTGTTGTACACTGGAAGCTTCTGTCACAAGATAAATTCCTTGTATGTGTAAGCATACTTGGCAATAAAGTTGATTCTGATTCTGATTCTGATTAAACTGTGCAAACACAATGATATAATTTTACAAATGCCATCAACTTTAACAATGCTCATTCTCCCTTATCACATCCAGTCACATCCACATGCACTGTATATTGTGCTTTGTCAGTGTGACGGACTCGAAAATATTACAGGTTTGTAAAATGTTTTGTATGGATCAATATCGATCAGTAGTGATACTTGAGACATTCATAAATGCTTTTAGACTCTGTTTGTTCAGTTTTACTGATTGTAAGTGTTCAGATGATTATTTTATGTGTGATTCCATCGATGCAATCTCCAGCTGAGTAAACAGTCCAAATTCACGATGCTCGTAGAAAATGTGATGTGCAAGTGAGAGAATTGAAGCAATTATTCAACAACAACTCTATTTCCTGTGTAATCTTGATAGATTTTCCAGGTTGAGCTGTATAATGTGCTATATTGAGTTAGTCACACCATTTTGTTTATGTGGAAAAGTGAAATTCAAAATGATGTTTTTCTTTAAAAGCGAACACTAGTAAGTGAAGAAAACATATTTACATCAAGTGAGACTGTTAATCATTATTGATTGGTTATTCCATCGAAGTCATTCTGTTTGTTTCATAGAATGTATCCTGATTTCTCTTTGTTCAGAACTTCAATATATCTATAAAATAGATAAAGCAAAACTTGAAAGTGTTGAGTGGAAACACAGTGTGATGGTACAAGACAAAAAAAACATGTAAAGTTGTATCCAGATGTTATTGAAGTTGCGTAAAAGTATAATATAGAATAGAAATGGTCAAATATATTACATTAGCTGACTTGATTGACACATTTAAATGCTGTGAGTTGAATTATGTATGCATGACCTGTTTTGAATGAGTTATACTAACCTGTTACCTGAAAAGGTTAAAAAAAAGGGCAAAGTCATTAAAAGAAAGCGCCAGAACGCTGCAGACACTAATGTGTGTTTCTCATAATTTTCTACAGTTACTACATCTCATCCTTCCCTGTTTGAGACCGGTAACATTTGCAGAGAAAAGGAACTATTTTATACCTAATTTTCATGCAAAACATGCAATTTGTTTTTTTTAATAATCAGTTCCAAACAATAGATGATGAGTAGAGCTTCTCATATTTTTGAGTTTTTTTATGTTTTTTTTGGGAGGAGTTTCTTCAAACCACCCAAATAATAATAAAAATAACAACTGACTCAATTGATTGAGTAAACTTGTTCTCTCAATTAAATTAATTTATGTCGTCTTCAAAACTTGTGGAAGTAAATTCACTTAACTTGGTGTTCCAGTAATGTTTCCAGTAAAATGTAATTAAGAAAACTTGATTTTTCCAGAAATACCATTAATCGTAAGTGTAAAAGCAGATGTGTTTTCCACCCTGATCATTCATAAACTTTCGTCAAGGGCCATTCAACTTATCCAGCAATAAAATCAGGAAGAGTGCAGTCTACATAATGTGCATGTCTGGTACTTTTGCATTATATAGGACAGAGAAATACAGACATTCTTATATAATCTGGTGTATTTCAACCAAAGAGTAAGAGTGTTTTTAATCTAACACATTGTGCATTTCCATCAGTCTATTAAATTCAGTGTCTCGCATGGAGAATAACATATAGTACATTAAGTATGTTGAGTTTTTTTTTTTACTTACAACATATTCCTAGTATTTTCAAATGTTCATGAAACACTCTCAAAATGATCACTGCTTGAAAGTGACAATTGTCAGTTCATTATGCAATCTTCAGCAAATGGTAAAGAAAGTAATGTGTGTAATCTTGACACCCTTCAGAATAAATCCTTTTACAGCTACTGTAAAATAAATGTGCTGTATGTGTGTCTCCAAGTATGATCTGAACATCTCTTATTACCCATTCAAAATTCATTGAAGCCAATAAAACTGCTTATATGGGACAACGATGAGAGTTATGGGACAAAGTTTCAGTTCCTTTTGATTTATATTATACTTTGTTGTTGAACAGACATGCAATCGCTTGTGTTTTCCCCAGTACTTTTTAAATGCATTTATGTGTCAGCGCTGAATTTGAAAGATTTTTGTTCATGAAGCATTGCATGCTTCATTTTCATTTATAATTGACAATACAAATGATGGTAAAATATGTGTGAGCTGTTTTTGTTTTGCTTTGGAAATTGAATAATGATAAAAGGGAGGGAGCAATTGAGACAAGCAAAATGTTGCATAACATGATGGGACTACATAAAATTGTTGTTGGTATGTATATGACTAGTTATCTTTGAAACAATGTGCGTATTGCTCTAGCACAGAGTTGAGGAAGAGTTTACCAAACAACACCATCACCTTTTAACACAAAGCTAATCATAATAAAAATCTAAACCCAAGGAAGTTTCAATATACTTATATTGCTTAATTCATCACTATCCTAAACTGATGGGCTTGCAATCATGATTTTGTTAATGTGCAACACACCGTGTCCATTTCCCGCCCTCATATAAAGTGTCACACACTAAATGTCAAGTTTAGATGTTAATTACTGTTGCGATCAGTCAAGAGTTCATGAGCTACAGTGTGCAATAGATTAACAAAGATTTTGCTGGACCCATAGATTCTCCTCAACTATATTGTGAGCAAAATGAACAAAAACAAACAACTGTGGTCTGTTATCCGGCTGAGTCTGCCTTTGGCTGGGATTTTTTTTATCTGTGGAGGCGTGTACATCAGCTCCATCCAAGGTTGTATTTACACTTTGAGGGTCTTCTTTGCATATTTCTTCATTACCTTGGGATTCCTTTCCCTCTTAACTGGAATCACCTGGACCATTTGTCATGGAATGAAGTGCAGAATGTATACAGAACAGAGGAGACAACAAGACAATAGGGTCCTTGTTTCTACTGTGGACAGGTAAGAATGATTTGCATCTACAAAAAACTTATGTGTTGGATTTACTTAAAATATATATGTAGTGTTTTTACATCACGCTTTTTAAGTAAATTCAACTTATAGCCATTTTATGTCAGCAGGGCTTGAAAACCCTTTGTAGAAATACACAACTTTATCGGTTCATTCATCTTCATTTACTTTAGATTTTAGACATTCTAACTTCCACGAGACAGATCCGTTGAATTAACCACGCTCCCTCTTTCCAAAACCCTGCACATAAAAGAGAGTGTTGAGACTGACACCAAGCAGAGCAGCAGCATAAGCGCGTGTTCCCACGGTTGTCAAACACAACAGTAGAAAAACAGCGTCCTCATCTGAATGCCATTATAAATCTGAATATGACATTGAACCTCAGAAATGATCCTCTTCATCATAAACAGTTCTTTTTGATCAAACAAATATGCTTAAATTATTCAAGCACAAAGGCTTATGGGAATTCCCCACAACCTCAGTTCCGCACTTGATTGTTTAAGTTAGTAGTTTATGGATTCTTTTCAATGAACTCTTTGAACAAATGTTAATTTACTTTATATATCACTCTAAATTTACCTTAAAATTGATATGTTGTGTTGTAAAAATATAATGCATGTATATTTCTGAATGGAAGCTATTTATTTTCATACCTTCAAATGAGACTTCATGCCATGGAATATGTACTTTTGTACTTTTAATTCATTAATTCATTTGTCCAAGGTAGTACCAGTTAGAATGAACAAGCAAAGTCAAAAAAGTTATTTTTTTCAAAAGTTCAGAAGGTAATGGAGGATCCAGTATGTATAAATTACCCAAACATAGAATCGGTAATATTTATTTGAGGATAATTTTTGCAGCCAATCCTTTTAGATAAGATTCAGAGGGCATGTGAGCAATCAGCAGAGAACAAAATATTTGCAAACCACAGAAATACACGCCTGCTGTAATTATATGACCCTCAAAATGTAATTTTCCCCTCAGGCCAGACTTCTACCCTCCCTCTTATGAGGAATCGCAGTGCACAAGTGATGCTCACATTGAAACCTCACATGCATGTGAGGTCCAGCTATGTGCAGCACCACCGCTGTATACACAGAGCAGCTCTGACACAGTGAATGTGGACTTCAGCCATGAAGAGCCTCCAACCTACCAGCAAGCAGTCCTTTAGAGTCCACAAGTGCCCTTGTCAGATTTCTCTGGATTAGAATGAGACAGTGGTGTAGTCCTACCAAAAATAAATAAATAAATATATATATAACCCAGTCCGTGTTCCTCTGACTGGCGGGGTTGGGGGGGTTTGGTCTGTTATACGCTGCAGTATGTGAACGTCACATATGCCAGTATGATTCTGGTCAAGACATGGGGTTGAGGATCAGACATGTGCAGTCCACACCCGTCCCCATTTTAGGGGAGGTAAGCACTTCCTGTCTTTGTTTAGAGAAAAAGCAGAAACCAATGTGATGTGGCCAGCAGTAATAGACATCAGAGGTGTAGCTTGAACAATGAATGGGAAGTTTTTCAAGGAACTGTGAGAAACAGTTCAGCTTGAATTGTCATAGTCACCTTAAACCAATAACTGTTGTGAAGGAGCGATATTGAGGTGTTAGGTGGGATTTTGGACATGAGCTTGTGCCACATTGGTGGAAGATTTGAAACATGTAGTACTTAAGCATCATAAAATGACTAAAAGACTAGAAATCAGAGAGGTAGTGTGTGATATCTGAGATGGTACAGTATAGGTAGAAAGTGGTGATGACGTTATTTATGGTGCAGATATATATCCTGTATATTTAGCAGGTTTCTAATCTTGTGTTATCTAAATTTCAAATGCAAAGATTGAACATATGCATCTAAGATACTGTTTTGCATGACTTATTATATATGATAAAATGACAGATTTTATATCGTTACTTGCTAATATCAAATGCCATTTACAAAAATAAAGTTTTTGAAAATGTTGGCCTATTTATTGACTGAAATATATAAAGTCCCTTTCAAGGCAAGTCAGTCTACTCGGCAGACATCTTTGGAATGCAGCTAAGCAGCTATTGTGTATGGATACAACCGGCATAAAAGTGCAGCTCCTATCTACTTGAATGGGAAAAGACTGACATCTCCAAAGAAGTTAGTCATGATTACGATCAAAGAACATATTTCAAATCAGCAGTAGGCTAAATTCTGACAACAATGGTACCATAAATTGTGCCTCTTTGGCTCAGTTTATACACACACACACACACACACACACACACACACACACACACACACACACACACACACACACACACACACACACACACACACACATGTTGTGTTTCCATGTTTTATGGGGACTTTCCATAGACATAATGGTTTTTATACTGTACAAACTTTATATTCTATCCCTTAAACCTAACCCTACCCCTAAACCTAACCCTCACAGAAAACTTTCTGCATTTTTACATTTACAAAAAACATAATTTAGTATGATTTATAAGCTGTTTTCCTCATGGGGACCGACAAAATGTCCCCACAAGGTCAAACATTTGGGGTTTTACTATCCTTATGGGGACATTTGGTCCCCACAAAGTGATAAATACACGCTCACACACACACACACACACACACACTTTTATTCAGGCTGGTCCAGCTAATGCGCATGTGTGTTCTTGAATTGACTGACAGGCGATGTCTGTATCTAAAAGGTGATTTTACTTATAAGGCAGCCAGGACTTCATTTTCTACATTCAGCATATTGGCCATTCCCATTTCTCTAATTCATTTTAATACAAGTGGTCCTTATTAGGCTAAACAGTCTTTCATATAATACAGAAGTGAATGCCATATATGGTATCCATTGATATCCATATGTGGGCACTCAAAATACAGAAATGCAATAAAACCATAAGAAGTAGCCTAATTCTTAAGACTAACAGGCAGAATAAAGCAATTAGGGTACTTGTGTTTATATGAATAGATTTAAATCTATAACAAGTAATGATAGTAGTTTTGTATTTTGCTTAAAGCCAGTATAATTATAATGTTATATCTAATAAATGGTTAATGAATAAATGGTTGATTTATACTGACTGAATTATTTGATCTAAAATAAGTAGGATGATAAATTGACAGCAATAACAAATATGGGTGTCTGACCTCATATGGAATTAAAAAAAAAAAAAACAAGCCAGGACACACAAATGAAAAAGTTTATTTATGCAAGATTTAGGATACAAAATTAATTACAGCTGAGGCAAAAAATAAGTTTTTTAACTTTCTTTTTATCTAAGTAGTAGTTTTTTTTCACCTTTGAGTCCTTAGAATCAGTACAGGGTGATTGTGCAGATCAAAATGGATCAATTTTAGAAGGCAAACCTCGTATTTTAAGGATCTGCAAAATAAAAATAAAACTTTGTTAAATGTTAAATGCACTCAAACACTTGTAATACATTAAACGCTGACAATAAATACTTAATGTATTTATGCAATACAGTAGACACAAGTGTCATATGATTATTACTATAATAATAATAGTGTACTTTAAACTAAACAGTCAAAACTGATCTCTCATCTCAATGGAATGCACATAATCCAATTTATACGCAAACAATTGATTCATGCAGGATTGTAAAATTACACCAAACATTGTATTAAATAATCATTACTTGTAAAGAATCATTACTGTTAAATGAATCTAATTGGGAATCTTACTCTTTATGTTATCCTAAATGTAAATGTTCAAGCTTACTTAAAAGTATCGCTACATGCCAGAGAAGTCCCAAAAGTGAAAATATTTTATGTACTCATTTTGAATGACGTCACAAATTCGTTTGGAGAATGGTTCAGGACTTCACATTTCAGAAAGTGGCCAGAAGATTGCAAATCAAACCCAGAGTTAACAGATTAAAAGCAACAAAACCAAGACCATGTTCATAAATATTATATGAGTGTTGTGGGTTACTGTTGTCTATAATCTATAGCAGTCACATCATATGGATTATTATTTGTGTTTCTAAAGTGAAATCCAGAAAAGTAAATACTGAACAGCATTGCTCCCTCATTTCATTGATTGTCATACATTTCTTTGTAACAGCTTACTGTAAACAAAAGCACACATGTTACACCAAATCCACATTTGAATTTAAACCACAGCTGATTCAAATCAACATATTGAAAACAATAGTTGATCAACACATGCTCTGTTACTAACCTCTTTGCCAAAAAGGACCTTTTGTGTGAGCACAGAATTTGTTTTTTACTCCCATTCAATTTTTTTTTATAGTGGTTTACACAAGTGCATAAATGTGCAAAATAAGTGATAACTTAACGAGGGCCCTTGAACAGACAAAATAACATAAAATAGGAAAAATAGAGAAGAACTGATAACGGAAATATATTGGTAAATTTATTTGTGGTGTTGCAGTAACAGGAAAGCATGGAGATGAAGTCTCATGATTTTGGCCCCTGGTGTGCAATGCTGGATTGGTCTTAGGTGATGACATTGGGGCCTCTGCATCCAGTTCGTTCGTGGATGTTTGAGATCTTTAGAGCAATGGCAATCAGTGGACCCAGCACAACCTAAAACAATCAGAGGAAAAAGTGAGCAATTCCCCCAAATTAGCCTTTACCTAACTCCTCCCCCCTTGGTCACTGTTGCTGGCTCAGACAACCTTTACAGAACGTCCCATAGAAATCAGAATGAGCTTTATTGCTAAGTGTGCTTACACATACAAGGAATTTATCTTGGTGTCAGAAGCTGGATGTTCCCAAGAAGAGTGCGATTTTCAGTCAAATGTCCTTATAAAGTGGTACAAATCGAATGGATAATATTTGAATGAGGCCTGGAATGAAGCATGACATTGCAAAGCATTTTTATCAGCCATTTTAATTTTTCTTTAAAACAAATTTAATAAAAAATTGAGACAGACCTGTGGTGAATGCTTATCATAAACAAATAAAAACTGATTTTGATAGTGAATACATCTAGTAACATGTGATATCTGTTCCTCATACACATACTCATTTAGGTTCTGTGGCCTGAATCAATATATAAATAAACTAACATTAATTTACAATGAAAGAATGGCAACTTGCAATTGTTCAATATATTTCTACTTAATCTAACCCATAAAAATCACATTCGTTGATGTAACCTAATTTGTCAGGTAAATTTAGTCGGTTTAAAACAACATTTTCATATTTAATAGAACCAGTTCATTTAGAAATTCACAAATTTTTTAGGTTACCACAAAGCATTTTTATAGTGTACCTTGGAGCATATGTGCCTGTTTTGATGTTCATTTAGGAATGGCGGCTGACATACAGTTTAATCCACAGCATGCACTTCTCAAGATTTATTTAAAGGTGCACTCAGGTATTTTAAAAGTTTTACTTCTAAAGAAATGAATAGTAATATTGAAACATATGTATGAAATCATGACTACACATGAAGAGATGAAGAGTTCAGTCATATCAGTAACCTTATAAAAGCTCTTTTAATCGACATGGGGCAGGGGTGCCCTCATGGGGGCAGCCATATTTGGATCACATGACCAGCTGAATACTAAGATAATCTCAGTAACCACCCTGTTATTGGACACTTTCATTCATGGATTAATTTAATCATGACTTACTGTAAATAGTGAATTTCTACAATGGCATTACTGAAACTACTGTGTTTGAATGATGCAGCTTCTCGGCCACTAAGTGTCACTCTAAGCCAATGTAAGCCACTTCGACATACTTTAAATCTTACTTAGCGCACCTTTAAAGACTTGGAAAAGGGGTAAAAATACACACTGAAAGAAATTTACTTCAACATATAAATGAACTGCTTTTGTTCAAATAAAAAATATTAAACATGACTGAATCAACCTGAATACATTATGTTACACCAACAAAACTATTTTAAGGGTTAGATCAGGTGAAAATACATCCATATGTAAAAAAATTGCAGGTTACCACTTTTTACAGTTCAGCATGTGTTCTTTTTGGGTTCCTTGTTTCGCTATTATAAATGCCCCACAACAATGTTTTTACATATTTTTGGATGCTTTCTTTAAAATTCTGAAGGATTTTATTAACTAAGAAAAGAGCTAAGTCTGATAATATAGCAGATACAACAGTTGCTAAAATGGGATTTGTCAGTATCATTTTGTGTGTCAAACTGCACCTATTATGATAGTATGATGTATACCTTGTTTAGTGCTAAACAGCTAAAGGCATGGATTACCTATTAGTGCTGTAATTCCCAATGCCTGCCAAACAGGCTGCCAGTATCATGAGAGTGGACTATGATTGAGTATTGTTGCTCGCATTAGACCTTTGGAAAATATCTAGCTCAAAATCAGATAGCAGCAGGAACTTATTGTTTTAAGAGAATTGTGAACTCTGTCACTATTCATCTGCATCAGTCTCCAGATCTTACATTTGAGTGTTGATCAAGTGTTTAGAATTTAAAAATTAATGAAGAATGTATGGCGAATTACATTAACATGAATGATACATATCACGTATCGACATGGCCTTGACATATTTGTTTGAGAGTGGCAGGATATAATACAGAAGCTGGAGACAAGCCAAGAGTGGAGATGAATATTACTACTAATAAATTCATAAATAAATGTTTCCACCTTTCACAGAATAAAATGTAACTATGTGTCAAAACATATAAATAACACATTTTGTTTATGGTGCTATTGTGACAGGTAATATGAGTTACACTATAGCCACAACAAAGCAGCATAGTTACCTATTACTGATTAATAAATATGACTACATACATTATGTGTTATTTTTTATACTTACAAATTAAGACAGTAACTACAACAAGTGGTGTTCAATTAAAGGTTTCATCGTCATTAAATCGCTAAACTGTAACTAAGCAGATATATTTCTTGCAAAGCACATGGGCAGTGCAGTCATTAATAATGTAACGAACTCCAGTTCCCAAGTCCACTCCGCCCCTTCCAGCTCTCACACTCGTTCCCAATCACCCGAATATTAGTTTCACCTGCACTGTTTATTTTCTCTATTTATACCCTGCCCTTTCTCCTTACCGTTGTTGGTTATTGTTTTGTCACCTCGCTGCTTTGCCAACTCTAGTGTTTCGCTTGTCTTCCCCAGTTTGTTCGTTCTCATGTTTTGTTTATTTGATCTGATCTCCTGGCTTCGACTTCACGCTCTCCTATTACTACGCTCCTTCGGATTTGCCCCTTTGTACTTTTGCTTGTCTGCAAATAAAGCTTTGATGCAGTGCAGTTTTTACTTGAAATATCACCCCCATTTGCACTCCGACAGTGAGAGGGTTCACTTTTTGATTTCGCTACTTACCGGCAGAGCACGACAATGGGCCACCGCATTGTGGACAGCAAATAGCTCCCTTCTAGCTTCCTATGATCAATTTTGTCACCAGATAGCGGTTGTATTTGATCATCCTGCAGCTGGAAGAGATGTGGGCAGCCGCCTCGTATTCCTGAAGCAGGGGTCACGCACTGCAGCCGATTATGCCCTTGATTTCCGCACCCTTGTCGCGGGTAGCGGGTGGAGCGACCCCGCTCTTCTGACTGTCTATCGTCTGGGTTTGAGTCCTCAATTGCAGATGGAGCTGGCCTGCCGGGGAGAATCATTGTCTTTGGAGGATTATATCCAACTCTCCATTACAGTGGATAATCTCCTACGAGATCGCGCTTTCAGAAGTTCTTCCGTTAACCAGGAACGTACTGTGGTTTCCGACTTATCAAACCCCCCACCCCTCGAAAGCTCCCCCAGTCCTGAACCCATGCAGCTTGATCGCGCTCCGTTAACCCCTGCAGAGCGAGCCAGATGTTTGACACAGCGTCTCTGTCTATACTGTGGCAAGCCGGGTCACCGCATCGCTTCATGCCCAGTCTGTCCTCAGCCTTCCTCCTCCAGAAGCCAGGTTAGAACATCAGTCATTCTTAGCATTACCCAGAAACAAGTCTGCCTCCCTGTGGTTTTGACCCGTAATGATATCTCCTTTTCTGCCCCAGCCCTAGTTGATTCCGGGGCAGCAGGGAATTTCTTGGACGATAGCTTGGCCCAAAGACTTGGGATCCCTCTTAGTCCGGTTGAACCGCCCCTCAAGGTCAATTCTTTGGATGGAGCACCTCTCGGCTCTGGATTTATTACCCACAGAACTGTGCCGTTGTCCCTTCAAGTAGGCTTGATCCACAAGGAAATCATTCAGTTTTTCGTTGTTCGTTCACCCAGAGACCCAGTAGTTTTGGGTCACCCCTGGCTATCTCTTCATGACCCCCATATTTCCTGGCACACGGGGGAGCTGTTGTGCTGGAATAATCACTGTCTGTCTCATTGTATTCACCTACCTGTATTCTTAACCTCTGTAGAGAGCCCCAAAATGAAGTCTTCTGTCTCCATTTCCTCCGAGTATATTGCTTATGCTGATGTGTTTGAAAAGACCAAGGTTAACCTCCCTCCACACCGCAGTGTGGATTGCACCATCGATCTTCTTCCGGGGTCCCCGCTCCCCAAGAGCAGAGTATACCCCTTAATGCTGCCTGAAACTAAGGCCATGGAAGACTACATCGACGAGGCGCTCAACCTTGGCATAATCCGACCATCTGTCTCCCCAGTAGCGTCGGGCTTCTTCTTCATGGACAAGAAAGATGGCGGACTTCGTCCTTGTATCGATTACCGTGCCTTGAATAATGTAACTGTCAAGTTCGCCTATGCCTTGCCTCTTATCCAGCCAGCCCTTGAACAAGTCAGCAAAGCCCAAATATTTACCAAACTTGACCTCAGGAGTGCATACAACCTTGTGCGCATTAGAAAGGGAGACGAGTGGAAGACTGCGTTCATCACCACTAGGGGGCACTACGAATACTTGGTTATGCCTTACGGCCTCGCTAACTCTCCTTCAGTGTTCCAGTCCTTCATGAACGAGATCTTTCGAGACATGTTAGACCAATTCCTCATCATTTACATTGATGATTTGCTGATCTACTCCTCTACACTTTCTAAACACACAGACCACGTCTCCAGGGTGTTATAGAGACTCAGAGAACACGATTTGTTCGTGAAAGCAGAGAAGTGTGCCTTTCATCGATCCTTTGTCTCCTTTTTGGGGTATGTCTTGTCCGCAGGAACGATAAGGATGGAAACCAACAAGGTAGCTGCAGTCCAGTCCTGGCCAGAACCTAAGACGTTGAAGGAGCTCCAGCGGTTTCTAGGTTTCGCCAACTACTACAGGCGCTTCATTCGAAACTTCGGGAGGATTGCTGCACCTCTCACTGCTCTGACACGAGGCAAACCCAAGTCCCTAGCATGGAACACTCCTATTCAACAAGCCTTCCAAGCTCTGAAGGACACCTTTACCAGTTCCCCAGTTCTCAAACAGCCCGATCCTACCCTCCCTTTCGTCATGGAAGTGGACGCCTCTGAGGTAGGCGTGGAAGCGGTACTCTCACAGCGGCACGGGGCTCCCGCTAAACTGTACCCTTGTGCCTTCTACTCCCATAAACTGTCCTCCCCTAAGTAAAACTATGATGTCGGGAACAGAGAGTTGCTAGCTATTAAACTAGCCTTGGAGGAATGGTGTCACTGGTTGGAGGGTTCGAAGTTTCATTTCCTTGTCTTCACCGACCACAAGAACCTTGAGTACATTCGTTCAGCCAAGCGGTTAAACCCCAGACAAGCCAGATGGGCTATGTTCTTCACTCGTTTTAACTTTTCAGTAACCTTTCGCCCAGGCTCTAAGAACACCAAGGCTGACGCTCTCTCAAGACTCTTCAGCTATGGGTCTAAACCTTCGGAGCCAGATACTATTCTCCCTGCTTCGTGCCTAGTAGCCCCCGTGAGGTGGGAATTGACAGAGGCTATCTTACGGGCTCAAGGTAATGAACCCGCGCCTCCTCAAACGCCCCCCAACAGGATGTATGTGCCTACCGTAATTCGCCCTCAGCTTATGCAGTGGGTACATACTTCCCTTTGTTCCGGCCATCCTGGTATCACCCGTTCTACAGAGCTGCTCTTGAAGAAGTTTTGGTGGCCCTCCCTGAAGGACGACATCCACGACTATGTCCTTTCCTGTCCCGTCTGTGCGCAGTCCAAAACTCCTCGTAACCTTCCCGCTGGACTCCTCCAACCGTTGCCCATACCCGATCGGCCGTGGTCCCATATCGCCATGGACTTCATAACCGACTTATCTCCTTCAGATGGTCGGACGGAAATCCTGGTGGTCATAGACAGGTTCTCCAAGATGTGCCACTTGATCTCCCTGCCTGGACTACCCAATGCTACCCAGCTTGCCGACCTCATGATCAGTCACGTGTTCCGTAATTTTGGCATCCCCAAGGAGATTACATCTGACAGAGGGACCCAATTTACGTCTCGATTCTGGCGAGCCTTTAGTGACAGACTAAGCATTCAGCTAAACTTCTCCTCTGGATACCACCCCCAAACGAATGGTCAGACTGAGCGCCCCAAACAGGAGATAGTTAAATATCTGAGCGCCTACTGTGCTCAGAACCAGGGTAACTGGCACACCTAACTTCCCTGGGCCGAATACGCCCAAAATAGCCTGGTCAGCTCTTCGACCCATCTCACCCCATTCCAATGCATCCTGGGTTATCAGCCGCCCCTTTTCCCTTGGGAGGCAACTACTAGTGATGTTCCTGCGGTGGACACCTGGGCCCAGAAGTGCACCCAAGTCTGGACAGCCACCCATGACCGTCTACAACACTCTACTCAGACCCAGAAATCTAAGGCAGACTGCCGACGGAGACCCACACCTACACTCCATCCAGGCCAGCGAGTGTGGTTAGCGACCCGGGATATCCGTCTTCGTCTCCCGTCCAGAAAGCTGAGCCCCAGGTACATCGGACCTTTTAAGATTTTAAAGAGAATTAACCCTGCCACTTATAAGTTGTTACTGCCACCCCGCTACAAAATCTGCCGTTTTTCATGTCTCCCGACTTAAGACAGTCTTCTACAGCCCCATGTTTCCACCCACTGCCTCTCAGACACCCCCTCCACCACTCGACGTTGGGGGTCAGGCCGCGTATGCGGTCCGGGCCTTGTTGGACTCCAGACGTCGTGGTGGTCATTTGCAGTACCTGGTAGACTGGGAGGGCTACGGACTAGAGGAGCAGTCGTGGGTACCTTCGAAGGATGTCTTGGACCAAGCACTCAAAACGGATTACCATCTCCAGCATCCTGATCGTCCCGCGCCACTTCCCAGAGGTCGCGCTCCTCGTGACCGAGCGCGGCCGTCCGGAGCCGTCCGCAGTAGAGGGGGAAGTACTGTAACGAACCCCAGTTCCCAAGTCCACTCCGCCCCTTCCAGCTCTCACACTCGTTCCCAATCACCTGAATATTAGTTTCACCTGCACTGTTTATTTTCTCTATTTATACCCTGCCCTTTCTCCTTACCGTTGTTGGTTATTGTTTTGTCACCTCGCTGCTTTGCCAACTCTAGTGTTTCGCTTGTCTTCCCCAGTTTGTTCGTTCTCGTGTTTTGTTTATTTGATCTGATCTCCTGGCTTCGACTTCACGCTCTCCTATTACTATGCTCCTTTGGATTTGCCCCTTTGTACTTTTGCTTGTCTGCAAATAAAGCTGTTTCCTGCATTTGAATCCATCTCGTTTCAGTATTCGTCACAAATAAACACATATTTGCTCCAATGATCCTGCAACAAATCGTTATGCTGTTGTTGGCAAAACCAGTTAAAATAGATTATTGTAATATTTTTTGTGGCATTTGTTCTGAAAGAGGAGATCAGAGAGAAGACTGTACCTGTGGTTCTCTGCTATGTCTCTCGGGGTCTCTCTCGTAGCTCTCGGCATAGATGCGGACGGTGGCCCCGGCACCAGACCCAGAACCACTGAGCCGGAAGATGATCCGGGAAGAGTCAGTGAAAATTATTCTCAGGCCCTGCATGGCAAAAGCAGAAATGGAAATTCAGTTAATGTCAGCACTTACAATACCAGTTAACTAACTTCTAATTTGTCATTTAGCAGATGCTTTTATCCACAGCAATTTACAGAGCCACAGGGGGAATCAGACTATAAATGGCTTACTTTGAAAATTAAACTGGGGTTGGAGAAAATATATAAACACACTAAAATAACACACTTCATCTTTAATATTACTCCTTTTAAAAGGGATAGTTTAGCCAAAATGTAAATTTGCTCACCATTAACTCACACTCATGCTATCCCAGATGTGTATGACTTTACTTCTTCATAAAAACACAGAGCTGATATATTCTTCTGAAAATCTTCATTTGAGCAGAAGAAAGTCATACATATCTGTGATGGCATGAGGGTAAATAAACGATGAGAGAATTTTCATTTTTGGGTGAACTATTCCTTTAAGTTATTTCCTCTTTGCTTTAACTTGTTAATTGCTACTTTTTTAGTTTAATCTCCACTGTTGTTTTATGTAATCTCCTTTAATTTGTTTTATTTTCCACCACTGATGTTTTATTTCATTTCTTAATATTAATATTACTTACATTCGCTATTGTTATAGAATATACTATTTTGAACAATTTCTTATTGTATATATCTATGTTGAAAACATAATACATAGATTTATAGACAGACACAGACAGGGCAAATATGCAAATTCAGGCCAGGTAAAGCATCTATTGGAGCTTCTTTCCCCTCCAACTACTCCCATTACTATTAACCACATGCATCCAATTCCCATTGAGTAACCTGAAGTTAAGTGTTTGCTCAAGGCCACGTTCTTGCAGAACCTTGTTTGAACCTACAGCCTTTGAGTTATCTGCCCAGATCATTAACTACTAACCTATACCACAATGATTTATCATTTCACAAATGAGAGATGTGAACAACCAATAAAACTGGGTCTACATCAAACACAGTAGTATTTTGTGAAACCATGGCTTTACCTACATTCTCATCATCATTGTAGTTAATAACAATCTCCACAAGATGTCAACAAAGACCCTGTGCCAACTCAAACATGAGCAAAAATATCTATCAACAGTTAAGAATTAAAATAATTATTGCACAGAGTCAGCAAGAGTGATCAAGAGACTGAGGACATCATCACAGGTAAAGATTAATCATAAATTAAGCAAAACATTTTTTTCATTTTTTGTTTTGTTTTTAATTCTAAAAATGCAAACTATTTTCTTTTGCAACAGGGTTAGGATTTGGGTTAAGGTTGGTCTGTAGCATTCCATACAGAATTCTGATATATTGCAGTACATGCAAAACACATATACTATGTATACTTATGTATGGTTTTCAAAACAGACACCATAGACCGCTTTTTCATTTGTTATAATAAGCTTTATATAAAAACAGCAGAAGTCTACCGTATGCCCTTATTTATATAACTAGGTAAACGTGTGTGTGTGTGTGTGTGTGTGTGTGTGTGTGTGTGTATATTTGTATATGTGTATTTGTGGGTGTGTGTATGTGTCATCGACTCCGACAGCTGAGTGTCTCTTCAGTGGCCCCCTACAGACCTGCAGAGAGGAGGACCAGGACAGCTGACACAATCTGGCGCTGTGTGGAATGTCTATTGTAATAATACACAGTCAGCTGTGGAGACGCCAGCCAGATGACTGGAGTGACTGTGCCGCCACGATCAGCAGGGTGACCACTGAGGGTCTGACTGAACAACAGGCCAAGACCTGATGTCGGCAGTCACTCTGTCACAGTGTGATATCACACCAAATGATGAGGGCAGGTTATATGTGTCAGTCATTAAGAGAGAGATGACTCTCATTTAGAGAGAATAATGAAGGTTATTATAAAGCAGACATAACTGAATTGAGAAAGATATAAATTAGAAGTATGTATGTGTACCAATTTCAAAGGCAGTGTATATACATAATTGTTTGATTTTCAGGTAAAAGAGCCAATCACTTTTTAAATACAGTCATCACCTGTCAGTTAAAGCTAGACCAGCCTGATAAATATCACTTTTAAGAAGCACAGTTTATGATCCCATTGTTGTCAGATTTTGCTGTTGATTTTTAAATATTCTTGACCAACTGTTTTGGAGATTTTGGTTTTTCCCCATTTAAGATGATACAAGCTGAACTTTTATGCTGCTTGAAAATGGTCTCCACTTATATAGCACCTTTTGTTAACCTTAAAGGTTACCTAAGCGCCCCATTCACCCATTCACACACACACACACATTCACATTCACAATCATACACCAGTGGCGGCAGAGCTGCCATGCAAGGCGCTAGCCTGCCATTGGGAGCAACTTGGGGTTCAGTGTCTTGCCCAAGGACACTTTGTGTGTGGGTCGTGTGGGCCGGGAATCAAACCGCTAACCATGCAATTTGCGGCCGATCCGCTCTACCACCTGAGCCACAGCCGCCCATCTTGTGTCCATAGAAAAAGCAGCCTGACAGCCCAAAGAGAGCGCCACAGTTGCAAAATCTGACATTTCCCCATTTTCTCAAATGAATAATGTGCACTATGGGACCAATGTGCATATCTGGTTTCTCCTAAAAATCAAAACCATTTACAGTGGATCATTTAATGCACATGCTGCAGATATACATTTTACTGTTCTTCACATAGTTTGAAGCTTGAGAGTTGCAGTTTGGATCTTGCAGTGCGGTTTGACTCTTATTTCCATAATACAAGATATTATCAATGCATGTGATATAGCTGCTTGAGTATTTAGTTAATATAGGTAAGGATATGTTAAAGACTGCAACAACAGCTCATACAGTATTTGTTCATACTGCATTAAACTTACCTGTTTCCTGGAAACACTGCCATCCACTGGGTCGATGTATTCAAAATTATCGGCTTTCTCCACACTGTAGACACTGTTGCCCACTGCAAACTTCTGACTTGTGAAGGCTTTATCAGTGATCACAGCCTCCAAATCTCGCATAAGGTAATATGCTGCCCTGCCATCCACACCTTCATAATCAAACCTGAGAGGTACAAACTAAATAAATCCAAAAACACTACAGTGCATCACATTACAAGAATAAATACAAAAATAAACTGATAAAACTGTATGACTAATTGTTTTTCTTGAAAATTTGTAGAGCTCTCTGGAGGAAATGCACAGGAAGTCTACAAGTACAGCTAAATATGGTAAATGTGGGAAACATGTATGGGAATAGGGAAACAATCCACACAAACATTAAAGGAATACTGCCTACTTTGTCTCAAGGGGATACGCCACATACAAATTAGGCAGGGTAAAATCTATGAGACTGTGGGTACACAAAGAGATACCCTGAACTGTCCTGAGAGACCTGAAGATTAATAGATACTTCAAATGAGGCTTGGGAAGGATTTGTCAGTTGGCAGGCACTAAAAGCCTTTATTTTATGTTGAAGAGGTGCTCTCACCTGCAAATGTAGTTGCGTCCCATTTTGGCCCAGTGATCTCTTACTATTTCCTCCACCCCCAGCTTTCGCACAGCCATGATGGACAACCATACCAGAACTGACCACAGGCCATCTTTATCCCGAATGTGGTCTGAGCCTGAGAGAGAGAGAGAGAGAGAGAGAGAGAGAGAGAGAGAGGAGAGAGAGAGAGAGAGAGAGATTGAATCAACTTTATTTAAAACATATAGGTAAACCCAGTCTGTGTTACCACTGAAGATCTACATTCCACAATCTCAAATACAAAGGGAAAAATAATCAAATAAAAATAACAACAAAAAAACAACAATATAACTTAAAAAGTCGACAGTAAATCATAATTTTCATTAACTGTACATAACACCCCATTTATGGCCCAAGTATTCACAAACATTGGTAAGCACCCTACCAGTTTGTTATATGCATATTCTATCCTAAACCTTGATGCTACCAAACCCATGACAAACAATAAAGGATCTTAAGTATCTTTACCAAGTATCTTATTTTTCCTTGTTTTCTAAATGGCGAGTTTGGCAGTTCCAAACACAAAATTTTATAAAACCAAACATTCTTACGACTAACAGAATATTTTGGCCCAAAAATTAACAATTGATGAGATAAATCTTCACCTAAAGATGATACCCATTGAAGTAAAAAAGAAAACAAATTACCCAAACGTACACATTGCACAAAAAGATGATTTCATTTTGTTTCATTTTCAGAACAAAAAGGGCAACCCACCCCTACATTTGGATTTAGGTGCGCCAGATGTCTGTTTGTAGCTAGTACAGTGACCGCCAGCTACTTGGGGGAGATGTTCACTTCAAATTCAGTCCACCTAGATGACATTACTCCAGATAAAAGATGTGCATTGCTCACTTTCACACAAGTCACATACAGAGCTTTTTTCCAGCAGTCTCAAAACTATCCAGCTGAGGGGTTTTAAAAGACAATATAAGACTTTCCTCCTTATGCCATTCCCTTACTTCAGCAGTTATCTTCAAGGATAGAAAATATAGTCACACCCAGCTATCCATTCTTTAATATGGTTAGAGTTGTTGATAAAGAGTCATTGATCAAAATGCAGCTCTCCAACCACTTCATCAGTAAGCTGTTTCAAAAATAAAATAGATTTGATCCCAGTTCTCTCTCCCAGGGTATCAAAACTGATACTTAAAATGTGGTTTTACACATCCAGCAGCTATCAGCCGTAATGACAAATTGGAAGAGCATAAGCGTCTAGAAGGTAAAAAAGGGTTCTGGAACAATGGCTCTTCCATCAGCCAAAAACCTGCATGTATTCCAGCAGGTCTTGAGACAGAAAAAACTTTCCAGGCTTCCATCACAGATCTATAGAAGGAAGTCAAGTCTGTTAAAATTGTTTCATTCAAGTTCATTAAAAATAAGTGTTTATCAAGTCCCATGTTGCCTGTCTTTCTCAGGAGTGCAACTGCAATATTAGACCAAGCAATATCATTGTTATACAGCAGTCTCTGAGCAGCTTGTAGATGAAAAGTCATAAGTCTAGATCTGATATCTACCAGACCTTGTCCCCCTTCTTGCACTGGCAAAAAAAGGACAGCTGATCGGACCCAGTGCTGTCCTGACCAAAAAAGTTCACCAACATCCTTTGAATGTCTTGAACTAATCCAGTGTAAGGCTGTAACACAATAAATTTATGTCACAGAGCAGAAGCGACCAAATTGTTTGCAACTAAAACTCTCCCCCTGTAGGATAACTGGGGTAGAAACCAGTTCCATCTAGACAATCGGGTGCACACTCTCTTCAAAACTCCCTCCCAATTTTTATTTTGAAACTCCTTGTCTAATGCCCCTTGAAACCAGAATAGGCCGACTTTACGAACCGTGCAAGGAAAAAATACATAGAAAAATTTGTATTATGGCAAGGTGAATTCACATAGCTCAGATCTCACCCCACTCCCAGCAAACAACACAGAGGGAGTGTGGGGTCCACTTGTAAAATTTGACTATTTAAATTGGGAAACACATCCGATTGAAACTCTGCATCTGAAATTTTGTAAAAGAATCATATATGTCCAAAGAAAAGCCCCAAATAATGGATGCAGGGCAGAATTGGGCCAATCCCCTCTCTTTTTGAACATTCAAAAAAGAGCCATTAAGTTCTGGAAGCACTTAAAAACAAGTGACCCCAACACGTACCATTATAAAGCCATTAAGTACCAAGAGCTGAGCTCAGTGAAGAGTCCCCTATGCCAGCTTGTCCTGAGACTGACTGAGGTCACACCTGAGGAGATCGGCCAGTCTCAGGATAACTGCACACTCACAAACATTCGGCCTAACCAAATTATACACAAAGAAAAAGAAAAATACCTAGCGCATTGGACAAACACCATTAATCAGCACTAAATCGGAGTACACGGTGGCAAACTATCTGACCACAGTGACTGACAGAAAATTAAGAAAAGCACTGATGACGTAGAGACTCAGCAAGCACAGTCTGGCTATAGAGACGGGCCGCCGCAGACAGACCTGGCTGCCCCGCGAGGACAGACTGTGCTCCCAATGCCACCTGGGATTGATTGAGACAGAACTGCACTTCCTCACAGAATGCCCAATATACCAACCAATTATAAACAATTATTACCACAAAATTAACAGCATATGCCCAGATTTCAATGAATGTACCCCGACACAATTTTTTTTTTATTCTGGGTGAAAAGAAGAATGTGCAAACATAGCTGCAAGATTTGTAGTATCCTGTAGAAACCTGAGGGACAACCAGAACTAAAATAAATAACAATACATGATGTATTGTTGACCCCTGACCTCGATCCCCTACCTCTGTTTCCAACCCTATATAATGTTGCATTAATGCTGAATATAATTTCTTTATAGTTATATTGTTCTCATGTCATAGTTCAGTTCCTGTTCTGTTTTTCTATGTAATTGCTTTGGCAATACAAAATGTCTTTTTCATGCCAATAAAGCTCATTGAATTGAATTGAGAGAGAGGGAGAGAGAGAGAGAGAGAGAGAGAGAGAGAGAGAGAGAGAGAGATTGCCTTACACAGAGATGGAAACTCAAATCTAAGACTTGAATTCAAGTCGCAAAATAAATAAATAAATAAACGTAAATTTAACTTTATATCTTTGGGTCAACAAGGTGAACTATTTTCTCAGAATATCACAACACAAAAGAGTCTTGTGTGCATTCACTGTTGCATTTTTTCTCCCCTGTGGAAATGTGCACTCAGTTACTCACTTTTTCAAAGAAATCCTTAGAAATATTACCATATATATATATATATATATATATATATATATATATATATATATATATATATGAATTTGTTGTATTTTTTAAACACTTTGTTTGGCAGTTTAACATTGCTGAGGACAGATTAAGTTACATGTACTTCCAAGTATAGAGCATGCATTTAAAACATTATAATGTAATCATTAAAAATATATATAAGTAATAAATGCCCTGATTATACACATTTATATTAGCTTGAACATTTCCAGTATTTAAATTTTTATGAATTTCTTAATTTTTTAAATAAAGATAACTTTTGTAATACATGTTTTATCCCTTAAAGCTATTTGGGCTGAAAGTGAAATCATGATGCACGTTGAACTCGGCATTAGAGAATTACACTCTTCGTTAAAATACTTATGTTTCTTGAACACAGTTCAAAAGTTGTAAGCAGAAACATCTATGCAACTTTGACATAGAGACAGTGTTTTTACCACCAGTGGAAACACTCCTATTTCAGTGTGCCACAAGACTGAACCTTTTATTGTAAGGTTCTATGGGCTGCCGATGGGAGGAATAATATGAATACTAACAGATACAATACGTGCCTATGCACCACCTAATTAATTGTCCTGCAACAGAATTTATTAAACTAACATACAGCATGTTATAACCAAAAGGCATTTTAAGACCCTGCACACAAACTAAAAGACTCAGATGGCCCAGATGATTAATCTTTCAAGATGACGGATCTAAATCAAGAGATTAAAGCAAAATGAAACCCGAATTTCTCTGGTCTAGCATTCATCTGCTTGATCATATCTATGTTCAATGTCTCTTTGACTTATTCTTTGATCTGGTTCATTTCATGCAATCATATCCGGAGAGACAGATAATTCATTCAGACAGCTGGTCTCAATGCTGAAACATGCACAGACCTACCGCATATCATATTATTGGCCAAACACTATTCTAAGCCAACATAATAATGCAGTTTTATTGTTTATGTGCATAATAGTTGCTATGGTTCAATTAAAAAAGCAGTGACAGAACACTGCATTTTGCATTTTTGCTCTGAAATTACATTGTTAGTCCACTGATGGTTAGATTTAGGATTGGGGTTTGGGTTAGGGAGAATGGTTGATATGCATTCCTGTTGACTGTAGCATTTACAACAAAAAATACTTCCTTCTTCGGCCACCTTGGGGGCAGTGACTAAAATTTTGGTTAGTACAGACCGATGGCAGTCTGGATAGCATAACGCGACAGAGACATTACTACATATGCTGTATCGGAAACAGCTTACTCGTTCTCTATTTGCTACACTGTGAATGTCACATAGTTCATTAAATGAGAATAGAGTAAACGATAATTTGTGCATTTGGACAGAGCTCCAGACAATATCACTGATAATTGATGTTACATTCACATCGGATCCACTGTCCCTACAACTACTTTGAACTGCTTTAACTGCAAACCATATCTATCTGCTTGTTTGTAAATGACGATTAGCTTAACATCTGTTGTGGAAGGGTTGAACATTCCCTCAGCTCAAAAAACATCAAGCATGACGCAGAAGTGTCTTGGTTCACAGCCAAAAAGGAAACAATCTTAACTCCATAAACAAGATCAACACTCCATAAACGTAACATATTAACATAATCAATCTGTTACAGATACTCAATTTAACAGATAACACCATGTGATGATTGCAATTATGTTTACCAAGGAATGGGATTTATCAAGTCACAAAAGGGTGGTTAGCGCAGTAACCTTTAGTAATGAAAATTACACAGACAAAAAAGGTAAAGAAAACACTATAGACCAAAGATCTGTAACAACTCTATAATCCTGCAGCAAAGTCAGGACATGGTGAATAATGACTGGACTCTTCTTTTGACACCTAAAGAATGCCTCGCGTCTCCCTCAAGGTCTTAGTGAAGGTGTGAAATCCCAGAGGCTTTACAGAGAGTCAAGCGTGTGTCTACCCAGCAACATCATTCAGCGCCAGCTGGCTATTCCACATTCAGCTGCCAACCACAACACAACCATTCAACTGCAGAGAGGGGTCACACGCAACATATGTAGCAGAAACATGCCTAATTACGCATGCATTCACTGTAAAGTGGGGGCCACAAGTCTGAGACCACAAGTGAAAATGCTTCTATTTAGCATTTTTATAATTTAATAGCATTTCTCAAGAGCAGAGAGCCAATCATAACAGTGGGCATTTACTTTAAGTCTTAAAGGAGAGGCAGCACCAAAAAAAGCATTTCTGACAGAAAGTCAGAATGAGAGTGGAAAATGATCATGTTTTACAAATATATGACTTTTTTGGTGCAAAAATTTTCTAATATAATAAGCAAACTTCAAGGAACATATTAAAATAATAATAAAAGGCATTACCCCTTTAAAGTGATGATGGTTCTCCCATAAATTAATATTATGGCATCATTTAGACTCACTCTAGTTGTTCCAGACCTGTATGACTTTCTATCTTCTCTGGATCCCAAAACTAGGTGTTAGGCAGAATGTTAGGGGATCATTCACTTTCAAAACACAAGAAAAAAGAAGCAATGAAAGTGAATGGTGACTGAGACTAACATTTTGTCTAACATCTTAATTGTGCTCCATAAAAGAAAGTCATAGGTGTTTAGGACATAAGGATGAATAAAGGCTAAAATAATTTTCATTCTTGAACGTTCACTGTATCATATGGTATAAAGGATGACATAAGCTTATGATCCATGCACACAAGGTGACCATTATAATAATCAGAGTAACTTGTAAATAAATAGAAGTAACTAGTAACTTGCTACTTGAGTATTTTCATTGGATACTATCTCTTACTTAAGTAATTATTAAAATCATTACGTTTGCTTCTACTTGAGTATTTTTTTAAGTATTAGTACTTTTACTTGAGTACAGTTTTTGGCTACTCTACCCACCTCTGGTCACCATTCACTGTCATTGCATATTTTTAACTAACATACTTAGGCTAACATACTGCCTAACATTTCAACTTTTGTATTCCATAGAAAAAAGAAAGCCATTTGGATTTAAAACAACAAGAAGTTAAGTAAATAATGAAAGAACTTAAATTTTTGGGTGAACCATCCCCCACCCTGTGTGCTTTTGTGACTCATTAGAAAAGAAGAGGAGTGGTAGTTTGCTTTTGCCAGTAGAAATCACTCTCACTTTTTCCATGTTTCAGATGATTCACCAGACTGTCTTCCTTTTATAGCAAAAGAGTGGTCAAGATTTACAGTTCATCGGAGACTGAAAAGTCATGCATGACAGAAAGACCCAACTAGGGTACTGATAAATGAGCTAATGATTGTGCAGCAGTCAATATTAGGACAAATCCGATTTCACAATTAATGCAATGCTACATGGAATCAGTTTCAATTTAGATTACATGCTCTTAAATTCAATTAATTACAAATCTATCTGCCTAGATCCATAGGCTATTTTACTGAATTGTAAACTCTAAAATGCTTGAGTACAAGTGCTAGGACTCTGATGGCACCAACCTGTTCCAAAGCTCTCCTCTCCACAGAATGAACACCTCCCGGAGTCCATCAGGTTGCCAAAGAATCTCCAGCCGGTGGGAGTTTCGTAAAGAGCTACTTTCATAGCCTTAGCAACCCTGTAAACAAACAGGAAGCATGAGTACTCCAATTTAATCCCACTTTTATTAGCACAAGATTAAATCTGAAAGAAAGTCTTGCGATATCTCATCACTATCACATTGGCTATCAATGTTTATACATTGCATAAAGTGAAATCGGGCAGTTGGACCTGATTTGACCTGATCAGCTTGATTCAGTCATACCTGAGTAAAACCACCTTTACAATAAAATATTGAATAAAACCCACAGACTTTTAAAAAAAGGTACATGGTACAGTGATGTATTAGATGGTAATTCCATGGTACTTTGATTTATGCCATGAGTGATTACCAAATATCATGTACCTCTGGAGGTATTTCAAAGAATAGCATGGTACTAAAAAATATGGAAATACCATGGTACTTTTAGGAACTTTTTTGCTTGTGATTAAAGCAGATGGGGAAAAAAGAGGTAGGACAACAACCATGGAGAAGCAGATCATGGACATCCTGTTACTTTCTGCAGTAGAAAATAAATGTCTAATCCATGTTAATCTCGCAATGCAAGACTGCAATAAATGTTAGAACACCATGAAATAAGATGGATCTGGTGATAATGATCATTTAATCTGCTCTGACCAAGAAATGATTCTTCTACTTTCTAAAATGTGTTTGGTAGTACATCTAGTATTTCTCCTTTGGACTAATACATTAATCAAACTACATATTTTGTCTTCCTGACACAGTGTCTTTATAAGGCAAATTGCAGAACCAAACAATGCTGACATTTTGGCTGACATTTGCTTTCAGATGAAGCCATGTGCCTGGAGGAGCAAAGAGCACTTTAATCTTCTGTGTGTAGTCTACACCTGTTTAACTACCTCATACTGTCAAATCCCTGTGAGCTCAAACAGATTAGGAAAATATATGGCTAGTTGACATTAAATAATTTTAGGAAGTTGACATGTCTCACCCTCATTCCATCCCAGATGTGTACGACTTTCTTCTACTGAACACAACAGAAGAAAGAATATTTAAGATCTGTAGGTTCATACAATGAAAGTAAATGGGTGCCAACATTTTGAAGCTCCAAAATCCACATAAGGGCAAAATAAAAGTATTCCAGATGACTCTGGTGGTTAAATCGATTTGATATATGTGGGTGAGAAACAGATCAATCTTTTTACTATAAGTTCTCCTCCCTGTCAAGTCAAGTCATTTTATTTGTATAGCGCCTTTCACAACACACATTGTTTCAAAGCAGCTTAACAGAAGACCAGGTATTAACAGAAGATTCAACTGTAATATCTATAATGTCTATGAGTCATCATTGTGTAGTTTGATTAAATAAAATTGTGAATTGTGTTTCACATCCTTGCTTCACATTCTTTTTGTATATCGCCCCCTAATGGACTGGGAGGAGAATTTGTGACAAAAAATGACTTAATTATTTTTCTGTTTCTCACCCACACATATCAAATCATGTCTGAACACACTGGAGTCGTCTGGATTACTTTTATGCTCCCTTTACATGGATTTTGGAATTTCAAACATTTGGCACCCATTCACTTGCATTGTGAGGACCTACAGAGCTGAAATATTATTCTAAATATCTTAATTTGTGATCTTCAGAAAAAAGAATGTCAAACACATGTGGGATGGCATGAGGGTGAATAAATACATTTTCATTTTTGGGTGAATTATCCCTTTAAAGTAAGGCACTATTCACTGCCACTTTATTGAAAAGACAGACAGAGATATTCAGTAAAACATTAAGCATAAGAAGGAAGGTCAAATGCTTATAGAACAACTTGTGGGTAAGTAAATTATGACATAATTTTACTTTTTGTGTGAACTATTCCTTAAAGTGTAAAGAATTGTGTCCAGTTGTGGCTATGAAAATGAAAGACATTGGTGTCAAAGTGAAAAGAATTTAGAAAACAAGTGAAAGAAAGCAATTACACGTCTCCTCTGTGTGTTGATTTTGGATACTTAAGCAAAACTATTTTCAGAGAATGCCATTTGGTATTATGGGTAATGAGCTACTAAGATCACATAAGATGAAGGGACAGATGAGAGGGAACCAAAGTAAACGAGGAAAGCTGGGATGCAGCTGTTTACTTATGGGTGGAATTACTAAATATGGGTAAACAAGTGTTATTTACTCAAGGGAAACAGATTAGAATGGAAGGCCTGGCACAGGGACAGAAAACTGACCCCTTAACTTGTTTTCAGTGATTTATTCACATATGTGTGGCCAACAAAAACAGTACTAGGCCTAACCTAGCATCTGAAATATGAAGTGTGTACATAGTACATGCATTCACGTGTTTGCGATGCCATTTTAACTAACAATTCTGTCTGTTTCTAACATAAAGCTTTTGGAAAATGATGCAACTTTATGGATTTTAAAGGAGACACCAACTGTTCTTACCCACAACTGGCAATTGAACCCAATTATCAGCTGGCAGCATGTTGGAGTTGACAGGTTTGGTATACTACCCAAATTGCACTCATATGGTTTCCATTTACATTCCACCACTGATTTAAAATGTTTTTTAAAGTGAACCTTTGAATACAGAGCTTGAAATTGCTTAATTACAATATAAATAAACAATTTAAGTACATGACTACCCTAAAGTCTAAACTAGAGAGTAGCATTACACACAGATGAGTCTCACCAAAATTAACAGGCCTAGATTTTAACAACCAGAAGAACAAAATAGTAACTTTAAGAATTAAACAAACAAGCCACACTTGTCCCTTTCAGTTCTAAGATGCATTTATTGTAATATGTGAAAACTATCATTAAATTATAGAAAAGCTCTCGAGAACACTGATTGGGCAATGATCACTAAACCAATATCCTACACGGTGCTAGCTTTGTGGTCTCTTTCTTCTCACAAAATAAAATAATTACAACTAAAATCAATATTTAATGTCCATTTAATCATTTATTTTAGGAAGTAGCCACAATAAATAGGATAATGTACAATCAGTCGGTCATTATACATTTGCAAAATAAATTCCTTATCACCCTGTTAGGGTTTATTTTGTGATTATTACTGGTTGACTGTATATTATCCGTTAGTAAGAAACATTACATGGGAAACCATGTAGCTCCAGAGTGTTAGTGTACCCTAAACTTGACCACATTTTGCATTTCCAATTAGACAATTTTTTAGGTTAGGTTTAGGACTGGGGTTTGGTTAGGGGGTAGGTTTACTAAATATGTATTTCCATTGACTTTATTACATCATGCACAACTAAAAATAAAATGTACTTTTGGCGCCACTCTGTGGACATTTTACCTGGAAACTGGTCAACAACACTTCCAGCTTCAGCCACTGGGGGCAGAGGTTTGAGTATCGGGAAACACAGATCGATTTCAAACTACTGTTGCCAAATTCACAGTGTGATCCGTCTGTTGTTTAATAGGTTTAACAGTTACAAATGTGTTTCTACACAGACTGAATTGTCTTGCCAATATTTCAGCAGTTCAACTTCAGTATATTGTCACATTGATGGCACAAACTCTATTTCCCTTCCTACGTGTAGAGTGTAAAGCAGATGTTTCCTCTATCTTTCCATTCTTACATCCCTAAACACCCTCACACATTTAAAGTCACAGCACCTCTCCATGAAAACAAAGCTTAACATAGACACACAGTATCAGACCTACAGCACACACATGCTCCAACAGGTTTATCTCCAGCTCTGCTACTTAACAAACACACACATCTGAGAGGCCCATAGTATAAACACAGCCACAATCAAGAGCTCGGTCATCGCCTAAAAAGGTTTACAGCAGAGACGCCTTGCTCCAAAAACTCAAAACCCAGACGCATTCACGCTTCAGGAAAACATGAGTTTAGTTTGACATGAGACAGATTCATGAATAAGTGCCACTCATGAACAAATGGATACATTTCTATCCGACACACTGTAAAAATTGGTAACCTACATTTGTTACTAACTATTTGTTAAGTTTATAGATGTAACCTAATATATTCAGGTTGATTCATTGAATAAAACCAGTTAATTAAGATGTTTCCACATGAAGCAAATTTTTTGTTAACATTTTCTTTCTTTTTTTTTTTTTTTGCAGCTAAAGCAATTTTCAAGTTGATATATAAGGACATATCTTACCAAGTGCCCATGGAAATGATCAACTAGAAGACAATAGCTCAAAGTCGAAATAGGAGGTAAATTCAGAGTAGTGGTGTAGGTTTCATTTCAACGGCATTAGCCAAGTAACATTTTTGTTAAACTGAGTTTATATTGTTGCTACAACATCTTAGTGCTTTGATTTTGTGTGTAATAACAAAATGTTAATCGCATTAACAATGACATTTGCTTGCAACATAATTTACAGAGTGTTATGTTAATGCAATGCATATTTGGGTAATGACTCTGGTGCAGCTTCTTTCCTGTCAAACAAGGTGCATGGAGAGAGGAAAGTACAAATGGAAAAGATAAATTCAGCAACAGGTGTTAAAGGGAGAAATGTGTTTAATTTAATTTAATTTACTTTAATTGGATTAATAAAGCCAGGCACAATATGCTGAAAGCAATTGAAATGTGTCTAGGCTGGGAGGGCCATGGTCACCTTTACTTCTCTCTCATTAACACAATGGAAAACAGGAGACTGTGCTTAGCTATGACATCATATATACATTATAAGGCCCAACTCCAGTCCAGCCCCAATCTATCTCAGAGTCAATCTCTGTCTGTTTATCTTAGCCCCACTAGTAGTTTAGGTCTTGTTAGTAGTGTGTTTCTGACATTACATTATCCTTGCAAAACTTCAGGAAGCTAAATAATTCATCTTCAAACAAAAAACAACATTGATGGGAGGAAAACAGGTTATATAATTGAGTTAACAATATTCTGGCAGTTTTTAATGATTATCATTACCTCCCATTTGACTGCCAGCATTAAAAAAGTGTATTTCAGGGCAGTCAATCAATAGTCTATGGAGGCACCAAACTTAAGAACACATTAGAAAAGTGGGTCAGTGGATTTACTTGGCAGTTACAATAGGAACAGATTAAGCTGTCAGTGTATAATGTGCCTTGTGCCAAAATGTGCAATGTTGTACAATTCTCAAGAGCAATTTCAAGTTTTTTGTTGTTGCCCCGTTTGCATTTGTATTATTTTATACAAATGCAAACCCCCCCCACCCCCGCGATTTCCGCCTATGTCCACAAACTGCAAATATTAACTTTTTTCTACAGGCAAAGTTAAACCTATTTTTTTTTTTTAAGTTTAAAGGGATAGTTCATCCAGAAATGAAGATCTATCATCATTTACTCAACTTCAAGTTGTTCCCAACCCATTTGGCCCATAAGGGTGAACAATACCATTAATTTTGTTAGTAGAAAAACAAATCTATTTTCACAGTTTTTCTGCATAAATTGATCTTAAAAATCATCCCGTGGTATGAAAACACCATTAATCTCTTACAGCACAAGATGATGTCTCACACCAGGCAGACCTTTACTATCATGCATCCTGCAGGTTATTTTTAGTGGGGTGAATGCTGTGTACAAGAGTGCTGGGTTAAGCTAACACTGTTATTCTTAGGGAGTGAGTCTCTTCTCTGTAACCTCTGGCCCCGACGTTAATGCTTTTACAGCTTAGTGTCTTGCACCGGACAGAACGAGGGGCAGGAAACTGACTGAGATAATGGAACTGTTCTGAGGAATGATTTCCTCCCTGATCATCAGCTTATCAATTTTGTTGAGAGTCGACACAGGTCACTTTAAAAAGCTCTGGAGTCTTGCAGAAAGAGCATGCCCATAGACACAGGAACTTCTTCATGCAACAAATAAACAGTCTTGTTAATACAGCAATACTATTTTACTGTAAAATTCAGGATTGAATACAACTATGCTCTATTAACAGCATCTGTGCTATCAAATACTGTAATTACAACTTGTCCAGTTTGTTAAAAGAATGGAAAGCATGTTCACAGTACTGCACTTAAAATGGAAGTCTACTGTATGGGACGATTGTACAGTACCAGAATCAATATAAAAAAAAGGATTTATCACATAAATGAAAAACTCTTTAACACTTAAAAAATACATGTTGATATGAGACGTGAATGATAGAAATTCCTACCATCCTCTGAGCAAAGTTATATATACAATTTTCAACTCCTATCATGACCATGTAAACTCGGTAAAGACGGTGTGATGAACTTTGGGCATGCAACAAAAGAGGTTTAACAACATTACTTATCAAATCATGTTTTTTCTTTTAATAATTCATGTAGCCTAAATGCCATACCAAAACTATAAGCTTCACATTTCTACTTTTAAAGCCACATATACCCCATGGACTTCATGTTAAGTGCATAACTGTGCATTTTCTTTGTTTTTACAAACTGTGGTGAAATGAGTCAAAATTATTTTCTGTGGTAATTCTGTGGTAACAGGCCATAAATGCTGTCGGTCAATCACAACTTGTATTTAAGCCTGAAAAAGTCTTTAAAAATCAATCAAATAGTTAGTGCTCAAAATGTGGTAATTCTGGGGGAGGTTTGGTTGCTCATTCTTATCAGTCTTTTAGTGATGTTTTGATACATTTCAGCAGGGTCTTCATTCATTTCAACAGAGTCCTATCAATAAAGTTAAACTCCTTTAATTACAATTAATTTTATTTTGACAAAATCATCAAGTTTCTTTTTCCAATGCCATTAATTAGAATAGATTTCTTACCTGTCAATGGCTGTGCTGGTTGGCATACTGCGGGCAAAGCCTCGGATTCCACTTTGACTAAAGTAAGGAATGGTGGAGAGGTTTGCAGCCATCACTGCCAGTGAATCTGACGGATTCACAAAGAATCCATTCTGACCCATAATCATATAACGATCCTGTGATCATATAAAGACACATTTTGCCAATATTATTTCGGTTATATACAGTAGACTGTTTAACTATGGAAGCATGGCATGAAATAAGTTCATTCTAACCATATACATTTCAAATATACATATACAGTGCCTTGCAGTATTCGGCCCCCTTGAACTTTTCGACCTTTTGCCACATTTCAGGCTTCAAACATAAAGATATAAAACTGTAATTTTTTGTGAAGAATCAACAACAAGTGGGACACAATCATGAAGTGGAATGAAATTTATTGGATATTTCAAACTTTTTTAACAAATAAAAAACTTAAACATTGGGCGTGCAAAATTATTCAGCCCCTTTACTTTCAGTGCAGCAAACTCTCTCCAGAAGTTCAGTGAGGATCTCTGAATGATCTAATGTTGACCTAAATGACTAATGATGATAAATAGAATCCACCTGTGTGTAATCAAGTCTCCGTATAAATGCACCTGCTCTGTGATAGTCTCAGAGGTCCGTTTAAAGCACAGAGAGCATCATGAAGAACAAGGAACACACTAGGCAGGTCCGAGATACTGTTGTGGAGAAGTTTAAAGCCGGATTTGGATACAGAAAGATTTCCCAAGCTTTAAACATCCCAAGGAGCATTGTGCAAGCGATAATATTGAAATGGAAGGAGTATCAGACCACTGCAAATCTACCAAGACCCGGCCGTCCCTCTAAACTTTCAGCTCATACAAGGAGAAGACTGATCAGTGATGCAGCCAAGAGGCCCATGATCACTCTGGATGAACTGCAGAGATCTACAGCTGAGGTGGGAGACTCTGTCCATAGGACAACAATCAGTCGTATACTGCACAAATCTGGCCTTTATGGAAGAGTGGCAAGAAGAAAGCCATTTCTTAAAGATATCCATAAAAAGTGTCGTTTAAAGTTTGCCACAAGCCACCTGGGAGACACACCAAACATGTGGAAGAAGGTGCTCTGGTCAGATGAAACCAAAATTGAACTTTTTGGCAACAATGCAAAACGTTATGTTTGGCGTAAAGCAACACAGCTCATCACCCTGAACACACCATCCCCACTGTCAAACATGGTGGTGGCAGCATCATGGTTTGGGCCTGCTTTTCTTCAGCAGGGACAGGGAAGATTGTTAAAATTGATGGGAAGATGGATGGAGCCAAATACAGGACCATTCTGGAAGAAAACCTGATGGAGTCTGCAAAAGACCTGAGACTGGGACGGAGATTTGTCTTCCAACAAGACAATGATCCAAAACATAAAGCAAAATCTACAATGGAATGGTTCACAAATAAACATATCCAGGTGTTAGAATGGCCAAGTCAAAGTCCAGACCTGAATCCAATCGAGAATCTGTGGAAAGAACTGAAAACTGCTGTTTTCACAAACGCTCTCCATCCAACCTCACTGAGCTCGAGCTGTTTTGCAAGGAGGAATGGGCAAAAATTTCAGTCTCTCGATGTGCAAAACTGATAGAGACATACCCCAAGCGACTTACAGCTGTAATCGCAGCAAAAGGTGGCGCTACAAAGTATTAACTTAAGGGGGCTGAATAATTTTGCACGCCCAATTTTTCATTTTTTATTTGTTAAAAAAGTTTGTAATATCCAATACATTTCGTTCCACTTCATGATTGTGTCCCACTTGTTGTTGATTCTTCACAAAAAATTACAGTTTTATATCTTTATGTTTGAAGCCTGAAATGTGGCAAAAGGTCAAAAAGTTCAAGGGGGCTGAATACTTTCGCAAGGTACTGTACAGTACATTCATAAAGTTCACATCTGGTTATGTATCAGCCTTGTGATAAAATGCTTTAAATTATTATTATTATTATTTTCGACATTAATCTACACTCTATACCCCATAATGACAAAGCAAAAAACTGATTTTTGATAACTTTGCAAATGTATTAAAAAGAAAAAACTGAAATATCACACTGACATAAGTATTCAGACCTTTTGCTATGAAACTTGACATTTAGCTCAGTTGCATCCCATTTCTCTGGATCATCTACGAGATGTTTCTACACTTTGATTGGAGTCCATCTGTGGCAAATTCAATTGATTGGACATTATTTGGAAAACACAAACCTGTCTATTTTCACCTGTCTCACAGCTAAAAATGCAAATCAGAGCAAAAACCAAGCCATGACGTCAAAGGAACTACCTGCAGAGCTTATTGTGTTGAGACAGGATTGTGTTGAAGCACAGATCTGGGGAAGGCTATAAATCTTTTTTGGCTGCACTGAAGGTTCCCAAGAGCACAGTGGCCAGTTTGGAACAACCAAAGTTTCCTTGAGCTTGCCGCCCGGCTAAACTGAGCAATCGGAGTAGAAGGGCCTTGGTAAGAGAGTTGAGCAAGAACTCGATGGTCACTCTGGTTGAGTTCCAGAAATTATGTGTGGAGATGGGAGAAACTTGCAGAAGGACAACCATCACTGCAACACTTCACCAATCTGGGCTACGGTAGAGTGGCCAGATGGAAGCCTCTCCTCAGTGCAAGACACATGAAAGCCTTCTTAGAATTTGCAAAAAAGCACCTAAAGGACTCTCAGACTATGAAAAACAAGATTCTCTGGTCTGATGAAAAGAAGATGGAACTGTATGGCCTCAATTTCAAGTTCCTCCATGTCTGGAGGAAACCAGGCACTGCTCATCACCTGCACAATACCATCCCAACGGTGAAGCATGGTGGTGATAGCATCAAGCTGTGGGGGTGTTATACAGTGGCAGGGACTGGGGAACTGGTCAGGGTTGCCTCTGTGATAGAGTGCTCAGGACCTCAGACAGGGCCAAAGGTTCACCTTCCAACAGGACAATGACCCTAAGCACACAGCCAAGACAATGCAAGAGTGGCTTAGGGACAACTCTATGAATGTAGCCCAGCCAGATTTGAACCCAATCGAACTTTATGAATGCACTGTATATATATATATATATATATATATGAGAGAGAGAGAGAGAGAGAGAGAGAGAGAGAGAGAGAGAGAGAGAGAGAGAGAGAGAGAGAGAGAGAGACTGTATATATTTGATAAAGTTCAGATTGTGATATATGTGATTAAAGTAACAGATTATATACAGCATATTACCAATTCTACTGATTTGTTGTAAGTATACATACATTGACAGTTAATATAGGTATTATTTGGCATACGAAGAAGTTGTTTACTTTTAGAATGATGGATGTCATTTATTAAGAAGTAATATGAAAATTACTTCTAAAGAGCAGATATTAAATCTTGGCCCAGTGTCCTCACCACAGTATGAACAGTATTTACTGTTTTTTTATTTCCACTTGTATGAAATATTAAAGAACAGAGAGATAACAGAAAAATTATGTGAAAGCTTCATAATCAAAACAACACTCAGACCAAGTCAGCGCTGGCACTGATCCATATTAATTTGGTTAAACGCCCTTGGCTAAGCTTCTTATGCTCTCTTGTACGAAATATAAAATCGTAAAAAGTGTACACCGATCAGCCAAAAAATTGAAACATTAAAACTGCTTAATATTGTGTAGGTCCCCCTCGTGCCGCTAAAACAGCGGCAACCTACATTTCTGAAAATCCCAGGAGATCAGCAGTTACAGAAATACTCAAACCAGCCCATCTGGCACCAACAATCATCCATGCGATTATCTAATCAGCCAATCATGTGGCAGCAGTGCAGTGCATAAAATAATGCAGATATAGGACAGGAGCTTCAGTTAATGTTCACATCAACCATCAGAATGTGGGAAACAAATTTATCTCAAAAATAAATTTGGCAAATCTCTTGCCAAATGGGCTGGTTTGAGTATTTCTGTAACTGCTGATCTCCTGGGATTTTCACACACAGCATTCTCTACAATTTTCTCAGAATGGTGCCAAAAACAAAAAACATCCAGTGAGCGGCAGTTCTGTGGACGGAAATGCCTTGTTGATGAGAGAGATTGACAGAGAATGGCCAGACTGGTTCGAACTGACAAAGTCAACGGTAACTCAGATATCCGCTTTGTACAAATGTGGTGAGAAGAATATAATCTCAGAATGCTATTCTAAGATGCGGGTTGGTGCTTTTTGGTGGCACTAGGGCGACCTACACAATATTAGGCAGGTGGTTTTAATGTTGTGGCTGATAGGTGTATGTGTGTCATTACAGAGTGATTTTTTATATGAAAATAAGATGATAAGAGATAAGCACCCCATCAGCATCAAAAGCAGCCCCAAAGCCAAACTCTCCCCCCTTCATAGAATCCACCAGTGATGCAGCAAACGCAGGGTTAGGGTTGGGGTGTTGGCCTCCAAAGTCCTCCAGTGGGACACAGTTAACAGCAGAGTTGGCTGGGGCCCCGAGCTCATCACACAGGATTCTTCTGACATAAGGTCCCATAACTGAAACAGAAGATATGAAGATAAGACTGAATGCTAAATCTACTTAAAGAAAGTTGCAATGGTCTACAATGGAAAATTATGGTGGAACAGAGATTTACCTCCATTTATGGCATCTACTCTGATCTTCAACTGTTGTCCTGTCAGTAAGCTCTTAATGGCACCAAAGTCAAAAATACCCCGCAGCATGTTCAGATAGATCTCAACAGAATCTACAATCTCAACTGGAGGAAGAACATTTCATGCCCAGGTGAACCAGAGTTAATGTATGGTAGAAGCACAGGATCAAACTAGAGTAAATTGTGCACTGAATAAGTTCATACTGAACACCTCTGAAGGGCTTGAACTTGTTCTCCAAATCAAAGTCATGTCGGCCGAGGCAGGACAGGTCGATGTGTAGGTCAGGGCAAATAGCGTATTCCTCTAGTGTGCGACTCACCTGATGGATCCTCTCCATCACTGTGTCTGGAGACGGGCCTGCAAACAGAGCAAACATTGAGCAATTTCAACAAAATCTCAAAGGCTTTTATCTAAAAAAATTGGTAGTGACATGTTGGCAGGTAATGAAAAAATATAGCCAATATGTTCACCTTCTATGTTCTAAATAAATTTTCCAGGTTCAACACAAGTTAAACTTAATCAACAGCATTTGAGGTATAATGTTGATTACCAAAAACTCGTCCCACCTTTTCAACTCATCCCACATAAATCTGGGTTACAATGATGCACTTACAGTGAGTATTTTAACACCATTCACATCTATTGTTTCAAAAGTATAGCCACAAGATGTAAACAATATGTGTGTTAACATAATTTAAGTGTGAGGGTCGAGTCTGAAATAATTTTTTTGTGGTAATCAATATTAAGTCACAAAAACTGTAAATTGAGCTTAACTTGTATTGAACCTAGAATATTCCTTTAATATCAAGTAATTTACATCGAAGATAGCTCACGCACATTACCATGACCTCTAAGTGATGTGCGTGTTTTTATCTGGAAGACAACTTTTTTATATTGATGAGTGTTTGTTCATCTGCAATACATCAATAAGACGTTTCCTCACAAATGTCAAAAAGACATTAAGCATATGTCTTTGAGAGGTTTATGGTTAAGTATGTACTGTATGTAAACCTGGTCTTTTTGAGAAGTTTATCAGATTCTTGTACATAAAAAATGTAATTTGATCATTTCCAGATCTTCAACAGACACCATGGAGATGTGCATGTTCTTTCTGGGATTTTAAACACAATATAGGCAGTTATTTTGATTATTTTTGCACCACCAATTAAAATAGTACAAAACAGTTTTAAAAAACAGTAAAAACTTGTATTGCTGTTATATATGCTGTATATCTGTACTCTTGGAACTCTGTCAGTCCAAAAAAATTAAAGCAGCAACCCAGCCAGCAAGCCAGTATACATATACCAGGGGTGGCTGTGGCTAAGGTGGTAGAGCTGGTTGTCCACTAATCACAGGTTTGGTGGTTCGATTCCCGGGCCCACTTGGCTCCGCATGCCGAAGTGTCCTTGGGCAAGATGCTGAACCCCAAGTTGCTCCCAACGGCAGGCTAGCAGCACCTTGCATGGCAGTTCAGCTGTCATTGTTGTGTGAATGGGTGAATGAGACGCAGAGTAAAGCGCTTTGAATCCCGCTAATGTTAAAAAGGTGCTATATAAGACCATTTATACCGCACAGTATATAAAGGCCTATATGTCTTAAACACATCAAAAACAAGATCCTGTTACAGGATGTGCAACATGGCTGCACCTGGGGCTTCATTGTGTATTTTATCCTCTGTAAACAGTTCTTTATGAAGGTGACACTACGCTAAGAGGTCATGTGTTCATTGGTATGACTGTTCGCTTAAAGGCTGATGTGATTGATTGCATTATCATTCTGAAGGGGATTGCCGTGGGTGCATGCAGGGTGTTTGAGTGCTTTGTAACAAAGTTCTCACCTCCATTAGCGACATTGAATTTGATCCCAAAGTCTCCTCCTGGACCTCCTGGACTGTGGCTTGCAGTGAGGATTATCCCACCTATGGCTTTTATCTTCCTGATGATGCACGACACAGCTGGTGTGGACAGGATCCCATTGTGTCCTATGACCAGCCGTCCGATCTGAAATGAATGTTTTATGCACTTCATGTGTTGATTACGAATCAGAAGAATCCATTTGATTTCCATTTAAAAAAAAAAATAAAAAATTTAAATGGAGGCTAGTGTGTTCCAAGTCATATTCAATACTTTGGCTCACTGTTACTTACAGATGTTAACAATTTATGTAATTATGAGGCTAAATCTCTTGGAAATTAATACCTGAATCACAAACTGAACATAAAATGAAAATTTGAGCAACCAGACCATGTGGCACAGTTGATAATATTATTAAGCATAACCTGAAATTAAAATGACGTCATTATTTACTCACCCTTATGTCACTGCAAACCTGCGTGAATTTGAGGAACTAATTGAATACTTGGAGCTTGACAGCCCCTAGTCACTTTCTGAGGGCATATAATGGAAAAGAGCAGCTTAGAAATTCTGCAAAATATCTCCTTTTGTGTTCCATGGAAGAAAGTGATATGTTTTTGAATGACTTAAGGGTGAATAAATTATGGTGTGTGGAGTATTCCTTTAAATTCAAAAGACAAAAGGCAATGTACTAAATCACTGCTTTAAAATTAAGACAAAAAACATTTCAGTTATAGCATTAGCAGCAATAAAAGTGTCCATTTATAATCCAGATTCAGATTTTAGTTTGCAGACTTTGGCCTGTCATGCCAGGGTTATCACAGCACTGTTGCACCTAAGGTGGGCTTTAGACCCGCAACCTTCAGAGGCACCAATCACAACTACTGCCACATACTAGATCAACTACATCTGCCTGCTTAGTCATTCTGTCAAAAGTGACAAGCTGACTCACTCAAGAATAAAAAAATTAAAAACAGACTAGTACAGGTTATTCACTTGGAGCCTGATCTATCAAGGGTTACAGTTCAGCGTCAAACTGACATCCCATTTTACATATGTTGGAAGCCTCTATTTCCAAGTGTATCTAATTGTTGATCATTTCAAGATTTCAAATTATAGACAGATGCTACTTGTTCTTGCATTTTGGCTCACTCTGAGCACAGCAGTCTGGCCATCTCAGCAACTTTGTGACTCATTAAGCTTTACAAGTACAGCCACTTTCTAATAATAGTGAGTTATTTGGCATCTCTCACTCAAGCATTTATAATGATGACCAAGTGCACTATCCCTCAAGGTGTTTGCCATCACTGTTATGTTAGACTAATTCTCTAATTAACGATTAAATAGCTTGTTCAATTGATGCATTGCTTAGTTTGCAGCTTGCAGCCCCTATGTCTTAACTTGCATTTCTCAGACGAAGCCCAATGAGTCTGAACTGTATTTCCAGCAAACTTTGAGCAGCTTATCCATATAAGGTGCTGGTTTTGGATCCACACACAGCTGTGGAGATCACAGCCTCAGTATATCATGACTCTGTAGGCTACTGAGTTTGTATGGAAGAGTGTGTCACAGATAATGAAAGAGAGAATGAGAGAAAGAGAAGACATTGTTGAGGAATAATGTGGCTGTAAAGTACTAAAATTCTTACAACCAAGGAATTTACAATGAATTAAGGCTGAAAACTCAATATACTAAGGTTATATGTGTATCCTTATTTAAAGATCAATAAAACATGATATAAAGGTTGATGAGAGACAGTTTTGATGAACGGTAGCTGGCTTATGGCCAATTGCCCTGGGATTCCCCATGGTCTGTCATGAACAGGAGAGGTCAAAAAAAGTGAAACATAGGCTATGCAGGAAGAGGATGGAATGGAGGTATGACACAACAGATAAGATATGATACATTTGGTTGGACTGGGAAAGAAATTTAGTTAACTTCGTCTGATTATGCATTCAGCTTGAAGCTTGCCAGGTTTTCCAACAATAAATAAATTATAAATAATTTGTGTTTCAATCTTCACCAACCCTGTAATTAAATGCTTAACACTGAGCTATAAACCCATGTACTATTATACTGAGCCTGAACAAACTCTACCAGACATTCAGCAAATTATGGCATAGGGTTGTGGCTAATATTTACACACATCATTTTAGTGTCTACCTATTGCATTTGTTTGTTACTAATAGTAATAATAACAATTATAATTATAATAATATGCTATATTATTATTAATTATTATAATTAATATTAATAATACAAATTAGTATTACACCATAAACCCTTACCCCATTGGCAGCTGCCATTTGTACGATAACTTCTGTTGCTGCCCAGCTGAAGTATCTTCCATCGCTGCCCACTACCATCGTGCATCCCTGACGGTCCCTCAAGTCGATGGAGGACAAGACACTTTGGATGTAATTTTGAAGATAATTCTTTTTACTTTCAAAAACAGCTGTCTTCTTTCTCAGGCCGTTTGTCCCTGGTCTTTGGTCATCGAAAGGGGATGTTTGGATGGTCAATATGGGTATAGGGTTAGTCTCCATTGTCTCCTTGAACGCTCCGGGACGCGCCTTGTTTTAATTATGTAAATAATTAAAATATCACCTCTTGTCGGAACAAAGAATAAGATGCTATTCAATGTGTTCAAAATATCTTCAAAAACAACTCAGCGTTGGAGTCTCCAACTTTTAACAGTGGAACAGAGGCAGCAGCGACGAGGGTGCGCCACGGCGCGGTGTGCTTCTGTCCAAGAGTGTATTATTTGAGACGCGTCCAGTGACGCTTCTTTGGAAAACGAGTGTGCGACAGCTGTCTTATCATCCCACCGGTACAGACTGTGTTATACAAACACAAAATATAAAATATAAAAAACTAAAAGTCTGATGAAGACCAATAATTATTTCAAGATGAGTGTTATGCTCACCAACACCCTTTTCCCGAGCTGTCATCCACACAGTTGCTTGCCAAAAAGACAGGGAGGGAACACAACTTTAAATAATCAGCTAACGCTGTGGCCAAAAATAGCCCATGATTTTGGGGAGCGAGTAGCGCCAGTGAGCGGAGGAGTAATCGGAAGCATCTACTGTCAGTGGCGCACTGCTCTCCATGTTGCGCAAAAGTGCACGAGGGTGCAGCTACTCTCACCTGGTAACCATTGGATACATTCTCTCACAGCTAATGTAGCTGTTTTTGTGTCTATAAGAAACAGCATCAAACATGTGGGATGGCCCAAGGGTGACATAAATGGAAAAATGGTAGCCTTTTAACTCCAGCATGATGCAATATTTCACATAATAGCCTACACATTTATGTTCCAAAAATACAATACTGTACTGATATTATAACCCTATAAATTGATACGGTGACTATATTTTAAGTGGGCTAAAACATGATTATGCATCGCAGACCAACATGTGACACTGATTTCACGAGCACTAGTCGCCCTCTTGTGGACATACAGTAAAGAAAATAGAAGATGTCTGATACAAGCAGTGGGTAAGTTCAAAATATTTAAGACAGAAATCTTCTTTTGCGCCTCTTATACATCGCGCTTATTTATGCGCGCGCAACAGGGTTTTGCTCGAGTATTGAAATACAATTGGACAAGAAATGTCGCATTCAACTTCTAAAATGTCATTAGGAAATTCTAATAATAACCTTTCAAATCTGTTTCCTTTAAATATAATATGTATAAATAAATAAAAAACCTGCACAACACCGTGTTTAAATCAGACTTCAAGTTCAAATTCATTCAAAGCACAGGCTTTAATGGATTAGATATGGTAAATGTATACATTCAAAATTATGCAAAATAAGTACATTGCAATAGTCTTAGGCACATTAGGGGGTCAGGACCATGACAATACACATATTTTAATGATATTTTAGGGGGACCTCCCCCATCTGAGGGTTGTCCCCCCCTAAAATATCAATAAAAAATGTGTATTGTAAATAATATAATGATATGTTCTTAAAATAATTGTTTAAGAAACACAGTAATACAAATGCAAACGGGGCAACAACAAAAAAACGTTTTAAACATTTTGAGTCCCCCCTCCCTTGCCTCACAGTGCTCTGGTCCACTGCCTGCCAAGTTTTTGGGTAGTTGTGGAACTCCAGTAAGTCAATGTTATTTTATTCACTTTAAACATCGGATGAAGTGATTATTTTCTCTTTAATATAGATGATGCTGAGTCATTAATAAATCATGTCAAAAAACAAATATATGATTGTGTACTTGTGTACCAATGTAGGCCTACTTTTGTCACTGATGCAGTCTGCTATGTTAGCGATTATAACGTTTAACGTTACCTTGCAAGTACAATTTTGCCTGTATTATTGGTGTCCCCTTCAAAAATTGCTCTTGAGAATTGCTGTTTATTATCCCCCAACATTTTGATGAAATTTTTCACCCCTGGGCACATAATATGTTTCACAAAATAATTTGTCTTAAGATGGTTATTTTTATCTTCAGTTTTAGATTGTCAATGGGACATTCCTTTTGCAAATGGATTAGAATATCATAGAAGAACAGGGAACTCTGCAACAGCCCACATAGAGCCCACCACTGAACTTCCAGTCATCTGGGATTATATGAAGAGACAGAAGCAACTGAGACAGCCTAAATAGATTGAAGAACAGTGGCATATTGTCCAAAGAAGCTTGGAACATCCCATCTGCCAAAAAAAACAAAACAAGAAACACTGTGTCCAGGTGTACCTAGGAGAATTGGTGCTATGTTGAATGCAAAGGTGGTCAAACCTAATATTAATTTAGCTTTTTTTTTTTTTTTTTTTTTTACTGGACATTGTATACCATTAATTGATCAATGAAAGCTATTTATGTCATTATTTTTGAAGAAATCCTCACTATGCAACATTTTTCACAAATTCCTAAAACGTTTGCACAGTACTTTATACAAATGGTTCAATAAGATTTGGGCTTCATAACTTTGCTATAAAAATAGTTCAATAAAAGTCAAAATAATTCTTTGCCATTTACCAACTGTAGACATAATGTTAAACATTTAAGAATGTTGTTTTAAAAGTTCATACTGCTCATTATTCTTAATTAAACACTTAATTCAGCATTCACAACATGCTGACCATTTAAAGCAGCCCTTTAAAGATCGCTCAGTTCATGTTGATGGAAATTCGTCATGCAACTTAAATGTATAAATCTTAAAAACAAGCTGAAATGTTTGTATTTTGCCTGTATAAATTGCACACATTTCAATAATTAACAGGCCAACTTGGAGAACCTTGACTATACACGAAATTAACCTAAATTATTAAGATATTAATTCTAAGAGCAAAGAACGAAAAGACATCATTACAACTTGACAATGATACTTTATTTCAAACAGACATTTTAAACAGACATTCATTTCAGAAGATGGTTTCAGACAGCTTCTTGGACAAATATATTATCATTTATTTATTTACACTAGTCTACAACTATAAGAGCAATTTGCAATGACTGAAACGTTTTGTTCAAAATACAATGTGATATGTTATAAAGCTACTTGACACAAGAACTGCGTTTTAAATTTTTTTCCAGACAGCAGTTCAACAATGAGGATACACCATTCGTAGTGTGTCAGTGAAAGGAACCGTATTTAGTAATGCAGTCCACGGCACTGGTAACAAACTTGGAGCAACACAAGATGTTGGCTTTGGAAATACATAATTGTAGTCACTTGTGGTGAGTTGAGGGGGAGAGTTTTTGTTTGGAGAGACTGTTGATTTGGACATGATACTGTCGATGCTGAAAGAACATCTCTGGGTCTTAGGCTGGGACATTTGCGGAATGTCTGCATGTTCGTGGGCCTTGATATTGAGAGTCTGATATTGAAAATATGGAGGCGGCACCATTATGCCATCCGGCATTGGCAAATATCCAACAGGATTAGCCTGCGCTGGCACCGGCCCAGGAACGCAGTAAGGTCTTCCATATGGTCCATAACTTAACGTTGGGTGGTAAAGCACCAGGCCATCTTTGGTGAACTCCGGCTGGTTCCTTTTGAATCTTTTTCTCCTGCGCAGAAAACTGCCGTTGTCAAACATGTCCTCGGATGCGGGGTCCAGGGACCAGTAGTTCCCTTTCCCCGGGTTACCGGGCTGTCTCGGGATCTTGATGAAACAGTCGTTCAGTGACAAGTTGTGTCTGATGGAGTTCTGCCAAGCGGGGAACTTCTCCTTGTAGTACGGAAACTTGTTACTGATGAAGTCGCAGATGCCGCTCAGGGTCAATTTCTTCGTGGGGCTCTGCAGGATGGCCATGGTTATGAGAGCGATGTAGGAATACGGGGGTTTGATCGCAGAGTTTTGCTTTGGGCCAGATGCTGTGGAGGCCTCCGCGCAAAAGCTGCTCTCGCTCTCTCCAGAAGACTCGGACTCTGAATGGTCCATGTCCGATGAGACCACCTCCGCTGTGTCACTGCAAGGCATAAAATATTCTCTGTCACTTTCACTGTGGTCCTCTCCGACGATGTCTATTTCATCTTCCTCCGAAGAGACGGGGACTTGTTGCACTCCTTCGTAATCCTTGGAAAGGGTCATGTCTGTGGACCCCAAACGTGGAAGTTGGTAGGCTGTAGTTGCAGGACTAATGGAAATGAGGGCTATTTATGAGGGGCCACGCACTCTGTGTTGGGTCGGACCAATAGGAATGAAGTGTCACCACAGGGATTCGGGACAGTCAGGCAGGTGGGGGGCTTTGACCTGCTTTAAACGATATGAGATGCACTCGAGCATCGCATACTGTACTGTGTTGATATGCCAAAGATGGCGTTAATTGAACAATTGTGATACTTGGCAAAGTTAAGCATATTCTTTAACTAATTAACTTAAATTGTTTTCTGTACCCACCCCCCAAAAAAAAAAAAGCTTGTGGTGCAATAAAAACTATATTATTAAATTCAAATAAATGTTATTTTATTTTAATTGTTAGGCTATTATAAATTATTACTGAATAAGTATACAAATTGAGACATTAATACGTTTACTTTGGGTAGCCTGTATAACATTAGCATACAAAAACAAAACAACAACGTAAAAACTCATTGTATAATTATTTTAATAATGTAACAGGCCTAATAACCTAATTCAAATACAATTCTGCAATTATTATCACAACCTTGGTGGTAGATAGTAGACTATAATAGCCAAAATAGCATACATCTTAACACACACACACACACACACACACACACACACACACACACACACACACACACACACACACACACACACACACACACACACACACACACACACACACACACACACACATATACTATCTTTTATCAATGATAGATTTAAATTGTGACAAGCCATAACGTGGAAGTTGAATTGACCTCTTTTACAGACCTTCTTCAGAGTAGCGCCATGCTTAATGTTTGACGTGAATGAAAACGAGGCTGTGTGGTTTTTAAAGACGTTTTTCCATTATTTCACCAGCAGGACGATCAACACTCATTTCAGCGACTGGTAACCCCTTTGAAAATCCTCGTTTTCATTCACGTTAAAAAAAATAAATATGGTGCTACTTATTGGCATTTAGCCTGGTTTTTTTTATTTTTAATTTTTATTTTTATATTTTTTTACATCATCTAGTGTTGTGTGAACAAGGAACATTAGGCAAGATATTAAAAAAATTTTTTTTAAAAATATATAATTTTACAAAATTAGCCTATATTAAACATAAATATTAGATTCAATGTAGGCTATTGCCAACAAAAAGACAGTACATCAGTATGCTACTTTAAATCCACGCATCATAATGGAATACATTACTAAATGTATAGGTTATTCTTTTAAGATAGGATTAATTTAAAGTAAACTAGAGAATCATGTTGGATTACTCGCTAATTCAGAAGCAGGTTAGCGCAGTGGGAGCTGGGATGTGCTACGGTGAATTTTCACACCACGCCTAACTGCCGGTTTAAAAGAGTGATTTACCCCCTATACCCCCTGGGTTTCGTTTGGTTTGTCACCTCAAGATACCCGCAGGTGTTGTGACCATGAAAATGGCCATGGCCCGGCTCCCCGCGTGGAATGAAGAATGACGGTAAACGAGCCTATCAACATCAGAATCAAATAGGAAACGGCGCGGCTTTAGGCTTCAGGCCAGGAGCGAGTTTTATTGGAGGGCATGAATGAGCACAGCGATCCTCAAAGCAAACCTTCTTGTGCGCGGATATGTGTTAAAACTCTTCACAGTCATCTCAATTGCAAATGAAAGGGTCGGAGCCCACCGTCCACTTCCTCAGCTATGGATAGTGTGGAAGTCCATGCATGTAAATGTATGAGAGTAGTTAAAGTTGTGTAAACTAACAGAACAATCGGGATACATCTCTACAGCAGTCGTCTTTGTCAGTTTAAAGAAATGCCAAAAAAAAGCGGATTTTATATTGTTAACCTCAATACGCAGTATTAATGATTCTTCACAATAGATGCCTTGAAATAATTGTTCAGTAAATAATCATTTTCACTGCTGTGATACATTGTTTTAAAATGTAAATTGGTTTTATTTCCTGAAATATAGAAGAGACCTGGGTTGGGGTTAAACAATATTTATATTTAGTGTTGCATTAATGAAATTCAGTAAAGATCTAATTTTGTGCTTTATTTTATTTTTGCTTCAACTACAGTAAGTTATTCTAACATAAGTTTACATTTTCTCTTAGCAGGGTTATATTAATGTAGGCTATATATTAATCCATAGGCCTATTCAACAAAAAAATGTTAACTTTGCTAATCAAACCTAGTCCCACTTAATCCTCAAAACAGTTTGTTTATTTATTTATTCATTTTTATTTAACTGTGTATGTTAAATTGCTGCATTTTCACAGAAATGTGATTCTCACATTGCATAGAAGACCAAATTTAACATATTAGAAAAGCAGAATAATAACTTGAATTATTTAAAATGTATTTGACTAGTTACTGGTAATTCACACTTTATAGTGTGAAATCAGTGCATTTTGTCCTACTGATTAAATAAATGATTGATAATTGTAAGCCCAAACAAAGTCTATAAATAATTAAATAATATTAAAATAAAGATTATGGTATTCATAAAATATGAAACTGTATAGAAAAATATTGGGAGAAAAATTACAGCTAATTTGGCCTAACAAGTGGAAATGTGGAAAAAGACAATTCGTGCTTGAGAAATGTTGGCAAATTTCAGTTTTACTGATTCAAACTGAGGTTTAAAGATTTCAGGAAGGGTTCAATGGGGCTAAAGGCACCCCTTAAGGAAATTTGGCTTTTTTCTGGTCACAAAATGTATCAAGAAAAATGTATTTATTTGTATGAAATATTGATGGAGCAACATCATTTGTGTAAAAATAAATAATAACGGAAGGTTGTTTAGACTGAAATTCAGTTTTTTTAAAAAAGGTGGTGAGGGAGACTTTCACCCCACACCTGGGGTAAAAGGCTCCCTCACTTGGGGTAAAAGGCTCCCTCACTTGGGGTAAAAGGCCCCTAGGGGGTTTAAAGTGATATCATGTAGATATAGTACTTGGTCAATTGTTATAGGGCACAATTTGTCAACTAATGCAGATCATTTTGAGACACCAAAATAATATTTTGAGTGACAAATTAAGATGATGTTGACTCAAAATAACTAATTCTGAAAAAGTAAACAATTTCTTGTTCATTTCAAACACATTTGGCAATTTATTACATCTTGTAACCCGGACACACACACACAAGATGAGACAGTCACAATGTAAGTCAAAAAACTGCTTTTATTGTAACAATAAAAGCAGGCAAAAGTACAAACGGGCAAATCCAGTGAAGAGTTGTCGAGGGAAGCATAGGGTCAAAAGCCGGGGAATCAAAGAGAGTAAAGGGGGCAAATCCGGGAGAGTAGTCGAGGGGTTGCGAGGAAGTGGTGCTGGACGAACCCAACAAACAAAAAACCCTGAACAGACAACCCACAAAACACACAAACAAAATTGAGGGCAGTCCAAGGGGCACAGAGGGAAATGAGACAGGGTCAGGGGGTCTGGAAGGCGACTGGAGGACAGGGACTGGGTCCGGGGGTCTGGAAGGTGACCACCGGACAGGAATAGGGTCCGGAGGCCAGGGAAGAGGCCACAGGACAGGGAGAGGGTCAGGAAGTCCGGGCTGAGCCGTGAAAGGCGGTGCCGTCAGAGGCGGCACTGTAGGCGGCTCTGGAGGTGGGGTTCTGGAAGGCTCTGGAGGTGGAGCCGAAGGAGGCTTTAGGGGCGAAGGCCTGAAAGGCTCTGGAGGTGGAGCCGAAGGAGGCTTTAGGGGGGAAGGCCTGGAAGGCTCAGGAGGTGGAGCCAATGGAGGTGGCGCCGTGGGAGGTCCCCGAGGCGATGACCTGGCAGGCTCTGTAGTCTCGGGGGGTAGAGCCATAGGAGGCCCGAGAGGCGGAGCCATAGAAAGCTCTGGAGTCTTTGGGAGCAGAGCCGTGAGGGGCTCGGGAGGTGGAGCCGTGGAGGCTCTGGAGGGGGAGCCGTAGGAGGCTCGGGAGGTGGAGCCGTAGGAGGCTCGGGAGGCAGAGCCGTAGGAGGCTCGAGGGGCCCTGAGAGGCTCGAGGGGAGGAGGAGCCCTGAAAGACTCGAAAGGAGAAGCCCTGAGAGGCTTGGAAGGAGGTGGAGCCCTGAAAGACTCGAGAGGAGAAGCCCTGAGAGGCTTGAGGGGAGGAGGAGCCCTGAGAGACTCGAAAGGGGAAGCCCTGAGAGGCTTGAGAGGGGGAGGAGCCCTGAGAGACTCGAGAGGCGAAGCCGTGAGAGGCTTGAGGGATGGAGCCATGAAAGACTCGAGAGGAGAAGCCCTGAGAGGCTTGGGAGGGGGAGCCCTGAAAGACTCGAGAGGAGAAGCCCTGAGAGGCTCGAGAGGAGGAGCCCTGGGAGGCTTGGGAGGAGGAGCCCTGGGAGGCTTGGGAGGAGGAGCCTTGGAAGGCTCGAGAAGAGGAGCCCTGGGAGGCTTGGGAGGAGGAGCCTTGAAAGACTCGGGAGGAGAAGCCCTGAGAGGCGGCGCTCTGGGAGGCTCGAGAGACTTGAAAGGCAGAACCCTGGGGGGCTTGGGAGGTAGAGCTCTGGGAGGCTCGAGAGGAGGAGCCTTAGGAGGCTCGAGAGGAAGAGCCCTGGGAGGCTTGAGAGGAAGAGCCCTGGGAGGCTTGGGAGAAGGAGCCTTGGGAGACTCGAGAGGCGGAGGCCGCGAGGGCTCTGAGGGGCGAGCAGAGGCTGGCAGAGCCGTGGAAGACTCTGAGAGTGGAGCAGGGGCTGGCAGAGCCGTGGAAGACTCTGAGAGCGGAGCAGAACCCGGCAGAGCCGTGGCAGACTCTGAGGGCAGAGCAGAACCCGGCAGAGCCGTGGAAGACTCTGGGGCGGAGCAGAACCCGGCAGAGCCGTGGAAGACTCTGGGGGCGGAGCAGAACCCGGCAGAGCCGTGGAAGACTCTGGGGGCGGAGCAGAACCCGGCAGAGCCGTGGAAGACTCTGGGGGCGGAGCAGAACCCGGCAGAGCCGTGGAAGACTCTGGGGCGGAGCAGAACCCGGCAGAGCCGTGGAAGACTCTGGGGCGGAGCAGAACCCGGCAGAGCCGTGGAAGACTCTGGGGCGGAGCAGAACCCGGCAGAGCCGTGGAAGACTCTGGGGCGGAGCAGAACCCGGCAGAGCCGTGGAAGACCCAGGGGGCGGAGCAGAACCCGGCAGAGCCGTGGAAGACCCTGGGGGCGGAGCAGAACCCGGCAGAGCCGTGGAAGACCCTGGGGAGCAGAACCCGGCAGAGCCGTGGAAGACCCTGGGGGCGGAGCATAACCCGGCAGAGCCGTGGAAGACTCTGGGGGCGGAGCAGAACCCGGCAGAGCCGTGGAAGACTCTGGGGGCGGAGCAGAACCCGGCAGAGCCGTGGAAGACTCTGGGGGTGGAGCAGAGGTCGGTAGAGCTGTGGAAGACTCTGAGGGAACCTCTGCGGTCTTGAGCACAAGACGAGACTGGGGAGAAGGGGCCCTCTTCCTTCTCTTGCGTCCTCGGCCAACAGGGGACGTGGCCATGGGGACAGTCGAGGCTACAGGCGCTGGCTCGCCGACCGTGGCGGGCATGGGCGCTGGCTCGTTGGCCGTGGCGGGCATGGGCGCTGGCTCGTTGGCCGTGGCGGGCATGGGTGCTGGCTCTTTGGCCGTGGCGGGCATGGGCGCTGGCTCGTTGGCCGTGGCGGGCATGGGCGCTGACTCTCTGGCCGTGGCAGGCATGGGCGTTGACTCGCTGGCCGTGCCAGGCTTCGAGACTGGGGCCATGACAGGCTTCGGGACTGGGGCCGTGACAGGCCTCGGGACTGGGGCCGTGTCAGGCTTCGGGGCTAGGGCCGTGTCAGGCTTTGGGACTGGGGCCGTGACAGGCCTCGGGACTGGGGCCGTGTCAGGCTTCAGGATTAGGGCCGTGACAGGCGTCGGAACTGGGGCCGTGACATGCCTCGGGACTGGGGCCGTGTCAGGCTTCAGGGCTAGGGCCGTGTAAGGCTTCGGGGCTAGGGCCGTGTAAGGCTTCGGGACTAGGGCCGTGGTAGGCTTCAAGACGGGGGCCGTGGTATGGAATGCTGGTTCAGTTTCTGCCTCCCCCACAGTAAACGAGGAACCAGCGTACAGTAGGGCGAGGTCAATAAACTGAGCCAGGGTGAGAGAGCAGCGACCACCTGGCATGAATGATGAGGTTGGCTCATTCAGTCCACATTGAAAAATGTTGTAGCACCGTTCTGGTGAAGGAGGACAGGAAACAGGTCTTCCTCTCAAGGTAAGTCTTTTTAATTATATTTTTCTCACACTATTTGCACACACAATACAAATGACAAACACTGGGTCTGCTTGTGGTCTCTCTCTCCGTCTGGAGGCTCTGTGTCTGTTTTTATGCCGCTCTCCTCGTGCTCACTGGAATTAGAGACAGGTGTTTAGGCATAATTTAGCTCAGGTGTAAGCACCCTTACCGCTTTCCTCTCCCGGACGGGCGCTTGACCACGCCCCCGCTGCCACATACTCCCACCGCCCGACTCAGGCCGGGGCACCATCTGGCCTGTCTACCACTCCCCCCCCATTCCTGGAGAGAAAGTCGGCGACAGCCATCTGCACCCCCGGTCTGTGGACCACCTTGAATTTAAAGGGCTGGAGAGCCAGATACCAACGGGTGATCCGGGCGTTAGTATCCTTCATGCGGTGGAGCCACTGGAGTGGGGCGTGATCCGAGCAGAGGGTGAAGGCCCGCCCCAGCAGGTAATACCAGAGGGTGAGGACCGCCCACTTGATGGCCAAACACTCCTTCTCCACAGTGCTGTACTTAGTCTCCCTTAAGGAGAGCTTACGGCTAATGTACAGCACCGGGCTCCTCCCCTCCACCACCTGCGTGAGTACGGCCCCCAGCCCTCTGTCTGAAGCGTCCGTCTGCAAAATAAAAGGGAGAGAGAAGTCAGGTGCATGAAGAAGCGGCCCCCCACAAAGTGCGGCTTTAACCTGCATAAATGCCTGTTGACACTGCTCCGACCATTGAACCGGATCTGGAGCCCCCTTTTTAGTAAGGTCAGTCAGCGGGCTGGTGACGTCCGAATAATTAGGCACAAACCTTCTATAATAGCCAGCCAGCCCCAGGAACTGCCTCACCCCCTTTTTGGTCTTCGGTCTAGGGCAAGTCGCAATCGCCGCGGTCTTATCAATTTGGGGCCGCACCTGGCCATGACCCAAGTGGAACCCCAGATACCGTACCTCCACACGCCCAATCGCGCTTTTCTTAGGGTTTGCCGTGAGCCCGCCGCCGCAGCGATCTCAGGACGGCCCTCAGATGTTGCATGTGCCGCTGCCAATCATTGCTATAAATGATAATATCATCTAAATAGGCAGCGGCGTGCGTGGTGTGCGGTCTGAGGATCCGATCCATGAGTCGCTGAAACGTGGCTGGTGCCCCAAACAAACCGAAAGGAAGCGTCACAAATTGGTGTAACCCAAGCGGCGTAGTGAAGGCTGTTTTCTCACGGGACATTGGTGTCAAGGGGATCTGCCAATAACCCTTTGTTAAATCCAAGGTCGAATAAAATCGAGCAGTGCCTAACCGATCGAGCAGTTCATCAACCCGGGGCATTGGGTACGCGTCAAATTTAGACACCGCGTTGACTTTTCTGTAATCCACACAGAATCGAACAGACCCATCACTCTTGGGAACAAGAACAACCGGGCTGGACCAATCACTGTGGGATTCCTCTATTACGCCCATATCAAGCATCGCATCTAATTCTTCCCGTACTATTTTCTTTTTATGTTCGGGTAAGCGATAGGGGCGGCAACGCACCACCACGCCCGGCTCGGTCTCGATGTGGTGCTGTATGATGTTTGTACGGCCCGGTAGAGGGGAAAACACATCGCAAATTCCTTTTGTAATTCAGAAACCTCTGTGAGCTGCCGCGGTGAGAGTTGGTCTCCACAAGTAACCGGAGTGTTGAGATTGTAGTTTTTGTTTACCTCCGGCCCGAGCTCCGCCCTCTCCGGAACTACCGTGGCCAACGTCACAGAGGCCGCCTCCTCCCTCCATAATTTCAGGAGGTTGAGGTGATAAATTTGACGTGCGCCCCCTCTATTGGTACGTTTAACTTCATAATCGAGATCCCCAACTCGTCGTGTGACCTCAAAGGGTCCTTGCCACTTGGCGAGTAATTTAGAGCTCGATGTTGGGAGTAATACAAGTACCTTATCTCCCGGTGCAAATTCCCGTAGCCGAGCACCCCTGTCATACAGCCGGCGTTGGCGTTCTTGAGCTTGGAGCAAATTCTCCTGTGTTAATCGCCCCAGTGTGTGGAGTTTTGCTCTAAGATCGAGAACAAACTGAATTTCATTTTTACTATTAGAAGGTCCCTCCTCCCACCCTTCGCGGATGACGTCAAGGACACCGCGCGGGCGTCGCCCGTACAGCAGCTCAAACGGGGAGAACCCGGTGGAGGCTTGTGGGACCTCTCGTACTGCAAACAACAGGGGGTCTAGCCACTTATCCCAATTTCTAGCGTCCTCGTGTATGCAATTTACTGAATCATGTTCTTGAGCGTTTTATTAAATCGTTCCACTAGGCCATCTGTCTGCGGGTGGTAAACGCTAGTGCTGAATCGATTTGATGCCCAAGAGCTCGTAAAGTTTGCGAAGTGTTCGTGACATAAAAGTCGTGCCTTGATCGGGTGAGAATTTCTTTCGGAATCCCCACCGGAGATTATCTTGAAGAGTGCCCCTGCAACACTACGTGCGGAGATGTTGCTCAGAGGCACTGCTTCCGGATATCGCGTCGCGTAATCCACTAGGACTAACACGGCGATGTCCGGCGTGCTGACCGTTCTAATGGCCCGAAGAGGTCCATCCCAATTCTCTCGAAGGGGACCTCGATTAATGGTAGAGGGCGCAATGGCGCTTTTGGGGTGGCCGGTGGGTTTACCAGCTGACATTCACGGCACGCCGCACACCACCTGCGGACGTCACCGCCAATGCCCGGCCAATAGAAAGGGCTATTAGACGGAGAAGTGTTTTCCGTTCCCCTAGGTGACCGGCCATAGGATTGTAGTGAGCCGCCTGGAAAACCATTTCCCGGCGGCTTCGTGGAATCAATAATTGTGTCACTTCCTCCTTTGTTTGAGCATCCTACGTCACTCTATATAACCGATCTTTAATCAAAGCAAAGTATGGGTATGCAATGGCGATGCCCGGCCGGAGCTGTTGACCATCAATCACTCTCACTTGGTCAAGAGCATGTTTAAGAGTTTCGTCCCGCGACTGCTCTAGAGGAAAGTCCCTTCAGGGAATTCCCTGAGAGGAGGGGCGGCCACCTCGCCCCTTTCCTCGTCATTCCGAGCAGCCGAGGGCGGTCCGGCTCCGCCTCCCTGCCAAAGCATCGCACACCGCACACCTCTTTATGCAGGACCCATCCGCACAAATACCCTCTAATATATCTTTAAAATTCGGCCAATCAGTACCCAAGATTAGCGGATGGGTGAGGCGGGAACTAACCGCTGCCTCCACACTGTTTTTTTCCCCTAAATATAATCGCCAACGTCACCATGGGATATTTGTGAACATCCCCATGCACACACCTCACCCTCACCAGTTTAGATAAACCCAAAGCCCCGGGTTGAACCAAGCGTTGGTGGATGGTGGTCTGATTGCAGCCGGTATCCAGCAAAGCTTGGTAAATACCCCCGATCCTTACCGAATCCGGTATGCTCCAGCCCGATAGGGGGCAGCCTGCGGGACGTCGGAGACCAGCACCACCGTCCCCGCCTCCATCAGCGGACACTGATCCCGGAAGTGGCCCGGTCTCCGCACCTCCAACAGGCCGGCCCAGGCATTGCGGCCGCACTTGTGCTGGCGGGCGCCCCCACCTGAGGAGGAGAGCGGCTGAAAGACGGGGAATGGGAGGGCGCATTCTCCCACGGCCGGGGAGCAGGTCTCTGGAACCCTCCACGCCTGCGCGGGGCAGTAACGGGCCCTGGGGAAAGAACAGAAGGAGAAAACACAGGGGAGGGGGCGAGGGCATGGGCAGATACAAGGGAAGGGGAGAGAGAGAGAGAAGAAGAGGGCTCGTCCGCCCTCGGGATCGCCGCCAAGTGGTCCTCCGCTAGCCGGACAGCTTCCTCCAGCGACGCCGGGCGATGGCACTGGACCCACCCTGCCGTCTTCCGAGGCAGCCGTTGAACGAACTGTTCCAGTACCACCTGGTCGATTACTCCCTCGACGTCGTGGTCCCCCGCGAGCAGCCAGCGCCGACAGGCGTCCCGGAGCCGTTGGGCAAACGCGAACGGGCGATCGGACTTCTCCAACTTCATGCCCCGGAAGAGCTGGCGATTCTCTTCCGGGCTCCGACCGACCCATTGCAGAATGGCCCTCTTCAGGTCAGTGTAAGCCAGGAGATTTGTCGCCGGCAGTTGTTGTGCCGCGAGTTGAGCTTCCCCGGACAGGAGAGGAATTAGACGGGCTGCCCACTGTTCGGGCGGCCAGCCCCAGATATTGGCCGTCCGCTCAAACAAGTCGAGGAAGGCCTCAGGATCATCTGCTGCCCCCATCTTCTGTAACGTGGGCAGGGGTAGCATAGCGCGGCTGTCCGGGGTCGCGGCTGTGGCCGGCTCCGTCTCCTGGCTGAGGAGGCTCCGGATGGCGAGCCGGTCCTCTGCCTGAGCCCGCATGATCTCAAAAAACCGGCGATCTTGGTCCTGCCGGAGCTCAAGCAGGGATTGCTGGTGGCCTTGATGCAGCGTCGCGAGGGATTGGAGGACTTCTGCCAGCTGGGAGGACTCTATGGGGCGACTTTGCTCCATAATTTCCCGGGTTTCGGCACCAGTGTAGCACCGTTCTGGTGAAGGAGGACAGGAAACAGGTCTTCCTCTCAAGGTAAGTCTTTTTAATTATATTTTTCTCACACTATTTGCACACACAATACAAATGACAAACACTGGGTCTGCTTGTGGTCTCTCTCTCCGTCTGGAGGCTCTGTGTCTGTTTTTATGCCGCTCTCCTCGTGCTCACTGGAATTAGAGACAGGTGTTTAGGCATAATTTAGCTCAGGTGTAAGCGCCCTTACCGCTTTCCTCTCCCGGACGGGCGCTTGACCACGCCCCCGCTGCCACAAATGTCTTTCAGAGCCACATCATCAAAATTCACCTGGTACGCCAGGGTACAAAAATCCATAACAAAAACCTCCAAGGGTTGACTCCCCTGACGCAACCCCAAGAGTCGGGCCGCTGGCTCCTTAATGTCGAGGGCGGGGTTATGAGTTACACAACCGCTGCCTCGCATAAAAACCCCTTGGTCAGCGTCCGAAGAGCCAAAAACCTCTCCGGGGTGGAGAGTTCACGGCGCTCAAATATGCATGGGAAGCATAAACGGGCTCAGGGGCAGACACAGGTGAAGCAGGGTGACAAAAATCAAAAATCGCACGTACCTGCTGGCCCTGGGCTGTGAGCGCACGATCATGACTCCCACCGGTAGATCCTGGGGCAGAGTGCGCTGAAAACATCCGCTCTAGTGAGCTGCGCGAATTCTCCGCGTGATGCATTGTGACTGTCTTCGGTGAGGTTGGTTATTCTGTAACCCGGACACACACACACAAGATGACACAGTCACAATGTAAGTCAAAAAACTGCTTTTATTGTAACAATAAAAGCAGGCAAAAGTACAAACGGGCAAATCCAGTGAAGAGTTGTCGAGGGAAGCGTAGGGTCAAAAGCCGGGGAATCAAAGAGAGTAAAGGGGGCAAATCCGGGAGAGTAGTCAAGGGGAGCGAGGGTCAAAGCCGGGGTAAACAGGATCGAGAGGCGGGTAAACTAACAAAGGGAGTAGACAGGGGTACTAGGGGAACGAGGAGCTGGCAAGCTAAGGGGGTAATCAAGAGGAGTTCAAGAGGGGATCAAAACTAGACGAGACTAGCGGGAGCAAAGACACGGAAAACTAAATACAATAACCAACACCCGTGAAACGGATGTGCTGTGGTATTTATAGGGGAAGGTGCAGGTGTAAACAATGAAAGGTGATGAGACGAGTGCAGGTGAAACGAATAAAGGGGTGATAGAGACGAGTGCAGGTGGTCATAATGTTCTGGCCATTGGGAGCGGGCATGTGAGCCCGAGGAGGGAGACCTGCTACGAGCATGAGAGCTCGTAGGAGCAAAACGAGCGTGGAAGCTCGAGGGAGCAAAACGAGCGTGCGAGCTCGAGGGGGCGGAACGAGCGTGGAAGCTCGAGGGGGCGGAACGAGCGTGGAAGCTCGAGGGGGCGGAGCGAGGGAGCGGGGTTCGTGACACATCTCAAGTATTCTATAAATAAACAAATCTCTATTATGATTGGACGAGTCAATATGAGCTCACTTTAAAAAACAATGTGTTTAATGAGGGTCTTTAGCCCCAAAGACTATCCTTTCACTTATTGGACAGTTACTGAAAAATGTTTGATTTAACGACCTAAACAAACTGAAAATGATAAATAAGTATTTTGTCTCAAAAGAAAAGTTTTAATTTCAGGGATTTTCATTAGCTACATAAATTTGCAACATTTAAAAACAATTTAGACACCACATGCAAAGATCTCATGGAACAGGAACATTTTGTTGTGCAGAGTGACAAACGGGTGTTTAGCAGTCTTGTGGTAGTCTACGTTGATTTTTAGTGTTTTGGGAGAAAATAAAATAAATTGAGACTTCTACCCTGTGGAGCCTTTAGCCCAGTTGTCCCCTATATGTTCTTCCCATTTAAAAGAAGGATGTGTCCGTTTTTTAACACTATTACATTCACCTGCAGTGTGGTACCAATTTACCTTCTTCTGTTTCTGCTGGACAGAGAAGAAATGTCTTCACACATAGTAGTTCTACAGGGGAAAAACGTGGTATTCCATTTCACTACAATTCATTCAGAAGTAATTCATTTGCAGGTTACTTTGCAAGCATACTATTCTGGGCACAAATCTGTACCTGAATAAATATATTTAGTTGCTCTTCCAAAACACTGCCAGATACTTCAAATGTTAGTCATGTTAGTCAGCATACTCTAAAATAAAACAAATACTTTTGTAACTTGTCAGACCAAGGGACATTATAAATGTACAACATAATTCCTAAATGTAAGTATGTGGCTCAAATGTGTTATCAAGTAGATTTTATGTCAAGAATCAGTAGCAAGAATTTATAATGTAATAATGATGTAATAGTTTCTGCTTGTACAAAAGTACTAAACATGTATCTAACTTCAAAAGTGTCAGGATGAGTGTAAAGTTTCCCTTAGTCCTAATTTAGCTCTCATTGTTTTGTACTGTAGGTGTTACGTTGGCTCTTCACAGATATTTAAACCATTGTTTGCCTGTGTTAAACTTACACACTTCCTTTTTACTTTTGGAATAACAACAGAAAAACAGGGCACTAATTTACATGAAAAGAGCAGTGAGGACGGGCTCTGCAGGGGGAGGGGTGGGACAGACTGGGTGGATGCGGGAAAGTGACCCATCTACTGATAAAAATTCCTATGGAGACTTTGGTTCTAAGATATGAAGAATTTGACCAAATTTAACATTGCATGATAATCCTGGCTTGGAAAAACCCTTATTGGCTCCCACTTTGAGACCTTGCAGAAACAGAAGGTGGATAGCATTTGGTTCTACATCACGTTTGTAAATGTTTCAAAGTGCTCAGGACAGAGAAAGGCAACAGCGCGGAAAGATTATTCAAACTGTGAATAACAACCCTTGCTCTGTATAACAGGTTAACATAGTGTTTCTCAACTGGTTTTTGCATCAGGTCCCAGATTTTACATGGGACATCTACTGGTGACATTGCTGATTTAATGGGTCATATTTTCTTTTACCATGTATAGCTTTGTTCATGGTTCTCTAGGAAGAGTGCATGCCATGCTCTGATGACAAAAAGTCTGTCATCATTTACTCCCCCTCATGTTGTTCTAAACCTGTATGACTTTCTTTCTTATGCGGAACACATAGATGTTTTTGGCACTAAACAACACAAGTTCCACTGTGAACATGCAAGTTGCTGTGAATTATCTTCGCTTTAAATGTTAAAGGGATAGTTCACCCAAAATTTTTTATTCTCTCATCATTTACTCTGTGTATGATTTTCTTTCTTCTGCTGAACTCAAATTAATATTTTTAGAAGAATTTCTCAGCTCTTTTGGTCCACAACCCTTGAATGCAAGTGAATGGGTGCCAAAATATTGAAGCTCCAAAAATCACATAAATCAGCATAAAAGTAATCCATAAGACTCCAGTGGTTAAATCAAAATCTTCAGTTGTGATATGATAGTTGCAGGTGAGAAACTTTAAAAATTTTCTTCTTGTGTTTTTGGTGATTCACTTTCTACATATCACCCACTACTGTGCAGGGAAAATAATTTCAAGCAAAAAAAGGACTTTGACATTGGACATTGTTTCTCACCCACACCTCTATCACTTCTGAAAATATGGATTTAAACACTGGAGTCATATGGATTACTTTTATGATGCCTTTATGTGCTTTTTGGAGTGTCAAAATGTTGGCACCCATTCACTTGCATTGTATGGACCTACAGAGCTCAAATATTTGTTCTGCAGAAGAAAGAAAGTCATACACATCTGGGATGGCATGAGGGTGAGTAAATGATGAGGGAATTTGTATTGTTGGGTGAACTATCCCTTTAATGAATGTGCAACAAATGGCAAGCTTGTAATTTAATGTTGTGTTATTTCTCACCAAAACATCTCACATGTTTTCAGATGACTGGGAATATGACGTATGCGCCTCATTGTATAAATGTATGATACATTTGGGTCCTTTTTTAACCAGCAAATTGAGGCACTATCCTATTGTTTTACTGAATTTATTAATGCTATTGTATTGAAAAGACAGACAGAGATATTCATTCATCTCCTTTAGGTTTCAGCATGAGATAGAAAGTCATAGGTTTTGAAACGACATGAGGGTGAATAAATTGTGAATTTTCATTTTTGGGTAAAATATTCCTTTAAGGTAAATTGCCAAAGAGAAACACACTGTTACACAGGACCATTTTCAGTTATGAAATTATTACAAGATACATCTTTTTAAGATGCCTTGGGATTTACCTACATTCCACAAGTATTCAAAAGGCAATACACTAAATCTTAATCTCATAAAACAATGTCTTCACCTTGTCTAGATGTGGTTGGCTTGTTCTCACAAGCTGCAGCTTTTCAGCTAACCTGCACAACCCAAACCAAACCAGATTTCAGGAACATTTAAATGTAAATGTGAAAAGTATTGATTGATGTCAAATTCCCTCAATAAACAACAGTCTTACACAGCCAAATGCATCAGACAGATGAAGTCTTAGCGAAAACCTTTCAAAATGTTTGACTACACTGACAACCTAATCCTATGCTGATGTGATGCAGAAGAGCTTTTGGGTCTATTACCAGTAAAACTGAGCTAAATACAGCAAGACAGAAGAAGAAAGAGTTTGAGGGAGCGGGAGAGAGGGCTCTGACCCCTCAGGGAGGGCAAACGTAGCTCTGTGGATTATTCTCTGGGCTGCGAGCACCACACAGCAGACCAGAGGGGGGTCATCCCAGACAAGCAGCCTGTGCTCAGGGGGGCAAATGGGCCACAGTCAGGGCTGAAAGGCAGTCTGTGTGGAAGTGTATGTAAAGAGTTGTCCCCTCTGAACTGCAGACACCACTATAATCCTCCGCAGCTGGGCCGAGTCATTCACATGTACTGTGTCTCACTGTAATTACTCTTAAAAAGGGTGTTGCAGTTTTTGTTTTTGTGCAAGTCATCAAAATTAGCATGAGATAATGGAGTGTTTGATTCTGATCGGATACACATACTCTTCTGGACAAAATACTCTGAACAGAATATAACAGTCCTGAAAACATCACTACATAATTCAGATTAGTCCCTCCATACTATGTTTTAGAAACAAGTAATGTAATTCTTGAAAGTACTCTTAAAAAACCCACTTGCCTTATGCCGTCTTTAGTGTTAAAAGAATGCAAATCTAATACTTGAGACAGATCAACCCTACAGGGGAGGACAGTATACTTAAAAACAGAGGCATAGCTAATGATTCAGCATTCAAATATAACTATATTTAAATCACTAAGATACTCAGTCTGTCTTCAATGTTCTTCATTGACATGACAAATTCAGTCTTAACAGTAATGTTCTGTAGAGACTGACTTTACTGTCTTTAAGTCTGGGGTCCCAGAAAGCACAATGTGTAAAAAAAAAAATAGTACTTTTGATATTAGCAGACAGTACTAAAGCTTTAATCTTCAGCTGTATCAAGTAGGCACAGACTTTTCAGAATTGAGACGGTACAATACAGCAACATTGTTTCTTTTCAGGGTCAATTTGACCCCAGAAAAAAAGACACTGTAGAAGATTACAATAAATTAAAACAGACAAAGTCAGGAGTTTAGCTCTACAGTGTGTACACCAATCAAGAATCTTAGCATATGAAAATTGACTGCATTTATTCATGTTTATATCTGGGGTCTCATGAGACACCAAGCAGAAGTATTTTTTATGAATCAGTTCTAATAATATTAGGAAAAGTCATGAAATATAAATCTGATACTCCTGTGTTAAGTATGTTTATTTTTTATTTTTATATTTGCCTCTGGGTCTTTCAGACCTCAAACAGAACTTAAGAGTTAAGTCATAGTAGGATCACAAATACTCAAATGATCAAAAACACAGTTACTTTTAAATGTTTTCCTCAATACACTTTAAAATTTTACTTATGAAACGGACTGATGAAATCAGATTGCAAGTGACATTCAAGATCTAATTGCTAATTTTTGTCTCTGAAGGCATTTGGTGCATGCAGGGTTAACCTTAATGGCAGAAGGACTTTATTTAAAAGCAGGTCTGAAATTTGTTGTAATTAGGATACGAAATGCAGAGTCGGTTTTAATCATGGATTAGAATGAATATGTATGAGCTCTGTATTTGTTGTTTTTACATAGCATTGGCCAATCTCACCTGGATTTTTGCATCTCCATAATTTTTACGAGCCCATTTATTCACCTATAATAGGCAGGATAGAGCACATTTTTATAATCACAAATATAGTCAGACATCTATCGGATGGATGGATTTAAAATGAACCAGTGAAGGCAAAAAGTTGATTAAAATTGTGATAAACTTCAAACAAATTGTGACCAATCACAGCACCTAAAATATACATTTCCCATATGCATTCATATATGGTACATTTAAGCCTAAATACCCGATGTTGATAAAAAAAGCTCATGAACATTTTACGTGTCTTGTATATGTATTTATGTATCTATTGAACATACAATTCAAAAATATAGACAGTTCTCACCTCACCACATCTCTGAGCTACCCTTGTTCAGTCTCATTCACCAGATCAGTCTTATGGGGCTTTTCCACTGCACTGTACAACTCGACTCAGCTCGGTTTTTTGGGGTTTTTCACGGTGGATAGTACCTGGTACCTGATACTTTTTTTAGTACCACCTCGGTCGAGGTTCCAAGCGAGCCGAGTCGATATTAAATGTGAAGTCAAAATCCTGCAGATCACTGATTGGTCAGAGAGAATCGTCACTACCAGCGTTACTGGATTTCCGCCACGTGACATCTACCTGCTAGTTTTAAAGTTAGCAACAGCGATAACAGTATAATTTGTTCACGCAACTTTAGAATTGTGTAAAAAGTAATGGCTGTGTGCAAAACCACGCCGTGGTCAATAAACGAGGTGCAGACGGTCCACTCGTTAGCGATGAGCGACACAAAAAAGTCTCTCAGGAAGTGTCTCAGCTACCAACAGTGTAGGGAAAAGTAAAAAAAAAAACTTAAAAGTGACTACAGAACCATCAAGGAAAAGTGGAAGTGGTTCTACCAAATGGACTCTTATCTAAACCGGCGAGCAATGGGAGGGAGAGTGCCCTGGACTGCCCTGGACGATGGAGGATGGTACGTTTTGTTACGTTAACTCTATACTCTGTTTGAAAGCTTCACTTTATTTAGTTTACCAGCTACTGGAAGTTTGCTTCTAAAACAACCAGGCCAATTTAACTGTTACAACAACTGCTTTATGCAACACAATGAGCTAGTAGCTAACAGCTAGCGGTTGTGTTATTATTTTAGTCAGCTTGTGTCATGTTTAAGATGATGTCACGGCAGTAGAGGCGGCACAACTATGACGATCAGCCTATAATCCCACCCGTGATGAGGGGCATGAAACTGCAGTGGAAATGCAAGCTCAGAAAAGTAAAGCGAGTAGAGTTGAGGCGAGTCGAACCGTAACGTGCAGTGGAAAAGTGCCATTATTGATTATGGTCAGATCAGCAAGATCTGTCTAAAAAAAGAAAGCAAAGAGACCAGCATTCAGCACCATTCACCATAACCTGCCCACCTCTACTAAATGTGTTTCTAGGACAATAGCCTGCGACACCTCAGAACGTTGCATATGGATTATTCGTCATAAAAAACAAATCACTTCTACATGCACCCACTGTTGCATTTATCTTGCTGTATGCAAGTATGTGTGATAAAAACCGCACAATACATCAATAGAACAATACAGTACGAGAACAACTCATCCTATTCTCTCTCTCTTTTGTCAATGTCTTTATAGCTTGGTGTTCAATGTCTCACTCTCCCTTTGTATCTAAATGCATGTGTGTGAGTATGTGAGTGTGTAAACACTCTTTGTTGTATTCTGTCCATCCCCCTGCCTGTTGTCGTGTTGTGTGGAATGGTTCATGGCACACTCAAAAGGCGCCACCCTTTTGCATGGTAGGAAAACATAAACAGAGAGCAGAGGCCGATTTTACAGCCTCTGACACTTGTGAGCATTCCAACATGCCTCCAAACCCCAACAAAAACAATCCGGCCGCAGCAGGTGAGGTGCAGGGAGCTGGGCTGGAATCTGATATGTTTTTGCACAAACATTAGAGCCAAAAGAAGGCAGCTGTAATGGTTAATAGAGATAACAGTCACAAACAGTATTTCGAGAGACCACACACGAAGCGCTCATAAAAATACATCAAGCAGGGACCAAAAAATGAGGACACATTGAAAATCTGAGATTGAAAATCTAGTTTTAAACAGACCATAAATAGAAAGTTTTAGGATTTTGAAGAAATGTAAAACAAAGAAACCTTATGATATAAAATGCTAACGAATATTCAAGATTCTGCACTATTTCTAAGTCAAGTAAGCACATTTGTTACATTAACCATGTTAACTATTGTACAATTTTGTAGATTTTCTTGTTTCCATTAAAGAAAACAAGGTGCTCTTTGGAACATTCTTTAATCATGCTGGGATAACATGATCATCAGGGTGTGCATGGTTTTGCATGGATCATCTGGAGTTCATACCAGCTTGAGAGCATGTTGTTATATAGGCAAAAGGGAGACATGCAAAGCATTAAGAAATTCTGAAATTTATATTAGTTTTTCAGTTCAACTTTTCTCACAAATTCTTATGCTGATAATATACTTTGTAATAAACATGTATTAAATAATACTAAAAACAAAGAAAAATAAAATAATTTTCATCATATCTGTATTTATGTTTGTGATAAACAGGGATTAAAAATGTGACTTGGTACCAAAAATATACCTTCCCTTTTATTTTAACATAATTCTTGATGTTAATGCTCATGGAAATGTTCCACGTTAGCAACCCATTTATGTTTATGAACAAACATGAATATATTCAAAATAAAGACATGTTGACAATATATGCAAATAATATACTTTATATAACGAATGTGTATAAAATTAGAATAATGCAAAATAGATGCGTTTTCATTATATCTCTATGCTTGTGGGCAAAACAAAGTGACTACAGGATTCTTGTAGGGCTGCTTGATGAACAATTGACAATAATTCTTTTATTCACTTGTTGGTTACATAAAATTCCTGTAACAGCGTCAATATGCACTAATGAATCAATACAGTTTTTCCCTTGCAGCCTTATTAATAAGACCCTCTGGCATCTCCTCTGTTAGATGCTCCAAGAAAAATAGGAAATGACTGAATAATTACATGACACTCATATACACTGGCAGCCAAAAGTTTGGAATAATGTACAGATTTGTCTGTTTCGGAAGGAAATTGGTACTTTAATTCACCAAAGTGTCATTCAACTGATCACAAAGTAAAGTCAGAACATTACTGATTTAAAAAAAACAGCACCATCACAATTTGAAAAAAGTCATTTTTGATCAAATCTAGACAGGCCCCATTTCCAGCAGCCATCACCCCAAAACTTTATCCTTGAGTAATCATGCTAAATGTATAATTTGGTACTTGCCATTATATCAAACACAGTTGAAAGCTATTTGGTTCGTTAAATGAAGCTTAACATTGTATTTGTGTGTGGATGCTATCTAGACCGGCGAGCAATGGGCTGGTGTTGATCCACAATGGAGGATGGTATGTTTTTTATGTTAACTCTATATTCTGCTTGAAAGCTTCACTTTATTTAGTTGACCAGCTTCTGGAAGCTTGCTTCTAAAACAACCAGGCCAATTTAACTGTTACACTTGTGTAAAATCACCATGCAACAACTGCTTTATGCAACACAATGAGCTAGTAGCTAACAGCTAGCAGTTGTGTTATTGTTTTGGTCAGTTTGTGCTGTGTTTAAGACGATGTCACGGCAGTAGAGGTGGCGCAAATATGACGATCAGCCTATAATCCCACCCACGTTGAGATGGAACTAAACTGCATTAATAATTAGCCAATATTTTTGAAGGTATGCATATATCAGCTTCAAATGTGGTTCATCCATACATATTTCTCCCATGAGAGTCAATAAAGTAACCTTAACCTTAATTTAGAGAGTGACCAATTTTATAATATCTAATACAATGAGCAATTTACATCACATAAGGTTCTGTTTATTTCCACAAAAAGGCAGTTCTCTGTTCTGTCAAGCTTTCGTTTGGACAATATCAGTCTTTAACATGACTGCATATCAGCAAACTGACAACTTAACAATTACAAGATGTAAACTCACTAAAAGAAATTCAATTTATAGGATATGATAACTTCTGAACAGTTTGCTTATTGAAAAGATAATCCAATTTATTTTATTTTATTTGTTGTCAGTAGCTGACATTGTCTCATTGTCTGTGCTCAATATGTAATAACATCGAGCTTTGGGAGCAGGGACAAGCCTCATCATCTGTCTACACAAATTTCAAACTATGGCGCTTGTCAGACTGACTGGCAGAGATCAAGGACCCCGTGGGCACCCAATAGACATGTCTTCACAAGTCAAACCCAGAGAGGACACACCTCACCTGAGCCCCCCACCCCCGAAGTATCTCTTGTAGGGATGAATATATCGGGCGACAATGAAAGAGAGGGATAAAGGGTGACAGGCCAATCAGAGTGATTTGCCTTGATATCCATTATTTCTTTAGTTTCTATCAAGCTCTCCCCTTTCTTCACCTCAACAGGCGTTCACAGAGCCCCGGAGGGCCACAGTACGGAGAGGTGCGAAGTCTGCAATAAAAGGGCTGACTTGCCAAGACTGACACTGGCTAAATTGCAACCTATTATCCAGGTGTCAGAACCACTGTCCTGCTCCCAGGCTGAGGTGTCAGGGGGAATGGGATGGGGGAGACATTTCAGTGGAATATGTAACTTGGAAACAAAGAGTAATTAAATAATAATTTTTAGTGGAATAGTAATTTTAGATGTAAACTTAATCCCTTCATTTGACAAGGACCATATAAAGTAAAGGGAGAGAACAAAAAATACAGTATATTTTATATTAGAAATGTTGCAATTATTACTTTTAATTAAAAGGGATAGTTCACCCCAAATATAAAATGATGTCATCATTTACTCACCCTCATGTTGTTCCAACCCTGTATTAATTATTTGTTCTTTTGTGGATCCCAAAACGAGATGCTACGCAGGATGACAGCTTCAGTAACTATTAATTTACATCATTATAAATATATTTTTTAAGTACAATAAAAGTGAATGTTGACTAAGTCTAACATACTGCCTAGAATCTCCTTTTGTATTCCACGAAAGAACAAACAAAAAGTAATCAGAGCAACTAATCAGAGCCGAATGTGATGACACACAGATTGTGATAGTTTTCTTTGATGAGGACCTCTCCCTGTATGCCGAGTCGGAATGGCAAATTACCACACTACTCTTCCTATATACTCTTAGTGGTAAGAGTAGTATGGGTAGTATATTATTCCAAACTCAGCATTAGTCTTTATCAACACCCGATTGTACCACCTAGTGGTGAAGCCTAGTAGCAGCAAATGAAGATGGCTATTCCTGCAATGCCAGGATGTCCAAGGTTGTATTTCCAACCAAATTTTAATAATTAAAATTTAAGAGGTGAATTTGCAAAGCTAAATACACTACCTGGCCGTTTGCCTATGGATGCTGTGTTATGACCTGGGGTTTATGGAGCTCTCATGAGCATGGAATCAAGCACTTACAGATAAGCTCCAAGGCTGCAAACTTTTAAAGAAACGGATGTCATCAGAGGAATACTGTGACTTAAGGTTCAACATTTAACAAGTGTCTTGTTAAATGTTAACTGCTGAAATTGACCTAGAGTGTGATCATTAGCTTTATAGCTAACCTGGCTGACTGTATGAGTCTGCTATTTTAATTTTAAACAAGAGTTTAAACTGAAACTCCTAGCTACATAATGAAAAATGAATGTGTCATCAAAACCTTAACTCTTAATGTTACATGGCAGAACCAAACAGATACACTACTAGACACTACATAAGATCAGTAGTACAGACAGTTCTAAAACATGAATCTTATTAGATGATCTTAGGAGCACAAACCATAGATGAATATCCTATATTACAGCGTACAAGATCTGCTATCCCAATAATTTGGCTTCACATTATGTTAATGCATATAAAAAAAGTTTTAGTTTTTTTAATTGAAGAAATATTTCAAAGGATTTATATTTTTAGCACTTAGGATTATGGCAGACCAGTCCAATGTTACTAACAAGCTATAATTATGTTAACCCTGTAAAAAAAATGCATGTTTCCCTTATTTACTCTTATTTACTTATTTACTATGGGCTGTAAGATACAAGAGGACAATAATAATAATAATAATAATAATAAAAGAGTTGTGAGGATACCGGAGAACTGGTGCTCTCTGCTCCACATTACAAAATGATGGAAACAGTTGTGGGACTTTTATGTTACTGGTGGTAAGACATCACAAAGCTCCATGGCCCAATCTTGTTTGATTACTCATCATTAGCAGCATCTACATTTTACAATGTATTCTCATATTCCACAGAAGAATAGTACAGTTAAAAAAATAAATAAAATAAATTTTTTATTTTTAAGTAAGTCAACCCAAAGACAATGCTATGGTTTATTTAAATTGTGTATTGCACTTTCTTTTCAAGACATGACATTGTAACTTAAAAGAAATCTGACATAACAGAAAAATAAAGAATCTCATATTACACATTTTAAAAGGTGTCCTGTATTGGAGCTGGAATCACTGTGTTTTGGAGCAGTTGAGTCATGTGCTCAAAGTTGATGTGCAGTACACAGGGGACAATCTGTAAAAGATGTCAATAACCAATGTTTTATGAAGGGACCCCATAATAGTACCTCCTAAAACATTCACACAATAGTGCTAAAATGCTAAATTCTAATAAATATTGCGTTACAACAGCTTTTATAAAATGTATTAACATAATGTGAAACCAAATTATTGGCATAGCAGATCTTGTACACTGTGTAATATAGGGTATTCATATATGGTGTGTGCTCCTAAGATCATCTAATAAGATTCATGTTTCATAAAGGCACTATCTGTACTACTGATCTTATGTAGTGTCTAGTAGTGTGTCTGTTTGGATCTGCCATGTAACATTAAGAGTTAAGGTTTTGATGACACATACATACATTTTCCATTGTATAGCTAGTAGTCAAGAAACTTGGTTACAATTTTATATTTGAGTTATATTTGTAAATCTCAATCTTTTTATTTGGGAATTAATTTAATTTTTGCGAAACGTCTTACATTTATTTGTGGATCTCGTTAAGTCATTTTTATTTGTATAGTGCCTTTCACAAAACACATAGTTTCAAAGCAGCTTTACAGAGTCAGATTCAGGCATTAACAGAAGATAAAACTGTAATATCTATAATGCCTTAGAGACATTATTGTGTAGTTTGATAAAATATAATTGTGATTCATGTTTAAAAATAAGTCATTAATAATAATTGTATTTATAACCCCAGTGAGCAAGCCAAAGGCGACTGTGTCAAGGAACACAAAACTCCATAAGCTGTTGGTTAATGGAGAAAAATAACCTTAGGAGAAACCAGACTCACTGTGGGGGCCAGTTCCCCTCTGGATATCATTATGAATATAATGCCAGTATTACTTATGTATAGTGCAAGTCATGGTTTAAAATGATTAAACTAAGTAAGTGTTAAGGGTCAGTGTTTAAACAAAGATTTTGTATGAACTGTAAGATTAATGACTAATGTCTTTGAAGTCCATCTTGGATTGACTGCATAAATTCACAAAGATACAGTTGCCATTGTAATGGCACGAAAACCACCCAACCGCTCTGTGTTGTCTTAACAATAGCCAAGAACGGAACGTTGAAGCTGCAGTGGGCCTACCATTTGTGTACCTCAGCAGAATCGAGATTCATCAGACCAGGCTATGTTCTCCAATCTTAAACTCTCCATTTTTGGTGAGCCTATAATCACTGCAGCCTCAGCTTTCTGTTCTTGGCTGACAGAAGTGGAAAACGACATGGTCTTCGACTGTTGTAGCCCTTCTGCCTCAAGGTTTAACATGTTGTGCATTCTGAGATTCTATTCTGCTCACTACAATTAGGGGTACAACAGGGGTTATCTGAGTTACCGTAGTCTTTCTGTCAGCTCGAACCAGTCAAACCATTCTCCATTGACCTCTCTCATCAACAAGGCATTTCCGTGATTTTATGCAATGGACTGCTACCACACAATTGTCGGATAAGATAATCACATGAATACTGTAAGTACTGTACAGGTCTACAGATGTACCTAATAAAGTGGTTGGTGAGTGTGTGTGTGTGTATATATATATATATATATATATATATATATATATATATATATATATATATATACACACACACACACACACACACTGATCAGCCACAACATTAAAACAACCTGACTAATATTGTGTAGGTCCCCCTCCTGCCGCCAAAACAGCTCTGACCTGTCGAGGCATGGACTCCACAAGACCTCTGAAGGTGTCCTGTGGTATTTGGCACCAAGACGTTAGTAGCAGATCCTTTAAGTCCTGTAAGTTGCGAGGTGGGTCCTCCATGGATCAGATTTGTTGTTCCAGCGCATCCCATAGATGCTCAATCGGATTGAGATCTGGGGAATTGGGAGGCGAAGTCAACACCTTGAATTCTGTCATATTACTCAAACATTCCTGAACAATTTTTGCAGTGTGGCAGGGCACATTATCCTGCTAAAAGAGGCCACCCTGATGGGGTGTACGTGGTCTGCAACAATCTTTAGGTAGGTGAGACGTGTCAAAGTAACATCCAAATGAATGCCAGGACCAAATGTTTCCTAGCAGAACATTGCCCAGAAATTCACACTGCCTCCACCATTGTCATGATTCCCTTGTTGCCTGCCCTGTGTTTCACTAGTCTTTGTCAAAAAACTCCAATTCCCATGATTCCCGGCCCTCATCACTCTGTCATTGTTCGCACCTGATTGTCGTTTGTGATCATCCTGTGTCTGTGTATTTAAACCCTGTTTGTTCCCCGTTCCTGGTCGATCGTTGAATGTAAATGTTTCAGGTGTTTTGGATGTTCAGGTGTTTGCCCTGTTGCCTGTCTTGCCGTTGTCATCCTGTCGTGTTCATCCAGTTCCGTTTACCTTCGATGTTTTCATGTTTTTAGTTTCAGTTTTCCCGCCGTGGATGTTTCATTTGTTCCTGTTTTTTTTTGTGTTCACTTTAATTCATAATAAACCCGCATCTAGATCCTCACTCCTCGTCTGCCCTTGTCTGCTTTGATAACAGAACAATCGACCATTATGGATCTAGCGGTTCTTCAAGCAAACTGTCGTTTGCTGAACTTGAGGCAAGAAATCCGTCCGGTGGAGGACCATGTTCATGATTTTCTTGAGCTAGAGGGTGCCACGGACTTCTCAGACTCCTCCCTGGTTGTTTTCTTCCGGGACAACCTGACCAGTTCGCTCAAGGAGCGGTTGCTACCGGCGACACGCGGCTGGACGCTCCGTGATTTCGTGGAGAAGACTCTGCTGGCATCCGGCTCGCTGTTCACTCTGGGCGTCGTCGAGGATGACCCTGCCTCTCCTCCCACAGTGGTGACCCCCCACTTGTCCATGGATCGTCCCTTCACGTCTGCCAGCGAGCCAACCCCCACGCCTGCCTTGGTCATCGAACCAGCGCTGCCAGTCTCATCCGCCCGGAGGAGGAGGAGGAGGAGAAGAAAGGCTTCCACTCCCCAGCTTACGCCTGCCACGGTCAGCGAGCCAGAGCCTACGCCTGCCACGGTCAGCGAGCCAGAGCCTATGGCTGCCACGGTCAGCGAGCCAGCACCTGTAGCCTCGACCGTCCCAGAGCCAGCGCCTGTAGCCTCGACCATCCCAGAGCCAGCGCCTGTAGCCTAGACCGTCCCAGAGCCAGCGGCAGTAGCCTCGACCGTCCCAGAGCCAGCGCCAGTAGCCTCGACCGTCCAAGAGCCTCCGCCTCTCGAGCAACCCGAGCCTCCCAGGGCTCCGCCTCCCGAGCCTCCCAGGGCTCCGACCCTCGTGCCTTCCAGGGCTCCGCCTCCCGAACCACACAGGGCTCCGTCCCTCGAGCCTCCCATGGCTTCAATTCCTGAGCCTTCCACGGCTCCGCCTCCCGAGCCTCCCAGGGCTCTGCCTCCCGAGCCTCCCAGGGCTCTGCCTCCCGAGCCTCCTACGGCTCTGCCTCTAGAGCCTCCTACGGCTCTGCCTCCCGAGCCTCCTACGTCTCTGCCTCCCGAGCCTCCTACGTCTCTGCCTCCCGAGCCTCCTACGGCTCCGCCTCCAGAGCCTTCCAGGGCTCCGCCTCCAGAGCCTCCTACGGCTCCGCCTCCAGAGCCTTCCAGGGCTCCGCCTTTAGAGCCTCCTACGGCACTACCTCCCTCGGCTCCGCCTCCAGAGCCTCCTACGGCTCCGCCTCCTGAGCCTCCCTCAGCTCTGCCTCCTGAGCCTCCCTCAGCTCCGCCTCCTGAGCCTCCAGAGCCTCCCTCAGCTCCGTCTCCTGAGCCTCCCTCAACTCCGCCTCCTGAGCCTCCCTCGGATCTGCCTCCAGAGCCTTCCATGGTTCCGCCTCCCACGGCTCAATCTCCTGAGCCTCCCATGGCTCCGCCTCCTGAGACTCCCATGGCTCCGCCTCCTGAGCCTCCCACGGCTCCGTCTCCAGAGCCTTCTACGGTTCCACCTCCTGAGCCACCCATGTCTCTGCCACCTGGGTCTTCCATGGCTCCGCCCTCCATGGCTCCGCTACCAGAGACTTCCATGGCTCCGCCTACCTCAGCTCCGCCCTTGGAGCTCCCCATGGCTGTGGTCCTGAGGCCGACTCCCAGACCTCCCAAACCTGTCCTGTGGCCAGCTCCCAGGCCTCCTGAACCTGTCCATGTCCTGTGGCCGCCTACCAGGCCTCCTGAACCTGTCCCTGTCCTGTGGCCGCCTCCCAGGCCTCCTGAACCTGTCCCTGTCCTTTGGCCGCCTCCCAGGCCTCCTGAACCTGTCCCCGTCCTGTGGCCGCCTCCCAGGCCTCCTGAACCTGTCATTGCCCTGTGGCCAGCTCCCAGGCCACCTGACCCAGTCCCCGTCTTGTGCTCCCGGTGGACTGCCTGTCTGCTCCCTGTGCCTCCTTGCCCTCTGTGCCCCCTTGGACTCCCTGTCTGCCCCCTGTGGCCCCTTGGACTGCCTTCTTGCCCTCTGTGCCCCCTTGGACTTCCTGTCTGCCCCCTGTGGCCCCTTGGACTGCCTTCTTGCCCTCTGTGCCCCCTTGGACTTTCTGTCTGCCCCTTGTGCTCCCTTGGACTGTCTGTTTGCCCCTTGTGCCCTCTTTGGTCTGCCTGCCCCCCCTCACTCCTTGGACGATTTTTTGTTTTTTGGGTATTCTTTTTTAAATGTTTTTTTAGGAGTGTCTGGAAGCCGCTCCTTTGAGGGGGGGTTATGTCACAATTCCCTTGTTGCCTGCCCTGTGTTTCACTAGTCTTTGTCAAAAAACTTCAATTCCCATGATTCCCGGCCCTCATCACTCTGTCATTGTTCGCACCTGATTGTTGTTTGTGATCATCCTGTGTCTGTGTATTTAAACCCTGTTTGTTCCCCATTCCTGGTCGATCGTTGAATGTAAATGTTTCAGATGTTTTGGATGTTCTGGTGTTTGCGCTGTTGCCTGTCTTGCCGTTGTCATCCTGTCGTGTTCATCCAGTTCCGTTTACCTTCGATGTTTTTAGTTTCATTTTTGCCCCTGTGGATGTTTCATTTGTTCCTGTTTGTTTTGTGTTCACTTTAATTAATAATAAACCCGCATCTAGATCCTCACTCCTCGTCTGCCCTCGTCTGCTTTGATAACAACCATCTTGCCTTCTTCCCATAGTGCATCCTGCTGTCAACTCTTCTCCAGGTAAATGACGCACCAATTCTATAGCACCCGTAGGAAGCAGCCACAGAGGACCATCAGTGATCTGCATATTTTGTGCTGGATGCCCTTCCTGACGCAACCCCCATTGGCTGTGGGACTCTCACTCACACCTACTGGGCAATTTTGGAGTCTCCAATTCACTTAACCTGCATGTTTTTGGACTTGTAGGTGAAACCAGAGCACCCAGAGGAAACCCACTTGAACACAGGAAGAACATGCTAACTCCACACAGAGTTGAGCCGGGACTCAAACCCAGTACCATCTTGCTGTGAGGTGGCAGTGCTAACCACTGAGCCAACCTAAATACTAAACAATACACCGAAAAAAATATTAGGCATGAGTTTGACAAAATTGCACTTTGAATCATACTGAATCACACTGAATCAAACCATCAATGAGTTCTAGGGCAGCATTTATTAGTTTGGGTTATTACTCTCTAGGTAGACATCACTTCCTAATTCTGCAGAAACCCAGAACATGGATGCAACAGCTCGTGGTTTAGATCGAAACAAATTAAATCAGTATTGCAAGATCTCACAGATGTTTCAGCATGGCATATAATAGGTTTTGCAGTGCTTTTAAAATACTCAATACTTTTTGCAGCATAATTCCAGCTAACAGGATTTAAAAAGGTTGTGGGTGCCGGTATGCACTTCAAAATGTATAACCAAATTTTACGGGTGGCTTAAAAATCCTACAAGGTACATTTAGTTTGTTTCCATGATTTCAACTTTTCTTGTAAAAGTTATTTCACAGTTTCGTGTTACAATTTGAGGCCATCTTGTTCACATAATGGAGTTTTGTCAAACTGTCAGGGAAGAATAAGAAAGCACTATAAATATTTGATAGAAGCGTAATGAAGGCAATGTTCTTGAGAGACATTAGAAACATAACCCATTCAGCCCACAACCACCATTTGAAGAAGGGGAGGGGCTTATCCCCTTGAGGCCCACAGGAGAGATAGGCCTGTCTCGACCAATGACAGTGAAGAGCATTGAAAAGAAGCTTCAGTCCTGCACAGAACTGGCCTTTGATGCCTGTCACCATATACAGAGATCTTGACCTTTCCTGACTTTTTACTGATTTCTATTATACTCAGTTGCTAAAGTTCTTTAAAGTGTTTCTGTTTTGTAGGACTATATAATTTATATAAAATTATAAAAGTAACAATAAAATATAAAGTAATTTGAAACAAGACACAATGTTGATTGTTCCTTGTAAAGAAAGCCAGGTCCCTTACAATGGAAAAGGATGCCACTAGAAGCTCTAATGTCATTTAGATGTCTGTTGGTGTATTGTCATAGATTAGAATCTGCAAAATACCTACATCTGCTAATCCTGTTATCTCTAGAAGTATACTTTTCTTTCTTAGATTTACAATGTCTTTTACCCCATTGTCTCTGGAAAAGCAAAAGTCACATCTAACCATTTATTATTTCACATATCTGAATTATGTAAGAATATTGTTTTTAATCACATGATAGTTACTATGATACAGTTATCAGTTACAGTTGACAGTTACAGTTTTCTAACCGCAAGTGAATTATTGTGATTGGAGCACAGAAAAGGGTAGCAGTTATTTAGAAACTTGATTTTAAAGAATATTCCAGGTTCAATACAACCTGGTTACAGTGAGGCACTTACAATGGAAGTGAATGGGGGCCCATTTTTGAACGTTAAAATACTCACTTTTTCAAACGTATAGCCACAAGACACAAGCAATATGCATGTTAACATGATGTATTGCACCCAGAATATTCCTTTAAGGTAAGCAAAATAGTGAGTTTCTATTTAAGAGGTTCCCACACCTTTTGACTAATGAACTTCCATGACTAAATGGAGAAAATGCTGACAAAATATTCATTTTTGGGTGAACTATTCCTTGGTTCAGTATTATCCTACTATAATAGTAGAATATTTGTCCCAGTATTTGTAGTAGATGTTTGAATGGCAATACTTTACAGAGCAGCAGGCAGCCATTCCTCAGCTCCAGCCACTCCTCATAAAGCTCTCCTGCTTGACTCACTGCTAGTGAGTTCTCTAGAGTACTACCTGCAAAACAACACAGAACATGTGCAGCGCTGTTAAACATTGCATCTTTGGTTAGGTTGTCAAAAACTCTCAGAACTTTTGATCAGAAATCTTTGGAAAAAGAAAACCATGCTGTGGGTATGGAGATATAATTGTAAAAGCTTTCCAATTTAACAGCATAGTAATGGAACTTATGAGATAGAGATGAAAGTATTCAAGAGCCAACATTACCCAGCAAATGAAGTCATATGGAAAGAAGAAAGGTTAAAGGGATAGCTCAACCAAAATGAAAACTCTGTCATCATTTATTCACTATAAAGGCATTTCTAAACCAATGGACCATCAGTGATCTGCATATTTTGAGTTTTGGACCTGTCTGTCTGTCTGTCTAGAGGGATAGCTTTCTTTCTGCTATAGAACACAAAAGGAGAAATTTAGAGTTCAATGTCCAATCTGTCCATACAATGAAAGGGAATGCTGACCAAAGCTGTCAAGCAAGATTTTCAATACTTTCAATGAATAATGACTTAAATTTCAATGAAATTTCAGACTTAGAATACACTTTCCTTGTATGGCACAGAGCAGCTCAGACACTCCGCTAACTTTCTCCTTTAATGTTCAGTAGAAAAGAAAAAGTAATAAGGATTAAGAACGACATGAGGCTGAACTATCCCTTTAAGTCCTACTACTCCACTGCACGGATAAAGGAAATAGTTAATACTTTGCTGCCCTCTACTGGTCATGATAGTGAGAGCAATCCAAAGGGACTTTTGGGACAGTTAAAAATCCAACAAATCAAGGCATAAGTACAAGACTAGAGGTATTTTAATAGTTTATTCGTTTTCTTACCTTCACCAAATTCATTAAGTATGACAGCTATTCGTTTATTATGCTTATTATTATTAAATTGATTTGAAAAGTTATGAAAAAGAACGAATGAGTTGACTTCCTTTTTTATTTAAAATGATATCCAAAGTAATGTTAGACATGTCATGTCCACTATAATGAAACAATTTGGTCAATAACTACAATATAATTTTTTTTTAAAATGATAAATTATATCGACTATATTTTTTGTTCAATTCAAACAAAAAATTAGGCATTAAAAAAAAAATGTGTTTAACATATAAGCATTTGTTTTGATCCTAAAAACAACCCCTTCATCACAAAATATTGGTTTTGGATTTAGACTTCCATTTGATACTGGAATCCTTTTTAGCAACTAGAAATAAATGCATGGGTGACAAAGGTGTTATTCAGTATTTCCTACAGCTATTTACAAATATAATGGAATTGCACACTCCTCACAAAAATATAGTTCTAGCTGATGAAATATTTAAGAGCAGAGTATATCTAGAAAAATGTAAAGCCTATTCCATGACTTTTCAAGTTTTAATGAATTTGCATGGTTTGTCCAGGCCTCGATACAACTTTCAAATAACCTTATATTTCCAAGTTTTCCATAACCGAGGGAACAATACTGTACGAAATTAATGTTTGACTGGGCGTTCAATGAAAAGATTACCACACCAGACATTACAGTTCTGCTCTCAGGGCAGGAAGGTCGAATAGAAATCTGAGCATTCGATCAATCACACCGTGTTTGACATACTAGAGCTCAAACATACATGTGCTGTCATTATGGCTGTCAGTAGCATGCAAGTCAATTAAAACTGACAGAAGAAAAAAACAACAACTAACACTTTGAGATAAACGAGCCTCAGAAGTCCTTTAAAACAATACTTTCAAATTAAGATCTGTTTCCAGTATGCAATAAACGAGCACTGTCTCATTGAGCGATATGCTATATTATGCTGGTGTGTCTGTGATCACGGTCCGACCTGCCCGTTGACCTGATATAACAGTTCCTAGTCAAAGTCGTTAGAAAAACTCTGCATTATTAATTCAGCTGGACAAAACTAAAACAATAAAAGGCATATAAATGTATTTTATTTTTTATTATAGATTTTTAACAATTAGATTTTTTTTTACTTTGTTCTTTAAATAATAAATTTGGCACAATCTACATTTTAGGCACAAAATGTTTACTTCTCTCATCATTTACTCACACTCACATGGTGCCCCCCAGGAGGTTGGTGCCCTATGCAGGGTGTGTAATATGCATATAGGGAGTGGTGGGACTGGTGAGAACAGACAAAAATATAACTCCTTTTTCACTATAAATCTTGACATCAGCAGTCTCATTGGCAATCATGATTTGTAGCTCGATTACACTTCTAAGCGCCATCTAGTACTCTGTGCATGTGTCAAGCACTAGGAAATGTGATCGACAGGGAGACTGCTGATGTTAGGATTTATAGAGAAAAAGGAGTTACATTTTGGTCTGTTCTCACCCCAAACCAATTGGATCACTTCAGAAGACATGGATCAAAGCACTTGAGCCTTATGGATTTCTTTTATGCTGCCTTTATGAAGATTAGAGAATTTTAATTTTTGGGTGAACTATACCTTTAAACCAAGTATGATTGTTATGCTTGCAGCAGAGCACCAACTCATTCTTGGTTTGTGTCATCCAATTTATTAAAATATGTCTCTTTTTCTCATCTGCAAGCAATAGTGTTATTCAAACTTGTCATATGCAATTGTCATGTCATACAGAGCGGGAAGAATTAAAATGCTTAATGAAAGAAATGTCAAATTATCAATTTAGTGAAGAACAAATAGCATAAAGGCAAGTGATCAAGATTAATTAAAAGTGTTTAAGTTTTATATGAAATTGATATAAAATATTAATCGTATAAAATATTAACCGATATTTTTGGAAAAACCAAATGTTTTTTTTTTTTTTTAAGTATTCATTTGATAAATATATTGATTATTGATTTACGAAGTGTGGATTAAAAGCTATATTAAAAGTAGTTAAACATACATTATTAGGGTATTCTTATAAAACGCTATCACCCATTTAAACTGTTTATCATGCAAGTCTACCCTTTAATCTTCATAACATCGTTTGGTAGACTATCTCTCTCTCTCTCTCTCTCTCTCTCTCTCTCTCTCTCTCTCTCTCTCTCTCTCTCTCTCTCTCTCTCTCTCTCTCTCTTATATTCCCTCTGTTTGGGTTAGTTAAAATGCGGAAGTTTCCGCCCACGAAGATGAGGCTTACGATGCAATCTGCAACCATCCCAGCAAAGTCCTCCTCTCCGCTGGTTTGTGTGGAGAGACATTGAACTCGTATGGCTTCCCTGTCAGCATCAGAGCGAAGAGCATTCGCTCTCAAAATCAACAGGTAATCTGCTTTTCCGTTTGGCTTGACTCTCTAGCTAGCTCGTGTACGGCACAGATTGATCCCGGGGAATCTGAGTTGAGTTTTGGACCTGTCTGTCTGTCTACAGGGAGTTTGAGTGAATTCCGGAACATGCGTTCGTGTGGATTGGGACCATAAGATTTAATAGTCTTGTGACTAATTGCAATCTGATTATTAATAATGTGATTATTGCTGGTACAGCATTGACATGTGGGTTAAACTGCTTTATGAATGGCAACATGTACCTGTCACTTTCGGTAGGCAGATGGTCTACATTCAAATACATCTGTAGTGTAGAGAGGTTTTGGAGCTTAAAGGATTTGCAGATTTATCCATTTAGGCAGAAAGAAAGAGATTTCAAAAGAGGTTTTTTCATTTCCGTTTAATTCTATATTTGGAGCTCCGGTCTATTTGATCATTTCCCCTATAGACCCCCTTCCCTTCTCTGATTATGTTAGGTCAGTAATGACCCCTGTTAGGTGTCAAACTAAAGTGGAAGTATGTATTGTTCCTGTTTTATCCCGTATACCAGGTGGGGAGGAAATTCACATAAGAACAACATGGAAGAAGAAATCCAGTGTCCTGAAAATATATGCTACCTTACAGGATGTGCTACCAACCCTATATTCGCACAGCTTTAGGGTTTGGGGTTAGGGTTTAATACAGGCTCACACCATATCACACTATCTACTATTTATGCTGATAGGTATTATCTGCCTGACAAGATGTGGTACATAGCTTTTTAACAAATTTCTTGCTGTTGTAATACATACCGACAGGTTCTCCCATGCCTCCCGACATGTGCTACCCATGTTTTAACATTACATATCACTGTTTTTACTGTTGGTAGCACATCCTGAGAGATGTGCACAAATGTGGTCCAAACATCATCTGCACCCTGAAACTATTTAGTGAATTACTTAACCTCCTGTGTGCTATCTGTCTGCACAGGTCTCAGAACAGTTCGAAATGCACTTTATTTTCCTCATTCTCAACGGGGATGATGCACAGTTGACATAGGATTTCAATGGGCAAAGTTGTAAAGTAATGTACATTCTGTTGAACAGCATGGCGTTTCATGATAACACGCTCAAATTTAAATAAATGGCATATCAGATGAAACCTGAGCTACCATAGCACATGTGGAGGCTTCACACCATTCTCTGTGGCTTCCACGCACATCTCACATTGCGTCCCACGAGTGAACCACATTATAGCGACCACAAGGTGGTTACCCCATGTGACTCTACCCTCCCTAACAACTGGGCTAATTGGGTTGCTTAGGAGACCTGGCTGAAGTCACTCCGCACGCCCTGGATTCGTATTCATGACTCCAGGAGTGGTAGTCAGCATTTTTACTTGCTGAGCTACCCAAGACCCTGCGTATTTGGTTTTTGGAATGGACACTTTCATTATGTAGAGTTTTGTTGCATTTTGATGCATTGTTTTTATTTAGCTTATTATTCCATGTTTTCTCAGTTCTTAGTACCTTTCTATGGTTGTAGCTTAATATTTAAGGCTCTGTGCTGGTAATGTAGATGCTGCAGATTTGGTGAGAACTAAGAAAGTTTGTTTCATGTTGACGGACATCATTGTCCAACCTGTATCACTTAATGATCATACTTTATCAACACCAGTCTTTGAAAGTGTTTTTTTTTTTTTAATTATTCAAAAGGTATAGTGCAAAATGTAGTTTTCTGAAAAGTTTGTAGGTTTAGACTGCTTTTGTTTTCACAACAGGATTATGATTATGTAATTAAACAGTCACAGTTTCACTTCATCTTTATAAGGACACAAAAGGAAATTGAATGTGACTCATTGATGCTAATTTGAGATTATAGACATTTATAGGTAGTACAGATCATTTTAGTGTCCAAAAAAGGGTTAGTTCAGCCAGAACATCGTTTATTCACCATCAGTTTGTTCTAAACCCACATGACTTTATTTTCTTTTGTTGAACAAAGGAGACAAATTGAAGAATGTTTCCTTTACAAAAAGTGATTGGGACTGTCAGTGCCTTACATTCGGCGTTTCTTTTTGAGTTCCATGGATGAAATAAAGTCATATAAGTTTGTATATTTATATTTATATTTATATTTATGCATTTGGCAGACACTTTTATCCAAAGTGACTTACAGATCCCTTATTACAGGGACAATCCCCCTGGAGCAACCTGGAGTAAAGTGCCTTGCTTAAGGACACAATGGTGGTGGCTGTGGGGTTTGAACCAGTGTCCTTCTGATTACCAGATTACCAGTTATGTGCTTTGACCACTACACCACCACCACTCTGACAGAATATTTTTTTTTTTTGGCTGAACTATCCTTTTACCAGTAAAAAGCCAAGAGATGCTCAATCAATAGAATGATGCAAGTGTCTAATACAGTAAACTTGCGACTGACCAACACATCTCACAGGAGGACGATACTTGCTGTGGTTGCAGCTGCTTGTATTGCACAAGTGCTGAGCTTGTGCTGTCTCGTGCAGACAGTTTTGAAAGGAGGAAAACGTCAGCGCATTTGCTGCAGATTTCCCTTTCAGGTCCACACTGCTCATGCCTCAATCTTTACATCATCCCTCATTTTCTGTGGCCACACATATATTTGCATGAATGATGCATTCACTCATGAAAAGTGTGTTGTACTGAAGGAGGTGTCCGGAGGTTTGTTTGTTTGGTGTTCTGTCTTAATCCTTTGAATTTCGAGACATCATTAGAAATGCTTCACCATGGGACAGACACTGTGGTGAAAACAGAAAGCAATGGGACATGACAGTCTATCATTGAAAGCCCTCTGTCAGCATAAAAGGCTCTTGTTGAAGGAAATGCTTGACAATATCATGAGAGTAGTTCTTTAATTTCAGTTATCTTCAGCTGATGCAGATCTTCAAAATAAGTAATTTTCTTAGGCAAACATAAATTCTGCTCTTTCGCAATAGTGTATAGAGGCACTCTGACCCGTAATTGACAGTTTAGACAAACAATCATAGTCCACTCTCTTTGGAATGTGGCTGCCATGGCTCTTGTTTATGATTTTGCAGAATTACTGTTTTGTGAACATTACGCTCTATCCTATAGTATTGCCTTTGAATAAAGTATGCTTTTGGATTTGATTTTTGAGTTGAATTTGTATTTATATTTCACTGCATTGCAAGCAGTGGTCGACCAATAAAATATTTGGAAATTAGAAAAACAATTCTTATTGGATTTACTGCCATCTGCAGCCTGATACCAAATGATGCAAAGAGAGAACATTGAGACTTTGTTGCCTAAGTATAGAAATAACAAATCATTGTAACATTAAAGTCAAAGCAAGTCAAATAATTTTTTATTTGTGCTTTTCCCAATACACATTGTTTTAATCAGCTTTACGGAATATAAGCTGTAATGTCTGTAACGTCTCAAAACATGTATAAGCAATACTCCTGGAAACATAAGAAACAATTTGATTAAAATATGACTTTCTATAGCTTGGAATTTAAAATAGCACAACTTATTCCTGATGTCCCCTACGGAAGCATAATGGACTGCACTGTGAAAAATGTGTTTTTAGGAGTCTTTGCGCCTCCCTGTACAACAGCATTTTAGTGCCATGGGGAAAAAAAATGTATTGTAAGATTTCGATAATAAAGTCATAATATTTTGAGAATAAATAAAAAATTTCGAGAATAAAGTCGTAGTACTATGAGATTAAAGTCGTAATAGGATTAATTTGGCACATCAGCACAAAGTTATTGGGATCCGGACACTGCAGCAGTTACTTGCATCAAGCACGTATCCATCTCTAACAGGTGGAAAATTACTAATACAAATAAAGATCTGAAGACAGTTAATGTAAACATAATTATGATAATAATAAAAAAAATATAAATACATTTTAGGTTCAAGGTGAACTTGTTTAGATTGTATACACATCGTCTATATAAAGTGAACCTGACGCTTTACCTGTGTTCCACAAGTCACGCTCCAGCTGCACTCCTCTGAACAAACAGCACATCAAAAACGTGCATCGATGGCTTTTCTGTCATATTTTCTTCAAAATATAATAAAGTGGGTTTCTTCAAGCGTGTGTCTTTTTGTCTGTAATTCAGCCTACTGATGTCTGTCATTTGAATCCTGTTCTTTGTGCATATGTTTAGGTCCCAGCCAAAGAAACAGATCTTTAGGCTTCGTGAGAGCCCCTTATGATGCACATCACAGACATTCATGTTACGTGCATTATTTTTATCAGTTTCATTAATCTCTATGAAGACGAGAATTAATACATATGAAACCCTGTCTTACTAAAGCCATCATTATTTCTGTAATTCAATTCTCTAATAGTTTATAAATGTCAGTGCCTTTACAAGGTTAAAACCTCAAAAACATTTTGAACTGAAGCTCCCGTAATTAAGCACTTACCTTCTAGTTTATAACAAGGGATCTACGTGCTGGTTTGGGAGCAGGGGTGGATTTAGGCATGGGCGACATGGGCAGCAGCCCGGTGCGGCATCTTGCTGGGGGTGGCAGAAGGCGCCCACACAAACAAGTAGGCGCCCTGAAGTCCACCAGCCGCCCAACCACCCACCACCCCTGACTGCTAAGGGCGCCACACAAGCTTTTTTGGTTTTGTGCAGCAGATTCTAAACAACAGGCTTATAAGATACATTTTTTTCTTGAATCAGACTACATTGGTCATGCTGTATGTTTCGTGTAGTGTTGTCACGGTACCAAAATTTCAGTAGTCGGTACCAATACCAGTGAAATTTCACGGTACTCGATACCATTTTCGGTACCAAAGCAAAACACAAAAACAGGTTACTAAACAACACTCTTTTAATAACAAAGTTAACAAAACATTAGCAGCAGAACTAAGAACAAGAATATGCCATTGAGCAACACTTTAATTTAAATATATATATTTTTTATTATAACAAAACTGAACAATGTATGCTTAAAGTATTTTTGAACACATATATAAGATTTGCTTCAACTTTTGTAACTTTTTACCAAGTACTAAAAAACAAAACCTAAATGAACAAGCATACAATAGAATGAATAAAAAAAAATTCCAAACTAATGTGCAAAGTGCTCTCTTATTAATAAAGCTGCATATTGCCAATTTTCTTCATGATAAGAAATGCATAGTGACATATATAGATATTATGATTAAATAAGTCGCGATCAGTCACGTTCTAATCTAGCTGCATTAAGCGTGCACGCGCGAGTGAGGGATGAGTTCCCCGAGGCGGAGTCTCTGTCAGCAGGGTGCAGTTTCAATCTCTCTCCCTTAGTTCGGGACATTCACGCAACTTATAGAAGAGGCACTGACCACACAGAGAAATACCAGTTTCTGAGTTTATAGTTATTAACATGATCTGCTTCTGTATTATTTGAACTTTAATAAAGCAATAACGCATTAAATTTGACTGGATTTAAGATTGTTACGAATGCAGACAGCGAAGGCAGACGAGGAGAGCGGATCTAAGTGCAGGCTTTACTTTATTGAAACACAAAGGAAAACCCTCAATGGGGAAATAAACATAACACAGAAAATACAGGCAGGGAACACACACCGGGCTAACAACATTCAACGAAAGACAAGGACTGAACCAAAAACCAGGATATAAATACACAAGGACAGGATGATTACAAATGATAAACAGGTGTGAACAATGACACAAAATGGCAGTGATGATGACAGGTGGATACTGGGAAGTGTAGTTCTTTAAACAATAGACTAGTGAGACAGTGGAGCTAAACAAGGGACAAAAGTGAACCTATGGAAAACAAAAGGGACAAAAATGGAAACCAAAGGGGCAACGGTAAAACAAGACAAGGTAACCCTAACATAGCCCCACCTCAAAGATCGGATTCCAGACGATCAAAAATTGACAAAACAAAAAAACAGGAAGAACAAATGTCCATAGACTGGGGGGGGGCTTGTGGTGGGCAGACAGACCAAGGGGAGCAACGAAGGGCAAACAGGCAGTCCAGGGGGCAACGAGGGGCAGACAGACAGTCCAGGGGGCAACAAGGGGCAGACAGACAGTCCAGGGGGCAACAAGGGGCAGACAAGAGGTCCAGGGGGCAACAAGGGGCAGACAAGAGGTCCAGGGGGCACAGAGGGCAGGCAGGAAGTCCAAGGGGGCACAGAGGGCAAGGACAGGTTCAGGTGGTCTGGGAGCTAGCCACAGGGCAAGGGTAGGTTCAGGAGGCCTGGGAGCTGACCACAGGACAAGGACAGGTTCAGGTGGTCTGGGGGCTGGCCACAGGGCAAGGATAGGTCTGGGGGACCGGGGAGAAGGCCACTGGACAGGGGCAGGTTCAGAAGGCCTGGGAGGAGGCCACAGGACAGGGACTGGGTCAGGGGGCCCGGGAGGAGGCCACAGGACAGGGGCCGGGTCAGGAAGCCTGGGAGGAGGCCACAGGACGGGAACTGGGTCAGGGGGCCCGGGAGGAGGCCACAGGACAGGGGCCGGGTCAGGAGGCCTGGGAGGAGGCCACAGGTCAGGAACAGGGTCAGGGGCCCTGGGAGGAGGCCACAGGACAGGGGCCGGGTCAGGAGGCCTGGGAGGAGGCCACAGGACAGGGGCCGGGTCAGGAGGCCTGGGAGGAGGCTACAGGACGGGAACTGGGTCAGGGGGCCTGGGAGGAGGCCACAGGATAGGGGCCAGGTCAGGAGGCCTGGGAGGAGGCCACAGGATAGGGGCCGGGTCAGGAGGCCTGGGAGGAGGCCACAGGTCAGGAACAGGGTCAGGGGCCCTGGGAGGAGGCCACAGGACAGGAACAGGGTCAGGGGCCGGGTCAGGAGGCCTGGGAGGAGGCCACAGGACAGGGGCCGGGTCAGGAGGCCTGGAAGGCTCTGAGGACAGAGCTGAGGAAGGCTCAGGAGGCTTTGGGGGCGGAGCCGTAGGAGGCTCTGGAGGCGGAGCCGTAGGAGGCTCGTGAGGTTCTGGAGGCGGAGCTGAGGGAGGCTCAGGAGGCAGAGCCGTAGGACCCTCTAGAGGCGGAGTCCTAGAAGGCTCGGGAGTCTCTGGGAGCAGAGCCGTAGGAGGCTCGGGAGGCGGAGCCCTAGATGGCTCTGGGGTCTCTGGGAGCAGAACCGTAGGAGGCTCGAGAGGCGGAGCCGTAGGAGGCTCGAGAGGCGGATCCGTAGGAGGCTCGAGAGGCGGAGCCCTAGAAAGCTCTGGAGTCTCTGGGAGCAGAGCCATAGGAGGCTCGGGAGGCGGAGCCGTAGGGGGCTCTGGAGGTGGAGCCGTAGGAGGCTCAGGGAGAAGGGCCGTGGAAGACTCGAGAGGCTCTGGTGGCGGAGCCCTGGGAGGCTCGAGAGGCTTGAGGGGCGGAGCCCTGGGAGGCTCGAGAGACTTGAGGGGCGGAGCCCTGGGAGGCTCGGGAGGCTCGGAAGGCGGAGCGCTAGGAAGCTCGGAAGGCGGAGCTCTGGAAAGCTCGGGAGAGGCTCTGGAGAGGCTGAGGAGCTCTGAGGCAGGCTCGGAGAGGCGGAGCTCTGGAAAGCTCGGGAGACTCGGAAGGCGGAGCTCTAGGAAGCTCGGGAGGTGGAGCTCTGGTATGCTCGGAGGGCGGAGCTCTGGTATGCTCGGGAAGCTCGGGAGGCAGAACTCTGGAAAGCTCAGAGGGCGGAGCTCTGGAAAGCTTGGGTAGCTCGGGAGGCAGAGCTCTGGAAAGTTCGGAGGGCGGAGCTCTGGAAAGCTCGGAAGGCGGAGCTCTGGAAAGCTCGGAAGGCGGAGCTCTGGAAAGCTTGGGAGGCTCGGAAGGCGGAGCTCTGGAAAGCTCGGGAGGCTCGGAAGGCGGAGCTCTGGAAAGCTCGGAGGGCGGAGCTCTGGAAAGCTCGGGAGGCTCGGGAGGAGCTGACTCTTGGACGGGCACGACCACTGGCGCTGGCTTTTGGACGGTCATGGCTACTGGTGCTGGCTCTTGGACGGTCATGGCTACTGGCGCTGGCTCTTGGAATCCTTGGAAATCCTTTTAAAGTTCCTGCCTCTGCATGGGTACCCCGGTACCTTCAGAAATTCTGGTATCATAAATAATATTTTGTTTGAGTACCGATTGGTACCGGGGTACCGGTATTTTTGACAACACTAGTTTCGTGTTGTAGATTTAAAACAACTGGCTCATTTGAGTCATTTGTTTAGGAAACGGACAACGCTACCTGGTCATGATGTATATTTCCTGCTATAAATTCAAAAGAAATGGCTCATGAGATCCATTTGCTCGGGATTGGACTATACTGGTTACAGTGTATGTTGTGTGCCATATAATCACGAATCAGTAATATTCATCAGGAGAGGACTTGATTGGTTGAAATAACTATAACTCAGTACTAACCCTACCCCTAAACCTAACCCTAAGCAACCAGTGCTTTCTACTTACATGCAGTATGAACGAGTCTTCCACTGTTATCCTATATTTCAGAAATCTGCAACCCTTTCACAATGGCGGAAGAATGCATGTTCGAGAACCTTTAGTTGAACTGAAATTCATGAAAATCATTCAACCATCCTAAAACTAAAATTTATAGAAAATATGCACTATCCATGAACAAGACATTTGGTAGATTTTGAAAGTGACACTACATGGAATAACAAAAATCTTTTAATTGTGCCCAATTTTGGACAGAGTCATATGTAGTTACATAGAGGCCATTTTATTAATATAAGAGTTTTCTTATGAAGACAATACAGCATTCAGTATACTGCATTCAGTATAACTTTTTTCATCATATTGCATTAGAAATCAATTTCTAAACTTTTAAATATCAACAAAAATTCAATCAGAAAAGGTAATTCAGAAAGTGTGAGCTCATCCCATGCCATGTGCGTTTGTATGCATGATTTGATCCCTAAAATTACAGCTCCTGTCAGTTGATGGAATGCCAACAAACCAGAAGGAAGGTCAAAACGAGACTTCTCTCTCTGGGCTCTTTGTCATTCTGTCCAGTGCCGAAAATGTTGCCACACATAAATACAGCCACTGAAAGTTTCATACACTGCTTTATATTGTAATGAACATTGAATCTATTTAGAGAGGCATGGCTGTAACTTTTTTGGACCAGGAATTGTCACCCACACGGCCACATGTATCACCACCTTTCATGTTTAATTGTTGTTGTTTTTCTGTTAATAGACATGCAACACATAGCACTGGAATTTGATGACTGGATACACCATAAGGGTTCTGCAGGTTTTGCACAAGAGGAGTGGAAATGCATAGTCCCTTTGCTTTTTAAGATACATTTAATCCTGCAATCAGTGTGTTTATTTTGTAACTTCAGCTTGTTAGTTTTTTGGCTTTTCTTCTTGGACAAAGTCTTCTGCAGTAATGCATTGTGCCTGTAAGATATTACAGCAGTTTGACCTTTGTTCCATAATATTGTGAACAACAATGAACGGTGCTGTGTACTAAATTGTCTCTGCATAGATATTCTGTCCTTCTGTCAGGATGGAGCATTATTTTTTTATTTGCCATAATTTACTCTGATTTGTCCATGCCCAGTGGTTAGAGAATTTGCATGCTATATCATCCCTAACTTGATGTTTAGTAGTTAATGAAGTGTGTCTTTGTGCCTGATATTGTGGACATATTGAAAAAGCAGTTATAAATGCACCCATTATAACTCATTAAATGAAATATCGCTCTTGTTTCTTAAAGCTTTTCTGTTGGCACTACAGTCACCATACTGAGTTCAGAAAAACAAGAATGATGGCAGCTACAGCAATTTTGAGTTAACTGGTGTTATTGTTGCACATTTGTTTTGTGTGATCTGAAGCATAGTGTAATTGACATAAGTACTGTCAACACATGCCTTTAACCACCATGGAAATTTTGATCCAGTCCTTCCCATGAACACTTAATCATGTTTTAATGCTGCTTTAAAATGGTAGGGGACATTTTAAAATACAAGTGTTAAATATAAAGTAAAAAGGATTTCAGGCACCCAGTTACCCCTTCAAACGATGGTCCGTGTAAATGAGTTTGGGGAAACAGCACTCATTAAGGCTGGTGACCCATTTATTTAAGGCTTTTGATAATTGGGTGCACAATAGTACTCTGTTGTATCGCGGCCTGGAAGGCTGGCTAGCAAGTTCAATACCTCTCCTCTTCTGAAGGAATCCTTTTAGTAATATGGAAGAGCAATTAAGAAAACAAGCTGCATTGTGAGAATTGTTGGCTGTGATACTGTGGGAATGTGACTTAAGAGAATAATTTGCTCTAAACACTGTTTGACTTCTTTAGTTGTAAAACACATTTGGAAGTATGAAGTTTTGTTACTTAGTTACGAAAAATAGCTGCACAATTAATCGTATTTTAACAGCGATTTCTGTCTCTCATGGTTAATTAAACATATCTGTCTGTGATATTAGGAATTAGTGCAGAAATTACTGCCAGGTAAAATTGTAAGTTGTTTTTCATTTTCATTATTGGATATGTGAGGATGACAGACCAAATGGAAGAGGGATTGTGGAGGCTAGCAGAGGGTGTGACCCCCTGATGTCACTATACTTAAAAAGTGACGGGGACACTATACTGTAAAAAGCACCATCTTTCGGATGAGACATTAAACCGAGGTCCTGACCCTCTGTGGTCATTAAAAATCCCAGGACAATTCTCGTAATGAGTAGGGGTATAACCCCTGGCCAAATTCCCCATTGGTCCTTGTCTATCATGGCCTCCTAATAATCTCCATCCCTAAATTGGCTTCATCACTCTACTCTCCTCTCCTCTCCACCACTCTGCACTATGCTGCCGTCGCATCATCCAGGTGGATGCTACACACTGGTGGTGGTTGAGGAGATCCCCCCTAGACTATGTAAAGCACTTTGAGTGCCTAGAAAAGTGCTATATATAAATGTAAGGAATTATTTTTATTATTAAATCACAAGCTCTTTCGAAGTCCATTTTCACCTCAACTGACCTTTCACGCTTTCTTCAAAAGTTCGCCACTGACAAATCTCTGTATCACTTTCAGAAACACGCTCTGAAATACAGAGAAGTTTACGAGTATCCTATGTGCATATACTGTATTCGCTATATACACATGAGGCTTATAATGCAGTGTTTCATTGGTCTCGGAGGGGTTCTGTGCTCATTAAACATGAAATGAATTCCATCTCATGCTCTGATCAAGTGTTACACCAAAAAGCTGTGCTCTGAGTTCGGTTTGTGCACGTAACTAGCGTGCCCTGACCGTGTTTTATAGTTAAAGTTATAGTTAGTTGCACTTTTGTGTAACTCCAAATGTGTTTTGCCAGTAGAAGGTTCTAAACAAATCTAAAATATCATGGCACCAGGGTTGTGTGGTGTGAGGAGATAACATCATTTCACAATGTTTGGAAATGCAAATCTTTCTTCAACTCAAATTAGACACTGAAGCACACAAACTTCCTCTAGTTCCCGCCAAAATAAATACTTGAGGCCTTATAGCAATACTGCATGCTAAATTATTACAGAAATATATAACTTTTGTTTATTGCAATATTCATAATAATTAAATATACATTTTAAAGACTATTCAAATATGTGTATGTATTTTTAACACCTTGTTCAACATGAGTTGCTTTTAAATATAGTTTATTTTTTTAATTCTTTTCATTTAGAATTGATATCGAAGCTGTGGCAATAGTGATTAATTAATTAATTAATTCATTTTGTCCAAATCATGCAGCTCTAAACATTTTAAGCTAAATTTGTTATTTATAATTTTAACTATTATTGTGCAGTCTTGATTTTGATTCATGTTTTGGATGTACTAGTGTACTAAGTTACAGTATATACTGCAAATCAGTGGTTCTTAACTGGTTGATCTGTTCTGGGTGGCGGAGAGAATGTTAAATGCAAATAATTGATTCCAGTATCTTTTGTTGTTGAGGTTGTGCATCCAGTCAAACTCTACGTTATTTTGGTGAACATATATCTGTCATTCAGTAGAAGCTAGGCTTATTAGACAGATGCCAACATGGACAGGTTGACAGGTTGCATGACGTGCCCTCATGGGACTATGTGGGGTCGCCTCTTGATGTCCAATCTGGGTCCTGAAGTAAAACTGGTTGAGAATCACTGCTCTGTATTCAAAATGAAGCACACACTGTCATTTTTACACTACATATTTTAATTTAGTCTGTGATGCTGTTTCAGGTCAGGGAACCTGGGCCACTGTCTGATTTTTTTTTTTTTTTGTCTCTGCTTTGCCTAAAGTGGTTAGAAAACACAGGTGCGCACACACACGCACACACATAGTGCACCTTCTCAGTGTTCGGGAAACATTTCATCATAGTGTCGAAATAATTTTACGCTTAATTTAGGAATCACCTGGCATGGTTTTCAAAAACTGATTAGTACATATTGTAAAAGGCTTTGTTGTAGTACTCACCTCTGCCAGAATCTTGCAATGGATTCTTTGATATCACATTCTAGATTGGCAATGTTTGAAGAGACATGAAAAGAGTGTACTACAACATGTTCATTGATTAAAAAAAAAAAAAAAATGCAATAAAACTCCAGTATACTGTTACAAAAAGAATAATGGGAAGCTTTGCAGTGATAGTACGTAGATATTCTAGCAAAGTGTAAGGCTGAGGGGTGACAGATTCTCCTCCTGATTTACGAGTGAATACAGATATCTGGCAGAAACTGTTTATTATTCTGTCTGCAGAAAACCCATTCACCTAAACCCATTTGTAAACCTATAAATAGAAAAGGTCTAGGACAGAATATTAGGCCTGATATAGAATATTGTCAAATATATAAACTTTCACATAATATATACTGTGCAACAGGGGAATGCACTTTATTGTGGCATAATATTGATTAACACAAATATGTGCTTTGATGTCCCTCCTTTTCTTTAAAAATAAAAAAGCTAAAATATTTGTTCCAGTGAGGCACTTACAATGGAAGTGAATGGGGGCCAATTTAGGGTCCCCATTCACTTCCACTGTAAGTGTGTCACTGTAACCTTGATTTTTCCTTTTTTTTTTTTTTAAGAAAAGGAGGGACAAGTCTAAATGAATGTTTGTGGTTATCAACATTATGCCACAAATGCTGTCAATTAAGCTTAACTTGTATTGAACCCGGAACATTACTTTAAAATCCCTCCTTGAGCCCAGTTTTTTCCCTCCTTGCCTGCACAAACACATTCTCTAGAGAATAATTCTGTGTTATCTACTCTCTTCATCCCTATCTCTCTCTCTCTTTGCTGTCTCAGACACTCCTCTGCAGAGATCCGGAGACATTTCAGTGGGATCAGCCATGGTTCCCTGCCGCACCATCGGCACAGTTACAGCACCTCCGGCTCTTTTTGCTTCAGCATAGTGAGTGACTGCTCTTCATATAGAATCCAATAGATTAACTTTAGATAAAGAAAGCAACTGTGAATATTCTATATACATGTGTGTTTATGAACAGATTATTCTGGAGGTGGATGAATGGTGATTCTTTGTATGATATTGTTTGAGCCCGTGACATCGTAGTCTACAAATGCAAACTGATTTGTTGTTAAAAAAAGTGCAATATACTTTGAATATACATTAGCCTGTATTTATGCAATATCACACTCACAATCTTGTAACTTTACAAAAGTTACAGATATTTCGGACACATTATGGCCAGCTATTTTGTTTATGGACATGGACAAGCAGATTGGGCAATCAGAAGTCGAGATTCATCAGACCAGGCTATGTTTTTCCAGTCTTTAATTGTCATTTCGTTGAGCCTATGCTCACTGCAGCCTCAGTTTTCTGATCTTGGCTGACAGAAGTGGAACCCGACGTGGTCTTCTAGTGTTGTAGCCCGTTCGCCTCAAAGTTTGATGTGTTGTGCATTCTCATATGCTGTTCTGCTCACTACTATTATACTGAGTGGTTACCGTAGCCTTTCTGTCAGCTCAAACCAGTCTGGCCATTCTTTGTTGACCTCTCTCATCAACAACGCGTTTTCGTCCACAGAACTGCCGCTCACTGGATGCTTTTTAGTTTTTGGCACCATTTTGAGTAAACTCTAGAGCAGGGATGACCAACCCTGCTGCTGGAGAGCTACCTTCCTGCAGAGTTTAGCTCCAACACACCTGCCTGTCATTTTCAAGTAATCCTAAAGACCTTGATAAGCTGGTTCAGGTGTGTTTGATTAGGGTTGGATCTAAACTCTGCAGGAAGGGAGCTCTCCGGGAGCAGGGTTGGTCACCCCTGCTCTAGAGACTGTTGTGTGTGAAAATAAGAATACGATTTGGAGTCAAAGCGGCAGAGTGACGGTGGATCTGTTCATGTAGAAGATGATGTAACCGTACATTCATCAAGGTTCAAGTTATTTTAGCTGCTTATTTTTAGAGGTTTTTGGTCCAATAATTAGTACCTCTGTTTTGTCAGAATTGAGTAGAAGGACATTTCTGGCCATCCAATCTTTGATTTTATTGATACACAAATCTAATAAATACAGTTTAATGCTACCATATATAATTTTTATGTCAGATGTTATGTTTTGATTTCATCAGTAAATTAAGATTTTTATTAATATATTTACTATTATTATTGTTATTATGTACAGCATCCCTTTCAACAAAACTGCTTTCTCCTTCATGTGATTTAGCAATGGTGATTGATGCTATTTCGGTGTCTCCAGTCAAGCCATTGGAAAAAGTTGGTTTTAAAAAATTGTCATTCAAGATGGCATAATTTTTAGCGCTAGCTTTGGAAAAATGTCATATCTGCCAGTCAATAAGGACTGGCATAATGTAATAGGGCTACTGAGGAATACGAGGAAGGGGAATATCCCATATTGAGACAACTCACGTAATGCTATAAGATAACCATTATTGTTCTCTTTCAAGCATTTGTTTCGGTCTCTCACCATGGGATATACTAAGGTGGGTAGAGTAGCCAAAGACTGTACTGAAGTAAAAGTACAGTTACTTAAAAAAGTAATTACTCAAGTAGAAGTAATGATATTAATTATTACTTGAGTTAGAGTAAAAAGTACCCAGTTTTAAACCTACTCTTAAAAAAAAAACATTCTCCAAACATTTACTCAAGAAAATGTAACGGAGTAAATGTAGCAAATTACTACCCACCCCTGAATATACAGTATATATATAGCATATGTGTGTGTGTCTGTGTATACTGTATATACAGTATGTGTATGTATGTATGTATTTTTCATAGTTTGACTTAGCGTGACTTCTTTATTATCACACTTCTAGTTAATTTGAAACCTTTTGATCATTGTTAACAAACAATAGTTATATGATGTGTATTGTCCAGAAAATCCCAGGCTAGCTTGACAGTGACCATATAATTTGTTTAAGGTTTCTTTAAGGTGCCAGATTGCATTGCTTTGGTGTTATCTGATGGTTTGATTTCAACTTAGCTTTGTGCTTATGGCAATAAATGTTTTCACTCTAGAAATATGAGAGCATATGGGCCCCTGCTATTTCACCATAGCTAGTACAGGAAGTGGTTGTGATGTCACATCCTGCTTTTAGAAGACCGACAAGATAGTGTGTCTTGCGGCTCAACCATATTAAGGAAGAGTTTTGTAAAAAATAACGTTTTCTATATCCGGGCAACGCCATCTTTTCAGTTGCCCTGTAGTTTGTTCAAAAGAAGCAATCGGTGAGTATATACCTTCATCCTCTACAAATGCACTTGTTCTGCCTGCTCCATGGTGGTTGATTTCAGCGGGTAGATGCAGAATTGAAACTAAACTAAATGTATAATCATACAGCCTGTGTGGTTTAAATTAATAGTTCGATGAGGTTGAACACAGATCAGGAACTGTACAAGATTGCCTCAGTGTTCCACAGAAGCATTGCTAGGCCTGAAGACGCAAACAATTTTAAATCATTTCGATATTTTTAATTATGGGAGACTGTTTAATCTTCTACTTTGGCTTGCCTCTTAAAAGGCATTTCATTCAGATTTTTGGCTTTTCTGAAAAATGCATTTCACTCAGAATTTGGGCTTTTCTGAAAATTTTTGTTTCCTGTCACTGGTTATGAGAGAATGTAAGTCACAGGTGTCAAACTCAACACCTCAAAGCCTCAAAACCGGCCCACCACCTTATTTTATGTGGCCCGCGAGCTGATTTCTAAGATGTATGATGGAAGGTAAATGGAACGTCTCACTGACCAATCAGTTAACTCTTTCTTCATGAATATTAATGAGCCTTACCCTGGAGCGCATTTTACTCTCTAAAAAGCTAAACAAAACAGCGCTACCCAGAACAACAATCAGCTCTGGTCAATCGACGTGAGCTCAGAGAAGGTGCGTTCATTCGTCTACTACTCTAAACCGTATAGCGCACATCAATATCAACAGCGCTAACTGCTGCCTGGATCAATGGAGAAAAATGCAAAGAGGTGCGTGAGCACAGGGCAGATGCATTTTTACCGGACTGCCGTGCAGACCATTATAAACAGCGCTTGTGTCAAGCGTGGTAAGGATAACGAACCACATTTGAATTCTAATGCAAAACTTCAAATGTATCATTGATTAAACTACTTTAAAACTATGTTAAACAGCCCAGCCATTATAAACAGCAACGACAGGGAAATCATAAAAAAAAAAAAAAAAAAAAAAAGAGCACACATGAATCAGAAGAATTTTCACTCCACATACACATCATATACCTTACAAACCATTTACCCATGGATTTACTGTAAAAAACAATAACTGTATTAAATATGGTAGTTTGCCAGTTTCTAAATGTATTTTGATTACTGTTCTTCTTTACTGTTGTCCCATAATTTTCATTTTTATTATGAAGCAAGCTATTAGTTTTCCTTCTGTGTAAAATCTGGTCTCTATAATAATGTTGTATGATTGTAGGAAAATGTAACTGGGTTTGTTTGCTTTCATAAATTCTAAGAGATGACTGTACTTTAATAAGTAGGAGCTTGATGAAAGACATCTAGGAGACCCATTTTAGTTGCTCTGTCGAAATATTTTAATTTAGCCCATTACAGATTAGGTATTATTATTCTTACATAATAAGAAATATAATAATTTACATATACATCCCAACCTTAAATTCAATGCTTTATTGACAAATGTGCATTTTAAATGCACAAAATATGCAATATTATTAGATATTGCATGGTTGCTACCAAATCAGATTATCAACCGGCCCATTGAGGGCATATATAATACTGAAGTGGCCCAGGCTGAAATTGAGATGGACACCCTTAATGTAAGTTCATCTCCCATTGGATATCCTATCATGGCAATTGCACTGTAGTTGTAAAAACACCTCCATCCATAGACTATATCAATGTTCATCTACATTACCAGCTGCTCCTCTGCCAACTGCTGTAGATATGGGTGGGTACCTAAAAACTACACCGTGTTTGCAAAAAGGCTTAAACTTTTGTTTTGTTTCAAATCCAAAAGTTTATGTTAGGGATTTGGGTTGGGTGGTAAAATGTATAAAACATGCATTCATCTTCACTGTACAGCTGAAAGTAACTTGATTTGTGCGCCCCTCTGTGGACATTGCACCTGGAAATTGGAGCTCATATGTGCCCATACACCCAATTACACTTACTGCGTTGGCCACTGGGGGCAGTGTTTTGAATTTTGGTAAGCACAGACCGATTTTAGGTGGTTTTCACATTGGGCATGTTTGCCGGCGCCCCCTTGCAGCATTGGTCAGGTTTCAGACTCCTGTATGATTCTGTCAAACCCAGATGATTTTCCGTCATCAATTTGCATCATCACAAATGTGCACATTATTAATTTTGTGTCATTATGCACACCAGAATGAACTAACCATCGCCTCTGTGCTTCGCATGCTGTAATTCAGCAGTTGTACATGTCTAGGGGAAGGAGACTATATCCAATGCTCACAAATAATTTTTTTATTACTTTTATTTCATTATCCCTTTTCTCCACAATTTGGCATTCCCAATTCCCACTGCTTACTAGGTCCTCGTGGTGGTGCGGTTACTCACCTCAATCCGTGGGTGGCAGAGGACAAGTCTCAGTTGCCTCAGATTCTGAGCTAGTCAGTCCACTCGTTTTATCACGTGGCTCGCTGTGCATGAAACCTTGGAGACTCACAGTATGTGGAGGCTAATGCTATTCTCCATGATCCATGCACAACGTACCACGTGCCACATTGAGAGCGAGAACCATTAATCACAACCATGATGTGGTGACTCTACCCTCTCTAGCAACCAGGCCAATTTGGTTGCTTAGGAGACCTGGCTGAAGTCAACAAATTATCTTTTTTGAGGATGCAGCTGGTTGCACGCTCACTCAGTCACATATATAAAAGCGCCTCACCTTTTCTGTGTCCCACAAAATTTCCCTGCCACTCATGATGCACGTGTGTGTGTTTGTTTTTGTGCAATTTATGATGTCATCATGCTTAAGTCTGCAAAAATGTATGCGGAAGTCATTTTACTTCCTGAACAAGTGCGGACCCGAGTACAAGTTGTTTTCTCACTCATGCGAATGGCGCCACAGTTCCAGTGTAACTGAACTCAGACCACCTCCTACAAGATAGTTGATACTGTAGCCTGCTCCCCAGTCCACAAAACAGCTTTCACATTACCAATTTTTCATGCAAACCATGCACTGTTTTGGACTAAACTGCCAGTGTGAAAGCCCCCTACATTAAAGAAAAGTGAGCCTACTGTTTACGATTTCACTGTAAGATCTGTGTTAATCTCTTTACACTCCAGAAAACTCAATTATGATTTACAGTACATTTAAGCACTGTGTATAAACAATCTGATTAAATTAGACAAATTTGTACTTTTCTGGTGTTGTTTGATAAATGCCTTAGGCATACACAATGGCTTTCATTGTGTAATTACTTATCTAGATTCATCGCCTTTGATGCAATGCAACATTTACCCCTTAACATGCTTTATAAGGTGAGTCAATGAATATTTAGATTTGAAAGTGTTTTATCAGAATTTTTCATAGTGCTAGAAAGACCTTGTGTATAAGGGCATGTTTGCACTTTGAGATAACTGAAGCTGTTGTTGTAAGTGAACTTGGCAAGAGATAAGAGAGAGGCCTTTCCCTAGACCTCAAGTGTGAGAAAGGTTTCAAAGGTTCAAACTCTGCATGCATGTAATCTAGCTGCAAGGATTGCCATTAAGTTATACTTTTATTTGACTGGCATGCTTCGGCCTCCCATTTAAACAAGCATTTAAAACAGAAGTCAGATCGACTTCCCCTTATTTAGCTAAAGGTGATTTTTTTTTTTTTTTAAAGAATTATCACTTTTCTATTAGCATGTGCTAAATTATTTGACTTTATGTGGAATGGCTGTATGAACAAACAAACCATGAGGCCTGTACACTACCAGTCAAAATTTTGGACACTCCTGATTGATTTTTTTCTCATGATCTTAAACTCCTTTTGATTGTAAAACTTTGAAATAAGTTTTTTAGACAAATATCTATTGCCTTCCTATGAATTTATGTACTAAATAATAACTCCTTTTATACTATTAAAAAATCATCTTGGGTGAATACTTCATGAAGTAATATCTATGATTTCATAGTTTTGATGGCTTCACTGTTGTTCAAAATGTGGGGCAAAGTAATAGTAATGAATGAGTTGTTATGTCTGAAAGTTTGGCTGGTATTGTAAAGTGATTTCAACCACACAAAGCACTATAGCATTTACTTTGACAGATCTGAAATGTCATGGTTAACCATTCATTAACAGGTCTGGATCTGTCTATCCCAAGTCATGACTGAACATGCGCTGTTCCAGACTAGATGTTCACTAATGGAGAAAGATAACTGAAGGCAATGCATTTTTGTGCTATTAAGGTCCGAGAGTGCCGTCAGCTTTAAAAATGATTTATTGTTCCATTGTTTTATGGAGGTCATTGAGTGTTCCAGTCCTTTGTGTGGATTTGTTTTTTATATTTGGGACTTTCCTCAGTTGTTATAGATTTAGATTATAGGCATTTTTTATTTGATAGACAACTGGAGTGGATTGAATGCATTAGTGGCCAGTATTTCTAATGCTCATGAAATCAGATGATAATGAGATGTTAAGCTGTCGTTCCCTTTTCAAACACACCATCACTCTTATCAAGTCAAGTACCTAAATGGAAGTTTGTAACTGGAAGCATTGTTTGGCTGATATATGTACTTCCACCTTATAATAGTATTTACCCATTAGTACATCAGTATATTACCAATCAGAAATTCTATGGAGTAACCTTGTCAAATGAAGACTTCATGAAAGTCTTTTCTGAGAGTTTCTTTTCTGTGCTGACATGTTTCCTATTGAAACAGGAAGTTTGGGCATGATGTATCATAGGTCTTTTTTTTAATTACCAATAGGGCTGGGCAATATATAGAATATTTGTGATGTAATTGCCATGATTTTGATGATATAATATTAAACAATATCGTGAATATAGCAGTTTTTTTAATGTGCTTTTTATCTGATCATTACATTTCATAAAGAGCACATCAGTAGATTCTTTCACGATCTATCAGGGCTGCACAATTGATCAAAATTAATAATCAAAATGATGATATGGTCACATGTGATTATTAAACCGCAAAATTCTGCAATTGAAGAAGGATTAACATGGTCTGTGTGCACTTCAGAATAAACTGGTGACTCGTTGTTCTGTGCACGTGCTGGGCTCAAGGTTTTAGCGCTTTAAGAGCTGTTCACGAGCATTGTAAAATAAAAGTATACTTAAGGTTTAAGCATTCGTGCAATTCCAAAAATGTGTAACCACAAGTTATTATGCAAATGTACAAATATGGCACAGTATAACAGAAAAGATGATGACGTGCTGCATCCGAATATCCATACATCTCTACTATATAGTATGGCTGCAACAAACAATTATTTTGATAATCGTTTAATCTAATGATTATTAGAACGATTATTCGACTGTCCGGCCATTATTGCAGAAACGAATCATTAGCTGATTATTCAGCTTGTGTCCTGACTTAAAAGGTTGTATTACATGTGTTTACTAACAATAAAGAGGACCTAATCATCTTTTAAAAATACGGTGAATACGCGGTGGTGATGTCACTCTGCTTACATTTACTATATAATTTATTAATGTTAACAAATTATACATCTTTTCAAAAGTCTAAGGGTTCAACAGTGATATCTGATCTCTGTTTCATGATAGCAATGCTCCAGAAACAGCAATTTAGTTATTTGTGCCAGGAGTACAAATGAAAACATGCAATATCAAAACGGGACTTCATACCTTTGTTATGAAAACGCGATCGCCAGATGAATCCAGTTCGCCACACTTGGGTTATTGTCCATGACAAGCGTTCATTGAAAAACATCCAATACCACTTTTTGCCATAAAAGTGATAAATCTGAGAAATATTTATGTATTCTGCATGGTTTACATGAGATTAGGAGCAAACCGTGAATTTATTCTTCAAATATAATAGACCTGGTCTAAAGGCTACCAATAAATAAAAACTATCCTGGGGTCTTACATAACAATCTGTATATGGAGCTGGTGATATATTGTAAGCACTTCTACCTTCATTTACGATATATTTCTACATCTTTAGATGGAGGGATTTTCACCCATTGTCTCTAAAACAGCACTGGACATAATTTTTTGGTTTTGTATGAACATCTTTGTATTTTACCATGTTTTTGTACCCTGGTTCTCTAATGTAGCCACAGTCATATGAAGCAGTTGAGCCGGTGGACCTGGATGAGTTCCTGATGTCACATCTGCGCAGTGGAGATGCTGAGCTCATGCAAGAGCTTGGAGAATTCCCAGACGATGACCTGGAGGTGGAGCTGGTGGAGAGGGAGTGCAGAACCATACGCCCCACTGTCACTGAGGAAGGGTAAGCATTATGGTGCATTCTAAGATACCTTCTTTTGGCCAAATTCTAAGGTGATGGAGAAGGCAATCCCATAATGCATTGCAATGAATTCTGTGAAAGATATCCATCCAAGATCATCATTTAATTTGGAAAAAAATCTAACTATTGATAAAGAGATTTAACTATTTTACAAATAGATTACTACACAAAATATCTTTTTGTGTTGGGTATATTTAGAGTATTGCTGTGTTAGTGTAGAAACATTCTAATGTCGGGGCCTGGGTAACTCAGCGAGTATTGACGCTGACTACCACCCCTGGAGTCGCGAGTTCAAATCCAGGGTGTGCTGAGTGACTCCAGCCTGGTCTCCTAAGCAGCCAAATAGGCCCAGCTGCTAGGGAGGGTAGAGCCACATGGGGTAACCTCCTCGTGGTCACGATTAGCGGTTCTTGCTCTCAGTGGGGCGCGTGGTAAGTTGTGCGCGGGTCGTGGAGAGTAGCATTAGCCTCCACATGCTGGGAGTCTCCACGGTGTCATGCACAACGAGCTACGTGTTAAGATGCGTGGATTGACGGTCTCAGAAGCTGAGGCAACTGAGACTTGTCCTCTACCACCTTGATTGAGGTGAGTAACCATGCCACCATGAGGACCTACTAAATAGTGGGAATTGGGCATTCCAAATTGGGAGAAAAGGGGATGAAAAAAAGAAAAATGCTAATGTCAAACTCAATTGTGAGTCGAGTCTTCGAAATTCCGGAAACTTTGCTCTGTTACGATGTTCTCTATGCTTACTGTAAGTATTTACTAAATTAAGATTTTGTAAATAATATATTCACCAGATTAAGGTTGAGTGGAATTATTATTTACAAGATAACTGTCGAGTCCTGCAGCTCCAGCCTCACACACACAGAGAGAGAGAGAGAGAGAGAGAGAAAAAAAGAAGAAAAGAAAAACACTTCACAACTTTCGATGTACTAATCGATAGTTCCAAAAAACAACTATCAACACAGATTGCCGTTTTGGTCATATTCATGTATGTATATCAGCAACCATTCTGTTACCACTTCAGAAGTGGAAAGTAGGATTATTCCAATAGTACATAAAGGCAGCATAAGACCGAAGTTAATAGAACTAAACACGTCTCAAGACACATGCCCATTTGTTGTGCTCAGTCTAGCTTTTTAACAAATTAGAAGTCAGCTGGCTATGTAGGTTTTGAAACAGAGCCAAAGTGTGGCGCTGTTAGTATAGATATAATGTGTGTTTTTGTGTGTCTCCAGAGTGGAGCTGGATCCCCACGTGAGGGACTGTGTTCAGAGTTACACTCAACCCTGGCTGGTGGTCAGCAGAAGGTAAATTCCCAGACTCCATTTCCTCTCCCTCCTCAGAGCTAAGTTTTAAAAATTAAATAAAAAAATTCAAAGATCCTACCTCACAACTAAGAAATGACATTAGATTGGTAGTATGACTCGCACAGCTACCGTTATACTTATATGCTTGTGTTTTTGTCTCATGCATTATGTATAGAACTCAGGGGTATGGATGGATCGCATATTCAGAGAGGACAGATGCAAATAAAGTTTTGCAGAGGCAGACGTTCGAGTCTGATGTTCAAACTGACAAACCAGAGCAACCAGTAAGCACAGTTTACACCCTGTCATATTACTGTATATACATATGATTTGCTTTAGCAGTAACAAAGCACTTAATTAGGATTACTGCATGAATTGTTATTAGTGTCACTATCATTAAAGGACACAACACTGCTATTTGAAAAGTGGCACGCCCTATATACACTTCTGCATTTTTATTTAAGTAAAAGCCTCTGAGGTGTCACCACCCATCCCATTGTGTCTGTTTTCACTCCCAACCACAAAAGATATGCAAAAGAAATGCATTAGTATATAATTTGATGTAGAGAAATAAACGGAACATTAAAAAGGGGAAGTTGCAGTGGGATTCATCAGGGACCTAACGATATCATTTTATAATGTTATTTGGGTTGTGACACAGTAGTATTACGTTTCCTTTTTTTTTTTTTTTAAGAATATCTCAAGATCTTTTTCTCAAATGTTTCTCATTCACCGTCATTGGACTTAAGTTAATCAAAGAACCATTGACTTTGCGTTGAGTATAGGCACATCAGTACAAAAAAGCGACTTCAGGGAATTCTTATACATGTTCATCGTTAAATGAATACCCTTGCTGTAGCTGTGCAAACAATCTGTACAGACATTCTTACAGATGAAACAACTTATAGACTTTCTTTAGATAAGTTCTTGGCATGTTATGGGTTTTCATTTTGGGTGAATTGAAATAATTGAGTGGTTGTTGACTTAATGCTGCAGGATGATTCATTTTCTTGCAAACAAAACAAAACATTCATGTAACTAAAAGTATTACGTTTTGGATTTAGAATGTAAGTATAATGTTGTGAGCTAAAATAAATATAAATATAAACTTTAAATATATTTTTTGTTCCCCTATCGCTAAGGGAAAGTAGGTAATCTTTTTTCTCTTTTTTTTTTCCCCCCATGCCGACAATCTTGGCTCTGACTCACTCCTGTTCATACGGGGACATAATGAGACGTGAATATTCATTCTGTCCTTATGCTTTCACCCCTACGACTTGCCAAGACTTAATTATCCAAACCAAAATAATTTGTTTCATGCCATGTATTTTTCAGGAGTTTAGATTCAAAACCTGCAGGAACACCCTGACCCTCTCTTAGTTTAGAACCTTTAAAGGGCCTCAGCATTTACTGCATGGGTTATTAGCAATCCAGAGGAGTATCGAAGACAGCTTGCCAGCTCTCTTCTGTGATGTGTGTCTTTAATGGGATAGTTCACCCAAAACTCTCATGTTATTCCAAACCTGTATGACAATGATGGCTTCTGTCACTATTTATATTTATTGTATGGTGTGGCAGGGCGGAGGACGGGGCCGGGTCGTGATCCTACACACCTGGTCCCGTATTAGGCTAATTATGCCTCCGTGAGGGATAAAGGTCGACTGCAGATGTGTGTGTAACGTGATCAATGGAAAGGAAGAGGCGAGAACCGGCTTTTCAATATAAATAATAGTTTAATGATAAACTTAAAAGACAACATAAACACACACATGACGGACATGTCCGTTAACGATCTCTCTGTCCCGCACGATCCCCTGCAGTCGACCTTTATCCCTCACGGAGGCTTAATTAGCCTAATACAGGACTGGGTGTGTAGGATCACGACCCGGACCCGCACTCCGCTCTGCCACATATGGATTAACGCAATGATGCCATTGAACTGAATGGTGACTGAGACTAACATACTGTCTAATATTACCTTTTGTGTTTAACAAAGGAAAAATGTGATGGGGGTTTGAAACAACATGAAGGTAAACAAGTAAATTATGACAGATTTTAGTGTTTGGGTGAGCTATCCTTTTAAGAAAGTAAAATAGGAATGCAAATGATACAGGAAGGTCTGTCCCACAGAATAGAATGTATCTTGGGAACCCTGCATTATGCCCACTATCAAAGCCAGTGCATAAGGTTCTTATATTTGGCGATTAATAGAAATCTGTCTTAGGGTTTTGAGAATTCATCCATCCCAAAGGCTTATGGTTTTCCTGAAAAAAGGCATTAGTCTCAATATTATATAGAACTCCCCTGGCTATTTGCTCACATTTACGGCCGATAGATTGCCACAAAAAAGCAACTGCACTTAAGGAGGCACTGCTAGTTCAGTTAATAGTCACACAAGACAAAATAATAGAAAATACATAAAGGATGTTTAAGGTTCAATACAATTTAAGCTGTACCGACACCATTTGTGGCATAAAGTCAGAGAATAATTTTGAGTCCTGAATCCTATGAAAAATCATAGTTACAGTAAGAAACTTTAAATAGAAGAAGCTGCTTTAAAATACACACATTATGGCTCTTTCATAAGTATAGGCAACTGATCCAATCTGAGGAATCAGTTTGTATATGCAATAATCATACACACCTAATGGCAAAAGAGGGAAATAATCTTTTACAAAAAGACAGTTTATTGAATTGGACAATGCTCTTTTGTCAAGTTGTGACATAGTTTGCATACAGTGATATCTTGACATTCTTCCATATTGCCTATTTTATCCCTCAGGAAAAGACTCCATCCCTTACAGCACTATGTGATGAAATGGCTCGAACCACTCTAACCTCCTCAGACTTCAACTTGCGGGCCCTGCAGCCGGACTGTCGTGTGGAGAACCTCCTGCGCTTCAGCAACTCTGAGGAGCTGGATCACTTCAATCAAGAGGCCAGACAGAGCTACCGCTACCCTGAACTCTTCGGCCTCTACCCACCTTCTGATGAGGTGCAGATAACTAACTTTTACATAAAGACTAAGGGGGAAAAAACAAGTCAAACTCAGTTGGTTGCCCAAGATTAAACATTGAGTTGTTGATATAAGACATGAAAGATTCAATTCACTGCGTGCAGGAGGATGCAGTAGCGATTCGTCCCATTCCCGACTGTCCCAGGGAGCACTTTGGACAGAGGATACTTGTGCGATGCCAGACCATCAAGTAATACTCCTTTAATACCCATAGTTATTGCTTATGTTCTCTGAATGGTTGGCCTGATATTAAACTAACAGTTGACTAAAGTTTGAACCTGGAAACTATAAAGTAACATTTTTGTTTATTCCTAAGCTTTGTGGACTTTCCCCTAAACCATCACTTTTTGCTGGAACCTTCATCTCTCCAAAGTATTCATTATATTTTCTATTCATTCTATTCTATACAAACACTGTAATTGCCATTGCGGGGTTTGTCTTCAACTTCAATTTCATGCCCTAGGGGTTGTTTTTATTAGAGCTAACAGATTTCATTTTTGTTTTCTTTTAGTTATGTGAAGGTCACATTAAAACTGACTTGGAGACTTTTCACTAGGCCTTCGTTTATTTTTGGTACTTTTCAAATGCTTTTTATATATTGATTTAATTGTTTTAGCATTGTTCCAGACCCAGATTTTCAATATTAAATTATAAAAATCCATTATAAAAATTATCTTTTAATAATCTTAAGCATTAAAGATTATAATATTTATTGTGTGAAAATTACAATTGTCCTACAGTTAGCGTAATTTCAACCACATCAAACAATTTTGCCACAATAAATGTTTTTTTTTTTCCCCCTCCCAATTTGGCATGCCCAATTCCCACTACTTAGTAGGTCCTCGTGGTGGCGCGGTAACTCACCTCAATCCGGGTGGTGGAGGACAAGTCTCAGTTGCCTCAGCTTCTGAGGCAGTCAATCCACGCATCTTATCATGTGGCTCGTTGTGCATGACACCACGGAGACTCACAGCATGTGGAAGCTCATGCTATTCTCCATGATCCATGCACAACTTACCACGCACCCAATTAAGAGCGATAAACTCTAATCATGACCATGAGGAGGTTACCCCATGTGACTCTACCCTTCCTAGCAACCAGGCAAATTTGGTTGCTTGGGAGACCTGGCTGGAGTCACTCAGCACACCCTGGATTCGAACTTGCAACTCTAGGGGTTGTAGTCAGCGTCAATACATAAAATTTTAGCTACGAAATTAGGGTTACTAAGACAAAGGAGGTGACCATTTAATTGCAAAAGTGTTACAAATGTAATTTACATCACCGTTATTTCCACACATAAACACAAATACAGAAATTGAGATGTAGTGAAAATGATGCTGTGGTGGCAATTTTCATGACTTGTAGAAAAAATGACATAAATCTTGTGTGACATATTCACATACACTGTTGAATGTGAGAGTGTTCTTTTTTTATAACTAGACTTTACTTTCTAGAATTCCACAGTGCTAAAAGTGCCTGAAGTTGAAGAAGCACCCTACAATGAACCGGCGTTCATATCTGGCTTCCTGTAGTAGTGTATATAAATATTGCCTTAGGGCCTAACTTGTATCAAGGTTACCAGATCGATATGTCGCAATTTACTTATTTAGGTAGCATGCATTACCTAGACAGCTGTGCAAAGCTCTCTAGCACATGTGATTGGTATTATGTATTTCAAGATTATTATAAATTAATGTTAAATGTGTACTGTATTTGAATACATAACCCTAACATGATGTTAAGTTGAACAAAATGTTTCTTTTGTAGAGAAGGTATATGGATGTACAGTATATATTATTTTGAGAGAAGGTAATAACTATTTGCATTTGGTTGTTTACACTGCTTTTTTCTTCTACAGATTTGAGATTGAAATTGAGCCTCTTTTTGCAACCATGGCCCTCTATGACCTGAAAGAGAAGAAGAAGGTCAGTTTCTGGTGGTTATCTTGAAAGCTATAAATGACAAACTCAAATATGTGATGTAGCTTTTACATTTTGACCCTGTTGTTTAAACCCTGCTGTAAGCAAACAACAGAAATTCCTCCTCAAACATTTTATTAGCATTGTCACAGTAGACACATAATTAATAAAACTTGTTCTTGACAGTCCTCACACATCCCACATTCTGTACAGAGCTGGATATTAATAAGAGCCAAGGATTTTCATTATCCACAGGCACACGTGTTGTTTTGTCAAAAGCGAAATCAACATCCTCTGTTTTTTTTGTTGTTTTCTCCCCAATTTGGCATGCCCAATTCCCACTACTTGGTCCTCGTGGTGGTGCTGTTACTCACCTCAATCCGGGTGGTGGAGGACAAGTCTCAGATGCCTCTGCTTCTGAGGCAGTCAATCCACGCATCTTATCACGTGGCTTGTTGTGCATGACCCCACGGAGACTCCCAGCATTTGGAGGCTCAAGCTACTCTCCTTGATCCACACACAACTTACCACGTGTCCCTTTTAGAGCGAGAACCACTAATCGCGACCATGAGGAGGTTACCCCATGTAAATCTACCCTCCCTAGCAACTGACCCAATTTTGGTTGCTTAGGAGACCTGGCTGGAATTACTCAGCACACCCTGGATTCGAACTCGTAAATCTAGGGCTGGTAGCCAGCATCAACACTTGTTGAGCTACCCAGGCCCAAACATCCTCTGTTATTAATTTCTTTTAAGTGTGTGTGCAGACACCTATAGCAAGGAACTGTAAAGGAGTGGAAATGGACAGAGGTCTCTTGAAGGCCACTGAACACAAAACACTCTCTGCATCGCTGTGCAGCGTATTAATATGCACTGCCATTCTTTACCATAAATTTAAGAGTGAAATGGACTGAGAGTCGTAGAACCTCAGAAATCAGCATGTTACAGTGTAATGCAAACTGTAAATGCAGTGCCATCCGCATTTCTATATTAAACAGACAGACAGCAGACATCATATTCCAAGGGAATATCCTCAAGTATTACATTAATCCTCTTTAGCTCTGACTGAAGAAGCTTAATATCCTGTTTCGCTCGGAGGCGACAGGTCAGCTGATTCATGCTAAATATGGACTTGATGCAGCATGGGGCTTTTTCTGTGGCTTGATGTTTTTATGTGAGGAATAACCCATTTTAGAGGCACTAAAAAAACATTATGAAAAAGCAGCATTTAACATTCTTGAAATGCCTCTGTAATGCTTAAATTGATATATTACAATTTTAAAGATGACTTTCATCAGATGGAGTGATGTTCAGATTTAATTTAGGGACAAACTGTACTAATAATAATTGATGAGCTCTCTTTCCATTCTGATTTGCTCTCGTAAAAATTTTATAAAATATGAAGACATTTTATTTTTTCATACTTTCATGAGGAATTGTTTCATAATTGATTTCATTGTTGTTTCTTTAGTTATTAAACCATTAACAGGCCAGTTGAGTCATAAATATTTATACTGTACGTACTGTATAACTTGAATAGCATATTCATTTATTGATTTAGATTTCAGAGAACTTTCACTTTGACCTGAACTCAGATCAGTTCAAGGGCTTCCTGCGACCCCACACTCCTCACATTGACGCTTCCTCTTTGGCCAGAGCAGCGATTTTCTCCATCTCCTACCCCTCTCCAGACATCTATCTGGTCATTAAGGTAGTGTTGATCATGAGCTCTGTCATTGCATTTGCCATCATATTAGAAATTATTGAAATTGATTACAATAGAAGGTAGGTGCTGAAATTAAATGCATAACTTTAATATCTTGACATTTTGTTATTTTTGTAAATATTTGTATTGATTGGTGATAGACCAGTATATCGGCCAGCAGGTCATTTTGAGATTTTGTATGTGTTTCTATTAAACATTAGCTGTTAAATTTTTTTTTCGTGAATTTTGATGAATCTAATGAATATTTAGAAGTTACATCCTCTGACTCTATTGTGTAAAATAAGCAAAATGTTGCATCTCATTTGCTATTATTAAATTGTATTTCATATCAGCATTATATGCCCTGCTCTCTAGAGGCCAGTTGAAGAACCCATGTTGGTCAACCACTGCTGGTGGTGATGATTTTCATGATATTGATCATGGGAATTATTAGATTGATTAATAAAATGATAAAGAGAGTGCTGGTAATGGTGTGTATGTGTTGTAGATTGAGAAGGTTCTTCAGCAGGGAGAGATCGGTGATTGTGCTGAACCATACATGGTAATGAAAGAGAGTGAATCTGCTAAGGTAACCATGAAAAACACCTCTTTTCAGTCAGTTCTTTCACAAATGATTAAGTCCTGTTATTTATTAATGAGAAAGAATTAGAGTATACTACAATAAGAGGAGTCACTGTGTTTGTTTGAAGCTCCATGCCTTGTCTGTGTCCATCAGAACAGAGAGAAGCTGGAGAAGTTGAGGAGTCAGGCGGAGGGGTTCTGTCAGCGGCTGGGCCGATACAGGATGCCATTTGCCTTTGCCACAGTTAACATCATGAGTGCCATCAACTCTGCCACACTGGAACGAGACACGGCTGATGCAGACAGTATCAATGGTAAAACCAGAGACAAATGAATCAAGTAGCAAAAAACAAGCACATTATATTTATTATTTTGCACAAGTTTGCTGGTATATTTGTGAGCGATGTAGTTTTCTGATTTTAATACAGGTAGGGGTAGTCTGGACAGGAAGGGTCTGCCCAGGCGTAACTCTGACAGATTCTGCATGATGGAGGAGAATTACAACCTGTGTGGCTTTAAACCAGCTGTCAGCTCATGCACATTTATTAAGCAGGTATTGCCAATGTTTTAAATGTTTCATTTTATATCTAGGTTAATTGCTCATTGTATTGCATGGCCTATGGTTTGCCACATCGTGTGAGTTTGAAGGCAACATGAAACCGCATTCACAATCCATTTTGCTTCCATAATGTGATGTATTTCTAAATGAAATGATATTTTATACATCTATACTAGAATGGACCAGTGCCGTTAGTTGGGTGTGGTTGCCTCTATATGACAAGTGGTGAGAGAGGAGGATTTGAGGATGAGTGACTAATTATATCAGCCACAGTTCTACCCTTTAAAACATTCTGATCAAAGTTACACAGAAATACACAGAACTGAGTTTTTTTTTCAAAGTTTCTGATTAATCACTGAATCCTAGTTTTGCTACATCTCAACCTGGCAATTCAGTTTTAAAGTCAACATGAAATGCAGTTCACAACCTATGTAATATCCATTTAACTTCTCAGACGAAAAGGACAGTCATTTCTGGTGTGGAGCAAATCATTATATTTTTATTGAAGATTACAAAGTCAAACATTTTTCTTCTTGTTAGGAATAATGTGCATTTAAATAATTTTCATGTTGAATTAAAAAGGGTGCATTTTGACTTGAAATATTTATTTCAGTGCAGCTTACTTAAAAATCCATCTTCATTAAATGAACTCACTGATTCGTGAGATAAGGGGCAAAATATGTCTTGCATATAATAAGTCATCTTTATTTAAAAAAATCAAGAAATACATAATGATAAAAATACTGGAAAAGTTCAATCTAATGGAAATGTGTATACTCGGGGCATTTATTACTTATATTTTTACAATCATTTAATTATAATGTTTTCAAATGCATGCTCTATACTTGGAAGCACATGTAACTAAATCATTCCAAATATGATCGTTTCTGTTATAATTGTGGGATACATTTTGGGATTTTAGTTTAGGTTATAGAGGCAGCTTTAACTGAGGAAAAAAGGAAATAGCTTCAGTGTACAACACATGGTTAAGATGGAAAAATATTAAAATTTGTCAACCATCAGAATTTTCAGAATAGTTTGAAAACAGAAAAACATTTTATAGAATGTATTTGATCCCTTAACTGCTTTAATGAACACTATTATTAGATAATTAAAGACTTTGCACTCTTGTTGGATGGATTTAATGAAAATATTATGCTTTTTAGTGTGTCTGACAAAGTACACAAATTACAGTAAGATGTAAGTTATGAAGTGAATAAATGTCAATTATCAGATTTTTTTAAAATTATTATTATTATATTTTTTTTTTCATAAAAGCCCGTTCCCTTACATGATTTGTTAGCTGAGGCCTTTGTCTACAATATATCCATTTCAAATTAATTCAGAATTAAAAAATAATAAAATATGTTGTCCCTTATCAGTGAGCATTGTGAAAATGTTTTTGCTGAAATTATTAAATTTTAGTTGGTCGCCTTGTGTGCGTTATTCCATTCTTCACATTCTCCAGATAAATCGGTGTCTGTGTCCTTCAAATAGCTCTAGCTTGTATCACAGTGTATCATTTTAACTGAAGACTGATTCTGCAGTTCTCCTTCAAAAGTATGAGAACACTTCTTAAAAAAGATGTTGAATTTGCTCAATGCTTTGATGAGTCAGCTTAAGCACAGTGACTGTTTCCTGTGTGTTTGACAGGAAGGAGAGCGTCTAAGTGACGAGGACCTGTTTAAATTCCTGGCGGACATCAAAAGGTCTTCCAGTCAGCGACGTGTTAAAATCATACCTGGTGAGGAGCATCTCTAACTGTTCCTGTTTGCTGCTCAAGCTGTTTCCTCAGAAACATTATCAAACGACCTGATCTTGCACTGCTTTGGTTAATGTTGTGCTCTTTTTAAAAGTCAAAAGTAAGCCAAAAGTAGTTGTCCTAGACAGGGTGAAATGCCTAAACCAAATTATTAGACAAAGTAATTCAGAACATAAATAAGCCAGTACTCTTTGTGCTACGGGTATGTATGATACCTGAAAGCATGTGACTTGTTTACAAGAGGTGTTTTATTGCTTTTCTAAGATTTGTAGACAGAATATTTTCACCTGGTGATCATTAAATCAGATGAAAAAATCCCATAGACACTCATATTTTCTTATGATCATTTAAAAAGCTACTTCAGGAGTGAGAATGACTCATGGACTTTTGGCCCTTTTGTGAAAAAATGTACTGTAAAAAGCAGTTTTAGATTTTTTTTTTTTTGTCCGTCTGCACGGTTTTCTGTTAAAATATGCTAGACCAGATGTTCTCAAGCTTTTTTGGATGACCTTGCGTTTCTTGAATGCAAGAAGATGGAGGGATATATCTGGGGCCTATAAAATGACAATTCTGAGGACAAACTAATAATGAAAGTGACATTATTATTATTATTATTATTATTATTATTATTATTATATTTAACATATACTTGAAATGACCAATAATTTAGCATACGGTCCCATTGCAATGCTCATTCTACAGCTGCATTGATTTTGAGTTGGATTTATGAGGCTAAATTATTCTGCTCTCCTTTCATTAGGTTTTTATTGATTCAATTATAAACTATTATAAACAGTAGGTCTACCCTAAACACATTTAAAAACACTTAATACAAAATATAAACATTTATAAGTAGTAAAAAATGAATTACATTCCCTCAGTCCCCTAATGTAGCCTTTTACAATAGAGCTGAAGTGATATGATAATTTATTATGTATCTGTTTCTGCCTAAAGTACATTTAGTGTTGCTATAGTAAATTCAAGGGTGGTGATGTGTGAAAAGACTTGAAATGTGTGCATGTCACAGTGTTTTCTCTTGTTCATCTTGTCAGTCCTATTTAGTATTTTGGGCCATTTAATGCGGTTTAAGTAGTTCACTCACCGAGGGTTTTCATAGAGGTTTGCACCAGAGAATTCTGTGCTGAATGCTAATGGTTTCCACATCTTGCGCCTTTGTACTCGCAGGGCTGTAATGATCAGAAGTGTGCTTTTGATAGATTGAGATCAGTCTGCGAATAAAAATGCACCTGCTCTGGGCTCGTGCTGCTCTGTCCGTGAAGCCATCTACAGAGCCATACAGTTGCATTAGCGGAGGTTGTTACTCCACCTGTCTATTTGGTGCCATTAAACCAGATACTTCAGATGACCGTGGTACAAATATGTACCAACCCGTATATTGGAGAACTTGGAGAGCTGACCTAACGCCCCCCCTCAACTTATTTGCTCTCAGAACCCCCTGGCATCCTTTGAATGCCCCCGTTGAGAACCCCTGCGCTAGAAGGACGACTTTGAATTGCTGCCTTTGTCTTAAACATTTTAAAATGCATCCTGAGGCAGCTTTATTTCTGTTGCACTGCATTTAGTTTTTTTAGTTTTTTAACCACTCCGCTTCACTCTAAATTGCCCTGAAGTTGCTTTAGGTAAGAAAGTCCACAGCATGCAAATGTAGATATTATGTCCGGCTCATAATCATACTGTTGCATAATGGTATATACTGTATATGCGTTTAATGTTTGACAGGCTATCTGAAACTGGAAGTGTCTCCAGTGCCAGAGACAGTGCCTGGATGTCTGTCTCCTGAAATGATTCCAGTGAAGCCTGTGTCTGAGAAAAATCCACGCGCAGTTAAAGAGGTGCTGGAGTTCCCTTCCAGCGAAGTCTATGTGCCTCACAATATATATAGGTGAGTACACACACACACACACACACACACACACACACACACAATGTCAACATAAAACTCTGTTCACAAGCCAAATTACTATTGTAATTTGATGTATTTCTGAGACAGTATAGTACTGTAAAAGAGAAAAATGTGCGGCAGGATTTGACTTTAATCATCAGGAATTGATTGGTTTTGAAAAGTGGACATTACTGTACATACCAGAATGGAGCCAGATGGTTGGAGGGAAGGTGAAAGTGAAGCCACATCAACACTTTTCGGTTGAAAACTTCCAAAGTAAGGGGTACTTGAGAGCGTTTTCGAATGTCTTCGTTTTCAGTGGAGGAAAATGGCATTCCTGTGTGGTTGAGAGGACTAGTGTAGAAAAATCCATTTGTTTTCAACTGAAAATGTGTTGGTGTGGACGTGGCCTAATAGGAATTCATGATGTCAGCTAAAAAGTTGTTTCAGATGAAGATTAAAACTTTTAGTATTTTTCTTTAGATTAATGTACACCAGGGAGACCGGGAACTTGTATTAAGAAAGTATATAAGGCCAGTGTTCATTTGTTGACTTTGACTAAATTTTCAGGTCAAAAACTAGCAAAACGGGGATGCATTGAATAATCATCAACCTTCATTAAATCTTAGTTCTGAGTAATACATTTCAACAAAATTCTTTGAAGGGTAGAACTGTGACTGATATGATTAGTCACTCATAGTCTATAACCAGAAAGGAGTAAAAATGCATGCCCAGGGCCTTCCTTGTTTTTAATGTTGAACTATAAGTGTTGTGCGCCATCTAATGTTCAATTAATGTTACTACACATAATTATGTATTCCAAAGGGAATAATAAAGGTTCTCTGCAAATAACTGCAGAGCTTTTTTTTCCTTCATCCTTTAACAAGTTGTATATAAATTATGTTCCAGAAACCTGCTGTATTTGTATCCTCTGAGGCTGAATTTTACCAACCGTTTAACTTCTGCCAGAAACATTACAGTTAAAATCCAGTTCATGAGTGGTGAGGACCCTAGCTGTGCCATGCCTGTGAGTGCAACACACGTGCACAATCACACACATGTACCACACCAAAGCACATACAATCATTTATATTTCTGCGGTTATCTTACAAAACCTTGCAGTGGTACACTTCTGTGCATATCCTGCTGTATATTTTTACAAAATATGTGCAGCCAGAGAGGATGGTCTTAAGTTAAGCTATTAAGCTATATTTTATTCAAGACATTTGTAATATTTAACATTATTCTTAGAAGATGTTATACAATGTTATCTTCCTCATCTTACTTTGTTTTCTATACAAAGGTAATCTATGGAAAATCAAGCAGCCCTGAGCTTCTTCTAGAGATTTACACCCCTGTCACATACCACAACAGGTAATCATTGTCTCTCATAACATTTCCACTAATCAGTATTTAAAGCAGATGTAAGGGCAGTGTGAGAGCAGTTACCATCTCTACCTCAGGTCTCCAGATTTCTATGACGAGGTGAAGATCCGCATGCCAGCCCGTTTAACAGAGAAACACCACCTGCTCTTCACCTTCTACCACATCAGCTGCCAGCAGAAACAGAACCAGACAGGCAGTGTAGAAACTCTGATTGGATATTCAGTGAGTGACTCAACAGTTCAAACCCTGGAAATAAAACAAGTTTTAGGATTGTAAAAAAAAGAGTAAAGAAAATCAAAGAAAATGAATATGAAATATTTAAAGGGGATAGTACACCCAAAAATGAAATTTCTCGTATCATTTCCTCATGCCATTCCAGATGTATATGACCTTCTCCTAAACAAAAAGGAAGATTTTTAGAAGAATATCTCAGCTCTGTTGGTCCATACAGTGCAAGTGAATGGTCACCAAACTTTGAAGCTCCAAAATGCACAAAGGCAAGGCAGCATAAAAGTAATCCACACGCATCCGTGGTTAAATCCATGTCTTCAGATTGATATGATAGGTGTTTGAGAGAGATAGATCAACATTTAAGTCCTTTTTAACTATAAATCTCTACTTTCACTTTCACATGTTTTTGGTGATTCACATTCTTTGTGCATATTGCCACCCACTTGGCAGGGAGGAGAATTTATTGTAAAAATAACTTGTACTGTATATTGATCTGTCTCTCACCCACATCTATCATATCACTTCTGAAGACATGGATTTAACCACTGGAGTCATATTGATTACTTTCATGCTGCCTTTCAAACTTCACAATTTTGATACCCATTCACTTGTTTGGACCTTCAGAGCAAAGATATTCTTCTAAAAAAATGTTTTGTGTTCTGCAGATGAAAGAAAGTCTTAAACATGTGGGATGGCATGAGGGTGAGTAAATCATGCAAGAATTTTCATTTTTGGTTCAACTATTCCTTTAAGATTCTGCACTATTTCTTGCTCACTAATCAGATGTTAACTTACTGCTTTGTACAAAACATGTTCTTTTGAACATTCTCAAATCATATTGATAACAAGGATCTTCTTGAGAGGGTTTCTCTGTACAAACTACCTTAAACAAGCAGAGACATACAACATGTAAATGTCATGCGTATATTTCCTGCTGTACTCTTTGCAGTGGTTACCCTTACTGAACAATGACAGGCTGCATACTGGACAGCAGTGTCTACCAATCATTCTGGACAAACTTCCTGTCAACTACTCGCTGCATTTCCCTGAGGTGCAGGCAACTATTTCATCCATTTGTCTTTTTTGTATATATGTTTCTAAAGAGATCATTTACATTTGTTACTTGAAAAGATGTCTCGTTTGGGCACAGGTTCTATGACTCTTCTATGACTGTGTGTGTGTGTGTGATCATTTTCTTTAATAGATTGTGTATTGTTGGTCATTTTGATGACCAATAATTTATATGATTTTAGAAATTGCCAACTCAAGTACCTCCAGTCAAGTGGCTGGAAAATCATAAAGGACTGTTCAACCTTGAATTACAAGCTGTGTCCTCAGTCCAAACACAGGTAATGCACACAACTCACCTTGTAGTACTCTTTTAGGATTAGAAAATGTCTGGATTTTAGAACGTTCATTGAATTAGTCATTAAATTATTTAGCGAATGTGCGATTTTTATTTCATTTGATTTTTTTTTATTATTTATAGCAATATGTTCTCCTTTGCTTAATATGCAAAGGCAGCTATAAGCAAGTCATTTGTTGGATGATTTAACCATAAAGTGTAACAATGTGGTGCTTTCAACATTGCTGTGTTTGTTTGAGTATCCGAATTAGCCCGACATAGCAATATTGGCCCAACCAATGGTGTGATTTTGGGGCAGGACCAGTGACAGACAGGGATAGTTTTTGTGAAAGCTGATTGAAAACAATCATTAGTTTGCAATTTTACTTGGTGCACCCAGTGGTGTAAAAGTTACACGCATTTATTCAATGGCATGCCAGTTATCAAAGGTCATATACTGGCCTCTCTCTACACCATCTCTGTTTCCTCAATCACAGGACAGTCATCTGGAACGTTTCTTTACTCTGTGTCATGCCCTGGAGGGAAAAACCACATTCCCCCTCCGAGTAGGTGATGAGAAGATCCCGGAGAGCATGTTTGAGCACGAACTGAAGCTGAGCATCATCTCACTGTCCTCCTCCGGCCTGGAGCCTCTGGTGCTGTTTCTCCATCAGGTCCTGGACAAGCTTTTCCGTCTCATCATGCAACCCATGGTCATCGGAGGACAGACTGGTGCGTTTCAAGAAGAAAGAGAAGCAATGGGTTTTAAAATGGTTCCAAAAATTATAATTTTTTTATATAATTTACTTGCCCTCATGCCATCGCAGATGTGTGACTTTCTTTCTTCTGCTGAACAAAAACAAAGATTTTTAGAAGAATATCTCAGCTCTGAAGGTACATAAAATGCATGTAAATAGTGGCCATAACTTTAAAGGACAAAAAAGCACATAAAGGCAGCATAAACGTATATATATATATATATATATATATATATATATATATATATATATATACATAATACATACTCTGTTTGTTAAATCAGTGTTTTCATATTTGATATGATATGTGTGGGTGAGAAACAGATCAATGTTTAAGTTCTTCTTTTACTATAAATCTCCACTTTCACCTTCACATTCTTCTTTTGTTTTTGGCGATTCAGATTCTTTGTGTATATTGCCACCTACTGGGCAGGGAGGAGAATTTATAGTAAAAAAAAGTACTAAAATATTTTTCTATTTTCAGCCACACATATGATATAGCTTCAGAAGATACGGAATTAAACCACAGGAGTTGTATAGATTACTTTTATGCTGCATTTATGCCTTTTTTGGAGCTTCAAATTTCAAACATCATTTACTTTTATTGAATTGACCAACAGAGCTCAGATATGTTTCTATAAATATTTGTTTGTGTTCAGCAGAAGAAAGAAAGTCATACACATCTGGGATGGCATGAGGGTGAGTAAATGATGAGAGAATTTAAATTTTTTTATTTCAGAACTGTTCTTTTAACTTCACCCCATAGAACATAGTAAAGATGGTTGAAACGATTTAGATGAAAACAAATCCCTATTTTTAGCACACAAGTGCCAGGGTCTTCTTGAACAATAACTTATAACCCTTACAATCTTGCTGGAATGATTGTCAGCTGGTTTTACAGGGTGGTATTTGTTATCTTGTTTTGTGCAGCAAATCTGGCCCAGATCGCATTTGAGTCAGTGGTATCAGTCGTCAACAGCCTTCACAACAGTCAGGAGCTGGCAAAGGACCATCAGGGCAGAAACTGTCTCCTAGCAACATACCTGTACTTTGTGTTCCGTTTGCCAGACACCCAATATGAGATCCACAGCACAGGTAGGGCTGTGACCAGTTTTATTACCAGTAACGAAAAATACTGTGAGATGAAAACTTAACATTGTCAGTAACTGAAATAGAATGAAAGGAAAAGCTTACACACAATGTCTGTAGAAACAAAACCTTAATTTAAAAAAGTGCTCAGTGTTAGAACCAAACGTTTTACATTTTCATGGGTTTCCAAGTTCAAGCGGTGCACCTGATCCCATTTATAGCTCAGAGTGGACCTAAATAACTTACCATAACTCTTCGTATTTATTTTTTTATCAAGATATACATATTGGGTGGCACGGTGGCTCAGTGGTTAGCACTGTCGCCTCACAGCAAGAAGGTCCCAGGTTTTAGTCCCAGATCAACTGGGCCTTTCTGTGTGGAGTTTATATGTTGTCCCTGTGTTCGTGTGTTTCCTTCGGGTGCTCCGGTTTCCCCCACAAGTCCAAAAACATGCCGGTTAAGTGAATTGGAGACCCTAAAATTGCCCGTAGGTGTGAGTGAGAGTCCCCCAGCCACTGGGGGTAGTGTCAGGAAGGGCATCCAGCTTAACCTGTGCCAGGTCAAATATGTGGATCACAGATGGTCCGCTGTGGCAACCCCTAATGGGAGCAGAAGAATGAAGATATCAATATATGCGTATTAAAATACATTAAAGAGGATACACATTATATATAGTTACTGTTTAAAAAAAAGATACCAATACAAAATTAAGATACCAATACACAAAACCACTTACTGAAATATTCACAGACTATCCTAACATTATAGTGTGTTGTTCGATCAAGCATACGTTTGATATAATTTACACATGGCCAGCTCAAACCAACATGGTATTATAAAGTCAAAGTGAATATCTAAAATGCATGATCACAAGATACACATAATATCAACCACACAGAAAATCAAATATATTTATTCACAATTGCTGAATTGTTACTGAATTTATATAATTACTGAAATTACTGTATACACAGTAACTGAAATAAAAATTAAAAATCATTGTAAAATATTAAACTAAAATATATTTTCCTGACTCTAAATATTGTTTTTTAATAACTTGAAAATGAATTGACAACACATATTTAAATGATATTGATTAATACATTAACTTTGACAGCCCTAAATTACTAAAACTAAAATAAACTAAATGCACTGAACAACTAAAGCTAAACTGAAACTAGAAATCACTGAAAAACTAAACTAAATTGAAAGGAAAAACTTCAATAAAATAGAAAAAAAAAGCTAAATAAAAAACTATAATAACCCTGGCAATTAAATAATTTTTACCTGCAGCATTGCAATACTACGCTATTCCAAAGCAGTTTATTTTTTTTTATTTTTTTAGTGAGAAGCAGACTCAGATTCTTTATGTGATTAGGGACTTATTATGTGGATGTTTGTCACAGATCTGTGTCTTATGTTCACCAGGCTCGGGAGGCCTGATGGCTCACCCAGAGAGCCGATACAGCACTCTGACTCGAGCCACAGCCAATACGGTAGGCTTCATGCTGCTTCAGTCAAGGATTCGATCTAGCAGCAACCCTGATATACCAGCACCGCAGAGCCCAGAGGACACAGAGGTCACTAACATTCTTGGAAAGGTACACAAATGCAACTATACACAGTTCCAAAACTTGCTCAAAAGCTTGAGCTGCAGCTTATTAGCTAATGGAACATGAGCTGTGTCCCCAATGATGCACTGTGCACTTACATGCTTTCAGCCATGATGTGATCAAAATGTAGTACCGTACCAAATGGAATACTTGCCTTTTTTTCCTACACTGAAGCATTTGCTATTTAACAGCTGATGGAAGTGAATTTTCAAACATATGCGATGTGTTGTCTAGCTTTAGCACATTAGCCAACCTCAGTTCAACACTTGTATCTCAAACAACGTACATACTTTATTCACACGGCTTGGGGTGATGGTAAAGTACATGACTTATATTTATGAGGTGCTGTCTTCACTGAAGTTTTGCTAGCTGTCCAACCAGCCACGAGTACTGACATTCCATACCCCATTTTGACGGTTGAAGAAGTGTATCTTCCAGGTACACTTAGTATATTATTTTGGTTGCATTTTCAATGTAAAAGTGGTGAGGAATCCAATTTTTCTTGATCTTTTAACAAAAATGACTTGTTCTCTACTTCCTCCACATTGTGATGTCACACTGTTGTAGACATTTGCATCTGAACACCTCCTCAACAACACATCAACACCTACTTTACTTCATCAGCTCTGTAGCCCTGCCCAGTAGCGGTAAGCAGTGAGATGGCAAGTAGAGAGCAAGTCAGCCAAGAGCAGAGAGCCAGTCATAACAGTGGCCATTTACTGTCAACTCTTAAATGGTACTTATATAGCGCCTATTTAACCTTAACGGTATTCAAAGCGCTTTACACTGTGACTCATTCACCAATTCACCAACCCTGCGATTAGTGGCTCTACCAACTGAGCCACAGCCACCTCAAAGGAGAAAGGAGAAGGAGGACCAAAACAGAATGAGGGTGGAAAATGATCATGTTTTACAAATATGTGACTGTTTGTGTGTGCCAAAATTTTACTAATATTATAAGTGAACCTCAAGGAACACATAAAAAAAGGCATGTTATGACCTCTTTAACATACTACTTGCACTTCTTACACTACAATATGGCACAGAGTAGTGCAGAAGTGTGCGGATTGGAAGCACCTATAGTATACCGAGTGTGTACTGTAAACACACAGAAACAAACTGGCACACTTTGCATTCTTTCTTATTGCTCTGATGTTTTGATTGCCATCAGGGTATAAATCATCAAGGCAGTCGAATGGCCACAGCTCTAAACGTCCCCAACTCTTCTCAGAACTCCACTGGAAGCACACGACCTGCAAACAAAAAGGTGCCTGTTTAACTTGCCTCTTTTTTACTTGGCAGAGGTTGTGTTTCTGAATAAGCTGATCTATCTTTGTCTGACTCTTTTTAGTTGTTCCATGAAGAACTGGTTCTTCAGATGGTGGTCAGCACTGGGGTGTGCCGAGAGAATGCCTACAAATACGCTTGGTTCTTTTTTGAACTTCTTGTAAGAGATTTGCTGGGGGGGGATACACTGATTGACTATGTAAATGTTGTACATGAGCAAATTGTCTCACCTTGAAATGTAAATTCTAAGATGTTCTGTGTTGTTAGAGTGTTGTTAGTACCCACTGAGTGGATTTTTGTGTACACACTTCAGGTGAAAAGCATGTGTCAACACGTGTCTCAGCTGGACAAGAAGGCAATACCTCGTAGGAATCGATTCTCAGACCGCTTCAAAGATGACATCACCACTATTGTCAATGTAGTCACTGCTGAAATTGGGAATATTTTAGTAAAACAGCAGAAGGTGATTGAATCCACCTGAACAGTACAACAGTTAATCTTTGATCTGCTCAGTAACACATTAAACTTAAAGGCCTTATGGAGAGATGTTATTCATCAGTGATCATGAGAAAAGATGTTGTGTGTGTTTTTCTTCAGGAGCTTGAGCAGGCAGAGAAGGTTAACGTCAGCTTGGCTTTCTTCCTGTATGATCTGATGTCTCTGATGGACCGTGGCTTTGTGTTTCAGCTTGTGAAGAATTATTGCAACCAGGCAAGGATGCTCATCTCCTTTAATAATGATTATCTTAACAGCATGAAATCATAGAGAACTGCTTGGTTCAGTACAGCTTTTAAAGGACAGTTGCAAAGCAGTTCAGAGCAATATTTCAGTCTAAATACAGAGTTTAGTTAAAACAGAAAATAATCGACATAAATAAATATATATTATTTGTACCTACCCCTGGCAATTCTTATTTTATTTCTCCTCTCTGTCTTTCTCTCAGATGGCAGCGAAGAGTGTGAACATGTCGACTTTGATCAGTATTAGGTTGGATTTTTTGAGGGTTTTATGCAGTCACGAGCACTACCTCAACCTCAGCCTGTTCTTCAGTAGCCCTGCCTCTGCCCCTGCCTCCCCCTCCCCATCTGTCTCCTCACAGGTCAGCAAATAAACAATTCCGGTGTGTTACTGTATCTAATACAGCCGATTTGAAACTCGGACAGCTCAGTGTTTGGAAACAAAGTGCGTCCTGATGAATCTGTCTGTCTCTCTCTCCAGACCTCCAGCTCATGCAGTTTTCAGGACAGTAAGATTGCAGCCATGTTTGATCTGTCACATGACTTTAAGCAGCGACATTACTTGACCGGACTGCAGCTGACTGAGCTCAGCACTGCACTGGACATTGAGTCAGAGGGGTCAGTCACATTTAAAAAGATAGTTCACCCAAATATGATTTACTCACACCTCATGTTGTTCCCAACCATATGACCAACCATATGACAACAAAAAAGGTGATATTATATTATATATGTATTTTATATATATATATATATATATATATATATATATATATATATATATATATATATATATATATATATATATATATATGACGCCAAAAGTTTGGAATAATGTACAGATTTTGCTGTTTCAGAAGGAAATTGTTACTTTATTTCACCAAAGTGGCATTCAACTAATCACAAAGTAATGTAAAAAACAGCACCATCACTATTTGAAAAAAGTCATTTTTGATAAAATCTAGGCCGCATTTCCAACAGCCATCACTCCAAAACCTTGTCCTTCAGTGATCATGCTACATTGCTAATTTGATACTAGAAAATCACATATATATATCATATATAGAAAATATATCAAACATTGCTGAAAGCTATTTGGTTCATTAAATTAAGCTTACCATTGTCTTTGTGTTTGTTTTTGAGTTGCCACAGTGTGCAATATAATGGCATGTCTTCAAAAATGGCAAAAAAGAAACCGCTTTCTCTAGAAACTCGTAAGTCAATCATTGTGTAACGTGATCAATGGAAAGGAGGAGGCGAGAACCGGCTTTTCAATATAAATAATAGTTTAATGATAAACTTAAAAGACAACATAAACACACACATGACGGACATGTCCGTAAACGATCTCTCTCTCCCGCACGATCCCCTGCAGTCGACCTTTATCCCTCACGGAGGCTTAATTAGCCTAATACTGGACCAGGTGTGTAGGATCACGACCCGGACCCGCACTCCGCCCTGCCACACATTGTTTTGAGGAATGAAGGCTAAACAATGCTTGAAATTGCCAAAAAACTGAAGAATTCATACAAAGGTGTACACTACAGTCTTCAAAGACAAAGAAAACTGTCTCTAACAAGGAGAGAAAGACATGTGGAAGGCCCAGATGTACAACAAAACAAGAGGATAAGTACATCAGAGTCTCTAGTTTGAGAAATAGACACCTCACATGTCCTCAGCTGACAGCTTCATTGAATTGTACCCACTCAACACCAGTTTCATGTACAACAGTAAAGAGAAGACTCAGGGGTGCAACCCTTACTGGAAGAATTGCAAAGAAAAAGCCACTTTTGAAACAGAGAAACAAAAATGTTAGAGTGGGCAAAGAAACGCAGACATTGGACAACAGATAATTGGAAAAGAGTGTTATGGATCTTAACCACATTGAACTTTTGTGGGATCAGCTAGACTGTAAGGTGTGTGAGAAGTGCCCAATAAGACAGCCACATCTATGGCAAGTGCTACAGGAAGTGTGGGGTGAAATGTCACCTGAGTATCTGGACAAACTGACAGCTAGAATGGCAAGGACCTGCAAAGCTGTCATTGCTGCACGTGGAAGATTTTCTGATGAGAAATCTTTGAAGTAGTTTAAGTAGTTTTGAACATTGTTTTCAAATTGTAATTTTTCACGTTATTAATGTCCTGACTATACATTGTGATCAGTTGAATGCCACTTTGGTCAATACAAGTATTCTTTTATAAAGGCATTTCTTTCCATAAGAGCAAAATCTGTACATTATTCCAAACTATTGGCTGTGTGTGTGTGTGTGTGTGTGTGTGTGTGTGTGTGTGTGTGTGTGTGTGTGTGTGTGTGTGCGTGCGTGCGTGCGTGCGTGCGTGCGTGCGTGCGTCGCGTGCGTGCGTCGCGTGCATGCGCGTGCGTGCGTGCGTGGCGTGCAGTCAGCGTGGCAGTGCAGTGCGTGCGTGCGTGTATACACACACACACACACCCACACAGTACTGTGCAAACGTTTTGGGCACTGGTGAAAAATGTTGCATATTGAGGATGTCTTAAAAAAAATGCCATAAATAGTTTTCATTTATCAATTAATGTCATGCAAAGTCCAGCAAACATAAAAAAAAGCTAAATCAATATTTGGTGTGATCAATTTTTGCATTCAAAACAGCACCAATTCTCCTAGGTACACCTGTATAGGATGTTCCAATATTCTTGGAGAATTTGCCACAGTTCTTCTATATTTTTAGGCTGGCTCAATTGCTTCTGTCTCTTTATTTAATCCCAGACTGACTCAATGTTTTGTGGGGCCATGACATCTGTTGCAGTGCTCCCTGTTCTTCTATCCTAAACAATTCTATTTACAAAAGTAATGTTTGGGAGTGTAACATTTATATTTAATATTGACACACTAAAGCTGAAGATATACATAACTATGATAAGATAAATGTTTTTGTGATACATCTTATGTGCTTAAGACCTTTGCACAGTACTGTACACACACAATATATATATATTAGTCGTGTAAAGCTGTGAAATAACAAGAAAGTCCACAAAGTAGAATGAAAAAGGTCCACGCGATTTTTCCAGTTCTTTGGAAACTATACGATATCGATTGTGTCCGATAAGTCATTATTCACTGAAAATCTTGACACGCTTGTGCGAAAAGTAGCAGTGTCTGATATATGGAGACTGGAGTCTCTGTTGAACAAAAATGGGCATTCCCCAATCAGTGGGCGTTTTCAGCATTTTCATTCAACCACTTTAATGAAAGCAGGGAATCTCTTTGTAGTAGGCAAATCCAGTATAGTTGAAAAATGCCCATTCTGGTTACTATATAGATATTTCCTACTTTTATTTTTTTTCAATGAATCGATCAATCCTGTTCACAGGACAGGTCTGAATGATTTCTTATGAATTGTATGGATATGGTTCTCAAGTTCAACTCATTGACTCAGAGATCAGTTCGCATTAACTCAGTGATCCATTCGCATCAATGGTTTTCAGTGAATAATGACTTAAATTTAGCTCCATTCCATTCAAAAATGCTATCATAAGACAGTCATATGGGCTTAGAATGACATAAGGGTGAATATATGATGAGAAAACTGTAATTTCTGGGTGTTTTATTCCTTTCATAAGACTGAAAATAGAAACAGACTGAGTTTACAAGTGTGCAAGACTAATAATTCTATTTTGATTTTTTTTCTGTATGTGTGTGCAGAGGGAAAGTACAGCAAAAGGCCATTAATGCCACATACAGTTTATTGTGTGCTCATGATCTGGACCAGCGCTGCTCAAGGTCAGAGGTCAAGGCTAAGATTGCTGCTCTCTACCTCCCCCTAGTGAGCATCATCATTGACTCCGTCAACTACCTTGACTTTACAGGTACTGCCTTCCACAGTGAGGCATTGGAAGAGTTCTCACCCTAGAGTGCGATTTTGATAATGTAGTTGTTAATCTCAGTTAGACTTAATAGTTGCTTTTAGCCAGTGGGCCAAAGAGCTTAATTATGGCTCTCTGGTGGTGCATGAAGGTAGTTTGAAATGGATCATGTTCTTTACACCTGTCAGAGTCATGGTTTGTATGTGTGCATTTTTGTTATCTCCACAGTATCTGACTCTCGTGGTGGTAAAGGCAAGTCAGGTGGGCCTGAGGATGACCCTGAAAGTGTTATCCCCATCAATCAGTCTGTAGCTATGGCAATCGCTGGAAATCCTTTCAACACTTTGGCGAGAAACGCACTGGTGTCTATGGCCTCTGTGGTAAATAGTAGAATGAAGTTTAAAGAATTAGTTTACCCCCCCAAAAAAACTAAAATCCTCTCATAATTTACTCACCCTCATGCCATCCCAGATGTGTATGACTTTCTTCTGCTGAACACAAATTAAGATTTTTATTGGAATATCTCAGCTCTGTTGGTCCATTTAATGCAAGTGAATTGTGGCCAGAACTTTGAAACTCCAAAAAGCACATAAACGTAGCATAAAAGTAATCCATGTGACTCCATTGGTTAAATCAATTTCCTCTGAAGAGATATGATAGGTGTGGGAGAGAAAAGATCAACATTCAAGCATGTTTTTTTTTTCTGTAAATGTCCACTTTCACTTGACTTTCAAATTCTTTTGTTTTTGATGATTCGTGTTCTTTGTGCATATCGCCACCTACAAGCCAGGGAGGAGAATTTCAGAATCGGCTTTATTGCATGTATGCTTACAATACAAGGAATTTGTCTTGGAGACAGGAGCTTCCAGTGCACAACAATACAAAAACAGCAGCAAGACAAAGATGATTAAAAAAAAAAAGAAGAAGAAGAAGAAAAATAAATAATTATACATATACGCACATACACTAAGACACACACCTTCATACATACCCACATACACACACGTAGTGCAAATCTATTACAAATCCGTTATATAAAGAACACAAATACAGTATATTATGTAATGGCAGAAGTGGCTATGTTGGATAATATGGATATGTTGGATAACAGGAACAAAATTCCTAAAAATGTATCTGTAACAGTCATGTCATGTCAGACAAAGAAACATAACATCTATCATATCACTTCTAAAGACAATGATTTTACCACTGGAGTTTTATGGATTAATTTTATGCTGCCTTTATGTGCTTTTTGGAGCTTCAATATTCTGGCCACCATTCACTTGCATTGTATGGACCTACAAAGCAGAGATATTCTTCTAATAAGCTTTGTTTGTTTTCTGCCTGAAGAAAGACTGTCAAACACATCTGGGATGTCATGAGGATGAGTAAATGATGAGAGAATTTTCATTTTTAGGTGAACTATTCCTTTAATATGACCTGCTCCATCATTTTGAATCACTTTGACTCAGAAGCATATTTTGAGTATTTTATGTGTTGAAGTAAAAAGGAAAGTTTGGGCCTTCTAAAAATATGTTGTGTTTCTCCTCCAAACCAGTGACGATAATAGAGACAATCATTTTAATGTTGGCTGATATAATCCATTTCAGTTGCTTTCCGTCTTACTACAGTGCATAAAACTCTGTGTGTTTCTGGGTCAAAGTGACTCAAAATGATAGATATCATATGCAACTTGGTGATCAGGAAGGGGTTTATTTTGCTCTAATGAGTGTCTGATTGTACATTATCCCACATTTTACACAGCTACTTATCAAATAATTAAATAAATGGACATGAAATGTTGAGTTAAAAAAAAAAATAATTAGCCCAGCTATGTAGTAAATCAATTGACCTTGGACAACGGTCAATGATACAGTTTAGTGGCCATTATACAAATGGGTAGGGGTTAGTTTTAGGATGAGGGATAATGTTAACAGTGTAACTACAGATGTAATTAAATGCAGGTACTTTTAATTGCCGTAAAATTCAACAACACGTATGTACATAGTTTGTACATTGTGTCAAATTCTTAAGTACATAGTAGTTAAAGATCCTTAATATAAGTGGGTCCAGCATCTCTAAAGAGCCTTGTAATAAGTGTGGATATTTGTCTGTTTATCCAAGATATCCCTAAAAAGAAACTATATGTCTCATCGGAATTCTCTGACAATCTCTCTGTGTTCAGTCAGGGAAAACGAGTAACATGTTGACGGCAGAGACCAGCCGCAATTTGCTCATGTGTTTCCTGTGGATTAGCAAGAATGCAGACCAGCGTCTGATCCAGCGCTGGACAGTGGACATGCCTTCTTCTCAGCTGAGCCGTCTGCTGGAACTCCTCATCATCTGCGTCTCCTGCTTTGAGTACAGGGTAAAAACACAATGCTGCATCAGTAACTGTCTCTGATAGTTAGCTAATCTTTAGAAGCGACCAACTATTTAACCTCAGAGACAAAAGCTAGTTTAATATGGATGAAGACTAGTCTTTTGAATGGCATTTCTGATGTCATTTGAAGACTATCACATGGTGTATTTATGTGTGTGTGTGTGTGTGTGTGTGTGTATGTAGGGGAAGCAGAGTTCTGATAAGGTGAGCACACAGGCCCTGCAGAAGTCTCATCAGGCAAAGGTGCGTCTGGAGGAGGCTCTGCTAGGAGGGATCGGAGCCAGGGGGGAGATGATGAAGAGGGTGGGAGGTGAACGTAAGTATAAGAATGAATAAATATCAGCAGGCAAGAGGAAACTGAACAAGTCCAACTTTTTTAACCCTACAAACCTACGTATTAAAAGAAGTTTATTATGTATATAAACAATTTATGTACAAGAACGAATAGTGTGTTGTTTTCTGCAATACGCTCAAATTATTTTTCATTTGCTGTCTATTTTTATATTTTTACAGTCCCCAGACTTCCTTTGTTTAGATGTTTTCCAAATATGTCCTGTTTTGGTGTGTCGGCTGTGTCTTGTTCAAGGTACCGACCGGAAGATGCGTCAGAGAGAGAACCTACGCTGGAGGAAAGACCTGACACAGTGGCGCCAGACAAATGACAGGCAGGACAAGTGAGCTTAAAATAGTACCATCATTTCACAGTTCAAAGCTATATACAGTTAAAGTCAGAAGTTTACTTACACTTAGGTTGAAGTTATTAAAACTCATTTTTTTTACCACTCCACAGATTTCATATTAGCAAACTATAGTTTTGACAAGTCGTTTAGGACATCTACTTTGCATGACATGAGTAATTTTTCCAACAATTTTTTGCAGACAGATTGTTTCACTTTAAATTGACTATATGAAATTTCAGTGGGTCAGAAGTTTGCATACGCTAAGTTAACTGTGCCTTTAAGCAGCTTGGAAAATTCCAGAAAATGATGTCAAGCTTTTAGGCAATTAGCCCATTAGCTTCTGATAGGCTAATTGGAGTCAATTGGAGGTGTACCTGTGGAAGTATTTTAAGGCCTACCTTCAAACTCTGTGCCTCTTTACTTGACATCATGGGAAAATCTAAAGAAATCAGCCAAGATCTCAGAAAAATAATTGTGGACCTCCACATGTCTGGTTCATTCTTGGCAGCAATTTCCACATGCCTGAAGGTACCACGCTCATCTATAAACAATAGTACGCAAGTATAAACACCAAGGGACTACGCAGCCATCATACCACTCAGGAAGGAGACGCATTCTGTCTCCTAGAGATGAACGTAGTTTGGCATGAAAAGTACAAATCAATCCCAGAACATCTATAGTAAAACGAGTCCTATATTGATACAACCTGAAAGACTCCTCAGTAAGGAAAAAGCTCCAAAACCACCATATACTGTAACAGCCAGACTACAGTTTGCAAGTGCACATGTGGACAAAGATCTTACTTTTTGGAGAACTGTCTTCTGGTCTGATGAAACAAATATTGAACTGTTTGGCCATAATGACCATCGTTATGTTTGGAGGAAAAAGGGTGAGGCTTGCAAGCCGAAGAACACCATCCCAACCGTGAAGCATAAAGGTGGCTGCATCATTTTGTGGGGGTACATTGATGCAGGAGGGACTGGTGCACTTCACAAAATAGATGGCTACATGAGGAAGGAACATTATGTGGATATATTGAAGCACCATCTCAAGACATCAGTCATCAGTCATCAGTTAAAGCTTGGTTGCAAATGGGTCTTCCAAATGGACAATGACCCCAAACATACCTCCAAAGTTGTGGCAAAATGGCTTTAGGACAACACAGTCAAGGTATTGTATTGCCCATCACAAAGCCCTGACCTCAGTCTGATAGAAAATTTGTGGGCAGAACTGAAAAAGCATGTGCAAGCAAGGAGGCCTACAAACCTGACTCAGCTTACTGACCAGTTCTGTCTGGAGGAATGAGCCAAAATTCCAGCAACTTATTGTGAGAAGCTTGTGGAAGGCTACTAAATACATTTGAACCAAGTTAAACAATTTAAAGGCAATGCTACCAAATACTAACAAAGTATATGTAAAGTTCTGACCCACTGGGAATGTGATGAAATAAATCAACGCTGAAATAAAGAATTTTCTCTACTATTATTCTGACATTTCACATTCTTAAAATAAAGCAGTGATCCTAACTGACCTAGACAGGGGATGTTTTCTACAATTAAATGTCATGAATTGTGAAAAACTGAGTTTAAATGTATTTGCCTAAGGTGTTTGTAAACTTCTGACTTCAACTGTGACCTGCAGTGTGCCTCTTCTCCATGGCCTAAATCAGCTTCTAAAATAGTTTGAAAAGTAGTAGAAGTATTGTTGTTTTCTCAGATCAAAAGCAGAGCTGGATCAAGAGGCCATAATCAGTGGGAATTTGGCCACTGAGACCAATCTCATAGTCCTTGACCTACTGGAGATGATAGTACAGGTAAAAGAGGGATACTTAAAGGAATGTTCCAGGTTCAATACAAGTTAAGCTCAACTGACAGCCTTTATGGCATAATATTGATTACCACAAAAATAATTTCAATTTGTTGTTTTCATGGAACAGAAGCGCAGTAACAGTAAGGTACTGACAATGTTATTAAAGAATAGCCACAAGATGTAAACATTAAACGTGTTAGCTTGATTTTAGTGTGATAAAATCTGAGATTTTCCAGCATTACAATGTACACCGGGTTTACTGGCATTACGTTGCCATGATGACAAAGTAGTAATCTTGGATATAACTTTACAGATATGTTTAGCGAGCGATTTTATCACACTAAAATCATGTTAACGTAAAATGTTTACGTATTGTTATATTTTGGTTTTTATTTTAAAGGGGTTATGACATGAGGAATCAAAATTTCCTTGATCTTTTGACATAAAAGAAGTAATTTTACCATCAAGTCAAGTCATATTTATTTGTATAGTGCTCTTCACAACTCCGATAGTTTCAAAGCAGCTTTACAGAAAATCATGCATTAACAAAAAATGTTACTGGAATATCTATAACGTCTTAGTGATCATTGTGTAGTTTGATTAAATATGATTGTAAATTGTGTATAAAAAATAAATAATTAAATAATGATTGTATTTAAAACCGTAGTGAGTAAGCCGAATGTGGACAAAGAACACAAAACTCCATAAGATGTTGGTTAATGGAGAAACATAACATTGGGAGAAACCAGACTCACTGTGGGGGCTAGTTCCCCTCTGGCTAACATCATGAATATAATACCTATATTAGTTTTTTCTGTGCAGTGCAAATCATGGTATAAATTACTAAACTAAGTAATTGTTAAATGTCCAGAGTTAAAACATTTTTTTTAATGAACTGAAAGATTAATGACTAATATCTTCATTAAGTCCATCCTGGATTAACTGCAGAAATTCACATAGATGAATTGTCCCATTTAGTTGGCTGATGAAGGCTTTTGTAAGCAATTCAACTTTAGTCTATGTATTCCATTTCAAGAGTGTTGTCCATCAATAGACAAAGGTGATGCAGGCAGAGATCAATGAGGTGCATTGCATTTCAACCAGCAGGTCATTTCGGTGAGGTTTGGTGTGGTCCATCCTAAATCCAAGTTCAGACAATGGCATATGAAGTATCCGATGTCTTACAGTTGGAGTTGGCATCAGTTCATCCTCTGAAGTCCATCGTAAAAGACTGAAGTGATGTTTGGCTAGCACCGTCTGTAGTTTGTCATCACTCAGCGACACGTACTGTAGCAGTGGAGTCCGACACCAAGCAGGAACGATCTGGCCGGCTCTGGTAACCTCAAGATATGAATCCCAAGGTTGAGACATGGAACTAAATAGAATAATATTAGCGTGGATGACATTACTTTTATGCAGAGTTATAGATCTTGATAGAAGTTTCTGGTTCCATACAGACCTAACTAAAGCAGCCTGATTGTGAGTTGATGTATAAATAATGTGTATGCCTGGCTAAATATATGAGTCTTTAGTCTAGACTTAAACTGAGTAAGTGTGTCTGTGTCCCGAACAGTGTTAGTGAGACTATTCCATACTTTAGGTGCCAAATAGGAAAAGGATCTACCTCCTTTTGTGGATTTTGTTATTCTAGGAACTATTAAAAAGCCAGACATTTGTGATCGTAATGAACGTGATGGAATATAGCGTGGTTGAAGGTCACTGAAGTACTGCAGAGCTTGACCATTCGAGCATTGTATGTAGTTAACATAATTTTAAAATACGAAATTTAACAGATAACCAATATAACGATGATAAAATGGAGCTAATATGATCATATTTCTTGGTTGTAGTTTGCGCTCTGGCAGCTGCATTTTGAACCGATTGAAGTTTATTTATTGAACTTGCAGTACATCCACCCAGTAATGCATTACACTAATCTATTCTTGAGGTCATGAAAGAATGAGCATCAGCAACAGAGAGAGCATGTGTCGTAACTTAGCAATATTTCTGAGATGGAAGAATGCTGTTCTACAAACACTGGAAATAAGATTTTCAAAGGACAAGTTGGTATCAATTATAACAGAACATAAGTTGTTTGCTGTAGAAGTAACAGTACATCCATTCGAAAGTCAAATTATATTGTAGCGGCTTATTTGTAAGAGGATTTTGGTCCAATAATTAGTACCTCTGTTTTGTCGGGATTGAGTAGAAGGACATTTCTGGCCATTCAATCATTGATTTAATTGATACACTTTGCTAATTAGTGGAAACTTATTCCATGATTCCTGATAATATCTCCTTGGGCAAGCATGTATAAGGAGAAAAGCAGAGGCAAATGATCCCTGTGGCACTCCATACTTAAATTGTGTTTGATTTGACAATTCCTCGTTTACACATACAAAGTGGTAGTGGTCTGATAATTAGGACCTAAACCATGCTAATGGTTTACAGAATGTTGTGATCTATGGTGTCGAAGGAAGCACTAAAATCTAAAAGCACTAGAAGTGAAATGCAGCTGCGATCAGATGATAAGAGCAAGTAATTTGTAACTCTGATAAGTGCAGTCTCTGTACTGTGATGGGGCCTAAATCCTGATAAGTGCAGTCTCTGTACTGTGATGGGGCTTACATCCTGAGTGAAATTGTTCATATATACTATTTCTCTGTAGAAATTAACATAGTTGTGAGGGCACTACCTTTTCTAGTATTTTCGACATAAATGGGAGATTTGAAATTGTCTATAATTAGCCAATTCTCCAGGATCAAGCTGTGGCTTCTTAATAAGCGGTTTGATAACTGCCATTTTAAAGTTTCTTGGGACATGTCCAAAGGATAGCGAAGAGTTCATAATATTAAGAAGAGGTTCTGAGATTACAGTGAATACCTATTTTAAGAGCTTAGTTGGTATTGGATCTAACGTACATTTTGTGGTTTTAGATGTATTTTTTTTATTCAGCTTTATTAGCTCTTCATAACCTATGACAGCGAAGGATTGTAGTTGATTATGAGACACTGTTTTCTGAGGTACTGTGACAGTTGATTGCATGGTTCCAAATTTACTTATGATTATGTACATTTTATCAGTAAAGAAATTCATGTTGTCATTACTATTGTGCTGTGACGGAATATCTGGTTCAGTTGATGCTTTATTCCTAACCAATAATCACCTATGATAGTTGTGCTTATTTTCAATAAGTTTGCTAAAATATGCTGACCTGGTACCTTTTAGTGTTAGTACCATACTTCCATGCACCGCAAAATACCTCTAATTTTGTATTCTTCCACTTGTGCTCCATTTTCCGAGCTGCTGTCTTGAGATTATGAGTGTGATCATTGTACCATGGTGCGGGGCTTTATTCTTGAATTTTCTTTAATCGAAGGGGGGCGACACTATCAAGAGTGCTAGAGAAGATTGTATTTATATTTTTTGTTATTACCTCCAAGTTCTTCTAGACTTTTTTTACTGAATGTATGAGACAATTCTGGAAGATTATTTGTGAAGCTATCTTTAGTGGTCGAAAAAGTAGTTCTACCTGAATGATAGCGTTTTGTAGATTGTGTGACATTAGCTGATCATAGCAAACAAGAGACAATGTAATAATCTGAGATGTCAGGCTTCACGGCATTCTCCGCGGCATCCACCCAGAACTCTCCACGTGCCCCACCGAGAGTGAACCGCATTATAGTGACCACGAGGAGATTAACCCATGTGACTCTACCCTCACTAGCAACCGGGCCGATTTGGCTGCTTAGGAGACCTGGCTGGAGTAACTTGTGACTCCAGGGGTGGTAGTCAACATCTTTACTCGCTGAGCTACCAGGCCCCCCACATTAAGCATTATTAGTTCAAAAGAATTAAACTTGGGGGCCTGGGTAGCTCAGCGAGTATTGGCGCTGACTACCACCCCTGGAGTCGAGAGTTCGAATCCAGGGTGTGCCGAGTGACTCCAGCCAGGTCTCCTAAGCAACCAAATTTGCCCGATAGCTAGGAAGGGTAGAGTCACATTGGGTAACTTCCTCATGGTCGCAATTAAGTCGTTCTCGCTCTCAATGGAGTGTGTGGTAAGTTGTGCATGGATCGCGGAGAGTATGATCCTCAACGTGCTGTGAGTCTCCTCAGTGTCATGCACAGCGAGCCACGTGATAAGATGCATGGATTGACTTTCTCAGAAGCAGAGGCATTTTGGAATTGTCCTCCGCCACCCGGATTGAGATGAGTAACCGCGCCACCATGAGGACCTACTAAGTAGTGGGAATTAGGCATTCCAAAATAAAAAATAAATAAGAAATATCCTCCCCCCTCAAACCTCTCCTCTGCGTAACACCAAAAACATCACTGTAAATTGCAGCAACACCTCCTTGACCCTTCAGACGAGGCTCATGTTTATAACAATAACCTGGGGGAGTAGATTCATTTAAACTAATATATTAATCCGGTTTAAGCCAGGTTTCAGTCAAACAAATTACATCCAAACTATGATCTGTAATAATTTTATTTACAATTAGTGTTTTGGTATAAAGAGCTCTAATGTTTAGTAGCCTTACCTTTATGTGATGTTTATCTTAAAATGTTTTTTTGTTTTGTTTTTCCAAGTTTGACCGTAATACATATTTTTCTAAATGATTTAGTGTGAGTTTTGTGTTTGGTAGTTCGGGGAACAGACACAATCTCTAACCTGTGTAACCTGTGTGATTTCTCAAGGTGGCTAGCTGGTGTTCAGATTAACCAGTTTGTCTGCTTCCTGACCTGGGCCCCAGTTAGTAAAATACTATCACTATTAAGACTATGAGCCAAATTACTAGAGAGCATCACCTTCCCTGGAGGGATGGAGTCTGTCTCTCTTTAACTGGTCAGGCCTACCCCAAAAACTCTTCCAATTGTCTATAAATCCTATTTTATTCTTCAGACACCACTCAGACATCCATCCATTCAGTGACACTGATCTACTATAAACGTCGTCATCACAATGAGCAGGGAGGGGGCCAGAGCATATTGCAGTGTCTGACATCGGTTTTGCAAGTTCACACACCTCTTTAACATTATCTTTAGTGATCTCCGACTGGCAAAGCCAAACATCAATAGTGAAAGAGAAAATGTGCAAAAAAGCAAATATAAAGCAAACTGTAATTTCAGAACTCAAAACTTGCAAAAATATATTTTGTTGAAACCAAGCTGCCAGAACAACCCGTTCTCTCCTTCCTCCGCATTGTGATGTTACACTGTGGTAGACATTTGCATCTGACCGCCTCCACAACAACACATCAACATCGATAGCTGTGTCTGGGTTCGAAGGCTGTTTGCTTCGGAGGTTGCAATTGTTGGGCACATACTTCACGGAGGCTGTCTTGTTCAGAAAAGCAAGTAGGATGCTCTGAATGCAGCCTTTGAATGCAACCTTCTTTCACAGGAATTCTGAGGATGCAAGAGGTGTGTCCTTCGTTGGCACGCACACACAACTCACAATTCTTTGCTTCAACGGTAGCATATATAATTTCTTTTACACTAGAACTTGATGGTCAAATATAAGTAATATCAATTCTCAAGTTGAAGGACCTCGGTAGATGGGAGTAAAATATATAATATGTAAAATTATAGAATGTAAAATAAAGAATAATAAAGTAAATATAAATGTGCATCCGCAAAATCCATTTTCTTTCCCATCAACATCGTTATAACTCTCCTAAAGTTTTCCTCCAAGTGCTCGTGCAGGTTGAGAACACTGCATGCTGTCATTGCAACAATGATATGTTCTGTTTTCATTTGTCGTATAAAGACCATCTTGTTTAAACCAAGCAAATTCGAAGTTGAGGTCGCTTGGTATACCATTGCTTGCAAAGAATGCGTCCTACCTATCAACAGCCTTCGATACGAGACCAAGCCTTATACCTTATGACTTCCGTAGCCCCACCCAGTTAGTGATGAGCAGTGATGTGTTCTGTTTTCATTTGTCGTATAAAGACCATCTTGTTTAAACCAAGCAAATTCGAAGTTGAGGTCACTTGGTATAGGCTACCATTGCTTGCAAAGGATGCGTCCTACCTATCAACAGCCTTCGATAAAAGACCAAGCCTTTTACCTTATGACTTCCGTAGCCCCACCCAGTTAGTGATGAGCAGTGAGATAACATGTAGAGAGCAGGTCAATCAAGAGCAGAGAGCCAATCATTACAGTGGGCATTAACTGTCAAGTCTTAAAAGAGAAGCAGCTCCAAAACTAGAGTGTTTGAGTCAGAATGAGGGTGGAAAAAGTTCATGATTTACAAATATATGACTGTTTCATGTTTTATTTTTTTTTTTAACTTCTATTATAAGTGAACCTAAAGGAACATATTAATATAATAAAAAAGGCATGTCATGATCCCTTTAACGTTTATGGACTGGCCCCATTTACTTCCATTTTAAGTGTCTCGCTGTAACTGAAATTTTTGCTTTTTTTTTTTTTTCAATTAAACAGAAAAAACATTAAAAAATATTTTCTTTGTGGTAATCAACATTATGCTTCAAATACTGTTCATTGTCTTGAACCTGGATGCAATACTTTAACACACACAAAGCCTCACCTATTCCCTGAATCTGTAGTAATGTTTGCTTGGGGTAATATAGTGTGTGTATATTTTTCAGGCAGTTCCTCTAGCAGACTGTAAGGATAATGTGGTTGGTGGAGTGCTGAAGGTTCTTCTGCACTCTCTCACCTGCAATCAAAGCACCACATACCTGTCTCACTGTTTCAGCACACTACGAGCTCTCATAGTAAAGGTACTGACCATGTGTGCTGTTCATGTAGAGCTGTAGACACTACACACAGGTTCATCGGGATGCATTTAATTAAGATTTTAATTGATTTATAAGAATATATTATATTTTTTCTTGTTTTCCTTGTCATTTTAGTGGTTCTGATTGTAGCATATAACAGTAACCGTGATAACAATTTTTGATATTGAATTGCAAAACCTCCATTATGATGAAATTCTTCAGTTCGGGGACCTGTTGTTTGAGGAGGAGGCCGAGCAGTGTGCAGATCTGTGTCAGAAAGTTCTTCATTACTGCAGCAGCTGTGTGGACGGCAACAGGAGTCAGGCTTGTGCTACACTATACATGATCATGAGATACAGCTACAGCTCTGCAAGTGTAAGACACATGCACCAACATCATTATACCTGATTATGAGATACCTTTATCACCTTTGAAGAATAGATTGCCCAAAATGATTTTTTTTTTTATTATTTACTCATACATTCATGTTCCAAACCTGACAAATGACTGTGTTTCTACTGTGCACAAAATGTGATATTTTTATGAATATTCTCACAACTCACAATACAATACTGTTAAGCTACAAAAAATGACCAAAAACAAAACACACACACACACAAAAAGCAACATAAAAGCAGTAAATTTGTGCGCTATATTCGAATAGTTCTGAAACCATACTATAAGCTACAGTATAACGGATCATTGAGTCAGTGGCCCCATTTACAGTTGCCATTAAAATTGGTTTTTAGTGATCTAATCATGTTAAATGCCAGATGTAAATACACCCAAGACGATTGTTAATGCATCACTGAAACCACATTCACATCTGACCACAGAGGTGGTCAGGGATGGATTCTGACCTCTTTCAAATAAGGTGTAAATGCAAATGTGTTTTCGTTATCCAGATTAATTATAATAAATTCATGTCAAACCAGGATTCAATTGAACCTCACAGATGTGCATTTCAGATGAGAAGCATATTTAGAGCTTATAAATCGTGTGACACGAGATTAAATTTGCTTCGGCCACCCAAAATTCCACTTTGGCAGCCTCCAAATAATTAAATGCTGGAAACCCTAGGTGTCAAATTGATAGAAAGTATTTGAATTATCCATAAATGTTTTATAAATTTGCTATAAGATGGAGAATTTTTATTTCGTGCAGCAGCCTCTGATGTAATGTGTAAGCAGCATTTTGTTTGGGTAAATGGTGTCAGAAATGTACTTTTTTGTACTAAGGGGCAATGTTTGCCCCTGGATTTGATTTTCAGGGGCGTTTTTCCATTGTAAGGGATTTTTTTTTCTAACCATTTAATACAAACTGTGTCTCATCTGTTGACTTCAGTTTAATTCATTAATACAAATTCTTGTGATTTGAGAATTTATTACCTTTTTACAATAAAAATTCAGTCACAATCAATATTTTTTTTTATGCCATATGAATAACTAGCACTATAAAATGATACCAAGGAGTGTATCAGATGTTAAAAATAAAAAAACTGAAGAATTCATTACGAGGGCATTTTTTGCCCCCACATTTAGAATTTCTGGGTTATTTTTGCCACTTTTGGTCTTTTATTTTTTATTTTTTTTTTCGTGCACATAGCCCCCCTTAATTTCTGACTCTGCCGGAGACACATTTGACTTCAAATTGTAAATGCAATCCAGATAAAGAATATCCAGATGCCATCTGGATATGAAACACAAGTTATGCCAAGTGTAAAGGGGGCCAGTAAGATGTACTTGAGAACCGGATCAGTCTCATTTGTGAATGATCCATTCAGCTCACTGTTCAATGTTTTTTTTAGCCAAAGAAGAAAATCATATGGGTTTGGAATGACATTTTATTTACATTAAGCGTACACAAGTAAAAAATTACTAAATGACCTACAAACAATTCAAATCACTGCCACCTTTGTGTCTTTTCCCCCTTCTCTGTCAAAATGACGTGGATGTAGGACTGACGATGTCCTCTGTAAATGTTGTTTGTCTGTCTGTCTGCCGATAACACGAGTCTGTCACGCTGCTCTGTGCCCGTCTCTGTGTGCAGCAGGCTGATGGCTGGAGTATTTTCTCTGTTTACTCAGTTTCAAAGCCCTCCCCTACCAGATGGCCATGTTGTTTGCCATCTCATTCATCTTTAATGGGAAAATGATGGATTTCTCTCCCTGTCTGTCTGTTTGTTTGCTTGTTTGGTTTGTAAAAGGCTCCAGCGGTGGACCTTGTTGTTAGCGTAACCTTGAATAAGTCACGTTTAGTCTTTTTAGTGACAAGTCACCCCCCTTCCCCTCCCCTCCCCCTGTTTTCATGTTTCCTATGGCCTTTTCTCACATTAGATTAAACGGTGAAAACAAGGAAGTCTGGTTTCAGAGCAAATGTAGAATTAATCTTGTCTGCTGTGTCGATGTTGAGCCATTCTTCACCGTAAAACTGACCTAGATGCGAGATTGGCGACATCTCGAGATGCCTCGCACATATGCTCAATTTAACATAATGGTGCCATTGAAATGATCCATTGGCAATTATTCAGGGGTTAATGGGGGGATCATTTTGCCGTTTCCTGATGCTAAGTAAGATGGATAGAGCATTTGCAGCCCTTGGCTCAAGCTCCCCCAGAATCAATGATCTGAGGCTATGACAGCATTGGCCAAATGCGCCTGGCAGTGTGGTGGGTTCTCACAGCCTAAGACCTGTATCTGACAATGTAGCCTTCAGCAACCTCAGCAAGGCCAGCTCGGATAAATGGCACAGCTCTAGGTGACCGGAACTAGGGGAAGGGCTGTTGTCTAAAAGGAAGCCTTGGGCAGAAATCAGACCTTTTGTTTTCATTATTCTGATATGCTGCAAGTGGGTTAGTGGACATACATACGTTGGAATAAGACTTGAAAATGAAAAATGACATTTCTCTAATTTTTTTCACCCTTATGTTGTTCCAACACAAAAAGATGATGTTAGGCAGAATGTTCATGCTGCTCTTTTCCATACAATTAAAGTGAATGGGGACAGGTGCTGTTAAGCTCCAAAAATGGCAAAAAAGAACCACAAAAGTTCTATAAAGTAGTTCATATTACTTAAGATTTTATTTTTTCCCCCGCATATTTATTATAAGTCTTCTAAAGGTCATAAAATAGATTTGTGTGAGGGACAGACCAAAAATTAGGTAATTACTCTGTTGTAGCTCTAAAATCTCATTTGCATTTACTCATTTTCAAATTTGCCGTTTTGTGATCGGTTATGACACCGGTAAGAAACAATGTTGTTTGGCAACAGTCAATTTAAGTCAAACCTGGTGAAATAGGGCAAGAGTTTCTGCACCTTAAATTTCTAAATAATTTTTTTTGTTAACTATGCCTATTAGATTTATTATTTTATTTTGTATCTTTTTTTGTCCTAACAGAATTTCTCCAGAGTCAAGATGCAGGTGACAATGTCTTTGGCCTCTTTGGTTGGAAAGTCTTCAGACATCCATGAGGAGTACCTGCGGCGCTCCTTCAGAACTATTCTAGCTTATGCAGAAGAAGACACGGAAATGCAGTCTACACAGCTGCCCTCACAGGTAAAACAATGGGCTGAATGCCATGCCACATGCAAAGTACTTTACTGCATGCATTGCACCATCTAAATACTATGCTCAAAGTAACCAAATATTTACATTCTAAACTTTTGGCCAAGTAATACAAATACTGAGTATTATTACATTTTCTTACAAATTACCACCTTGTAATTTAGAATTTTAATAGGTAAGCCAAATGCTTTTTTTTTTTTTTCTTTAAAAATTTTATTTGGTTTTTAGTTTTGGTACAGAGCACAACTTTAAAATCAATGACAGATACAAATGACACATCCTTTTGGAGTTTTTTTGAGTCATTCAACTATATTAAAGATGTGTGCCACCGAATGGAAATGCAAAAATAAACATTGTTTTCAAACAGCTCTCTCAAATACTCCCCCTTTCTGTAGTTGATCAAACAAACAGACAGACCCAACCCAAACTCAAGCCATTGGTTGAGTCAGTGTTGTTCTGTCATCAATATCAATATCAGTATCAATACAGATACATTTTATAAGACCACAGAGCAGTATTTACACTTTTTAAGAGAATATACAAATAGTTTATTTATAGTTGTCTCTGCATAGATTTAATTTAGATTTAAATAAATGACAAGTAAAATAAAATGTGTTTAAAAAGGGAAAATAAAAGAGCAAATAAAAAAGGAAAGGGTATACTGTCACAATACTAAATGCAGTATCTGTAAAAGCAACAGCATATGAATTATTGGATTCTGTTTCCACAGGTGGATGAACTCTTGAGGAATCTTAATAGCATCCTCTCAGATACAGTCAAGATGAAGGAGTTCCAAAAGGACCCTGAGATGCTCATGGATCTCATGTATAGGTACACACTTTTTCCCGTAGCTAAAACCAAGTCTTCATCTGCCTTTGGCATCCCAGGCATGTGGTTTCTTTCTGTGCTTCCCATTTCCTTGTGGTTTCTACTGTTTGTCTACTGTTTTTGAACTTACCATGGTAACCAAGTGGCAACATTGTAGCCCTGCAGTGTGTGCCTCATATGTGTAATAACTTGGGTGAATATGCCAGTCCGCACATTTCTATAATTATAGGACATTTTTTTATTTTGTTTTATTTTCTCAGAACATTCAAGGAATTTTCCATTTTCAATACAAGTTAAGCTCACTCGAAATAAATTGTGGCATAATGTTGTATTAAAATTTGTATTAAAGTGAGGCACTTAAATTGGAAGTGAATGGGGCCAATTTTTGAAAGTTAAAATACTCACTCTTTCACAAGTATAGCCACAAGACGTAAACAATATTTGTAAACGTGATTTAAGTTTGATAAAATCACTTACTAACCTTTTCTGTGTGAAGTAATATCCAAATTTACAACTTCATTGCAACTGTAATTTCAGTAATTTAGTTTGCAGAAAACATTACGATTAAACAACTTTACAGCTCAAATAATATGCAAGTTTTAAAAGAAGAATTAATGGAAGTGCTTTTATAATATTATGAGCTTCACATTATTGCCTTTAAATCCTCCAAAAATTGGCCCCATTCACCTCCCATTGTAAGTCCCACACTGTAAACCAGAATTTTTCTGTTTTACCGAAAAAAAATATTCCTTTTCAAGGGATAGTTCACCCAATATGAAAATTCTGTCATTGAATCACCCTCATGTCATGCCAAACCTTTCTTTCCTCCATGGAGCACAACAACATGGTTGGCAGAATGTTAGTCTCAGTCACCATTCACTTACGTAGGATTGAAAAAGATGATTTAATAGAAATAAATGGTGACTGAGACAAACCTATTCTGCCTAACATCTCATTTTGTTTTCCAAGTCTTACAGATTTGGAACAACATGAGGGTGAAAAAAGGTTGATTGAATTTTTAATTAAGTAAACAATCCATTTAACCTATGTATGGGTGGTTTTGGCTCCAGGATAGCAAAGGGTTACCAAACCTCTCCAGACCTGCGTCTAACCTGGCTGCAGAACATGGCAGAGAAACACAATGGCAGGAAGTGCTTTACAGAATCAGCCATGTGTCTGGTCCATGCCGCAGCCCTGGTGGCTGAATATCTCAGCATGCTGGAGGATCACAAATACTTACCTGTGGGCAGCGTCACCTTTCAAGTGAGTTATTATTGCGAGCGGGAAATGCTTGCATCGTCTCCCTTTATTAAAAACAATAGTAGGCATAAATTATGACTCGGCTGCTCTTCGAACCCTGCACACACAGCTCAGTGCAAATAAGAACCATGTCTGACTATGGGAAATGATTGTCTTCTCCCAACCAGAACATCTCTTCTAATGTGCTGGAGGAGTCTGCAGTCTCAGACGATATCTTGTCTCCAGACGAGGATGGAGTTTGCTCGGGACGCTACTTCACGGAAAATGGCCTGGTTGGGCTTTTGGAACAAGCTGCCGAGCTATTCAGCAACGTAATGCATAAATACGTAGCCTTTCTCTATAAATGTTCCTCCCTCTTTTTCTTTACTTTGATGTAGGGTTAGGTGATATAGCTAAAAAATGATCGCTCTATACTTTTCAGACTTCTGACAATATACAATATACTGTATATCTCAAAACATATGTATTTGCTCTAAAAGAAACCATTATTTTAAACAAGCAGCTTGTTGCTAACTATTGCTAGATCGATTCAGAATGTTTTAATGCAAAAAGTTAAAACAGTTGTTTAGGCATGTTTTCCCACACTTTTTTCTCAAAATGAATACAAGGAAGAATGATATTGAATCATTTTCAATTATAGTATATGCACCAATATCACAATACACTGTAATAAACGGCAATTTTAACTTGCATATATTCTTACTAAACTTTTGAATACATGAAAAATGTCATGAAAGACTTCCATTACAGAAATATTCCGGGTTCAATACAAGTTTAGCTCAGTCGACAGCATTTGTGGCATAATATTGATTATCACAAAAATTTATATTGCCGTACCCCTCCTTTGCTTAAAAAAAAAAAAGCACGGTAAAGCATTTACAATAGAAGTGAATGGGGCCAATTTTTGAAAGTTAAAATACTCACTTTTTCAAAGGTATAGCCACAAGACGTAAACATGGTTTTAGTGTGATAAAATCACTTACTAACCTTTTCTGTTTGTTTACATGACGATGTGATGCCAACAAACCTAAAATTACTGTAAAAATTACAATATAAACAGCAAAAATAATACATGAGTTTTAACAGAAGAATTAATGCAAGTGCTTTTATAAAATTCTAAGGTTCACATTTCTGCCTTTTAAACCCTCTAAAAATTGGCCCCCATTCACTTCCATTGTAAGTGTCTCACTGTAACCTCGATTTTTCAATTTTTTTCTTAAAGGAAAGAATGAACAAGTCAAAATATATTTTTGTGGTTATCAACATTATGCCAGAAATACTGTCAATTGAGCTGAACTTGTACTGAACCCGGAATATTCCTTCAATATTTCTGAGTGACGATGCCAACACATCGTTGAATCAGAGTTAGTATGACAGTATGAACTGATTCATGGAAATTAATCAAACTTACCAGTGCCAGTTTTGCTAATGAAGTTTAAATCAGAGATGATATTAATACATCTCAACGACTTTGCTCTCGAGATCATAAAACTAATCTAATGTTAGTCTTTAGGGGAATTCATGGCCAAAAAGCCACATATTTCACAAAATTGTGGACATATTCACAATGTTGCTTGTTTTTTTTTCATCAGCAAAATCATTGTGAATATTTAGCACCCATCCCTACAATAATTAAATTTAGACCTACTACAATGTATTTCTGTATTTTTCCTTTTTATTTTGATGTAACACTGCTTGATGTTGTTTGTTTCTTACCATCGGTCACTGACAGGGTGGCTTATATGAGGCAGTAAACGAGGTGTACAAGATAATTGTTCCTATACTGGAGGCCCATAGAGATTTCCGGAAACTCTCTTCCACACACGACAAGCTCCAAAGGGCATTTGATAACATCATTCAAAAGGTAAAGCATAAACAGATCCTCCTACATGACTCTGCCAGACAGGAAGGTGTTGTCTAAGGACATATGATGATCTGTATGCATGGTTAAACCAGAAGTTTATTTCCGTTCTTCAGGGTCACAAGAGGATGTTTGGAACTTACTTCCGTGTGGGATTTTATGGGTCTAAATTTGGAGACTTGGATGAGCAAGAATTTATCTACAAAGAGCCAGGAATCACCCATTTACCTGAGATATCCCACCGGCTTGAGGTGAAATTTCTCTGGAATCCTTTTCAGAACTGCATTTGTGATACAGATGAATTTGAGAGATACACAAAAATAGCTGAGAATATTTGTCAAATTAAAGCAATATGCAATGAAAGGCCATGCGTTATTGTACAACAGGCAGTGATTTTACCATGGGAATGTGGTCGTTCTTAGCCATGACTGCTACATTTATTTTTACAGCCAAGTAAAAGTTTGCTAGTCTAACTGTTTGTGGTTACCAATGGAGTAATGAATGGCTCATCCAATCAGAATTAAGCGTCCGTACAATCTATTTTATAATAGAGATTTTGATAAAGCTGATGGTGCTGATTTAGATTGAAATTTGGTCTCAAATTATTCATGACGTTTTGATTGACTTTCGAATAGTAGAAATAGTTTAGCTAAAGGACTGTGCATAACTCTTTGTCTTCTAATGCTGCAGAATTTCTACAGTCAGTGTTTTGGGAATGAAGTTTTGGAAATGATTAAAGATTCCACACCAGTAAACAGAAACAAGCTGAATCCCAATAAGGTACTTGTCATCAACTGTTGTGCAAACATAATTACAATCAAAAGCTTTCTTCATTGTGACTTGTGTGGCAAACTATCATTAGCTTGATAGGCCATCAAGTGCCTCTACAATCAAATCTCAATTGCCTCATTCAACTAATGTTGATGTAACAATGACATTTTAATATTTCAAATCAGGTATACATACAGATCACCTTTGTGGAGCCTTACTTTGATGACTATGAGATGAAGGACCGTCTTACCAACTTTGAGAAGAACTTCAACCTCCGTCGCTTCATGTACACTACGCCTTTCACAAAGAGTGGGCGACCACGGGGCGAACTCAATGAGCAATACAAGCGGAAAACCATCCTCACCACGATGCACGCTTTCCCCTACATCAAGACACGAATCAACGTCATTCAAAAGGAGGAGGTAATGACAATTCAAGTATGATATCCCCCTCATCTGCTCCATCTGTAGTGCTGGATGATCTGGGCTGGGAACGGAAAGGATGTAGGTTTGAATCCATGGATTGAGGGCCGATCCATGAGCATCAGCTTGAGCAAGGCAATTATCTATAGGCTGCTCTTTGAAGGGACTGTCACTAAATGTAAAGTCTAATTAATATAATGTAAGAAGCATCATCAAGATTTTTTTTCTGCTTCGGAACTTACTAAAGCACGCTGGGTGAACAAGGCCTGCGCTTTTACTATTCATGGTGTGTTTTTTTAATTAGTTGAGGAAAATGAATAAATTAAGAACGTCCTTTCAAAACATAATTTAGGTGAGCCAAAAGAAGCCTGTTCACACAGTAAGTATACTGTAAATAAGCCTTAATAACTGAACAGTAAGTTGCTTTGGATATACACATCTGCTAAATCAGTTATACTCAGTTGTTAGGTCTAATAGGGTCATGGACAGCAGGGAAAATACAATGCAAATAATAAAATGATTTTCACAGAATAATCATGCACTGTGAACGTAGCAAAATAAATTGCCTTATCAACTTTTAAAAAGGGAGGAGAAATTAGTATTTTGGTTAAAATTCATCTGACATTTGGTAGAAGCTTGCCAAATTGGATTGATGGCATGGAAAGGTTGTGTGACTTGCCCTCATCCTGGAAAACCACAAACAAATTTACACAAGGTAAAATAAAATATTACATTAAATGGTTCACTTGCAACAAGGATAAACATGGTTTGTGCTGACCACAGTTTGTTTTGTGCTGTGAATTATTGGCTGAAATTTAATAGACATTTAGAAACCAAATGCTTAATATTTATATATATTTTGTTTTTATAAAACCAAGGACCGTAAAGCTATTTTTTTTCCTATTCAGCCTACAATTTTATAATTGGTAATCTGCAATTATTACCTTAAATTAATAGTTCACCCAAAAATGTTAATTCTCTCATCATTTACTCACCCTTATGCCATCACAGATGTGTATGACTTTCTTTTTTCTGCAGAACACAAATGAAGATTTTTAGATGAATATTTCAGCTCTGAAGGTCCATAGAATGCAAGTGAATGGTGGCCAGAAATTTGAAGTTTAAAAAGCACATAAAGGCAGCATAAAAGTACAGATACGACTCCAGTGGTAAAATCCATGTCTTTAGAAGCATATATTAGGTGTGTGTGAGAAACTGATCAAAATGTAAGTCCTATATTTTAGTATAAATATCCACTTTCACTTTCAAATTCTTCTTTTGTTTTTTGCCGATTCACATTCTTTATGCATATCACCACCTACTGGTTGGGGATGGTCAAAGGTGGAGTTTATAGTCAAAAAGGACTTTAATATTGATTTGTTTCTTACAACACCTGTTCAAAGTTCTGGCCACCTTTCATTTGCATTATATGGACATGCAGAGCTGAAATATTCTTCTAAAAATCAGCATTTGTGCAGAAGAAAGAAAGTCATACACATCTGGGATGACATTGGGGTAAGTAAATTATGAGAGAGTTTACATTTTTGGGTGAACTATTCCTTTAAGCAGTTATTTCTACTTGGTGTATCCTTAAAATTAAGTTTTGTTTGTGTAACTTAATGTAGTCATTTAACTTAATGAAGTTGATTCAGACATAAATAATATTTTTAACTAGAATCAAACCAGTTAATATAGGTGATACGACATGAATCCTGTTTTTTAGGTATTTGTATTTTTTTTTTCCAGAATAATTTTGCCTAATGTTGGCCCTATGCATTTCACAGTTATATTAAGACATTTTTATATTTTATTTTGGTTAATTTTGTAACCACATTTTGGTATTGTGTTGGATCTCCACTTTGTTTATTGTAACATCTGGGTCCTGGAGCTAAACCAGTTGAGAACCAGTGTGCTAAAGAACTGCCCATTCAACCTATCTTCAACTCATTTGTCTTCAGTTTGACCTCACACCCATCGAGGTGGCCATTGAAGACATGCAGAAGAAGACTCGAGAGCTTGCTGAAGCCACGCACAGAGAGAAGCCAGATGCTGTGATGCTTCAGATGGTTCTACAGGGATCAGTCACAGCTACTGTCAATCAGGTCTGATGCTTTATGTACACAAATCCACACACATACACACACTCTCCCTCTCAATCACTTATCCAGCCACCCAGTCTCCTTCCGTGCCCATTCTACTAAAGTTCTCCACTGTGGTTTTACAATACTTTGGGTAATATAAGGACAGCATAGTAAAGAAATTTAAATTTTTGGGATTTAGTCAATCTGAAGGGATTTATATTGATGTTCCCAACATCACTATATTTATAGTGATGTCTTAGGCTATAGAGTGACAGTTTAGAATACTAATAAAGTCTAAAACTTATCCAAATCCAATGGATATAGCTGCGGTTATGTGATAAATGCCCTTTGGAGAAACAACACACAAAGAGCGAAGTAATGCCTTTACTCCTGGCTCCACAGTGACATCATTCACACAAAGACTTATTCATGATATTTCCCTCATGTGTTGACTTTACCTTGTGGCCTCCAATGCATGAAGCATTCATTTTTTTCCCCTTGCACTGTGGGAGAGAGGGAGGCCCTTTTCTTTCCTTGTCTCACTCTCTGTCTCTGCAGGGTCCATTGGAGGTGGCCCAGGTCTTCTTGAATGAAATCCCTGCTGACCCCAAGCTCTTCCGTCACCACAACAAACTGCGTTTGTGTTTCAAAGAGTTCATAATGCGGTGAGTTGCCATTTCAGTCACAAAGCGTTATTAGGAAATATTTTTAGTTCACCCCCCAAATTGTTTTAATTATGTCATAATTAACTCTCCCTCATGTAAATCCAAACCTGTAAGACCTGCATTCTTCTGCAGAACCCACAGGTAGAAATTATAATTGATATCCTGATCTGTCTTTTCATTATGACAATGGATAGGGATTCAATTTGAGGCTTCAAAAAGTTTGCAAAAGTGTCATAAAAGTAGTCCATGTCACTCTTGCATCATACTCCAAGTTTTCCGAAGGTAGGCAATAGGTTTTAGTCATTTTTTTTGTCATAAAATAGTGTATGTTCATGAGTGTATGAGGGAAGCTTGTTCACAGTGACCCGCATGTTCACGTGAGAACTTGAATTGTTTAGTGCTAAAAACAGTGCAAGTGTTCCCAAGAACCTGAAAAACACTGTGAATGAGCTTCTCTCATGCATTTACTGTGTAACAGATGTCGAGATTTTTCAGGTTGTCTCTCACCCAAACCTGTCGAATGTCTTTAGAAGACTTGGAGTATTATGCAGGAGTCGTTTGGACTACTTTTATAACACCGTTGCAAAACTTAAAGCTCGAAAGGGAATTACTGTCCAATGCCATTGTATTGAAAAGATGGACTGTGAAATTCATTAAAAACAATTCTTTCTGTGGTCTACAGAAGAAAGTCATTTGGGGTTTGAAACAACATGAGGGTGAGTAAATAATGACAGAATTTTCATTTTTGTGTGGTTTATTCCTCAAACATCTTGTTCATTTTTTTCCTCTTTTGATACAATGAATAGAGTTTTTCATCATAGGATCAAAAGAAATATGGAAGTGTTTATTATAAAGCATTTGATTTTGTTTAAAGTATTTTATTTGAAGGTTTGCTGAAAAATGACTACACTGGAGGGGGTTTTCCACCAATATAGAAACAGGAAAACCCTGTCTTAATGTCACCCAGCTGCAGTTGTTTTGTATAATGATTATAGTGCTTAAACCAAGACGCAAAATAAATTATGATTCTAAATACAGTGATTTTTTTTTTCTCTCTACAGGACGAATGCAATTTGCTTGGAAATATTACATATTGCTTTTTACAGATGGAGTGGTTAATGTCACATTCTGTGCCTTGATAGCTGCCAGCAAGCAGACAAATATTTACTGTAATTTATAAAATGTTTATTTTTTCCATAATCCATCCAAGCTGGCACAGTTTTTCTCCAGCCAGGCTTTCGACATTTACACCAAGTCATTATATGTTCTTAATGCTCTAACCAGACTATATACAGTATAAGATATACTTTCAAAGCACGTTATTTTTTGCATTTTTGCGTGTGTGTTTGATACTGCAACAGTAAAGGTCAACCATTTACGTCTATTAAAACTATGCTCCATGAACATCAATTGTTGTTTTGATGTTCTTCGGTATTCTTGTTTGAGAGAGCTTGTTCGTGGATGAGAGTGAAAACTGATTGTTGAGTCTCTTTTTATCAAACTAATTAGACTATTTCTTTCCAAATGCAGCTAATTGCACTAATTATTTGTAATTTAGTTGCCTGCTGAGCATCTTGTGGGGCTAATCTGGTTGTGATTGCACACCTGCAGGTGTGGAGAGGCTGTTGAGAAGAACAAGCAACTTATCACTCCTGATCAGAAGGAGTACCAGCACGAAATGAAGAAAAACTACAACAAACTGAGAGAAAACCTGAGGCCTATGCTAGAGAGAAAGATCCCTGAGCTCTACAAACCCATCATCAAACCTCACATCGAGAACAGGTACAACAACAAGCTGTGTACTTTGACTCAACAATCATTCAATGGAAAATGCTTTTTAATAGCATTTCAAAACATAATTTCCATATGTAGCGGCAGTCAGCTGGTACGTGATAGCTGTGCGGTATCGAATCCTGCTCGGAGGGGAAATTATGTTTTGAAATACTACAAAAAAGCATTGGGGGTCTCCAAGTTGGATTTCACTTAGTGCCCCCATATGCTCAGAAACGGCCTTGTCTTCAGTATTCACAACCGAATTCGGTTGATATGTGCAGATAAACGGAACTGCAGTCGACAGCATGTCACATCATTGACAAATGTATGTAGGTGATGTTCTTTGTTGTCAATCACTAAATTTAGGGCTATCAACCTATCTCAGGTAAGTTATGACAAATGGAAGAGAGCTATTATGGAATATTTTTTTGTGTGGAAAACAAAGGAAAGAACAAATTGACAGGAAAGAGTTTTTGGCTGCATATATGAAAGGATGATGGCAACATAAAGCAACTGTCCAAAATACTTTCATTAAATCCTTAAAGAGAAATTCAAAGTCAGATCTTTATCTGTTACTATGGTTACAGGTATTACTCAAGGGTATCTGTTCATACTAACATTCAATTTCACACTGCAAATCTTTATTCTTTTCTTGACAAGCAAAATGGCATGTAATAATTTGTTTTGTTTGCAGAGAAATAAAACGACATTTAGTTTGGTTTATGCTTAAAAAAAGAACTTTTGCCAGTGGGGTAAGGAAAATAAACTTATTTCAAAGGGAAAACAAGTTTATTATTATTTGTATTTTATTTTTTTACCCCATTGGCAGATTTATTCTTGTTTTAAGCATAAAGTTTACTGTTTTTTTGTTTTTTCAGAATTCCTCTGAAAACAAGACTTTATTATCTTATGCCTTTTTGTTTGTCAAGTAAATATATCTTGTTTTAAGAAAATGTTTATATTTTTACTGGAAATCAAGAGAAAAATAATAAAGAAAAAAAAAACATGAACATTTTCCCTGTTGTATTTGTAACAGAGATTCATTTAAACGGCACAGCCTCCGTCGGACACAAGATGAAAATTCATGATGTCAAGAGAATGGCATCTCTAGAAGACATCAATGGAAGGATGTGCCAGGAAACAAGAGCTCTGTCATCTGATAATTAGACGACTCAAGCAGTTTCTTGAAAATTCCTGAAAACAGCATTGATTGTTATACTCTGAATAATTTACAGGTATATACAGAATAGATTTTAAGTGATGCAGAACAGATTTTATTCGTGTTTATAATTGTTTTGTAGAACAAAACACCTCAGCCAGCCAGTTTTCAGTAGGTCTAATTTGTTTTTTATTAAATTTTTTAATACTTGTTTTCTTGTTATGGTTCGAATCCTCCTTCATATGTTACAACCAGTATGATCTTGCCTTCTCTGCTAAAATGGACCTTTTACATGCGACGAAAAATCTAAAACTTTAAATTGGTTGATTCAGCAAGGACAACAACATTCCAATGCCATTGGAAATGGTCAAAAGTTAAATCTGGAGATGATTTAGAATCTTAAGATGTGCATAGAATGGTATAAAGTGAGTCTTTAGTGTCTTTATTCAGAAGTGTACATACTTCTAATCATGCATTATAAATCATGATTACTCCATTCCAGGAGTTTTACTATGATGTAAATTGTATTTGCAGAGATTTCTGAGATGCAGTTTTGTAAATATAGCTTTATTTTATTTATAGAGAATATTTAGCTCTCAGATACTTATTCCATAGTTAAAATAAGTGACCAAACCAATTCTAAATAAAAGTAGATCAGGAATGCAGAGATGGAAGATGGTATTTAAATTAGCAACAGTTACAGTGGATGAGAACATCAGATGTTTACCCTTGCAATGCATCATGTTTCTATGTTTTTGTATTATTTGGATAAATTATTGACTGGAAATAGTGGAACAATGCAAACTGGACTATTTTATGTGCCACAATTGTTCCCTCTGGTCATTAATAAATGTATAAATACAAATATTTTTATAATGTCAATAAAAAATGCACTTAAATGCAACATGAATACGACCTTTGTGGATGAGTATTGTGAGGTCAAATGTCTTTTCGACTTAAAGTAGCAACATGTGGGGTTTATTCTTGCATTGCCGGTATTAGTCAATCTTTGTGTATCCCGATCAAATGTAAATCCACATGTGATGGAGATCTACACGTTGGCGCAGGATGATGACGTACACGAGAGGCGCTAAGGGTTCAGCGGCTTTTCATGTACGCTACTACTTATAGAGAAACAGGCAAATCAAATGGACTTTTATCTCCTAATCGCTCTAGTATTATCACAACATTTGAAAAAATATAGATTTATTTTTTTACATGTTTCTTTGGAAAAAAAGTGAAAAATTAGTCACGGAAACAAGGAATCCCATTGGAGAGAATGCCTTTTAGAGTTCTTAGGAATGGGGAAATTATTTGTTGAAAAGTTCTGAACACCGTTTGATTGCATGACAGAAAATGCTTGACTACACTGACACTGAATACCTGTTTGCATTGAGTCTCACTTCGGGCGCCCGTGCTGAATCACACAAGCTTTAAATGTGCAGTTGTGCACACCTGTATGGAAATGATAAAGGGCATGATTGATTTAATAGAGGGGATTGCCTTTAATGCCTTGTCATCAAACCGAGAGTAGTATTTAACTTAAGGGTTATTTACAGTGTTGGATGTGCCTGTGTGGATTTTACGCCTGATTATGTGCCTCTGGTTATAAATGGTCTCTTTAACTTGTTAAATTTCCCCTTCACACGAAAGAGAGCATGACTTCAAAGGTTTGAGGGATGTCTGGTCCTTTACATTTCACAATAGTTTACTTAAAGACATTAAAATATAGAAACGTTCGTCCTGCAATTGATTGATTTTTTTGTGTCAATGACATGTACATCATTAATACATTGGATGTTTTCATGATGCATTGACTTCGAATATAAATATACAGGGCCAGCTAGTGAGGTGAAAAGTAGTAACAATTATAGGAGCCCACAAGTCCAGGGGGTCCCACAACTACTTCTAAACCAAAAATTTTTATAGCAAATTGGCCCAGAGCAATATAGAGTCAGGGGGCCCAAAATACCTTGCTACTGCCCTGTATATTTAGGAGGTTGGCAAGTAAAAGACACATTATTATTATTTTTTTTTCATTGCAGATTTTATGTATTGCCACTTTTTAAGGGAAAATATATTTTTGCTGCATTATGTGATATATATATTTAAATTCAGCATTTTAATGAACCTTTTTCACTTTAGTCTTGTGGTAAAACATAAAATAATCCTGCAGTGTGATACATTAATTTTAATAAATACAAATATTCCATGCCATCTCTCAATTCATATGAAGTCAAGTGCATGCATAATAATAATAATTTTTTTTAAGAAGTTTTAGGCACAGTACAGCATGTCACACTGCTTAAAATTACATCTTCTTCACATTTTGCATAGTTGCATTCTGAATGATAGGATAAAGCATATGTTGACCAAGAGATCTTCATCAGGATTACCATCTGATAAGTGTGTAACGTGTTTGGTTAGCATACTTTCACCTATCCCAGCTTAATATGGAGAGGCAACCTTTCTTAAGCCATTTGTAGGTTAATTTTCTTGAAAACGGTAAACACTCTCTTTGGCGCTATAACATTTCTGTTTGTTTTGAGCAAACCTTCCAGCCCGACACAACAACGACAAAACCATTGGCGGGACTTTTGGGTGGGACTGTCTGTCAGACCAATGAAAGATGGGGGAGGGGTGTTTGTGAAACCTGTTTGAAAACAACAATCCTCATTGTTGCAGTTTAAAGGTTCACTCAGTAACTTTTTGCTCATGTCTTTTTGTCTTACATTGACACCTAGTGGTGTGGATTAGTGCCTGATCGATATGGGATTTTTGAGACTGATAACAATTTTTAGGGGGAAAATTCACCGATTACTGATATGGAGGCCAATATAGTTTTTGGTGATGTGACGATCTGCGGGAGAGAGAGAGAGCGGTAAGGCTCGTCACCTGGTTCATAATTATCTCTAACACCTGTCTCTCATTATAGTGATGGCGGAGGGAGATTTAACCTGTTGATATGCACCCCCTTTTTGAGCACAAACCATGAAAATGACACACCTCAACTTAAATGGTTGTATTTACTGGACCCTTTGAAGTATGGACACAGTTGTATCTTTTGAAAGAAGACTTTATTTATATTGACAAGCCGGTTCTTGCCTCCTCCTTTCCATTGGACTGCTTTACAGTGATGTTCTCTTTAATGTTTGAATTACAGGCTGTTAAATACCTCTGGACAAGATGCCTACTAAATAATGAGGGGAATTTTGCGAGAGCCAGGTTTATTATGTGAATGGCACTCAGTTTACATTACTCCTAATGATATTTCAGTCTGGTTCAAGACCCGTTTCTACCTATAGAAAACCCTCAGATATGGAAAGTAACCCACAACCTGATATGGACCCTAATAAAGATGACCTGGCCCTGTGGGCTAACACCAACCTTGCTTGACTTAACTGTTAACTTTCAAAGAAAGATCATTGGTGCCAGTATTGTTCTTTTTCTGGAGCCTGTTAAGGGTTCTTGCAAACAAGGTGAACAGGGATCTGTATCAAACACACCAGCACAAGCACTAGCAGATTTAGGTATAGGCGACATGGGCAAGCGCCCAGGGCGGCATCTTGCCGGCAATGCCGTCGGGTGGCATGGGGCACCCGCACAAACAAATTCGGAATGGTGACATTTGTGCAATCAGTTTTCTATTGCTCATTTGCATATCGTGTCAATTATATCATGTCACCATGCTGAAGCTCATCAGATGGGGTTCGCCCAGTGCGCCATACAAGCTAGAACCGCCACTGAGCACAAGACAGATCTCAGTGGGATGAATTCACCTTAATGCTGCATTGTAGTGACTTGGATGTAGTTGTTTCCCTACTGTCCTAAATGCATGGCTTCTACTGTTCAATATGGACCAGTGGAGTCTTCAGATAAAGAAAGAGGGAGTTTGCTCCCCCCATGCTTTCCCATGTGCTCTCAGAATCTGGCATGATACTAAACCCACAGCTGGTTCTGTGAGATGGACAAAGGACCAGGATTGCAGGTACCAACTATGTTTAGATATGTACATGCATCCATAAGCTTGTCAAGAGTATGTTAATGTTGTTGCATCTGATCTTTAAATTTTAGAATATGTGTATATACAATGGGCTGGCCCATCAACAACAGATCCCTCTTCCCATTCCAGGAACCACCTGTTGCCATGTCAACATGGCAAGCAAGTGTGAGAGCTCCATGTGATTACACTGTTCTAATGAGGGTCGAAAATAAAGCTTATCTAAAGCCTGTGGAGTCAGGTACAGTTAAAACCCCTTAATCAGCCATTGTTGAGTTCAAAATCACAAAACAGTAATTTAATCCACTAATCTCACTTTTGACAATGCTGATGTCTTTTTTTTACTCTGTTCTGCAGGTTTTCTACAGGATTATTATGTTACAATGCCAATGCCAGCCTCTACTTTTACCATGGCAGTAGGACAATGGCTAGAGGCCGGAGTTAAGGTTCCCAACTTTGAGGTTGAAAAACTAAAGAAGCCAATGTCGAAACACCCCTGTACATTTTCCCTCTCACTTAAAGGGATTGTTCAAACTAAAATGTACATTCTTTCATCATTGCTCTCTATTTAAGTAGATGGAGACCTAGAACTGTCAAGCTCCAAAAAATACACAAATAAATAGAACCATTAAAGCATAAAAAAAGCAGTCCATGTCACTTGTGTGCTATATTCCAAGACTTTTGAAGCCATATGAAACTTTTGTGTAAGTAACAGTCTGAAATATTCACTGAAAATGTTTTGAATATATGAGGAAAGAAAGTCATACAGGTTTACAGGCACGTGATGTCAGAATTCTCATTTTTGGGTGAACTATCCCTTTCAATGTCAGTCTAGATAAAGGTCAAACAGGCAGATATTTTCTGTATAATAATTTATATTGTATTCTACTTAATATTTGCATATTTCTCTGTATTACAGGGCTTCTTTGAAAAACTCACAGTCCAGGCCTACAGATCAACAACAGGATAATCTAACTGCTTGCTATTTATCAGAACAAGAGATGATCAGCAATACATTTGCACCCACATTGATAATCCTTGTCGCTTCATGGTCATTGCTGCAAGAGCACAGACTGTTATTCCTCACCGGGTGTTTGCCCCAAAGTTTCACCTTCAGAAAGCAGAGGACATTGTTCTGCCCCTGATTCTCTTCTGTCTGAGTGCTGCACACACTATTCGTGGCGCTATATTTTCACGTGTAGATGTGCTTAATGTACCGCCAGGATTCTCCAGTCTGGGTATGGCCAGGTAAAGATGCTACACTTCTCTGAAATAATTTAAATAATTGTCTGGAAATGATGCATATTGTCCTGTTATCTACTGTAATTTTCTACATTCATAAATAATGCATACAGTACATTTACCAATCCACTTTCTTAGACTTTCAGTAGACTTGGAATATTAAATATTATCACACTCTACCTCTCTGTCTCTGCAACCTTAAGGAAAAGTTCAAAAAAATAAATAATAATAAATAAATATATATATATATATATATATATATATATATATATATATATATATATATATATATATATACACTTTGTTGATTATCAGAATTACATCAGCAGCGGTAAACTACAACACTTCAAGCTTCAAGCTTCTGCTGGGCAGCTGTTCCTATTGATTCCCTTTGGCCTGTGGGCATTGCCCTTGAGGATACCACAGCATTTACCATTTGACTTATTTTAATGCTCTTTTTGGGCAACCAAAGTGTTTGTTTAGAGGTGTGTGTAGCTTTAAGTTGTGAGACCCTGTAGGATCTGCTTAAATGGCTGCTTGATGAGTACACTGAAATACATTTTCCTTCACATTTTTGAAAGGTCACTGCTTTGGAAACTTTTCCAAAGTTGACATGTTTTGTTGTATTTACAGCAAAGTAAGATTTGCTAATATTGTGATTATTGTAATGCACTTTTTATTTGAACATTAACTTTCCTAAGTCTACATCATTAGACTAGGATTTGAAACAACACTTCCTTGTTTTAAGACGTTTAGTTTAGTTAAGACCGATTTTAACTTCTTTTTTTTTTAGATAAGTAGTTGATTTATCAACATTTTAGATGTACTGTTTATTATAAGTTGAATACTCATTATTTTTTGGTTATAACAGCTCAATTATATTAAAGGAATAGATCACCCAGAAGTTCAAATTCTCTCATCATTTTCTCACCCGCATGCTATCCCAGATGTGTATGACTTTCTTCCTTCTGCAGAGCACAAATTAAGACTTTTATAAGAATATCTCAGCTCTGTTGGTCCATTCATTTTGGGACAAGTGAATGGTGACCAAAAATGTTAAGCTTCAAAAAGCACATTAAGGCAACATGAAAGTAATCCATATGACTCCAGTGCTTTAATCCATATCTTGTTAAAGCGATCCAAATTGTTTTGGGTGAGAAAATATAACTCTACGTAGCATTAGGATGTGTACTCAAGCTTGAAATCATGATGATTGTGCCTAGAGGCTGCAATGGCAAGATGGCACGGTCTGTTCTCACCCAAAACCGATTGGATTTCTTCAAAAGACAGATTATACCACTGGAGTAGAGTGGATTATTTTTATGATGCCTATAGGTGCTTTTTGGAATTTCAAAGTTTTGTTCACCAGACACTTGCATTGAATGGACCTCCAGAGCTTAAATATTGTTCTAAAAATCTTTTTTGGGTGAACTATTCTTTTAAATGTGCTGTAAGCGACTTTTTATTTTATTTTTATGGATTGAAATGCAGAAAATGCAGAGAAGGCTACTCTTTGAATGACATCACTTAAATAAGTGTCCTGAGATATATCACTGGTCTCTGTGACAGCTCTAGACTCTGTAAACAGCAAAAAAAATTAAAAATAATTTTGCACATTCTCATAGTTGAAGCGGATAATTGACTCTTAATGCCATCTTCTGATTCATAATAGTTGTCAGTTGAGGGCATGATTTTGCTGCTTGACAACCATGGGAACATGCTTTAATTCTGCTCCTCTGCTCAGTGTTTCTTTGATGTGCTGAATTTTGGAAAGAAGTGGTGTGGCTAATTCAAAGGCTCAGTCTCGTGGAAGTTAGAACGGCTAAAATCGCTTACAGCACCTTTAAGTAATTTTAATAATTTAAACCAAATCTAATCATAGGAGTTGTATGAAACTCCGGGTTCTGGGCTTAAACAGCTCTCTGTGCCGCTGGATCCTGTATTCCTGTCTGGTAGACACCAGGTGGTTAGAATGGGCAGCAACATCTCTCAGTATATCCATCCATCCATCCATCCATCCATCCATCCATCTTCAACCGCTTATCAGAAGTCGGGTCGTGGGGGCAGCTGCTCCAGCAGGGGGCCCCAAACTTCCCTATCCCGAGCCACATTAACCAACTCTGACTGGGGCCAGGCCAGTGTGGAGATGTAATCTCTCCACCTAGTCCTGGGTCTTCCCCGAGGCCTCCTCCCAGCTGGACGTGCCTGATACACCTCCCTAGGGAGGCGGCCAGGGGGCATCCTTACCAGATGCCCAAACCACCTCAACTGACTCCTTTCAACGCAAAGGAGCAGCGGCTCTACTCCGAGCTCCTCACGGATGACTGAGCTCCTCACCCTATCTCTAAGGGAGAAGCCCGCCACCCTTCTGAGGAAGCCCATTTTGGCCGCCTGTACTCGCGACCTAGTTCTTTCAGTCATGACCCAACCTTCATGACCATAGGTGAGGGTAGGAACAAAAATTGACCGGTAGATCGAGAGCTTTGCCTTTCGGCTCAGCTCTCTTTTCGTGACAACGGTGCGATAGAGCGAGTGCAATACCGCCCCCGCTGCCCCGATTCTCCGGCCAACCTCCCGCTCCATTGTCCCCTCACTCGTGAACAAGACCCCGAGGTACTTGAACTCCTTCACTTGGGGCAAAACCTCATTCCCTACCTGGAGTACGCACTCCATCGGTTTCCTGCTGAGAACCATGGCCTCAGATTTAGAGGTGCTAATCCTCATCCCAGCTGCTTCACACTCGACTGCCAAGCTGATCCAGTGAGAGCTGAAGGTCATGGACCGATGATGACATGAAGACAACATCATCTGCAAAAAGCAGCGATGAGATCCACAGCCCACCGAACCAGCACACCTTCCCCACCCCGACTACGCCTCGATATCCTGTCCATGAATATCACAAACAGGATTGGTGACAAAGCGCAGCCTTGGCGGAGACCAACCCCACATGGAATGAACTCGACTTCGTGCCGAGGACCTGGACACAGCTCTCGCTTTGGACGTACAGGGATTGGATCGCCCTAAGAAGGATCCCCCACCCCGCATCTCCAGCAGCACCTCCCACAGTATCTCCCGGGGACCCGGTCATACGCCTTCTCCAGATCCACAAAACACATGTAGACCGGATGGGCATACTCCCAGGCCCCCTCCAGGATCCTTGCGAGAGTAAAGATCTGGTCCGTCATTCCACGGCCAGGACCGAAAACCGCATTGTTCCTCTTCAATCCGAGGTTCGACAATCGGCCGAACCCTCCTCTCCAGCACCTTGGAGTAAACTTTACCAGGGAGGCTGAGAAGTGTGATACCCCTGTAGTTGGCACACACACTCTGATCCCCCTTTTGAAGAGGGGAACCACCACCCCGCTCTGCCACTCCTTAGGCACTGTCCCAGATTTCCACGCTAATGTTGAAGAGGCGTGTCATCCATGACACCCCCTCCACATCCAAAGCTTTCAGCATTTCTGGTCGGATCTCATCAATCCCCGGGCTTTGCCACTGCGGAGTTGTTTGACTACCTCAGTGACCTCCCCAGGGAAATAGAATCTGATCCCCCATCATCCTCCGGCTCTGCCTCTACCATAGAGGGCGTGTTGGGATTTAGGAGTTCTTCAAAGTGTTCCTTCCACCGCCCAATAACCTCCTCAGTTGAGGTCAACAGCGTCCCATCTTTGCTGTATACAGCTTGAATGGTTCCCCGCTTCCCTCCTAAGGTGGCGGACGGTTTTCCAGAAGCACTTTGGTGCGGACCGAAAGTCCTTCTCCATGGCTTCTCTGAACTTTTCCCACACCCACTGCTTTGCCTCCCTCACGGCCGAGGCCGCAGCCCTTCGGGCCTGTCGGTACCTTGCAACTGCCTCCGGAGACCTCCGGGACAACAAATCCCGGAAGGCCTCTTTCTTCAGTCAGACGGCTTCCCTGACCACCAGTGTCCACCACGGTGTTCGAGGATTACCACCCCTTGCGGCACCTAAAACCTTGAGGCCGCAGCTTTCCACCGCGGCTTCGGCAATGGAAGCTTTGAACATTGCCCACTCCGGTTCAATGTCCCCAACCTCCGCTCTCAGTATATCACTGAACCTAAACACTGGAGCCCTGCGGGGCTGTGTTCCCAGCCCACTCTTGTATTCCCTGTACACACGACTGAGGCAACACATAGCTCCAGTGCCATCATTAAGTTTGCTGATGATACGATGGTGGTAGGCACTGACAATGATGAAACACGCTGGTGTCAGGACCACAACCTCTCCCTCAAAGTCAGAAAGACCAAGGAGCTTGTGGTGGACTTCAGGAGAAAGACAGAGAACACAGCCCCATCACCATTAATGGAGCACCAGTGGAAAGAGACAGCAGCTTCAAGTTCCTCTGTGTCCACATCACTGAGGAACTCACATGGTCCGTCCACATTGAGGCCATTGTGAAGAAGGCTCACCAGCGCCTCTTCTTCCTGAGACAGCTGTGGAAGTTTGGAATGAACCACCACATCCTCATACAGTTCTACACCAGTACTGTAGAGAGCAACCTGACTGGCTGCCTCACCTCCTGGTACGGCAACAGCATCGCCCTCAACCGCATAGCACTGTATAGGGTGGTGAAAACTACCAGACACATCATTGGAGGTGAGCTTCCCTCCCTCCAGGATATCTATACAAGGAGGTGTGTGAAAAAATCATCAGAGCCACCTGAGCCTTGGGCTGCTCCCACTGCTACCATCAGGCAGGCGGTATCGCAACATCAGGACCCACACCAGCCAACTCCATGACAGATTCTTCCCCCAAGCAATCAGATTTTTTAACTCTTGATCTCTCACGATCAATATACGTATATCAGCACTGCACTTTATTAATCTCCCACTGGACTGTCAAAATTATATTCTCTCTTAACAACACACTGGCAACTGACTATCAACTGACTCTCTGAATGTCAATACAGCACAATGCAACCTACTGTATATTATATATGCACTGTACTATTCTTATTGTATACTGTGTATTCTATATTGTGTGTATTGTATACTGTACATTGTATAATATTATTTGTATATTGTGTTAAGTAATTATGTGCATATTAGTTTTGTAAATTGTGTTGTGTAAATCTGATGTTTATTGTAAATTGGTATATGTCTCATCACTGTCATGACTGCCATGTTGCTCGGAACGGCACCCAAGACTTTCACCCACTGTTGCACTTGTGTATATGGTTGAGTGACAATAAAGTGATTTGATTCAAGCTTGTTGTATTTAATGAGGTTCCAAATGTATTTTTTATTGATTTTTTTCTCCCCAATTTGGAATGCCAAATTCCCAATGCGCTCTAATTCCTTGTGGTGGCGTAGTGACTCCCTCAATCCGTGTGGCAGAGGGCGAATCTCAGTTGCCTTCACATCTGAGATCGTCAATCCGTGCATCTTATCATTTGGCTTGATGAGCACGTTACTGCGAAGACACGTGTGGAGGCCTCACGCTATTCTCCGCGGCATCCATGCTCAACTCACCACATGCCCCACTGAGAGCCAGAACCACATTATATCGACCACGAGGAGGTTACCCCATGTGACTGTACCCTCCATAGCAACCGGGCCAATTTGGTTGCTTAGGAGACCTGGTTGGAGTCACTCAGCATACCCTGGATTCGAACTTGCAACTCCAGGGGTGATAGTCTTTACACGCTGAGCTACCCAGGCCCCCTCCAAAAAATAAAGGTGCTAAAATTGGTATGTTCAATTAATTTCCATTAATCCGTTCAAACTGTCCATTTCAATTAATTCGAAAAAATGATTCTTCCTTGTGTTCATTAGTGGGGGTCACATAATTGCGTTAGTGATGATGATTGAGAGGCGATGGATCAATTTGCAGGCTTTTTAATGAAGAAGATGAAGATGTAAATCAACGTGGAGTGTCATGAACCAAATCAATAAACTAACACAAGTGTTACACGTATTAGAACAGACAAAGGAATGAACAAAACTGGAGGGTATCTATACACTGGATGAAATAATATGGGAATGGAAGACAGGTGAGGATGATGTGGAACTGATGGAAGTGATGACACTATGCACATTACATAAAAAATGTAGTCTGGGAGAAAACTTCAAAATAAGAGTCCTAGGGAAACCATGGATACAGACTGTGAAATTACTATGGGATGGTCGAGGCTACAGGCACTGTCTCTGGGTCATTGACTGTGGCAGGTGTGGGCGCTGGCTCATTGACTGTGGGAGGATTGGAGGAAGGAGCCGTGGGAGGAGATTCCAAGTCCTCTTCTTCCACACCCACAGTGAAAGGTGAGCTGGTATCTTGTAGAGCCTCCTCCATGAACTCGGAGCGTCCAGTGAGGATCTGCCAGAGGCATTAGCTCCTTTAGTGCACTATTGAGACCAGCCCTGAAGCCCACAAGAGAATGGTCTCTATAGTGCACCAAATTTGCCAGCTGGAGAAACTCACGCATGTGATCCTCAACCGGATTGTCCCCCTGCTCGAGGAGGAGGATTCTAACAGCTGGTAGACCCATCTTTGTCATTCAGATCTTCTATCACGTAATTGTAGTAGTGATGATGATGGAGGGGTGAGAGGCAATGGATCAGTTTGCAGGCTTTTTAATGAAGAAGAAGAAGAAGAAGAAGAAGAAGAAGAAGAAGAAGAAGAAGAAGAAGAAGAAGAAGATATAAAACAGTGTGGAGTGCCACGAACCAAACTAACAAGTGTTACACAGACGAGAACTGACAAAGGAATGAACAGAACTTGAGGGTGTTTTATACAAAGGAGGAACTAATGAGGGAATGGAAGACAGGTGAGAAGGATGTGAAATGGATGGAAGTGAACTTCAAAATAAGAGTCCTAGGGAAAACATGGAGACAGACTGTGACAATGGGAAACATTCCTTGATTATTTTAAACCAGATCTTTAATGCATTTTACTTCTTAAACATGTATTAAACATTTTTTATTTGATTGGCTACAATCACCCATCTACTGTAGGGCTGGACAATCATTAGATATAAATATAATATAAAGTACAGCTGCCACAATTAAATAAGTGTCAATTATACAAAGTAGTAATCCATGCAGGTCTATTAATGTTTCATCAAAAAGTTATATTCAGATTTTCTGTTTAATGTGTGTTTTTGCAGTGGTTGAGCATTATACCCAATCACAGACAATGTATTGCTCACTTCTGTTCACAATTTATTCCAAATTTGAATAACAGATTTGTTTTTCATTCTTCAGAGAAGTCCAATGTGAAGTTAACAATTTCGGCACAGTCTTTATTTACTGATAAAACAGCCATAACGTAATTCAGAAAGAGTTATCTCCTTGTTTTGGATTTGAAGTCTACATAAAATAAATGTCATTCTGTTGGTCCACCCAAAATAAATATTTTAGTGAAAACTGTATCAATCAAAATGAATCGCAATTACAACATCAAGGGAAAATAATCAACAAATGTGATTTTTGGAATATCAGGTATTGTTGTGATTTCTATGGAATATAAGGTAATTTGTGATTTTCAGTAAAGCAACCCTTTTAGATTTATGCAAACATCAGTAATGAGAGTCATTTGGCTACCATTTAAATAAACTCATTCTTCCATAGGTGTTCCTGTATTTCCCACCACGCCCCTGTCCAAGAATATGTATTCCACAAGAAATGAGGTCATTTTTCTCTGCCTCAAGCACTTCCAGCCATTCATCAAGAGAAAATGTCACATTCTAATTAGCACTGGACACGCATAATAACAGTGTTCACTCCTGTTTTTCTTCTTCTGAATTAATTACTCCCTTTTTGCTTTAGCTAGTGTGAGGCATAGTACCATATTGTTTCTTTTTCTTTTTTATGTCTGGAGGTTATTTACTTATTTTAGAGAACTGAACATTTATTACAGCTTGGTTTTATTAGCCTCCCTACAAATCTGCCAGTGGATGACTGTGAAATATGTCTGTGCGGGAGAAACAGATACTTATGTTCCCTGTCCTTTGCCCTGTGCAGGTCACAAAAGTAGACAGCCATCCGCCCCTTCTCTAGGGAATGCTATAGTCCTCCAGGCTCCAAGCTCATCTCAGCCAAATCAGAGCAAAAGGAGTGATTAACAAAGTAGGTTTGGGGCTGAGAGATGGCCACTTTAAGTTGCAGATCCCCCAGGATGTGGGAGAGGATGTGTGGATTACTCCTAGCAACAAAAGCCATTTGCTTCTGGAACCACTTCAGAGAGAGTAGCTGTTTAATCTGAAAACTGGGAAGTATGTGGGCCCAAATCCTTGGGGTCGTGCCAATATCTTCTTTTATTTTACGCTTGTACTTTTGCTGCTGGGGCCTTTGGACATGATGTTGGTGGTGGTTGTTGTTCTCTGGAGGGATTGAGGTTGGACAGGAAGTCACAGTTATGAAGTCAAAAAAGGGCAGGCCTGATACTGTGTGCTTTGCTTTCCTTCCAAATACCCACATGACTGGTGTCCCAGTGCGAAAACACAGCAATTCCACAGGTACATGTGTGTATTCTTGGCTTAATTCCAGTTGAACTGAATGTGATTCGTGAAATCCTGGAATCTGATTACAGACTGAAGGAAGCTTGAGGAAATATTTCTGTAAGGAATGTCATCCTCATTCCATCCTGTGTATTGCTGACTGATCTTGTAGGAAGTCTAGACCAAGGCGGCAACATAAACAGAGATGCTCATATCTTCAGATCTTCAGCACGTCATGCACCAGTATTTGCTGGAAATGCACAGGAAGGGCAAAGCACTCTCCTCAACTTTGAAGGCGGTCAATTTCTGTCCCTTAACACCTCTTTTACACCACAGCAGGACATAGTTGGAATTCTTCTTGTGCCAGATGTGCAAATATGGGCATTGCCTGCTTTCGGGGAGACTGAAAACGTCTGCAACTAAGAGAAAACCAATAGGGACTTTTTGTGTTTTCCCACGCTATGTCGGTGATGTAAGGTGTTAAGTAACATTAGGTGGGTAATGGCTTTATCTAGATAATTTTCATTTTAAGTAAGTCTAATTTTTAGAGAAATCGAACTAAATTTAGTGAGGCTTATGTTTAAAACGAGGTACCACAATGTGGTATGAAAATGTAATTCAGTTTTTTAAAAAGACTTAATATATAATTTTGCTTCTCAAGTAAATGTATTTTGTTTTAAGGATATTTAAGGATTTTAATGGAAAACAAGACCAATTTTGACAAAGGAAATATTTTTAACAGTGATTTTATGGCAGACATTCTAACTCACCAACCTACTCGAAGTGCATTTCATGTGCTTTTTTAATAATACACTATATAAATAGCTCATCACTGCCTTTTACTTAGCAATTGCTCTGCTACTGAGACCGGTAGCTGACCTTATATAGCCTGTTTTATATGAATTCTGAAACAGTCTGGACCGACACTCGAGGAGCCTGAATGATGTGTGGAGAAAAATATGCAGAACGCTAGCATGCTGTAAAAATCCCACTTACCCTTCACAGTTTGGGTCAAAATGAGCTGTCACAGAACTGTCACCTACTATGAATGAATTATGGGCTTCATCTGGATTATGGCCTTGGAGTGATTTTGAGAGGGAAAAATGCTTTTCAGATTGAATTTATTTGTTGGAGCTGAAGAAGAGAGCAAGTGTTTAAATTCTGCCTGGGGAGTTTGAGACCTTCAGCCTGGGGGCCAGTTACTGTTCATATTTCACTACCTGAAAGGTTAGTCAGCAAATGCACAGAACGAATAAAGAAGACATTTGTGTTCATTTCCCTAAGGTGCTTGAGTGAGCAGTACAGGAGCTGGTGATGGGAGATATTCTCCACTTAATAAAGCATGCTCAAGGTTAACCAGAGGTTATTGCGCAACAAGTTTGCATCTTTTCACAAGGCTTTAGCATATTTATGAAAAAACAGCGTGTACTACATTTTTTGCATATTGGACCCGTTCATTTCTTTATATGTGCCTTACTCCACTTGATATTTTTCTTTAGAAAAAGAGGGATGAATCGAAATAATTTTCTGTGAAAATAAACATTATGCGGCCCTCTACATTGCGAGTAAAACACTTGCATATGCAACTAAATTTCAAGCTAAGTGACTAAAACATATGTGTTATTAGCCACAGGCTAATGTTCAGATTTCACTCACAGGTGATTGAGTTGAGTAATGGTCAATAATATAAACATAGTGATCTTTTTTACTGAATAAGAAGCTGGCGATTAAGAAGCTGGATTCAGCCTAGTCTTTAACTGCATGTTGTGTTTCGAGAACATGCACTCTGAAGGAAACTGACCTTATTTGGCTGCATTGGGTCCTGAGTAGAGGTCGACCGATATTGGTTTTTTCAGGCCGATGCCGATCTTTTGAAATCCGGGTCGGCCGATGGCCGATAAATGCTGCCGATTTATTTTGGCCGATATGTGCTTGTTTTAAACCTCTTATTTGAACCTTTTATTTGAAAGATAAAATGTAACACAAATAATTACTTAAGATAGACACAATTTCTCAACAAATACATTTATTGAACACTTGACCAATATGCACTTGTACACTTACAGTCAGGTCCATAAATATTGGGACATCGACACAATTCTAATCCTTTTGGCTCTATACATCACCACAATGGATTTGAAATGAAACGAACAAGATGTGCTTTAACTGCAGACTTTCAGCTTTAATTTGAGGGTATTTACATCCAAATCAGGTGAACGGTGTAAGAATTACAACAGTTTGTATATGTGCCTCCCACTTTTTAAGGGACCAAAAGTAATGGGACAATTGGCTGCTCAGCTGTTCCATGACCAGGTGTGTGTTATTCCCTCATTATCCCATTTACAAGGAGCAGATAAAAGGTCCAGAGTTCATTTCAAGTGTGCTATTTGCATTTGGAATCTGTTGCTGTCAACTCTCAATATGAGATCCAAAGAGCTGTGCAGTTAAAACACATCTTGTTCGTTTAATTTCAAATCCATTGTGGTGGTGTATAGAGCCAAAAAGATTAGAATTGTGTCGATGTCCCAATATTTATGGACCTGACTGTAAATTAAAAATGTATAATGTAAAAACATATTTTATAAATAATGTATAACAAATATATTAAATAAACGAAGCAGGTGTTACGAACTGCTCTGAGACACGAAGGTTGAGATCCAAATGCAGCTTTAATTAAGGGGCAATCCAGACATGTAATCCAATATTCAGAGCATCCAAGAGAAGCACAGGCATAACTAGGGGTGGGTACCGTTAAGGTTTTAATGGTATTACTATCTTACCGATACTGCTTATCGATCCGGTACTTAAACGGTATTCTTAACGGTTCTTTTTGTTATATACATATATAAAACAAAGATAAACAATAGATAAACAAAAGATAAACAATTACACAAAGATAAACATTATAGGCACAGTGATTTAATTTCAGGAAGGTCTACTAACATTACTGTTCAGGTGTGGTCTAAAAAGAAATCTAATAAAGTAATCAATTGTAAAATAACACTGCATAGTTTATCATAGATAGGTTAATGCTTATTAATGCAGAAGTTATTCATTCAAGAGCTGTAAGTGATTTTCTCTTTGGCTTTTGTTGTTTGATTCGCAGTAATGGCTCAATCGTCAGCATGTTTATTAGACAGCTTCCACTTTAAGACCGAGTGCTGATCTAATAGGCTCCAGATGCACCATATTTTCTCCCAACTATTTCCATAACTACGTCCATTTAAGACATAAACTGTGTTTAAGTGAATCTCCACAAGTCGTTTTGACATATTTGTGTGTATAGTTGATCGTTTAGATGCGCACATGAAACCCAAAGTAGCCTATACTTTGCTTGTCTCGTTGTGGTCTGTTTCGGAGCGCGCGCCGCCTTGGGAATGGGATCTCTTGCGCTATTTTTATTATTAAACGCGTCCTGCAATTTAGCAACAGAAGCTAGACTGCATTTTACAACAATCACCGATCGTGCTGATTCTGACGTTAAGTTTGAGTTTTAGGGAGAAATGTCAGTGCACCGCTGTGAAGGGAAGGAAGTTGTGCTAGACAGAATGCAGCTTATGTATTTTTCTTTTTATAATCTTTGGAAGGTGAAATCATAATATAAAATCAGACTAATATCACGCATCTAAAGTGTAACCAGGCTACGTTTGAATGTTTACTTCTGTCACTCATTAAGCAGGGCTCGTGTTGTGCTTGCTGTGGCACGGCGTCAGCGAGATCTGTCTCTCCCTCTCTGACTGCGAATAGATAAATTGCATCACAGACAAATGGTTTCATATTATTATACATAGTAGTGGCTGGCGAGATAAAATAACTTTCTCTTTATAGCAATAATAAATGGTTATTTAGGGTGTTGTTACACATGGTCTGCCACTGCGAGGATGATCAGCTGTCCTTCCTGTCTCCCTGTAGCACTGTCTTAGGCGTCTCACAGTACGGACATTGCAATTTATTGCCCTGGCCACATCTGCAGTCCTCATACCTCCATGCAGCACGCCTAAGGCACATTCACGCAGATGAGCAGGGATCCTGGGCATCTTTCTTTTGGTGTTTTTAAGAGTCAGTAGAAAGGTCTCTTTAGTGTCCTAAGTTTTTATAACTGCGACCTTAATTGCCTACCATCTGTAAGCTGTTAGTGTCTTAATGACGTTCCACAGGTACATGTTTATCACATGACAAAATTATTTTTAAAATACATTGTCCTGAAAAAGGGACATTTATTTTTTTGCTGAGTTTAGTACAATAAAGATTTGTAGACGGAAGTCAAAACACATTATGCAAGTAAAAGCTTCCTTTTTGGCTCATTCTGTGTATTTTGTGTCTAGGCAAGACAAGATCCAGGCATTCCATTTTTATTTCATGTCTCTTTTAATAGCATTTTTTTGTTGTTGTTTAAAGACAATTGGTAATCAAGAAGTAAAAAATAAACAATTCTAATCATACTTTCACTTATAAGTGAAAAACCACCGTGCAACTTCTCTCTCTCTCTCTCTCTCTCTCTCTCTCTCTCTCTATGTGCACTGCACTCATTCAACACTACTGACCCTGAAGCATTTCCGGTATCATTCCGGAGTTAACATTTTCTGAAAAAAAACTCAAACGTTTGTCTGAAGTGACTTATCCAGACGTGTTGAAACTGAGAACGTCTATACGAGAGAGGCAATTAAAGTGTATCGTAGTTTAGATGCTTACAGTTATTTCCTCAGTTGAAAGGTCAGGAATATTGAATCGCTCCTAGTATAAATAATGAAGCCGTGCAATGAAGCTGTCTGCATGACCTTCGGACAAGTTAAGGATTTCTTTAATTAGAAAAATAAATATCTTGCCTCATTTTTCTGTAGCTTTTATACTACTACATCTAACCTGAGAATTTAGCAGTTCAATACTCCAGATATTGTTTACTTTTGACAGTTTGCTTATGTACCTCATTTGTTAGTTGCTGAGGATATAAGTGTCTGCTAAATGACTAAATGTAATAATAAACTTGTTGTGTAGCTTCATTTATTATAATGTGAGTGATCTATAGTCACTTTTAGAGCTCTACCCATCAAACTTACAGTTAGTTGGCTTAAATATTTGTTCACCAACCAGAAATAAGATGTGTGCTACAGTTGTTATTACTGCACATATCCAGCCATCTTGCTTCATTGCAGCCATTCATTCATCCATTTGTGGTTGCTTTCTCAGAAATCTTTAATTCTGTTAGTTCCAGGCATCCAGGGAGCATCCATCAACATAGTACACATTTTAATAATGACATTTTATGATGATCGTGTTAAACGTTAGCAACGTTAATAGTGTTTAAATCATGACAATCATCTAGTAGGAAGAGTTCAAGGGAAAACAACGTCACTCCCTTAAACCAACGAATAGTGAGATGGTCTATAGGCTACATATCGATGTACATCATACAAGTGCATATAAAAAAAATGTAGGATGTAGTAAGTATAATACATGTGAAAAGTAAATATTTAAAGGGTCAGTTGTACATAATGAAACATTTTAACTAAAACAAACACAGCAAATTTGGAAGAATGACAAATTAGCTCTGGGAATATATATGAAAACTGTGTGAAGATGCCCCCATCTTGGTTTACCTGATATTCCAGATTGAATTACGGCAATACATTGTAAAAAGTTTGCTGAGTGAAAACAAATTTACTGGCCAGTGGTGATTATTTCTTGTCGGTAGAGGGTTGTTATGCCACAAATACTGTCAATGTAACGTTGAGCAGGACAGGCAAGAGACAGTGATGAAGATGATGGGAAAACCCAAGTGCAGTTTCATTTTAGAAAGTGCAATACATAGAAAATGTAAGTCATGAATTCAAAGTGAAAACAAAACAAAATATAAACCAGAACACAAACTACAACCAAACTTATCTAGACTCAACCTGACTTAAACATTATGCAAAAAACATCTGACCAAGGACAAAGGAAAACATAAAAGATTTAAATAATATATAATATAATATAAATATATTTTGTTTTGGATTTTTTGCAATTCAGTTTGGTGATACTTCTCGTTTAAGCAGAGTAGGACAGAATGTTTTTGGTATTTATAGCAGTGACGATTACAGTGTGCAAACTTAAAGATTAACAATAAAAAAAAAAATTCTCTCTTAAAATATGCACCACCCACATAGAGCAGATTTGGGATTGTACATGTTTAATGGGAAATTAATCATCCTGCATATACAGTATTATGACTCACCAGAGTAGTACAGCATCATGAATTTTTTAGGATTTTTGAGTTCTGAAAATCACAAGCATTGGACCAAAGATAATGAAAATGCAAAAACATTAAAATTATAGCCACACATTTAATAGTCTGCTTTACATAAGGTTTTGCTGCAATGTGAAATGCCCTAATTATAATAAGGCTGCCTTTGGTTGTTGAAATTTGTTTGGGCTTATTCAAATATTATATGGTTTGATATGTAATTTGATATGTTGATTGGACCATGAATGAACACATGAATGTCCAAACAATGAATTAGCACCATTTTTCAACATCGCTTCTGTCAGCTTTTCAGAAAAGGCATGTAAATGGATACTTCAGCACATGTTTGTAAGGTATTGTTGGGTGGGTTTGGTGGTTACGGTAATATCTTGACTCACTGTCTGTTGGGTGATGCATAATATCTGGGTTACATCAGGCTTAGAGACAATTTTTTGCTTACGTGCTCTTCCTGCAGTTATAATATGACCATATAGGAAAGGAAAGTGGAGTCCCATGGGTATAGGGTGTAATGTGGGTGACGGATGTGAAGCTTTCGGAATGTGCTGCACTAGCCAGGGAGCAAGGAGACTGAGATAACACCACTTAAATAGCCCTTTCTCTTGCTCTTTCTTTTCTCTCCCTATTTCTCACTCTCTTTACTTTCTTGTTTTCACTCCACTCTGATTACTGAGTAACCTAAGAAGTGTGTGACAGAGACCGTCTTTCAGACCTGGGGGACTTTGGCACGAAAGACAGCTGTTAATCAAATTGTCAAGGATGAGATGTTTTTCTCCCAGAGTCCACAGAGAGGGTTTTCTGTCCCTCCTCATGCTGTGTGCACACAAAAGCCCAAGCGAATGAAAGAATTCAGAGCATGCCTGCACCTGGAGATCGGGGAAGCATGTTTAGAGGGCAGTTCAGTATCTGCAATCACAAGCTTTTCTACTTGGTGTGTTTTTCACTTTTTAATGAAAGGCAGCAAAAATAAGATTTTTTGGCATATCTGACTCAAATTTGTTCATTTGTTTGTTTAAAAAACAAACAAATGACCGGATTCAGACAACATCCATATGTGGTTTATAGTCCAATTAAAATCAAATTTTTTGGATTGTGTCTCAGGCTGAACATTCAGCTCAGATTTTAAAACAGTTAAAACATTTTTGTTGTTGTTTATTCTTTTTAAGTCATTTGTGACAAAACATGCATGTAACAAAAGTCAAAGTGTGTAATATTGTCCGAATATACGTATATTCTCCCACTTTTTCCACATTTAGTGAACTATGATATTTGCAATGTAGGGAATGAGTGAACCAGTGAACCACGTGGTTCATAACACATATTGCGTTAGTTCTGAGTTGAAATGCTCACTATGTGGTGCTAAAAGTGAGTTAAAAATTCTCCTTAATAAGTTTTTAAAGTTAATACTCTATTGCAGTGATTCCCAACCCTGTTTCTGGAGGTGCCCCAACACTGCATGTTTTGTATATCTCCCTTTTCTGACACTCCCAATTCAGCTCTTGGAATCTCCACGAACAAGCTGATGAGTTGAATCAGGTGTGTTTGATTAGAGGGATATCCAAAATGTGTAGTGATGTGGGGCCTCCAGGAACAGGCTTGGGAACCACTGCCCTATCGGGTATTAAATTAATGAAATTGTAATGAAAATGAATGAAACACTTAATGTTTGTGGTTCTTCAGGACTCGTATCCCTTTACATCACAAGTGCAATGCTCTTTCAGTTGAGCTATTGATAAAAAATTAAAGTTGACTAAAAGGAGAGACATTTTTTAAATATTTTTAAATATTTGTTTTATTTAAAACATTCTTTTTTTGTTTCATTTATAAGTTTTTAAAGCCCTAAAATGAAATCATATATCCCTACTTTATTATTTTATTTATATATTGTAAGTTAAATATGTAAAAATTACTTCTTAAGGTGTATGAAGCACACATTTTATATGACAATTAATCGTGAAAGCCCTAAAAGAGACCATTAATCTTCATAGTCCTAAAACAGACAATTAATTGTCATAATTGTAATTATTTTTTTGACAATTAATTGTCAACCAAATTTCATAATCGTGACAGCCCTGAGTAAAATGATTCCATGAGACCAGATTGGTTATGGACATGAATGAGTCAAATGCCTCTGTCACGTATGTTCTCTTATGCTCTTTGTAAATTTAGTACAGTGGTAAGATGGAATAGACATGGGCAGAGGCAAAATGTCCAGTTTTTCCTCCTATCTTTCCACACTGACAAGCAACTCACAGTTGTTGTACTGTATGAGTTAGTGTCTTAGCTTCATGCTGACACTTATATCATTAATAGATCAAGTACAGTAAATACATTGAATAGTGAATACACTGTCTGAACAAACAGAGCACATTTCATTAATTGAAAATCACAGTGTGGATAGTTCTAAAGATTAGATTTGAAAACCAAATCTATTTATTTAAGCAGTGGGAACAAAGCCTAAGCATACCCCAAGTCTTTTTCCTCTCTTCTCTTTAAAAGCTTGCATTAAATTTAAATAAGTAGTGTATGCTCTGTTATTATTATTACATTCCTGCCTTGTTATCAGGGGCCTTTGCTTCCTTTCTTTATCAGCCTCATGGTTTACCCCTTTCTGGAGGACTGGCCTGACTGAGTCATTTCCCTAATTAACCACCACGTCTTTGTTGATGGGACAATTCCAGCTGATTCCAAAAGACTGTCTGCCATTTGAAACCTTGTGTGGATGTTTCAGTCGTTGTGTTTCAGACCAGCCTCATATTCTCTACTGGAAATTGAGAGTCATATTGGAAAACAAATTGATATGGCTTTGTGTGACAGAACCTGCATCTTGTATTGCGCAGAGAGAGTTCATTTGGCCCAGAGCCTGATTTAAGGCAGTGGGAGTGTCAGTACAAGCTGGTAAACTGGAGCAAAGATTGAAGCAAGGAGCCATTACCCAAGTATCCCTGGAGGAGAATCTACCACACAAAAATCCAGAATGGATGAGCCCATTCAAAGACTTGGCAGATGCCCCTGCTATGTGTATACTGAATCATTCTATATTACTGTAATAGCCATTTGCATTTAATTTGATTCTCCGAGCCAAGAAAGCCGCCCTTCCTCCCCAGACCTCTGACCAGACACAAATACAACAAATCTAAGCACAATGATTCTTAATAAGTGTGTACCTGACGATGAAAGATAGTTATTGCTAGATTTGAACAAATTGTCTTTCCTGTGGAGTCAGGATAATGAATCTGGAAGCAAATTTTTTTTAATAGATTTTCAGAAAGGAGTTTGACACAGTGGTTAGTGATATTGGTGGATATGGTTGTAATTTAGACTTTATTTTGGCTTCATAAGCGATGACTCGCAGACATTTTTACACAAATTTCATTGATTTTGGGGAGACCTATGACCAGAGGTGTCATGCACCTATTGTTTTAAAGGGGCACCAGTGACCGTCCTCGCTCGCTTGTTCCCATAGGTGAAATAAAACATAACTGTTTTATTATGCTGTTCAGCATAAAATTGCTAGATAGTCTAGTTAGAGAAGCCTGGTCTCATGAAAATTGTGTAAAAAAAAATTATATTAAGGGGGCCCCTTATCACAGTAGTTTCGAGGTGAACTGTCCAATCAAATTTTCTTCCTCGCTGATCAGGTTATGCAGGATAACATTCTATCGAGTTTTAAATCAACAAAACCTACCTCCCTATTAGTATGCAACAGAATGAGATTTTCATGGTATGATAACCATCAAAAACAATTCCACAGTATAACAGAATCAAGGTGCATTGCTAATATTATTTGCAGTTTAATATTTAGTTTTAGCTAAATTTAGACCAAAAAAGACATACTTCCCTACTTAGTTCCCTACTGCAATTTAATTGCATGCCATTCCAACATGATCACACGAGATGTCAGCAAGACTGCAGAGCTCCAGTACCCTAGGATTCAGCCACACTTTGACTACTCGCTGACATGCGGCATACCCATCAGACATTTTTGCATCGGCTCATGTATGTTTACCTTCCCTTTTGGTATGACTGGAAGCACGCTGCATTAGCAGCGTGGGAGACCTGGGTTTGCATCCCATATTGAAACCAGGAAGTAATCGCATTCACATTATCAGTGACAAGTGCGATTCGAAGGTTGCATTTTCCCCCCTAACATTACATTTTTACTCCATGGATGGTTAGGTTTGGGGTTATGAGGTTCATTTAATAAAATATGCATTCCTCTTCACTGTATTACATATTAGACATCTGGAAAAAAAAACTTGTTTAAAACTTTGCTTTTGGCGCCCCTCTATGGGCAGTTCACCCTGTAAATGGAGCTCTCACAGGTGCAAGTAGGTATAGCTGTTGGCCAGAGATCTCCAAGTGGGTGTGGAGTCTCCAAAATAGGGTGTTGTTTCCCCCAAAAGGGGTAGAGTTACTCCAAAAAAGGGTTGTGCCCAATCTGAAGGGGGGCGACACCTCCACAGACGGGTATGGTTAGGGAAAGTGTTAGGTAAGGGGCTCCTTATGTCTTTGTTGGCAGTTTGGAGCTCCCGCCCCTTTTTGGAACTCTGTCAGCAGCTATACCCTTCTCCACATGTGCGCAAATGCCAAACAACACCACTTTGGCCGCTTGGGGCAGTGTCTTGAATTGCATTTAGCACATAGAGATTTAAGGTAAAGAAAAGCCAACCTACTATTTCTAATTTCAATGTGAGATCAGTATAGCCATACTGTCAAACATAATTTTTAAATTATTATTTTAAGATAAATGAAATTTAACATAGCTGCAGGCTTTGGCGACCAGTTGATTGAGAGCTTAGCTGTGACCCTGCAACAGACCTCAAACAATTCCAACTCTGAATGAACCTGAGGTGGCGAGCACTCCTCCTGCGTGATCCAAGAGCAAAATGGAATCTTCTTCATCATCCTCGTCCTCTTTGAGGATGTTAGACAAAACTTTATCCCCATCGTCATCTTCCTCTCCCGACAATGTGTCCTTGAACAGCGGGGGAAAGACTGGAGACAGATTGTCCATAATCTCACCCCATGATGGGGCCTGTGGGCACGCCGCTGACTCTTCTCTGGAGAAAAGAGACACGGGTCCTTTTTGCCCATGAATGTGACCCTCAACCTTCCCTCCCGAACCTTGGTCGAGAAGGATGAACAATGGGGGCAACCCTCTGGGCTGGACAATGTGGTCTGGGCGTGTTTAGCCCCCAGGCACGAGATGCAATGCTGATGAGAATCTTTTGCGGAATTCCAATTGTAAAAGTATGAAATAGCATTGTGTGAGGAGCAAAAAGAAAAGTACAGAAGTTTTGACATTTTCATACTAACAAGAGTTCACTTCTGTCACTCACTCGACGTTGTGTCGAATGAAGTGACACAAGGGGTCTTCTTGGGATGCCATACGTACCTCTGAACTTGAGAAAAGGCCAATGTCAAATTGGCAGACAGAATTTGCATTGCATAAGGGGAAGCAGGGCAGCGTCTGTCAGTCAGAGTTTTTCTTCGGAGCCGAGCCGTTGTGCAACAGCAAAGCTGATTTCACCACTGTTTCACTCACCTCTATCAGCAAGAAGCACTGCAGTTGGATCTATGGCACGTTTCCAGCTGGCGTTTCTCTCTCTGCACGCTGTGCAGTCCACACCCCTGGGCACAACAGCACTTTCATTGCTTAAAAGAGTGTTCTCCTCCTAAAATAATTGTATTTTGTCTAAAAGAGTTTGTGTTTTCCACTCATAAAAGAGCAATACACAGCGGGCGTTGAACAGTGTAGTTCCTGGATGCGGTCGATTTCTCTACAAAACCGACGGCCACAGATGCTGCCTCGTGTGCCTGGGCAACGATCACACTGAGGTGGCATTTGTGGATGGTTCATGTACTCACTGCGAGAACATGACCATGGCAGCATTGTGGTCGCGGCACTCCTCCTTAAGGTGAATGCCACTTCAGCCACCCCCCAACACGCTCGCTCGTCCAAGCTCAGGATGAGTGCTGCTTGCCTCGCAGCCAGACGGCATACTCCCTTGAGCCCCTGGAATTGGATGACGACATTTCCGCTGCATCGGAGAGCATCCAGGAGTCTGACGCGGGGGACTCGACTGGGCTGCCACCTTCGGAGGTTTCACCCACTAATACGGGGCAAGCACGTCTTGATCCGTTCAGACAGCACCTAGATGGTAGCTTACATAAATCGCCAAGGGGATGTGTGCGGTCGTCATATGTCACAACTCGCCATCTCCTCCTTTGGAGTCAGGTCGCTGCATCTATAGTCACGGCAGGTTTCGCCCAGCGGAGAGTGGGGGCTCCACCCCCAGGGAGTCCAGCTGATTTGGGACCGATTCGGCACGGCACAGATAGATCTCTTTGCCTCCCAGGACAACTCCCATTGCTTGTTCTGGTACTCCCTGACAGAAGCTCCTCTCGGGACAGATGCGCTAGCACACAGCTGGCCCTGGGGGCTGTGCAAGTACATATTTCCCCCGGTGAGCCTCCTTACACTGGTGCTGTGCAAGATCAGGGAGAACGAGGAACAGGTCACCTTGGTGGCTCCTTACTGGCCCACCAAGACCTGGTTCTCGGATCTTACGCTCCTCGCGACAGCACCTCCCTGGAAAATTCCCCTGAGGATGGACCACGCCAGACCTCTGGAACCTCCACGTCTGGCCCCTGACCGGGATGTGAAAGATCTAGTGGATCTACCACCTGCAGTCGTAGACACGATCAATCAAGCCAGAGCTCCCTTCACCAGGCAATTTTACACCTTAAAGTGGCGCTTGTTCGCGAATTGGGGTTCTTCCCGAGCCGAAGACCCGCAGAGATATGCAGTTCAGTCAGTGCTTTCATTCCAGCAGGAGAGGCTGGAGGGGAGGATGTCCCCATCCACCTTGAAGGTGTATGTAGCTGCTATCGCAGCCCACCATGACGCAGTAGATGGCAAGTCCCTAGGTAAGCACGACTTGATTATCAGGTTCCTGCAAGGCACCCAGAGACTGAACCCTCCCCAGCCTAGTGGATTGAACCCTTTCCCGGCCCCTCTTGATCACGTTAGCCTCCATCAAGAGGGTTGGGGACCTGTAACCGTTCTCTGTCAGCAACACCTGCCTGGAGTTCAATCTAGCACATTCTCAAGTTATCCTGAGGCCGTGACCAGGCTACATGCCCAAGGTTCATACGACCCCCTTCAGAGATTAGGTCGTGAACCTGCAAATGCTGCCCCGGGAGGAGGCAGACTCAGCCCTTTCGTTGCAGTGTCCTGTACGTTTTTTGTGTATCTATCTGGACCACACGCAGAGCTTTAGATGTTCGGAAAGGGAACGCCTTCTCCAAGCAGAGGCTAGCCCACTGGGTCGTTGACGCCATCTCACTGGCCTACCAGACCTACCTTGCGGGTCCGAGCACACTCTACAAGAAGTGTGGCATCCTTGTGGCTCCACAGGCTTAGTTCCCTTCTCAGGCGAACTCCTCATGATGTCTTTACCGCGGTACGGTCCCCTTGTCGGCGGACCCATGTTTCCCTTGGACCGCTGCCCCGGTCGCCATGCTTGTAGAGCTCCCCCCTGATTAGGCTCAACCTACCACCGTGCCACTCCCACGTACGGCTTCACAACCCTCGTGGTGTATTTGTCACGTTTTACCTCCCCCTAAATTGGGCAGGATATGGCCTCCACAGGGTCTTTTCCCTCTGAAAGAATAGAACCGGGAAAGTCCACCTTCCCCGTTGCATTTCATATCGTTGAGATAGCTCCAGCCACTTCACGTTCTATGCGATAGACATAGAGAGAGAAAAGTAAGCGGCTGCTGAGCTTACTCCCATACTAGTCATGTAGCACCTATCCCCCCCCTGGGTTGCGGGGAACCTAAGGTCTGTATATGACATATTGGGGTGTTGGGGAGGGCTACGTGCAGCTGACACAGTTGCCTCTAGCACGCAGTAGCCTGCTTCCACCTGTCGCGACAGTTCACGTAACACAGTCAGTGCGTGGCATTTTTAGATGGGACCCCTTGTGTCACTTCATCCGATACAACGTCGAGTGAGTGACAGAAGGGGAACGTCATGGTTACTGTCGTATCCTCCGTTCCCTGAGGGAGGGAACGAGACGTTGTGTCCCTCCTGCCACAGCACTACACCTACCCCTGTAAACGGCCGTGACTTATTCTCGACTCCTCAGTGCAAAATCCTGACTGACAGACGCTGCCCCGCTTCCCTTTATACCTGCATGTCTGGGGCGGAGCATGCAAATTCTGTCTGCCAATTTGACATTGGTCTTTTCTCAAGTTCAAAGGTACGTTTGGCATCCCAAGAATACCCCTTGTGTCACTTCATTCGACACAACGTCTCGTTCCCTCCCTCAGGGAATGGAGGTTACGACAGTAACCATGACATTTCAAGTGAAATGAGGGTGGGTAAATAATGATCAAATGACCTGTGGAAGGTGCGACTCAAATGGAGTGATGAAAAATAGAAAAATCTAAACACATCTATCTATGAATATTTTAAAGTTCAGTTGCATTTTATTTTACAGTATGTGAACTTTCAGTATACTTACAGTGTTCTTACCTAACAAAGTACTGAGTAATATTAGGTAACTATATGTACTTAATATGGGTTTAAGGTTAGGGTTGGGGCTATATTTAATGTTTTCACCAAGTAATTACTGTAGTTGTTTTAATTATAAAGTATGTAAATGCAGAACAGTGCTGTAAAATAATGTGCTAACAAAGGTTCTTAAAGTTCAATATTTTGCAGTTGAAACTACAAAAAAGGCTTCTGTCCACCACGCTGACATTCTGTTAGCACGTCTCTTGAAGGGTGCTACTTAACTTTTTCCGGAAAGAGCTTTAAGAGCTTTTTCTTGATAAAATAGAAAGTACATTGTAGAGCACTCCACACATTCCAGAAATCTTCATTCTTGACCAAGGGCCTCACTCAGAGATTAGCTTTGCTGGATGCAAGGAAGCTCACATAAAGGGGCCCACATTGTAAGCCTTATGCTTTACATAAACATCTGCTGCTGCTCCACAGTCTGGAAGGTCTTTATGGTGCTGATGAGCACCTCTGGGTCTGTTTATGCACACTCTTCAGCAAGCATCTGTAACGTTAATTTGGAGCAATCAAGTTAAAATGGTGCCAAGAGGCACTATATGATAAACATCGCCAACGATGCAAGCAGGATTCTATTCCCCAAATTTCCCACTGGTTGGAAGTAAGTCTACATATGGATTGCATTGTTGTGGTGATCTGTAGCAGGCCTTGATGTAAGAGGCAGCTACAAGATTTGATTTGCTCTATGGAGCATCCGCCACAAATCTTGGTTGTCTCGCCATAGCAATAGTTTCTGTGTGTGGGTATTTATTTACAGGATTTCATGTTTGACACATGCGATCTGCCATAAAAAGCACTGGCATGCACAAAGAGCCCCACTGGGCCTACAGAGAAAATCATACCTCATTTTCCGCACAGGCCTTAAAATTAAACCTGAACCCGACATGTACCCGAGATCGTGTGAATCGACCCTACCCAGCCCGAATGATACAGTCACATTTTAAACCCGAACCCGACCTGAACCCGAAATCACATACTATCTAATTTATTCTGGCAAGTTCTGTTGCAATAGGCTGTATTTTATTTAAGCATATAGGCAACATTCGTAACAGTAATGAAACAGTAAACATACATAGTTTTAACAAGGCACAGCAGCCCCTTAGTACACTAGTGCAGTGCAGTGACTGAAGAAAAAGACATTTGTCCAGCATGTGTTTACAAAGGAAAACAATGGGAAAACAGAACTGATGTGTGCAAAAATATGTTTGGTGTGAATGGCTCCTAACTCATCCGTTCGCACGTGTCTGTGAGTGAGAGCGCATGCGCGAAAGTTTCGGTAGTTCTGTTTATTTTTTCATTCATACAAACATGAATCCGACCCGATCCCGAAGTTCTACTTGAAAACTGACCCGAACACGGCCCGAAACCCATCGGGTTCAGGTTGCAGACCTCTAATCCCCACTACCTAATCTATAGTCTAGAGGAAATTGAAATAGGAGAGGTCATTGTAGTATATAATACTATAACTAATCTAAGAGGTCATTTTACTATAGAAAATATAGTGTTTCAGTGTTTCAGTTTCACTGCTCCATTTCAAAAATAACATTGATTGATTTCACTGCAAAAATGACTCATTTTGAAATTAGCCACATCATTGCAGTGAAAGAGAAATAGACTGTGGTACTCCAACTCTTAAAGTGGTATTATTGTTACTGTAGTTTGTGTTTAACCAATGAAAAGATTTACTGAGCAAGTGTAAGTTGAGTAAGGTCCCCATATTGACTCGTATTAGCCAGGACATACTGTATTTTAGCTGAAACAAATGCATCTGGATGGCCATTGCCACATATGTAAGAAGCAAAATGATCAAGAAGGAATCCCCACCCGACAAACATCCGGTATTTCCTTACAAGGGATGCATATTGAAGTGGCAAAAGAAGGGAACCCCCTGGCCGACGGTCCCTTATAACTCTACCTACAGCTGGATACAGATTTATTAACCCTGCACATTCGCTGTTTGTGTTAGTCTGGACTATTTTCAATGTTGTCAGCTTTATATAGCATTATTTTATCACCAAATATTTGTATGCCTTATAATATAAGTATTCAGGAGCAACAGTGTTGCTAAACAAAAAGAAGAAAAAAGTCTAGATAAGCTAGTAAACCTCACTACTTGACTAGATGGTTGTAACATGTCGACCATTGTGACCCATACCTAATAACCTGTCAACCGCACACACACACACAAGTTGAGACAGTCACAATGTCGGAGGAAACTGCTTTTATTTAATAGCAGTGCAGGCAAAAGTACAAACAGGGGCAAATCCAGTGAAGAGGCGTCAAAGGGGAGCGTGATGTCGGAGCCGGGGAATCAAGAGGAAGGAAGGGGCAATTCCGGGAGAGAGTGGTCAACGAGAGCGGGAGGTCGAAGCCGGGAAAACAGTTAACAACTATGGCGTAGAACAAGACGGGACTAGCGGGATCAACGACAGGGGAACAAGGGGAGCTGGCAAGCTAAGAGGTAAACAAGAGGAGTATCAGAACTAGGCGAGACTAGCGGGGGGGCAAGGACACGGGAAACTAAATACAATAACCAACCCCCGTGCAGCGAAAGGGTGGTGATATATATAGTGACGAGTGCAGGTGTAAACAATGAACAGGTGATGAGACGAGTGCAGGTGAAACTAATGTGCAGGAGTGCAGATGACGCGAGTGCAGGTGGTCATAATGTTCTGGGGATTGGAAGCGCGTGAGAAACTCGAGGAAGGGAGATTGCCTACGAGCATGTGAGCGAGTAGGAGCAAAGTGGGCATGAGGGCTCGAGCGAGCAAAAAGAGCGTGAAAAGCTCGAGGGGGCGAAGCGAGGGAGTGTGCGTGTGTGTGCTAGACGTTGCGGGGAGAAGCAGAGGAGCGGGGTTCGTGACATAACCAAAGATTTGCAGGTTTGGAAACGACAAGGTGCGATCCTTGAGCTACCAATGGGAGGGCTTTTCTAACTGAAGCACTAACAACAAGAGCCGAATGTGCCATTACTGTTTTTCTTTGTCCTTGTGACTCTCTTGTGTTCCATATATATCTCCAACTATAGTCTCAACACCATATCAGGAGGAATGCTCATTACTCATTAAAGCCAATTTGAGTGTTGTGCAAATAGTGTGTGCTGAAGGTGAATGAAATGTCATTTCGAACCAGTCTTGCCATTCTCTGTTGACCTCTCTCATCAACAAGGCGTTTCCATCCACAGAACTGCCGCTCACTGGATATTTTTTGTTTTTGACACGAATCGTAGTAAATTCTAGTGACTGTTGTACATGAAAATGTGCTCTGGTACTCCTTGACAGAAGCTCCTCTCAGGATAGACACGCTGACACACAGCTGGACCCGGGGGCTGCGCAAGTACGCATTTCCATTTATTTCCATTTATGCATTTACATTTATGCATTTTGGCAGACGCTTTTGTCCAAAGCGACTTACAGTGCACTTATTACAGGGACAATCCCCCCAGAGCAACCTGGAGTTAAGTGCCTTGCTCAAGGGCCTAACAGTGGCATCTTGGTGGTGCTGGGGCTTGAACCCCCGACCTTCTGGTCAGTAAACCTGAGCCTCAAAAACTGAGCCACCACTGCCCCCAGTGAGCCTCCTTGCCCTGGTGCTGTGCAAGATCAGGGAGGACGAGTACAGGTCACTTTGGTGGCTTCTTAATGGCCCACCCAGACCTGGTTCTCGGATCTTACGCTCCACACGGCAGCACCTCCCTGGAAAATTCCCTTGAGGAAGGACCTTCTTTCTCAGGGATGGGGCACCCTCTGGCACCCGTACCCAGACCTCTGGAACCTCCACGTCTTTCCCTGGATAGGACATGGAAGATCTAGTGGATCTAACACCTGTAGTCTTAGACACGATCAACTAAGCCAGAGCTCCCTCCACCAGGCAACTTTATGCTCTAAAGTGGCGCTTGTTCAGAAATTGGTGTTCTTACCGAGCCAAAGACACGCAGAGGTGCACAGTTCATCAGTGCTTTCATTCCTGCAGGAGAGGCTGGAGGGGCGGCTGTCCACCTCCAACTTGAAGGTGTATGTACCTGCTATCGCAACCAACCACGATGCAGTAGATGGCAAGTCCCTAGGTAAACATGACTTATAAGGTTCCTGAAAGGCGCCCGGAGACTGAACCCTCCCCGGCCTAGCCTGTTCCCCTCCTGGGATCTCTCAGTGGTCCTCACGGGCATTCAGAGTCCCCCCTTCGAGACACTTGATTCAGTTGAGCTCAAGGCCTAACGCGACGGCCCTCCTGATCGCGTTAGCCTCCATCAAGAGGGTCGGGGAGCTGTAAGCATTCTCTGAAAGCGACACCTGCCTGGAGTTCTGTCCGGCACATTCTGACGTTATCCTGAGGCCGCGACCGGGCTACGTGCCGTGCCCTACAGTTCCTTTACACTGGTGCCCGTAAGATCCAAGTTACTCCACTACACGTAAACATTACCTGTGTTTGCACAAGACTGGTGTGATAGAATTGCTCTTGAACTTTGTCTGTTTAAGGTTGTATCAACATTTTTTCATTAATTTCTTGGCCATGTAAAACCAGTAACTTTTGCAAAAACTGGATGATGTGATGGAACTTTCTGTAAAACATTTTAGTGCAAAACTATTACATATCTTGGGTCAGTACAGACCCTATACACTTTTGGTCATTGATTTTTTATTTGTATTTTTTTGTGCAATTTTGGTATTTTTGTTACCAAACATTTTGAGGGATACTAAAGATTTGGGGGAATAACACCAAAAAATAAAGGAGGTGGAATGAGGTCCTGGGTCACTAAAGACCTGAGGTATGCATTTAAGAATTAATACCAATTACTTGTATAAAGGACATAAGACATAAAGATCTATTCCAGCTCTAACTTATTGAGTAACTTGGGAAATCAGATGTTGCATAGGAGTTCTTATGATGTTTATAAACTTAATAAGGTCAAGGTCATGTTTATTTTAAAGAAAGATTTTAATATCTGCCAAGATTCGCTTTTAAATGTTAGTTCTGATGAAGTGTAAGGAATGGAGAGTTTTGTTGTTTTTGGTTTGCTGTTGACGGGAACTGTGGGAGTGCTGACTGCTGCTTCTAACGACTGTTACCGGCAGCAACATGACTGCGGACTGCTGCTCCACATCTGTGGAACATAGAGGAGCTTCTGTAGCTACTAAAAAAAATAACATTTTCTGGAATTTGGACAGTGTCCACCTTTAAGAACAGGCTTCTGTTCTATTACACTTCTCCTAAACACTATCCAGAGGCAGGGCTTTTTCGCAGTCCCTTAGCTCTACTTAGGGGCAAACTTTTTGGGCATACAGGCTTGTGCTAAAATAACATATTGATGACTTGAGGGAACCATAAAGGTGTGAATGATAGCCAAGCCTGCCACCTTCAACTTAAAGTCAAGACCAACCTTTTTTTTATTGATGTCCTGCCAGTTGCAGTGGTCATTGTGTGGTCAACAGTGGGCAGAAGAAAAAAAATCTCTCCCCAGACCAGACAAGGTGAATGTCTGACTGAAAAGGTAAAAACACTTTCATAAAGCTCTAAGATTATTTTATCAGCACTGTATGTGGTTCATTTTGTGCAGGAGAAATGCTCCCAGCTATCTACAACCGTACGTGTCACATTTAAAAAAAAACATTATGTGGCCAAGCCGAAGCCCAGGGACACGAACGAAACGGCTTTGTTTTTCCTGACTTGTCGGAACTTTGTTTGGAACATGGTTTTGATAACAGCCTATTTGCTGTACGAAACACACAAGGATATCTGGTTGAAAAGGTCACTTGAGGTAGTTTTGGCAGAGAAGGCAATCAATACCATATTTCATCTGGTTTTATGTGCAGTCTGAATCCTGAGGTCATGTTTTTTAGTACAATTAGAAGAAATAACCTTATCTCACAGTGGACAGCCTGTTGTCGTTCAGCAGTTTTCATAGTGGAACCTTTCATGGTAAGAAAGATCTGAGGATGGTTATACTGTATGTCTTGTAATTTTGCTGCTATTGGCAAATGAACCTGGATTGTTTGGAGAAGGGTGCGGCATGGGTGGCTACTCTGAAATCCACTGGCAGTGAACAAGCATCATTTTGGCTGAGAGCTCCACCTCTTTAACGATAGTCTGGCTACGGGAGAGAAAATCCCACACTTTGATGTTCTTTCAGGGTGGCTGAGTTTTATAACATGTTATAACTAGATCAGAGCTGAAGTCAGAGCTCCAAGCTCTCTGCGCCCACAGTAACATTATAACCAATGATTTGTTACAGAGCAAATAAAGTCATGATGTCCAATCAAGTGTGTTTTTTCAAGATTGTGAAAAAAATTATTCTGTCTAAATGCTCAAATAAATCAGCCTGCTGTGATGGCCTACTGATGTGCATTTCTGTGTTTTTTTTTTGTGCACATATCGTGTTTCTCTCTCAGAGTGTGCTAAGGGGTGAGAAGAACCTTTATGGGAAGAGATTTTGCCATGAAATCGCCAACTCCTGGTTTGGGCTGGCCATTGGGGCATGGGATTGGACGGAAGAATGGATCATGAAGGTTTCGCCAATTATTTTGAGGATGTGTTCTAGGCCCAATTTCAGCAGGTATTAAGCTTAATTTAACTTAAAAAATAGAAAACAGAAACATAGAAAATTGCACATTACAGGCCTAGGGAAACTCCCTAAAGATGCTATAAGATGTTATAAAAGAATTTTTGTTGACCTATGTCAAGTTTATTTCAATGATTACTATACATATTGTTTCAAAGCAGCTTTAAAGAACACCAGGCCTAAATGCCCCCCGTGAGCAAGCCAAAAGTGACTGGGCAAGGAAAACACTCAAAAAGATGTTTAGGTAGTTGAGGGAGAAAAGACTTGGGAGGGACCAGACTCAGCTTGGGGAGCCACTCCTTGTCTGGCTTAACAATAAATGTATTTATTCCAATTAACATAGTATACTGTATGAACAGTAATACTATTCATGTGTTCATTGAAAAAAATATTTAATATGTTATTGTGTTTATATTGTATGGATAATAATTGAATTGTAACACTTTACAATAAGTTTCCATTTGTTAACATTAGTTAATGCATTAAGTACTATGAACAAACAACGAACTATACATTTGTTACAGCATTTATTAATCTTTGTTAATGTTAGTTAATAAAAACACAATTGCTCATTGTCAGTTCATGTCATTTCATAGTGTATTAACTAATGTTAACAAGTACAACTTTTGATTTAAAAAACGTATTAGTAAATGTAGAAATTAACATTAACTAACATTAACAAATGCTTAAAAAGTGTTGTTCATTGTTATTTCATGTTAACTAATGGAACCTTATTGTATAGTGTTGCTGATTTAATTGTAAGCATAATGATTAATTTAAAGTATTTGAAGTACATTATGAAAAGACTGGAGGGATAGGTGTCCGAGCATCACTTTCTGATCTCATTTGCCCCTTCTTCCTATTGCTTCCTGTTCCTTGTCAAATGTCAAAAAGACTTAAATCCAGCATGTTTACCAAAGCTCACCACAAACCTATTTGATACAGCACCTGCTGATTAGTCAGAGTTGAAAATGAGTTTGAAATTAAATTGAATTAGCTGCGAAGCTGCAGTAACTCCATGTCTTCACTTCTGTTAATGGCTAAGATGGCGCGAGTGAAGCATGGTTGTGTGCAACATCATTAGTGCACTTCACTGCATTCACAATATATTGTTTGCTTGTGTTGCATTGAAAAATATAGTGTTGTATTGATAGAATGTACTTAATTTTCTCCACATCATGATCTGGACCAAAGTGGTCTTTAGTTCACATATCTTTCTTTTCTCCTGTTCTCTTTCTCTTTCTTTCTCAGTTGAGTTGTAGAGCGACTAAGGAGCAGAGACATTTGAAGGCTCTTTTGGACTGGAGGACACTGAGTGATGAGTTACAGAATTCTGAAGAAGAGCTTTAGGTCCTCAGGTCTGATTGGCCATCTCTCTCTCTCTCTCTCTCTCTCTCTCTCTCTCTCTCTCTCTCTCTCTCTCTCTCTTTTTCTCTATATCTATCTCTCTATATTTATCTCTCTCACATTCTCTGGCTGTCATTTTTTCCACATTCTGTACACTTTATCATGCAACTGCATAATCCATCATCTGCACCAGTGTTGTGCACCATTGAATGAAGAATGCCAATTAAATTCCAGTTCAATTCCTGAATTTGTATTGAATTTAAATTGAGGTAGCAAAAAGGATGTATAATTGCAATCTATATATATATAGTATATGGAAGTATGAGGAATTTCAATGTAGTTTTTCTATTACAAGATACTGTGTTCTGTGCTGCTGTGCTTGTTGAACCAACATGCACTGGGCCATGAACGATGGGGTTGCATTATTTGGACATTTGCGTGGTTTTATTTACATTGTTGTTATTGATTTTGTCACAGTAGTTAGCTTGTTGTTTTGCAGTGATGAGTTTTTCTCTCTAATAAAATCATCAAGTTATTGTTTGTTAAAGCTGTCGTGTTTTACGTACCACGTGTCAAGGTCTATTCGTGGCATTTTAAGATATTTATGTACAACATTCAGTATATGTAAAAGTCATTGCAGGTTGACATTTTAAATGGATATTTCATCCAAAAATTTAAATTCTCTTATACAGGTGAAACTCGAAAAATTAGAATATCGTGCAAAAGTTCATTAATTTCAGTAATTCAACTTAAAATGTGAAACTAATATATTATATAGACTCATTACAAGCAAAGTAAGATATTTCAAGCCTTTATTTGATATAATTTTGATGATTATGGCTTACAGCTTATGAAAACCCCAAATTCAGAATCTCAGAAAATTAGAATATTGTGAAAAGGTTCAGTATTGTAGGCTCAAAGTGTCACACTCTAATCAGCTAAACACCTGCAAAGGGTTCCTGAGCCTTTAAATGGTCTCTCAGTCTGGTTCAGTTGAATTCACAATCATGGGGAAGACTGCTGACCTGACAGTTGTGCAGAAAACCATCATTGACACCCTCCACAAGGAGGGAAAGCCTCAAAAGGTAATTGCAAAAGAAGTTGGATGTTCTCAAAGTGCTGTATCAAAGCACATTAATAGAAAGTTAAGTGGAAGGGAAAAGTGTGGAAGAAAAAGGTGCACAAGCAGCAGGGATGACCGTAGCCTGGAGAGGATTGTCAGGAAAAGGCCATTCAAATGTGTGGGGAGCTTCACAAGGAGTGGACTGAGGCTGGAGTTACTGCATCAAGAGCCACCACACACAGACGGGTCCTGGACATGGGCTTCAAATGTCAAACGTCTTACCTGGGCTAAAGAAAAAAAGAACTGGTCTGTTGCTCAGTGGTCCAAAGACCTCTTTTCTGATGAGAGCAAATTTTGCATCTCATTTGGAAACCAAGGTCCCAGAGTCTGGAGGAAGAATGGAGAGGCACACAATCCAAGATGCTTGAAGTCCAGTGTGAAGTTTCCACAGTCTGTGTTGGTTTGGGGAGCCATGTCATCGGCTGGTGTTGGTCCACTGTGCTTTATTAAGTCCAGAGTCAACGCAGCCGTCTACCGGGACATTTTAGAGCACTTCATGCTTCCTTCAGCAGACAAGCTTTATGGAGATGCTGACTTCATTTTCCAGCAGGACTTGGCACCTGCCCACACTGCCAAAAGTACCAAAACCTGGTTCAATGACCATGGTATTACTGTGCTTGATTGGCAAACTCGCCTGACCTGAACCCCATAGAGAATCTATGGGGCATTGCCAAGAGAAAGATGAGAGACATGAGACCAAACAATGCAGAAGAGCTGAAGGCCGCTATTGAAGCATCTTGGTCTTCCATAACACCTCAGCAGTGCCACAGGCTGATAGCATCCATGCCACGCCGCATTGAGGCAGTAATTAATGCAAAAGGGGCCCAAACCAAGTACTGAGTACATATGCATGATTATACTTTTCAGAGGGCCGACATTTCTGTATTTAAAATCCTTTTTTTTATTGATTTCATGTAATATTCTAATTTTCTGAGATTCTGAATTTGGGGTTTTCATAAGCTGTAAGCCATAATCATCAAAATTATATCAAATAAAGGCTTGAAATATCTTACTTTGCTTGTAATGAGTCTATATAATATATTAGTTTCACCTTTTAAGTTGAATTACTGAAATGAATGAACTTTTGCACGATATTCAAATTTTTCGAGTTTCACCTGTAATTTACTCACCCTCATGGTATCCCAGGTGTGTATGACTTTCTTTCTTCATCAGAACACACTTGGACATTAATTTAATCGCTGGATTCGAATGGATGACATTTATGCTTCAAAGGTCTGATCACCATTCACTTGCATTTTAAGGACCTACTGAGATATTTTAATATTTTTCTTCAAGTGTGTTCTGGTGAAGAAAGAAAGTCATACACACCTGGGTGAGTAAATGATTTAAAATTTTCATTTTGGGGTGAACTAACCATCTAAGTTCAGTTAATTTACTAAAATGAAATAGATTAATTCAATTTAAAAAAGCAATGCAACCATATTTATTTATGTTTCACAAACACATCCCTTTTTACTGTATTAATAATCAATAATAAATGTAAAAAATGTAACAATGTTTAAAATGCCACCCCTATAAATTAACATTTTATTTATTTCACTATATTTAGTACATTTTCATTTGATGGAAAATTATAAAAATTTTGAAACTATTTTCATGAAGTGATCTGAAAAATATGTGGTTGATCATTCCAAAAACAAAAGATTTTAATGCCTATGTGAATTGTATTTATTTATGTATTTATGTTTTTAGAGAGACATTTTTTGTCTTAGCTAAAAAAAATAATTCTACCTATTAGGGAATAAATAGCCATGCTTGGTAAAAAAAATATAAATAAAATAATAATAATAATGTAATTATTTGTCTCTAAATGTGTCTTGGACTAATGAAATTGTGAAGTATGACTGTGTTTAATTTTAATTCAGTAAATTCCACTTCATGTGAGGCATGAATTCAAATTCCAACTCATGAACTGAAAGAGAGTTCATTCTGAAATTCTGAATTTTGCACAACCCTGATCTGCACAAATAACAGCACATAACACACAGCCTGAGATTCACTCTAGTGCTGAGGCACTCAGAGGCACAATTACAAGATGTTTCCAGAGGCACTGGTTTTAAAATACACAAGTATATACAGTCTGTAATTTATATAATCAATAATTAAAATAGTTCATTCATGATCTGTTGGGTACCTTAGTGAAAATTAAAAAGGAAAAGCCAAATCAATGAGTAATTATGTCACGTATAATGTGTTTCTTATGTTATGGTAAACAGAATATTTAAATAAAGAGTGAAGTCACAGGAATGATCTGTTTATTAGAATTAGATTTTCTTTAACAAGAAGTGCTCATATTCTTGCAAATTAAATTTCCAGGTAGATTTAGGATTGATTTACTGGGGAGATTAAAATAGTTTTGACATTTCAGTCTGCACAGAAGAATGTAGAGCTTGTCAGCTTGCATGAGTGATAACTGATATAACGTGATGTAATGTTGTCATGAAGATCAAAGTGTCTTGTCAAGTATTGTATATGAAGGAGCAGATCAGCTTTGGCTTAAGAATGAGAAAATGAGAATGTGTGCACAGTATGTCTCTGATAGAGCTTCTCTGGAATTCAGCTGTCACAATTCCAGCATGTTTTGGAGATCCACCTGACAGCATGTGTCTGGCCCTTCCTCCACATTGAGGGGCCCACACCCATAATAATCTCTGGGATAAAGTGTTCAGACTGTGGAAAAATACCTCTCTTTGTGGATAAATCATAGAAATGTAACCGCTCTAATAAATAATAAAATTAAAAGTTAGACATGTTAGTCAAACACTGATGTCATAAGAGGAAACTTCGTAGTTTTAATATGGATGTCTCTTTTATGGTCTGTCTTAACCTGAGTCTTAAGTTAATTTCAATCAACAGCATTTGCGGAATAATTTTGATTACCACAAAAATTACTCTAAGCAAAACTCGTGGCCATAGTGAGGCACTTACAATGGAAGTGAATAGGTCCAGTCCATTAACTTTAAAACACACAAGGTTTCAAACATATAGCCATAAGATGTAAACATTGTTCATGTTAAATGATTTTACTATGAAAAAATTGCTTATTAAAGTTATCAGTGCAGAGTTACTTTATATCCAAATGTGGCTGGGCGGGGGGTGGGGCCGGGTCGTGATCCTACACACCCGGTCCGGTATTAGGCTAATCAAGCCTCCGAGAGGGATAAAGGTTGACTGCAGAGGATCGTGCGGGAGAGAGAGATCTTTAACGGAGGCTTGATTAGCCTAATACGGACTGAGTGTGTAGGATCACGACCTGGCCCCGCCCTCCGCCCTGCCACACCAATATTACAATTTTGTTGTTATGTTGACATTACAACAGTAAACCATGTTATCTGATAAACACTGTTACGGCGGTAAAAAAAATTATCGCACTAAAAGAATGTTAATGTGGCAGGCAGGGCGATTTTTGCTTTCGTCATTGTATTTGCCATTCCAGTCTATTATCTGCGTCCCTGGGCTATAAACGCCGCAACATCTGTGCTGCTTGTTATGCATCACTTTTTAAACTGCTGTTTCGTTAACGCACTTCCGTCACCACTTTCGGGAAACCGGATGAGAGCACCCGAACCGGTGAGGAAAATACACTGCAAGCGTATTTAGTTATGGAATGCGCGTCTTGACTAATGTGCATTTTTAGAGACTCTGATTTGTGTTGGAGAGCGTGCTGCAGTCTCTCCCGCTGTACGAGCTTGTTGCTATGTGGTCGCTGTTTGCGTGAACTGGAGGAGGACACTGGAGATGGTAGGGAGAATTGGTTTTTAATCTCTCACTAATCGTTCGTAGTGGTATGAGGTGCGTGTTCCTGAAGTGTTGGTCTGTAGATAAAAATGTTGCCTAATCTATTCCCTTTCTCAGCTGTGAGAATTCGATGTCGTAAATGCTGTTTCTCTACTCTGTTCTTAACCAGTGAAAGCTACGTTTTCACTGTCTCTTGGTAAACCATTCACTAATTTTCTCGACGATCTGTATGTATTAATTGAGTAATATTAATTTTTGCTTATAGGTTTGTGAAGGCCCATATCTGCATTCCAGTCAGGGTGCTTCGCATTTTATCACGGCAAAATTTGAGTTTATTGTTTGTTTTTGTTTTTCAACTGTTTTGTTTTCTTGGTTTGTAGTGGACCTTTTTGACTTTTAGGATCTTTCCTGGAGATCTGAATTGTCTATTGTTTCCTTTTCATTCTAATCATTTTCCTTGTTTTCTTTAGTTTTACATAAATTTTTTCCCTATTGCATTATATTTGTCTATTTGAACTGTTATTTTGTATAAGTTGCGTTTTTCTTTATTTCTTTTGAAATACAAATTGTTTATTTTTGGTTGCCATTTGTCTTTGCTCTAAGTAACTGGTTATTTACCTCACTTAGTGGCAACATGTATTTTCCTTTATTTGGGTTTGCTTAAGAGTTGTATTCGCAACCCATAACAAGTGATTATTTATTTTGATGTACATCTTCTTGTGTGTTGGCAGGACTTGAGCACTGGGGGCAGAGGACTGGCTTATTAGGTGGTGGTATCGTCCTCACCGTGTGTTGTGACCACCTCACCATGTGCTGTGATTGGTATTAACCCCTGTGTGTGTGTGTGTGTGTGTGTGTGTGTGTGTGTGCGTGCGTACGTGCACCGTGAAATGCAGTGATCTTCATTTGCGGGTGGCGTGGCCTGACTTTCTGCCTCTTGGTAAGCCTCGTCCTTGGCCCTGATGTTTCTTAACCAGTAGTGGCCGGTTGATTTGTAACAAAGTGCTCCATAACCAGTTTTACTATCATTCTCTGTTTTAAGAAATGCCAATAAAGTATATTTTTGTACGGTGAAAATGTCATATCGTCATATCGGTGATACGGACCTGTGTATGCCTTCTGTAGGGGCTAGTGTTAATTCTTTGGGTGAAATTCCCAGGGTGGTGTAGTTGGAGTGTAAATAGTACATCTTATTAATTTATTATAATTCTTTAGGAAACCCCCCTTACTGCCCTCGTCTCACCCGCCACATTAACATGTTTAATGTTTACGTCTTGTGGCTATGCTTTTGAAAAAGTGTGTATTTTAAAATGTTTGGACTGGCCTTCACTTCCATTGTAAGTGCCTTAATGTAACCATGCTTATTTAAATAAAGGAGGGATGAGCAAAACAATTTTTTAGATAATTAACAATATGCCACAAATGCTGTCGATTGAGCTTAACTTGTTTTGAACCTGGAACGTTGAAAGTGTCGCAACGGTTTGAGGCTGTCTATACAGGACATGTTCTCAACCATTTATTTGTGTTGTTGGCAATAGTAGCACAAGCTCGTGCAATGCAAAATGGGAGACACCGCGCCGCATGTGGGTCCGTTAGCTGCTCCCCACAATGAAGGTGATTTCAGGTTTCAAAACTGACCTTACACACTTTTTTCTTAATGCCATAGACATTTGTTGTTTTTAGAGACTATACTTGTTTAGAACAATAAAAAACATTTATTAATTTATTTATTAAGGTTGTCTTAAAATGTCCCCAAAGGAAGGCTTTGGCAGATTTAGTTCACTTTTGGGGACATTTATTTTCCCCAAAACTATAGCTAAGAATGTGTACACAGACACTACCAATAGTACTCAAGGGAACCTGTTCTTTTGTTCATCTATCTATACACCCATTCAGAGGAGAAGGCTGCCTATTTTGCATGTTAAATACCTGTCATCCTTTTCATTCGTCTGCTTTTGCACTTCCACAAATACACACACAGCCAGTCTGACCAGGAGGAATAGTATATGTTTTTTAAAGAAGCTCACCCTTATCACTCTCTCCCAGAGAGAGCGAGGTAGACAGTCGACTCTTTATTTTTGAAGAGAAACCAAATGTAATCATCAATAATGTAGCACAAGAGAAGTGAGAGTCCCAAATACAAGAAACTCACAGGTAGTCTGAGCCATTCTGATTGCTCTATTCTATACCTAGTGTTCAGTAGACATTGCTGACTTACTTGGGGTGGATCCCATGATTATCGGCTCACACATACCATAGTTTGAGAAATTATAGTTTAGCTTGAAATGCCCTTGTGAAATTATGAGGTCAAGAATTGTCGTAGCAGTAGTTAGAGGCACTTGTTATTGCAAGCATCACTATTACTATTGCTCATACTTAAGGTTTAGGGATTTTAACAAATCCATGTATTAAACTTTGGTATTTAACTGTTCTTGCACTGTTTGTGCTGAATGATGACATGAATGATAACTCAAATTGAGTAGCATTGAGGTGTGAATTAATCAGACACAATTTTCGCTTATACTTTGGATAAAATTAATTACACTGAAGGAGGAATGCTAGTGCCAATCATAGAGACTTGGGGAATTTGAAATATTTTACTTTGACCAGTAAAAAAAACCAAAAAAACCCTAGCAATGACCTAGCAACCATTCAGAACACCCTGGCAACAGTGTTGGGTAAATTACTCAAAAAGTAATCCACTTCAAAATGATCGCTCATGAGGTGATCAACCCAGGGACCAAGACGTTAGCTCCGGAGCAGGTAAGCAGACTGCTCTGTCCCCCGGTGGAGGGCCGGGAGAAGAATCTTTTGTTGGATTTGATGGCCCAGACCATCCGACTCAGTTACGCAATTCAGTTTGCCAGGCCCCCTCCCCCCTTCACGGGTGTCCGCTTCTCCGCAGTACACGGCGAACATGCTAAATCCCTGTGCGTGGAAATCGCTACTCTTCTACTCAAAGACGCGATAGAGCCTGTCCCTCCAACCGAGATGAAGAAGGGTTTCTACAGCCCTTACTTCATCATACCCAAGAAAGGCGGCGGCTTACGACCGATCACGGACTTGCGAGTTTTCAACCGGGCCTTATACAAACTCCTATTCAAAATGCTCACGCAAAAACACATCTTAACTTGCATCCAGCATCTAGATTGGTTCGCAGCGGTAGACCTGAAGGACGCGTACTTTCACGTCTGAATTCTGCCTCGACACAGACCCTTCCTACGGTTTGCGTTCGACGGCCAGGCATATCAGTACATAGTACTCCCCTTCGGCATGTCTCTGTCCCCACACGTCTTCACGAAAGTCACAGAGTCAGCTCTTGCCCCGCTCCGAGAAGCCAGCATCCGCATACTCAATTACCTCGACGACTGGTTCATACTGGCCCACTCCCGAGAGTTACTATGAACTCACTGAACAGGTGCTCAGGCACCTCAGCTGCTTGGGGCTTCAGGTCAACCGAGAAAATAGCAAACTCACGCCAGTTCAGAGTATCTCTTTTCTCGGCATGGAGTTAGACTTGGTCTCAATGTTAGCACGTCTCACCAACGAGCGTGCGCAGTCAGTGCTGGACTGCCTCGCCACCGTGGCCGTTGCACCGCTGGTGTTGATTTATATTCAGCACTGGCTTCAGACTCGAGTCCCGAGACGAGCATGGCGTGAACAAACATGGTAACAATCACCCCCGCCTGCCACCAAACGTTCAAACCCTGGACAGACCTCTGCTTTTTACGGGCAGGAGTGCCCCTGCAGCAGGTGTTCCGATGCGTCCTGGTCACGACAGATGCCTCCAGATCGGGTTGGGACGCCGTGTGCAACAGGCATGCAGCCGTGGGCCGTTGGAAAGGGGCCCTGCTGCGCTGGCACATCAACTGCCTAGAGTTGCTGACTGTATTCTTTGCCCTGCGGAAGTTTCTCGCCCGTCATTTCTTGGACCTTCTTTCTCAGGGACGGGGCATGCTCTGGCACCTGCACCCAGACCTATGGAACCTCCACATCTGGCCCCTGGACAGGACGCGGAAGATCTAGCTGGTCTACCACCTGCCGTCGTAGACACAATCAGCCAAGCCAGAGCCTCCTCTACCAGGCAACTTTACGCCCTGAAGTGGCGCTTGTTTGTGAATTGGTGTTCTTCCCGGGCTGAAGACCCACAGAGGAAGTGTTGTGTCCTCGTGGGCACTGGCCAGGGGTACCTCCCTGGCAGACATATATAGAGCAAGGGGTTGGCAACACCTAATACCTTTTGTGAGATTTTACAATCTCAGGGTTGAGTCAGTATCGTCCCTTGTCTTCTCAGGTCCGAGCCGGTAGAACTCGGTAACATGCTAATGAACTGACTGGGTGGATCGCTTGCACCTAGCACCCTTTCCCTCGGTCGAGGTAAAACTGTGCGCTTTCTCTCCCAGAAGATTCCATATATTCGGATCCCTGGACGACTCCTCCCTAGCCCTACGGGTCCGCAATTCGGCGGAGGAATTTGCTGACCCAATCCGCTACGGGTACTCAATCTACCTGTACTGGAATAGGTGCTCCACAGGTCCGGACTCCTGCGTGGACTCCTCCTGTGTGTATTTTCTGCTGTACGGTCCCCTTGCGAGTGGACCCGCATCTCCCTTAGGCAGTTCCAGCTGCCCTCTGGTCGCCGTGCTGTAGCAACTCCCCCCTCCTTGAGGCTGAATCTACCACCGTGCCATTTTTTCCACATGTGACCTGAGGGGCCCATGTGATTTATCTCGACACTTTTCCTCCCCGTTCCTGGGCAGGTGTGGTCTCCGCAGGGTCTTTTCCCCCTGAAAGAATAGGAAACTGGGTAAGACTCCCTTCCCACGATTCGTGTAAGGGCCCCAGCCGCTTTGGCTCTATGCGGGAAACATAGAGAGACAAGAGGCCCGGCTAGGCTCTGCCCATTCCCAGATTGGCAAGCGTCGCCTTGTTCCCTTGCTTCGGGTAACCAAAAGGGTTGCACGTAAATATACCTGCCCGCTCTTGTGTCTGCAGTACATGTACACGGCGCAGCGCATGACGTGATTTGAATTGGACCCCTAGTGTCACTTCTTCGACACAACATTAAAGTGAGCGACAGACGGGGAACGTCTAGGTTACGGATGTAACCTCCGTTTCCTGATGGAGGGAACGAGACGTTGTGTCTTCCTGGCCACGTCGCTGAGCCGAGCCACTGTAGTGACTTAGTCTGCCTAATTCCCATTGGCCTTTTTTCATAGATCAGAGGCATATTCGGCGCACAAGAGAGACCCCTAGTGTCGCTTATTCAACACAAACATTTTTAAAAAGCACAAAAAAAATAAAAATAAATCTAATGTAAAAAATATTGTCTGTCAATTAATAAAGTCATAAAAAATGAAATCATCAAAATGCTGTTTAAAGGTAAAGTTTGTAATTTCTGTGCCTCCTGTGACACCAAACTTGCAAAAATAATTAATGTTGTTAAACATTTTCCCCAAATACTCCCACTATCTCCCAATGGTAGGACATACAGGTCACCTTTGACTTTCATTGCATCTTTCTTCAATGCAACAAAATTGAATGGTGACTGTCACACTGCAGGAAATGGCAACTTCCCAAAAGTATTTCAAATCCACAACTCATATAGAAAACCTGTTTACTGTAAAAACAAGAAACATATCCATACCTCTCCTACTCTTAATGTGCACTTATGTACCATTTGTGCTGAAGAACCGTAAAAATTCAGCATTACTGTAATCTGCTGGGCTGTAGATAGAGAAGCCATCAGAGATATAATGGTTTTGTGAATGCAATTGTTTATACATTTAGTAAACTGTTAAGAGGGCTTTAATGTATGCTGATGTCAGTATAATACTACCCAGACTGCTGTAGATGCAGCACTTTACCTTATCAGGCCACAGCCTTCATGTTGTGTTTGTGTGTACATGTGTTTGTGTATTTGTGCTGCAGGCCCAATAGAGAGAACACAGGGGAAGTGAGTGAGTCTGGTGCTTCAGTAGTAAATCATGCCCTCATTCCAGGAAAACCCTTCATCCAAGTTCACTATCTGGAGGTAGGTCTCAGAATCATGCACATCGTGCCTGCCAATTTTTTCCCGATATATACAAATAAATATGTAGTTTGAGGGTGTAAGGAGATATTCACAGAAATTTGGCCTTTCGATCAGTACTCCTTTCCCCAGCCTTTCAAATGTTTGTATCATCCAGGATACAAAAAGTTTTAGAGTCAAAGGTTTATAAATTATCATTGAAAATCAATTGGTCTCTCTATGGAAAAAATGAATGGGATTTTTATTTCCAGAACCAGACTGTTGCATTGGTGTCATTGCAGCATCACTCAAAAACAAATGTTTTTCTTTACAGATGCCATTGTATAAATATCTTAATCACAGGCATATTTGTAGCTACATGATTCATTTATTTCTAAAGTTTCTAATAACAGGGAGGTTACAGAGATAAAGTGAGTAGTATTCATCTGGTCATGTGATCTCAACATGATGGTGCTGCCCATAAGGGTGCAACCAACTCCTTGAGGAATAAAACACATTTTTTTTGAAGAAAATTATTTAATATGACTGTTCATCTTATGTCCATGTACACAGCCTACTGTATTTTTAAACTTATTTAAATTAATAATTTTATTTTAAACTATTATACTCATCGTGTTTAAACCTCTTTTTGATTTAAGTGCACCTTTAAATATGTTTAAGATGGGATAGTCTAATGGTATGGACTTTGATTTGTGTGAAAGGGGGCCCAGGTCCAAATCCCCTGAACTTGAGAGCCAGTTATCACCATGCATTTTAATTGTATGGAATAGATTATCTTGAACTTTTGGATTGGGAGTTTGGTTGGTTGATGATGATTTGTTTAATTAAATGTAAATTTTCTCTGAAAGGTTCGACCTTCATTAGATTTACCAAATGTATTATGTAAATGTCTGGTTTCTGCCACAGAGATTAGGATAAACACCTTTTCCCCCCTACATCAATTGTTGTGGTAATTTTTCGTTGCATTCAAAATCATCTTGGCTCAAAAATCTAAGGGGCTATAACACTTTTGCATCTGGTCAAAGCCCATACTCTTCAGGGAAATCTGGAAGATTCCGGATCTGTAGTTTGTTCTCTATTTCTTTCAGGGCTACTTCCTCTTGAAGTTTCTGGCTGATCAGGTTGGGGAGAGGAGTTCCTTCTCTTCTTCAAAACTTTTGTGAGAAAATTAATCTATCTCAGGTGAGAGCAAGCATGGGAGCATCTATTAATTTAGGCTGAACACAAATGTTTTTGTTGGACAACGTTTGCATATTTGGGCCATTATTTAAATCTCATCATCATTCCATCAGCTTGTGTCAGTGAAAGAATGCACCATTTCCCCTGAAGCTGGAATTTTTTTAACTTGATTTAAGACCAAGCTTTTTGACACATAGTTGTATTGGTAGAAGACTGGCAGAAAAGCAAAATCATTTTTATTTTTTATTATTAGCTCTTTTTTTAAGCTGAAGTGTGTACTATTTAGAGTCACTAGTGTCACTGAATGGAATTGCACAAATAATTATTGTTTTCAAACAGGTTTACCAAACACTTACCCTGTCCTCCATTCATTGGACAAACAGGTAGTCCCACCCAAACTTGCACCTTTGGTTGAGCCAGCATAACTTTGTCGAGCTGTTCGGGAAGCTCAAGAAAAACATACACTTTTTCGAGGAAGTAAAATGGCTTCAATAAATATTTGTGTCTGCATAAGAAGCTGGTGTAGGAGAAATTGTTTTAACACATACAAATTAAATTCTGTATGTTAAGTTTGAAGCTGTACTGAGTACTCTTTGTTATTGAGACAATGCTCTTCATGTCTCTTTTAGGCTTTCCTGCAGATGCTCCTGGACACATTTACAGCAATGAGCAGGTAGGAAGGAATTGTGTCAACATTGGCTGTCTGAAGTGTACACTCTTTTAGTGGCTCATTGAAGCAGAGCTCCTCAGTGACACTGCCATTATTTTTAGTGAGGGGAAATGAGATTGTAAAGTTGGACGCAGGGTCCAAAATGAACAATTTGCCACACTTGCCAATGGTGGGTGAATAACAGACCGTAAAAACATTCTTCTAAGCCATGAAACATTTTTTCACTTTATTTTAATAAAAATATATATTTTTGTCCATATCATTATTCACCTGTTTATTAGTGAGAAATAGTGCAGGTAATTTCTTTTCACGTGTCACTTAGGATGAGAGAGAAATATTCCACATGTGTCACAACATGTTCTGGATTAAAGAAACCCTTTTACTTTAAAAAGATGTGCATGTAGTGGAAGATATTTTCTATAGTAAAGGTTTGGACATCTTTGATCTGAACCGCATACATTACTCTAGTATTTTAGAGAGGGTCAGATTGTGATTCTTATATTTGCTTTCAATCATGTATTATTTCAGTTTCAGGCTTGCTGGTGAGTAACTCCTTTTTATTTACTCAGAAAAGCCACATTCGGATCTTGCCGAGTGTTAATTTTGGATCTTTGTTGGAGAAATACAGCTATACCAGACCCTAGAGATATCTTTCTCTACCTCAAATGCCTTTTCCATGGGGTCTCTTCCTCAATCTTGCCCATTGAATATTTGCTTTCCTTTTTCTCTGTTTCATCATTCACTTGTTGGCGTAATGTTGCCATTATAATTATACAAAGAACAGTTAAAATATGAAGAGACTTCTTTTGCTTTCTATAATATTTTAGTGATTTGTGGCCAGTAGGAACTCTGGAGTAGCTCTGATGTGTTTTATTTTTTTCAATGTAAATGGTACTAGTGTCAGATCCAAACAACTGTCAGTTTCTATACTGATATATCAGTCTGAAGACCGCTTTTCTCATGACTTTGAACTGAGTGTACACACTGCATGCAAAGTATGTGCAAAGCTAGCAAAAACACAAAACCAAAGCCGAGTTGGGAGATACAGTTCATTGACCAATAGCAGATTTCATTCACTTAAATTATTCTAATTACAGAGTTTTTGAATTAGGTCTTTGAAACCAACATTCAAAACGACTGCTAGAGAAAGCATACAGTAATGTAACTGGACTATTGACTTAAAACTTTACAATTATTGTGACAAAGCCCTTGTGACAACTTTGACCTGTGACACCTAGCCCCAGTCTCCCCTATTTGATATTGTTTTTTCAACGAAGACAGTACCATTCAAATTTCACATCTCTCCCACCTCCCATCTCTCTTTTCAACCCACTGCATTCATTTCCATTCTCACCTTCACCTCTGCTATCTACCATCTTAATTTCTTTTTACTTTATTTCTGCTCTCCTGTTTCATCCTTTGCTCTTTTTGTTTCGTGTAGTCTCATTAAGGCCTGGCCACTGGCTGATTGATTGAGTTACATTAAACTGAAAGGTAAGGGCGTTCAATATTTGTGTCTGCTGCTCACAAGTGTAAACATTCATGGCAGCACAATGCTGGAACATCAGATTGATGTGGTGAAACAATTACAGATGGGCCTCTGAGTGTTAGATCAAAGACAGATCGATGCCATTCCTCCCACACCACCTCTCATTTCAGGAAGTCCATGACAGGTTCGGTTAATGTGTGCATGACTTGGTTCAGGAGATCTGTCCTTTACTTCGCTCAGTGTCTCCCTTTAAGTGTTAATTTGAAATAACTGGCAAAAAGTTCCCTTTACATGATAGTTACCATGGTTTTTCTATAGTAAGACTGACTGTAGTAACTATGGTATTTAGCAGAAAAAGATCAACGATGAGCCATCCATATTTATACCTGCGGTTATAAGGGTGTTACCACAAATACCACAGGAAACTATGGTTGCTATGCAAGAACTTTCATAATTTTTAGATAAAAACAAACAAACATAATTTGATCAATTTATGAGAGGTTCCTTAAAACATGTTACCATGGTAACCATAGTTTACACGAAAATACATTAAGTACTACAGTTATTGTAATTACAGTAAAACTATGACTACTTGATGTTAGTGGCAGCTGTCATAAAAAAAAAATACGAAATTAAATAAAAAAGACAAAAATTCTGACATGTTAAAAAAGATTCCATATAAATGAATGTAATTTTACTGTAGCTACTATGACATTTTTAGCTAGGTGTTGAATTTTTACAAGAGGTGTTAAAAAAATTATTTACAACATTTTGTGCAACAGTATGCAACATGCTTTCAAATGATGTGCTTCAATTTTAAATAAACTGAAAGTGACCCATATGTTATTAATTGCACATTACTGCATGATTAGTCATAACAGGACAGTTTTTAGATGTACTACTGAGTGCACTTCACAAATCCGTTCTGATTAGCATTCATGCTTCATTAAACCTATCTCAGTGTAGAACGAGTATTTGTTTTTGAAATATGCTTTGTTTTTTTTTCGCTAAGTCCTCAAAATGCACCTTGGCATGACAACGCTGTTATTTAGTAATCATTGTCCAGTGAGCTCAGTGATTTGCTTTGACAATGAGGGCTTTTCCTTCTTCGATGCCGAGGTGGAAATTTCCATTCTTGGCTTTGTCATCACCTAAATGTGCTCAACTGCCATGTCAAAGGCCTAAGTGTTGGAGACACACTGTTCCTGCCTGAGACAGTCCATTAGTTGATTATATGTGCTTTGTATTTGTGTGTGTGTGCATGTGCGTGTCTGTGCTCTTGCAAGTTAACAAGATTGATCTAGACTAGAGTGAGAGGTGGATGACTTCTATTACAGCTAGAGATAATATAGTTTAGGTGGGGGAGCAAGCAGAAAGACAAATCTGTAGTGTGCAACGCTGACTGCTGATGTTTTCAGCTAATTTTCTCAAAAATTCTTCTAAAATACTTTAGTTTCAAACCATGAACCAAACCAACCAGCTTCTAAGATGGAACCATTACAACTTTGATTTGAAAAAAAAGAAGTAAGAATGCATACTTAACGTCGCATTCTTAATTGAATAACAATCCAGTAAATTATTGTGATGTTATCGAATGAAAAAAGGCTTAATACAAAACGTCATGGTTACTGTTGTAACCTCCGTTCCCAGAGGGAAGGAACGAGACATTGTGTCGAATGAAGTGACGTACCTCTGAACCTGAGAAAAGGAAAATGTAAAATTGGCAGACAGAATTTGCAGGTGCTACATGACTAGCATGGGAGCAAGCCCAGCAGCCGCGACCTTCTCTCTCACATAGAACGTGAAAGGCTGGGGCTATCTTAACACTATGAAATGCGTTGGGGAAGGTGGTCTTTCCCGGTCCTATTCTTTCAGAGGGAAAAGACCCTGCGAAGGCCACATCCTGCCCAGTCTAGGGGGAGGTAAAATGTGGCAAATACACCACGAGGGTTGTGAAACCGTACGTGGGAAATGGCGCGGTGGTAGGTCCAGCCTGATGAGGGGGGACTCTACAAGCACAGCGACCGGGGCGCCGGGGCTGCCCAAGGGAAACGCGGGTCCGCCGACAGGGGGACCGTATCCTAGGAAATACATAGGAAATACGGGGAGTTTGCCTGAAAAGGGAACTAAGCCCGTGGAGCCGGACCCCAGTACAGAGCACCTGTGACTCGTAGTGGGTCTGGACGTGTATTGCTCCACTAAATTCGCAGGCCAGAAGACTAGGGAGGAGAACATCCAGGGAGCGACGCTTAGTGGCTAACCTGGGAGAGAAGGCACACTGGATCAACTTATTGAAGGGTGCTGTGTACAAGCGGACACCCGGTCAGTTATGCAGTGTTACAGAGTTCTTCCGGCTCGGACCTGACAAAACATGGGACGAAACCGACTCAACCCTGAGATTGTAAAATCTGGCAAAGGTATTGGGTGTTGCCCAGCCCTCTGCTCTGCAGATGTCTGCTGAGGTGGTCCCATGGGCCAGTGCCCACGAGGATGCCACACTTCTCGTAGTGTGCTCGAACCTGCAAGGGGGCAAGCACGGCCTGGGTGTGATAAGCTAAAGAAATAGCATCAACGACCCAGTGAGCTAACCTCTGTTTGGAGACGGCGTCCCCTTTCCGCCATCTGCCAAAGCAGACATAGAGCTGCTAAGAACATCTAAAGCTCTGCGCGCGGTCCAAATAGATACGCAAAGCACGTACCGGACACAGCAATGAAAGGTCTGGGTCTGCCTCCTTCCAGGGCAGCACCTGCAGGTTCACGACCTGGTCCCTGAAGGGGGTTGTAGGAACCTTGGCACGTAGCCCGGTCGTGGCCTCAGGAAAACGTGAGAATGTGACTAATTCTTCAGATTCATACAATGCAAGTAGTTCAAGAGCTTAGGAAGACCATGCACTTTTTTCGTGGTTACTGTTTCCATGGTAACAGCGACCTCTTTGAATGGTGGATCTCTCTTCAGGATTATGGGTAGTGTAGTTCTTCACTGGGAATTCAGCTATTCAATTATTATAATTTTTTTTTTTTTTATCGAAGTTGAAATATTCTTATGGCTTTTTCAGAAACATATGTCATCATTTACAGGGATAGTTCACTCAAAAAGAACAATGTCATAATTTTATCACCCTAATGTCATTCCAAACCTGTATTTTCCTCTTTTCTTCCTGTAGAACACAAAGGGAGATGTTAGGCAGAAGGTTAGCCTCAGTCACCATAACAATTTATTGTATGGAAAAAATATGCAATGAAATAAATATTGACCAGTGCTAACAATCAGCAGAATTAGCTTCTTTTTTTCTCTTGAGAGAAAATGAATGGGATTGTTATGTCTGAATGGTTGCTGAGATGAGACTTAGGATGTATTTGCAGGCTTTAATAAAAATGATGACAGTGAAACAACAAATGGGAACTCAAAAAAAAAACAACAAACAAGAAATGACAAAGGACTGCAAAAACTAAAGGCTATTTATAAAAAAAAAAGAGCTAATGAGGCAATGGAAAACAGGTGAGAACAATGAGGAACAGACGGCAGTAATGAGGGCAGGGCATACTGGGTAATGTAGTCCGGGGGAAATATTTCAAAATAAGAGTCCTAGGAAACATGAAGGAGACAGACTGTGACACTGCTGTTGCTCTATTTTTTTCATACATTACTTGTACACTTCCTGTTAATTAAGGTTACTTTTAATTTGAATGATACTGGTTTTAAAGCACATAAAAGAAAGGCCAAAAGATCTTCTCCAAGTATGACTGAATGTAAGACTTTTCTATTTCAGTTGAGGCATGACACTTGAAACCATCTCTTCAGACTGGTTAGCTACATCAGAAATGCCAAAGGTAAGATTAAGAAAGCCAGAATCTATTTTGAGACATTTGTTATTCAAGCCAGATAAAATACTCCTTTATTATGCATTTGCAAACTGAATAAAAGTGAGCTTGTTACACAACATGCACAAGATGTGTTGCAGCTACCTCTCATGCCTTTCACTGTTGAACAGTGAATGTTGAACCATTTTTAATCCATTTCTGCCCTAGCAATCAAATGTAGAGCACACACATATATCTCTCCTGTTCTGACACATGACATGAATGAAGCAGCTTCCCTCAATCCATTTATCCTTTCAAGCATTTCTAAAGTAGGCTGCCACAAGCTCTTAAACATACAGTTGATGACTAATATGGAACCAGAAGTCATGTTTTTTCATCCTGCATTGATCATGGTTTATTATAGGATTTAGTCATTATTTTACAGTTTGGAAGGGGTGATTCATTCTGGTGAAAATATACTGTTTAAAGCTAACACTTTGAAGACGGTGAATGTGGAAAATACTTTTCGACCTAATATATTGAATGTTAAGACAGAGACCATGATTACATTAAAGGGACAATTCACCCAAATTTGAAAATTTGTAATCTTTGGCTTACTATCACCATGTCATTCCCAAACCCATATAAAAACCTCTTTCTGTTCCAAGGAAGAAATAATTCATGAGATTTGGAACAACATAAGAGTGAGTAAATGAAAGAATTTTCATTTGTGGGAGAATACCTTTAAGATATTTGTGTTATTTGCTGTGAATGGCAAACCACAAAAGCCATTCATCCTCAGTCTGCGTCTCAGAGAAATTAATTCAAACATCCATCGCTCTCCCTTCCAGTGCACCAAACCGTGTCTTAGTTTTGTGCTTGATTTACCCTTATTCACCATCCAGACTGGCATGCAGTGGCATTTTCATTGAAGCTGCCATTAGATCTAATGACACGTGGCTGCCAAAACCAGCACTTGATCAATTTAACTTTTTGGATAAAATATGGCTATTTTTTTTTTTTTTTTTTCATTTTAAAGCCATTATTTTGACTTAAAAAACATGAATGTTCCTCTAAATAAATAATGGAAATAGGTGGCCCACAATAAACAATCACAGTCACACACACACACACACACACACACACACACACACACACACACACACACACACACACACATGTTGTGTTTCCATGTTTTATGGGGACTTTCCATAGACATAATGGTTTTTATACTGTACAAACTTTATATACTATCCCCTAAACCTAACCCTACCCCTAAACCTAACCCTCACAGAAAACTTTCTGCAGTTTTACATTTTCAAAAAACATAATTTAGTATGATTTATAAGCTGTTTTCCTCATGGGGACCGACAAAATGTCCCCACAAGGTCAAAAATTTCGGGTTTTACTATCCTTATGGGGACATTTGGTCCCCACAAAGTGATAAATACACGCTCACACATACACACACACACACACACACAGCGAAGGAATGCGATAGGAACTGTTTAAAGTGTGCATAAGTCAGTATATCTGGATTTTAATGTAGGTTTAAAGCTGGGGCAATGTGAATCTCATGACCTCCTTTGACTCCGGTCACTGCGGGTTGATGCTGACAGGATACACTTTGTGCAGCCTCCCAAATCCACATCCTGACATTTACCTTTTCAAGAGAAAAGCAAAGCGGCTCTTAGATCATTTGCTCGAGAGTGATGGACTCTTTGGCAATTGCCACAGTGCGAGACATTAAGATTTAAGCTAGTTTTAGAGAACTAGGTGGCATTTGCTAATATGTCAAGCTCAGTCATCTCTACGATCTGGGGTAAGTTCATGTGCTGTCATTCCATCACTTGAAAGAGCAATTGAGAAGGATTTGGCGTGTGTTTTTAAGGGACAGATCTGAGAGTGTGTATGTTTGTCTGCCTCTTGGCATATGAGTGTGTATGTGTTTTTTTTTTTGTTTGTTTTTAGCACAAAATAGAGCACAAAATCCAGGGTGGCTTCCTTTTTCTAAAAACAGACAAACAAGACAAGACCTCTGTGAGGTAAAATTGTATTTCCTCTAATACACTACAGAGGTGGCGTATAAGCTGGATCATAAAGGAATGGTTTACCCGGGGGTCTGGGTAGCTCAGCGAGTAAAGACATTGACTACCACCCCTGGAGTTCGTGAGTTCGTATCCAGGGTGTATTGAGTGACTCCAGCCAGGTCTCCTAAGCAACCAAATTGACATGGGGTAACCTCCTTGTGGTCGCTATAATATGTGGTTCTCTCTCTCTCGGTTGGGAGCATGGTGAGTTGTGTGTGGATGCTGTGGAGAATAGCATGGACCTCCACATGCGCTACGTCTCAGCAGTAATGGGCTCAACAAGCTATGTGATAAGATGCAACTGAGATTCGTCCTTCACCATCCAGATTGAGGTGAGTCACTACGCTACCACGAGGACTTAGAGCGCATTGGGAATTCCAAATTGGGGAGAAAAGGATCAACATAAAAATTAACATATTTAATGTTAACTAGCATGACGTTTCTGCATTTACAGTTTTAGAAAGGCTACATTACCTACTGCAACAGCCTAAAACAATGCCTAAATACATTAACTAATCGCTTGTTTGGCCTTGGTTACTTATCATTTATTAGTTTTATTGATTATTTTTATATTCAAGATATTAGTTTTTGTTGCAAGATTATTAAGGCAAACTTTTTCCCCCTTTGGTATTTGTGCACAACACTAGAAACTTCTATTAAGAAAGTAAATAGGGTGAATGTTAATAAAATGTTCAGTAGCAGATAATATATAAAAACATCTGAATCTCAAACAGGGAACAGTGTGCAGTTAACATGACTATCATCGTAAAAAGAAGTCAGAGCAACATCCCACTGGTAACTGCCCAACACCAATTTAGTTCTGAGCTTGCTGTGTTTTGGAGTGTATACAGACGTACGAATACAGAAATACTTCATTTACCGTATATAAAGTCAGTGTGTGTGAGTGTCCTCATACATTGTGTGTGTGTTTTGGGTGTACTTTATGAGTTTGGCAGTGAGAGGGGGTTGATTGCAGTGTCTCGTAGTCGCACAAAGGCCTGGCTGTGCCGGGAATGAGGCAGGCAATCTGGGCCGTAAAACAGCTATATGTGGTATCTAAGTTAACAATGGCAGTTTGCAGCTTGAGAGTCAAATTCTGCTCTGCCCACACTCCTTTCCCGAAAGAGTCACGAAATACACACTCAGACATGCACACATTTTAGCGGAGCCTTTCCCTCTTCTCTGGGGTAATAAAAAAACATGTAACTCTCTTACACATGCACTCACAAAAAGACACACTTAAGACTGGTACACTTTGACAGAGTGGTGCACTTACAGTAGGTGCACTTTGACAGACTTCAGTGAACCGTTTGGCACCGTTTGTGCTATGGATATGTGTGATACCTCATAATGTGTAGCTTCTAGATGAGGGGTATGCTAGACTTTTCTAGCAACCACCAAGCAATTCAACCATCAAAAATACCACAGCGAACCCATTGCAATGCCCAGAAACCACCCAGAGTACCCTAGAAACCCTATTACAATGCCCAGATAATATAATATTTTTGAAAATTTAAAATCAGGTCTACCTTTGAGATTAAGAGAAAGTGTGCATGGTTTGAAGTACCTTGGATATACCATGGTCTATGCACCATAATCAATCAGTACCATGATATATTTCAAAGAGCCATTGTATTACCATCTGGTACCACCGCAGCACTTTTTGTTTCAATCCTATTCAAACCTGTTACTTCCCCCATGTTTCTTATTACCTGAGAGAGCCTGTGTCAACCTTCAGGTGAGATCCCTCTATACCTGTCTTTGTGTTTACACACCTCTACCCACACAAGGCTCATCACTTTTAAAGAGACCGTCCTCGTGAGAATGCCAGCTGAGAGAAGTGTGTGTGTGCTTGCATGTGTGTGATGGAAAGAGAGGGGGGAGACAAACGACCCCTCCTCTGACTGCACGGGGAGTGAACGCTCTTGATTACAATGAAACTCCGCTCCTAGACCTTTTACTGCTGCTACTGCTGTCTACACACATACACACACACTCCGTTCACCTTTCTCTCCTCCCTCTGTCCACCTCATCTCTCTACCTCCCTCCTTCCTGCTGCTTTTCTTACTCGCTCCCCTCCTTTCTCGTCCCTTCCCTCTCTCCAGTTAGTGTGTGTTTGTGTGTGAGAGAAGGTATTTAGTGCACTGATAGCGTAAGCATTAATAAGGTTAAGTACAGTGCGAACACACGGAAAAGACAGGAGCACGGATCGTTGGAGAACTCCTACATGAGCTGGCGTTTCAATTTAATGAGGGAATTTTTCCTCTCACATGCGCTACTCATCGCAGAGCTTGCCTTGTCAAGTGGTTGGTTCCCATCAAAAAGGAACAAGTGATTTCTCTCTCTCTCTCTCTCTCTCTCTCTCTCTCTCTCTCTCTTTCCACTCAACATTCTGCTGCTCTCTTCCTCTCATTCGGTGGTTGACGGACACTAGCTCAGAATGACTGTAGACTCCAACAGTGAAAGAAGTCAAAAAAGAGGTAAATGTACTCTTTAAGCTCTAAAATGAATTTCACCTGTTTATATCTTCCTGTTGTAACTGCTTGATAGTTCATACTCTGTTATTGTGCAACATGTAGTACGTCAGATAACAGGTATAGGCAACTTTTTTACCACTTTTGTCTGTTTTGTTGGGTTTTGCAATCTGCTGAGTGTTTTGGAAAAGTGTCTTGCTGTGCTTGGGGGTTTAATATGTCTTTATCACGTATGTGCTGTCTTTGTGGCGTGTCGTTGCTGTTACTTGTACCTGGAGCATCACTCAGTGGCTAAGAGAGGAAATCACATAGTTCAGAGGTGTATTTTAGGTCTGATTGGAGAAAATAGAAGTGCTTCCTGTTGTTTGAATGGCTTCATTTAGTGCCAAAAGTGTTGAATTGAGCTGTATGTGCTTCGAAGATATACAAATGAACAATGGTTGATTAACAATTTCATTACTGCCATGTTGAAAACGGCATCTTAAACCAACCCCAAGATGGTTAGCTGGTCTTAGCTGGTTTAAGGTGGTCTCTTAGTCTGACTAGCTAAAAAGTTGCCCAAACTCCTCTTAAACCAGCCAACTGACCAGGCTGGGAGACCAGCTAATACTAGCTAGCCATCTTTGGCTGGTTTTAGCTTGTTTTCTGCAAAGTGGCGAAATTAAGACAAAAATGTGGTACAGCAGGTATTTTACAATGTCTCTCTCACCTTCTCACTCTTCTCATACTCCCTCTTTCTCTCTTTCCCTCCCTCCTCTGCTGCCTCTTCCGCAGGTTGCAAAATGGATCCACTTTAGTGGCACTGGTGGAAAGGGCAGCAAGCGGAAAAGAGCACTGCCCAAGGTTAACTTCAAAGAGGTAAGACCGCATCAAACATCCTTTTAAATAGATCTCTTCCTTCTGTCCATCTTTCCCTAATAATTACCCTCTCTTCCATATCCCAATCTCTGTTCTTTATAAGGGATAAGGAAATGTCCCTGTTTTTGCTTAATCACTCCTAATCGAGTCCTCCAACTACGGCCCTTCTCGGATTGCCATTTAAGACTCGCTCAAGTCTGCACATAGAAGCAGGACTATCAGATTTTAGCACATATATGACGTAGTTTGTAGGGCTTTGAATTCTAGAGAAGGGCTCATGCGTGCGTACGTACATCTGTACTGTGTGTCCGCCCCTTTGCCAGCCGACAGCAAAAGTTAGGTGGGGAAAAATCAAGGAATGACTTGAAATAGCTTCTGGGTTTTTTTTTTTTTTTTGCCGTAGCATTTGATAACAATGACTCACTCTTTTGGGATTCTGCTTATGCTATTCAAAATTATTCTTCAGCCAATGGAAATACCTGTTGCTCATTCTGATGGCAAGTCTATCAAATACGCAAGAGTGGAAATTATGTCTCTGTTTTCATTTACCCTTTTGCTCTGCTTGTTTATCAAAATCTTGTTTATGCATACGTGTATACAGATTCCTTGGCACAGTTTTAGCCAAAATGTCAAACAGTTCAGATTCGTCTCTCAGGAACTGGCAAAGAAAGAAAACACGGTCGAGCACATGTGGAATTTGCACACACTGACTGGCTGTACACCACTGCAGTCGGCTCTCTATTAAATGTTAAAAAAAAAACAGTCTACAGTACAGACTGTAGTATTAGGATCATATACGTCTGCATTTTTGTTGTTTATTATCTACAATATTTTGTTTATGTCATCTTCAAGTTTCAGCACTGAGGTAATGTCTGCCCCAAGATCCTGATTATATGACATTTGTGTTACTGTAGATGTCTGTATAGTATGTATATCTGATTGTGTGAATGTATGTCATTCAGCATGTGGAAGGACACTCTTAAACCCAAAACATACTATTTTGCAATTAAGTAAAGGCATGCTCTTTTAGCTACTCAAGCTCAATTTTACGTGTTGAATTCCGAAATCTGTCAGACAGCAAAATCATGACACAATGAAAGTACACGTTGCATTCTCAACATTGCCACAAGGGGTGATATAGCAGATGTTAGTGTGAACTGTTTGCATTTACTTTGAGTTTCCCTTTTAAATCAACTACTGTAAGGGTGGAGCAACAGTTTGAAGAGAATGTTGCTGAGCAATTAAGTTGAAGTCAGTATACAGGTATTTATAGAACTTGCTTGAATTCGAACACATCCTGTTTTGTTCACAAATTTTAAAGGTAACCCTAGCACCCCCTTAAGTACTAAGGTGTGTTACCACCACAGTAACACAAGAACACACATTAAGCATGTTAAAATGGGATTGTGTGTTGGCAATGATTCAATCAAGTGCTTATGTCTGCATTTGCCTTGTTGCTTGAACTATGTTAATGTCTTAGGTACTGCCACTACCTTGTCTTTTATTAAACTGTTTCAAACCCTTACAAAATACTGTGGTGTTACCATGGTAAAGACCAGGTCATATCATGGTGCTGAATGATTACACTATGATGATACTTTAAGGTACTACCTTGATATACACTCACCTAAAGGATTATTAGGAACACCTGTTCAATTTCTCATTAATGCAATTATCTAATCAACCAATCACATGGCAGTTGCTTCAATGCATTTAGGGGTGTGGTCCTGGTCAAGACAATCTCCTGAACTCCAAACTGAATGTCAGAATGGGAAAGAAATGTGATTTAAGCAATTTTGAGCGTGGCATGGTTGTTGGTGCCAGACGGGCCGGTCTGAGTATTTCACAATCTGCTCAGTTACTGGGATTTTCACGCACAACCATTTCTAGGGTTTACAAAGAATGGTGTGAAAAGGGAAAAATATCCAGTATGCGGCAGTCCTGTGGGTGAAAATGCCTTGTTGATGCTAGAGGTCAGAGGAGAATGGGCCGACTGATTCCAGCTGATAGAAGAGCAACTTTGCCTGAAATAACCACTTGTTACAACCGAGGTATGCAGCAAAGCATTTGTGAAGCCACAACATGCACAACCTTGAGGCGGATGGGCTACAACAGCAGAAGACCCCACCGGGTACCACTCATCTCCACTACAAATAGGAAAAAGAGGCTACAATTTGCCAGAGCTCACCAAAATTGGACAGTTGAAGACTGGAAAAATGTTGCCTGGTCTGATGAGTCTCGATTTCTGTTGAGACATTCAGATGGTAGAGTCAGAATTTGGCGTAAACAGAATTAGAACATGGATCCATCATGCCTTGTTACCACTGTGCAGTCTGGTGGTGGTGGTGTAATGGTGTGGGGGATGTTTTCTTGGCACACTTTAGGCCCCTTAGTGCCAATTGGGCATCGTTTAAATGCCACGGCCTACCTGAGCATTGTTTCTGACCATGTCCATCCCTTTATGGCCACCATGTACCCATCCTCTGATGGCTACTTCCAGCAGGATAATGCACCATGTCACAAAGCTCGAATTATTTCAAATTGGTTTCTTGAACATGACAATGAGTTCACTGTACTAAAATGGCCCCCACAGTCACCAGATCTCAACCCAATAGAGCATCTTTGGGATGTGGTGGAACGGGAGCTTCGTGCCCTGGATGAGCATCCCACAAATCTCCATCAACTGCAAGATGCTATCCTATCAATATGGGCCAACATTTCTAAAGAATGCTTTCAGCACCTTGTTGAATCAATGCCACATAGAATTAAGGCAGTTCTGAAGGTGAAAGGGGGTCAAACACAGTATTAGTGTGGTGTTCCTAATAATCCTTTAGGTGAGTGTATTTCCAAAGAACATAGTACTACTATTGTACTATGTCCAGTAATAGTGCTTTGCTGTTAGTTAAGCATGTACTACTTGTATCAACACCATCCAAAATAGTGTTTTTATGTTTTTTGTTCATATAAACATAATTTTTAAACATGTTATATAGCATGTCCAATCAAGTCACTCTAATTTAAATTTGGACATATTTGAAACATGTTACATCCACACCACACCTTTCACAACAAGTAGAGAAGTCCAGTCTATCTCGCACCTGGCAAATTAACACATTTGTTACATGAAACTTCAGAGAACAGTGATGTGGGGTGTGTGTAGAGAGAGGGAGAGAGAGAGAGAGAGAGAGAGAGAGAGAGAGAGAGAGAGAGAGAGAGAGGACCATGAAAGAGAAGAAAGACCAATTACAGTCCAGTTGGCTTTGTACAATGACCAGGGTGGGGACAGAGAGAGAGAAAGAGAGCGAGTGAGCAATTGTTTGAAGTGGTGCCATAAAAGCCAACCTGAAAGGAAACACTGGTGACCCCTCCTCTCCTCAAGCCCCTTCCTCTCTTTCACACAGCCTGCTTGTGTAAGGCAACGGGAGCCCCTGGCTCTTTCCAGGTGCGTTTTATATTGGACATTCGTGTACTTCAAAAGCAGGCGCCCCATCCTCAGCTTGCCCATAAATCAAGCTCAGGTTGGGATCTTAAAGAGGCGGAGGGGCGAGAGGAGAGCATGTGAGCTGTACAGGCAGAGTAACAAACAGGCAGCTCTCATAGGAAATTACATCATAGGTAATTGGCACTGTACAGGTCAAGACACCCGCACTGACCCCAGACTGAAATCAGGGCCACAGTTTAATGTGAAATGAAAGTTTTTAGCCAAAATGAAAATGGGGTTTTATTGCCTCCATTTGTGTGTGTGTGTGTGTGTGTGTGTGTGTGTGTGTGTGTGTGTGTGTGTGTGTGTGTGTGTGTGTGTGTGTGTGTGTGTGTGTGTGTGTGTGTGTGTGTGTGTGTGTGTGTGTGTGTGTGTGTGTGTGTGTGTGTGTGTGTGTGTGTGTGTTTTGGGAGTTGCTGAGCCATATTAGTTACTCTTTGTGGTAATGAGCTTCATTTGGCTCCATTTTCATCCAAAGCCAAACTAATGAGAGAGCCTGTCTACATCGGCTAATCATGCAGAGAGAGAGAGACTTACCTCTCATGTGGTCTAATACATGATCTAGACTCCCTCTTTTCTGTTAACCCTCTGTTCACTTATTACAGGATCAGTCCCCATAGAAAACCTGTGGTTAAGTGCCTTAATCAAGGGCACATTAGGGATTTCTGCTTGCGCAGTTCAAACCTGCAATGGCCCTGTCACAAATGGTGATCTAAAAGGTGATTGGCTCTTTTACCTGTAAGGTGGGTGTAACAGTTCGTGGAAAGGAGAAAGGTGGGGCCAGCTTGACAAAACATGTAGACATTTAGTGTTGCACTTTTCAGCCACACACAGTACGTTATGCTTCACACTACATTATGATTTTCAGCTTCACTACACATAAACTCTGTTGGCTTTTCAGCTCAACACTACACATAGTCAGCTTCATGCATCATCTCTCTCCAGGGGCGGGTTTATGATTTCTGAGGCCCCAAGAAACTGATCAACCCGGGGCCCCATTTTGAACATTTTTGTTAGAAAAATAGCATAAAATTTATTTTAAATCATAATTTTAAATTCATCCTATCAGCCGTTGTAGCCAAGTACATTCAAAATGTTTACTGAAATGTAAAAATGTTTTGCATGTTTTCCACAATACAAAATATATATATATATAGATATATTTACCATATTTATTTACAAAACACTTTTTTTAAAAAACATTTTATGGACAGGGTGTGTAAAACATACTACACCCCCTAACATTTTGGAATTCAGTTTTAATTTATGATTGTAAGCCAACAACAATTTATTGTTGTCCAGTTTGTCATTATAATTTAATACAGTATTTTTATTATTACTTTGAGGATTTGTTGAATACAATAGTAATATATTTCTGTTTTATTTAATTTACTTTCACCAGGAACTTATATTCTGATGCAGCAGTGTATTATTGTTCACTGTTGTAACAGTAGACATACAAGGCACGGCAGCCCCTCAGCACTCTAGAGCAGAATGGAAAAAAATTAGCTGGAAGCGCTGAAACTTTGCTTGGTGCAGAACAATCTGCAACAATGTTGTAATGGTCACCTCTTTGCAACCTGAACCTGTTCAGAACGTTACATTTTTGTGACACATGTACTAAAAACTTTTGACATTGTGTCTAAAAAAAAATGCTGGTCCTTTGAGACAGAAGAAATGGCAAGACGCAGTTCAGCAGACATGGATGTTTGTCCAGCGTATGTTTACATAGGAAAACAATAGAAAAACAGAACAGATGTCCGGGGCCCCATGCAATTGCGTGCATTGCGTGATGTTCAGACTTCTGTCTCTCTCTCTCGTCTGCCGCTGTCTCCTCTCCATAAATACTCCCGCCGTCCCTCACTGGAATGCGAGATTGGTGTGGCACACAGGTAGACCTCATTCACCACTTATCTTCCTGGCCTCGCTCTGCCCAGACAACGCGCTGCCCCACCCTGCTTGCCACATACCCCCATCGCAAAACTCCGGTCAGGGAATTCTCCGGCCTGTGACATACTGCCCACCCCCCCCCATTTCTAGGGAGGGAGCATTGATGCATCAGGATGGTGCCTGGGAGTGGGAACAGGACAAGAGAGGAGAAAGCAGAGAGAGGAGAGAGAGAGAGACTGGCTCACCCTGGACACGCCATCCACTGGCCCTCAGCTTGCAGTACTACTTCCGTCCGTGACGCCGGGCAATGGCACTTGACCCCTCAGCATTCCCTTTCGGTTGCCGGTTAACACAGAGCTCCAGTGCCACTGGATTGAGCACTCCCTCTACATCCTTGATGGCACATCCTTCCTCCTTCCCGGGTTTCTGCACCAGTGTAACTGTTCGTGGAAAGGAGGAAGCTGGGGCCAGCTTGACAAAACACGTAGACATGTATTGTTGCACTCTTCAGCCACACACAATAACACACTACTTCACACTACGTTACGCTTTTCAGCTTCATAAACTGTTGGTTTTTCAGCACAACACTACACACAGTCAGCTTCAAACGTCTCCTCTCCTTAAATACTCCCGCCACCCCTCACTGGAACTCAAGACCGCTGTAGCACACAGGTGGACCTCATTCACCACTTATCTTCCCAGCCTCGCTCTGCCCAGACGCCGCTCTGGTCAAGTCTCAGCGGGACTTCCTTTTTTACATCCGCCATATTTGGCATTCCAATTTCTCGGTCTCTGGCTCTGTGCAGTGTTTGCTAAGCAAAAGGCACTCCAAAAGTGTACAAACTAAAGTATACACCTACAGTATTTAAATTAAGTCAATGCCATTCCTTTCCACACAAGCTTCCTTTCTATTTTATTATATTTAATTTGTGCTATTTGTCCTGCACAGTTAACATCACGCTATTATCGCCTGAGAAAAGCAGGGGTAGACAGTTTGCGTACATGTTTAGGTACAGCTTTGAAGCGAAACAGGGATGAGTTTATTTATCAAAATATACCACAATCAATCATCTTTGAATACATACAAACTTTATTACTATTCTAAACATAAATCTAATCTAACATGTATATACATGAGACGGGTTGGTGAAAAGTGACAGAAGGTGAAATAAAGGATCAGTACAGTGAAAATGAACATTATGGAGTCTGTTGACAATACCTTAAGAACCATTTATCCTTCTTTGAGTCTACATCGATTTGCTATCGGATTACCCAAATTATTTAATTAATACACCAGCACTTTGAGCACAATATTGTAGATATACTTGCGTGTCTTTGTGGTGTTTCCTTGCGTTCTTTCTGTTGCTTGGTTCTTGGCGCTTGGCCGAAAGTTTGTTCCGTCGATGTTTTGATCACTGTATGATCGAAGTTTATTGTCTGTATGAATGATCATTTTGAAGCGAGGCCGTAGATAGTGATGAGTTTTCTCGGGACGTTGAGTCCCGAGCTCTCTTGAAACTCACATGGGGAAGAGTCAACGCGACGTCGGAGCAGTCAGCGGAGCAGAAGATGAAGCAGAAGAGAAGAGACCGAGAAGAAGAGCGTGTTCTTCCTGTTTGGAAATATTTGAACTGAATTTGGCCACATCCCCAAAGGTGTCCTGTGCCAATCAGCAGTGACTTTTCAGAGTCACATGGTCGACTGGGCTGTACTTTCTGATAGTAGATTTATGGTCCTTTTGTTATAGATTCTCTCTATTTTCCCACTCAAAAATAGTGCATATTTAATCATGAACTTTATATCTTGCAAATGGTACAAGAGACATGATATTCATTGTCATCAGCTTTCTCTATGTAACCAAACAAATACTTGCATACCAAATATGAAATGTTTTCATGGATATTATACATGTAGGTAACAAAATATGAAAATCCCTGGTTACAAAATCATATTGGTTTTACACCTCATTGGATTTTATCAAGTTAAGCCTTCTAGTTACCATTCTTCGTAGAATTAGACGAATCATACAAAATTAAAGATTAGATTGTGCAATCACATATAATTGATTATCGCTACACACATTTTAAAGAGGTCCATCAGTCTATAATCTTTAATTTGTCAGGTACAAACGTTACCATAGTTCAAAGTGATTTTCAGCATTATCTAGTAAGGCTTGATTAAGATGAAATGTCTTGGAGTTGTGCAAATCTGATGGTCCTTGTAACCTTACAAAAGAGAAGTCTGCTTTAACTCTGTGTGGAAGATCAGGAGGTCAGGTTGCGGAGGGGCCTTTCTGACCAATGTGGATGCCTGGGCCGTGTGATATATCACTGTGAAGAATTTCAGGACTGCAAAGGTTGAAAAATCTAGATTGAAGTCATATCGTTTCAATTCTTCTTACTACACAATCATCATGTTCTTGTGGACTATAGACATGTGCAAGCGACAGCCATCACAAGACAAAAAATACCCCTGAAGTGAATCTTTTTGGGCAGGGCTGATCTTTCAGTTACCAAATCTTCTTTAATCAGAGCACATGCTCTTACCGCTAGGTCTCCACAGCTTCGACGCCATCCTAAATCTTTAACTGCAATGCCACACATCAACCAAAGAAAGGAATATTGGGTTGTCTGAAAAGTTCACATTCAAGAATAATGTAATCCTTTTCACTGCAATGCCTAAACCATAGTGAAAAAGCAGATATATTAAACTTCTGATCTTTTCTTATTATACATATTCATTCCTTCAATCCTTATTCTCTGCTTGTTTCAAATGAACATTCAGTGGAATGCAGATGAAAGCACTTGCTTGCGGGATGGTCTAATCCAAATTCCTGTTGTGTGTTGACATTACCCTTACTTCACATTGCCAAATGGATGTTCTTGTGGCCTGTTTGATATTTTGTGGTAATGTACGCCACTCTAGTTTATCTTTGCAGACCTCTGACAGCATGAATCCAGTTTGCTTTTAGTACCATACACGGAGATGTCCAACGGAGCACTTGATTGCTGTGACCTGTTTCCTTCTATATCTCAGTCTCTCTCTCTGTCTCTCTGTATCTCTGTCTCTCTCTCTCTCTAAATGAATGTTTCTCTAATTTTTCCTTGCATTGCATCCTGATTTATGTAGATGGAGGAAGAGGTAAAGGAAGTAGGCCCCTCAATCCAGATCCTCTCTGAAAAGATGAGTTCACAGAATTACACGCTGAAAGCCTACAGTCTGTGTACAGTATGTGCGTGAGGAATGTCTGCAGTTAGTGAATATTTTGGCATCAGTCAGTGCGCGAGCGAACCCAAAAATGTGCGGTTATGTGTGGCTGCCAGGGCTGGAATATAATTCACACTGGTATTAGAAAAGAGCGCAGTTTGGCAAGAGCCATAGAAAAGCAACAAACAGAGCGAACCATAAACAAAAGCAAAACAAGGCTGACCTTTTCACTTACTGCTGCTCCTCCTTTGCCAGAAGTAAAGGAAAGAGGTGGGGAGGTCTCCACCATTCTGACTCATTTCTTACATGAACTTACTGGACTTAAGGTGGAAAAAACAGGAATCTTAAGGAACTACTGCTGATATTGACACAAAAGTGCCTCAAACACACACACGCATACACCCACAAACAAACACTTAATACAAACATCATAAATGGAGCTATGAATGTGAGAAACTGAACCTACATGAGAGGTGGAGGGATTTGAATGAGGTTTATACAGAGAAGTGTTAACCTTTGTTTAGAAATAAAAAAAAAAAAATTAAAATAAAAAAAAATTCTTAAAGGAATATTCTGGGTTCAAAACAGCATTTGAGGCATCATTTTGATTAGCACAAAAAAATAGTATATTTTATTCGTATCTCCTTTTCTTATAAAAATTGGGGGCCTGGGTAGCTCAATGAGTATTGACTCTGACCACCACTCAGGACTGGGAAGAGAAATCGGCTTTGGATTTTTGTTTGCTGTCCTTTTCTGCATAACGTGCGCCGTTTTGAGGTCTGTTCTGCATAACGCGATGGCTAATTTTAGCTTATTGCATCACATTCGGTCCGTTTTGTGGCAGACCCACCGGCATGCTTGGTTCTTCCGATGGCCAGTCTGCCCCTGATAGTCCCTTAAAGTGCATCGGCCCACCGGGAAAATTACCGGTATGCCAGATTACCAGTCCTGCCCTGCTACCACCCCTGGAGTCGCGAGTTAGAATCCAGGGCGTTCTGGATTCTTGCTCTCAATTCAGCTGAGAAGCCCTAATATCTCATGACTTTAGAAACAAAATTCCAATTTAATCATGTTTTTTATATTTTTACTGGAAAAGAAGACCAAATCCTGATTAAGAAAGGTGTTTTTTTTTTTTTTTTTTTTTTTTGGAGTGTATGAGTGTGTGGATGTGGGTGAGAAGAGAGAGATGTCATATGTGTGTCCTCTCTGCATGTGTGGGAATGATCCAGAGGCCATATCCAATCGTGGAGGTGCAAGTGAAGGGCAGAGGCGTGGAGAGGAACAAATGCTAGAGAGAATAAACCATGAGGTCATGTGCTTTTTATTACACGCACACGCACGCGCACACACACACACACACACACACACACACACACACACACACACTACACTACACTTGACATTCTTCGCATCAGAGGGATTTATACAACATGCAATCATTTAATCAGAAAAGTTATTTTAAGTTTGAATGTATTTAAACTTCATAGCCACATGCTCATTGGCTCAACACTATAACCAGTAACGGCAATGGAATGACTGATGATGTAAAGGAAACCTAAACATTTCACATGTGCTGGTGTGTTTGAAGTGTGCAGGGAAGGGAAGAGGCATTTGCCTGATTTGATGTGTGCTTATTTGTGCTACATTGATTTTGTTTAAAGAAAAGTTATTAAAAATGAACATCAGTCACACAATACTCAAGAATTTTTAACAAAAGAATAAAGCCATAAGCATTAAGAGCCGTACTGCCAATATACGACATATTTTTCCTATTATTGAGGGTGTATGCCCAGGCATGTATGTGTATTAGTGTTGCATGACTATGTGTCTTTTTTTTTATTGACAATTGCATGGCTGATCATTTCCACTGTGTGGGATGCTTTGTACTCTACCAGGGTGGAATAAACAATGTTCTCAACAGAGCTCTTGCGTCCAACTTCCTAGGCAGGCCCATCATAATCAGATTACTGATGTGTTTTATTTGATACAGTAATTAGGAGTGTGTACTCGCTAGAGAGCAGTGTAGAGGGTTGTAATGTAGACTCTGGGTCTTTAAAAGCCAGAGCATTATATGAACAGTATGTATATGAAAGGCTCTGCCGCTCCTGGTGCATAAAAGCAGAATTATGCGGTCTCTCTCATTTGCCTCTTTTTTTTTTTTTTTTTTTTTTCTCTCTTGCCATTTCCCTCCATTCAGGAGAGAAGTGCTTTAACATGTGTCTAGAGACCTCTAAGCTGAGTCTTAATGTGACGTTCAGTGTAAGCTTGATGCTACTAGAGAGCGTTGATGATAGTGGCGGTCTGTACTGTGCTTTTTGTGTCAGGTGGAGAGTGTGGAAATGGATATATAATACGTTTTTCTGCTGAAAAAACAGCTTGAACCAGCCTAAGATGGTTTAGTGGTCTTAGCTGGTCTAACTGTTTTTTTTTTCAGCTGGTGCTCCCCTGGTTTAGCTGGAAAAGTATCCAGAATCCTTCTTAAAACAGCTAAAAGATCAGCCAGACCAGCTGTGACCAGAAAACCAGCTTAGTCTAGTTTAAGATGTTTTTAGGGATCTACAAAACTACACATTTTCAAAATGGGTCTTACAGAAGTCTTATACAATTAGACTGGTTTAGGGTTCACCTGGTCCCGACTGGATGTGTTTCTTAGGAGGTGTATACAACAAATTCATTCAAAAGTTGTTTCTTGTGTTTAGAAACTGCTAAATGGAGCACAGTGGAATAAAACCCAATATAGGGGTTTCAAGACACATTTTTAAAAGTTTAAGAGCCAGATGTCACAAGCTCTCCTTTGTTGGAGGATCATGGAAGAATGTGTGTTTTTGTATTGTTTGATTGTAATCACTGTTTTTTTTTTTTAATCAGCACACATGCTGGCACTTTCCCTTGAAAGCTTGTGTTGAAGTTCTCTCGGAGGAATAGGGCCTGAAGCTTTTAACGTGAGTGGTTCCCTTACCGAAAAAAGTGATCAACATCTCCAGTGTCATTAAATACCATCTGTGTTTGTCTTTCCAATGCACATGGAAAAGGCATCAGTTAGGAAATGCATAGATACACATATTCTTTAACTAATTACATATGGTCTCTCTTCACTCTTCCCACGTCCATGACGTTCAAGCTCCGATTGGATTTATGTCCAATTTGCAGGTAAATGCGTCTTCATAAATGAGAGGCAGCATAATGCACATGCCCATGTTAAATTACTTTGTGCATGTTTTGCATCATGTTCCCCTGCCCCGTGAATGGGCCTTATTTGGTGGGAAATTAAATTGATGCTCGTGAATAAAAACTGTATAGCAGTGACTCAAGCATCACTTCATCCCATTACTCATTGGTTGTAAGCTGCCGCTCAAACATCTGTCTGGTTGGGGAAAAATCAGTGTTTGGGTAATGAGCGAGGGAGACGGCGGCGACTCTGGTGCTATTAGCCCTCCCCCTTCCACTCTTCCACTCTTCCTCTCTCACTCTCTGAAGGTCTACAGAGCAGACTTTTAAAGCCCACAGCATACACAGCAGGCTCTTTAATGCGAGAGCTTAATGCTGTTGGGCTCACAGGCGCAGAGATTATTGAGGGAGACACATGTATCCAATAACTGAGACTTTTAAAGGGTTTTATTTGTCGTTAGGCGCACAGATCAATTTGTGCCGTTTTAGCCGAAGTGCCTCAGAACATTTGTAAAAGGACTTTGGGCTATGGGCACAGTAACTCTCCCTGCTGCACTTTTATTTGAAAGTTTTTGGGCAGTTAAGAAACACTCCAATGGACTATTATTCTTTTAATTTGTAGAAATATGCCTAATTAATGAATTTGTGACCTTAAACTTATAAACCTCAAAGTATCCAATTAAAATAAAAATTTGATTCAGTCACAAGTAGGTATGCTGCAACAATGCAATATAGTCATATTACATTTCAGAATACCTCTCAGAAGTCACATTTTCTTAGCAAGTACTGTAGTTGTAATAAAGTCTTCTCTCATCTTTTCAAAATAAGAAGCACAAACCTAACCTAAGGCTAAATTAATGTTTTCAATATTTAGAGAACGCACAAAACGCTTTTGTTTATCTGATTGTACTTATTTCTCTTACTGCCCCTCGTAAACCTACAGTTTCATCTAAAGTCATTCCATCTTGCTTAGCACAGAAAAACATAACTTTTTCCCCCAGACTTTCCACACAACCAAAAGTCTGTACAACCTTTAAAAATAAACTAAATAAAACCCCCAACCACCAAAATGCCATTGGACTGATGCCATTGAGGAAACGTTTCAGTGATTTCCTGGGTTGTTGGCAGTCAGACAGGAAAATTAGCCCTTATCAGATCCATTTGATGGCACTATATTTGGGTCTTTAACTGAGCACGGCCAAAGAACGAGTTATAATGGTACAGACAGGAATAGCAGGCTGAAATAGCTGCCTGCCTGACTGGCACAATCAGTGGACTGCATGTTGGATGGCTAACTGTAATCAGCACTGCCTGGGCACAAAGGGAAGATGACGATAGCACCATACAATGCAATTACCATTGCACGGCATCCTTCTGTTGTTTTTCTGTGGTGGTCTGCTTGGCAATATGACATTCAAATTCCAAAAACTGTTCGTATGTTGCCTCACGTTTTCCTGGATAGTCATGCTTTCGAATAAATTTGTTATCTGCTATCATTTGTTGGTTCTTCATGTGCTAGAGAGCATTCACTAAAACAAAGGTCAGCACAGGCAGAGTATATAAGATGCTCTGAGAGAGGACAGTAGCTTTAATCTAACTGGCCTGTAGGCATGTTACTGTACATTCTTTGTGTCTTTGCTTTCATGGTCTAATCCCTTCAGCCTCTTAACCTGAAACACAAGATTAAGACTGTAAAATGAAAAGGTAAAATAATCTGTAGGATGTAGGTAGTGTTTTTGACCTGTCATTTTGTAAGAGGTGATGTAAAGAGAGACATGTCAGTGGAACAGGAGATTTAATTGAAAGGGCTTGTTGCTTTAAAGAACAGTTTCTGAGGGTGAGATGTCCTGCAAATCTGTTCCAAGAATGACTTCAGTAAGTGTCAAATCTCTGACGTTCTGGAATGAAGACTAATATGAGTCATTGCTCATAAGTCATGTGACACTAAACTTTCAACCTTGTATATTGGGTTAATTAAAAGGTTTTGGCCAGTTGTTGTTGTTGTTGTTGTTGTTTTTTTTCTTTCCAACATGTAATGTAGTGGTTTGATGCAATACCAATCACTAAAGCAGAATCTTTGCCTTAAGGCAAGTGGAGATGTTTGAAGCAGATTTGTTAGCAGCTGCCTGGTGTGACACATATTAGTCTCTATGGATGACTCATCCCGTGCTGCTAGTCAGGAGTCTTTAATCTTCTTAAAGAGCCACTGCCACTGTCCTTTGATGCTACATGAAACAGTCTGTCTATAGTAGGGTTGGGAATCAAAAACCACATCTTATTTAGAATCGGTTCCATTTAAAAAAATAAAAATAAAACATAAATGCCAGAACCAAATTTTTTTTCACAATGACCGCTTCCTAGAGGTCGACCGATATTGTTTTTTTCAGGCCGATGCCGATCTTTTGAAATCCGGGTCGGCCGATTAATGCTGCCGATTTATTTTGGCCGATATGTGCTTGTTTTTAACCTCTTATTTGAACCTTTTATTTGAAAGATAAAATGTAACACAAATAATTACTTAAGATAGACAAAATTTCTCAACAAATGCATTTATTGAACACTTGACCAATCTGCACTTGTACACTTAAATTAAAAATGTATAATGTAAAAACATATTGTGTAAATAATGTATAACAAATATACATGTGTTAAGCAGGTGTTACGAACTGCTCCAAGACACGAAGGTAGAGATCCAAATGCAGCTTTAATTAAGGGGCAATCCAGACATGTAATCCAATATTCAGAGCATCCAAGAGAAGCACAGGCATAACTACGGATGGGTATCGTTAAGGTTTTAATGGTATTACTCTTACCGATACTGCTTATCGATCCGGTACTTTAACGGTATTCTTAACGGTTCTTTTTGTTATATATATATATATATATATATATATATATATATATATATATATATATATATATATATATATATATATATATACACAAAGATAAACATTATATAGGCACAGTGATTTAATTTCAGGAAGGTCTACTAACATTACTGTTCAGGTGTGGTCTAAAAAGAAATCTAATAAGTAATCAATTGTAAAATAACACTGCATAGTTTATCATAGATAGATTAATGCTTATTAATGCAGAAGTTATTCATTCAAGAGCTGTAAGTGATTTTCTCTTTGTCTTTTGTTGTTTGATTCGCAGTAATGGCTCAATCGTCAGCATATTTATTAGACAGCTTCCCCTTTAAGACCGAGTCTAATAGGCTCCTGATGCGCCATATTTTCTCCCAACTATTTCCATAACTACGTCCATTTAAGACATAAACTGTGTTTAAGTGAATCTCCACAAGTCGTTTTGACATATTTTTGTGTATAGTTGATTGTTTAGACGCGCACATGAAACCCAAAGTAGCCTATACTTTTCTTGTCTCGTTGCTGTCTGTATTGGAGCATGCGCCGCCTTGGGAACGGTATCTCTTGCGCTCTTTTTATTATTAAATGCGTCCCGCAATTTAGCAACAGTAGCTAGACTGCATTTTACAACAATCACCGATCGTGCTGATTCTGACGTTAAGTTTGAGTTTTAGGGAGAAATGTCAGTGCACCGCTGTGAAGGGAAGTTGTGCTAGACAGAATGCGGCTTATGTTATATTCTTTTTATAATCTTTGGAAGGCGAAATCTAAAATAAAATCAGACTAATAATCACAGATCTTAAGTGTAAACAGGCTAGGTTTGAATGTTTAGTTCTGTCACTCATTATGCAGGGCTCGTGTTGTGCTCGCTGTGGCACCGCATCAGCGAGATCTCTCTCTCTCTCTCCGACTGCGAATAGATAAATTGCATCACAGACAAATGGTTTCATATTATTATACATAGAAATGGCTGGCGAGATAAAATAACTTTCTCTTTGTAGCAATAATAAATGTATTTTCTTAATTTCTCCAGTAACGACAGCAGAACCGATAACGTCCGAGAAGCCAGTCCTTCAATAGCCTATAGTGCGTTGGTATCTTTTTTATTACTTATTTCTCTGCATTGAGTGACAACCCTCTCAAATATAAGACACACAAACAGAACAATAAAAGTCTCAGATTCACTGTCTGTAATTGCAAAATTCTTGCTTGCTTATTGTAACATGATAGCAACCCTTCTGCTGTGAGAATGAAACTTCAACTACGCTATCAATATCCAAAGTAGCCGAACGTCATGTCGCGTTTTTTCTTGAAGCTGGCATTAACATATCAAAAGTTTTTAATTAAATATAAAGAAGTTATACAAATTTAATCCTTACCGTTTTCTACAAGGAACTTAGCGCCTTCCTTAGGCACTGGATGAGGTCTGCTCACTCTGCTGGAAAATGACTCTAGGGGCAGCGTGCGTCGAACACGTGTTCCACAACAACACTAGGCTGCCCACAGATGCGCCTGCCTAATAATCGGCTTGATATACTTGGATATTGGCCGATGCCGATTATGTTAAAAAATGCAAAAAATCGGCCGATTAATCGGTCGCCCTCTACCGCTTCCATTAACATTTCTTGAAAATCCGCTTTCTTCTTTCGGTGCTGATAATTAAAATACTTGCACTTTGTATATCAGAAATTGAAAACATTAAATTATTTTAAGAGGTAATTATTCTGCATTTTAGTGTATATTTAATCTGGACAAAAATAAATAGCATCATGTCATCGACCCATATGGGCAGATTATTTAAGAGGAGGGAAGATTCTCTTCAAATATACTTAAATAATCATTAATGGGACATTACGTTAAATTGGAAACGGAAGCACTCCCATTCCTAGTCTGTTGTCATGTGTGATTTCACTATCAATGGCTGTCATGATGAAATGTTCATGTATTGTCAATCTCTTGCACTGTACCCTGCTTTGAAATGCATGTCTCTACTGGACTTTCAATATGTGCACATATCTGTGTTCATGAGCGCTCGAGAGAGGAATCTCAGCACACTAGTGTTTGCATGCATTCACACCATCTCCCTATTTTCGTCACGTTTTGTTTTGGTCCAAAGCTCCAGTGCCATGTGAAAGGAATGTTGGATACAGAGAAGGAGAGACACACAGAAAGAAAGATATCTGGGCTCAGTCCATCTGCGGACCCCTGTCCACTCAGAGGCCTAATACTAAAGGGTCAGCGAGGGTCTTAAAGCTGACAGCAACAGGCAGCCCCATCTGCAGCTTGTTACCAGACCCCCATCCAGTTGTGCAGACAGGGTAACATTTCATTTTCATAACACATCCTGCCAGGAACTCGCCAGGTGGCAGATACTACATCGGTGTGCAGGGAGATGAACCCGAGCAGGCTTTTAGCAGGAACTGATGCTATCTCCATAACATTTTAATTTATTCGCAAGGTTTTTTTCTTCTCTCCTGTCTCACAAATCTGCTCTGACTTTGGTTTATATGGAGGAAATTCTATTGATATGGGAGAAGCCTGTTGTGAGTATGTGCAGTATACAGAATGAATACTGACTGTATGATCAGATAAAAAATATAAATTATGGCTTGTCAGCTCTTTAGATTTCTGATCAGAGCTATATATACAGACATGATGTCATCTGTCTGTAAAATCTATATTCTTACTCTGTTTTTTGTTTTTTGTCTTTACATTTACTGGTAAGGGACAGGCAGTGAAACATCAAAGCTCTTTTTAACATCCTAGTGAGCTGCCTTCTAAAATGCCGTTCACACTGAATATTTCTTTCGTTAAAAAAGCTAGACATTGCACTATGAATAGATCAGAATGCAGATGTCTGGAGATATGTTTTTAACAGTTGAAGTTCATTTTAACTTGACATGTCGTCAAAGCATGGCACTCCTCTGCAATATGCTGAAAAAACAACAAGATGCCATGCAGTGGTCAAAGACATCCATCTAGCACATAGAAAGATAATTACAAAACAGTACGGATAGATGCAGAAATGCTTTTGGTGTGAACTTCCCCTAAAGCAGCATTCTAACCATCAAGGAACATCATAAGTGACAGATATGAAAGGGTCTACTCATGCATCAACTCAATGTAACATAAAAAAGATCTTTGCATCGGAAACTCGACTCACAATTGTTTTCAGTAGCGATGTGAGCACAATATTCTAATAAGCATTCAAATACATACCGTTAACAGTTTTACACACACAATATTGGGTAAAGTAGTCTATTGTTAATTAGCTTGAACTATTTTTATCAATATTTTTCAGTATTAAAATAAATATATTTATAGTCGCCATTTGTCTCCCATTGTACGCCATCTTGCATTGATTTTTTTCCCCACTTTGCTGGTCCCAATCCAATTTGAGATTATCTTCTCTGTGATGCATACATTCTATGCTGCCATAGAACTCTGCCAAAATAAGGAATCTTAGGAGGCAGCATAATGAAGGGAGCACACGTTCCTCTTTGCCCTGAATTGTAAACATACAAAAACATAACATGGCAAACATGCAGATATTAACATCTGTGCATAGCACATAATCTTTCAGACCTTGGATAGCTGATAATGGCCTCTTCCTGGAGTCTGAAGAGTTTAAACAGGTTTCTCTTTTTGATTAAATTGTAACTCAATATGAGCAAGGAGCTTATGTGGAGTGAGCCTGTGCAACAGGTGACCCTTGAGATGGCAGCCAGAAAAACAACATGATCCTCAAATGGCACATACAGGGATCGAAGTCATCTTGAGGGGTCACTGAGAGGTAACCCTGCAATGACATCTGGACTACAAATACAGAAATTGCTTTGGTCTAGACCATAATACACATGCCATTTGAGCTTGGCCCTTGTTTTCAAATCAATCTTCTGGTTCAAATTGTAGTGTCTGGAGCACCCTTCCTCGCAGTAACCTCCCTCCCCCTTTTTCTCAACTTTTCACCCACAGCTGTTTGTTTTTGCCACCCAATTTGCAGATATTATGCACACAAGTATGCCTTTTGTTCTTCTCATCAAAGCTGTCCTTCATGATGCTGTTGTGGTGCGGGGCGAGGACATTTCCCTGTTTTCTCCTTTCTTTCTTTCACTCTCCCACACTATAAAATATTTGTTGTCACATGACCTAAATATGTGCTTCATGTGGTGACATCTAAATTAACTGTTTTTGTTCAAGTAAAATTATTATGTAATATCACAGAATCAACCTGCCTACAAGAAGTTACACCAATGAGTAATTTTATTCAGGACAGAAATTTCTGCGCCACTAGCACCACCAAACAGAATTACAAAAGCAAATTATTGTTTTCACACTGGTTTCCCAAACCACTCCCTGTATCTTCCATTAGTCGGATAAACACAGTCCCACTCCAAACTCACACTGTTGGTTGAGTCTGGATGGTCCGGTGACAATCAACAAACCTCATTAAGTTAAAAGATGAGCTCTTAACATTACCACACAACAACACAACAAATAATTAACACTGATAAAAAAAAAAAAAAACTACAATAACAGCATAAATAAAGTCAGAAAACAGCAAATAATAATGAATAAATAAGCATATAACTCTAACCACACCATTTATTCCTGTTGCAATGCATGTTGGGAACTTTCAAATCAGCAACATTGTTCAATATGAAATTGTTCAGACAACTCTGTTAGGCTAGGTGGGACAACATTTGGGGGAATATTGTTGGTCTAACTTGTGTTTTTATGTGGATGCAAAGTAATTCACATTTTGTACCTGTAACTCAAAAAAACCCATAAGCTGGATAAAACTGTTGTGCCACTTCTGCACATGGTATAGCTGTCTTATTTTCTAATCACCCACCATCTAGTATGCAGATGCAATTAGTGCTGAAATAGCTCTGTGTCTTAAAGCAACATTATGTAACTTTTTGTTTTTGTTAAAAAATAACAAAAGAGATTGCAACAAAACAAAAATCCATCTTCCAAACCAAGTCTTTACCCAAATACACTTTGATAAACCTCTAATAATGATTTATATTTTAGAGCTGCCAGGATGGATTTCACGGGAAATTGCACACATACGTCATTCGCCCCTGCGTATTGACGTCATATCAGTACACAGAGAAAATAAACTTTGGCTACTGTAGTGCATGTGAGGTGTGGGAGTACCATGAAGCTGAAAGTTTATCACAACGGATGAGAAAAATTGACCATGGATCATTCAAAACAGCAAACTTCCGGGAATCACCGGTTGTAAAAACAAAGAAACCCCGAACAGAGCAGAGTCTTATTATTATGCAACAATCTAGGATGACCATCCGTCCACTTTTTTTTTTTTTTTTTTTTAAGAGCTGAACAAAGTGAGCAAATATTTGTAGAGCTGTAAAGCTGGCACTTGTATGTTTATGGCAAAAAAGTCAGAAAATACAATGAGCATGAACCCAGGTGAGGGAGAAAAAAAAGTCTTTATTCACATATCATCCACACTAAACATTATGTGACAAGAATAAAAAATGCCAGTCCAAGGAGAGTTTGTCATAAAAATTGACCTTTAGGGAAGTAGGCTACACCTGGCCACAGCAGGACTGAAAAGTGTGAAGTATAGTATAAAGATTTTTTTTATTTTTTTTTTATTTTCTACTGTTGTGTTTTATTTTATGGGCATTATTAACTGTACTAATGTTACTATTCATTAAACGTATTAAATACTGTAACGTACTCTATGATAGAAGGGACGGAAACAGGTGTCAGCTTAAAGGGTAAGCTTTTGTTTATTTTTCTTTTTTAACAACACTATTGTAGGTTTTTTTTCCTTTTTCCTTGCTCGGGTTCTCTCTCCTCTGCTCTGTCACTGCTGCCCTTTTTATGCCGCTCTCCTCATGTTACTGAAATTAGACACAGGTGTTAGTCATCATTTAGCTCAGGTGTGAGCGCCCTTACCGCTTTTCTCTCCCGGACGGGCGCTTGACCACGCCCCCGCTGCCACAAATACATTTTGTAAATGTATTTAATGAATGCATTAATTAATAAATGCCATTAGTGTAAATTTGGTTATTAATATAGTTGGTTTGATAGTAACATTAAAAAATATTGCCTCATTATGTAGCTTCAATATAGCTAATTACTTTTTCAAAAGAGTAGCTTGACTGTAGCTTAACTACTTAAAATTATGAGTCGCTTGTAGCTTGTCAAACTACAGTTCCAAAGTAGCTTCCCCAACACTGGTTACAACCTCATGCAGGTATTAAAACCTTTCAACGTTTGACCTTATCAGACTAGCAATCATTGTGTCTAATGTTAACGAACGTTGCCTAACTTTTGTAACGTCATTTCAAACAGCATAAGATATGGCACTTATCTGCTCAGATGATGTTTCCGTCTTTTCCTTTCTTTCGTTATTTACTTGTCCATTCGCTCTGATAAGATGTCCTGTGTCCAGTGTACACCGGTGCCTCGAACCCCATTCATCCACACAGAGGAGCAGAGCTGAAGCACAACTTACATCATTACCAAAACAATGCTCTTCCACAATGTCAATGTCATTCCTTTCCTTGCAAATACACCTCCTTTCTGTATAAATTAGGCTCATTATAGATTGCGCTTTATTCCCAAAAATGTCCGGCCGCAATTTATATCATGCTTTTAAAGCATGATAAAAACAGGCGGCGATTTTGCAAAGATTTTGCATGCATGTTTGTGCCGTAGCCTAATTTGGATAATTCCTTTAGTGATTCTGATGCAGATGATGATAAACCAGCACAAACAGCATGTACAAATAAACTTTACAGGTTCTTGGTGATTTCTCCCCACACTTTTGGAGGAAATCAACCTACAATGGTTTGCTTGGTTTTCTTTGAATATTAAACTTGGATAGGAGAAATAATATAAAATGGAAAGAGGTACTATAGCTTAAATAGCAGTTTCAATTTGTACAGTGAATTGCAAGCCCACCCTGGTAAGTTGTGATGTGTCCCAAAGTGACTGAATGAGACTGGGCTTACTAGGCTTTTGTATGCTCTTGTTTCTGGTTGAAAACATCCACTGCTCATACAATGTGATCAAACTCATTAGAATGTACAAGAGTCAGTTGATTAGAATAAATGCATGATTGGTGACACTTTCTTTTGAGTGTTAGAATCGCAAACTGATTCCAGAGCCAATTGTCACATTACACATCAAGAGTGCCTCTGGGTATTCCCCATATTAGAAGGTCAATGTAACTTTTCTTGTTCGGACAGCTGTAGACAAAAATAACAGACCTTTCAAGTGCATTTTATCTATAGGCTGTAGATCTATGGCATTTTTGTTTTCTCAGCAGCTGGACATTAGAGAGGGAGGACTCTTGAATGCACTGCTCCAACCTGCATTTAGCGCTATAGGCCAAAATGGATGAAGGTCTTACTGTAAAGAGGAACAAGGAGGGGATTTATGAGCTGGTGAAAGATGTACAGGGTCAATATCTGTATTATGAGTTTTGTATCATAAGTTATGGGAAGACAGGCATAAAGCCAGAATTTACTTATAAACCCTCTTCATGTATACAGAGCTTAATACCCAGTTTACATTTACACCACTTTGTCATCTTTTTTTCCCTTGAGAATTCATGCTTTACCAATTAAAGTCATTCATATTTTAGGAATATTTTGTCTATCCTAGTTTGATATGCAGAGACAGTAATAAGTAAGCCATTTGTTGGTTGATTTCCTCCTGAAAATGTAAACATTGTAGCTTTACCAATGGCTTGAGTTTGGGACAGGGCTACACATTTTAGCCGACCACTGGAAGACAGTGAGTGTTAAGGAAACCTTTTTGAAAGCAGTAATTATTTTTGCAATTCAATTTGGTGACACTAGTTGCACCTAAATTACACATTACAGCTTTAAATGATTCTGTATTGTTGGAAACATAATATTTGAAGTTACAAATAGGCTGTGAAAAATAGCCTTGCACTGTACATCTGTTATATTTATACACTTTCGTGATGCATTTCCCTCTATTAACCCTACTGTCTCATGTCAAGATCTTTTTAGTAGGCATGAGCTAATGTTGTGAAAACAGACGTATCGGTTTCACTAAGTGATGTCTCATCGACTTGCTGTCTGGTGCAGTCTGCTTGATTATGCACAGGTATGGAGCTCTACATACACTCCTGTCCGAGTGGCCAGCACACAGACAACATAATCTGAGACTAGACTAGGCCAGTGTCAGGATAAACCTTGAATAGAGTGCATCACCTTGAGCTGCCTGTTGAACAAGGGCATGAGAGTTCTAGCTTCTAAAATAAGGTTCATTGATTTTTTTTTCCCCCTCAGCTTTACCCAGTGTCCTTTACCAACATTGGAGTCGTAGTTGGACCTGATTCACATTGGAGCTATGGTACTCATATGGGTCACGCAGCATCGTGTCCAGAAGGCAGTTTGTCTCAATCATATTCTTACACTAATTTTTTCTCTTCTGTATATCTGTCCAGTTTTCCCCTCCTTTGTTAAAACCGGTAGTGTGGACAATACAAATTGTGGGACTTTTCCCCTTAAATAAAATATCCAATTGGCTACCTCACGACCATAAACCATGATGTGCCACTTGCTTGTCAGATGCAGTTGGTATTTTAGAGATTCACATTCTAGAGAGCAATTCATTGGACAAAAATCTGTGTAGCGTAAGATGTCATGAATTTTGATGTTCTGTTTTCTAGAAAGAAAAAGTGTTGATTTTTGTAGTGCTCTAGCATATAGAAGGCCTCAATGAGAATACACATGCACTAAAGTCACAAAACTCCCATTTTGATTTCATGGAGTTTAAAAAAAAAGAATGATTTAGAGAAAAAGAGTTGAAGTCCAACATCGTATCATGACTTTTAATAATTTGTATGTTATGACAAAATTGTAAGATATCAAATGACTTGGCTCGTAGGAAAACATACAACTTTTGTTCCCATTGAGACCAACCAATCAAGAAACAATATTTCAAATTGATGCAATACAGGCATAAAAATTTAGCTATACAACCATTTATTTTAAGGAAGGAAACATCTGTAAACAAATTTGGTTACGCATTCCTTTTTTATTTATGCGATACAAATGACTGATGTATATGTTGTATGCTTTCGTCTCATCCGAATCCGATGTTTTCTTTATTCTGTCATACACAAAATAACTCTGTTAAGAGTTGGAGTTTGGGTTAGGGGTTACATTTTGGAAAAATCTTATAAACTCTCATTTTAAACCCCAAAGTTTTTCTTCCTTCCGTTGTAGACTACAGTGTTTTCCTGCTAAAATCTTGTATTTAGGTAAGGGGTAAAACTTTATGTATGGTTTAGGTTAGGGCTATACTTATGGCACTTTTCCACTGCATGTTATGGCTTGACTCTACTCGCTTTACTTTTCTGAGCTTTGTTTCCACTGCAGTTTAGTGCCGCCTCAACGTAGGTGGGATTATAGGCTGATCGTCATAGTTGCGCCGCCTCTACTGACGTGACATCTTAAACACGACAATAAACAATAACACGACTGCTAGCTGTTAGCTACTAGCTCATTGTGCTGCATAAAGTATTTGTTGCATGGTGATTTTACACAAGTGTAACAGTTAAATTGGCCTGGTTGTTTTAGAAGCAAGCTTCCAGTAGCTGGTAAACTAAATAAAGTGAAGCTTTCAAGCAGATGTGGTGGGTCCAGGGCACTCTCCCTCCCATTGCATGCTGGTCTAGATAGAGTTCCTTTGGTCGAACCACTTCCACTTTTCCTTGATGGTTCTGTAGTCATTTAAGTTTTTTTAAACTTTTCCCTACACTGTTGGTAGGTCTGGTGGTAGCCGTGTGTGGTCAACAGCTTAGACACTTCCTGAAAGACCTTTTTAGTTTCCGTTGTTTTGCTCATCGCTAACGAGTGGACCATCTGCATCTCGTTTATTGACCATGGCATGGTTTTGCAAACAGCCATTACTTATTACAATTCGAATGTCGCATTGGTTGTCGGTTGATTTCCAGTGTCACAAATCCAGTGATGCTGGTAGTGACAATTTTCACCAATCAGTGATCTGCAGGGTTTTGACGTCATATTTAGTATCGGCTCGGCTCGCTTGGAACCTCGACCGAGGTGGTACTAAAGTACCAGGTACTATCCACAGTGGAAAACCCCCAAAAAGCGAGCAGAGTCGAGTTGTACAGTGCAGTGGAAAAGCCCCAATACAGTAGGAAAAGTCGGAACAACATAGTTCATTGGTTTGTTTATTTTTCTCTATGGGAGTAGAACTCATATGTTCACATAAGTAAAGTCAGCGTGTAGGATTTCCGAAGATTTTACCATCTTGTACTATAATAATGACTTTTCATGAGACTGGGTTGTTGAAGTCACTGTTTAGAGTGCTAAAAGCTTGGATTGCCATTAGGTTTCTCTATAATCATATAGTCTATAATTCACAAAAATCTCCCCTTCCCCATAGTGACGAGAGAACCCTGATGCCACTGAAACTGGGAGTCTTATATTACCTGAACTACAGAGCAAATTTGTGTTGACCGGCATGTATCATGTCATCATTTATCTGCCTGTAGCATTCAGTTCATAGATACACTGAGATCTGCCTCGTTCAAAGACAGTGGGCTTTGAGTCTTTTGAATGTCAACCCTGAGGCAAAGCTTAACGACGGGGGAAAAAAAAGACCTGTTAAAGGCAATAAAGGAGAAAGAGAGAGAAAAAAGATAGTGTAACCCAAGTACCCCAGGCTGGGTGTTATGCCGTCTGTCAATGCCTGAGTGTGTTTTTACGAGGCTGTGGTCAGACAGCATAAAAAGCCCAGCAGTTGTAAAACTGCCACAGAAATCACGCTCTGTTTTAATAATGCCATTTAGGCACAGACACTTGTGCAAGAATAACAGGGAGTGAATGGCTGTGCATTCTAACACTCCAGACCCCCCTCAGGCCAAAGGTTTGAGGGGAATGAGGCATGAGGTTTCAAAGAGGGAAGAGTACCTCCGTTTCCAAGGTTTTCTTGAATTGTAGTTGCAGATGAAAGTGAACCTTTTCTGAATGTCTCTTTTAGAAATTGACATCAGTGCACCAAACTTTTCAACATCCGTTTATCTGTACTTTTATACTCGTCATTGCTTTGCCATCCGTTGTCGTTTTTACCAATTGACTTGTGTCCTTTAAGCTTAAAAAGTCTTGAATAAGGACAGGAATGTGATTAAACAAGCCGTCGTTAGTTCTCTCACTACTTTTGCCTAGTGATGTCACATGTTTTCATAATGTACTGTAATCTTTGAGATTTAGGGCCAAAGGGCTCATTTTACAGATGTTCTGTCAAAGACTTTGTCGTTTTTGTCTCAGAGTGAAGTCATCAGGCAGAAGACATCATCCTTGAAAATGTATTGACCGTTTAAAAGGCTTGGTTTCTAATTTAATATTCGTACTGTTACCATGGAAATGCGTGAACAATGGCAGGATACAGGGGCACCAGAGGGGAGCAGGAATAATTTTTTTCAACTGCACTTTGACAGGCGCTTGACATTGCATGATGCGGTCAGATATCCACTGACAGGGCTTAAATAAAGATATTTGATAAGATATTTATAATCTATAAGAGAGAGGGAATTTTGTCAAATTGTTAATGTAATTGAGTAGTTGAAACAAATTTTCAGCAATGTGGCAGATTACTAAATCAAAAGTTTTTTCCCTAATTGTTTTGTGAAAAACTAAAAGGTGATATAAATAGTATTAAATCTAAAAGATTACAGAGAAGCTATAAAAATATGCTTCCCTTATACATTCAAAATTTAACCTAATACAGTGTCTTCTACTGTATGTTGATATTGACCACTTCACATTTATATATGGTCAATTAATGGGTTAATTTTAGCCAGAAAATACACTCACCTAAAGGATTATTAGGAACACCTGTTCAATTTCTCATTAATGCAATTATCTAATCAACCAATCACATGGCAGTTGCTTCAATGCATTTAGGGGTGTGGTCCTGGTCAAGACAATCTCCTGAACTCCAAACTGAATGTCAGAATGGGAAAGAAAGGTGATTTAAGCTATTTTGAGCGTGGCATGGTTGTTGGTGCCAGACGGGCCGGTCTGAGTATTTCACAATCTGCTCAATTACTGGGATTTTCACGCACAACCATTTCTAGGGTTTACAAAGAATGGTGTGAAAAGGGAAAAACATCCAGTATGCGGCAGTCCTGTGGGCGAAAATGCCTTGTTGATGCTAGAGGTCAGAGGAGAATGGGCCGATTGATTCAAGCTGATAGAAGAGCAACTTTGCCTGAAATAACCACTCGTTACAACCGAGGTATGCAGCAAAGCATTTGTGAAGCCACAACACGCACAACCTTGAGACGGATGGGCTACAACAGCAGAAGACCCCACCGGGTACCACTCATCTCCACCACAAATAGGAAAAAGAGGCTACAATTTGCAAGAGCTCACCAAAATTGGACAGTTGAAGACTGGAAAAATGTTGCCTGGTCTGATGAGTCTCGATATCTGTTGAGACATTCAGATGGTAGAGTCAGAATTTGGTGTAAACAGAATGAGAACATGGATCCATCATGCCTTGTTACCACTGTGCAGGCTGCTGGTGGTGGTGTAATGGTGTGGGGGATGTTTTCTTGGCACACTTTAGGCCCCTTTAAATGCCACGGCCTACCTGAGCATTGTTTCTGACCATGTCCATCCCTTTATGACCACCATGTACCCATCCTCTGATGGCTACTTCCAGCAGTATAATGCACCATGTCACAAAGCTCGAATCATTTCAAATTGGTTTCTTGAACATGACAATGAGTTCACTGTACTAAAATGGCCCCCACATTCACCAGATCTCAACCCAATAGAGCATCTTTGGGATGTGGTGGAACGGGAGCTTTGTGCCCTGGATGTGCATCCCACAAATCTCCATCAACTGCAAGATGCTATCCTATCAATATGGGCCAACATTTCTAAAGAATGCTTTCAGCACCTTGTTGAATCAATGCCACGTAGAATTAAGGCAGTTCTGAAGGCGAAAGGGGGTCAAACACAGTATTAGTATGGTGTTCCTAATAATCCTTTAGGTGAGTGTATAAACAATCATTCCATACAGAACAATACACCTGACATACGGTATAGGTAAGATTTTTTATTTTTTTTTATTTTAGACATTTGTCCCAGACATATAAAACACACATATTCACACACTTTCACACACACTGTCACATATTCAGTGAACAAAAGGTGAAAGAACATTTTGCCTTTTTCCTGTGATTGTGAAACATGTCACTGGTTTCCTAAGTGATTTTGCTCAAACCTGTCACTCAGTCTGAATAAGCATAATACCCCATGTCTGAACATTGCTACTATACAATTGTGTCCCACATGAAGGGAATTTCCCCTTGAATTGGATAAAACACACTGCCACATCAGGATCCCCGTTTGAACAATAGAAATTCCAAAAGTAATTACGAAATTGAAAATGGCCATCTTTCATGCAGCAACAATCTCAGTGACTACATATGTTGCTGTAGATCTTCACAAAAGCAGTCAATTCATTGAAAAGATCTAACACTAAAGAGTGATCTGTTCATGAATTGGGCATTGCTACTTCTCTTATTAAAGCACCAAGGAGAGGTAAGGTGGATGTTAATGTATTATATAAATAAAAACAACTTAATTTGGAAGACTTGGAATATAGAGCAGAAGTCATATGGACTACTTTTATTATATTTTCATGTTGCAATTTTGTCATTTTTGAAGCTTGACAGCCCAAGTCTTCTTTTAGTAAATCTTAAATTGTGGCCTGTTCCTCAGAATCACTATAATTTGTCTTCAGAAGACTTGGCATATAGATCACAAGTTGTATGGACCACTTTTGTGGTACTTTTTTTTTTTTTTTTTTTTATCATTTTGGTGCTCTATTCCTTTACTGTTAATAAGCAAAAGTGTGGTCAGTATATTCTTCAAAAATTCACCTTTTGTGTTCCACGGAAGAAAGATTTTTTTCACTCATCCTCTTCTAAACCTGTGCGGGTCAACAATCTCTTTAAAGCAGAGAGTTGTGAATTGTGAAGACAGTTGAAAGCATTTGGTTTGCTTTCAGCTTGTGTCTGTGTGTGCCTCCTTTCGCTTTCCATAAACAGAAACATAATCTCAGCACCTATGAGTCACTGTTCTTCTTTACCCACCACATCGTCTTCCTGCATGCTGTTTTTTCCCCTTCTCGGAGAGAGGCAGTCAGGGAAGTGATACATTCTCTCTCACCTCTTTGCACACGCTGAAAGAGTCTGAATAGCCGTCGTTTTGACTTCCATTTAAAGGGTTTTTTGGGACGATCGAGTATTTTATAAAGGATATTGTCTTAAAAGTGGTGGAATACTCTACATATGACTAAAACAGTCATTTTAGATCAAATAAGGGATGGGAGAGCTTTCCACAAGCACTCGTGCATGATTTAAAAGTACATCATTTTTCATTAAGCTCCTCGCTCTGTTTATTTGCGTGCTGCAAACTTTTCCATGGCTTTAATGGACACTGCATGAAAAGACTCTTTCATGTGGAGAGAAATGAAAAAAGCAGCGGAAAACCAAACTCGCTCAGGCCAGAGTGACTGCATGTGTCGAGCTGTACTTTTTGGAAGGAATCTTAGAGTGGAAAGGACATTCATGTGACTCGCAGAGGCAAGTGTGTTAATGATGAATGATGGATTTTGAGTTTTCTGTTTGATTTGGCCTGAATGACATGAATGATTTATTTTTTGTTGAAAAACAATTAGGCCTTGAGCTAGTGCTGAACGCTTTGCTGAGGTTATCACATAACATATCACAAACACATAAGAGTGTTTCTTGCCTGTGATCTTGCCAAATATCCACATTACTCTGATCTTTTTTATACAGTATATGCGTAAATGTACAGTATATAAGTAGTCCATGTGACCATGCATCATATTCCAAGTCGGTAACACTTTACAATAAGGTTGTATTCATTAATATTAGTTAATATGAACTAACAATGAACAATATTTTTTTTCAGAGCTTATTAATCTAGGTTATTGTAAATGACAACATATATTTATCATTTGCTTTAAATAAAGTTGTAGGTCAACATTAGTCGTTTGTCCATAATGCATTACCAATGAATAATTTGCATCTTAAAAAATCAACACTGACAAAGATTAATATATATATTTGTTAATTGTTAGTTCTTGATACCTAATGCAATTACAAATGTTAAAAAATAAAACCTTATTGTATAGTGTTACCTCAAAGTCTGCTAAAGGTATATGATTTTACTTAACAAGGAATTTAAGTTATTTTTCAGCAAAAATCTTGATATCTTTGCGCGTTCATGAGCGCTTTCAGAGAAGCTTGTTTGAAATGGCTTGTGTTAATCTGAGAACTTGTGTTGTTTAGTGCTAGCACACTGTGAACAAGCTTCTCTCATAGCACTTAAAGTGAGGCACTTTTTGCTGCCATTTGTATTGCAAAGGCACAGAGGGATCTTCGGTAAAACATTTGCTTTTGTGTGAACTAACTGAAAGTTGTTTTAGATGTTTACAGGTAAAAACATGCAGAGATAATGTTAAATTCTTTGTATTTATTGACAGGTTGAAGTTGCTTAAAAGCTCGGGATACAAGTAAATTATTTATTTGGGGTTCAGATGAAGGGAACAAAAATGGTTGTGAGACCCAGTCCTAACCCTATTCAGTACTAAGACCAATACCCTATATTTCAAAGAGATAGACACACTCAAACCTTCTTATCTACATGACACCATAATCTCCTTTCTTCACAGTCTCCTTACAAACACTGCTGTTGCTCCATTCATCAGTTTACTCCTTGGGCCCATGCACTGGAGGCCAACCAAGTGATGGAAAGCGCCATTCTGTCTTTAACTAGGTGATGTATTGTGCCAGAGTGTTTCCCCCAGATAGCTGATCACCTCTCTTTCTTTTCTGCCTTGTTTTTGACAAGATGAGTGGACTGGGGCACTGCGGCGTTGTTTGTTCCTCAGTGTGGAAAAGGTTTTGTTGCCATGCTGAAACAATTGCCATTCCCTGAAGCAAATTGAGTGTGGAGGAGGGCTTTCGTCTCCCCTATCTTTTATGACTTGAAATTCCTCTCGTCTTTCAAAGAGAGCGGATCCGATGATCTTGGGTGGGCCTGTGAATGCCTCTTAATGACAGAGCAGGAACTAGGTGATGTACCCTCTTATCGGACGAAAGTGAGAAATCTTTTCTTTCCAGCACATTAAATCTTCACAGTGGATTTGAGAGAGAAAAACCGTTGACCCTTGCCATTTATTCTTCGAAGCATGATGACTTTATTGGGTTTCTCACGGTCAAATTACTGTCATTTTGCTTTTATTTGACGCAGCCATTTTGTCCTGCACTCTGATTCTCTTAAGGCCTTGAATGGCCACAGAATATTCAAGAGTGAAATAGTTCCCTCTTTCAGTAATGTAGACAAATATAGTTCTTATTTTGGTTAGGCAGGGTGCAGCCCTAAATTTCCTAACCATTTTAGGGAAGGACATTTCAACGGATCGAGTCGTTGATAAAGTCGCGTCTGTGAGTAGTGATTTGAAAATGCTAATGATAAAGATTGTTGCTTACTTAATTTTCCATATTAAGGTGTAACTCATTTATAGAAGCAGGAGCTGTGAATGAACAATGTCCCATGGTAAGCAGCAGAGTGTGTGTGTGGTTGATTTAATGTATGTGTGTGCTGGGCTTGGTCAGAGAGAGAAAGGGACCTGGCACAGGAGAGAGGAGACTGTGCATCAGTGCTGTACAAATCTTGATGTAATAATAGAGTAATAATAGCAGGCCTGCCACCACCCATCTCCTACCACATCACTCTTCTGCCAGCTCACCCCTTCTCTCTCTTGCTGTCTGTCTACGTGTCCCTCACTCATGGTACCATTTTCCTTTCCAGTCTCTCTCTCTCTGCATCTCCAGCCACATCAGTCACTAAAACAATCTCTCTGTTTTAGTTTTTCAGTTTTAAAGGGATAGTTCATCCTAAAATAGACATTCTGTGGAAGATGTTTGGAAGAATGTCAACCTTAGTCACCATATCACTTTTAAAATGATACAATGAAAATAAATGGTGACTGATGCTGTCAATCTGTCTAACATCTTCAACTGAAGAAAGCATGAGGGTGAGTATTTTTGAGTAATGATTTTTGGGTAAACTATTCTTTTTAAGGTACTTTATTGACATGACAAATTTTTGTTAATTTGTATTGCCAAATAATTTACAGCTTAGCTGCATACAAATAAAACAGTTTAAAACTAGATAGTTGTATGTTGGTCAAGATGTTGGCTTGACAAAGCCACGCAAGAAAGTTCAAATAGTTTTGAAAGTTTGAAGGTTTTAAAGCCAATGCAGTAATAAAGACAGAAAGGACACACATTTGATAGAAAGAAAGAAAGAAAGAAAGAAAGAAAGAAAGAAAGAAAGAAAGAAAGAAAGAGAGAGCAACTTGAAGCAGATTAAAGGCCTTGTGTGTGTTTGTTTACATTAACATTTTACAGTTGAGTTTGATGGAATTTTCAAACTGGCAAAGACTATTCAATGTAAGTCTATAGGATGTTTTCGTTTTTGATTGTCTGCTTTGAGAAAACCGTAAGTCCAATCAGTTGAATGCTTTACCATCATTCCAAGCTGTGTGAATATGTATGCTGTTTAAAGAGCCCTTTTATGTTAATTTACAGGTTCATAATTCTATTTTGGGTTCTACTAGAATAGGGTTGCATGCTTTAATGTTAAAAAAATTTTTTTACATATTTTTCTCATACTGTCCATTGCTGTAGCACCTCTTTTCACCCTCTGTCTTAAACGCTCTGTTGTAGCTCTTGTCTCTTTAAAGCCCCCCTTTCCGAAAAGCCCAGTCTGCTCTGATTGGTTAGCTGTTGTGACTGGTCAACCGCTTACTGTGACTGGTCAACCGGTCGTGTGTTTGAAATATAACCCCCTTACCATAACAGAGTTTCAGTTCCTGAGGCTTCATGAGCAGCGCATTCCTGAGGCGGGCATTATGCAAATGTGTTACATAGTGATGTCACGGAAGTAATGGCTGGACTGCAAACCAGGCCTTTCAGGCCGTTAAGGAGCAGGGTTTTCTGTGGGAGAGAGTATCTCCCTTTGGCATGAACTGTGCTTTGTAACTTTACAGACCTTTTACGTGCACAAACAGCTAAATTACACATTAAAGGAAAGGCAAAATCCTAAAAAGCATAATAGAGCCTCTTTAAGATACAAGTGTTGAACTGAGGTTGGCTAACGGCAACACATCACATGCTTTTGAAGTCTCACTTACGTCAGCTGTTAAATGGCAAACACTTCTGTGTAGTAAAAAACATTAAGTGTTCCATTTGGGATGATTCTACACTACATTCATACACTACATTGCTGAGTGCATAATATATTTTGTAAGTGAATAGTGTGTGTTTTTAGACACAGCTATAGTTTTAATCAAATTAATCAGGGTGTTACAACAATAGAATGCTGTTTAGGGGTAGGGGTTGGTGTAGGGTGTCTGTAGGACACTAAATAAACACAATTAACTCACTGCAGTGATGCCCCTGTAATGTAAGTTAGTATTTAATTAGGAGTGCAAATAGTATCTGCAGTGACGTGCGGTGATGTCTTAAAGAGGCTAGGCACTGAGTTATGAAAGCCAGATTACCTGATTTATTGTTTAAGCTAATAATACGTAATAAGAGTAAACGTTACGCACAAGCGTGGCATATCAAGAAATGTACAAATCAGGATGTATATCGTGTACTCTCTCTCTCTCTCACACACACACACACACACACACACACACACACACACACGTAAACAGTGAACGTTACGCATTTATCAGATCCTTCAAAACCTCTCGGTTTTCCTTTACCTTTTCATTGTGGTAGGTTATATTCAGCTTCCTTTGCTTGTCAAGTGCAAGGTCGATCCGAGATTGTCAGTGTAATTTGACACTGGATGTGAGCTGACGACTTTTCATGCTTGGTTAAAGCTGCGGGCCGGTTGTTCAAATCATAATATCCTGCTGAAGTCCAAACAGTCTGACTGGTTGAAAAAAGCAGGCAGGGATAGCAGTACATCCGCTGATTGTTAGCACAGCCACATAGCCAATCTTTTCTTACATACAAATCAGTTTGAAATGATCGGATAATTTTTGGACCCTTTTGCTGTACTAGTCCATCTAAGGCTGGCGTAGACCTCCCTCTTGCAATTAACTCATATTTAGAATTAAAATCGAGCTTGGAAAAATTTCTTAATTCCGTGATTACGGCCGGTGCTGTCATTTTGATTTTGAATTTGGCGGGGATAGGCATGTACGCCAACTGTGGTGTAATGACGTTAGCTACGCAAATGTCCAGGAATATCTCGATTTTAATTGGTCCATGTCTGATACGTAACGGAGATGATTACGGCATAACATATTTACGTCAAAAGGCACAGCAGATTTGTGCTTTTTGCCGTACATGTTAAAGAATACAGGATCGAAGTGCGCATGCGCAACATGGGTTTTCCGCTTGTCGTCTGCAATGAAAGGACCGTAAAAGCACTGCTTATTCTTTCATTTGTTTTTACCATTTGTTTTTACCATACAAGTTTATTATTTAATAAACATTTTATTTTTGAATTTTGGCAGGGTAGGCAGTGCCTAGTTTGCCTACCCAGACCGCACGTCAGTGAGTATCTGCCACTTTTGCACCAGGGTATAAAAAATAAATAAATATGCTTTTTGTTGCCATTTACACTTAATGTAAATGGCATCTAGCCACTGCCTAATAAAAATGGGCCATGGTAGAGTGCAACAGTGCTCGTCCACTTTTCAACTTGGTTTCTGAAGTAATTCTCCTATTAATTTTTTTCCCCCTAGGGATTCCATAAAATCCTTTTATAAAAGAGTTCTAAGCCATAAACCAAACCAATCAGCTCCAAAGTGAATCACAACATTACAAACTATGATTTTAAGCCAAAAAGGATTTAAAATTTGGACAAAAAGGTTCATTCAAGACTGTGTACTTTCATTAAGGTATGAACTATAATCCCAAGAAGCATTGCGAATGACATAATCAAATAAAAAAATGATAGAAAATGTAAAACTATTGATTTAAAGTAATTGATTATCAGTACAGAAAAACAAGTACAAAATCAATATAAAAAATTTATAGAAATTAGGAAGCACAATAGCCAAATTGGACACTGTTTTTGTTATGGAGACAGACTCAAGACAGATCATAATCACATGTTGTGGCAGACACACATGCAGTTCTGTGCTGCTATCGCAGTCAGTCAGTCAGTCAGTCAGTCAGTCAGTCAGTCAGTCAGTCAGTCAGTCTCTCTCTCTCTCTCTCTCTCTCTCTCTCTCTCTCTCTCTCTCTCTCTCTCTCTCTCTCTCTCATGGCCCAGCTTGAGTAGCTGGATATGAAAGCAACAGGAAAATTTCCTTCTTAGTCTCCATCATACACACATATAACCATATAATATACGCATGCTGTCAGGTCAGTGATAGCCACTGTCGATATTCTTGCCGATTTCGCTCTAACTCACATTGTGCCTTTATAAATGTTTGTCCAGATGTGTTATGAGGGTGACTCATGAGTTCTGTCGTGCCTTTCAAAGTGCAGCTCCATTTTTTGATAATCTTTTTGCAATGTAAGGCACACAGGGCTTTTCATTTGTACCCATTTGCGATTTGTTGCGACTTGCTTCTCTTTATAGCTCCTTATGCCTGGAATGTTCCATTTGAGCCACTGTAAAATGGGTTAAGACAAGAGTAAGCAGGGTAAGAATTAAATAAGAAACATAATCCCCTTTAAATATAGCCATTTCATGCGATAATTGGTTTAGGCCTGATTTCCATACTGCAAGATGAAACTAAGGCATTAAAGCATCTTTCCACTGCTTAAATCCCAGAGCATTCCTTTCCTTCATAGCTCTCTGTACTCTAGAAACCATTATGCCGACTTAGCTTTTTTGAGAAGGGCAAGACATGTGATTTTTCTTTTATTCTGAAGATTATCAGAGGAGTTCTATTATGGGAGGAAATTTCATTATGTACAATATGTTATTTCCTCTGGTTCTTGTTCTACGTCACTGGAATGCTCTTCCCACTCAGAACTGGTACTCAAAATCCACTTTTTTTTTCTTCTTGTTCGGCTTTGATACTTTGCGAAGAGAGCATTGATGTCTTATTTAGCCTCCTAAAAATCCCATAAGTTTCACGGATATAATTTTTGATGGCATTTGGAGCTTGTAAATAATATTGAGCTGCCTTTCCTCAGAATCCTCAACTACTTGATTCAGATCTACTCCTTTTATTTATATTGTGATTTAAACTTTACGGGGAACCATTTGATAACACTTGGTATGTTTACATGCACTTCAGAAGTTTGATCGCTTTCGTTATAAAACAGTAATTCATATTTTAAAAATGTCATGTAAATGCTTTAGTCTGATTGAAATGGCACCATTTCGATTTTTGCGAAGTCAGATTACAGATGCGATTTTAGTTTGGCTTCACCCAGCATGTACACATGTTAATTAAACTACAATTGCCCTTGCCATTGTATGCATGCTCTGAAAGACAGAGGTGATGTATGACTTGTATTTAACCCATCACTTTTGAAGTCATGCCTTCAAATATTCGAATACACATTGTGTCATGTTTACATGACGACAGATGAAGACTAGCTTGACTACACAAAAACCTGCTGTTGCTTGATTATACTATAACTGCACATGTAAACGAACTGACTAAATGATATGTGATCTGTCATTAACTGTTCTTACTAGTAAATCAGTTTAAAGTAAAAGGATATGGTAGCTGAACAAAAACATTTAAAACATTTTTTCCCACTTTGTTTCAGTTGTGTCCAGAGCAGTTGGTGCTGCTGTTGGAGCTTCTTTTAGAAGAAGACCACATATAACCTACAGGCCCAGAATGTTGAGGTGCAGTAGCCTACAATCCAACACATTCTTCCCACATGCATTTACATTTAGAGAACTGTACATAACTACCAACATTGCCTTCAAACTCATTCCCAACATCAGTAGAGCTGATCAGTTAGTTATTTATCTCTATTGAAAATGTTTCAAAATATATATATATATATATATATATATATATATTTATATATTTATTTATTTTTTTTAAATTTTTTTTTTCTAATATCACCGTTTTCCAAAGTACTAGATACTAGCGATCGTTTTCAAAAGTCTCAATTTTCGGTGGAGGAAAATGCTATTCCAATATGGATGAGAGGCCTAAAGGTATAATCAATGCATTTTCAACTGAAAACTTAAAAGTGTGGGCATTCTTAGTTTCTCTGGTAGCACTCTGTGTTCTCCGGTATCATAAAATCATTTCATAACTAAAAACATCCAACAATTAATTTCCATTTATTTTTGTATTTATTTATTTGGGATGTAGTCATTCAATAAGCAGTATAATAATGTCAGCCAGTTATCATTGCAAAATGAATCATTTCCATCACTCTCTCAGGTTTGTATTTATTTTTATTTTTTTTTGCGATAATGACCAACTGACATTACATTTGTATATTATATCTTACTTAGTGTCTTGGAAGTCAATAGTTAAATGCTGGCCCAATTTCTTCTCCAATTTTCTGACAACAATTTATTGTTGTCAGAATTTCACAATAATTCTGCCTAAGGTGTTTTATACCCACCTTTCTTTTGCTGTTTCCTCTTCACACCTTTTCAAATATTGACTAGAGGCAGGCGGAACTCATCTATCATGTCTCCACCTACACCTCTTGTGTTCACAGTTGGGGAAAAAAAACAATCTACCATTCTATCATTTTATGTTGCTCTAGTTCTTATTTGTATACTGTAACACTGATACTGCTGACATTTACTTTTTTACCCCAGTGAATAAGTTGCTTGCATTTATTTGTAAGTAATCTCATCATTTTGTTTGAGAGAGAGGTTTCGAAAATATCATGTCTACTTGAATTCCCTCAAATATCCCCTTGCCTGGCTGTATCAGGAGCATGCAAATGAAGATATCTGATTTCTCTCAGATTTTGTGGAGATGTTTTTTTTCTTCCAAAGACTTTCAGGGTTGTAGGCCCTGCGTTTCGCTCTTCAAGTAGCAGCATTAGCAAAACACTAACCCCTGTGGTATTTACCTCCTTATTCAATTACTGTCCCGGCAGCCAATTAGGCCACTTTGTGATTTTTACTCAATTCAGAAGAGGCCAGCTTCTGTTTGGGAGCAAAATTTGGCAGGTCAGTACTGGCCTACCGCAACGTTCTTTTGAAATGAAGAATTATTTGGCAGGTCAGAAGATGTAAGATAATACAAAACGGTGACCACAGTAAGTCCCAGACTACCACAGCTAGTTTCAAACCGGGGCCCAAAGGGAGGTTTTCGTCAAGACCTTCAAGGAAAAACAAAAGGCTCTCTAAAAATAAATCAGGTTATTACCATCAAGCTCCCCTCCCTGCATCCACCCGCTCTATTGCTTCTTTTTCTCCCCTCCTGCTCCCAGGCCCTGACGGTCATCTTTTCTTCCAAACAGAATTAATTCTGCTCCCTGTAAGCCATTATTTACCACTCTGTAGTAACATAGCCATTTAGCATACTTTTTCTCTCAAGGATTGCTTCTGAAACATAATTTTCATGTTTTAATATAGAAGTAAATCCTTATTATCTGCGCATAATTATTAGCTCAGCATGAAGATTGCTTTAAGATCATAATAAGTGTAGAGGAGTGGCCGGCGCCACTTAGTCTGTGTGGGTCATGACTGGGCGTTGTTTTCATTCAAGAAATGAATCACAGCTTTGCTATGAATATTTCATAATTAGTGGTGTTTGCTAAGGCAAAAATCACTATTACCTTTGAACAAACCCCTAACACTGAGGCCAGAAGCATACTTCACGCGAGTATGCAAACAGATGTGAATGCTAGGCCAATACATTGCCTGTTGAAAATACATTATATGTGTTATTTTCAGATAACTTGTATTAAACATCAACTTAAGCTTACTTTCTCAGCAAATGTGCTATTACTTTTCTAAGTTACCAAACCAGCAATTTTCTCTGGGGATGAAAATAACAGACAGAAAAATCCCATAGACTAGGGACCCAAGCCATGTGCCAGTAAGCAACCACCTAGCAACCAGCCAGAATCTGCTAGTGTTTCTTAATCATTTCCTGGAGTAACACCTAAAGGCCTGAGTATGCTTAAGTTGTTCACATTGCTGATCGTTCCACACACAGTATGCATGATGCAAATTTCAGCACAGTCCATCTGACCCAGATTTTCTTGACCCACAGGTGCAGTCCTCAACTGTGCGCATCATCAGCGCATGCGCTGTATATTGACTATGAATGTGTTCAATTCTGAAGTGAGAGCTTCGGAGAGTGGAAGAGTGTAGGGCACTTCAGCACCATATTTCCAAGCCAAAGGGGTTTAAATGTTTTAAAAAGTTCACTATAATGGGGACTGGGTAGATCAGTGAGCATTGATGCTGACTACCACCCCTGGAGTCGCGAGTTTGAATCCAGCCAGGTCTAGGAAGGGTAGAGTCACATGGGGTAACCTCATCATGGTCGCGATTTAGGGGTTCTCACTGTCAATGGGGCATGTAGTATGTTGTGCGTGGATCGCGGAGTGTAGCATGAGCCTACCGTGCTGTGAGTCTCCATGGTGTCATGCACAGTGAGCCATGTGATAAGATGCATGGATTGACTGACCGTCTCAGAAGCAGAGGCAACAGCACAACACATTATGGATGTCTCTCTTAATCGACACATTCAATTCAGATCATCCAGCGCTCTTCTAATCACCTAATCTGTAGAATATGGAATGTTAGATAAAAGAGACATCCAAAATGTGTAGTGTTAGTGTTATTTCAGGACAGGATTGAGAAACACTGCCCTAAAACAATCAGAGCAGCTTAGAATAGCAAGCAATGCCCTGGCAAGCACCCATAATGCCCATCAGTGTGGCAGTTTTGCACAGGCAAGCACCCCTCATATTTTCTTTAGATTATGTAAAAATCTAGTTGGTCAGTTCAATCTGAACAAGATTAACATAAGTGTTTTTTTAACATGAATTGCTTCAGTAAAAAAACATTTGAATACAATCATTTAGTTACTATTATTATTATTCATTTTAAGACAGTTTGTTCATATTTGGATAAATTACAATAGAACAGAAAAACTGGAGTGCATTAACTGTAGATTAAATATAGGGTCAATTTTAGGTCACTGTGCAGGTTTAGTTAATATGCCTTCATTACAGCTCTTATTCCATTGCACAATACCTTACTTGAGAACCCAGCATATGAGTTATTTATGGTGTTTGAAGAGTATTTGCAATGGAAACCGGTAAGCTTAGGCCTGCCACTCAGGAGAATAGCACCTCTCTCTCACTCCATGGCGCATAATTTGTACCGTGTATGTCATGCGAGTACAGGCAAAAGCATAAGGGCTAAGGGTTGTGGTATGCTGTTTCATGTGAGGACTCGTGCACGTGTATGTGCGAGTACCATCTGTCGGAACTCATTGTATCACAGTTACTCTCAAAGCCTGACCACAAAGTTCACACGGACGACCAGCCAGGAAAAGAGAAATTGATGAAAGGTACATCAGAAGTTTTCTGGATATGGTTTGTAATATGTGTGTTCCTAGAGCCAGGTGAATACGGGAGAAAAAACACGTAAATTACAAAATGGCCTACTCAATGAGAGGCCAGATAACAACACACTTTCCTATTGAAACACGTTTTTTTTGCCTGGCAGACAAGAGACAAAACAATATGAAACACAAGGCAAATTCAATGTTCTGTTAGATGAAACCAAATGACTTCTACACAGTTTTCTGAATTAATAATATGGCAAAACACAACAACTAATTAACTGACCCCAGAAAATTGTCAAAGTCAGTTTTGATAGGTTTGAGGACAGCAGGAAAAAAAACTATTCTAAATGCAAATAATAAAATGCAACAAACCATATAATTGTTTTCCAATAATCAAACCAATATAAACTGCACATTTCTGCTTTTAAACCTTCCAAACATTGGCCCTATTCTGTAACCTAAATTGTAACTTTTTTTTTAAGAAAAGGATGGAAGAGTAAATTTTATTTAATTGATGATTCGCAAAAATAGTCTTATCAAAATGATTGTCCATATATGCAGCAGGTGATACAAGGGCTGCTGCAACCACTCCCTTCCCAGGGCGGCATGATCCATGCAAAGATCAACAACATTTAAGGGATTTGAAAGGGTGGTGCTCTTGTCATATTATGAAATATGTCATCACTGATGATAAATGAGTTGATTTCATCTGGTTATGGTGGTGTAGTTGTAGTCATGCCATTTACTATCTACAATCAGTAAACCCATATAAGCCTGCTCTGTTTGTTATATCAATCTCTGTGTGTGCATAATGCCACCACGTGTCTAACAAGACTTTACTTACTAATTGTAAATGGCACGTACTAGTATATTAGCATGTGCCCATTAGAACATGTGCTTGTGCATGCATGGTTACAAATATTTTCATAATTTAAATTATGTGTGTGCTTGTCGGCGTGCCCTCTCTTGTGCCCTGTACAGAACCAGCAGCTGCACAGGGGATCAGAGTTGAGCTGCATTCCTGGGGAGACCCCTGAGGCAGGACAGCTGTGGTGTGCCTGCCTACGTCTCTCTCTCTGTCTCTCTCCCACTCTCAAGAGGAGCAGTAATTACATGGGACATTCCAAAATGCATTACTGCAAGCATTCACACAGAAACGCTCACAGATGCCGTAATCAGTGATGCACATGGCTGTTGCGGGGACACACGGGTTACCGAATGGTGAATGGTGAGATACTGACCAAATATTTAAGGAATAGCTCAGTCACCCAAACATACTTTTTTTTTATTATTAAAATAATTTGATCACCCTCATTACTCATGAATTTCAATCTTCCATTTAATTAAAAAGATTTTTAGCAGAATGTTGACGCTGCCCTTTTTCATACAAGGGAAGTAAATGGGGACGGGAGTTGTTGAGCTCTAAAAATGACCACCTTAAATGTAAACCATTAGACATAAACACTATGTTCAAAGTCTTCTGAAGCCATTCAATAGCTTTGTGTGTGTAACAGATCGAAGGTTTTCCTTTATTCGAAAATCTTGCCCTCTGCTAAAACTTATTTAGGTTTTCATTTGATGGAAGAAAGAAAGTCATATGGGTTTGGAATGACATGAGGGTGAGCAAATGATCACAGAATTTTAATATCCCAAAATTTGGGTTAGCTAACCATTTAAAGGTTGCGTGTGCCATTTCTGTTCCCTGTAGTGGTAATAAATGCAGTTGCAAAAATGAATGATAATATTCAAACAGGTTTCTCAAACACTCCCCTCACCTTCCATTGGTTGGACAAACAAAGTCCCACCCCAAACTCATGCCATTGGTTGAACCAGTGTTGCTATGTTGGGCTGGTAAGGATGCTCAAAAAACAGACTAATGTTTTGATATCACCTTAGGGCCACAATGCCTAGACATTTCAGGGGAATCAACTTACGAATGGCTTGCAACAGTAGCTGTTACTTCATATTAAGGGAATATTCTGGGTTCAATACAATTTAGCTCAATTGACAGCATTTGTAGCATAATATTTATAACCACAAAAATTTATTTCGACTCGTCCCTCCTTTTTCTTAAACAAAAAAATCACAAATTGAGGTTACAGTGAGGCACTTACAAAGAAAATGAATGGGGCTAATTTTTGGAAGGTTTAAAGGTAGAAATGTGAATCTTATAATTTTATGAAAGCACTTATTCTTTCTTTTAAAATTCATATTTTATTTAAATCTTTAATAACAGTCATTTTAGGGTTTGTTGACGTTTCAACATCGAAGTTGTAAAATTGGCTATAACTTTACACAGAAAAGGTTAGTAAGTGATTTTATCACACTAAAATCATGTCTACACGCATATTGTTTACGTCTTGTGGCTATACTTTTGAAAGAGTGAGTATTTTAACTTTCAAAAATTGGCCCCCATTCACTTCCATTGTAAGTGCCTCACTGTAATCCAGATTATTGGTTTTTTTAAAGAAAAGGAGGGGCAAGACAATGTTAGTTTTTGTGAAAATCAATATTATGCCACAAATGCTGTTGATTTAAGCTTAACTTGTATTGACCCCGGAACATTCCTTTAATTTGCGAAAGGAGAAATTATTTCTACATCCAATAATCTACAATTCACTTTTAGCCATCAGAACATGAATTGAGCTCTTTTGTCTTTATCGTTCTGTCTTATTCCCTCATTCACCACATACCTCTTATACAGTATCTGTCTTCTCATCAGTTTTAATGAGTCAGATACCTGTTGCTATGTACATATTAAGTTTGTTGAATTCTCCAAATGTCCTGAGGTTAGGTTAATGTAGGTCAGACTGTCTGACTAAACAAAATATCTTCCTGTTGTGGGAGTTTAGATCAGATATTCAGAGCAGTCACTGTTATCATAAGCTGTTGTTACCGCACCCCTGGCTAAAGAAATAATTCTGTTTGTGTCTTCACTCAGATACAAACCAGACCTATTACTGCATGTGTGTATGCGGTGGATCTGCCCTCCTGCTAATTAGAACTGTGTGTTTTCTCTAGTATGTGGTCTGCACTGCCGTCACTGTGGCTTCTTTGGGTTCCGGCAGTTCTGGGACCGTGATGGGAATGGGTTTCTTTCTTGCTGTGTGTGTTTGTGTGCAGCCCACAGTTTATGCCACAGAATATCTGACACTGCATTGTAAAAATGTTTGAACCTAAAAGTTAAAAGTAATAATGAATTTACATTTTTTATATTTAAATATTATTAATTAAGCTAGGTGCTAACATACAAATGCAAACAATAGAATATAATAGAATAGCAATATGCATATTATTCCTCCTACAGTAGTATGTGAGATCAAGGCCACATCTACATTTATATGTTTTTGATAAAAAAATGATGTTCCGTTTCCAAATGGCATCGTTTTCCAAAGTATAGCCTACGGTACTAGAGAGTATTTCAGTTTTTGGCAAAATTAAATCAGCTGACAAAGTATTAGTGTGGACTTGGACTAAGATCAGTGTATCCCAAAGCACAACATGTTGAATACTGTAATATGCCAAAGTTGCCTGGACGGTATATTACATGTGGTGGATTTTAGAAGTAATTTTTATCCATGCCTGCTTTTTGTGCTTTTATTTCCTAAAACCCCTTCTGCTACAGAAAAGGAATTGGCAACATTTCTCTTTTGTCTTTTTTTAGTTGTAAGAAATGGTAGGGAATGTGAGGCACAACAGTTTTTAAATTAATTAATCTTTTAAAGTCTTTTTAAAGTAATAAGGTAAAAAAAAAGGACATTTTAGGACATTAATTTTATAGGATGCTTATATGCAAATGTAGCAGCGGCCGTAAATAGAATTAGACTACGCCACCCCGAGGTCTAACCCGGGGAACTGTAAGTAACCACCAAGGCTTCTATAGCATTAGGCAGTTAGGTTTGCGCACTGAGCAAGCAGAGAAATTGTTCCGTACGAAAAGAAAATACAATTTTATTAATCAATTTCACAACAAAGATAGTGAACAAAAAGCTGATGTCAGCATATTTTTAAAACACTGCAAACTGGATAAGAGCCAATACCACATCACAATATATATCTACATTCACAGCACTCCAATGAAGATCAAACAATTAGTCAATAAAACACAATAATAAATAACACACCAGGAGGTGTGACTCAGTGTCCTGACATAAACTCTATTTCACACACGCACACTCACAATACCGGGCTTGAGGCTTACTGATGGGCGTCCAGCGACTCGGGCATGAGCATCCCAGTAATCAACCCCAAACGCACGCGCACAACCACACTATCAGCACAGCAACGGTCACACTGTGGAGGTACTCACACATACCAAAGAAGGCCCACCACCTCGAGCACGCCGTCCCCACCGTCAGCACTCAGCTCCTCAACATGTAACAAGGACAGAATAAACAAAATTAACTACAGGTCATAATTTCACAACATAAACCAGACTAACAACAATAACAACATGCAGAACAAATAACTTTACCAACAACAACAGCACGAATAAAGTAAACAACAACAACAAAGAAAATGAAATAAAGTTGTAAAACAGTAATGCTAAGAAATCAAATCAACAAACAAAGAAAATGAAATAACTTTGCACAATGACAATAATGCTGGTAAATGAAATGAACAAAAAGGGAAATGCAATACCTTTACAAAATAACAATAATGCTGGTAAATGAAATAAACAAAAAGGGAGATGAAATAACTTTTAGAACACAAAGACGCACGACCCACTCGACGGATCACAATATGAATCACGTAACAAACACACTCATCCGTGGATAACACAAATCTGAGGGCAGATACTCAATCAGCCACACAAGTGGCCTACGATGCAGTTGGGAAAAAGTAGCTCAGTCCATTAACTTGGACTCGGCGAAAACCAGTTCAGCACATAAGAAAAACATGCATTAAGAGCATTTAAGCAAAGCAGCAGTTGCCCCAAGGCAGGCCGCGAACGCTTCCCTGCTATGGTAGCTATCCCTAAAACACACAATAATAGTTGTATTAAGCTACCACCCAACTAAGGCAAAATCACAGGCCCGAATGGAGAAAACTTACCTGAGCAACAGCGCGCTGACACCCGAATCTCGCAGGCAATGCGCCGTGTGGGAGTCGACAAACGTAACACGTTATTCCGTTCAATCCGATGAAACATGGGGTAGCCGAAACACAGCAAGTAATTCTATGAAAAATCGGAATCCCACATAAACCACAAGCTAACTAGCAACAGTACAACATTTGCGACAGACCTCTACATACGGCTGCGACACCACCAAAACTGGGTGAACCCAAACAACACGAGCCTCCAGCGTCTCACACTGCCCCAGAAGGTACGTTCGAGCTATAATATCCTCCTCCTGACATGATTGGCCACCAAGAACACACAAGCCAATCGCGAACCGGATAGGAAAGATAAAAGCCGGGGGGGAGGAGGGACTGGGTTCAATCACAGTCCATCCTGCCACACAAACGCAAATTGGCAGTCAGACTTGAATAGAGTAGAATAGAATAGGATGCCAATTTGCTTACTGTCAATATATGTTAGATTAGAGCATTTTGCATCATAATACTCAATGTTGGCATACAGTAGTATGTCAAATGTGCCCTGGTGGTATAAATTAAACATACTAAACAGGGGAGATGGAAATCATACCTGAGCCAACTTTCGCATTAAAAGCATTTCACATTTTGGTTTAAAAAATATGTTTTTTTTTTTATATGCTAGTGGGTTTGCTGGCAGGCGAGGACAGATGGGAGTTAATTATGTCAGCAAGAGAGAACTGCACAAACCCATTGCTTGTAAACACGCGGTGACATTTGAAACCTGTTGCTTCGATATATTTGTGACCGGAAGGCTCTTTGCAGTGCCATTGTTTCCTGTTGTTTTCCTGAGTCACTTCACACCTCGTTTTAAAGCCAACGTTCTCACACACTTTTATGCACACTCTCACAATCTGACTACATTAATCATTAAACTGCCTGCCACCTTCAGACCCCTCCAGCTCCCACCCATTCAGCTTCAATTTAACCCCCACTGTGTGTGTGTGTGTGTGTGTGTGTGTGTGTGTGTGTGTGTGTGTGTGTGTGTGTGTGTGTGTGTGTGTGTGTGTGTGTGTGTGTGTGTGAGCGTGTATTTATCACTTTGTGGGGACCAAATGTCCCCATAAGGATAGTAAAACCTGAAATTTTTTACCTTGTGGGGACATTTTGTCGGTCCCCATGAGGAAAACAGCTTATAAATCATTCTAAATTATGTTTTTTGAAAATGTAAAAATGCAGAAAGTTTTCTGTGAGGGTTAGGTTTAGGGGTAGGGTTAGGTTTAGGGGATAGAATATAAAGTTTGTAGAGTATAAAAACCATTATGTCTATGGAAAGTCCCCATAAAACATGGAAACACAACGTGTGTGTGTGTGTGTGTGTGTGTGTGTGTGTGTGTGTGTGTGTGTGTGTGTGTGTGTGTGTGTGTGTGTGTGTGTGTGTGTGTGTGTGTGTGTGTGTGTGAGCGTGTATTTATCACTTTGTGGGGACCAAATGTCCCCATAAGGATAGTAAAACCCGAAATTTTTGAACTTGTGGGGACATTTTGTCGGTCCCCATGAGGAAAACAGCTTATAAATCATACTAAATTATGTTTTTTGAAAATGTAAAAATGCAGAAAGTTTTCTGTGAGGGTTAGGTTTAGGGGTAGGGTTAGGTTTAGGGGATAGAATATAAAGTTTGTACAGTATAAAAAACATTATGTCTATGGAAAGTCCCCATAAAACATGGAAACACTACGAGAGAGAGAGAGAGAGAGAGAGAGAGAGAGGACAGGTTGAAATGCTTAAGGCAAATGTATATTTACACCAGATAAAGGCGTTATAGAGAGGAATGTGTAGTATTAATGGACTGTTGCTGTGCAATAGACTTACTTTACATGACCACAGAGCAGGTGGGCTACAAAACCTAACAGGAACATACATATTACCATCATATCATCTGTTGTAGGTTCACATCAGACAGGTCTCAGATATACAATCAATCAGAATAGAATATAGAATAGCAAATTGCATGCTGTCCATCCAATATAGCATGTGATGTAATAAATATGTATAAAATATTACACCAAAATAGAATGGCAATTTGCATACAATCCATCCTGTATAGTATGTGAGCAGTTTGCATTCTATGTGAGATGTTGAATGTGCTGAAATTGAATAGAATATCGGTTAGCATTTTATCTGTCCTATAGTATGTGAGATGTTATATATCCTGAAATCGTATGCTAGAATAGCACTTTGCATACTATCCATCCCAAATAGGGTGAGATTTTAAATGTTGAAATAACATAATAGAATATAATTGAATAGAATATATAGAGTAAATATTGCACACTTTTCATCCAATATAGTATGTGAGATGTTAAAATAGCATAATAGAATAGAAAAATTATTTGCATTCTATCTATCCTACAGTATATGTGAGATGTTAAAATAGCATAATAGAATAGAAAAATAATTTGTAGTATGTGAGATGTTAAATATGCTAAAATAGTATACTAGAATTGAATAGAATAGCAATTTGCATACTTCCCATCCTATATAGTATGTGATATGTTGAATATGTTTAAATAGTAAACTAGAATTGAATAGAATAGCAATTTGCATACTTCCCATCCTAAATAGTATGTGAGATCTATTGATTGTAAATAGCTCATAGCCCTCAAGTTCCAGATCAGCTCCCTTCTCTTTACTGAGCCAAGTCTCTGATATAGCAATTGCATTAAACATAGTGAATTGTCCTATAGTCCTTAACTTTTGTAAAATTGATATAAAGACTTCTAATATTGAAGTGTATTATTGACAATGTATCATCCATCATTACTTTTGAATTATTCATTTGTATAATACTCAGTTGCAGTTGTCGATATTGTAGAAGTGTTTCTCAGGATCAATGTCATTCTCAATTTCATACATTTTGTGTTCTGTAAAGTCGAAAGTTTTCAAGTTCAGCTTCTCGTTATTCTCATGTCCAGGCAATTTGTTATCCACACAATCAGATGAACCTATTTCTCCAAACTTATCATCTTCCATATCTTTGAAAGGAAAGGAATAGTCCCTGTTCCATCTCGTCTTAGCTGTCATTGTCTATTCAGATATTCCCACACAAAAAATTGTTTTGTCTTGGCCATTTATTTCACAAACAGTTTGTTTTAATGTCAGCTGCATTATGTTCATCAATGTCACTATCTATTAATTACTTATTTTCCAGAGGACAGAGCCAAATTGTTGTTATCATCTGTATGGATCTAGGTCTTTTAGCTCTCTCACCACGACCACTTTTGCGGTTTCGGGAGATCCATTCAGCTGAATCGTGATTTTGCAATTTCTTGTCCAAGTGGCTTTTATTTTGCTTTGCTTCCTTAGAATACATGCCTGCCTGGCAATGTCAGCATTATTTTTGGTGAGATGTTCATTCAAATACACTCCCATCCCTGTCAGCTTCTTAATAGTCTTTTAATGCTCTTGCGATTCACAAAACAAACAATGATTGCTGGCTTTATTCTGCTGTCCTTTCAGGGAAGTGTATGACAAGCTGCAACTTTGTTGCTTTCTATGGTCATATTTTGTCTCTTAAAAGCTTGTGGTGTTCCAGTGTTTGTAACTCATTGTTTGTGACTTACGCCGCCCTGGCATATGTTTTGTGCTTGATCTCAAGTCAGGTTATAATCAAGTCTTACATACAGTATATATTGTTCCATGTCATCATTCTTTTCTCCAAGTCTTCAATCGTATTATCCTTTTCCTTGAGAAATGTTTTAAGGAGTTTCACCTCATCCATTCCATGAGTTTGGTCTGTTGTTTGGCGATTTATCTCCTCTGACATAAAGTTAAAGAATTTCTTGATTCCCTCCATTTCTTCTTGTTGTTTCCATCTTTGGTGGCATTTTTTCTTGTTTCGATACTCTTGAAACTTGTATTTTCATTTGTTTCTCAGAAAGAGCGAGGGCTTCTTTCTAGAACAACCATCTTAACTGTGGGGAGTCAGTCATAGCAGTTTATTGGTTGTTCTCTCCATCCTATATAGTGTATGAGATGTAGAATATGTTTGAATACTATGCCAAAAATGTCCTATTTGAAGTATAGGGCTAATAATCCCTAAAGCTACAGAAAAGAGGGAGTTTGTGGTGGTTCTCTTTCAATTTGTTTTTGTAGAAACATGGCAAGGAATGTGAGGAAAAAACTGTAGGTAAAACTGTACAAATCAGTCAAATCTAAAAGTTAAAGCTAGGGTGTGTAATCCAGAGAGGCTATCTGTTAGCAAGCTAGCTTTGAAAGCATAGAGCCCGCCCTCGCTTCAGAGGTGTCTCCAAAGCCACGCCTCCTCTATCACACACACACATACACATATATATATGTATATATATATATATATATATATATATGTATATGTGTATATGTTTATTTTTTTATATTTAGACCACTTAAATTATTAATTGCTATCAGGATGTGAAGAGACTTTCAACCAGCATAACAAAAAATGTGTCTGGAAACGTTTGCACACCTAGCTTTAAGTAAAATGAGCTGTGAATTATTTAAACGTAATCTGATAAAACAAGACGGTAAGACAAAAGAGTAATGAGATCTTAAAGTTGTAGTTTTGTGTGAGGTCTGGTTGTGGGCAGAGCTCAGAGCTGGAGGGTGTCGTGAGGGAGTGTGAGGGAGCATTAGAATGACAGCAGAGAACAAGAACAGGGATAAGAACGAGAGGGAGAGACAGCCAGTCTGTGATCTCCCCGCTCTGCTCCACTAACACAGCCTCCATTTATATGTGAGAGAGACGGAGAACATCTAATATAAACAGAGCACACACCACCACTGACACATGCTTGCCTCAACATAAAAATACATTGATAACAAAACCACAGATTCATACCCAATTTCCCCATGTGTGTATGATTCTTGCAGGACAGTGTTATTATAGAGATGTTTGGCTGCTTTGATCTCTGAGCTTTTGTTTAATCACTTTCTATCTGTCTCTTTCTCATTAGGTGAAGCATTGCTAGTGTGAACCGGTGGTCCAGCATAAACACACAACTGCATGCCAAGACATTGAGCTCATTCTGATCCTTGACCAGGTACATAATTTGTTTTCTTTCACATAAAAACACTTTTTAATCAAGCAATATCACATGAGCAAAAGTGCTAAAGTACGTCTGTGATTCAGCCTTAGGCATGAGGCCACGTGTAATCAAAACTGTGCTGATATTCAGTACGACATGATTGTTTGTGATATTGCTTTTTCTTTTTTACAACATTCATTTTTCTATCACAAATACATTTAAACACATAATGGACAGTTATTCTGTGTATACGTTTGCTCCGCAAATGAAATGGTTCTAAATGAAGCCAAAGCAGGATTTGCAAACAAAGCTGACTATCAGGGTGATACAAACAGTGAAGCATGCCAGTGCTGTTATACTATATATCAGCACTCTTGGACTGTGGCTTGTCCAATCAGATTAGAGTATAAAAGCATATTTCATTTGCGAAATTTAAAAAAAAAAAAAAAAAAAATGTGTGCATGTGTCTGTGTATGACAGGCTATGGATGTGTATTTGTATGGTGAGCTGATGGTCCATGAAGATGCTTGGCAGCAAGCTTTAGCACGTCATTGCCTGTCCACCATTCAAAACGACATGGACCAATCAGCACGCAGCATTGTGGAGGAAATAATCCTCTGAAATCAGGGATGTCAGGTAAGATTCACCATGAGTATCATCACTCTCCATATTGCCTTAGTTACTTAATATCCGATTAGTGTATTTGTTAAATGACCTTAATATATTTCAAAGTCCAATATAAATCAACTCGTTGCTGAAGATGAAAATGCCAGTAGTTCAAGGATGCAAAATATTTTTGGTAATCAAGGGATGCTCCAAAATCAGTTATGCTCTCTCAATATGCACAATCAACTGTTTTCAGTGGCTGAGTGATGGTGTGTCCCATTTTTTGGTTATATTTGGAAACTTTTGACCAGAAAATCCCACATTATGCAAGTACTAAGAGCTACTTAAAGTCACTGTGGCCAGAGTGATGCAGAAGTTGTAAAAAGGTCTTTTGTTTATACTCTCCACATTATTCAAAATCTATTCCCAGTGTCCTGTACACAGCAAGCTTACACATTCTTCCTGAAGCTCCCGCCTGCCTCTTGTGCACTTTTCCAGGAAGCCCGTCAAGATCTGTTTGTATTAGAATGATTATTGAATGTGCTCCTCAAACATTTCTGAAGCACCAGAAAAGAAACAAGTCAGCACATTTCTTTTCCAGACAGGGCGTAAGAAGAGAGATGTGTCCATGGGTCCAGCTAATCACTTTTAGGTAGTCGACATGTCTTGCGGTTTGACATGCTAGACTCCATCTAAAACTATTTTAAGAAGCATTTTCCCTTTTTAAAATAAATATGCTTGCAGTTTTATGAGCCTATATTAATTGAGACTATATTAAAACTTTTTCAGTTGTTTTTATTGTACTGCAGAAAAATTAACAAAAAATTGTTAGGGCAAAAATGTAGTGAAAAATAAATGGTGACCAGTTAAAGAACCTAAAATTAATGTTCCCCGTCTGTCACTCAGTCGACGTTGTGTCGCTGAGTTGACACTAGGGGTCGCTCCTGCGGAGCACGGCCATCTCTGATTTTGAGAAAAGGCCAATGAGAATTGACGTGTGGAATTTGCATGCCACTCCCCCGGACATACGGGTATAAAAGGAGTGACGCTGCAAATACACATCAGATATCTTCTTCGGAGCCGAGAGAGCAGTCATAGAGCTGAATTCCTCTGCTGTTTCATTCGTCTCTGCAAGCTGTTGGCTTTACGGCGCTTTCCAGCGGTCCTCCCCCTCACATACTACGTTGTGCTGAGCATACACCCCTGGGTGCTTCAGCAGCTGATAAAAGGGTTTACGGAGTGAATAACTTCGTATATATATATATATATATATATATATATATATATATATATATATATATATATATATATATATATATATATATAAAACATTAAAAGAGTATATTTCTCTAAAAGAGTGGCACAAACGGTGAAGCGTCTTTTTCAAAGTGTCTTTCCGTTTGTGTGTGTTTCCTGGTTGCGGTCGTTCTCTCTCCCCGTCTGATGGCCACGATCATTGCCTCTTGTGTCTGGGTGTTACCCACGCAGAGTCAGCGTTTGTGGATGGTTCATGCTCTCACTCGTAAGAGCGCGAGGCACCCCAGCTGCTCCCCGACTCGGTCCTTCTACCTACGGGTATGAGGTGGTGACAGCTAGTGCTGGGGGCGATATGGGGACCTCAGTGGGAGCCTCTCTGCCGGGTACAACCCCACGGACCTCCTCGTAATGCTTGTATGTTCCAACCGAGCACTGGGGCGCGGTTGCCGGTTCGCTTCATAGTGGACCCATGATCACGTTCGGAGCACCTGACGACGATGAGATCTCGATCGCGGCATCGGAGAGCGGGTTTGTCATGTCTGATGCTGAAGACTCTGCTGAGCTCCCACCCTCGGGTGCAGCGGCTCAGTCGCAGGCTGACGCGGAGCTGACAGCCATGCTTGCCCGGGCAGCCGCGAGTGTCGGGCTGGAGTGGAACCCTCCACCTCCCCCGAAACCTCGCGGCTCAACGATTGGTTCCTGGGGCCGGAGCGCCGCTTACGGCCATGCTCCGCCCCGTTCATTTCTTCCCGGAGGTGCATGAGGAGCTTACCCGCTCGTGGTGGGCACCTTTCACTGCCCACATGCGAGCGGTAAGCTCCTCCGCTCTCACTACCCTCGATGGCGGGGCGGCAAGGGGCTACACGGCGATTTCCCCAGGTGGACCAAGCGGTCGCGGTGCACTTATGCCCGCAAAACGCCTCCACCTGACGGAACCGCCCGATGCTTCCATCCAGGGCCTGTAGGCTGACATCATCTCTGACGGCTAAAGCCTACAGCGCCGCTGGACAAGCCTCCGCCTTACCATGGCACTCCAGCAGGTGCACCAAGCCAAGGCACTTGGAGAACTACACGAGGGTAGTCCTGACCCAGGTCTAATGCAGGAGCTGCGTTCAGCGACCGACTTCGCCCTCCGGGCAACGAAGGTCACGGCGCGGGCTCTCGGGCAGGCGATGTCCACCTTGGTGGTCCAGGAGCGCCACCTATGGCTCAACCTGGTCGAGTCGCGAGAGGCTGACAAGGTACGTTTCCTTGACGCCCCCATCTCCCAGGTTGGGTTGTTTGGCGATACCGTTGGAGACTTCGCCCGGCAGTTCTCAATGGTAAGGAGGCAGACGGAGGCTATACAGCACATCCTGCCCAGGCGGAGCTACAGGCCCCGCACCCTGTCTGCTCGTCGCCCAGCGCGTCCCCCTGCGGTACCAACACCAGCGCCGCCACAGCCCGCCCCTCGGGGCCGGCCCCGGCGCGGAGCTACCCACAGGACAGCGATGTCCCCCGCCTCACGACCGGCTGCCAAGAACCCTAAGATGGCTTCGAAGCGCCCCTGAGACGGGCAGCCCTGGGACTAAGGAAACTGCACTTTGGGAGCTGGTAAGCAGACCACTCCCTCCCCCGCCGGAGGGGCGGGTGGAGAATCCTTATTTCCTTTTGGAATTTATTATCACGACTGCCAGCCACCAGTTCTATTTGGCAGGTACAGCGCCCTGGAAACGGGTCTTCCTCTTTCGCGCGTCCAGCTCAGCACAACCCCTCTCCCGAGCCGACGATCCCCGTAGGCCACGAGGACGAAATTCTTCCTCCCCCTTCCCAGGCTGTTCCGGGAGCGGTCACAAGGAGCCAGGTAAGTGCTTCGTAAATGTCTTGGGGCTTCGGGTCAACTGGGAAAAGAGCAAGCTCGTCCCAGTTCAGAGCATCTCTTTTCTCGGAGTTGGACTCGATCTCAATTTACATTTACATTTATGCATTTGGCAGACGCTTTTATCCAAAGCGACTTACAGTGCAATTATTACAGGGACAATCCCCCCGGAGCAACCTGGAGTTAAGTGCCTTGCTCAAGGACACAATGGTGGTGACTGTGGGGCTTGAACCAGCATCCTTCTGATTACCAGATTACCAGTTATGTACTTAGACCACTACACCACCACCACTCCACATCTCAATGTTGCATACGTTCAGACAGAACACGTTGGTCCCACTGAAATCCTTTTAGAGGCTCCTGGGGCATATGGCATCATCAGCCATGGTTACACCGCTCGGGCTGATGCATATGAGACCACTCCAGCATTGGCTGCAGTCCCGAGTCGAGAGACGAGCATGGCGCCACAGCACACACTGCGTCCTCATCACACAGATGTGTTGCCGCTCTCTCAACCCCTGGTCAGACCTAGCGTTCTTGCGGGCAGGAGTTCCCCTAGGCCAGGTCTCCAGGCATGTCGTGGTTTTTTCAACAGGGCTGGGGCGCCGTGTGCAGCGGGCCCGCTTTTTCATTGGCACATCAACTGCCTCGAGTTGCTGGCAGTACTACTTGCCCTGAGGAGGCTTTTGCCGTTGATCCGGGGCAAGCACGTGTTGCTCCGGACAGACAACACAGCCGCGGCGGCGTATGTCAACCGCCAAGTCGCTGCGGGCCACTCACATCCCAGGTTACCTCAACAGCACAGCGGACGCGCTGTCGCGGCAGGTTACATCCAGGGGAGAGTGGAGGCTCCACCCTCAGGTGGTTCAGCTGATCTGGAGTCGATTCGAAGCGCAGGAAGACCCGTTTGCTTCCCCGGAATCCTCCCATTGCCCACTTTGGTACTCTCTGACCGAGGCCCCCCTCGGCACAGATGCCCTGGCACACAGCTGGCCCCCAGGGCTTCACAAGTATGCATTTCCCCCAGTGAGCCTACTTGCACAGACGTTGTGCAAAGTCAGGGAAGACAGGGAGCAGGTCCTCTTAGCGGCCCCTTATTGGCCCTCCCAGATTTGGTTCACGGACCTCACGCTCCTCGCGACCTCTGGAATCTCCATGTCTGGCCCTTGGACGGGACGCGGTACACTTAGGTGGGCTACACTTAGGTAGACACGATCACTCAGGCGAGAGCCCCCTCAACAAGGCGTATTTATGGCCTGAAGTGGCGTCTGTTTGCTCAGTGGTGTTCTTCCCGTGGTGAAGACCCCAGAGATGCGCAGTTGCAGCAGTGCTTTCCTTTCTGCAGGAAAGGTTGGAGGGACGGCTGTCCCACTCCACCTTGAAGGTGTATGTAGCCGCTATATTGGCCAGTCCTTATACTTCTGAGCAGTTAGCCGTTCCCCCTAGGAGCAGGGGACCGCTTCATGCCTGCCAGTGTGTTGGGGTAGTTATGCGACGGCTTGCTGCGCTGGCTACGAGGCACACAGAGGTTTGCCCGTCTCGCACCGCTTGTCTGCGTAACTCGGTTCAGCTCTGTGCCGTTTTCCATGGGACCCCTAGTGTCAACTCAGCGACACAACGTCGACTGAGTGACAGACAGGGAACGTCTCGGTTACTGGCGTAACCTCCATTCCCTGATGGAGGGAACAAGACGTTGTGTTCCCGCTAGCCAAAATACTGAACCATCCGCTGAAAGTACCGGGTCTTTGGCTCGGCTCCTCAGTGCGATACCTGATGTGTATTTGCAGCGTCACTCCTTTTATACCCGTTTGTCCGGGGGAGTGGCATGCAAATTCCACACGGCAATTCTCATTGGCCTTTTCTGAAAATCAGAGATGGCCGTGCTCCGCAGGAGTGACCCCTAGTGTCAACTCAGCGACACAACGTCTCGTTCCATCCATCAGGGAACGGAGGTTACGTCAGTAACCGAGACGTTTCCCTTGTACATTCATATACATTTTCATTGTAGTTTATTTTTATTTAATCTTAATTTTTTTTAGAGGACAATTAAGTCGGATTTGAACGTGGGTTTCTGTGTGCCAACAGCTCTCTTGTACTGTATAAGTCAAGTGCAGTCTTCATAGCTCAGTTACACATTCATATAAATGTTATGCGACAACAATCTTTTTACATTATACTTGATGAATTTCTTGCCTCCACACCAGCATATCATCCACAAGGGAGGAATTCCCTGGGTCTGCATAACAGCTCATAATTTGTTGCTTCCTTAAAAGCTGTAGAGGACAGATATATGTTGGTAACCATGAGCGGAAGAAAGGTTAATTGTCTGCCTTTGAAGCTGCCTATCTCACCATGTATTCACGCGAAGATATTATCCTGTTTAACAGAGCAGCAAGTTACACAGACCATGGTCTGAAGGGCTGCTAAATACTTGTCAGCCTCTGGGAAAGAAGATTTATAGGTCCTGTTTGGTAGTGAGATAAATCCTTTAGCTGTCTCTTTCTAAAGTTTTTTTGGTGAGTCTTTGGTGCTTTTAATCCACCGACAAGACATTTTTATTTGTTTGGGGACTTGGTGGAGACTGGTGGCTTTTTCAAGCCTATGTGGTTTATGTCACTTGAATCACGCCAGGCGAAATTATCATCCTGCGATTTGTGCCACACTAATGCAGCATTTTCATTCTCAGAGAGCCTGTTTGCCTTTAGAGGTCAGCGTCTAGACATTGTCAATAATTCTTCAGTACACACTGGGCGACTGCCTCACTTGGACGTGCCCTGAAATGTGAGAGGTAAATTCTGATGATATCAGATTACACCTATTGTCCTAAAGTATGCCAAACAGTGGGTCACAAAAACTATTAAACGATAATAATGGGCATGTTGTGCTTTTCAGGCAATGGCTGTTTTTCTTTTTTAGCTGTGTTGGAAAGCTAATGAAGAAAAATCTAGAATCCAGACAGATGTATTTGGAGTGAGCAGGGCTGGCCCTCAGGCTCTTGTATAAGAAAACAGTATTGTCAACAGCCCCATTGGGCCAATGCTGTGTTGTACATCTTAGGTTAGATCTTGTGAAGTAAAAAAGTAAAATCGTCCAAAACCTTGAGTCTGTTCTGGTGGTTGTAATTTTATAAAAGTGAGTAAAAAAATGGACTAAATTCTGTTGCCATCATTTATAAAATGAGTCCATTCTTTTGCTTTTATTTTCTAAAAGTAAGGAAAAACTTTAGTCTGGTCTGTTGCCATCATTTATAAAAGCGAGTAAATACTTCAGTCTGTTCTTTTGCTGTCATTTTACAGAAGCAAATAAAAACTAGAGTCCGTTCTGTTGCTGCTGTTTAATTAAACATGTCAAATCTCAAGTCCGTTCTATTGCCTTTATTTAATAAAAGTGAGTAAAAACTCCAGTCCATGCATTACAGTCATTTTACCACAGCCGCTTGTGACTTATTGCTAATAAAATATTTCTGACAGACATAAAAATACAATGCTAAAAATAACATTTATAATTTTTTGTGATGGACCAAGTACAAATCTGTACTGTAGGCTTAATCAGGCCAGCTGAAAAATCCTCATTGTTTAGCCCTGAGTAAGTTTTCAAACTTCAGAATGTTCACCTGAAATAATCCTTATATTAGATGTTAAAACGCAGCCATAGTTCATGCCTTTCGGTTATACTCTGTCTAGCGATTACAATCAGTGCAGTTCAGAGATAGTAAAAATACCCCACAAAGAACTGTAAGTGAACTTCTGAGAAATGTCTCAGGCATGAAATTTGAACATCATCTCATAAAAGCAAAGGGAGGGTTGGAGCTGGTTGAGTTTGGAGGCCTGTGAAATTCGTCTTGATGGGGATAATGAGGGACATCCCCCAGACCAGCTGATCGTGCTCAATCAAAGGAGACCCACAGGATCAACAGGTTTTGCCTTTCATGTTGCTGGCTGTGTGGGTTCCTGGCGTGCTGATTTGTGACTAAAGATAAAAATCACATTGCCAGGGATTACCACACAACTGCCGCTTGGACAGCTACTATGGAAACCAGAGGCACCATCTTAATGCAGCTCCAGAAAATAAAAATAAAAGAAGATGTGGCTTTTCTCCGGGGCCTCCAGAAGGATATCAAAGAAATGCAGAGGAGGAACACTTCCCTCCCGATGAACGGCGTGGGTGAAAGAGCATGCATACTCACTCACGCTCATGAAGTGTTAAGGAGAGACTCTCAAACAGGTGCAGAGCTTAGCTAATTGGTGAACAGTGACTGAACTCTTTGTTCACAGTGGCTAAGTTCTGAACCTGATGAGAGGATGACAGGTGTTAAGAGAGTCCTCATGGAATCGTGGAAGTGCTTTTTTTCTTCTCATTCCTTTAACTTGCTGCAGATACAAAGTGCTAAAAGTTTAATAACACTTTTGATATGAAAGGGGTTACAAAAATGGAAGACAGCATTAAAGGTTCACACAACAGCACAGCGTTTCAATCCTGCTTGAGAGTGCCAAACAAGGTTGTTAACAAAAAGTGAACACTGACTGTGTGAACGTAGCCAAAGAAAGAGAAAGTCAGTGGGGGTGTAATAAAAAAGATTTGTTGGCAAAATACAACAGGGCCTCCTTCTCACCTGTATTCATACCATTATTTTCTGTCCCACGGGCACATTTTCCAATTTCTTCATCAAAACATTCTCCTACATATGGTTCTTTCAAATGCCTACAATCAGACTGAGAGTTCATACATCACTGTGCAAACATTCTTTGTGGGGTAAAATTAAACTTTGTCTTAGCAGTGCCGTGTGATGCGGTTGCCTTCATAATGGACTGATTGTGAGATTCATTTTGTGAAAAGCAAAACAAACTATTGCCGAGAGCACTTGGGTTGGCGTGACAGATTAAGAGCAACTTTGAGATGGTGGAGATGACTGTAATGAAGGCTGATGAGAAACAGACTGCGCTAATGGAGCCCACGGTGAGATGAGGAGCCCAGGAGTCATAATCCTTCTCCTCCACATGTCATGTAGTTGCGCTACTTGCCTAAACTCAATTAATGTTTTGTTTGTTTGTGTTTTAGTATAGGTCCAAAAACATACAGGTCAAAGGACAATGCCCACATTTCCAAAAGTAGCATACTTTATTAATGGTCAAGAATTAATACCTCCTTCGAAATATAGTGCATACTCTGAAAATACGGGAATTCAGAAGCAGTAACTCTCTTTTTCTGCTGGGCAACAATGTCCACATGAAAACAAGAATAATTCTTGTGGAAATGTGGACAGGAGGAGGAACAAAGCGAGACCCGGCCGCAAAGACCAAAACATCTGCGTCTCTCTACTTTAAAAACAGCCCCACTTTTAGCTTCCATGGGTGAAATATGAAAGACAGGAAGCTGTGTGCTTAAAAGGACCTCTGCAGATTGAGTTAGCGGACGGCCAGCGGCCATTTCTGACAGCATGCAGCATTCTAAGTCATGTCAGATGTACAAGTTAAATATGAAGCTGCGGAGAAGCTGGCCATTAATGACTATATTTAGAAGCTGTTTAAAGATGCATTACCATCCAAGACTAGTAAAAATGGAATTAGTTGCATGGGCTGTATTTAAAATGTCATTAGGGTATATTTTGTGGGAAATTAAGTGCTAAGCACCTTCAGCTGAAGCATATTATACTATCTCTGATCCTTCCATCAACTCCACCATGCCGAATAGGAGTCATATGCGAGTATGTGCGAGAGACGGATAGATGGACCTGGCCTCCCGTGCCTACTGAGCTGATTACAGTATTGTAGAAACACTGGCTCAGTTCAGCAGGAACAGGAGTCTGGTCCACAAACCCCCCTACAAACATCAATACCAAAGTAAAACCTCCCTTTAGTTCCTGCTTGAAACCTTTGCCATTGTGTTTCATTTATTAGTAAATGTTTAACTCCGTACATTTGAAGATTATTTACATTTGAGATGACTAATGTTTGCATATATCTATCTGTAAAGCATATCTCAGATGCCTGTCCGAATAAAAACAATGGGTCCGGACAGAACAAAATAGAAGATCTACACTAATATTCCCATTGCTATATAATGATTTAGTAACTTTACTGCAAAGAGTATTAGGATACAGTATGTTTTGATGCATGACAAACAGAACTATATCACAGCCATGAATCACAGGTTTAATTTTGTAGTGATTCTAGTCCTTTTCTGTTGCAGGTTTCAGATTTGTCTGGTCTCTAGTCGCAGGTTGAACTCAGGGAAGTCAACCCGTCAGATGTTTCAGGATTCTACTTTTTTTGTCCTTCATCACTGATGCCCAAAGGGAATACTTAATGGAATATGCACAAAATACAGCACTGCAATCAGAGACCATATAAGAAATCACTGTTGTTTTCCATCTATAAGCCATGTTACCAAAGCTGGGAGCAATACCTCCACATTTTTATGTTGACAAAAATAATAAAATACACATTGTACACAAATGTATATGAGCCAAATTCTGTTTAATTAGTCTATCATAAGTGTTGGAGAACCTGAATTAGACCAGAGGTACAATTTGTTTACCATGCATATCAAAAAAGGAAATGTCATCATTCTCTGAACCGTCACACTGTCCTCAACTCTTCAGTTCATGTGTTCAGTCCCAGAGCCCTGATTGGATATAAAGAAAAATGTTTGTGGTAGAAATATGTGCTGATGATGGATGTTTGCACGCTAAACATGTAACCTTATCCTCACTCTTGCAGTTTTTACACCACCACACACATTCAGCAACAATGTGTATTTCTGATTTCACACATTTTAGACAATTCATTTGTTAGAAATATGGTACCATACAATCTATTGATCATTAATCAGATATAATTAATAAGTATTAACAATGAAATCTAATGAAAAAATTATATAATTAATAAAAGCAATTTATGATATGTTGTTCACACATAGGGTTTCATAGTTAAAGGGATATTTCACCCCACAATTTGTGTTATTTTCTCACCCTCATGTTGTTCCATATTTTAGCCTAACATTCCCCCTAAAATCTTCTAATAGATGTTTGAACAGGGCTGCCACTGGCCAAATTGATGCCTTATGCAGAGTTCCTGCGTAATGTGAGTGTGAAGCAATCGTCTGTGTTTCGCAATTGATTTTGAGTCCTTGAGTAAGGGCAGCCGGTGGCCTTTCTTGTGCCCTCCTAGTGTAAGATGGTGCTCCTCCCTAGGAGTTGGTGCCCTATGCAGACTGCGTAGTCTGCATATAGGGAGTAGCGGTACTGTGTTTGGATCAACATGAGTGTTAGTAAATGATGATCTAATTTTTATTTTGGGGTGAACTATCCCTTTAAGGTGCAGAGGCAACTTGGTTTATGGTGAATTTTGAAAATATTCAATTGTAAGCATTTAGGGGCACTGCAAATAAAAGAAAATACTGATATGAGTCTTCCAGTAAGGCATTACATTCAGTATGACCTTGTTCTGAGGGATGATCTCATGCTTGAGAAAGAGTGGGATAGGGAGAAGGCAAGGAGGAAGTTGTCATACTGGTTGATTGACCCTCTGAGAAACACTACCGATGATAGAGTCTATGAAGTACAGTACATAGACTCTAAACTATTCAAGAGGCCCCGCTTTGGGAGCCAGCGAGAACTCACACACACACAAATGTGAGCATTCATGTGGTAAGAAGACTCAGGCATGCTGTCCTGTCAGAACAGTATGTGGGAGGACAGTGAGTGCAGACAAATGGCGTGTTAGCTAGACAGAGCTTTGCAGTAAAACAATAAAGACACCGAGACCAAACACTCACAAAATACACCTGCAAAACTGACAGGAGTCACATCCCTGAAAATGTACAGTCTCCAATTCACTTTTGATGTCATCCAAACACACAGTTATATACACCGATCAGCCACAACATTAAAACCACCTGCCTAATATTGTGTATGTCCCCCTCATGCTGCCAAAACAGCACCAACCCACATCCCAAAATAGTATTCTGTGATGATATTCTTCTCACCACAATTGTAAAGAGTAGTTATTTGAGTTACCGTAGACTTTGTTACTTTGAACCAGTCTCGCCATTCTCTGTTGACCTCTCTCATCAACAAGGCGTCTCCATCCACAGAACTGCTGCTCACTGGAAGTTTTTTGTTTTTGGCACCATTCTGAGAAAATTCTAGAGACTGTCGTGTTTGAAAATCCCAGGAGATCAGCAGTTACATAAATACTCAAACAAAATCTATGCACATATCTAATCAGCAAATCATGTGGCAGCAGTGCAGTGCGTAAAATCATGCAGATATGGGTCAGGAGCTTCAGTTAATGTTCACGTCAACCTTTAAAATGGGGAACAATTTTTTATCTCTGTGATTTGGACCGTGGCATGATTGTTGTTGCCAGATGGGCTGGTTTGACTATTTCTGCAACTGCTGATCTCCTGGGATTTTCACGCCCACAGTCTATAGAATTTAATCTGAATGGTGCCGAAAACAAAAAACATCCATTGAGCGGAAGTTTTTATTTGATAGCGGCTTTCACAACACACATAGTTTCAAATCAGCTTTACTGAAGACCGGGCATTAACAGAAGTTAAAACTGTAATGTCATCATTGTGTAGTATGATTAAAATACGATTGTGAATTGTGTTTAAAAATAAGTCATTAATAATATCTGTTTATAACCCCAGCGAGCAAGCTGAAGGCGACTGTAGCAAGGAACACAAAACTCCATAAGCTGTTGGTTAATGGAGAAAAATAACCTTGGGAGAAACCAGACTCACTGTGGGGGCCAAAAGATAACCGCACTGTACAATTGTGGTGAGAAGAATATCATCTCAGAATACTATTTTGGGATGCGAGTTGGTTGTTGGTTGTTTTGGCAGCACGAGGGGGACCTACATAATATTAGGCAGGTGGTTTTAATGTTGTGGCTGATCAGTGTGTGTGTGTGTATGTATATGTATATGTATATGTATATATATATATATATATATATATATATATATATATATATATATATATATATATATATATATATATATATATATATATATATTCGGAGGCCCCTTTTGTGTTTAAAGAGAACACCCACAGCTTTTGAAATAAAATTGCCAGCTGGGATTCTCTTATAAATGCCATTTTGTCCCACCCAGCATTTGAGTGTGTAACTGAGCTACGCTAAGTTTCCTTGTCCTAATAAATAGTTTTGCCGGAGCACACAAAACTAGGAGTTTTTATGTGAGGCTCTTGGAACAGGCTTTGTGGAGTGTGTCCTGAAGAGTCTTCAGCCTGAAATGAACTCTGCTGTCCAGCGAGGAAGCTATGTTTAGTTTGCAGTCTATTGAGGCAAGAATATTGTTACAGGTCTGTATGCTGTTATTTTTTCAGTGGAAATTTTATAGAATCGTCGCAAAGCTATTTTCAATCATGGTGAGCACGTAAGTTAAAAGGATAGTTCACCCAAAATTTAACATTCTGTCAACATTAACTCACCCTAATGTGGTCTCAAACTTGTATGACTGACTGACTTCTACGATAAAATTGTCATAATAGACCAATTGGGCATGAAAACCGCAAACCTGGCAACTGTGTGGTTTGTGCACATGAACGAGCTTCATGAATGTGCCAAGGAGACTACAGATCTCAAGATTTATTGTGAAAAAAGACTTCAATTTTGGTCTGTTTTTCACCCCCAGCGATCATATCACTTAAGAAGACATGAATTAAACCACTCAAAACGTATGCATGATTTTTATGCTGACTTTATGTCCTTTTTTAGAGCTTGAATGTTTTGCATCCCATTGAGAAAAACACATTATACAGTAAATCCTTCAAAATATTTTTGCTAGTGTTCCGCTGATAAGAGTTTGAGATGGCATGAGGGCAATGATGAGACTAGTTATCATTTTTGGGTGGAACGATCACTTTAAGCTCCTAAAAAGTATATAAAAAAGAAACACCATAAAAATATATGCACTATATTTCAAGTCATCAAATCTCATACGATAGCTTTATGTGAGGAACAGATGGAATTTTAAGTCAATATTCAATGCCAATCTTTCCCTCCTATGAGCTGTTAACAGGAAAACTGCTGCTACCAGACCACAGAGTTGAATTCGAAAACTTGATTAGTCCGATTAATGAACAAAACTTTTCAATGAACCACTTGAACTGGTTCACAAATCAGACTGAATTATGACTCAATGACTCACTGAGCCAATCACAGTGGTTCTCCAGTTGACAGCTCACTGGAGGGCATGTTTAGTCACGATGAATGTTGGACTTTCATTTCAGTCTGTTCCTGGCAAAAAGCAATTGTATGTATGGCTTGGAAAGACTTTGTATAAATGGAGCACAGATGTATAGATTACTTTTATGGTGTTTTGTTGTCCTTTTTGGAACTTAACAGCTGCGGTCATTAAAAACGGTCACTCTATGGAAAAGAGTAGTGGTTGGGGGTGGGGGGCACGATATGTTAAAGTATTGCAATATTTTTCCTAACAATATCAACGTCATTAGTGCATTTGCGTGTTTTCCAGTGCTCCGGTATTGTGTGTTATTGTGTGTCATGGTCGTTACAGTTGAGCTCCAATATGACATCAAAGATCCAGAAACCACCATTATAGTCCATATGAATCGAGCATTATATTCAAAGTCCTTGAAGCAATATGATAGATTTGTGAAACGCTAAAGGATGCATTTAAAGGGAAAATACTGTATGCATGCGCAGGGCATTTCAGGGAATGAGTGATGCTCTGTCATTGACACACACACACACACACACACACACAGCACGCTATTGATAAGCAATATCAAACTACTGTGAAATAGCCTACAGACAGAAACTCCAAGTTCTTCCTGCAGTATTATGCTAAAATAATACCCATTAATAATATATTACAAATTAGAATATTTAAATTGACTGTTACATCCTATCACAAATAGGTAAACTAAAGAATCCACTTATTCGAGGATCAGTATTTTTTATCTTCACAAATTAATGGTTTCAAATATTTTGGATATCCATCCATCCATCCATCCATCCATCTTCAACCGCTTATCCGAAGTCGGGTCGCGGGGGCAGCTGCTCCAGCAGGGGGCCCCAAACTTCCCTATCCCGAGCCACATTAACCAGCTCTGACTGGGCGACCCCGAGGCGTTCCCAGGCCAGTGTGGAGATGTAATCTCTCCACCTAGTCCTGGGTCTTCCCCGAGGCCTCCTCCCAGCTGGACGTGCCTGAAACACCTCCCTAGGGAGGCGGCCAGGGAGCATCCTTACCAGATGCCCAAACCACCTCAACTGACTCCTTTCAACGCAAAGGAGCAGCGGCTCTACTCCGAGCTCCTCACGGATTACTGAGCTCCTCACCCTATCTCTAAGGGAGAAGCCCGCCACCCTTCTGAGGAAGCCCATTTCGGCCGCTTGTACTCGCTGACCTAGTTCTTTCGGTCATGACCCAACCTTCATGACCATAGGTGAGGGTAGGAACAAAAATTGACCGGTAGATCGAGAGCTTTGCCTTTCGGCTCAGCTCTCTTTTCGTGACAACAGTGTGATAGAGCGAGTGCAATACTGCCCCTGCTGCCCCGATTCTCCGGCCAACCTCCCGCTCCATTGTCCCCTCACTCGTGAACAAGACCCCGAGGTACTTGAACTCCTTCACTTGGGGCAAAACCTCATTCCCTACCTGGAGTACGCACTCCATCGGTTTTTATTTTGGATATATATATATTTATTTGATAAAGCATTTGGTGGGGGGCCTGGGTAGCTCAGCGTGTATATATGCTCACTATCACACCTGGAGTAGAGAGTTCAAATCAAAGGAGTGCTGAGTGACTCCAGCCAGGTCTCCTAAGCAACCAAATTGGTCCAGTTGCTAGGGAGGGTAGAGTCACATGGAGTAACCTCCTCGTGGTCTTTATTAGTGGTTCTCGTTCTCAATGGGGCGCATGGCAAGTTGTGCGTGGATCGTGTAGAGTAGCATGAGCCTCCTCAAGCTGGGAATCTCCGCGGTGTCATGCACAGCGAGCCACGTGATAAGATGCATGGATTGACTCTCACAGAAGCGGAGGCAACTGAGACTTGTCTTCTGCCACCCAGATTAAGGGGAGTAACTGCGCCACCACTAGGACCTACAAAGTAGTGGGAATTGGGCATTCCAAATTGGGAGAAAAGAGGACAAAAACAAATAAACTAAAATAATGCATTTGGTGATTTGGCAACAGTTTTCTGAAGACCTATGAATAAGAATTAAAAACAATGAGTAAAATATGATATTACAATATATAGCAGTTTTGAATCGCAATACACCAAAAATAAATCACAATTACATTGGCATAATATCGTATTGCCAGTGTGACAAATGTATGTTGTTACACTAGATTATTGACATAATTTAATCAATAACGGTATTATTTTATGGGACTCTTATTATGAAAACATTTGTTTTGGAAGTTTCACAGTTGTCAATGGTCATGTGATATAAACTTAATAATTTGCGTTTTGTTTTCAATTCTTCATGACATGTATATTTCTTATTTTTTTGTATTGTTTTTGGTCTCACTCTTGATAAATATTTCTGCACTAAATTAAGGAAGCACTATTACGTAAACTTCGTCATGCGTGAGGGTAATGCTGATGTAATTGCGTGCGCGCTCTCTCTTTCGCTGGATGTCGTGGCGAGAGGTATGTTTTTATCTGCTCCTCAGAGAAGTGTGTAAATGTGCTTTATTGAGTGTAGTATAGGGATTTTCTGTATGTAATGAGTTTATTTGTTGTCTTTTCTGTACTGAGAGATCAACAATCTGGGTTATAAATGTTATAAGAGTATGTTTGATCGAAGTACGCATTTGATTAATGGCCGCAGTTGCACGTGCGGTACGCTTGTGAGTTTAGATCGTTAAAATCTTTACAGTTGAATTTAATATGAGCTATACAGTTGTAATTGTGTAAAGTTGTATTTGTTTATTTTGAAGGATCCATGCAATGTTTAAATGTATTTTCTGTATATGAATTTACATGAGATATCGTGTGTTGATTGACAGGCACGGCTAGACCAGAAATGGCAATTAACTGTGCTTGAGTGTGATCGTGTCTGTTATTTCTTTTGACACAGGTATGTAGATGGATCATTTACTATTGTTATTTTTCTATATTTCTTATTTTTCTGTCTTTTATTATTTAATTTATTTCTATAATTAAGTGCTCTCTTTCGCTGGATGTTGTGGCGAGAGGCACGGCTAGACCTGAAATGGCAATTAACTGTGCTTGAGTGTGATCGTGTCTGTTATTTCTTTTGACACAGACACAGTGAAGCTGAAAGTAAAGAAAAACAAAAGTACATCATTGTGTGGGATCTCTTTCTTTAAAATCAAACACAACGCAGAAGAAAACCCACTACACCAGTTACCTTTTGATTCCCACCCCTAGAAATTACCTATATGAAGATTCCTCAAAATTTCTCCTTTTTGTGTTCAACAGAGATAAAAACTTTCTAGATTGGAACGACATTAAGGCGAGAAAATATGACAGAATTTATATTTTTGGGTGATCTATTGCTCTGTCCACTGATATTACCGAGATGAGCCCATATACTTTGCATCAAGTATGTATATAATGGTGTGGGTGAAAGTTGAGCTGAGCAATTACATTTTTTTCATAACTCAACTTGCCATAGAAGGAGCTGCACTCAGCATGCAAGCTGTTGGGTGTACACTTATTTTTGTACAGCATCTGTGTTAAGCTGAAACGCTTTTGATTTTAAAGGTGTTGTAAACAGTCGGCAGCCTATTCTGTTGCTCTCTGCATACCACAAGAACTGGCATAGGGTCATTAAAGGCACTGATGACAACTTAATTGAGCTCTGTGCAGCCACTGTCTAGTCTGAATAGGCCACAGAGTTCACATGATCAAACTCATGGCATCCGAGGGTGTAAATGTTCATTTCACAATGTGCTGAACCCATCACAATGTAAAACCAGCTGAATCAAAGAAGACCTCACCTTGACAGTTATTTCACAGGAATGCAAACAGGACCTTGGGAGAAGACAGCAAAGTTTAAAAACATATGCAAGACTAGGTTTATTGAAATGTAGGAGGACAGGAGCTCTTTTACAGCACAGAGGTGTCAGGGAGGGAGAGAATGTGCAAGAAACAGCATCCTTATACACTCACCTAAAGGATTATTAGGAACACCATACTAATACTGTGTTTGACCCCCTTTCACCTTCAGAACTGCCTTAATTATATGTGGCATTGATTCAACAAGGTGCTGAAAGCATTCTTTAGAAATGTTGGCCCATATTGATAGGATAGCATCTTGCAGTTGATGGAGATTTGTGGGGTGCACATCCAGGGCACGAAGCTCTCGTTCCATCACATCCCAAAGATGCTCTATTGGGTTGAGATCTGGTGACTGTGGGGGCCATTTTAGTACAGTGAACTCATTGTCATGTTCAAGAAACCAATTTGAAATTATTCAAGCTTTGTGACATGGTGCATTATCCTGCTGGAAGTAACCATCAGAGGATGGGTACATGGTGGCCATAAAGGGATGGACAAGGTCAGAAACAATGCTCAGGTAGGCCGTGGCATTTAAACGATGCCCAATTGGCACTAAGGGGCCTAAAGTGTGCCAAGAAAACATCCCCCACACCATTACACCACCACCACGCATGATGGATCCATGTTCTCATTCTGTTTACGCCAAATTCTGACTCTACCATCTGAATGTCTCAACAGAAATCGAGACTCATCAGACCAGGCAACATTTTTCCAGTCTTCAACTGTCCAATTTTGGTGAGCTCTTGCAAATTGTAGCCTCTTTTTCCTATTTGTTGTGGAGATGAGTGGTACCCGGTGGGGTCTTCTGCTGTTGTAGCCCATCCGTCTCAAGGTTGTGCGTGTTGTGGCTTCACAAATGCTTTGCTGCATACCTCGGTTGTAACGAGTGGTTATTTCAGGCAAAGTTGCTCTTCTATCAGCTTGAATCAATCGGCCCATTTTCCTCTGACCTCTAGCATCAACAAGGCATTTTCGCCCACAGGACTGCCGCATACTGTTTTTCCCTTTTCACACCATTCTTTGTAAACCCTAGAAATGGTTGTGCGTGAAAATCCCAGTAACTCAGCAGATTGTGAAATACTCAGTCCGGCCCGTCTGGCACCAACAACCACGCCACGCTCAAAATTGCTTAAATCACCTTTCTTTCCCATTCTGACATTCAGTTTGGAGTTCAGGAGATTGTCTTGACCAGGACCACACCCCTAAATGCATTGAAGCAACTGCCATGTGATTGGTTGATTAGATAATTGCATTAATGAGAAATTGAACAGGTGTTCCTAATAATCCTTTAGGTGAGTGTATATGCCCAGGGGCCGGTTGCACCAGCTATACGTACATTACACCTTAAGACTAGTTGTGGCATAAAGGGGTCACCCTGTCAATTTCAACACATTCAATATATATATGATATTAAAATCAATAAATGTCTGTTTTTCCAGTATTTTGTATCAGTATTTATCTATTTTAGAAACAGTTCCTATATATTGTTGATTACAATGGGCAAATACACTATTTATCAAATCTACTTTTATTACGTAGGCTATCGTATTTTAACGGGGATATAATCTATTACAGCTGACAATGTGAGCAAACAAGGTTTGAACATCAACCGTAACTAAATCAAATTGAAGTTCGCGGCTTTTTAACACTTCCGTGCACAAATATGAATGCTGCAAATTGGATCAATAGAGGTAAACGTCATATTATGCAACTACACACTACTTTAAAGAGAGCCTACGACCTACTAGTTAAACTGAGTCTTGCCTTAAGAACAGGTGGTGCAACCAAATTTAGCACTGACTAACTAGCAGTTACTAAGCCCTTATTGTGAACCTTCCGTCCCAACTTACGTGAGAACTTACGCACATCTGGTGCAACCCTACCCATGCCTCTTTTGCTACTGCCTGAGATTAGATCAAAGAGAAGGACGCCATCAGTAATTTTCCAGTCTACTTCACTTTGCCTTATTTAACTGGTGACGCAAGGATGATTTTCTTGCGGTGCCATAATTAGATATCATACGTTTTGCTGTGACCTCTGGTGCCCTCTGTAGGTGGGGTGGTGGAAAAATGTCAGAAGCCAGAGAGGCGGTTCAGACATCTCAGATGCTGCCAGAACAAGTAGCTCAGCAGCTGTGTCTACCCAGAACACGCACTGCACCACCCAAGCCTCATAGACAGCCTGATATGCCCTAGAAAAACCTTCATCCACCCACACACCAAGCACAATGAAAAAAAAAAATCTTTACCATAATATAACATAGGCCTATTTGTTATGAGTAGAGAGGAGGAAGAGCTAGTTTTTACTCATGAGGGATCGATGGAGACATTTAATCAACCTAAAGAGGGTTTCCAACGAATGTAAATGGTCACATTTCAGGTTTTACAATCTGTCAACACTAAGCAACCAAATTGGTCCAGTTGCTAGGGAGGTTAGAGTCACATGGGGTAACCTCCTTGTGGTCGCGGTTAGTGGTTCTCGTTCTCAATGGGGCACATGGTAAGTTGTGCGTGGATCGCGGAGAGTAGCATGAGCCTCCTCAAGCTGTGTCATGCACAGCGAGCCACGTGATAAGATGCATGGATTGACTTTCACAGAAGCGGAGGCAAGTGCATCAAGTCATAACATTGGGGAAACAATCAGAGAATAACTTATTACAAAATATTTAAATGCATACCATGTGCACATGAAATTATTACATGATTTCTTACTAAATGTAACGTCACAATATTGTAGATATTTCTTTTTACCACAAAACTTTAAATTAAAATGAATATATAAACAAAAGAACCTCGGTTTGAATGCTCATAAATTATCTGCATTATATAATGTAATAATCTTAAATTCTGTTTGTTTGTTGACAAAATGTTCAAATTAGGGGAGCTCTATAATAATTGCTGTGTTCAAGATGGCATAAATGATGCCTTTGTAGGGGACTTCAATAGGAGAATAATCATTGTCAGTCATGCTGAGTCATTCCAAACTAAATTTCCAATTAAAATTACTTAAAAAGTGAGCTCGCAATGACCATTATTTTTGAGCCTCACACCTTTTAGTCCTCCGAAACACTCACAGTGCAGCTAAAAGGAACAGACTGTCAGTCTTTCAGGCAATTTTGTGATGGGTAACCATATACTTTAGGAAACCAAAACACTAAATATCCGGTCAATTATTTTCCTGTGCCAAGCCTGAATTTCCTACAATCATATTGAGGGACTGTGTGAGAAATCTCTCTGGGAACAGACCCACCTGTGATAAGAGGGTTATAAGAGTGTTGCAAAGCTCATCTCACCTGACATCATCTCCCTCTTCATGATTCTCAGTCACGCTCTGCAGTATATTTCTGATCCAGTTCAGATAATCCAGCCAGGCTTCCCTGGGAAGCTAAAGAGGGGTGAAATAATAAACAGAGAAATACGAATAATCCCTGAAATTGATTGTGAGCTGGAGCTAACTTCAATTTATCAACTGAATTCAAACCCTTGTATGAGTTCAGTCATCTGAACAGTCAACATGGGAATAAAGCTTGACAAAGAGACGGAAACTTTCTTAAATTGAGCAGTTATATTTCATTTCTGCATTATATACAGCAGGGTTCAAAAGTCTTAGTTTACTTGTGAGAATGCTTCTATTTTTCCACTGTTCTAATTTAATAAAGTTTCAGTACAAATGATATTATCGGATAAAAATTTTAGTTGAATTGTATAAATTAACATGAGTTTCACAACTTCTTAATATTTGGTATGTCCTCTTGCTTGAATCACAGCATGCATCTGAGCTGGCATGGACAAATCCTGATGATCCATGTTATCCTAACATGATTCAAGAATATTCCAAACAGCATCTTGTTTGGTTAAATAGAAGGAAGGAAATATGACCTTTTGTGAAAGGTCAATTTGCATACTTAATTAATACTAGTAATAGTGCAGAATCTTCAATATTTATAAATTTTACATTATGATGTTTTTTGTTTTTATATATATATTTTATCCTCAAATATTCATGGACTCTTTAACATTGGACATTTGAACCCCACTGTATTATAGAGCTGTATATTTAGAAAAGTTAAAGCCCAACATGAGGCTCATAACTTTCTTTAAACACAATAATCAGCTTAGTTGTGAGACACATTTTTCTGAAGTTATGTCACAGCCAAGGATCATGACCTATGTTTAGCACGATGAGGTAAATAATTAAACTGTGGTATTCACGAGTCTCCTTTCAGAGACAGAGGGCCTCCTTCAGTCAATCATTCTATGGACAATGACAATTGAATCACTGCAAACAAACATCCCAAAAAAGCACCCTGGGCACACAAGGCACCTGAGGTCTGCTGCTATTCTTCTGTTGTGCTGGCTTATAGAATAGGTGGCATTGTGAGGATATCCTCTAGAGTTGGGGCGGCACTGAAGAGGCCCAGATCTTTTGGGAGCTGAGCCAGAAATAGATATCTGAGGACTGGACTGAGGCTGGCAGGGTGGGTACAGGAGGAAGGAGGCTCTGTTTGTTTGGGACTGCTCTGATGGGGGCGGGGGGAGATAAGGTCAGGCTTTGGAGACTAGTGATTGTGTAGGTTTGGGGAGATGTATTCAAATAAAGCTCTAAAGGGTCTGCAGGAGAGCTACTAAGAAAAAGCTCTGTATTCTGAACAATACACATTTTTTTGTCTTTTGCAGACAGTTGATTAGGTGATTTGTGGAGATTAGATGTGTGTTATAGTTTGCATGCTAGCAAATGATCTGCTGTCATTCAAAAATGTCATGACGCTATCTAAATTCCACTATACACTATATACTGCAAATACACTACAGTCTTTAGTCTGATGTGTTGATGCTATATTGCTAGATGCTACATTTAATTTGATGCTAATGGAAACAAATGTGAGGAACAAATACCGTGTACTGTCTTTCAGTATGTTGTAGCTTAAAGAAATAGTTCACACAAAAATGACAATTCTCTCTTCATTTACTTACCCTCATAACAATTCTTCTGCAGAACACAAACTAAGATATTTTTATGGACATTTGATTTAAATATATCCATTTAATGGGGTCCAACACATGGAAGCTCCAAAAAGGGCATAAAGGCAGCATAAATTAGTGTTGCAACGATCAAGAAATTTGAGGTAGAAACCATTCAATATTTTAACATTGTTAATATAACAGTGATAATATCACTTGATGCATGAACAGAGCACTGAACATGCACTCTGCCCATTTACACCCACTGTACACATGCTCTGTAATCAAGCTTCAAATCATGAGAGCACCAAGGAGACTTATAGGGCTTTATAGTGAAAAAGGTCTCATCCAAAACAGATCATATCGCTTCATAAGACATGGATTAAACCACTCGAGTCATATGGATTACATTTATGCTGCCTTTTTGGAGTTTAGAAGTGTTGGTCTCCATGGACTTGCATTGTATGGATATATTCAAATCAAATTAAATCAATTAAAATATCAGAACCTTTATTTTGTAGAGTTTTTGGTCCAGTGAATCTTTGTGGAACAATGTCGTTTCAATGTTTCTTCAGATAAACGATCAACACCAAGGTACAATACAAAATGACAGCCTTGTTTCTGTATAAGTCAAATTAAAACATGGTGTCTACTCTAAAGTCTTGAACAAAAGAATAGCTTCCAATATTTTGTTTTCATTTTCTAAGCAATTAAGGCCTATATTTATCAGAGAAGGCAGTGCTGTACCTGATGGTGGAGTCAGCAAAGGTAAATGGCACCACATTTGGAAAGAAGGCTCTGAGCCGGTCCTACTAATCACACATGCACACAGATATCACAGCAACTAGAAATGTGAAATACAGAATCATTTTTGTGGCCCAAAGTTGAAGTGTGTCATTTCAGTGACACTAGTAGCACGAAATTATATTGCAAAAATAAGTTAGTGTCCAAACATATGGCCCTAAAATCCTGCTTTTGAGAAAGCAAGACTGAAATATTATAATAATGTATGTCCAATGTAGGCTTCTGTATGTGTGGAGTTAAAATATTGTTTGTTTTTGCAATTCCATTTGGTGAAACGAAAGAAAGGTGACTGTTCTGGCACAAAAAGGGGATGGAAACTTAAAGGAATAGTTCATCAAAAAATGACAAAGTTCTGTCATAAAGTGACACAAAAATTCATATGTAACAAAATTATGTCAGATTAATCCTTTTGTGTTCCATGTTAAAAAGAAAGTCCATTTTCATTTTTGGGTGATCTACTCCAATAAGAAGGTCGTCTTTTAATATTACAATTTCAGACCATATATTGAATGGAGTCTGCATGCATTTAGATGTCTGCTTATCAAGCTTCTGATGGTAAAACCAGTGCATAAGAGAGTGGCAGCTTGATCCTGTGATTTCTATTCGGTCAGTCTCTGGAGGAAGCAGCTAGTGTAGAACTGAATGAGAGTTCTAACGGCCAAGTTCTCTGTCAGCATATTCCTGCACACACAAAATTATACAGTACATACAGTATCTATCTATCTATCTATCTATCTATCTATCTATCTATCTATCTATCTATCTATCTATCTATCTATCTATCTATCTATCTATCTATCTATCTATCTATCTATCTATCTATCTATCTATCTATCTAAACCCTCTAGAGAGGTAAATATATAATAGAAAATGTAAATAAATTCCAAAGCCAGTATTCACCTGTAAATCTCATTGACTGTGAGGAAGATGTGGCAGTGAAGGGCTGAAGCTTGTGGCGGAAAAAGAATGTCACAGCGCAAAATAATAAATGTTCTTCCTTTTTCAACCGCTAGAGGGCAATGTTGCTGTAATAAGCAGGACCTTTTGAAAGAGTTACACCCAAAGATCCTCTCCCATAATTCACTGCTACAAATTTATGGCCAAGCTTTTTCAACAACACAATGCACACTGCTTATTATACTGCAATATCATCTGTTTTACATTCATGTGAAAAACATTACATCCAAGCAGCTGTACATGTGTCTGATGCAGCACTTGAACTTACATGTTAATATTTCAATAAAACAGGTTTCATTAATAAACAGCCCTATTCCATAGTTCATAATATGGCCAAAGGATGTCATTAAAACAGTTTCACTCAGACCCAAAACATCAATGCTCCAGAGAGCCCACATGTACCCCTGCTGTCTTTGATCCTCTGAGTGTATTTTTCTGTTACGTGTGTAAGCCACAAGGAAAAGCCTCATTATTCTCTCCTTCATTTGGGACCATTAAAAAGCTTACCACACCCAGCCAACAGGCACCATCATCTGCCCTCTGCATGCACACACACAATCCTCACACCCCACCCCATCCGTAGCCCCCCCCAAACCCCAAAGCATCTCAGATATTCCCATAACCCCAGCTATTAAACTCTTGCCAAAAGCCGCCAATTTGCTGCTCCAATAAAAAGAGATGCATTTGAGCAACAAACATTAGATGGTATGATCCTATCTCAGAAACAGAGACAGAGAGAGAGAGTGAGACTGCGTTAAGAATACGGCAAACATCAACTCACAGCCAAATCATAAAATACCAATGAAAGAAACTGTATGACTGCAATCATAAGCAATTTATCTCGTGCAAAGATTCTGATGCACCTGGAGCAGAAATGTTGTATGAAACAGCAGATATATAACACAATTTTGATTTGAGTAAAACAGTCATAGTTGATCCCAGTTTCTTCTGGTTCTCAGGTGCCCTTCAGCCTGGAATCAAACCTGCAACCATTGCATCAGGAGCCATTCCTATGCTAGCATTGAATAACACCTCTCCTTAAAGTCAACATGAATTGTAATTCACAACCCATTTTACTTCAGTAGCATGACATATTTCAGAGTGAAAAAATATTCATTTGAAGAAAAAAAAAGTAGGGCAGGCCTTTTTTTATTTTATCCATCGTGAATTGATTGGATCTTGAAAAGTGGTTTCTGTATGAAAGGTGGTTGGAGGGAAAAGACTGAAATTTATAACATAATAAGAGGGCTTGAAAGAAAGATTACCAAGACAACGTTTTTTCTTTGGAATAAATGATGAATTGAGAATAATAAGACCAGAAATGTGTATTAAGAGAGTAAACCGGGTTCAGTTGATTTCAAGTTGACGCTCAAGCGGCATTCAGACAAAACACATTCTTGGGTTTAAAAAAAAGCTTTACACAACGCAAAGAATGGAACAGAAGACAGGCCTCTCAAGGTGCATTTTTAAAAGTTGCAGTTCTTTAAACTTGATGATCTTAAAAAATATGCCTCTCATTTGTGAGACACTGAAAAAACAGCGAGACATGGTGCAACCAGGGGCACATCTACACATTTCTGAGTGGGTATGCAAAACAAAAATGTTGTTCCCCATGTATGTGTCAAGCAGGGGCGGGGGGTGATTGTCATCCATTTGGCGCCACTATGTATTGCATTAAAAACAGAGTAGGCAATGCTGAGGATGCCTCTTGTGTCTCTAAAACCTCAAATAAGAGATCAAATGTGACAAAAGCAGAGGCATAGGTAAGGGTTGTCTGATTGCTTTTTAATAAAGACTAAATCTTTCTCTTTCTAGTGAAAACAGATGGGCTTTCTGAACACTCGTCCATACTTTCTCCCAACACTTCAGGGAGGGTCAATTACAGCATGGTCAAAACATCCTCATTCTGGCAGTGGGATGCTGGAGGATGCTGCTTATTGTTATTGGATCTAGGCTTTGAGGAAGGTGGATTAAAACAGAAATGTGAAACTAATTTTTGGTTTCCCCTTTTTTGATTGCGGTTTAAACAACTTGTTCCTGAAACCTATACTCACTGCAGAGTTCAATTTGCTCTGAAGTGCAAATAACTAAGAGTTGAATCAGCTGCATTTGGACCTAATTTTACCTGTCTATATCACTCAGAATGAGATGATAAACATAGAACCTCAAACATCAGCTGTATGAAAACAGCCTGATGTCCTTAGACAGATAAGGTGGGGCCCAAAAGTCTGAGGCCACACTGAAAATCTGGGATTTGGAATCTAATTTAAACCTGGAAATAAACAAAGTTTCATGATGTTGACAAATGTTAAACAAAGAAAAGTTATGATGTTAAATGAATCAGAAATATTTATGATTCTGCGCTATTTCTACTAGGTCACTAATCAAATAAGCCAATTTGTCACATTGACAATTTGATCATGTTAACTCCTTTGTACAAATGCAGTTTGGAACATTCTCAAATTATGGGTCATCAGGTTTCACACAAACATGTGGAGTTCATGCCAATTTGAGTGCATGCTGTCATTTAAGCAAAAAAAAAAAAAAAAAAAAAAAAAAAAACTGATAAAAAAATGAAACGGTTAGTTCACCCAAAAATGAAAATTATCCCATAATTTACTCACCCTCAAGCCATCCTAGTTGTATATGACTTTCTTCTTTCAGCCAAACACAATCACAAAAAAATATTTTTTTTTATAATGTTTTATAATGGGAGTGAATGGTACCTTAGATTTTGAAGCCCAAAAAAGCACATCCATCCATCCATCAAAAAAGTAATTCATACGGCTCCAGTGGGTTAATAATTTTTTGGTACGAAAAATATCCATATTTATAACTTTACAAACTATAATCACTGGCTTCCAGTAAAAGCTGTCTGTGTTCTCACGAGAGAGTCGAGTTCTGGTGTATGACGTAGGTGTAGAGAAGCTCCGTTGAGAAGTGACGAACATGAAAGCGCAGAGGATAGAAGAAGCCAGTGAACGCACAGACCGCCAATACCGGATGCCAGTTGATTATAGTTTATAAAGTTATAAATATGAATATTTTGTATTACAAAAATGCAACACAACTTTATGATTAATTGATTGATTGATTGATTGATTGATCTGTTTTTTTTGCATTGAGCCTGTCTGAGATCGACATCTGTTCAATTGCTTTATACTGTGTTGTTATTGGGTTGAAGTAAAGTGACAGACAGTAACTCCCATCACTTTTTGTGCGAAGATCTCTGGCATGAGTGATCAAAGCTCTATTTTTTCTCCCTCAAACACAAATGTGCAGAGAGAGAGAATGAGAAGGAGGATGAAATGAAAACTCACGCATTACTTTCAAATGATTTCTTTCTTTTCTTTTTAATTCTGGATGACTGGCAAGCACGAATGTTCAAGGGAATGCTAGCTCTCTTGCCACACACATGGGAGGGAAAAGAGAGAGAAAGAGAGCGAGAGATAGAAAGAGAGTGAAAGAGAGAGAGAGAGAGCTTGCACATGAGTGAATCCAATTATATCAGATAGATGTTCTAGATTTAAATGGTTTAAACACATTCAAATGTTTCTCACGTTTTCAACTGGTCTTAGAAACATGCACATGTACTTGGAAATATGAAAAGATGACATCGATACCAAGTACGAGTGTTTACCCCCCAGTATCGGCCCAATACGGGTACTACCGAGTAGTACCGGTGCACCTCTAATTTTGTATTTGTAATGTGTATTCTTATTTTAACTTTTTAACATCAATGTATGTAAATAATCTTGATTTAAATTGCTCTATGTCAGAATGAAAATCAAAGTTGAAGCTGCCTCATAAAGATTTGTGTTTTAACATTGATGATTTAAGTCACACCGTTTCTCTGTATTTTCAAAAGGAAGAAAGTGTATCAGGTAAAGGCATTCATTTCTACGCTGTGTCCCACAATAACAACATATCATCAAATTCCTTTTTAGCACCATATTTTGACAGTCATCACAGAAGCATCATATTAACTGGCAACCAAAGTAAATATTAGGAGACATGCAGTAGCCTACTAGTTGTCACCAAAAAAGACAGTGTGAACTTGCTAATAAACATGGCATGGTCATGTTCTGTTGTCAGTAGGTGCAAGGTGTTGATATTTCAGTTTAACTTTAAAAGTAATAGCCATTCATATCACTACAATATGTAAGTACTATACAATTCTACAATATAGAGTACACTATTGTTCTCTATAAAATGCACATTTGATTTTACTTTCTCCCAAAACAGTAAATAGCAACAAAAACTACCACATTCCTGTCCTAGACATCTGTTTGCCACTATGCACTGCAAAAAATGTCTGATTCATGAGATTATTGCGTGTAATGTCTTAAGGTAGATTTTGAAGCAATTTGATCTAATATTTAATAATTTTTTAACAAATGTATGTAGCTAATGACAATTCCTGAAATTATAAAATGTATTTTTATTTTTTTTTCAGTATCAAATGTTATTTTAAATCAATAGTTTTTCAGATTAATTTCCAATAGGATCATATTTGGGGTTAAAACCCCCTCTGTTGCAGGGACAAAAAGGTCCCTGTTGAACATATTGCTTTTCTTAAGTTTGGGGAATAGTTTTGTTATAAAATCATTTCAAAATGGGCTCACATTGACTGATCCAATCACAATAGGGATTCATTTATTTATAAATAATTGAGAAGTTATGAAATGTCAAATGTGTTTGAAATTAACAGAAAATGGTGCACCATTTTAAGTGGTTAATTTGAATAAGCATTATCTATTTTTGTTACTTTTAAAAAGCATCTTGCTGCCTCAAATTTATTTGCATTAGTTGTCAAATGTTGCACTATAACGATTGGCCCTATATCAACATGATATCACTTTAACGCACATGGGGCCTTTTACTAATTGGATTTTAAAACTTTTCAACTTGTTTGTGGATCTCCACTATATAATACTACAACAGGCTAAACAATAATATTGAAGGAATCAAGAATGTTAGCAATTTCTAGATAGGAAACACTCTGTGTAAACTTATATGTATAGTTGAAATATAGTTTCCTGCAAGCTAATAGGAAAACTTGCTCACCAGTATCGATTCATTAACATGCTTTTCCAAGTTCTGTGTGACTGTTTCAGGGTCAGACAAGACAGATTCCAGTAACCTCAGTGCTGCCCCCTCCCGATAGGTGGGGCTATGACCCCACTGGGCCACCATGGCCTTTTCATCCCTCGTTAGCCTTTTACTGCATGGGAGAAAAAGAGAGAAAACTCGTACATAGGCCACAAAGTGGCAACTAAATGTTGGTAGCATTTGAGACTGTGTTGCATTGGGCCTCACAGATAGCCTCAATAATCTCCTCAGACAGGAAGAACCACACAAAATGGAATGCTTCAACACAGTACCAATCAGAGGTGACATCTGAGGACATGTGACCAAGGGAACGCATGCCACTGACTTGGTGTATGTTACCATATGAACATCTATAAGAAACAATTGCAACAGAGATGTGAGCGAATATTTACTTCACAGAGATTATTTACGGTGAATATTTTGACAGTTTTACTGCCACACAACTCAATGTCTTTCACAACAGTCATTAAAAATATAAATTTCAATTTATACATCCTTATCTCTGCAATATTTGACAAATAGTTGTTGTCACAGGCACTCTAAAGGACAGTCAGGAGTGAAATTAGGTGTTTATGGTAACTATGCTGATGAGTTCGTCAAACCGTAACAGCTTTTAATGATCTTCTCCTTCATTAATGACACCACCTGAAAGTTAAAGCAGAAAAAAAGTTTGTGAAACAGCCTGTCATTTCACAAATTTAATGAAAAGAAGATTAAAAGATAATTTCAAACTTTAAAGTGTTTAGTAAAAACAGTATTTGATCATAATTAACTTACATATGACCCAAGTCTCATGAAAAAGACAGTAGAAAATTAAGTAAAATTAATTAAATAACATTTTTTAAACTTTTTTTTTCCTAACTTTGTCAAGAGCCTCATTATAATATTGTTTAAGGAGTTGATCCAGCAGGTTTTCCTGTAGCATGAGCAGAGTTGAGAAGATTACTTTGGACATTTTTCCATTACAGATTACAGAATACATGCTGTAAAATGTCATTTGTAACGTATTTCATTCTAAATACTTTGGATTTCTTCTTCAGCACTGGTAGAGTTTTTCACTTGTTTTGACTATAAAAAATCTGCCAGTACAGTAAGACAAAATACACATGTTAAAAATACATTCTCTGAAAAACATAAATGTCTTATGCAGTGTTGTTTCTAAAACAAGATCAATCAAATTTATCTTGTTTTAAGGATTTGTTTTATATTTTTACAGGAAAACAATACAAAAATGATTATCAAGAATAAGATTTTTGCCTTAATATCAAAGGTCTGACTAGAAAAAATTATTATGATCCAACGTGAATTTTCTTGATAAACAATTATGATCGTGAATGGTAACATGTGCATGTAAAATGGCTAGAAATAGCATTTTAGCTTAGCGTAAATCTGACAATTTACACAAGGAATATTTATTTTTCTTCTGCTTCAAACGTACTTCTCTGTCTGCTCGTATGAATGTAACGCATCATAAGAAAGTGTTTCATCACTGTTCAAATACACTTTGGATTGCATCATTTATATGTATAAATGTTTTTCATCTGAAATATTAAATGAAACAAATGACAATAAAATGCAAAGAAAACTCTTCAGTAATCAATATACATTTATGAATGTAACTGTAGTGGAATACAGTTACTTATATTTTGTATTTTAAATATGTATTCTCGTAACATGTATTTTGTTACTTCCCAACCCTTAGCATGAGCTACACTGTCCTCCTCCTCTGATATCAGATGACACAACAAATTCTGTCCAGTGCACACATATTATATAAAACAATGCTGATGACAGCTTAAAAACACAACACCCGCCACTTATGGGGGAGGCTAACAAATATCAACGGCCATGAAATATTTTATTATGTGTGTATGACTGGACAATTATTTGTTCATCATAAGTACATCCATATGTACAAAATGAATAATAAAGAGTGAAAAGGACAATGGATCTGGTGACAAGCCCTGTCTGTTTCTGAAAAGGACAGGTCTGAAGCTTTGCCAAAAAATATGTCTGCTTGTGGTGGGGCCATGTGGTTTCTTTAGGTTTACAGTATGCTAAGATGTCCTCCACAGGCACAAAGAGGCTCAATTACTACCATCTGAACTGCAAAAACACTGCAGATCACACTTAAGTCTAAGCTGAGCTCTGGTTGCAGCACAACCCATTTAAATGGGGCCTTTTTTCATTCTCATTTTTTTCTCTGGCTTGAGGTAGAGAGAAGAAACATGGCATCTGCCATGATTATTTTTTTCTTGTTGTTGTTCTTCAAAGTGATAGGCTAAAACAATACAGATGCCAAGGTTGTATCGAAACAACTTTTAACAATAATTTTACAATTAATGAAATAAAACAGAGTTTGTAAATTGCAAATTCACAAACTTTACAGATTATGTCTGATAGACTTCTCTTGCCTAAATCTTGTATACTAGCAAATCAAAACTAAATTTTTAAGATATTAACTTGCATAACTCAGATATATATATACACAGATCAGCCACAACATTAAAACCACCTGCTTAATATTGTGTAGGTCCCCCTCATGCTGCCAAAACAGCACCAACCTGCATCTCAGAATAGCATTCTGAGATGATATTCTTCTCACCACAATTGTACAGAGTGGTTATCTGAGTTACCGTAGGCTTTGTCAGTTCAAACCAGCCTGGCCATTCTCTGTTGCCTTGCCTTGTCTCATCAACAAGGCATTTCCATCCACAGAATTGCCGCTCACTGGATGTTTTATTTTTTGGCATCATTCAGAGTAAATTCTATAGAAACCAGCACGTCTGGCTTGTCATCAACATTTAATTTTGTGGCTGATCATAATATATATATATTATAATATATATATTATATATATATATATATATATATATATATATATATATATATATATATATATATATATATTTGAAGAAAATATTAGTAATTGCCACAATACTAAGGTGTTCTGCGTATTGCCAGGACATTGTTACATGGTTGCTAAGATTGGTTATTACCACGTTGCTAGGGTATTATGGGTAGTTACCACGTGTAGCCCAAGTTAGAAGAGCACACCTACAAGTCTATTGGATTTTTTGGTCCTCAGTTTCATCTGTCTAGATACTTTCTTTCTACATTCTTTCTTTTGATGTCTCAATCTCTCTTTTTTCAAAAATCCTAATCCTAAGCATTGAACACTAGGCATGTAACTTCTACTGCATATATATATATATATATATATATATATATATATATATATATATATATATATATATATATACAGTTGAAGTCAGAAGTTTACATACACTTAGGTTGAAGTCATTAATACTCATTTTTTAACCATTCCACAGATTTCATATTAGCAAACTATAGTTTTGGCAAGTCGTTTAGGACATCTACATCTAGTAATTTTCCCAACAATTGTTTACAGACAGACTGTTTCACATTTAATTGCCTATATCACAATACTAGTGGGTCAGAAGTTTACATACACTAAGATAACTGTGTCTTTAAGCAGCTTGGAAAATTCCACAAAATGATGTCAAGCCTTTTAGACAATTAACTTCTGATAGGAAGTGTACTGAACTGAAGGTGTACCTGTGGAAGTATTATAAGGCCTACATTCAAACTCAGTGCCTCTTTACTTGACATCTTGGGAAAATCAAAACAAATCAGCCAAGACCTCAGAAAAAAATGTGGACCTGAACAGGTTTGGTTCATCATTGGGAGCAATTTTCAAATGCCTGACGGTACCACATTCATCTGTACAAACAATAGTACACAGGTATAAACACCATGGGACCACGCAGGAAGGAGATGCATTCTGTCTCCTGATGAATGCTGTTTGGTGCAAAAAGTGCAAATCAATCCCAGAACAGCAGCAAAGGACCTTGTGAAGATGCTGGAGGAAAGCGGTAGACAAGTATCTATATCCACAGTAAAACGAGTCCTATATCAAATTAACCTGAAAGGCTGATTAGCAAGTAAGATAACACTGCTCCAAAACTGCCATAATAATGCCAGACGACAGTTTGCAAGTGCACATGGGGAAAAAGATCTTACTTTTTGTAGAAATGCCCTCTGGTCTAATAAAACAAAAATTGAACTGTTCGGCCATAGTGACCATTGTTATGTTTGGAGGAAAAAGGGTGAGTCTTACAAGCCGAAGAACACCATCCCAGCAGTGAAGCATAGAGGTGGCAGCATCATGGTGTGGGGGTACTTTGCTGCAGGAGGGACTGGTGCACTTCACAATATAGATGGCATCATGAGGAAGGAAAATTATGTGGATATATTGAAGCAAAATCTCAAGACATCAGCCATGTAAATCTCGGTCGCAAATGGGTCTTCCAAATGTACAATGACCCCAAGCATACTTACAAAGTTGTGGCAAAATGGCTTAAGGACAACACAGTCATGGTATTGGAGTGGCCAACACAAAGCCCTGACCTTAATCTGGCAGAACTAAATAAGCATACGCAAGCAATGATGCCTAAATCCTGTCTCAGTTTCACCAGTTCTGTCTGGAGGAATGGGCCAAAATTCCAGCAACTTATTGTGATAAGCTTGTGGAAGGCAACCCAAAATATTTGACCCAATTTAAACAATTTAAAGGCAATGCTACCAAATACTAATAACGTGTATGTGAACCTTTGGCACTGGGAATGTGAGGAAAGAAATAAAAAGCTGAAATATATAATTCTCTCTACTATTATTCTGCTATTAAAATTCTACTATTTAAATTTTTTAAATAAAGTAGTGATCTTAACTAACCTAAGAGGGGGAATGTTTTCTACGATTAAATGTCAAGAAATGTGGCTAAGGTGAATGTAAACTTCAACTGTATATATAATACCTACACGACCTGTCAAAAGGTTTGAAACACTCATTCTTTATTATATATAGGCTATATATATATATATATATATATATATATATATATATATATATATATATATATTTATTTTTCACATTTTAGAATATTAGTAAAGTCATCGAAACTATGGAATAACATGAATGGAACTATGGGAATTATGTTGTGACAAAACAAAATCCAAAATAAATCAACACTGTGTTATATTTTAGCATCTTCAAAGTAGTCACCCTTTGCCTAGAATTTGCAGACATTTTCTCGACCAACTTCTTGAGGTATCACCCTGGGATGCTTTTTAAACAGAATTGAAGGAGTTCCCATCTATGTTGGCCTCTTATTGTCTCCTTTTCTTTATTATCTGGTCCAAGTCATCAGTTTCAAAAACATGTTTTTTTCTTACATTTTAGTTTTATAATGAAATAAATTAATATGGGGTCACAATTATAGTTTTGTCGACAAAACTCTTTTCAAACATTTAAGCATACACCTTCAGATCAATGAGAAATATTTCAGTCACGTAGTAGTATATATACAGTATATATAGTATATACATACAGTATGTACAGTATATATATGGCAGTTAAGTTTCAAGAACCTTTAAGTAAACAAATCAGTTCTTGGTTCACACATGTCAAAGACTTGCGGTAAAGTAAATCATTCACTTTAAATTCAGTAACAATTTTTTATAATTTAGTGAGTTAATTAAATGAAGGATTCACCAAACTCATTCAAACTAATAACGTGTCAGATGGCGAGTCATTCGGATTTATTCACTAAAAGAACCGGCTTTTAAGAATAACATAATTTATTTTGCTGTGGAGTGCCGCTGAACAACTATGCAGGAAACACTGGCAGGGAGTATAAAGACAGGGTCATTGTGGCTTAGCCTGGAACAGTCTTCTGCTATAGAGAATGTACTTGAAGAGACCACACAACTGCTTAAGGACATCTTCCAGAGCTCCAGGAGCCCTGAAGAAGTAGAGGGGCCATCAAACATGGCCTGGTTTCTCTGATGTGGCGAGAAAGAGCCATGCTGGCGCTTGAAAGTGAAGGATCATGGGAGAATGGGCAAGAGACTTTAATGACAGAAGAGACTTTGATCCTTGACTCTGAGGAAGCACCACCTTGTCTCTTCTCTGAGGAAAAACCACCCACAAAAAGAAAATGATGACGAAGACTCTTAAACTTGACTAAACTGGCTTTGTGAGTGACAGGACTGATTGTTTAGTCATACTGAGTGACTAAAGGAGCACAGGCCTTCTTTGCCATTGCAGCTCTGTGGAGGTCAACTGGAATCATACCAGTGGAACATCATGAAGAACACACATTGCAACCCATGCTGATCGACATGTAGCATGAGCTTTCATATGTTGACAAGGACAGTAAACAGTGCTCAGAACAAACAAGGGTGGGGGTAAATGGAAAAACGCACAGTCCATTAAGACCGCAACAAATATGAGAATGGAAAAAAAAGAGATCAACTGCATTCAGGGACAGGCAAGATGTCAGGCATAGAGATGGAAGAAAGATGTTTGGAAGACACCCGCTTTAGAAACTCATACAACATCAATTTGTTAAAACACAAGAAGAAAAAAATACAGAAACCGTGGACAGCAATTACAAACAACAGAGCAGAACAAACCAGAATGTTATCGGCAAGTAAAAATAAATCAATGCGATACGTTATAAGCAAACCCTGAATAGTACAGTGATTGTTTTAGGTGGTATTGTAATAAAAACTAAATCAGAGAAGTCTCAACCCTGAAATGTTCTGCATGCACACTATACTTACCTAGGTAACACGAAAAAAGAAAGAAAAATAAGACTGACACTCGAACACTTCCCATTATAAATTTACCCTAAAAGTGGAACTTTGAGCAATCTTGAGCATTACATTAATACCTAAGATCTAAGTCTAAGGAACAAGAATGTGCAATGTACATATACCTTGTAATGTGCTCTAGAGATCAGTTTTTGTTCCAAGAGCTAGAACTGTCCTGAGCCGAGATATTGTGGTTTCCGTAAACAGCTGTACAATCGAAATTTGTCTTGTGACATGACAAAGATGGCCGTTGTGGTTAAACCAAGTAAAATACAAATAAAAAATGGTGGTTTTGCAAAACTAATACATAGAGTTAATCACTCAAAAAAATTGTTTTTGATGGACTGACCCTTTTTTAAATGATAAACATCTTGCATGCAAACTTATGCACTCAACTGTGTATTACAGTCACTTTTTTTAAGTTTTTTTTTATTATTATTGTTAAAAAAAAGCTATATTTTCATTGTTTCATCAGCTGGACTATTGACAACAAGGTACACAACAGTACAATCTACTGAACAGACTTCATTTTGACCCACACAACCTTGCTTTCATTTAGGTCATCTTAAATATAATGTCTGCCCTGACTAAGATCCATTGGCTCTTGAGTACCAGTAAGTAGAAGGACACCAGTGAACAAGTAGTGAAAAGTCAAATTTTGTAAAGATCCAAGAGGAGAAAAATCCAAAAAGGTCCAGACAGCACAATGACATGCCTCTTTAGGCCGGTCTCTTTTCAAAACAAAACAGATTACAATGTTTTATCTATTAGCTAAATGCTCAAGTGCCTATAATCTGTAACTTCCTCATACAAAGCTATTCATAATCTCTTTGTATTTTGCCCTGTTCTTTTTCCCACAAACTATACACACACAAAATGCTTTTGTGTGTGTACCAGGGATTGTTTGCGGAGTAAATAAATAATGTAAGATTAAACGCCATGTCTCAACCCCTGACAGAGATCCCACACCTCCCTCTGACTCTACTTCCCTTCGTATAGGTCAAAAAACATCTGGCAAATTAAAAGTTTACTTTAAAAGCCCTGTTTTAATTAGCGCTATGTTTTATTAGAAGAAAAAAAAAATCAAACGAACACACACACGTTTTAATCTGGCAAAAATGTGAGGGGTTCTGTATTGCTTATGGTAAAACATCTGTGTGAACTATGTAAAAAAAAAGTTGAAAGTCAACTTTTTTTTCAACTCACCCCTCCCCCACATATTCTGTGATTAAATATCTTCAAATATGAAGTGTACATTGGGAATTTCTAAAACACGTTTAGCACTTTGAAAACTGTTATATGGATCTGGGTCTTTTATTAGTAGCACTACAAACAAAAAATTGAATGTGCATCAAATTAACAAGAGCTTCATACTTTCCAATTATGTGTTCTAAAACTCTTATCAGCTAGACTTTTTTCTATTTGAAAGAAAATGTAATGATCACGCATGAACATTTTAATGGAATTTTTATGATTCCTCCAGCTTTTGATACTGGATCAAACACACTTCAAATGAACCAACCAGTGTTATACACCAGGTTGGGAGGGTTACTTTTGAAATATATTCCACTACAGATTACAGAATACATGCTATAAAATGTAATTTGTGATGTATTCTGTTAGATTACTCAAAGTCAGTAACGTATTCTAGATACTTTGGATTTCTTCTTCAGCACTGGTAGATTTTTTCACTTGTTTTTACTATAAAATCTCTGTCAGTACAGTAAGACAAAATACACATGTTAAAAATACATTCTCTGAAAAACCTAAATATCTTATGCAGTGTTATTTTTAAAACAAGATCAAATAGATTGATCTTGAAGGATTTTTAGATATTTGAACAGGGAAAATATACAAAGATTATTGTCAAGAATATGATTTTTGCCCTAATATCAAAGGTCATTCTATAAAAAAAGAAATTATGATCCAACGTGAGTTTTCTTGATAAAAAATATGATAGTATCTGGTAAAGTGCATGTAAAATGGCTAGAAATAGCATTTTAGCTTAGAGTAAATCTGACAATTTACAGAAGGTTTATTTCTATTTATTTTGCTCCAAACTTACTTCAGACTTACTCTCTGTCTGCTCGTATGAATGTAACACATCATAAGAAAGTGTTTCATCGCTGTTCAAATGCACTTTGGATCTCATCATTTATATGTATAAATGTTTTCCATCTGAATGGACTAAATATTAAATGAAATAAATGACAATAAAATGCAAATTAATCTGTTCAGTAATCAAAATACATTTTGAATGTAACTGTATTCTAAATGCCAATGATTTAAAATGTAACTGTAGTGGAATACAGTTACTTATATTTTTATTTTAAATATATTCCCGTTACATGTATTTTGTTACTTCCCAACACTGCTTATACATATTTAATTGTCTTCTAGGATTTTATTTTGCTATGCTAATATGTATATTAAATAGATAGCAAATAGAGTTGAAACTGTGTTGGCTTTAACTTGATCCACATGTTGGCTTTTCGTTCAACAGCATTCACAGGTTCAGTGCTGAACAGACAGTTCAAACAGCGCAACAGGAGAATCTGGCTCCTCTCTGAGCATACATTAACAACACCACAGGACAAACTGCCATTTATAAGATGTTAAAATGGCCACATTATTCATTTGTAATAGGAAACCCATAAACATTCATGTATATATTTATAATCAGGCACTATGTAGACTAATATAAAGATGGACACAGTGAGGTTCAAAAGTCCACAACAAAAACATTGGATTCAGATTTAATTTAAACCTGGAAATTAAGAAAACTTTAAGGAATTATAAAACCAAAGAAATGTTATGATGTAAAATGCATATTAAATATTTATAAATATCTGCACTATTTCGAGGTCACTAATGAAAAAAGCAAATTTGTGACTTTGGCCATGTTTATGCCTTTAAACATTGAAGCACACAAGATGCTCTTTATAACATACTCAAATCATGCTGGGATAACATGGATCATCGGGATTTGGAATAACTTTAGTCTATAGCAGCTTAAATCCATTAAAGCAAACTGGAGATATATTAATACTAATACATTCTAAAATTCTTTACACATTTTCAATGCATTTTTTTCCACTCATATTGTTTGCAACAAGGTTCTTTAACTCTCTGAGGGAGGAAGCGGGACCAGGTGAACAAACTAATGTGAGTCTTTTATTTACAACACACTTTCAGTGCAACACACAAATGAATGGCTTTTCAGCCCAAAATGAATCATACTCCGTCAGCACTGTGAATCTCTCTCCCCCAACCAGCTCACAATTAAACACAGAACATCTGTAAGAGATCATTTTCCTCAGGTGTCAATCCTTACTGTTCTTCCTCTACAGGCCATATCACCAAATGAAGATCGACCGACTCAGGCTGGGGTGCCATCCGGCCTGTGACTTCTAGAGAGGAAATCTGCCACAGCCATCTGCGCCCCTGGTCTGTGTACCACCTTGAACTGAAAAGGCTGGAGAGCCAGATACCAACGGGTGATCCACGCATTGGCACTCCTCCCCCTCCATTACGTGGACAATACAGCCCCCAACCCTCTGTCCGACGTGTCCATCTGCAACACAAAAGGGAGAGAGAAGTCAGGGGAATGCAAGAATGGCATGCCACAAAGTGCAGCTTTCACCCGCGTGAACACCTGCTAACACGGCTCCGTCTACTGGACCAGATCGGGTACCCCCTTTTAGTGAAATCTGTCAAAGGGGTGGTGACGGTCAAATAATTAGGCACAAACCTAAGATAATAGAAAGCCAGCCCCAGGAACTGTCTCACATCCTTTTTGGTCTTGGGTCTCGGGCAGGCTGCAATCGATGCAGTTATATCAATTTGGGGCCGCACCTGCCCATGACCCAAGTGGAAGCCCAGATACCGTACTTCCACCTGCGAAACTGCGCACTTCTTTGGATTTCTTGTGATTTCCTGTAGTCCCACTTGTCTCAACGACCTCAGGATATCCCTCAGATGCTGCAGGTGCAGCAGCCAATCATTACTGCAAATAATGATATCATCCAGATAGGCAACGGCGTATGCAACATGCGCTCTGAGGATTCGGTACATGAGCTACTCAAACTTTAAGCCACAGAAAAATATTCATATGACTTTAAACTCCACAATTGAAAAATGTTTCTCATAGAGGAGGTGTATTCAAGTAAGTGGTTTGTGTGAATTGTATTTTTAATTTAATAGATCAGGACAAAAATGTACATCACTTCATTGACCTTTACAACACATGGTCATAATATGCACCTGTTACCATCTGTAATTGTATTTTATGGTTAGTTTTGTGAAAATAATCCATGTTATGATTATGAAAAGAAAAAAAAACAATTCTAGATCGCTTGCCCACTGCAGACAAATCTACTATTTGACCATGTTTGAAAGTGTGTTAAACTTTTGAAAACTTGTGGCATAAGTTTCATGTGAAAACTAGGAAGGACAAGTCAACCCATTGCAAATTCCCCATACCTGCTAGTGTTTTCAGAAATCTGCTGTCTTTTCGCAGTGGAGAGAGAGCTCGCCCACTCAAGGTTGCCAGATTGCATAACTAAAGTGTCATTCTGGCAGCATATAGCCAAACTGTACAAGTGTCATGATCTGATTGGGGATTTAACCTATAGAAATCTGGAAACCTTACACATGTCGATATCTAATTTTGACCCTTATTTAACATCTGTTATTTATCAAACGTATTTAAATTAAATATTAAAGGTTTTACTTGCATGATTAGTTCTAAGTAGTATATGATACAATTGATCTAAAGGGGATGGTTAGGGGGATGTTGGTTTTACAAGGGGCTGCTTTTTGGTATTTCTTGCAACAAGGGGGAAGGCATCCCCTCGCATCCCCCGTCAACTCGAGCCCTGCGAAATGGTGTAATCCGAACGGTGTGGAAAATGCCGTCTTTTCACAGGACATGGGGGTTTAGGGGATCTTCCAATATCCCTTTGTTAAATCCAGTGTCGAATAAAAGCGAGCAACGTCTGACCGATTGAGCAGTTCATCAAAACAAGTTATTGGGTACACATCAAATTTAGACACCGCATTGACTTTTCTATAATCCACACATAACCGGACCGAGCCATCACTCTTCAGGACCAGCACCACCAGGCTGGCCCAGTCTGGGATTCTTCTATTACCCCCATATCTAGCATGGCCTTTAATTTTTCCCAAACCACTTATTTTTTGTGCTCGGATAATCGTTAGTGACAACTGCGTATCACTGTTAGAGAATTCTCGTTGCAACCTGGCAACCTCCGTGATGGTGAGAGGGTGTCTCCACAAGTGACCGGGGTGACTGAATCGGTGGCTTTTAAGTTCACCTCCGGTTCAAGCTCCTTCTCTGGAACCACTGTCACCAAAGTCACAGGGACTGCCTCTCTCCATGGTTTTAGGAGATTTGGGTGGTAAATCTGACATGCTCCGCCTCTATCCATTTGTTTAACCTCATAATCGATTTCCCAGACACACTGTGTGACCTCAAAGGGCCCTTGCCACTTGGCGAGTAATTTAGAGATGTGGGGAGTAATACATGGACTTTATCTCCCGGTACAAATTCCCGTAGTCGAGTACTTCTATCTCAGGTCAAGAACATATTGAATTTAGGTTTTGCTGTTTGTTGTACCCTCCTCCCAATTTTCCAGTAGGAATAATAATAATTTCAGTAATTCAAATGGGGAGAACACCGTGGAGGCTTGTGGGACCTTTTGTGCTGCAAATAATAGGGACTTGAGCCACTTGTCCCGAGGCTTCCCTTGCATCATCCAGACAAGCAGATGACATAGACACAAATTTACGAATCATATTCTTTAGTGTCTGATTAAATCATTTGATCAAGCCGTCTGTTTAGGGGTGGTAAATGCTGGTCTGAATCGATTTAATCCCCAATAATTCATACAGTTCGCTTAGTGTATGTGATATAAAATCTTGCACTGATTAGTGAGGATTTCTTTCAGAATACCCACTTGGGAGATTATTCTGAAGAATGCCTCTGCAGCACTATGTGCTTAGATGATGCGCAAAGGCACTGCTTCCAGAAATTGCATAGTGTAGTCCACCGGAACCAACAAAAGCGATGACTGTATGCCATTCGCGCTAATGGATCCGACGAGGTTCATGCCAATTCTTTCAAAGGGGACCTCAATCAATGGAAGGCTGTCAATGGTGCTCTTGGGGTGGCTGGCGTATTCACCAGCTGACATTCATGGCATGCCGTTCACCGCCTGCCAACATTCCCATGAATGCCCGGCCAATAGAAACGGGCCATTAGACGGTTTAGTGATCCGCCATTGGATAATGATGAGCCGTATGGAATAGCATTTCCTAACGGCTATTCTGTATTAACAAGTGGGTTTTATCCAACTTTGTCTGCAGGGAATCCTCTAAGGGCGGGGGATGCCGAGGCTTCCCTTGCATCATCCAGACAAGCAGATGACATAGATGACCCCGGCACCGCCTTCTCAGCCAGTGAATCGCACCCCACACACCAATACACTTTGTTAATGGACTCATCCACACAAATTCCCTTCAATAAAGTTATAAATTGGCTTTGGTGAATGGAGGTTTGATTACAACCTGAATCCACCAAGGCTTGCTATGTACCCCCCTTAATTCTCACAGGTATCCAGTATGCTCCTGCTTGATTGGGTGCAGCCTGTGGCACATCGGGGACCCGGACCAAAGTCCCCATCTCCATCCGGGTGAACAATCTAACGTGAGACTTTTATTTACAACACACTTTCAGTTCAACACACAAACGAATGGCTTTTCGGCCCAAACAGAATCTCTCTCTCTCTCCTGCGGCAGTCTGAAACACCAGCCGTTAGAGATAATGTTGCACAGGTGTCAATCCTTACCGTTCTTCCTCTTCCGGCCTAGCTCTCCACAGATGCCACTCAACCACACACACATCACCACATTGTTATGCTGATAACATCATTCGTAATTAACATGATTGTAATGAATGATTTGTATATTAATTTAGAAACTGCAAAACAGAAGAATTTTCTCTAGTGGACTCTTTGGACCCCACTATATAAACTATATAATAATGTGGTAAAGAAAATTACAGCATGAACTACTGTAATAAACCTTTTTAAAACATTCTAAAACTCCATGTGAAGAAAAGGTGATCAGACAAAGAGAGAGAAAGAAAGTGAGGTGTAGTGACAGAGAGTTAAAATAACAGAGCAAATGCCCAGCAGGACGCTACAGGGTTCATTGGAAAATTAGTGTAAATACCCAACTCATGCAGACACATTTCTGCAACTCAAATGGGAAACACACCCCCCGAGTGTAAAGGAGTCGTAAATTTACCATCCGCAATAACACATGGGTTCCAACAAATTCTTCCCAGGAACTGGCCCACAAAAGGAAACGTCTTCATTGCCTCACTAGAGGAGCTCTGTTGTACAGTAAACACACACACATATGCTCCATCATTTAAAAAAATCATAATAATCAGCATAATCAAAAATACATTTTTCACCAAAAATATTTTTTTTACTTTTTGAGCCTTATCTCATACAAGGATAAATGTAGTCAGAAAATCATTACTGCCAAACAAAATTACATTAAGCAGTCTTCTATACAAATGGTCTTGTATCAACTTAAATAGGTTTATTTTGATAATGACCAGATGACTGTTTTTAATCCCACTTATTGCACAGCTACTTACAAAATAAATAAATAAATGGACTTGAAATATTAATTTGTTATAATATTTAATTTGATGAGAAGTAAGAGACTTTGAAGTGACATGAGAGAAATGAAATTAGCACAGTGGTTGCTTGGGACATTATAGTTTAGTGATCATTATACAAAAATATTCATTATACAAAAATAGGCACCAGATCCTGTACGAACTGATTAGCATTGATCAAGGCAATGTTTTTTCTTAAAAATTATTGACAGTTTAAGTGCACAATGACTGTAGCACACTCACTGAGTTATCTGCCATCACACATTTGAACAATTAGCCAATATGAAAAAAATCGTATCATAATTTTCCTAAGAACTTTTTGAGTGAACAAACCCTTTTGATGGCATTTATAAATCTATTACCATGCAGACAGACAGAGTCACTTCTTTAAAGCCAGTAACGTGATTAATGAAAACCAGCACACTACTGTGAAGGCATGTTGGGGATCACAGCTTTTTGCATTAATTCAAGATGTGTCCTGCCAATTTACTGCATACTGGATGCCATACAAAGGATCTGAGCCCTTTTACATTCCATAGACACATACATTGTTGGACGAGAAATGATTTAGATGCATGCATTAAGAATATGATACAACTCCTCTGGAACTTTAACGCGTCAGGACTTACACAAGGAAAAAAACCTGTGGCAGCCAAATAATCAACAGAAATATACAGTGCACACCAAAGATTATTTTGTAGTTCAAAGGCTGCCATATGCATTCAATATCATCAATTATAAATTAGATAGTTCTGACTCTAAATTCTGATTGGACGAGCTGCATTCGGAGCCATAAAAAAATGACTATAAACACACACCTGTGACCACACATTCTGTATTAATGTGCAAAGTTGCTAAGTTGCTTAATAACCACAACATCCTACAGTTAGGAAAATAAAGTATATTGCCTGGGAAACAATTATTTATTATTGATGATATTAACTAATAATAATGCAACTCTATAATTTTGCTGTTGCCACAGTGTCTCGTTTTAATTTTTAGCACTGGTATCGGCCACAAAATATGTCATCCAAAATTTGTCCAGTTATCATTAGCTGATGCTTCGAAAGCTCAGCAGCAATGTGGACGAAGTTGAAATTGTTTGACCTTCTTTATGTGGTTTAAGTTATGTGGAGGCCACTTAATGCACAGCCTATCGTTGCTTGTTACTTTCATATAGATCTAGTAATTCATGGCACTGTAGTTTATATAGGCCATTGACAAATAAAATGTTGAAAAGAACCTAAGAACTCATGTACTTCATAAATTCATAATCCAGCTCCAGGACAGGGGGAAAAACAGAATTTGTATTGTATGTACCATCCAAGAGACATCTTCTCTTGGGATTTAAAGAGGAGAAAAAAGTCTTATTTGGTATTTGCTGAGTTGTGAATGTGTACATGTGTTCACACACACATGCTTCTCTCAGCCTCCCCTCAAGCATGGGTGCACCGCCAGCAGGTACCCACTGTGCCAGGCATAAGAAGCAAAACGTTTACGGGACAGTGAAACCTCCCCTTTCCAGCAGTCCTGAGCAGCGAGTGGGAAAAACATACAGGTTCTGATGGAATGCAAATGAGGAAATTTATATAAATGAGAAATGTTGTGTTCCCCAGGCGAGAGTCCTTAACTCATCCAAGCACTGCTGTTGAGATTCATTCCCTTCGAGCCATTTTACGAGCCTATGCCGGGAAAAGGGGTTTAGGGTCAATTAAGAAATCCTGATCCTGTCATGTTGTTGAATGTTGTCACCGGGGTTGACACATGCAGAGCGTGATAGAAACGATTGTGTTTTGGCAGGACAGCAATTGTTACAGCCTGAAAAAAGCCTGACATCTGCATATTTTTTTTCTTTTTCGACGCACCATGCAGTAAACCGGCATGGTGTGCACAGCCAACGGGAGATCTGCTGTTGTAAAAGACCGCCGCAGAATGAATAAAGAGCTCCTTTCAAGGTGAGAAGAGTCAGTGGGAGGCAGAAGTTTTCTTAACACTGGACCTTCACATAGATGCCCGACCCTAGGCTACCTCGTCCAAATTTGCAACACTTGATGCAGGGATACATTAAGTTAATGTTGGCAGTCCCTGGGTGGCTATTAGCTCTCTAAATCATCACCGCCGCTGTGCCAATGTCCTGCCTTCATCCGTACAGAGTAGCTTCTGTTAGGCAACTCAAAGATGGCCCCAAGTTGAAGCACTATTACCTTAATTTTCAATAAAATCCTTTGAATTTGTAGATAGTGTAAACTCCAATGTAACACATTTGATTGTTGTGATTGTTTATTGGATCCTAACATCTTAGCTTTGAGGATCAAATGTAGGCCTACTGAATATATGTGGGGCTCAACATTAAGGATGACCTTACAGCCCAAGGGCAGTGTGAGAGAGTTTGTGCCAGTTGATATTTACACCAACTGTTGCTTCCCCTATTGTGCTAGAGCTGTGTTGTTACTATATCGTTTGGTCATGTACATGTGAGTTCATAGTAGTTGCAAATTGTGCTGTTTCAAATAATGAAGTGTGTAATTTATTTTATATGTTATATTTTACTTTTTATATCCCAGCTTAATATGCAGAGTTAACTATAAATAATATTTGTTGCTTGATTTGCCTGAAAAATGTAAAATAAAAATGTGGCTCAGTGGCAAAGCAAAACATTGCTCTGTTTAAGCATCCCGATAAGCCAATGGCATGAGTTTGGGGAGGGACAATCTGTTTTGCCATACCAATTGCGGATGGAGGAAGTGTTTTGGAAATGTGTTTGAAAATTCTTATTATTTTTGCTATGCCTTTTGGTGAATTCACTTGGAAATGTGTCAACAAGATAATGTTCCCCTTCTGTCACCCACTCAACGTTTTGTCTATGTAGTGACACTAGGGGTCGCTCTTGGGAGCCCCAATACACCTTCAAATATTTGAGAAAAGGCCAATGGGAATCGGCGAGTGGAATTTGCATGCCACTCCCCTGAACATATGGTATAAAAGGAGAATGAATGACCACTCTCATTCAGATATTTTCTTCGGAGCTGAGCGGTTGTGTATCAGCGAGCTGAATACTACTGCTGTTCCATTCATCTCTGAAAGAAGCATATGCTGTTGGATTTATGGTGCATTCCAGCGGCTTTCTCTGCTTTCTCTCCTTCTGCACGACAGCGCTACAAAAGAATATATATTTCTGAAAAGAGTATATATCCTCTATTAGAGCAACACATTTACGTGAACGTCTTTTTAAAGATGCCTTTCCGTATTTGTTGGATTCCTGGATGCAGTCGTTATCTCTCCTCCTCCAATGGCCGCGGCCCCTGCCTCACATGTCTGGGCACGATCACACTGAGAAAACGTTAGTGGATGGTTCGTGTTCTCATTGCGAGGACATGACCATGGCAACATTGTGATCGCAGTTTTCCTTCTTCCGAGGGAAAGCCACTACAGCCGTCCCCCGCACATGACTTCTACCCACTGTACGAGGAGATTTGGGGAGTTCAATGGGCACGGTCTCGCCAGGTAAATCTCCGCGGATCTCCAGTTTCCCAGCATGCTCGTTTGCACTCGTTGAGTTCCGAGATGAGACCAGCTCACCTCATGGCCAGCTTAACGTCTCTTTCGGGGCTCGCGAGCAGGATGAGTTCTCAACCGCTGCATCGGAGGCCGCAATGGCGATGTCGGCTACCGAGGACTCGACTGGTCTGCCACCTTCGGGTCTGCCTGCCCAGTCTGAGGCTGACGCAGTGCTGATCACTATGCTTGCCCAAGCCACCGCAAGTATCAGGTTGGACTGGAATCCTCCATCCTCCAGGTTTGTAAACTCTCACTACCCTCGACAACGGGGCGGCCCACGGATACATGGAGTTCCCTCAGATGAATAAGGCGGTTGCGGTGCACCTATGCCCGCAAAAATCAAACACCTGGTGGGATCATCCGGCGCTCCCATCCAGGGCCTGTAGGACTTCACCGTCTCTGGCGACCAAAGCCTGCAGTGCTGCTGGGCAGGCAGTCTCCACCCGTCATGCCATGGTCCTCCTGCAAGTACACAATGCCAAGGCACTGAAAGAGCTGCAAGTGGGTAGTTCTGATCCTGATGTGCTTCAGGAGCTGCACTCGGTGACCAACCTCCCCCTCCAGGCGACAACGGTCATGGCGCGAGCACTCGGGCAGACGATGATTACCTTGGTTGTCCAGGAGCGCCACCTGTGGCTGAATCTGGTCGAGATGAGGAATGCCGACAAAGTTCACTTTCTCAACACCCATCTCCCAGATCGGCCTATTTGGCGACACCATTGAGGACTTTGCGCAGCAGTTCTCAGCTGTGAAGAAGCAGTCAGAGGCTATACAGCACATCTTAAGCGCAGCTCAACACATTTTGGCATGTGTCCAGCATCAAAGATTGGTTCGTGGCGGTAGACCTGAAGGATGTGTATGTTCACGTCTTGGTTTTACCTCGATACAGATACTTCCTACGGTTTTATTTTGATGCCGGGCATATCAGTACAAAGTCCTCCCCTTCAGCCTGTCCCTGTCCCCTTGTGTCTTCTTGAAAGTCGCAGAGGCAGCTCTTACCCCGTTAAGGGAAATGGGCATCCACATACTCAACTATCTCGACGACTGGCTGATCCTAGCACATTCTCAAGAGTTGCTGTGCGCACACAGGGACCTGGTGCCCCACTATGGGTACTGTGTTTGTAAAGCTCCTCCCCTTCAAGGCAGGACCTACCACCGCACCTCTTCCATGTAAGCCCATGTGTCGTGTTGCCACATGTTGACCTCCCCTTTTGGGTAGGATGTGGTCTTTTCCCCCTGAAAGAATAGGAAAGGAAAATAACACCTTCCCTGATGGGTATTATCGATGGCCCCAGCCAAATCTAATATTCTGTGGAGAGAAAACATAGAGAGAAATGGCCGCAGCTGGCGTGGCCTTCTCCCATGCTAGTTATGTCTCTTCCCCCCCTCAGGAATATGGGGAACTACATGACGTTTTTTGGGGCGTTGGGAGAGGTTATGTGCAGTCTGATGCACCTACTATTACGCATGCAGCAGCATGTTTGAATCTGCATCTGCAGTTCATGTAACACTGTTTAGCTGTTGTGCCGTTTTTCTAAAGGGACCCCTAGTGTCACTACATCAACACAACGTCGAGTGAGTTACAGAAGGGGAACGTCTCGGTTACTGTCGTAACCTCCGTTCACTGATGGAGGGAACCAGACATTGTGTTCCTCTTGCCACAACTCTGTACTAGCCGCTGAAATGGTCGGGACCTTGTCTCGGCTCTTCAGCACAAATCCTGAATGAGAGTGGGCATTCCTTCTCCTTTTATACCTGTATGTCCAGGGGAGTGGCATGCAAATTCCAGTCTCCAATTCCCATTGGCCTTTTCTCAAAGATTTGAAGGTGTTTTTGGGCTCCCAAGAGCAACGCCTAGTTTCACTACATCGACACAATGTTTCATTCCCTCCATCAGGGAACATAGGTAACAACAGTAACCGAGACGTTTTTCTCCTAAGCTAATATAGATAATCATAAACAATTATGTAATGTTTCCCCACCATATGCCTATGTTTTACCAAGAAGTGTGTTTATGTATTCATAGCTGTTATGGAGTCAAATTACAGTGGGTTTTACAGCTACTTACTGTAAATTTTTTATAGCAAGGCAGTAAAATGTTGGCAATACTGCATTACTTGCCCAAATTATTACTGTTTAGCCCTGACTCATTATAAATAAAGTATTATTTGAAGTGTGAAGATTAAGTCATATCTAAGACATAATCCTTAACTTCAGCCATCGAATTTTGTGATGATTTAAGCATGAAAGTTTAATACTTAAGGTTAAGGGTTTTGAAAAAAAAACTAAAGATCTTTACATCAGGATTATGTTTCATTTTTTAACTTCAGAAGACCATTTCTTAGAACAGAAAGCCTAACAAAGGTTAGCACCATAAGAATGATGCCTTTTGTAAGGAGTCAGAGGTGACAAGGGTGGCAATCAGGAAATGATTTAGTTAAAGAACACTTGTTACCCAATCGAGGGTGCTTAGGCCCCGTTTATACCTGGTATTAAGATGCAGTTTTGGTGATCCAATCACATGTGGTGTGTGCTAAACAGGGTCTAAAACATTTTGTGTTTGTGCATCTTAACACCGGGTGTAAAAGGGGTCAACCTCTTATCAGCCTGTATTTCATGATCCTACCAGAATAAAAATACAAAAAAAAAAAAAAAATGTCACTACATAGTGACAAAGTCTAATAGACTTGGACTCCAAACTTGCAAAAGCATCTTAACTCATTACTGAAGTATTTTTCACAAATAAACAAAACTCAACGAGTCTGAGGCCATCAATGGCAAAATATCCACATCTCCATCCTGCTGGGAGGTGAGATTCTTACATTGCGAGCACAGCGTAACATGGTAGAAGGTGCTCAAACAGCTTGTGTGTGCAGGAGCAGGAGTTTGTGGGTAATTGTTGTTCTTAGTCTTAATGACAGGTCTGTGAAAGACACAACAAGGGATCATTTTTATGATCTGCTTGTAACGGCAGAGTTGTTTAATGTCTTGCCATCACCCCTGCTGGAAAAATCCCTTGGGTGAGACAATGTAAATATATAATTAGCCTTTCTTTCCTTTTTTCATCAAACCAAACGACGAACAAATGCTCCTTGTTGACTTGCCATCCTCGCACAGCTTTTACCAGTCCTTAGGGGGACATAGCTGCTTGCCCAATAAACTGCCAAGCTGGCTGTTATTTCCAAAACAGAATACTGGTAGAACATTCTCCGGTTCTGTGCAAGAGCAAAAATTATTTGGGGTATGTTATGCACTGGAGAGTGTCAACACCGACATGTACCAATGCATACTAATGTCCTGATTTGTGTGCCAATCAGAAAAACTTGTGGAAGGAAAGTGACCACAAATGCATAATAGGCTTTTTGACGTGCAGCACTCACTCAAGAGCAGAGAAACACAGGTTGCCGTTTTAATGGCAATAGCAGAAAAACAGATTTGGTTGACTGGTTCAAACAAAAACTAGCTAAAGAAGGTATAAAGTGTTTAAAGTGTATTCAGATGACTGGTTAAGCATTTGTGGGTAATGTTGTTACCGACAATTATTTTACATTGGTGCTAATGGCTTTGACATTTTCAGCTGGAGGGCACACACATTATTACCTCTACTCAACAATCTGTCAACATTTCATAGTTCAAAGAGAGCTGAGAGGTCTGAATTATAAACTATGTGCAGTTCATTTCATTTCACCTAATAAGAATATGACAAATTGATTTAGGATTTTTTCTGATATTTACTGTTTCATAGCCCTGAAATGGTCCATTTAGTGCCCACTTTAAAATGTGGTATTGCCCTGCTTCAGTAAGAAACACCACTAGGTGTCGACATAATAGATTTTTCCTGGTATGAGGATTATCTGCCTTTGTTTTAATTGTCAAGACCTCAAACGAGAAACATAAACTAGTACACAAGACCCATATTAAACAACAACTGCTCACTTACGTCATTCATTGTAACCCATAATACTGGTTTATAATGTATATTTCTTGATCAACATTATGCATGGGATTTTAAAAGAGTTTCTAAATGCCAAAAAATATATAGCGAATACTTATAATTTAAAGAGCTAAGACATTTTAGCATCATATTTAAATGGTTTTAAGATCATATTAAAGTCATATTCAGTCATAAAGTCATATTAAAAGGCTTAAAGTTATAGTTCACCCAAAAATGAAAATTGTCTCATCATTTATTCACCCACATTCCATCCCAGATATGACTTTTTTTTTTTAGCAGAACACAAACCAAGATTTTTATAAAAATAACTCAGCTCCGTAGGTCCATACAATGCAAGTGAATACTGATCAGACCTTTAGAGCACCAAAAACCACATAAAGGAAACATAGAAGTAATCCGTATGTCTCCTGTGGTTAAATCCATGTCTTCAGACATGATATAGGTGTAGGTGATAAACAGATCAATAGACCAATACTTTGGCAACTTCACTGTTACATCAAACATGGAAATGGTGGCAAAAACTGTGCAAAAGATGAACTTTTAGTGGATTCCAATGTTGAAAAATTAATTAGAGGGCTCTCGAAGATGGATGTGGCTTCATGCCATCAACAGAGCTGACTGGATTTCAACATACAACTTTGCAGCAGACATTTATAGCGAACATTATTACATGTTTGATATTATCTCAGATCATTATAATAATTGTATAGTGAAGAATGTGTCTGTATTTATGATGGTTTTGTGTCGTAATTTCGTTTAATCATCTAATTTGTCAAATCTAAAACAACAGTCTACCGGCTTTCTGCCACCACTTACTGCGCATGGGCTGACATTTTTGTAAACAAGGGGACTGGTCTACATTTAAATCCTTTTTTATTATAAATTCTCCTCCCTGCCCAGTAGACGGTGATATGCACAAAGAATGATCGCCGAAAACAAAAGAAGAAGAATGTGAAATTAAAAGTGGAGATTTATAGTAAACACATCATATCTCTTCTGAAGACATGCATTTAATCACTGAAGTTGTATGGACTAATTTTTATGATGCCTTTATGTGCATTTTGGACTTTTAAAGTTCTGTCCATCATTCACTTGCATTATATGGACCTACAGAGCTCAAATATTTTTCTAAAAAATCTTGATTTATGTTCTACAGAATAAAGAACATCATACATATCTGGGATGGCACGAGGGTGAGAACATTATGAGAAATTTTTCATTTTTGAATGAACTTTCCCTTTAAGGCTGGGATAGCATGCCTTCTGCCATTTCAGTTGTGACCAAGTCAAGTAATTTTTATTTGCATAGTGCCTTTCACAACATACATTTTTTCAAAGCAGCTTTACGGAAGATCAGGCATCAACAGAAGATAAACTGTAAAATATATAATGTAAAGAGGAATCAAGAGGAATGCACATGTAGAGCTTTCTATGTATTTATATCTATACATTTTATAATCAGTTTTCTGTTCTATTAAACTTTTTGTATGTATTTGTATAATTTATGCTGAATTATCTAGAGATTCGACTTCAGGACTTGTACGGCTATTTCACATGTGACCATTAGGTGGCACTGTTTAAAGGAGAACCCTTGAGTAGGCAACAATAAACTACTGTTCAAGGGCCTCAGGGCTCTGTCCAAATTTAGTTACATCTCCTGTAAATGCTTCAGATCGAGGATTAATCACAATTGCCTGCACACTGTTATGTTTAATTCTATAATTACTTAATTGTTTGGAAAATTTTACAAAAAAGATGAACACATTCCAGTTTTAAAACGCAATTCATGAAAACCTTTTTTTAGGACTTACATCACAGTTCTCTGGTCTGTCAAATGGAACGATTATAAAAGAGATTTTCAGACCCATCTGCATACCATAGCCCACTGCATATGTGTGGTAAAACAAAACCTGCATCAAGGTGCAATACAGGGACATGTATACCACAGACAAAGAATGTAGTCTTTCATTAAAAAATATAAATATATATATTGATAATTTCATAGGCACATATGTTACGGTGCATATCCTTCAAATCAATATGCCTTATCAGTGTGCTGTTCTCAGTAATTTTATTGGAATAACACTTTAAGTAAATCTGATTTAGCATCTCTGATTCAAGGGATTTTGTCTTGAAATGGATGTTTACAAGAGGCTCTGAAAAAGAAGAAATGGATGTGAAAATAAAATAACAACAATACATAATTGCAAACAAGTGAAAAGTATAACGAAAACAGTAAAAAAAAAAAAAAAAGGAAAAAAATCTATCTATCTATCTGTCTGTCTGTCTGTCTGTCTGTCTGTCTGTCATCTTATATTATAGCTTTTTTAAAAGAAGATTTTCAAAGATATTTTAAATTCTACTAAACTTGTTTGAAGCATTTAAGCATAAGCCCTCTTGACTGCTCTATCTTATTTATAATCATTGATTTTATAATCATTACAGTTAAATGTATTTGTTACCTAGCCATCTTCCACATTTCATTCCTCTACAAATTTCCCCAGCAGCACCACTGTACACACCATGGCAAAATTTGGCAGGTGCTCAGGACAGTTAAATTATGTTATACACACAGTCATTTAAGAGGTGGCTGTGTAATCACAGTGAGGTACATATTCTGATCCTGATACTATGGGAAGAATGTTTAAGGGCAGCAAAGATGAGAATCTGGACTTTATCGCATAAAAGCAGCAGTCAGAGTTCTGTGCTGCTGTCCCCCTGAAACCAGTGCAAGGAGGTCTCAGGTTGTGTAGCTGGTTTTGAGGGATAGCACTTCTCAAGGCCACCCCAGCAGATGTAGAGCAGACAAATTATAAAGCTGAGAAGAGGTGGTAATGATACCACATTTTGTGTGAGCATAGAGGAGATGTCTGTGTGAGAAGAGATCAAAGTATGCAGGTATGTTGCACTTGTGTTGTAATGCAATGTGGAGAAATAGAGTGCAAGATTGATATTATCATGGGAGAAATTGATGAGGCAGAGGCTACAATCGCTATTACTTGGGGAATGTGTTTAAAGTGGGCTAGTGTCTCCAGATTAGAACTCATCAACCCTGTGGTTTTCTGCACACACGCTTGTATGTGTTTGTGTGCGTGTGTGTGTTTTTCTTAGAGTTGGGTGGTGCATCTGGCTCAGTCACCAGATGGAAAGACTGCACAGAAAATCCTCTATGCACACTACCAAGTAAAACAAATATATATTTGCAAAAATTCATTTTAATAATTTGTGTGTACGTGAATCCATTTGAAATGTTTAACAATAACACAATTGCCCTGGTTGTTTAAATTGATTCATTGTCCATTTTTTAATAAAAGCATTCATAAAAATTTTCATTCATTCCTTGGGAATGATGTTCTAATTGCAAATTCATTAATTTGATAATTAAATTAAATGAAACACACATGCATATTTTCCGGACTGACTGGACACACACAGTCACTGTATGTTTATTATCTAGTAAAGTAAATTTAGGTCAGTTCGGGCCAGATTCCTTTGGTCAGTACATAAAAATGCATCTGGCCTAAGCAGAACTTCTCTGGTCATCCGAATGGGAATAAAGAACACACACAAAAATGTGGTTTAATGGCTGGGTTAGAAACCATGTGAGTTTTTTTTTTTCTGCACTCAAAACAGTTGATGGAGGGGTGGGAGTACAGGCAAATGCCAGAAAAATACCAAGAGCAGAGGGGGCTGAAATGATGGAGGGGGTATTGGCAGAAGGCTGCCATGTCCACTTCTGAGATCACTAAGTGGGTGGTAGGTCCAGAGCTTCCCCTTGGCCAAATCATGAGAAATACTCATATCTTCCAAGCAGTTTGTCTGGGGTAGGATGTCAACCACTGAAGTCTGTCTTCTAGCCAGGGACCGAGAGCAGCACAGATGGTAGTGCTGACAAATTAGTTCAGTTCAGCTCCAGAGCAGTTTCATTTCTGTACCTGGCAGTGAGTCTCTTAACCACTTCTTGACCAACATTTATGGAATCCTCTTTTTTTGTGCTGAATGTTCTATTTCCATGAGCGGTTCCAAATCTGCGTTTGTAGTTTAACATGTGTTGCGGTTACATATTGAATATATGACTGCTCATACAAAACAGCAAAGCTACCTCCAAATTCTTTATTTATATTGAATGAAAATGTGCTGGCTGCCTGCATTACTGCCGCCCACAAGAACCAGAATCCAAGCCAGCTGGCTTCGAGCTGGATCCTGACTCACAGAGAACAGAAGCTCACAGACAAGGTGTGGCCAGACCAACCTGGCCCTTGTGAAGTTACCATGAGCTTCTTTAGCCGCTATCCTCCCCAAGTCCCCATTGCCCTAATTTTAATTAAGTGCAGCGTTGATTGAACAGAGTTGTATGGAGATAAGTGTTACTCTAGAATAGAAATAGTCCCTTATTTCATCTCTTGTTGATTGCTCAATTGGAAACATTTTAGTCTCAGATCACACCCTGGTGAGATTAAAGGTGTTGCCACATACAGAGAAAAATTAATTATATAGTTTAATGTATCCCTTTTACAAAATCCTGAATTCCAACAACTGCTAAAGGCTGAAATCAGTGTCTATATGGAGACCAACTGGTCCTCAGTATCCTCTGTGAGTGTGGCTTGGGAGGCACTTAAGGCGGTTCTTAGGGGTCAGATCACACAGTATGCCTCATTCATCAAAAAATCCAAAGCACGAGAACTCGTGGAGCATTAAAAGTGCCGAGGCAGAGCTGAAGTGCTGAATGTCGTCTGATGGCCTCAGAGAATTGACCCATTAGAAATACAGATATAATACTATTTTGTCACAGAAGGTGGAGTTTTGGCTATTCAGGGTTAGAATATTATATGGAATTATGAAGAATGGAAAGCTTCACTCAACCATGACACAAGCCCGGATCAGTCTGATTCTTAAAAAGGACAAAGATCCAAGCGAGTGTAAAAATTACCGTCCAATTTCCCTGATCCAGCTAGATGTAAAAATATTGTCAGAAATTCTGGCTAACCGATTAAGTAAAGTTGTGACAACTCTTCTACATATAGATCAGCTGGGGTTTATTTTGGACCGTTCTAATAACATTAGGCGTTTCATCAATATTATGTGGTCAGTGGCATATGATCAGACTCCGGTAAACACCCAAAAAGGTGTTTGATATGGTAGAATGGGATTATCTTTTTAAGATTTTGGAAATATACGGGTTCGGGAATACTTTTATTTGATGGATTAAGTTACTTTATAGACACCCGCTAGCGGCGATACAAACAAATGAATTAATTTCAGATTATTTTACTCTGGATAGGGGCACCCGGCAGGGTTGCCCTCTTTCCCCATTATTGTTCTGTCTTGCCCTGGAACCATTAGCAGCCGCGATAAGAAGGGAAGATGATTTTCCAAGGGTTGTGGGTGGAGGTGTGGTGCATAAGCTTTTGATGATGATATTATTATTCATCTCCGACCACATTCATTTATTTTCTAAGGTCTCAGGAGTCAATTGGTTTAAATCCGAAGCTTTGGCTCTGACAGCGTAATGCCCAGTAACGGCTTTCCAGCCGGGCGCCTTCCAGTAGCCCAAACAGGGAATTAAATATTTCGGCATTTTATTCCCAACAAATTTGTCTGATTTAGTTAGAATTAATTTGAATTTGAATTTTTGAGTGATGTGGGCATGTGGGCTTCATTACATTTATCTATGATTGGAAAGGTTATGTTATTAAAATTAATTGCATCCCAAAATTGAACTACCTGTTACAATCTCTCCCTGTAGATATCACCCTCTCTTATTGCAAGCAATTTAATAGCATAGTGAAGTCCTTCATTTGGAATGGTAAGTGAGCCAGATAAAATACAAATAAATTACATACATTAATAAGGCCTACCCAAGATTTTGTTTTATTATTATTAGGGCTGTCGATTTAATGCGTTAATTCAGTGTGATTAATGTTACAAAAAATAAGGCGTTAAAAAAATTAACGCAATTAATCGCATGCCCACGGACCATAATAAGGAAGATTAATGAGAAATGCAAGCTTGTAGTACCACCTGTTTACTTCAGAGGGCAGTAAGTGAAATTTCTGTATGCTGTATGAGCAACGCACAGTTTATACAGTGAAGAAAACAATTCAGTAGGCAGAACAACACAAACATGCGTTACATTCTTGCGTTCAAAACACTCGAAGGAGCGCAAATGCGATCTAGGGGATCTCAAGATGTGTGTATTAAACTATATTTAACTTGACACAGTTATCTAAACTTTTTATGTTTATGACGCAACACACCCAAGATGTAGGTGTAAATTGATGGGCCCTTAAACAAGCCCTCATTATAAATCTCCAACTGATTGACAAATTCACTTATGAAATGGATTGCTGTGAACTGTATGCCAATGATTGACTTATGATCAATAATATGGTAGTAAACAATACATTGTATTCTAAAGCCACTTTTTGTATGGCCTTATCAATGATTAACTCTTCTGCTACAGGAATGTAAAGCATTTTAATTATCTGAATATTTTTTACTGCTTTTGGAAAAGGTCTTGAGGCATCAGTGTATTACTCCATACTAATTCAGAGTCTGGGGGTCGGAGCTTTAACTTCTATCAAGTCTGCATCTACATTTACATTTATGCATTTGGCAGACGCTTTTATCCAAAGTGACTTACAGTGCACTTATTACAGGGACAATCCCCCCGGAGCAACCTGGAGTTAAGTGCCTTGCTCAATGACACAATGGTGGTGGCTGTGGGGATCGAACCAGCGACCTTCTGATTAACAGTTATGTGCTTTAGCCCACTCCGCCTTTGCATCTAGAGATGCAAAGGTACACCTTATGCAATTCAAGATTTTACATAGATTCTATTGGACCCCCTCTAGATTGTATGGGATTGGTCTTAAAGACACACCCACCTGCTAGCGATCAGAAGATGAAGACACAGCCCATGTTTTTTGGGTGTGTGTTAATATCCAAGAATCTTTGTTGAAGGTTCAGAGTTATATGTGTGACATTTTGGGCAATCAAATGTCACTTTCACTGCCCTAGATGCTGTATTTTGGGTGATGGGGCGGTCATACATTTGGGGTATAAACACATAAAAAATTGCGTTCTGACCAGTATCATGATTGGCAGGCAAATTATTTTAAGGGGTTGGAAGCAGGATGAAACACCCTCAGAGTGGTGTGCGGAGATGGGGAGGGTGGCAGTATATATGTTGTTTTTTTCTTTGTGATATTTCTATGAACCAATAAACATTTTTTAATTGAAATATGTATATATTCTCACTGAAGAACATCAGAGTCACAATGCGTAGGATACTATGCTCAGATCTGATGACAAATTAGCAATGGAAGCAAAACAAATTTTTAATGGCCTTACACAAGTAATATCCAAGTTCTGCTTGAAGAGAGCAAAAGCAATTAGACAGTAAAAATAGTATCAAGAGACCAGAACATCTTTCAGCAGGGAGATGAAAAAACAGATGTCCTGTCTTGGTTAGTATTCATAAATCTTGTGTGAAAGATTCTGCTGTCTGTTTCTGGGGGAGCATTTTACTGCACACTCCTCATTACTCAAAAAGTGTGATCACGACAGGAAGGGGTTTTGTGTTAAAATCCATGCTTATGTCAGATAGTAAAAAGGCACTGTGAGATTGAATAATGTAGACAGCATGCTGGGATGCTAAAGGCATGGAAACAGCAATTCAAGGATGGTTGCGACCACTGCTAAAATAATATCATAGCTGGTAAAGCTGGTGTTCAACTTGTTTAGCTAGTCACACAGCTGATCTCCCAGCCAGAACTGCTTTGTTCAGCTGGGTTGTGACTCCAAATCTAATTTCATCATTTTGTTGGGTTTATAAAAGCTGTGATCTGTAAACAAGAACGTTTGTGTTCCCGTACACACAAAATGCTTTAATCAGGACTGAAAATTAAAAAGATGTGGTGCTTGTCTTTGTTGTTGGAGATAATTGTGCTTACATGGCTCTTCCTCCGCCTTGACAAGGTTGTCGTCTTCAATGATCAGAGGAGGACTGTGCTTGTTCAGGACTAATGGCTAGCACACCAGGATGAATAATGATCATCTGCTTTTAGTTTATATCTGCTCTGAGGTCTTTATTAGTCTTCAGATGTGCTTCGTATGATGTTCTTCCTCTCCCTTTCTCACTCACTCCCTTCATTTCTCTAGCTCACCCACTCACTCACCACCTGTCGAGCTGTCTCTTCCTATTAATATCGCTTGTTCTCTCGTTTTGTCTCTTTCCTGATGTTGCACAATTCTCAGTAATTTCAGTTATTCAGAAAGCACACTGAAATAATGTTAACCTTAAAAATGTGCTTCATGTGGTACAGTAACTTCTAAATTACCTGGTTTTATGCAACATGTTATTAAACATCACTGAATCAACCTGCATACATTAGGTTAACACAACAAAACTAATACTAAGGGCAAGATTAGGTTAAAATGGTAACAACTGCAGGTTACCATGAAATAGATCTCTTAAATACCTCATTACTTCTCGTAGATGGCAATTAGATTAAATGGAGAGCAAATGGAGACTTTAATGTCCATGTCCTGCTTCTTCTGATAACAAGATCCCATTAATCTCAAATCTTCTCAGAAGTTTCCAAAGTGGTCTCAGTGATGTCTCAACCTGTGCTCACTCAGATTTGCCAAGATAACAAAGTCTGCAGTAAACATTCAGATTTTTCAATATGATATCTTCTGATTAAAGCAACGGTATGTAACTTTTGGCACTCTCGTGGTTGAAGCAAGTTACCTGCGGATGAACACTGTTTTGGTAATTACGTCAGTCAGGCTTTGGCTTTGCTCTTCTGCACGGATGAAACTGATAGTTTGAGATCCAGCGGTGTAACCATGGTTACAGGTGATCAACTTATCTGAGTGAATGTCACAAACAACAACAAAAATCACCCCCTCCCCTCAATAGATAAATAAATAACGAAAGAAAGAAAAAGACAGATTTCATTCAGCAGAAAGTAGCATACCTTCCGCTGTTGTTTTGACTTATTTAATGCATCCATCCATCCATCTTCTATAGCCGCTTGTCCTATGCAGGGTTGTGCTGGAGCCTATCCCAGCTGTCTTGGGCTGAGGGCAGGGAAACACCCTGGACAGGTGGCCAGTCCATCACAGGGCAACACACATGGAAATACAGATTCACACTCTCACTCACAGGCAATCGAGGGTCTCCAATTAACTTAACCTGCATGACTTATTGGACTGTGGTGGAAACCAGAGCACCTGGAGGAAACCTACACTAACATGGGGAGAACATGCAAACTCCACACAGAAAGGTCCAGTTGAGCTGGAACTCGAACCTGGGACCCTCTTGCTGTGAGGCGACAGTGCTAGACATAACGATTGGTAGTCATATCAGATAAAGTCAAACAGTGAAATGGTGCAAACAGTGGGAATTATAAATTAGCTAGCAGGCAAATAGACCAAGGTAGTAACTTGTTTAAAGATTGGCATTGTTACCAATATAATGTTTTTTATTTTTTTCATTGTCTTAACTCAAAAATGAAATTGAAAGCTCTGCAGTACCACAATCCATGATCAAATGCCCCATTTGAGTGGCTAACTCTATCTAACAAACTACCGCACTAAGAGACGGTCCAATAAATTGGTCCAGACCTGTCTCTTAATTTTATCGGTCGAGCGAGAAAAACTACATCTCTTGATCAGTTTTAAATACTTTCTCTGAGTTGTCCTCAAGCCAATGCTGTTTTGTGTTTTTATTACAGGCTCTTTTACTTTTCCATTTTGCTTGCAGACTCTAATCGCTTCAAAGTTTCTTTATTTTGAAAATGGATGATTCCCCAGAGGGTTGCCTTTTTGAATGATCCATGGTCAATGTTCCTCATGTGTTGTGGCTACAAGCTTTCAGCTTCAAACTACTACCACACCTATATACATATACATGCACTGTAGTAGCTCCTGATTTTCTTTATTTACTGATATCAGGTAAACACTTACAGACGAATGACGGAGGTATGCAATTTCCCGCCATATCTGTCTCAACACCTCTAAAATATATTTATACATTATATATACATTATATAAATATATACATTATTATAGGCTTAACATAGTGAAATGGGGAAAGGTAAATACATGGTTTGGAAGATTGAGTGTTGGTGTACTTACACATGAATGACATTTTGTTCATTTCTAACAAACAAAGATCTTACATAGCGTAGCTTTAAACTCTTCCAAGACCAAATTATCTGAGCTATGATATCCATATTAATCGTATAGCTCTATACTCAATAACTTTCAATAATATATTCAATAATTGTCTAAAACAAAATCGATCCTTAAACTAAACATATCTGAGAGCTTTATTATGCATTAAGAGCAACTTCTGAGCAATAACATTTTCCACTGTGTGTTGCATTTTCCAATTCTTTCTTTGACAAGCCTGTCATGTATAAAAAACATTTGTAAAGCCCTTTAGCAGAGCAGCAGCAAATGAAGAAGACTCTCTAGTAATTATTGCATAACAGCACCTACAAAAACTAATGCCAAAGCAGAAATTATCCACAGTCTAAACAAATCTCTAAAACTTCTTACCTGGATAGCCAAGGGCTTCCAGACAAACAGCAAACAACCACTGAAAAAAAAAAAAACTGATTCCAAAGTTGTCATCTTTCTATATCATTTTGGTCTTTTAGTTTAAATAAAAGAAAAAAGAAAGGGAAAACAATTTTAGAAAGCCACTTCTGGCCTCATAAGCAAATTTATATAGACCTTCAAACTTTAAGATGCAGTTTGGTGAGCCTCCGTGGTCTCTATGTGTGGCTGGCATACCATTGTCAATTATAGAGAGAGCTTAAGGATTCATGGCCAGAGATGGTCACCTTCTGAGCTGCTTTACTGCAATTCCAAACATTCTTTCAGCGTAGTCGTGCTTTATTGCTTGGTGAGGAAGTAAGGGATTCATAGGGGAAAGAGGGAGTGCTCTGTGACCAATCTGAAACAGTGATTAATGCATATTTACAGTCCTTTCTTAAAAATGGATTGAATTGTTTTGTTTTTAACAAAGATTCACAATTTGGCCTTGGCAGCTATGTTTTTCAGATAAATGCATCCATTGAGCTAGATTTTTACATTTTCTGAAAGAAATGTAAGTGGTACTTGCCCTTGCAATGCTTGCCACCATCATGCAATGGTTTTGTGAGTGGTTGCCAGGGCAATGCTATATGGTTGCTGAGGTGCTCTGAGTGGTTTTAAATGTGTTGGTAGGATGTGGTTGCTAAAAGTTTTTTTTTAATTAGCATATTCCGCTTCAGTTGCTAAGATGTTCTGGGTGGTTGCTATTAATTGATTTTAAATTGGTGTTTTTAATTAGTGCTAGGAGGTTGTTCTTTTAAATAAGCATGTTGCTCTGCAGTTGCTAAGGTGATCTGGGTGGTTGCTTTACAATTAGCATGTTGCTCTGTGGTTGCTAGATTGTTCTGGGTCATTGCTAGGGTATTGATAAGTGAATGCTAGGGTGTTCTGGGAAGGTGCTTGGCGGTTGCTTTTTAACAAGCACATTGCTCTGTGGTTGCCAGGGTTTTCTGGATTGTTGCTAGGTGGTTGATTTTTAATTAGCATGTTGCTCTGAAGATGCTAAGGTAATCTGGTTATTTGCTATAGCATCATTAAGAGATTGGTATGACATTGATTGGTGGTGCTAGGGTGTTTTGGGTGGTTGATTTTTAATTAGTGCATTGCTCTGTGGTTGCTATGGTGTTCTGAGTAGTTGCTAGGGTGTTCTTGGTGGTTACTTTCAAGGTGCTTTCGGACTACCACGTTTGGTGCACCTGGGGTCGAATGATTTCAAAGTTCGGTTCGTTTGGATAATGTAAATGCTGTTTTCCAAACTCGGGTGAGCGCCCGCGAACCGCACCCAGGTCTGCTTGCAAATGTGGTCTGGGGTACAGTTCATGTGAACTCCAATACAGTTTTCTGCTGATATGAACGCAATCGTACCAAATCGCGGAAGTGAACCACTTGTGATGACATTTTAATTTACATCTTTGCAGGCTCCCAATCGTAATTATTATGGTATAATGCATTTCTCCTACCTGCTGATGACGTAATCAGACCACGGTTCGGACACAAATAATATGATGTGAATAGAGACAAGCAGGGGGCAGTGGGCAGGGGGAGAAAAGAACTCGGGTTTGGTCCAATCGAACCAAGTGTGAAAGCACCCTTAAATTGGCGTGTTGTTCTTCCGTTGCTAATGTGTTTTGAACAGTTGATAAGTGGTCTCTTTTTGCACTGCCCTGAAGATGCTATAGGTGTTCTGGATGGTTGTTATGGCATTGCTAAGAGGTTGCTATGGCATTGCTAGGTGGTTGCTAAGTTTCTCTGGATGGTTGATTTTTAATTAGCGTGTTGCTCTGTGGTTGCAAGTGTGTTCTGGGTGGTTTCTAGGATGTTGCTCTGTGGTTGGTAGGGTGTTCTGGGTGGTTGCTTTTTAATTAGTGCTTTGCTCTGCATTGGCTTAAGTATTCTGGATGGTTGACAGGTGGTCGCTTTTTAATTAGCATGCTGCTCTGTAGTTGCTAAGGTGTTCTGGGTGATTGCTATGGCAATGGTAGGTGGTTGGCTATGCAGTTGCTTACTGGCCAAAGTCAAAGGAACCCACCCCAAAGTCTCTATGATATTCTGGTCCCTAGATTGGCTCAGATCCCTCCTTTAATGTAAATCTGTGGGATTTTTGTTTACCCATTTTATTGTCCAGACAAAAACTGTCAGTTCACTTAGAAAAGCAATAGTACATCTCTCCTAAACAAACACACAATTTAAGGTGTCATTCACTTCTAGTAAACATGTTGCCCTAACAAGCATCACTAATTAGATTATACAAAAGCAGAATACTGTTGTGCAATTAAAAGTCTGAGATTAACCAAATTCAAAGCTGTTTTACAACATCTTGCACTGATCAGGATCTTATGTCCTACTTGGCCTGAACATGTCAGTTTGTGTGATCGTGTGTGTGTGTGTTGGATTATGGTTTGGGGGTACATGGTGGGGTGGGTTCAATCAGCGAAGCTGGAGTGAATGCTCTTTGATTAAAGTAAACTTATTGGCCTAACACAAACAACCATGGAGCGAGAGCCTATGCCAAAACACAGATGGGCTGACAGACCAATCACAGTGAAATGGCTTGTAGTGGTAAAAGGACCGGATCCTGATTCATGGCTGCACTCTCTACAAACTCCATATGTATCATGGGCCCCACTTCTCTCCATGGAACTGTCTCGTATAGCATAGTCACACTAAATTAGTAAAATTTGATACACATTTCCAAACACTTCAAACAAATAGCTTTACAGTTCAGTGACAAACAGTGCTGTGGAATATAGCCTTGCTGGCACGCACAGATGTTCTCTTTTTGTAATAATGCTGCTTTGCAATTAAAGGCAGGTAAAGCAAATTCTGACAGTATAAAACACATACCATCAGGGCTGGACTGGTAATCTGGTATACCCGGCATTTTCCCAGTCCTAATTTTTGGAGGGAGTTCCGTATCGAGTTCCAACGTGAAATGTCCACAGGGTGGCACTATAAGTTAATTAAACTCCCAAACAGATGAGGGTTTTAAGTTTAATGCTCTTTCGAGTTTTAATCTCCCTACCCTCAACCTAAACCTAACTGAAAGTGTCATAAAAAGCAAATGCAACATAAAAAATGCAATTGCTGAAGCAACCACATCATTTTGTGATGCTTCTGATTCTTTTGGCTCTCATGTTGACTTGTGATTTGTGTGAACGGGAATAAAAGTCATTGTTTAACACCTCTAGTGTTAATTTCATCAGGAAACTGCTGCAGTACAACAAGCCACACCAAAATAATTGAACAAAAATGTAAGTATAGTAATATGTTTCTTTGAGACCAGGTTGGTCTGTTAACATTCTTGTGGTTTAATCAGCCAGTCAGCACTGCCATGACACAATTTTCCTACAGAACATGGTAATGATATTTACAGCTCCGGTAATTAGCAAAAAAAAAAAAGTAATAAGAATAATAAGAATTGAATTGCACAACTGAGACCCATGGCAATGACTGGGTGAGGGGTGAGCCACTGCCATTGAGATGAATGGGAATGCTAACAGACAGCTTGCTCAGGGTATTATGGACCTCTTTGGCTCAAAAATACTGCACGTTTAAGTTTGGTGATCGTCTTCGATTGTATAATAGTTATACAATATTTCATCTTCATTCTTTTTGTATACAGTATGTAAGGTGTCACATTAAGGAGATCCACCCTGAGTACTGCAGATATGCCTCCTACCTCAGGGCTGTGCAGATTCATTTAGTAATTGACCAAGACTTTGACTCACACGTTTTCAATTAGTGCCGAGGATTCAAAAATAATGATATGGGAGTGTTTTAACACCCACACTCGGGGCTCTTCATCGTTGACAGAGAACATAGATGGTAGACTGTTTGAGCCCATTCACGTATCTCTGCCCAGTGTTTGTGAAGTTGAATCGTCTGGAGCTAATGCTGGATTTTTGGCTCATGGTAAAGTGCGGGTAAACATCAGAACGCATATGAGGAACACTGTGGCCTCAGTGTGGTGTGGTCTCCCAGGTCCAACATTTCAAGCTGATTTCTCAGTAATTACTTGGTTCGCTTTTGGCATGCAATCGTGATGGCCATGGCTGCTGTTTCCTTTCCTTGGCACATGCCTGATCATGCCTAGCCAAACTGTTCCGCAGAACAACATAGGGACGGCACAAACCATCCCTGAAGCCTGCTTCTGCTTCAGTTTCTCATTAGGTTTTGAGCAGAAGGGCTGCATGTCATGTATGTTTATCAATTCTTATGTATCAGGGCATTGATCTTCACATTTTACTCACATTATATTAAATAAATTGTTCTCCCATAAATAAAAATTCTGTCATTATTTACTTAACCTAATGTCGTTCAAAACCTGTTTAATTAAAAAAAAGTCTTCACAGGGTTTATTTGTCGCATAATGAAAGTAAATATGACTCCGTCCTGCTTGAAAAAGAACAAAAAAAAAACAATGGAATCACAGTATATAACTTGTGCTCTATATTACAAGTCTTCTGAGGCAAAACAGAATGAAATCAAATATGATATGCTATGTATAACATCAGACATCATTGGTCTTGTGGCCAAACATCATGATGTCATGTCACAAAAAACATCCAGTGAACGGCAATTCTGCAGAAACGCCTTGTTGATGAGAGAGGTCAACAGAGAATGGCCAAACTGGTTCGAAACGTCAAAGTCACGTTAACTCAGATAACCGCTCTGTACAATTGTGGTGAGAAGAATATCATCTCAGAATGTTATTCTGAGATGTGGGTTGGCACTGTTTTGGTGGCACGAGGGGGATACACAATATTAGACAGGTAATTTAATGGTGTGGCTGATCAGTATATATATTAAGTATATATTAAGGAGTGGTGGTGGTGTAGTGGGCTAAAGCACATTACTGTTAATCAGCACAAAACTGTTAATCAGAAGGTCGCTGGTTCGATACCCACAGCCACCACCATTGTGTCCATGAGCAAGGCACTTAACTCCAGGTTGCTCTGGAGGGATTGTCCCTGTAATAGGTGCACCGTAAGTCGCTTCGGATAAAAGCGTCTGCCAAATGAATAAAATGTAAATATATATATATATGTACACAAACACACACACATATATATATAGTTTGAATTTTGTTATCTAATGCAATGACATTCATACATTTGGCTTAAGTGTCCAAATACCTTTGGAGCCACTGTAGGCACATATGACGGGCCAAAGTGAGAGTAAATGAGTGATTGAGAGATGTGAGGTGGACAATCACTCCCCCTTTATTCAGTGTGAGCTTTTTAACACCTGTTCTTCATTAGGTCTCTGTCCCTGTGCCAGAATCAATATGCCACGATGCCTGAAAAAATCTGCCCATTTGTGAATGGGCGGGACATTAGTGAATTCCAAATTATTTACAAACACAGAGCCACTACTCATTACTTTTCCTCCCACCCATTCCGTCTTGGGGCCCTTTTCTGCATCTCAAGCCAAAAACAAAGCTTTTCCCCTGCATCTAGCCCAGCCTTATGAAATCAGATTCCCTAATTTTATTGGATTAACAGAATATTGCATTCACACAACACTTTCAAATACACAAAGCATTTCGATTTTTTTCCTAAACCTTCACATATCTCTCCCTCACGCACTTTAGATGACGTATATGTTTCCATAGATTGCAGCATATTTGCTGGCAAAGACAGTCTAGTAAAACAAGAGAGGGAAGCTTTTTCAAAGAGGGTACATCAGCACTCTGCAGGGGTTTTAAGAAACCTGATGGAAAGGGGGGGGGGCAATGGCAATATAGCGCAAGTTTTCATCTTTACAATAAACACATCTATATTACACTTGTGTAAACATGTGCTGACTGTTCAAATAGGTCTTGCATATGGTTGGGATCGGAAAGCGAGGGAAGAGAGAGTGAATCAGTTGAGCCGAGTGAGTCCTATGTAAGCATTATGAGAGATCTTGGCCTTGACTTGTGCTTCCCAATCACTGGGCTAGAAGTGTAAATACCGCTTTGGTTTATTGCACATCAAAATAAATGATGCAAAAGGAAATCAAAGTAAATAGCATCGATCAGAGTAATCATTGCATGGCATACCCCCACTGCCGTGCCTGGTTTGTATACATATATGAGCCAAAATAGTTTGCCTTTCTTATAACAAAATTGATGAGAGACTTTAATGGACGTTTATGCAACATCTTTAAACTAAAACATGGTCCACTTTTAAACAATATAACAATCAATTTTTCACCCCCCATGAACAGTTGGTCAACTGTAATGCTCCCTTCTCATTCCTTTCACGTTCATTTGAATGATTGGAAATATGAGTTTCCTACTCAGAAGTTGCACATGGACGCCCCTTCAAGTCATAATTGCGACTGGGAAACTCTGAGGTAATTCCGATGCCCGAGTTGGAAGGAGACATAAACTGTCAACATGACAGAGAGGAGTGTCAGTTTCTGTAGTGAAAAAATTGGTTTTATAAAATGTTCTATATGCAGCTATAGGCATTTCAGCCATATGCATTTACAAACAACATTAACCATTTGATGCATATTGTACACATTTACACAGAAATTGCATGTACAGTATTTGACCAGAATTTCATTATCATACCATATAACATATTACAGGGCTAAATAAGAGTTCCCCATGAAATATGCACGAATTAATCTGGCATCGTCCATGTTTCCTGTTCTTTCCGACAAAGCACTTGTACTTGCCATACTCGTTATTACAACTTCAGAGGTGGCAAGTAGGATAATTCCGAAAGCATGTGAGAGCAGCATCAATCATTGTGCTCTGCAGGAAAAAATATAGCTTAAAGGGAAAGTTCTAACAAAAATGAAAACCTTGTCATTGGCTGACCCATTTGTTCCAAACCCATATGGTTCTCTGTCTTCCATGGAACACAAAAGATGTTAGTCAGACTGTTAGTCTCAGTCACCATTCACTTTTACAGTATTGCATCTCTTTTCCATACAATGAAAGTGAATGGTGACTGAGCCAATCATTCTGCCTAATATTTCTTTCTGAGTACCACACAATAGAGAAAGTCATACAGGATTGGAACAACATGAGGTGAGGGAATGATGACAAAAGATGACACAGTTTTGGCTGGTAGCTGTGATTTGAAATGTGGTTCTTTAGCCGGTTTCTTGTTGATCCAAGTTGGTTATTAGTTGGTCCAAACTTGTCATTGAGTGGTTAACTAACCAGCCGCCATTTCCAAGGTTGATAACCTTAAAATAATAGTTTGGGTTCAATACAAGTTAAGCTCAATCGACTGCATTTGTGGCATAATGTTGATTGGAGTGGTGGTGGTGTAGTGGTCTAAGCACATAACTGTAATCTGGTAATCAGAAGGACACTGGTTTGAACCCCACAGCCAAAACCATTGTGTCCTTGAGCAAGGCACTTAACTCCAGGTTGCTCTGGGGGATTGTGCCTGTAATAAGTGCACCGTAAGTTGCTTTGGATAGAAGTGTCTGCCAAATGCATAAATGTAAATGAATGGGGCCAGTCTGTAATGTTAAAATACACAGTGTTTAAAAAGTATAGCCACAAGATGTAAACAATATACAGCATGTGTTAACATGATTTTAGTGTAATAAAATCTCTTACTAACCTTTTCTGTTTACACGTATATCTAATTTTACAACTTGTTTGCCATGACGACATAAAAGGTAAACTCTAAAACCTTAAAATGACTGTGAAACTGAAAATGTAAACAACTTTGCACAAGTTGAAATGAAATAATTAATGTAAGTGCTTCTGTATTTTCAGCTTCACATTTATGCCTTTAACCCCTTCAAAAACCTTGATTTTGGCTTCTTTTTTTTTTTATGAAAAGGAGGGCATGCCAATATATACTATATGTATATATTGTATAATATATGCAAGTCAAATAAATATATACAATAATGACAAGTCATTTATTTTTTTTGGTTTTCACCATTATGCCACAATTGCTGTGACTGAGCTTAAATTGTAATGAATCCAGAATATTATTTTAAGCTTGCATGATCATCTGGTAGCTGGTTTGTTGCTGCTCCAAGATGGTCTACTATCTTGGACAAGAAAATGCTAAATGGTTTGGCAAGAAACCAACTACCATATTCTAAAAACTTTTCCAGCAGGGTGGACAAAGTGTTTCTACCTCAGTCACGTCTAAAGTTGGCTGAAATGCATCAGTAAATCCCTGTTATCTCTGTATTGTTCTAAGTATACCAAGTGGTTCCATGTTATGTTGGGCATTCTCATCACATATAGTTGCTGAAGCAAATGAATTCATTTATTGCCACCAGTATACATCATTACACACCACAGACAATGGCGGTTTTGTCCTTCAAACCTGACAGTTTTCCTTTCAGTCTAGCTGCTTCTTGAATATATGTATTATTCCAACACTCTCTGGCACTGGATAACTGCACTTAAGCCTCCAAGCTGCGTTCGAGTTTGACTTCGCTCCTGGCTGATGGCAGCAGTCGCTGTAATGTAATGCTCCTCTGGGTGTTAATATTGAAATGTCAGCCTGCCATTGCTGATCAGTTGTTCAACAGCTTCCAATGTTGGAAAAATAAACACCCTTTTCTTTTTCGTCTTCTTTTACTGCGTTTTTTTTTTTTTTTTTTTGGGTGGGAGGGTTGATGAGATGTGTGATTTTAAGGCATCTGAATTCCTCCATTAATGACTCCCAGCTTTCCATCTCTGAGAGGCTGGGGGAAGGGATGGTGGAGCTCATATGGACAAAACTGTTAAATGCTTCTCACCTACAAAGATGGACACTCTGCTGGGGTGGAGAACCAATCAGGAGTTAAGCCTATGAAGGTTGCGCTGGTTACATTTTTAAAAGTAGCAGCTAGAAAAATTCTTGTTATAATTTTAAGAAAAGTAAGCTGATGAGACTAATTAGAAATGTATTTGTCAAGTCTAAGATACACAATTTATTTGGTGCCTCCACAGAACAAACCAAATGCTTTATTCAACATATGGTGCTGGACATTCATGAGCACCACCATGTTGAGATCACATGACCAGCCGAATACTGCTAGTTTTACCTCTAGAATCTCCTGTAATTTAACACTTTCACTCAAAATATGTTAATCATAACTGACTGCAAACAGCACATTTCTACCAACATAAACATTATTGAGTGCATCTTTAAGTAAGATTGAGCTAAGAAAACTAGATTTGGACATATTTGTTTTAAAGGTGTATTTATTTCCTTATTTTAAGTTTTACTTCTAAAGAAATGAATAGCAATATTGAAATATATGTACGAAATCATGAGTTAATCTCAGTAACCTTATAAAAGCACTTTTATTCATGGGGCAGGGACACCCTCATGGGGGCTGCCATTTTAGAATCACATGACCAGTTGAGAATACTACTTGCTTAATCTCAGTAACTCCTTTGTTATTGAACACTTTCATTCATGGATTAAATTAATCCTAGTATACTGTGCATAGTAAACATATACAATGGCATTGGTAACTGAAAACTATTGTTTAAATGATGCTATTTCCAGGCCACTAAATGTCACTGTAAGCCAATAAGCCACTTCGACATAACTTTAAAAAAATACTGAGTGCACCTTTAATCACTTTTTTCCAAGTCATCCAGTTATAATTATTCAAGGCTTCATGCAACATCAACTTTTCTCTGACTATTTTTTATGCTGTACCTTTATAGGGATATTTTGGGTTCAATCAGGGGCACAGCTGTCAGAAGGTGGCTCGCACAGACCCAAAACTTACAGTGCTAATATATTAATATACAAGTATTATATACTTGTAGTGTTTGTAGTATTTGAAAGATTCAAGTATTGCAAATGAAATGCAAAAATAAAGGGCATCTTGTGGAGCACTTGCTTCTGTTTCACACATTACAGTAAAAGACTGAGCACAAGTTTATCCTTGAATAAATTCTTTAATCAACGACAATAGAATCACATTTTTGAAGAGTGCGGGGGAACTGTCTGTAATACTTCAAAAGTATTGCCACAAGATGTAAACAGTATAATGTTGATTATCACTAAAATAATGGGGTCGATTTTTGGATTTTAAGGCAGAAATGTGAAGCTTATAATTTTTATAAAAGCACTGCATTTAATCTTCTGTTAAAACTTGTGTATTATTTGAGCTGTGTATATATATATATATATATATATATATACGGTAGTTTTAGGGTAGGGTTTACTGCGTTGTGTTTTACGTTGAATTGAAGCCAGAATATTACTTTAAGACTTCTAAATGCCCTCTTTCACACGTGAAAGGAGAAAGAACACTATCTTACAGGCTGTGGGTTTGCTGTTGCGTCCAATATAGTTTGCGCTGTCTAATCCTTCAATCGCAGCCTCTTTGCAAATCCTGTAATATACTGTGAGATTATACTGCGCACAAACTCAGATTGTTGTGATGTTGTGATGGGAGCCTTTGGTGGCCCATTCCATTTGTTAAATACGGGGAATAATGGTGGTATGTCCCGCCATGACTAGGTGAGCCACGCTGCTGAACACCGAAAAGGTGTCGTTGATGTGTAAATGCAGGTGGTAATGTGTTAACATAATTATTTCAAAGTTACAAAGTCACTTGTTTCAGAACAGGCCATTTTTGCAGCTTAGTATTAATAAATAGGCTTTGAAAGGAGTTTATTTAAGAGTTTATACAGTACATTGACATTTATTTCAACAGAACTAGACATTGAAATTGTAAAAGCAAAAAAACTTATTTCACACACTGAAAAATTGCTTATATTTCTGGTTGTTTCTATACAAAACTATCATATGGTTCAGAAGACTATTATGGCACATGGACAACTTTTATGATACGTTTGGATATTTTTTTTTAAGCTTTTAAATGAGCACTATCCATTGCCATTGAATTTAAATGATGGGCCAATATATTCATTAAAATATCTCCTTTAACTTTCACATAAGACAAAGTCATACAGGTATGGAATGACACTAGGGTAAGTCAATTCTGACAGGATTTTCCTTTCTTGATAAATGGTTCCTTCTGAAATCTGAATCTTACAAGATTCTCTGTTCAGACAAAATTGTATTTCTGAGCATAGATCACATTAAATGATCTGAATGTCAGTCCTGACTGGCTTGTGAGTCATTGATTGTGCTCTTATTGACACAATTACATCGACCACAGTCTATTCAGAGAGCAAGTTGGTGCAATTTATCAAAGGTTACAGTAGATTTAAACAATCTTGACGATTTCCAGTGTATGAATAATAAATGGTTGCCACCCATGCAGCTGAATTAGAAGGGGGCAGCCTGAATCAGTTTCCATCACTCTGTTTTTAAGGCAATGTGCTCCTTTTCATTATTTAGAGCACACCAGGTGTATTGTAACTACAACCAATTTCCTTGCAGTCTATAAAACTGCCAATCAGAATCATACAAGAGTGCTGAGTGCAAAGCAGAGTCATGACTGCCTGACCAGGGGGAGACTCAATTTGTGGTCAGGTGTCAGCAAGTTGAAATTGAAGTGTGAAAGATAATGTTGTTGGATCTTTGTGACTACGATGTAAGGTTTAGGCAAAATTGATTTCTCTTCAAACAGATTTTTAAAAATGTAAGCATGCTAGGTCAGAGTGTACATCTTGTCAGAATTGCTTTGCAAAACATAACCAAAAAATACCCATGACTAATTTAACCAGGTGTGTATTCAGGGCTGAGTGAGAAATGTAGGACTATACAGTATGTGAGGAAATGTATAATGACTGGTTAAATGTCTCCATGCAAGGTGTTGAAAATGCTAATGCTTAGTTTTAATGGCTTAATGAATAAAATTACTTGTGAATAGTGGCAAAAGTTGACAAAACTCATGAAGTTCATGAGGTTATTGTGAAAAAAATAGTCACGGGTAGCTACAATTTTCAGAATCATTTATTAAATGTATAGCAAAGAGACAAATAAGTTATAATATTTTTATTTGTTAGAATTCTATCAGTGTTTGAACATTATTATTTAGAGAGCTAGTACATTTTCTCTACTTTCATGGCTAGCTTTTCACAAAACCCAAAGACAGAGTGCATTCACTCTCTTCTATATAACACTGTAACAGGGGAACTTTAGTTGTCTGAGAACAAGTTAGCAATGAAAGTGTGCATCTTAATGTCTTCTCAGTTATGTTCTCACAAAAATGGTAGCATTACATATAAACTCTTTAAAAATATACTTTTGTCAAATACCTTGACAACTACTATGTACACTACAAAAATACATTTTCATATAAATAAATTATATGGCATACATTTATCTTTGTAATGGAAAAAGACATACATCCAAGCCAAACAAGGAAAAATGGCAGTCTGAAAAAAAACCCATTGATTATTTTCCTTTTAAAATCCTCTAAGAGCTATGATGAATCTGTAATGTAAATGTTATATACTCTTTTTTTTTTCCTATTTAACATTAGTAAGCACTTTATACAGATCAAAATCCATTAATGTAAAATAAAAAACTAATAATGTTTTCTGACAGATGTAAAAATCCCTGCATTTTAAGAACTGGCATTATGACCATTATTGAACAAACAACATCTTATAATACAAAAATATAAATATTGCAAAACAAATGTAAAAAATAATAGAAATATATATATATATATATATATATATATATCTATATACACTATATACACACACACACATACATACATACATACATACACATATATATATATATATATACATATACATATATATATACATATATATATATATATATATATATATATATATATATATATCAGTATACATATATATAAATTACAATAGTTGCCAGCCATGATTTTCTCCCATTTTTGCCAATGTGACATAAAGGAGAACACAAAAACAACAAACAAACAATACAACATGCACACAAGTATACAGAACAGCCCTTGAAGATTTTGTCAAGAACAAAGGCCACAAGCACAAATATATGTTTGACATGAAATCAATTAACATGAGGGGGTGGAGGGGTACAGTCGTGGAAAACAACAAACACGCACGCACGCACGCACGCACGCACGCACGCACGCACGCACGCACGCACGCACGCACGCACGCACACACGCACACACACACACACACACACACACACACACACACACACACACACACACACACACACACAAGCCTCAGAGTGATGGAAGAGTGGGGGCTCCATGACTCTTGACCCTTAAAGCACTCGCATGCACCATTTGGCAGTTTAGGGGGAACTTCCAATTACTGTCACGGTGTCATGTTATGAATTTTTATGAGGTGAGGTCAGCAGAGAGAACTACTCATGCTGAATTGGGGCCAGTAGTTGTGGTTTGTCATTGAGGAGGTCAATGACAAAAAAAAAAAAAAAACATTGTGAGTCATCCTTAAAAATGCTCATTCGCTTAGCTTAGAACATCAGAAAGAGAAAGACGACAAGGATGTCTGATTAACACAATAATAATAAAAAAACTGTTCATACTATCAGACTACTGTTGTAACAGTAATGTTGTTTTAGCTTAAACCAAGTTTTACAGAAAATAATGCCATACCATAAACACCACTGTAAAAACAACTACAATGGAAACCCATTTCCCACAGTAGAATATCTATGAAACATTAATTGTGAAAAACAATAGCATTTATAATACTTATAAGTCAGTAATGAAAAGTTGTAGTCATGAGCAAATTAAGGGTTGCCACTGGTCGTTTTAAAGTAAAATAACTCAAACCAAGAGCATGAGGGGACCAGAGAGGAGTTCCAGTACAGAAAAACAGAGGCAGTCACCCACATCAATCACTCACATTTCCTTCTTCATTTGCTGCACAGCTAGATTCTCACGCATAGCGTGTTTCATTGTTAAACAGTAATTGTTTTCTTTCAACTACCACAGATTTGTGATAAGCAAATTAACATTAAAAGCATAAATTCTTACACTTCAGTATATACAAAACAGGCATTCGCACACACACTGCTGTTTGTCTACAAACAATTAATTTGATATTTTTGTTAAGTGTAGCATATGTCTGACCAAACAATTTCCCTGAACGTGTCCTCTGAAATTGAATTTACAATTGAAATACCTGTGCAGTTTTTGTATTTTAAGGTTTTGCCACTGAAGTGCAATAGAAATGCATTGAAAAGTTTTCAATCCAATTAACTTCCAAAAAATGTAATTTCAAGATATTATGTGAGCTTATTTAGAGTTTGTTCTTATGTGTTAGTTCATAGGTGTTTGAGTCAGGGAACTTGACTTAATTAAATGAACCAAAATGTTTGTTATATCAACATGTGCACATGCACACAACAAAATAAAACTGGTTTCCCACTCTCACACACAGTTGTATAAAATAATATAAAATAATTGCATAGCATTATACAAACATTACAACAATATTATAAGCAGCAACAACTTTATGCTGAAATGTTTGTGAAAAAATATGTTTCCTGTATGGCACAGATACACAGATGATGGGTGAGCACTCGAAACAAATTAACACACAAGCACGCCATCTGGTCTGATGACCCCGGTCAATTTATAGCTACTCTTGATCATTATTTACATTTGTGTACACATAAATACTTATAGAAATATCTAACAATAATACACCACGGTTATACAGTAACCGAGTCGAGCACCGAAAGTGTCCCTGCCATGCAGCACCATGCTTCTGCCCCGCTAGCAGACTGATGTCCCATCTTTGGCTGTTTGAGCTTTAACATTCAACAACTGTGAAGAGAGAGTGCCAAAATGTTTTTTTAGTACCAGGGTTATTAACATTATTTAAAGGAATAGTTCACCCAAAAATAAAAATTCTCTCATCATTTATTCTCCCTTAAGCCAACCCTGATGTGTATGACTTTCTTTCATCTTCAGAACACAAATGAAGGTTTTTAGAAGAATATTTCAGATCTGTACAAAGTGAATGGGTGCCAAAAAAGCTCCAAAAATCACATGTCAGCATAAAAGTAATACATAAGACTCCAGTGGTTAAATCAATGTCTCCAGAAGCAATATGATAGGTGTGGGTGAGAAACAGATCACTTTCACATTCTTCCTGTGTTTTTGGTGATTCATATTCTTCATGCATACTGCCCCCTACTGGGCAGGGAGAAGAATTTTTGGCAAAAAAGGACTTACATTTTTTTCTCACCCACACCTATCATATCACTTCTGAAGAAATGGATTAAAACACCGGAGTCTTTGTTATTATTTCCGAAATCAAAAAACCTTTCGTCAACAAATGTTTTCATCATTGATTTCATTGACAAGATTAATAATGTAAAAATAATGCAGTCTGACATTGAACTCGAATCAGCAGTATCACAAGATTCACCTCTTAAATTGATAATATAATACAATACAAACATTAATAGTCTGATAATAAAATACAATACAAACATTAATAGTCAATAAAAAATGTGTAATCCCTTTTCTCCCATATTTTGAATTCTCGATTCCCACTACCTAGTTGGTCCTCGTGGTGGCGCGGTTACTCACCTCAATCCAGGTGGCGGAGGACAAGTCTCAGTTGCCTCCGCTTCTGAGACTGTCAGGCTGCGCTTCTTATCACATGGCTCATTGTACATGACACCGCAGAGACTCCCAGCATGTGGAGGCTCATGCTACTCTCCGCGATCCACGCACAACTTACCACATGCCCCATTGAAAGGGAGAACCACTAATCGCTACCATGAGGAGGGTACCCCATGTGACTTTACCCTCCCTAGCAACCAGGCCAATTTGTTTGCTTAGGAGACCTGACTGGAGTCTCTCAGCACACACTGGATTTGAACTTGCGACTCCAGGGGTGGTAGTCGGCATCAATTGAATAATCATATAAAAATATACATATAACTGGTGGTGATTTAGGAGAGTTCCATGTGCTTTATGTAAAAGTGCTTTGAGTGTAGTGTCAGAAAAGTGTACAATTCATTCATTCAAAATATGTAAATAAGAGTGTTGTTCATCTTCATCAAAGCAAGTCATATCTAATTTTTAAATGTTTAATCAAATAATATAATTATATCAACAAGAAAATAGCACATTATAACGTCGGCACTTGATATCTTCCATTCATGATCACACGATGTCTAGGTAAGCTCAAATCATGAGATTCATCCGCCAGAGCAGTAGATGGACATAATGTATTCTTCAGCAAATTTCTTGCAATTTAAAATTTCAACCACAGATGTCACAGAGCACAAAGTTAAATAGTCCAGCTTTAATATACGTAAGGAGGCCTTAATTGTTTGTTTTTAGCTAGAATGTATTTTAGATTAGTAAAAAAAGGTTAATACCAATTCACAAGACTACATGAAACAGCAACATGAATCCCAACAAATGAATGCGTCTCAATAAATTAATCAGATAGAAAAAGATTAATCAGATTGTTATTAGAAACTGTTTTTATGCTCCAGTGTGTTGTTTACTTTATTTGAATTCAGGCATATTCTTATAAGAACTCACCTCAGCTGGAGGCTCTTGTGTGGCAGCTTATGGGAGTTTCATATTCTAGATCCTGCAGCTCCATGCTCTCTGTTTTTGAGTTTTCATTGCTCTCGTCAAAGGGCACATGAGGGTCAGAGAAGTGAGGGTCAGTATAGACTTCTTCTGAAGTGTGGTAGCTGTCATTGGAGGGGTAGGACGAGAAGGCGGGGCTCTGGCTGGGCATCCCTGAATGAACAGCGACTGTCACTGAGGCAGAGGCCATCACCGTTGTGATGGGCTGACAGTAGGTGGGGCCTATAGATGGGTGGGAAGGGTGAGAGTAAGGGTTGTGGGAATGGGGCCGATGGGCCCCCAGATGTTCCCGTTGGTCGGGGCCTGATCGGCCACCTGGCTCAGTAGCGGTTTCAAAAGCATCCATGCGCGGCCTGTGAGGAGGAGGCAGGTGTCTGCTCCCAAAGTCCCTCTTAGGGTCCCTGCTACTGTATCGCTTTGATGACTGAGGTCCAGCGTCATGAGAATTGGCAAGATGGTTGGATCTATAATGCTGTGGTGGTTGGTGTTGTCTAGAGTCATCCTGTGGATAATGGTGCATCTAGATTGGTTAATTGAGACAATATATTCTAAACACAATGCTATCTGCATAAAAGGAAGAACACTGCTATTGATGACGTACAATTTCTCTGCATTCACTCTGTCACACTTATTATACTACTATAATGCATTTATATATCATAAATGCTTATCAGAATAAATTGCCTCCAGTGAGCAGCGCACATTCTTTACATCTCTATTTGTAAAGAGATTAATCTATACTATAACGTCACATTCAATTTAGACTGCAATCTCACAACCCTTTTTCCGTGGCACTGTAGGTTCAGAAAAGCAGTATGGGAAACACTGTGCTCTACTAACCGAGTAAGAAGGAAACATTGGTAGTTCCACTTGACTATTGCCTTGTCGTCCCCCTGTGTTGATCCGCACCTCCTCCATTCTGGCTGATCGCCCCCTGTTGAGCTGGAGGTCATAATGCTGGAGTTCCTGGCTAATGCCGGACACAGTAGTGTTGGAACCATATTCTGAGTCTGAAGAGTCTGAACCTGCTCCAGTGGTGGTGTGGCTGGGTCGCATGGTGAAGCGTACCACCTGCGGAGGAGGTTCTGGAGATGGTGTAGGCAGTCGGTTTCGCCCGTCCACTGGAGACACCTGAGAGTCAGAGTTTATAGGAAGCCAATAGTTCAGTACAAAATCTGAGAAATCTTGTGATGAATTCTGAAGACCCCATGAAACTGTATAATCTCTTCCCTGTGTTGACTATTAAAACAGGAATTATCAAAGAGCTCAACTCCGTTTTAAAAAGTAGTTATGTTACAGGGATGAAGCATAATTTGCTAATCAGTTGCAGCTGGTATTAGGGGGAGGGACATTCTCATTCTAAGTAACATCTGATTGGAAGCTTTTGCAAAATGACTTCTCAATATTTTTAGTCCATTTTCCCAAAGAATGACTACATTTTTAATCTGTTAAAAGTAAATGTCGAAGAGAACAATAGTAAATGGAAGATATTAAAGCAAACACATGTAGCCTTAAAGCTACAATTTAATATTTTCTTTATAATTACAATTTTTAATGTTAAATATTTACATTTACATGTACATCCCAACAAAAATACACATGTACCTTCACTTTGTCAGCCATTTATTACAATAAAAGAATGCAACAAAAACAAAAGTACATTGAAGTTGTGCATTTAGTATACAGTCATACAGTATATATTCAACCTGTTTTAACATGTTGCCAAAAATGATCCCATATTCTTTTCATTTCCCCCTCACCATTAAGTCTTCCCAACATGATCTCATATGATGCCATTTCAATCAATCCAATCTTTCAAATCTGGACTTTTAGGGCATTTCCAAATGTAAAAAATCATCCTAGATACAGCATTGCAACCGATCTTAAGAAGGATCAGTGCATTCGGTGCTACATTGGGTACCACTGTTTTATCTCCGAGATAGCACAGTCAGGGGCAATTTGGACCCCAGCTACAATTTTTAATTCATAGGGTCTTCAAACTTATAATATAAGCCAGTATTTACCAGGTATTTCAAACAGGAAATTTTGGCTGATTTTGAACTACATACTTTCAAACAGAGCTAATCTGTGTTGTTATATGCTCTAACTCTGCATAGTTCTCTCTATGGTATACGGTGGTGCTATGGAGGATAACACAACAGGACCAATCCTCTTACCTCAGGATAAGGGCCAAAGTAGGACAATAAGACTGGGAGCAGCACCAGTCCATTCAGGACCCCTAACACCGTTAGAATAGCCAAAACAGCGAAGAAATACCTGCAAATACACACAGCAAAAAAACTAAACAAACAGTTTGGAGATTGACATTAGAATAAAGCAGAACTTTAAATGAACTTTACTACTATGAAAGCCATTTTGCAGAAGTGCCAAAAAGCACTTTAAACAATAATTTATAAACAAAAAGACTTTAGTCTAGTATGGTTTGAAACTAAATTAGAGAAAGCTTCCAAAGAAGTCTTTTAGAAAGCAGCACAGAGAAGTAGAGGACATAATTAGTTGGTTAATTCAAAGACACGGAAAATAGGGGAAGGTAAGAGAGCAAGTTTTGTTTTGTTTTTTAGGGGGTGAGTACAAGCAAACACAGGGAAAAGCAAAATGGGAAGGAATGTGAAGTAGAAGCTTTGCGAGAAAAGAAAGACGAAGCACAAAGGGACATGGGCCTCTCATTCGCTCTTTAAAAAAAGCAAGCAGGAGCAAACAAATGAAGTAAACTGTATAGAATTTAAACAATTTAGTATATGAGGAAGAGAGGAAAGACTACAGGCCCCTCTTGCCTGGCCTCAAGCTCATTCACTTTCTCTTTTTCCTCATCCTCTCTCGATCACTCTTTCTATGCTAAGCCCCTGTGAAATGTTCCTGCATTTCACAATCCCCTGCTTTAATTTAATCTCTAGAGTATCAGGTAAGACCCCCCAATCTCCTCTACAAATCCCTCCCCTCCCGTCTTCCTTCACTCCCTCACTCTATCTCTCTTCATTATGGCCAGCTTTCCTTCCTTCGCTACTTAAGTAATGTATCTGCGTAAATTGCTGCGGCTCAAATTGCATCTGCCATCTTGTACCTCAAAGAAATGTGGAGACTAGAGGACACGTGCACTTTTTTCTTTCTTTTAACTGTATTCTTGTCATTATTTGCTTTAATAATGGATTTGTGTTTAACTCTTTCCCCGTGAAACACGGAATTTTCCGGGTTTTATGAAAAAACGCTTCCCCGCCAAACACGGAATTTTCCGGGTATCCGTGTTTTAGGTGGTATACGGTAAGGAAGACCCGCGCGCTTGTTTTGAAAGAGTACGCAACTCTTTGATCAAAGAAACAGACTGCGATCATCTCAAACATGAAGTGGAACACCATACTAATACTAAAGCACTTGTTTGATAAAAATGCCTTTTTCTCAGCTTTTTGTCCGAAATGTTGTTTTTGACAAAACCTACCTCTGTTCAAGTGGCAATAAAAAAAAGAACAAGATCTTTATTTTGATATATAGCATCTTCATATATTCATGGAAGAAAATATTCTGCGGGCCATTAAAGTTTAGCGAAAATCGACAAAAACCCTGGCGGTGGCTGGCAACTTTTTTTAAAAACACTGGCGGGGAAAGAGTTAATTTGGCCAATAATACTTGTAAAAAAAAAGGCACTGGATTAGCTAAACCTACTTGAAAAATTTTCAGTTTCCATCCCTCAAATCCCTGAGAAGTGAATAGCACCACACCTAAGACTTCAAGAAGGTTCACTAAGTAAGCAAATATCTGTTTACACAGTGTTTGCTTAAAGATAAATACATTGGCCTTCCCAAAAACATTTCTGGACACTTTAAAGGGTAACTAAACCCTAAACCAACTTTTTTTAGTTAATGATCTGTAAGCATGGGGCTTTATTAGTACTGGTCATTGATTCAAGTAATTTTTTTGACATTTGTGTATAAAGTGTTTTAATTCTACAATATATGGTGTAAAAACGTCTGAGTGCTGCCCTCTTCAGGTTGAACGGTGGCTACTGCAGTTGCATTTTCCTATTGGCTGTTTGCGGTACTTCGTGACGTAAGTGGTGACAGCTGACGTAAGCAGGTTCCAGCTCACCATGCCAGATTCATGTACATGTCGTCTTGCGACCGTGTGAGGAATAATAATAACATAGAGTCTGACAGCAGCTGTCAATTAATCCGTCACTACGAGTCTCAGGTGCCCCCCCGCTCAGCACCGCACTCGGTTCGTTCTCTCTATCCCCGCCGGGGTCTGCCCACTTTTCCAGCATTTTCAAATATTTCTAGTGGGTGGAGTCAGACTCTGAGCAGGTGTTTAGTTACCCTTTAACCTCAGTTTGAATTTTATTGCAAATATCAAACCATATGACATTTATATAAAAGAAAAATGTAGTTTTTCCAAGCAATGCTTTTCACAAAAATAATTTTCTTAGGTTTAAAATGTTAAGACAATGTATTGCAAAGTTAAGACAAAAAGTATTTAGACACCTTCTGTTTGTCAAATGTTAGTTGAACATGTCCATCCATCGTTAATGTGATGAACTACACCTGTGGTTACTCTAAGACCTGTGTGAACTTGAGGGGAACTGACTTCATTCATCCATAAAATCACCATGACACCAGTCAGTTAAATGTCATTGCAAAAATGGCTCAAAAGTGAAGTTAGCTCTGAGAAAAGCTTTAGCATCTTTTGTTTGCAGACACCACTTGCGTTGATATTTTGTATCTAATGCAATGACGTTCAGACATTTTTAAGTGTGACATTAGTATCGAAATGTCTCTAAACAGCTTCTGGGGCCACATTACAGTATGTGGGAAAGAGAGAGAGTGGTATTTTAGCGATCGTCTGGCAGCTGGTATTCAGCACAGCTGCACCTCAGACTAAACTCACAGACACATTTACAACTGATGCTGCTCTATGGCGCTGGGCTTGGCCTCCCCAGTTTTACAAGCAGCTCCTCAGACACAAATAATTTCTTGTAATAGTCACACAAGGTGAGCTTTTCTCTGGAGAACCACGGCTCTGGGTGTCCCTCTCGGGACGCTTGCTTTATGTCCTTGGGGAGGTTTTATAGGTCTGGGGTGACTAGTTCAAGGGGAGTGCTCCCACTGTGTTTACCCAAGCAGACGCCACTTGTTTGCAGAGAGGATGGAGAGAGAAGCTAGCCTGGTATTATTTAGGCTTAGGTTTAAAAATAAAATTTGTTTGGATCTTTCGTCTTTGTCTGTATTTCATCAAGCCTCCCAACTAAGTCTCCTTGAATTGCACTTTTGGGTTTGTGTTTGGCTCTTTGCTCTAATACACAAAGGGTGAATACAAACAAATCATTGGCTACGAGGGCTGAGCGCTATATCAAATATTCACGATTAATTAGCAGTGATTTTGCTTGTGATATAAAATTAAGCAACATTGTGAATGTAGCAATAATTAAAAAAATGCTTTTTATTTGGCTATTAAGTATCCTTGTTTCCTTAACCTTTCGTGACATATTTGTGAGAATGAGAAAAATGTTTAAATAACGTCTCTGATTAATACAAAACTCTGATTTTGCACGGAGCAGGTTTACATGCACATCTTAGACTTAGAACTTCCCATCGCCTTTGAAGAAATGCTGTGTACAAAGTAAAATTTATCTTTAACAACATTATTAAAGTGGATAGAAGTCACAACAACAGCGCTGCAACATGGGCCGCCATATTGAGTGTTTTGGGCTGAATGGGTCACATGGCTGCAAATATGTCATTTTATTTGAATATCTAAATTTTCCCAGTGCACACTACAACACGAATATAGCGTTTTCAAATTTATTTTTTTGTGAGAGCGTTTTCTAAAATCTCACTCAAAACGTAGAGAAAGATATGTTTTAAAATGTGGACCCAGTCCTACACCATTTATGCTTATCAAGCATTAAAAAAAACGATAAGGTCATGCAAACGCCTTTAATGGCTTTCGTTTATCGGGGTAACGTCCTAAACCGTTTAAGCAAAAACCAATCTGCGCACATCGATTTTTGCCTATTATCCCGATGGTGTTTAGCATGTAAACACCTTTACCATATTCTTACCGGCTTATACAATGCGAGTACGTGTTGTATAAAGGACTATTTACATTTCGACGCCAAAAGCAAAAATCAGATGATTTCAAATCTCATGTAAATGGCGGTTTGTTACGTATATTTTTTTTTCAAAGATTTATTTTTAAGTGAATCACTTCAAACTGTCCAATTTGAAAAACTTTGGTAAAACTATATCTAGTTAATGGTTGCTGTTTATCACAATGTATTTTTCACAATTGTATTTGTGAAATTAAAAGGATTATATATCATTTAGTGTTCATTTAGTAAAAAACTGTGTGGAAAACATTTCTTGATTATTATTTATATATTTATTGATTTTATTATTTTTTTTTTATAAATATTTTCTTTAGATTTACATTTAAAGGGGTCATGAAATGCTCGTTTCTTATTATCTTCCATGATGTCCACTGGTAATATTAGAAAAGTTTTATATTTCTTTGCATTAAAACAGTCATAATTTAGCAATATATGTTCATTTTCCACCCTGTCTCAGGCCCTCTGTCTGAACACTCGGTTCTGGCATCAGCTCCTCCTTTAAACATCAACGTATATGGCCACTATTCTGTTTGGATATCATTGTGCAGTCCCTAAACTTCAGCCAAATTTGAAACTCAATCGGAAGAGAATGAGCAAACTCCACATGACCACAACATTTATAAAACTACATTTCAGGATTTACAGATAATGCACATCCAACAAATAACATCAGAATATATAAAACCTTTCATCTCAAGCACAACTGTAAACACTAACACCCAGTCTACACGGGTCGCGAGAGTCGAGTCAAAAGCAATAGAACCCATTATAATCAATGATGCTGTCTTCCATGGAAGCATCCGTTGCGGTGTATTGCACAGATAGTAAACAGATGTCCCATTCCATTTTGCAATGCACGCGCTGGTGCTACTAATGCCAACAACACAAATAAACGGTGTATGCCCGGTTTAGACAGCCTCAAGCCGCTGCGTCGTGTCAATGGACGCGCCTGGTGTAAACAGTGTGTCAGCACCATAATTATTCTTGGCCATTTCTAAACAAATACATAAATAGTGAGATATTTTGAATATCATCAAAAGGCTGAAAACTATCTAAATATACTGTATACATTTTTTGCTATATCAATCTGCTCTAATAGCTACAAATCAACAAAGTATGAAAAATGTATATGGTCTTGGTTCAACTGTTTAGAAGAGAGCTGACTCCAAACTAAACTTTTGTATCGAGGAGTGATTTATGCCAGAATACTTTTCCATGGATGAGTACAATTCCTTCAGACTACTTGAACAAAATAATTTTATGTTCTTCAACTTTGAACTCTTCAATTTAAACAGAGAGAAGTTGTGTGAAGTGTCCCTGAACTAAGAGCTTTTCAACCCTGTGCTTGAATGCCACTTCTCTCCAGCGAAACGAGGGACCGCATACCTCTCCGGGCAACACGTCTGTTCTGTTTGGTTTGAAAACATTAGCGGACCTGACAGAGGAAAGTCAGGGAAACATTTATTCCAGCAAGGCTATAAAAACATAGCCTGCTTTTTTTCATATCTTCGGAGGCCATAGGGTTTTGTTTGATGAAAAAACAGTAGTTAAGTTTCAATGAGAGACCGTGAGAGGGACGGAGGCCCAATGTGGTTTGCGGAGAGAGAGTGTGTATGTGATTTTGTATATCTCTCTGTGTTGGGGGTATTGCACTAAACTTGTCTATGCATTATTTTAATGGCATGCCACTTTAGATCCAGAGTGATTTCAGGGCGGAATGTTGTGATGGTTTTCCAGTCCTCTAATAGGAATTAACTACTGCAGCGTTTGGTTCATTCCCTCCCATAGCAATTGCATACCACTTTCTAAAACAGCCACGATTCAGCTTGTATGATATTCATTTCAATACAATAATAGTCTCAATACCACTCCAAGAAACAATAAATTACTGTATCTGTTTGAACTCACAGACACTCATCTGTGCATACTAAAAGGACATAAAATATAAAGGAATTACAATGTAACTGATTTAGCTCCTCTTAAGTAGCTGTGTGTATCACTCCTCATTTCAACTCTTTGACTTGTACAAAATAACCCCAGAACCTCTCTACGCTCAGCTCGTAAATGTCTTTGCAGGGCTGTAGGAAAAAATAGACATTACAGCAAACACAGGAGATCCTCCAGCTCTATGAAGACAGAAGAGAAAGATGCAGTACATGGACAAGAAAAACGAGACAGGGGGAGGTACAATATTGGCAGGACTGAAAAGAAAGGTAAGGAAAGACTTAAAAGGGTCATATTTTTTACTCGTATCATTAGTTGTTTGGTTATTTTGAATTTTCTTTTTCCATTTTGGTCTTTAGGAATGTCCTACTTTTAGTGCCAACAGAATGAGCTCAACACAATACATAGCTTCAAAATATAACCTTTTTGGACAGGAGAGGAAGTTTTGATTTCAGAAATGATGTTTCTGGATGTAAGTGCAATCTGTTTAAATAGTACAATGAACTCTTATCTCAAAAGATCAAGGTCAACTCTATTTCTCATGATATGACCGCTTTAAAGCAGAAAATGATCTTTTAGATCTGCTATTGTAGTTCTAAGGGCATACTAACATTGTCAGAGTATTACATCTGATAATTATAATCTCGTTCTAAAGTAAACCCATGACAACTATATTAAATGGTCTGAAACCTAAACCGAAGGGGTTTCTGAAAAAAAGTTTGCTGTCCTTACCTGACTATGAAGTCAAACTCTGACCCTGCCAACATCAGGACTCCTAGAAAAGTGGAGAATGCTCCGTCCAGCACTGGGGCAAACATATGCTCAAGTGCCAGCACTGCTCGCCTGTTCCTGTCACCAATGGCCGTAAGAAATGCCTGTGATGAAATTATTATATCAATGATCAGTATGCATAAGTATGAATAATACAAACTTTTTTGCATTTATTTTGCCTCCTTTGCAGCAGATATAAAAGCTCAAGTGTGTAATTTCTGTGCCACTAGCGTCATCAAATGGAATTGCAACAATGATTGTTTTTAAACAGGCTTCCAGAACACTCCCACAGTTGTGTAAGTGCTGCGACTTTAACATATTAATAATTACTCAGTTTAGCTTTAAAACAACAATCCACCACAGGAAGCCCAGCTTTGATCAGATCCTGATCTCATATCAATGGACTTACCAGTGCCACATGGACTGTGAATTCCACACCAATGCCAACAGAGGCAATGAGGATGACGACGGGCACAGCGCTGAGCTTGATGCCAATCAACCCCATCATGCCAAACAGCTCCACTGTCATCAGAGACAGCACCAAAACCTGTAGGAGAGCACCACCAAATATGAAACCATCATCTTAGATCCTACTAAAAATGAAGCAGCCATACTTTCCATGCTTAAGCAATAAGATACAAGAGGCAGTGCTATGTTGTGAATATACTGTAGTTTTGGCTAAATATAAGGACAGGCAAGGAGGAGGTGGGAACTGGCTGAACAGTCAACAAAAAGGTTTAATGATATAAATTAACTTAAAACAACATAAATGAACAGACACATGCAACGCGGCCTCGTGTGTGTCTCTCTCTCTCTCTCTCTCTCTACTGGTGCCTCCGACTCCCCTTTATCTTGTTCTCCCGCTGATCAGCCTATTCAGTGCTGGCAATGCATCATCACGGGCCGGCCATGCCCTCCTCCTCATCACAGCTATATTTTTCAATATAGCATGGCCTTGAATGCCTTGTTGCTTTTATAGACAGGACTCTATGCAGGGCTCCAGAATAAAATTTTAGAGCGGTAGCACCAGTGCCACCAAGTTCTACAGATAGTCGCACCATCATTTAGTGGCATAGGGGCCATATATATATATATATATATATATAAAAAATTAAACAAAAGGATTTGTCCATATAAATGAAAATTATATGGATAAAAACATATAACAATAGAAATAAGTACATTTCCAATAAAAATTGAAATGCCCACCTGACAGAAAAGCATTGATTTTGAAATTTTATAACTACGGATATTACAAAAGTAATCTGAAAATACAGTGTATTTTGGAATACTTACCAATCAGCATCCAGAAAACTATACATTTGGTAAATTCAAGTACAGGTAGTGTTAGACTGGTTTAGGTCAGATAAAGCACAATGGGAAATGTGGGAAAATATCTGCTCCAAAGCAGGCCTTTTTGCGACACATTGTTTCAAACAGAGCTGAACTAGGTTAAAGTAAATGCCATAATCAGCTGATGAGTCTTGGGGTACTGGGGGGCCTTGCTGCCTTTGAAGAGGGAAGAAGAGGACAGGGGAATAGAGAGAGGGCCAACAGAGAGGAGTCTGAGTGTGGGGTAGCTCGGCGGAAGTGGGGAACATATGGAGTTTAAGGGGGCCGCTGGTGGTCTAGGACAAAAGCAAAATGGTAAAAGCTAAAGCAGGGCTATAACTTTCCCTTTCATGTGTTCAGTAAAGCAAAAGGATGAAGCCTCTATATTGTCAGACAGGGTTAGATCACTCAGATGGCTTAAACACGGGGCCTAATAAAACCAAAATCATTGTAAAGTGGCAAATGGAGTGTGGGAAAGAAAGTTATGCCTTGCCCATGCACACAAGAATGATATAATGATACATATACATACATTTCAGCAGAAAAAGCAGGTCTATTTTATATAGGGAGTGATATAGTTGCTGTGGTAACCTCTTATTTTCACATTTATTTTAGAGAAATGTCTCGAAAAGCCTCTCATAATCTAAACAAACTGGCTCTGACAGAATAAGATAAACACAAAGCATAGGGCTGTAAAAAGAAGGCTTCTATTCAGTTATTCCAGTCTGCCCTCCCCTGCCTAGCTCTATGACATTCACTTTTAATTACTTCCAGACCTTCTGTACATCACAGTCCCTCATTGCAGAATGATAAGGAAGTAGATTTGAATGGATAAAGAATTTTGGTTAAAGGATAAATATGCTCATCCTTTTCTATAAGAAATTAAAATAAATATATATTCTATTAGATGGACTGGCGACCTATCCAGGGTGTCCCCCGCCTTTCGCCCAATGTTAGCTGGGATAGGCTCCAGCCCCCCGCGACCCTGTACACAGGATAAGCGGTTGACGATGGATGGATGGATGGATGGATGGATATATTCTATTACATTTTGAAAATGTCAAACTGAGCTTAAACCTTGATGCATGAATTATTTCCTCATAAATGAAAAAATCTATTTCTTTTCAAAACAAGAATACAAGTCTCATGTTCAGTCTTTTTTAAATAATGTATTTTGAGTGAGTTAAAAACCTACAGTATCCATTGTGATAGAAGATAATGTTATTGTTTTCTCGTTTTCTCCCCAATTTGGAATGCCCAATCCCCAATGTGCTCTAAGTCCTCATGGTGGTGTAGTGACTCTACACCACCAGGTGGTGGAGGAAGAATATCAGTTGCCTCCGCATCTGAGACCGTCAATCTGCGCATCTAATCACGTGGCTTGTTGAGCACATTGCCGTGGAGACATAACGCCTGTGGAGGCTTCACGCTATTCTCCACGGTATCCAGATACAACTCACCACGTGCCCCACCGAGAGCGAGAACCCCATGTGACTCTACCCTCCCTAGCAACTGGGCCAATTTTGGTTGCTTAGGAGACCTGGCTGGAGTCACTCAGCACACCCTGGATTCAAACTCGCAACTCCAGGGGTGGTAGTCAGCGTCTTTTCTCGCTGAGCTATCCAGGCCCCCAAAAATTTGTCTTAAAAACTGTACACTGTAGTGAACTTAGTATATCCTTCATATATCTTTACATTAATATATCCAACCATATCACTTTAGGCCTATTCAAACCAAGTGTGATGTAACTAAACAACACAAAAGCATAAATTATCTGTAGATATAAGTATTCACACCAAGTTGGACCCTAGATATTAATCCTTCTCTAAAACATTTATGGATGAAACAAATTGTTCGGCATGTGAACAATTAAAAAAATAACCTAGCCTTAAAAAAAACAACAAAAACAACAAAATTGCATTAATATATACATATTTATATTTAGTGTGTACGAGTTCATAGATATGAATAGTTTTAGCATTGCACATTTTTTCTGTGTTGAAAATGTAGACTTTGCATTTACTACACTTATGGAATACAGTATATGGTAAACAGAGCTAAATATGGGAGAAAAATGCTTGTAAACTAAAACCTGAATGATATAAAAATGGTACTCACAATGATTCCAGCAGTCCAGGGGTTAAGCAGGAAAACAGCACACACCAGAAAGGTGCAAGCCAGCACAACGCTGATGGAGAGCAGAAGCCAATGACGCAGGCCTACATACTGCTCCCAAAAGAGGAAGGGGTAGCCATTCGGGTAGCTGGGCAGACCCTGACGACTGTAGTTGCTGCAGATGGCGCGGACGCTCTCGATGGCCTCCACGAACTGTGGCGTCTCGCGAAGTCCGTTGAGGTAGAAGGGGAACTGTGCATATTCTATGGGCTCAGCGGCAGGAACTATAGATGTAAAATACAAGATGCCATTGAAGATTGCTGTTCTCTCTTTATGGTCACTCCCAATTAATTAAAAGTGCTTAAAAGGCAGCACTACCATGACATTTACTGTATCAAATCTTCTTGATAATGTTTTTTTTAAACCTCTAGACCAAAGTAATTATTTGTCTCCTATAGTTTCCTCACAACCATTGCTTTGTAGATACTGTACCTCCGGTCTTAGATATGACATTATTTTAGTTTGGTTTAATGTTATACCTTTTTGGAAATTTAAGAATTAATTTCAGATTTATTTACATAGTGAATTGTGATTGCTTTTGTCTTCCTTACATATATTTAAACATTTATCGCCACCTTCACACTGCTCATGAGTTGATTCTTGTACACAGCCAACAGAAAACAAGATCTAAAGAGCTGAATATAATGACAACGACAAAGTGACTCTGATGCGGCATTTCATTGACACAGACAAAGATGACCTAAAACATTATTATTTTACTGCCTTGAAAGCACTGGTAGCTCCAGCATTTCTAGTTTAGATATGGGCCTACTCTTGTTTCTATGCTCCTTATAAATTAGATTATTGTTCCTTAGCTTGAATTTAACAAGAACACCTTACATGATCCGCCGCTCTTATCGAGTCATACTTAGCATTAAGGACGTCAGGTGTTCCAGAGGTGACAGACCTATTAAACACAATGATTTCTTTACTGCCCCAGGATGAAAAGAGGCCAAACTACCAGCTATCAAATCTCAACAGGCAGTTGAGTGTCAATCCTAACAGTGGTCTACTGTAATTATGCTGTCAAAAATCTATGCTATAGTACTCCACCACTCGTTTATAGAACGAACACACACAGACAATGATGAAATTCATACTGACAGTTATCACCTGTCAGCAAAGCTTCCGTGCACTGAAGGGCTTTCAACAGCAGGCCTGGAATGACTCATCACTATGGCTTCTGGACTCGGATAAGCGGCATGTCTTAAAACCACAAATAAAATCACAAGAATGTGACCCAGAATGACTAGTGCTCTAGAGGTGTGTGTGAGAGCGAGTCTGTGTAGGGCTTGTGGGTGTGGAAGGGAGGGAATAGCAGAGTGTGCGTTCCAGTGCCTGAAGGGGTCATGCAGGACCACTTGCTAGACATGCTTTTGCCCCATTATAATCTCCACTATAAATTTCCATTAGGACGGGAGTTGGACAGCTGCCAGCCTTTGCTAACCATTTCAGCTTGTTATCCAGTTACTTTTCCCCAAATGCCCACTGTGTTTTGCACACACTCAATGTAAAAAACCTTGCACAGCCTGGAGCTACAGTTAACTTTAAAATTACGATTAGAAATCAAATAAATACACTTCCTCTAATCACGGTCTGAACTTAGTAAGTAACACACAAGCCATTTGGTTTTGGAAAAGCTGTTGTAAAGTTTAAACCAACCAAACAGAAATAGTAATGTAACCAGGCCCAGAAGGAATCTGCATGCAAAAACTCAGCAGATAATTCTGCAGATTTTCACATTCTGTACCAATGCAGGCATGTTGACACAGTTACAAGAATATTTCACCCAAAAATTTTAATTCTCTCATTTTTTACTTACACTCATGATAACACATTTAATGAAAAATACAAAAATATCTCTGCTCAGTAGGTCCTTAAAATGCAAGTGAATGGAGAGTTCTCTTTTGAAGCTCACAGACAGAATCACAGACAGTCAGCATGATACTACTCCAGTGGTAAAATTAATGTCTTGTAAAGTGATACAATAACTTTTGGTGGGAAAAAATATAAATATTTAAATACTTTTAACTATAAACCATCGCTTCTGTTAGGTTTCATGAGAAGGTGGAGTCCAAGCGGTCTCTCGTGTGACATATTTGCATTGCCATGATACAGATGTAATATCACATTCTCCACTCGGTTGAGACATCCAGGATAAGCACACAAATGCACCACTGTAAGTAACAAAACAGATAAATACAGATCTAAACCAAAATCAACCAAGCTACTGTTCAGTGTTCCTCCTTCTCACTTGTAAACAGCACTGATCTTCTGGCAGTGACGCACTTTCCTCAGTTCCCTATTTGTCACTCACTCGACGTTGTGTCGATGAGTTGACAATAAAGGTTTACTATTGGGAGCCCAGACATCTCTGATCTTTGAGAAAAGGACAATGAGAATTGGCTTGTGGTATTTGCATGCATTTATACGGGTATAAAAGGAGTGCCACTTGCAAAAACACACTCAGATTTCTTCTTCGGAGCTGAGTGGATGTATTTCACAGAGCTGAATTCCTCCTACTGTTCCATTCATCTCTCTTCCTGAAAAGCTGTTGGATCTACGGCGCATTACAGCAGTTCTCCCCTTCATACACAACAGTAGTGTTGAGTAACACCCTTGGGCACTTTGACAGCTGAGCAGAGCTTCTTTATATACACACACACACACAATTAAAAAGACAAAATTTTCCTCTAAAAAAGTGGTGCAAACGAAAGTGTCTTTTTCAAGATGCCTTTTCATTTGTGTGTGTTTCCTGGGTGCGTTACCTCTTTGCTTCCCACGGCCACTATCGCTGCAGCTCGTGTTGGGCACTGCCCAGGCGGGGACAGCGCTTGTGGACGGGTCATGCTCTCACTGCAAGGGCATGATTTTGGCAACGTTGCGGTCGCGCCTTTCTCTCGTAAGACTGGACTCACACTCCCCAACCCCAAGTGATGGCAGATCAGCACTGTCTGACTCGGCTACGCGATTCAGTTCGCTAGGCGCCCACACAGGTCTAGTGGCGTCCGCTTCACTACGGTGAGAGGCGAGAACACCAATGCTCTGTGTGCGGAGATCGCCTCCCTCCTACAGAAGGATGCGATAGAGCCTGTCCCTCCAGCAGAGATGAAGAAGGGGCTTTAAAGCCCCTACTTCATCATACCCAAAAAACAAACAATAAAAGCCAGTGGCTTGCAGCCAATCTTGGACCTGCAAGTCTGAATAAGGCTTTGCTCAGAATCCCGTCCAAGATGCTGACGCAAAAACGCTTGGTTCGGTCCGGCTTACTCTCACGTCATCCTGAGAAGTATGTGCCCAAGGTTCCCACATCCTCTTTTAGGGATCAGGTGGTGAACCTGCAAGCTTTGCCCCAGGAGGAGGCAGACCCAGCCTTGGCGTTGCTGTGTCCAGTGCGTGCTCTCCGCATCTACTTGGATTACACGCAGAGCTTTAGAAGCTCCAAGCAGCTCTTGTCTGCTTTGGTGGACAGTGGAAAGGAAGCGCTGTCTCCAAACAGAGGATCGCTCACTGGGTCTAGGATGCTATTACTTTGGTATACCATGCCCAGCATGTGCCTCCCCCTGCTGGCCTGTGAGCCCATTCTACCAGGAGCATAGCGGCTTCTTGGGCGTTGTCCCACGGCGCCTCTCTAGCAGACATCAGTAGAGCTGCGGGCTGGGCAACACCTAACACCTTTGTGAGGTTCTACAACCTCAGGGTTGAGCCAAAAACAGGTAAGTTCGGGTCAGCTGGCCAGGTGTACCGCTTGCGCATAGCTCCTTTCCCCTCCCTTGAGAAGACGTGCACTCTTTTCCAGTTGCGTTTGCAAAAAAGTGTGAACCCTGGACGTTCTTCCTCCTTAGCCCAATGGCCAACGAGTCTTCAGTGAGGCTTCAGAGTCTTCAGTGCCCCAGTACGTGCGCCACTTAGGCCCCTTACAGAGTTAAGTGCTCCACATGTGTTGGTTGTCTCCTTAGGTAACCCCATGTGATGTATATCCCGCAAAATGGTTTCCCCACTGGTTAACCGCATCTTCCTTGGGCAGAGGGCCCTCTGTCCTTGGTCACCATGTTTGTAGTCACTCCTCCCCTCCTTGGGTAGGACCTACCTCGGCGCCCTACTCGGTTAGACTGTGTGTTGTATTCCACCTTCCATTTTGGAGGGACCCCAGCTGAACGATTTTGTTCCTTTTTTGGGGAGAACAATAGAGAGAAGGCTATGGCTGGGCCAGCTAGTCCTTAAACGTCTGAGCAGTTAGCCACTCCCCAAGGTGTAGGGGACCGCTTCATGCCTGCCAGTGTGTTGGGGTAGTTACACGATGGCTAACTGCGCTGGCTACGAGGCACACAGAGTTCTGCCCATCTCGCACAGCCAGTCTGCGTAACTCGGTTTAGCTCTTGTGGCGTTTTTCCATTGGGACCCCTAGTGTCAACTCATCGACACAACGTTGAGTGAGTGACAGATAGGGAACGTCATGGTTACTGATGTACCATTCCCTGATGGAGGGAACGAGACGTTGTGTCCCTCTTGCCACAACACTGAACCAACAGCTGAAATGGCCGGGTCTTTGGCTCGGCTCCTCAGTGTGAAACCTGGGTGTGTGTTTGCAAGCGGCACTCCTTTTATACCATTTGTCCAGGAAGTGGCATGCAAATTCCACACACCAATTCTCATTGGCCTTTTCTCAAAGATCAGAGATGTCTGGGCTCCCAAGAGTGAACCCCTAGTGTCAACTCATCGACACTATGTCGGGTTCACCTCCATCAGGGAACGGAGGCTACATCAGTAACCATGGCGTTCTCGAGTGTTTCAAATGCCAATGCGATTACATCACATGCACATACTGCAGAACGGAAGCATGATTTAGTGTTAAAAATAGTACTTAAATATTGATCTTTTTCACAACAAAAGCGATTGTGTCACTTTAGAAGACATTAATTTAACAGCTGCTGTGGTATGAACGATGGTTATGCTGACTGTCTGTAATTTTTGAAGCCTAGAAGAGAACTCTCCATTCACTTGCATTTTAAGGACCTACTGAGCTAAGATATTTTTCTATTTTTCTTCAAATGTGTCCTTCCACAATATACTTGACAATAGGGCTGCACTAACAAAATCATACATCAATATATCACATTCATTTTTCTCACAATAGTTGCAATGTATTGAATTGTGTATGTATGGCCATTTGGTCTGGTGATCAAATGAGATGGAATGTACTCACTGTTGAGTCTGTTGACAGTGGAGTCACTCCTGTAATGGATCCACTCTGGAGGACTTGGGCGGATGTTGGCCTGGGATGCGGCATAGGCAACAGGGTCATTGCTCACCCAGGCAGATAAATAAATGTAGAAGGGGTTTTGGTTGATGATTCCATCTGTGTCCACCAAACGCCGTCTGGTTAGCTGGAGATAAAAATAAAACGTAACTTTAACAAATAGTAACTGAATGTTAACAGTAACCATGACAAAAACAGGTCAACAGGTTCTCTTTTAATGTACTTTAAAAAACTTTTTAAGTGTTCAAATACTTTTTGGGGCCACTCTATGCATGTGAGTATTAAGAATGGCCACCACCATTGCAATAATCTCTAAATGCTTAGCTTCACGCCTAACACTCAGCTCGTATGGCATTGATCACTCTCAATGCCATACTTGTTTCCCAAGAAAATAAATCTAAAGGCTCTCAGTCAGGAGTTGGGGGTCAGTATGTACATGAGTGTGTGTATGTTTGGAGGGGGCAACAGGGTGTGTGGTTGAAATAGTGGTTGAGTGAGAGAAAAATTGCTTGAGTTAGTGTAACAATAAAAAAATTGGCCGGAGTCCCTGAGCGAGTCTGTGTGCAGTTAACCTTGCTGTTAACACTGGAGGAAATGCCACCCAGCAAATGGAGGAGAGCTATAAAAATAAAACAACATCTGTACAAATGTTGCAACACTTGCTTCTCCTGACTCCAATAGATACCTAGAATGCCGGCGCCACAGACGGTTCCTGCCATAAAAAAAAAAACTGTTTGCAATAGTAGTTGTAGAATGGCCTAACAAGGCAACTCAAAATAGTGTCAAATAAAAATGGTCAGAAAACCTGAATTTTAGGTAATTTAGAAAAAACATTATATCACAGTTCACGCACCTTTTCACCAATGAATTTCAACTATATCTCCAGTATATTATAAATGTATAGCAATATTTTTTAGTTATTACAATCAATTTCTAGCTGGTGAAATATTTCATAGCCAAGAAAAATCCAGTTTCACTTTAGAAATATTCCCATCATTTATGATGTCTGGATAAGGATATTTCAAAATAATTGTATAGGTATTACACTCACAAAGAGCAATTTATAGCCAATATTATAATTTGTTTTTGTTAATTGGCCAAGAATTACTAGAAAAATCTAGATTCAAGAGAGATGTCCAGTTATTTATGATATCTGGATACAGATTTTTCAAAATAATTTAATATGCATTATACTTTCATAAAGAACAATTTCTAGACAATTCAATCTTTTAAGCATAAAAAGATACATTTTTTTATTTACTTCATTTCCATACCTTTTCCATTCTTATAAATCACTATTTTAAAATTCCTCCATATTACAAGGTTTTCCATGTCAGAGGGAACCCTGTAGTGTAATTTGCACATGAGCTTTACATTGACCGGTAAGAGGGAGGCACCATGTGATTCCCACCTATATATCCACTAAAAAAGGGGACATGGCAGCAGTTCCAAGAGAAAAGGAAAAAGGAGAGAAAAAAGCAGACTTGGATTCCAAAGACCTGGATTGCATTAAGCAGCAGGATGCGCAACAACTGTATGTCTTCAAGCTGTCACGGGAAGCACACAGTGCAAAGCTGGCGGCCTTCTGGCCCACTGCCACCCCTCTTTCCTCACAGTCAGAGGAAAAGACATCACGGGCCGCACACTAACACACATCGGTTGGCTCTTGGCGATTTTGCTGGCAATAGTTCAACGCAATAATGACCACTTGAAAACAACAAAACCATAATTTCTGGTCCTTAATGCCCACTGCCAATTCATCAACACAGTGACACTTCCTCAAGCACACACACACACACACACACACGCGCCCACTGCCAATTTATCAACACAGTGACACTTCCTCAAGCACACACACACACACACACACACACACACGCCCACTGCCAATTTATCAACACAGTGACACTTTCTCAAGCGCACACACACAGTTTTATGGGGACTTTCCATAGACATAATGGTTTTTATACTATACAAATGATATACATACAAACCTAACCATCACAGAAAACATTTTCAAAAAACATAATTTAGTATGATTTATAAGCTGTTTGGACCGGCATGGGGACCGACAAAATGTCCCCACAAGGTAAAAAATGTTGGGTTTTAATATACTTATGTGGACATTTGGTCCCCTCAAAGTGATAAATACATGCTCACACACACACACACACACACACACACACACACACACACACACACACACACACACACATACAGTGCACTGCTCCACACCTCCCCACCCTTTAGCTCCTCTGGCATGCAGTATGCTTTGTACTTTTCATATATATACTCTCCTCTTGCCTGACATTTCATGCTGGGTAGCAACTGGAAACCGTTAATGTGTTAACCTGTTATATTTTTTGCCAATGTGTTGGTGTGTGTGTGTGTAGGGGTTTCTTATTGACAAGGCCCCTCTGAAGGAGTCTTGAAAAGGTTGTACAGTCTGAGCTTTAGGCCTGCAGCAAGAAAGCGGAACAAATGGTTTAAATGAAGACTTAATTGCTTTTTCAGAGGCCAGTTGCGGCCCCATCGAGAGCTTTAAATTCCTGTGCTTGGTAAAGCAGTCAGAGAGAGAGAGAGAAAGAGAGAGACAGAAAATGAGGACAGAGATAGATAGACATTCAGAAGCCAGGTGTGGTTGTTATGCATACTTAAAAACACTGATGCTGATGCTAAATACAAATGTCCATTCAAGTAACCCTCCATCACCCCTAGAATTACACAAAAACACAGGACTCATTCACTCCATCAGGCAATAACACAAAGGCCACACATATAATAAAAAGGTCAACTTCAAATGTTTACACACTGGAGGTTAATTTAAAACATTTTCCCTTTAGTAGCAGACAAAAATTCTCAAAGGAAAAAAAATAATATTTCATAAGAATAGGGCTGGGCAATATGGCAAAAAATATTATCACGGTATTCTTTTTCATATCATTCGATATCAATATTTATCACGATATTCAATCACATTTGCACATTGCTAATTTTTCTGAATTTCCAAAAAAAGAAGAGAAAACAAAATCATAAACAGTCTAAAGAGTCTTTACAAAACTGTGTTGGGGCCCAGACACAGCCAATGCAGTGGTGTCTGAGGGATCTTCTATGAAAATATTACAATATTTTTTAGAGTTTATCAATTGAGTGCAGTTGGATATGAATGTTATAAGATGATCTGTTCATTTTGAATCATAATGAAGGTATATACATAAAAAATATTTTAATATTTCTTTACATACAGATATCCAAGTATGGGGGCATAGAAGCCCATGTGACTGAGGAATGATACTGTATGGGGGTTCAGGGGCATCTCCAGAGAGAAACTTTTGAAAATGTACAAGTCTGAATGGACCATTTTTCTATTTTCATTAAAGTGAAAAAGATTAGGCTACAAACTAGTAATTGTTTTGTCTTTCGTCTTTGTCAGAGATGATGACATCTGAATCATTTCACAAAATTATTATTAAAGGTTTGGAACATGCTGATTAATAAAACTAAATTTAGAAAGAAAAAAAACGTTATGGTCAAAAGGCGCTCTGGAAACACGCACCTCAAAACCATTTCAACTCAAATTAATATTTCATGTCTAGTTATTTAAAAGGTTCGATTAACGAAAAATCCTCTCATTATTTACTCACCTTCATGATATCCCAGGTGTGTATGACTTTATATCTTCACCAGAACACATTTGAAGAAAAGTAGAAAAATATCTTATCTCAGTAGGTCCTTAAAATGCAAGTGAATAGAGAGTTCTCTTTTGAAGCTCCAAAAATCAAAGACAGTCAGCATAAACATAAGTCATCCTTCACCAGCTTTTAAATTAATACCTTCTGTAAGTATTTTTAACTCTAAATAATCGCTTCCAGTCAGCAGCGATATGCGCGTGTGACGTAATCGCACTGGCACATGAGCCACGATAACTGAGGCACGGGGGAATGCTGTACAGAAGCTATGTTGGTTTTGGTTTAGATCTGTATTTGTATCTGTTTTTTTACTCTCAATGGTGCATTTGTGTGCTTATCCTGTATGTCTCAACCGAGAGAATGTGAGATTATGCCCGTAACATGCTGACGTGAATGTGTCATACGAGAGCTTACCACAAGCTATAGTTTATAGTTAAAAAGTACTTAAATATTTATCTTTTTTCACACTATAAGCAATCATATCACTTTAGAAGACATTCATTTTACTTCTGGAGTCACATGGATGAGGTTTATGCTGACTGTCTGTGATTTATGGAACTTTAAACCTCTGATCACCTTCCACTTGCATTTTAAGGACCTACTGAGCTGAGATATTTTTCTATTGTTCTGGTGAAAAAATAAAGTCATACACATTTGGGATATCATGAGAGTGAGTAACTGATGAGAACTATCCCTTTAAGTCAATGTATCATTATCGCAAAATAAGCCGCTATATGGTTATCATGACCCTGATGCAAAATTTTAAATAAGTGTCGATATGTGGCAGCTTTTATTTTTGAATACATTGCCATAGAGACTGGCTCTAGGGAGGTCATCACATTGCACAGTGAAAACTGAATCCATGTTACCTTTGCAATGCATCTGATCATGCTAGTTGTGGAGTATCAAGTCAGGTGTGTTTCTTACCAGGTTGATGTTTACTGGCTTTTCTCTGCGGCCGGTCTGCACAAGGAGTTTGTAGGCCAGGACTCCATCATCAGAACCATTCCTGTAGTTCCCCTGAGTGATCCGACCTTCCCGCCAGTCCCTATCGAATGCCTCCTGTAGACCTGCCGAGACACACAAACAGCACAAGGCACTTAGAAAGACACTTCAGCTGATTACTTCAATTTAACAGATTAGTCACAGGCAAAAGGGTGTCTGCTGTTTTTCCTCTGTATTTCTATACTTACCCTGCTAAAGAAAAAAAAAAAAAGACCAGCTTAGATGAGCATGAATTTTCAAGCTGGTCCAGACAGGTTTTGCTAGTTTAGTGCTGGTCTAGCTGGTGGATCAGCAAAACCATGCTGTTTACTGGCAAAATATGCTGGTCAACCAGCCTGGCCTTTCCAACCAGCTGGTTGACCAGCTGGGGACCAACATTAAAAACAAACCATACACTGTAACACTGGTCTTATCACAGGAACTATTTTCACCTTAACAGCATTGTTTTTTTTTACCACCAAGAATGGAAATGGTGATGAATTTAATGATCGTGGAACTGATTCCACTTTTCAACTGTTCTATGGTTTCGGTCCCATAACAATTACATAGATTATTTTTAGTGCTTGAAGAATTATTGATGCTAACTATATGATTAACAAACATACTAAACAAAAGCAATACTACTATTTGGTAACATCTATTTTTTATTGATTTACCATTTATTACAACAAAAGTCTGTACTGAATGTGTATCTTTAAATACACTTTGTTATATGAACAACCCATCAATACTCAAACTGATGCACAACACAGTCCTCAGTTCATTTATAGTTAGATATGCTGAAAATTATGATTTAATATGTCAAGAATGACTCGATTAGAATGACTCGATTAGTAGGTGAGTCATTAGACAGATTCCAAGAGACTGATTGTGATTTAATGACATTAATTAAAAGAATCAGATCATAAGTGTCGGTTCAATCTACAGTGGCATGTTTGTCTGCTGTATGTTTGTTGTTGCCTGAGGATAATGCAATAGAAAAGCATCTTGTTTATTTCGTTTCTTTGTATTATGTTGTGACATCCATTCACATATCTGTCTGCATCGGTGGAAGAATATAAATTAAAAAAACAGAACTGAAAATCATTCAAATTATTTTTTCAAAAACAATTCTAATAATAAGAACTGGTTTCCAGCAGAGCCTATTTAGCCCAAGAAGGAGCACTTATATTAAAATGAATGCAAAAAAATGTGAGTGCCCAATATAGCGGATGTAGAAAAGGAAGTCCCACCTAACAGGTAAAAGAACCAATCACCTTCTAGAAACAGACATAGGCAGTTAGTCTACTAAAAAATGTGCATGCGCATCCGCTGGAACAGCCTGAAAAAGTTGACTTTATTTATGTTTTTTTTTCATAATCTGGACCTAAAGAAGCACAATTTATTATACCACTGTTGTCAGATTTTACTGCTGATTTGAAAAATGTTCTTTGATTGTAAACTTGCCCAACTGCTTTGGAGATTTCAGTCTTTCCACATTCAAGTAGATAGGAGCTGCACTTTTATGCTGCCTGTATCCATACAAAATAGCTGCCTGGGAGCGTTCCAAAGATGCACGCAGAGTAGACTGACTTGCCTTGAAATTGACTTAATTATCGGTTCCCAATTCTTAACACTCTCCCAGCATTCCATTTATTTTTCACATTTTTACTCTGTTTTTAATCTCTCCATTTAAATCTCACTCTTGGATCATAATCCATCTTGTTAAGCCATTCTATGACTTGCAGATTTAGAGGTTTAGCAGCATGATTGATGTTTGTGAGTAGCAGATGATATGATGATGGCAAAAACTATGATTGATTCATCTCTTAGTTGATTTCCCAAACACACTGAGGCAGTGTCTGGAAATCAAGACAGTCTGTAAAATGTTGGACTAGATTAAACTGTTTATTACAATGGCAAACAGAATGCAGAAATCTAAGTGACAACCATGGGGTTGACAATTCGCACTGGTGAGGAACTTGTATCATCCAGCTACCAGAGGGGCTTCTGTTTTCAAAGTCCTATTTGAAATTTAGCTTATGCATCTTGTAAGCAAGTCACTTAACAGCTTCTATTCAATGGACAATCTCCCTGGGGTTAAATACATTGCTTAAGGCCAACTAGTCTTAGATCTGGGTGTATTACCTTGAAGCCAGTCTCTGAAGTAATGCAGCCACATGCGTGGGAGCTGGCCGTTCTCCTCCCGTAGGACATACTTCACAGTGCCAAAGCGTTGGTGAAGCTCATAAAGCTGAGGCTGGATCTGTGCGTAGTCTGCTCGCTGGGTGACCACGTACATATTGTAGAAAGAAAAGTATCGGAACTGGGCGCGGATGAAATCGTATTCACCCGTCTCCCGAGGTACGATGTCAGTTAACTCTAAACCATCCCGGACACGGGTGGTTCCATACAGACTGACCCCGAGCAATGCCAAAAAGAGTAAAATCACCACCACCTGGGAGAGCAAACAGAAATATGAGTCAGGGTTTGGCTGGAATTGAAGCAACTGATCTTTTTGAGTCTTATGACTAAGCCCTGTTTGAGGTGTTTGTGGTTTTCAGAAGGTCGTGACTCACAAAATAACACTTACACAACTGAATCAGATACTGTACATTGGGTTTCATTAACTGCCTGTCAATTGGCCCACAAGATTAGCTCATTGCTGGCATCAGTAATTCCACTTCTGATCTAATATGTGTGAGGTGTCAAAAGAGAAAGGATGAGCCTGCTTTGAATTACATCCATGGGCTAGTTGTCTAGCTTGTTTAAAGTAGTAAAGTAATTGCTCACCTTACATCCAGAGGTGCATGGCACATACATAAAGAATGTAAAATAACTGCACAAACTAATATTTGAATGCAAATTACATTTTCTTGACTGACTGTGTATGTAAGAAGTGTTGAATGCATATACAGTGTATAAGCTTCCTTGCATTATTAAAATTATTTCAACTAATAGGTTGAGGGATGGTTATTAACCAATTAGATATCAAACAAGATTGCTTCAACCTGAAAAACACATCTAAACCAGCCTAACATGGTTTGCTAGTCTTAGCTGGTCCTGCAGCCTGACCAGCTGAAAAGTACCCACAACCTCTCAGCCTAGGCTGGGAGACCACCTAAGACCAGCAAACCAGCTTATGCTGGTTTAAGCTGTTTTTTCCCCTTTATATTGAGATATTGAAAGGATACATTGACGAAGGCCATCGTACTCTCACCTTTGTTGTAGGCTGCAACAGAAATGGTGCATAGTGCTTCTCAGCAAACGACGCAAATGTCCAGCGTGAACATGGTGGCTCCAGACAGCGTAAACTTGACTCTCCGAACTGAGAAAGCAGGTCTCGCGTGGAGCTCACCCCATCTGGGCTCTGGTAGGATGCTGTATCTGAAGCTGCACCTCTCGTGGAAGGGCTGTTCCCAGGCGAGCTCCTCCAAAGTCCTGGGCCTGCACTGTTGTGGTTGTTGTTATTGTTGCGGTTGGAGTTTGGGGCAAAAGGTTGGACGGAGATGTGAGAATGGGGTTCGGCCGTGGTGTAGTAGGCCTGCGTTCTGGGGTCGTACTCGGTGCGCAGCTGCACGGTGGACTGCATGGTGATCTGGGTGTGTTGGGCGAAGCTGTGGCTGCTGTAGGAGGGTGGAGGGCTGTAGCGGCTGGAGTCAGCAGAAGAGTCAGCGTATGCCCCCTGTGGCTCCAGCTGGATCACGCGGTTGGCACAAGGGCTAAAGGAAAAGACAATTTTTTTTCAGAGAATTTTTCAGAGATTGTTTTACAATTAGCATATCAAATCCAATCAGTTTGTTCCTATACCATATTCAGTACTGTGTATAAGTCTTAGGCACATTAGATTAAAAACATGAAGGAATAGTTCAACTAAAAATTACAATTCTCTCAATTTACTCACCCTTTTGTCATCTCAAACTCGTTTCCAGTGTAGACAGCATCACTGATTATAATGGAGTTCAATTGCTTTTGACGCTATGCGACGCAACACTCGCTTCCGTTGTAGACAGGGTGTAAGACTTAATCTATGTCTTCTGAAATTATCCAATCGGTTTTGGGTGAGAACAGACCAAAATAGAACTCCTTTTTTACAATAAATCTTGCCATTGCAGTCTCTAGGCACGATCATGATTTCAAGCTTGATTACACTTCCTAGTGCCATCAAGCACTCTGCGCTAGAAAGTGCAATCAAGTTTAAAATCATGATCATCGCTTCAGAAGACATGGATTAAGTCTTACACCCTGTCTACACTGGAAGCGAGCAGCGCGTTGCATAGCGTCAAAAGCAATCGAACCCCATTATAATCAATGATGCTGTCTACACTGGAAACGTCCATTGAGGCGTGTCTGTCGCACCAACAATAAATGGGTGTCATGTTCCATTTACACTGCACGTACTGGCGCTACTACACAAATGAAATGGTTTGTGATGACGCGTCCAGTGTAGATAGCATCAAGCATCAACGGACGTGACCGGTAAAGACAGGGTGTTGTGCCTTTTTCATTTTTGGATCTTGACATTTTTGTCACCATTAATCACACTATGCAGTTTAGGCATTATACACATACAGTACACACAATGGGCTTAATTTATTAAAGCAGAAAAAATTTTTTGCGTGTAAATAGTTTAAACGCTCTGTCAGAGAGCCCACTTTCTCTAGTAAACAGTAACTCATTACACTTGAGCACTTGCGCAAATACATGTAAATATGACTGCAATCAGCTTTCCAGTCGAGAGCAGTTAAAGTTGAGAGGCAATTGAGTGCCGGTGACTAAAAGGCAAACGTTTCGACTAAGTTGAAAGTTTAAGCATCAGGTTTAATTTCCTGCAGGAGTTTAGGGACATGACTATGAAGGTAAAGTATGTGCCTGTAGACCTCTCTCTCTCTCTCTCTCTCACTCTCTCTCTCACTCTCTCTCACTCTCTCTCTCACTCTCTCATTAGACACCAAGAATGTCATAGCAAGCAGGAGATGCAACAGCATGTCTGATTTAAGGGCCCGGGGCCACAGACCGAGATAAACATCAACACACACATAAAGTTGGGCAGGTTGACATTTAATTGAGTTGCAGATATTGCACTTGGTATCATAAAAGGCCATTGTGTATATTATTCAATATATTGAATGTGTTTACATGCATGATCCTGAACACCAATTATGCTTCATAAGCAGACAACATACACTGATCAGCCACAACATTAAAACCACCTGCCTAATATTGTGTAGGTCCCCCTCATGCTGCCAAAACTGCGCCAACCCGAATCTCATAATAGCATTCTGAGATGCTATTCTTCTCACCACAATTGTACAGAGTGGTTATCTGAGTTACCATAAACTTTGTCAGTTCTAACCAGTCTGGCCATTCTCTGTCAATCTCTCTCATCAACAAGGCATTTCCGTCCACAGAACTTCTGCTCAGTGGATGTTTTTTGTTTTTGGCACCATTATGAGAAAATTCTAGAGGTTGTTGTGCACGAAAATCCCAGGAGATCAGCAGTTACAGAAATACTCACACCAGCTCATCTGGCACCAACAATCATGCCACGGTCTAAATCACTGAGATCACATTTTTCCCCCATTCTGATGGTTGATGTGAAAATTAACTAAAGTTCTTGACCCGTATCTGAGCTTATTTTATGCAATGCAGCCACGTGATTGGCTGATTAGATTATCATATGGATGATGGTTGGTGCCAGATGGGCTGGTTTGAGTATTTCTGTAACTGCTGATCTCCTGGGATTTTCATGCACAACAGTTTCTAGATTTTACTCAGAATGGTGCCAAAAACAAAAAACAGTCTGTGAGCGACAGTTCTGTTGATGGAAATGCCTTGTTAATGCAAGATTTCAAGAGAGAATGGTCTGAATGGTTCAAACTGACAAAGTCTACGGTAACTCAGATAACCACTCTGTACAATTGTGGTGAGAAGAATAACCAAAAAGTGCAGAGTTTGAGATACTCTAGGATCAGGATTGGAAGACACTAATCTATTACTATCATTTAGATAGGTAAATGTGTGCAATACCTGACAAAGCAGCAGAAAATGTCGAAGCGTCTGTCCTCTCTGCGGTACAGGTCCATGCTGAGGATGGCAGGAAAGATGAGCAGCACCATAGCAAAGTTAAATACCACAACCACTGCCGCCTGACAGAGAATGAGAGAGTAAGCAAACAACATGTTGAGCAGATATTCACACATGCACAAAAGCAATCACACACAACAACACCCAAACAGCTATCCATGCACATCTGTGAAGGGTTTCTGCAAAAACCACAATGATCCCAACAAATTCAACTTTCAAACAATTATCCTCTTCAGAACGGAACCACAAATGAAAAACACCACCCGTACCACCCCGAATTTAATTTAGGCTCAACCAGTTTGAGAGATATATACTTTTTGCTATCGAAGTCATAATTCAATCCATACACTTCCATATGGACAGGATCTGAATTAATACAGTGAAACAAGCCTTCGGAACTGACCGTGAACTTGAACTGAAGCGGGGCTGGTGCCCAACCTTGTGAAAAGGAGTTTCAACAAACTTTCTAAGGCTAGATGAGGCTCTCCTGATCTTGGGAAGCAGCCACCTTCCTTAAGAGCAGATACATCACAAGATTACTAAAAGATCTCACCGAGCCGAGAGCTCCTAACCAAAATGAATGAGGGATTTGAAACACTTAATCCTGATTCATTCCATTGAAGCTAACAGAATAAAAATTGTGTGAAAGGGAGAAGTGGGAAGAGTTACTGGATGAAAGTGAAATGACAGTAATAGGCAGAGGCAGATTGAAGCATGCCTGCCCTAGTTAGGGTGTATGTTTTATGGGTGGAGGTTGGAGCCATGTCAGACTGCCAGACCACCCAGACAGCAGCTCAGCCTGACAGAGCCAACACGCAATGAAAGACAGCAATGTGAGAGAGAGTGAGAGACAGTCCCCTCATCTCTTCACACGCATAGATACAAATCAAAACCTATAATAAATCACAAAAACGTTTACATTTTTACATTTATGCATTTGGCAGAGGATTTTATCCAAACCAATCTCCAGTGCATTCAATGTATACATTTGATCAGTTTGTGTGTTCCCTGGGAGTCGAACCCATGATCTTGGCATTGCTAGCACCAGTTGAGCGACAGGAGCATCCAGACAAAGGAACACTACTGTTGTTGACTACAGTGGCATTTGAAAATGAGAAACTGTCCAAATTCTTTGTCTTAATTTTGACCAATATGTCTATTCGTTGTCATCTAAAATATTTTTTGGTGTGAAATATTTTTGATTGAAAACGGTGCAATCTTTAAAATAAATACAGCTTGGTTTAATGTTTTTTTTAATGATACAAAGACATTCAACCATTTTTAAGTGTGGCTTAAATGTCCCAAAACCTTTTTAGGCCAATGTATATAATGTCAGTAATATGTGATCCTTTTAGCAACAAACTGCTGTTCTCGACAAGGACGATAAACAGTGCCGCATTGCAACAAGCATACTAACAAGTAAAATAAACTGTCTGTTAATTCTAAGATCTCAGATATAAAGACAAAGAAATAGTGAATTACCGGTTTTAAAGTCAACAGGAAACAGCATTTGCAACCAATTTACCTTTCGTAATGTGATGTACAGTAGTATAGTGAATCTATGTAAAAAAAATACATCATAAATAATAAGGCGGGACTTGACTTCATAAACCAGGAAATCGGATAGCGAAACATTTTCTTTATATGACATATGTTTGGAGGGGAAAGGGTGAAAATGAGACACCCAAAAGGAAAGTAATTTCAGAAGTGCCCCAAATAAATCACTCACAAGAAGATCAGGAAAGTATTATTTGATTTTTCACATATTGATTTTCATGAACATTTTCCATCCCTTCTCTGACCCATTAATCAAGCCTTTTTTGCTACAGCACCTTTAAAAATGTTATTTGTAAATTACTTCTGTTATGATTGGCTAACCTTTTCACTTTTAAAATGAGTAGCAACACCCCTACTAGCTGCTTAATACAGCGTAGGGGCCATCCACATTGTACATGTCCTTGCTTGTGTTAAAATAATCTAGACGAATAAAACAGAATGCAAGTGTCTCGAGATGCATTATGTTTTCATTTTGATTTAAGATTAGAGAAATCTGTAGGTTGGAGACAATTTTGACTCATAAAATCTCCAAAAGCAATTTATTCTTAGGCTACATCGACAGTAATACGTTTCTTTTGAAAATGCAATGATTTCACCAAGTTTATGCCTCTCATCCAACACTAGAATGCCACTTTTCTCCACTGAAAACAGAATTCAGCATATTTAAAACGATGACTGAAAACTGAGTTTTAAATGAAAACAGATTAGCGAGGACATGGCCTTAGTTATTCTCAAGCACTTTTCCCAAGCAGCTTTGATATAAAATCAAGTAAAAATATTTCACAATTTTGAAATAAACACATTTGTATGCAAACGCTGAAATAAACATGTTTGGATACAAACATTCAAGTAAACACACAGGAATACAAAAGCAGAAGTACATATTTGGACACAAAGTCTTAAGACATTATAGTTGAAAATAGTGGCTGCTGAGAATATATGGCAGTAATACCACGTCTAAAAAGCAGTAATCTCTTAGCTGCGGTGTGTGTGTGTGTGTGTGTGTGTGTGTGTGTGTGTGTGTGTGTGTGTGTGTGTGTGTGTGTGTGTGTGTTCTCAGCGGTTTTGAAGATGAGTGTTTTCAGGCACCACTGAACAGGTGCCAGTTGGAGCTTGCTGTGGTGAAAAACAGTGTGTGTCTGACAGATGTGTGTGAGACATCAATCCACACATCCTAATACTAGATCTACAGTGCTGTACAAGTCTATGTGTGCGTGTCTGGCCATGAGCCATATCTCGCGTGTGGTCAGCAGGCTTATCCCGCGCATCATTTTCATGACAATATACAATCATTGCAGAGATGCAAACAGATACAAACACTGTAAGACCAAGCTCTAAATTCATAGATATAAATAAATAAATGGTGGCAATCTATTTTGTAGGATAAAAGGGACCTGCATTAGGAAGGTTGTCTGTATGTTTTATGCTGAGACTTGTGCAAGCGCATTTGTTGAACAGAACAAGGCATCAGTGTGTAAATCTCGGCATCTGTCTCATTGCAGCTGCGCAGGTTGTGGGGATGACGGTAAGGTTACTTCACCTGAAGTTCATGGGTTAAGTAGCCCAAGCACTGAGGGGGGAAGAGGTTTCAAGGGTGAAAACCACTAACATGTTTAAAAGGTGAAGTTGTCAATTTCAGTGCCTCTAGTGGAACCAAAAGGAGTTGAAAAAATATTGACCGTTTTCAAACAGGTTTCCTGAACACTCCACCAGTCTAACATTGGTCATAAAATACGAAAGTCTCTCCCCAAACTCCACCATCAGCTGAGACAATGTTTCTGGGCTAATCAGGATGCTCAAACAATGTTTCCATACAATTGAAACATTGTTTCAATGTCCATTGTCATAATGTAAACACTTGTCTTATTGTGAGCATTGTTTAATAGCACCACAGTGTCACAGTATTTACACTTTTCAGTGAAATCCACCTACTTATAATGTCACACAAAAGACGATATGAAGTAACTACACATTTTTATCACCGAAATCATCTCTTAGGATATGAACTGTCCTGTAACTGATGGGTTTGGCTCAACTATACTCATATTTAGAGAAAATGGAGTATTGAAGCTTCAGTCATAAAGTCTTCAGTCTTCAACTACTAAATCCACACTAAAACCAAAAAACTTTGAAGTAATTTGTTTTGCTGGTATAGTTACTGCATTTTGCCTTTGTAGGAGCAGTGCAGCTGATTCTGCATATTAAGCTGGGATAGGAAGATGTAAATCTACACACTCCACATTTAAATTTATGAAATCAGCAAGACAGATCAAGCTGGTTAAAATGTAGGCAATCTGCACAGAAATGAGACAATCATGGGTTGCTTAACCTTACTGAAGTCAGGAACAGGTTGTGGGTAAATCTCCTGCTCAGCCACTTTCCTATGCCACTTCCACAGCCTTACAGTCATAAATAAACCACAGATGTGTGGAACAACAAGCCCTGCGACCCACCCCCACTCCCAGATTGAGTTACATGCCAACAATCTGCACACTTAGGGGGCTGTACCACTAATCACACGCAGTAGGGGGGTTACGGGCGCGCCAACTCTCACCCTGTCACATGCTCTGTTTGATTAATGAAATCCATTAAAGTCACATGGAGAAATCTGGAGCCAATGAAGGTTAAAGAACACACACACATGCAGAGAGAGCTGGTATGGATTATTTCAACTAAACATACATTGGTAATATAAACAAACACACAGTTGAAACTGTTGCAATTTGAATTGCATTCCTGTTCAAGTAACACACACATAAACACACACCTGTAAGGAGAAGGCTCGCAGAGCTGGAATTGGAATAAGGGCAGCCATGAAAAATGCTGTCACATTACTGATGGAGGTCAAAGCTACACTTGCCCCCGTCCTCTTTAGACATTCACCAGTGCGGTCCTGAAGAAAGAACAAGAGAAGGAGAGAGAGAGAGAGAGACACTCAATTACACTGTCATCAAATCAACTGCATATTTGTAGCATGTTATTATCTTTTTTCCTGAAGTCCATTTATAATGTTAGTCATAGTTTCTTGCACCACCTCTTCTCTGACCCTTAAATAATCAAGATGTTTTTCTACTGTATCTTTAAAACGTCTTTATGTAAAAAACTTCTGTTACAATTTAAAATACGGATTAATAATTGATGCAGTACCACACAGAGCAGATCATATGTGTCTTGTGATGCATTTGTAACAGTTGAGGGTTTTTTAAGACATGCTGTCTAAAAAATGTCATGCTTCTGAGTGAGACGCTGAAAAACTTTTTAAAAAACAAGATGCGGCCCAAAGATGTCCGTCTACGTGTTTATTTAAGAAAACAACTGGAAACCAGCATGGACAAAAAAAAACATAATTTGCTAAAGTGCTCATGAATTTTGACATCAATACCATGACAATTCCTGAAAGACGCTTAGTTTTGATGTAGGTGGACTAAGGAGGGAACATTGCGTTGTGAAATAGAGGTACACAGATATATAATTTTACCGATTAATCAGTGTTGATAGTTGCTTTTGATAAACATCTATGCCGATAGTTGGAGTTTTTTATTTTCTATTTCTTTGTGTACTCTGTAGTCTGCGCTGGGGGATTCCACAGTTAAAATGAATTGGCTCTGCAACTTGAGCAAGGAAAATCCTGTTTTCCATGATATGTCCACTTATAACATTTTTTTTAAGGAAACTCACTATAACAACAAAATAAAGCTATTTTGTTTTACAAATGTAACACTTTATCCTCAGTTTCTCTTTCTTAAATTATGTTTGTAGACAAAAAAACTGAAATTTGCTCAGACAAAGATAATTCATCTTTAATTAATCACAGACAAGCACATTATGACTTCAGAAGATGGTGTAACTTGCAAAAGCACTCTGATCATCTAAAAGTGCTGATAATCACACAACCTGCCATGACAACTTAATGAGCTCTACTTCTGAGGAAAAGCTCTCATCGCTATTATGTGGATTTTTGGAGAGGAAAAACGCAAAAAGAGATTAATTTCCCTCCCCTTATCCTTATCCCTTGCTCGCACAGAAATATTTTCCATCAAAGGAAGGACATATCCTTTAAAACAAAGCAGCCTGGGGCGCAGAAAACACGACTGTCTCACTGTCTTGTTAAGGTAAGCTCTCTCTCATTTCAAAGTCAGACGGATATGAAACAGATCCAAACTCTACCTCCATACACAGAGGTAGAGATGAGGAGAAAGAGAGAGTAAGAAAGAAAGAGGGAAAGTTGTTTGTGTCTGTGGACATGCAGGGCCACACACGGAGTACTTTAAGACAGGAGGGTTCTACTTGATATCTCTCTCTCTCTCTGTCTCTCTCTCCTCCCACAGGGAACTGTTTACTTTCCACACAAAAGTGTCGCTACATGCTGTGCGATCTCACATAAACACAAGCAAATACATGCCTGAACTCACCCTGTCTGTATGAAAGTAATCTAAATCATCGCACACACCACATACACGAAAGCTAAACACAAATACTCCTGACTCATGCAAACGTATACACAACTGACAAAAAAGACAGATTATAAATGTATTATACTGCCTATCATCCAATCAAGACCCACTGGGACAAATGACAACTCAAATTCTTTATGCTTTAGCTAATAATGACTCTTCAATTAGTTTCCTTAAAAAAAACACCATGGTACTCTTATGTAATCAGATGGTAATAACATGGTACTTTGATACCGTATGTAAAATACTACTGAATAATTACCATATCTGTATTCTATGGTATTAAAAGTATAGCTCACCAAAAATCTCTCTTCATTGATGATTTGCTGAAAATCAAACATTGAGAGAATTATCATGTTTGGGTGAACTCTCTCTTTAAAGGAATATTCCAGGTTCAATACAAGTTAAGCCCAAACCAACAGCATTTTGACTTCCCCCTCCTTTTCTTTAAAATACTCACTTTTTCAAAAGTATAGCCACAAGACATAAACAATATACTTATAAACATAATTTAAGTGTGATAAAATCACTTAATATCCTTTTCTGTGTAAAGTTATAGCTAATTTAACAACTTTGTTGCCATGACGATGTAATATCAACAAACCCTAAGATAAATGTAAAAATGAAAAATGTAACAACTTAGCTCAAATAATAAATGAGTTTTAACAGAAGAATTACTGTAAGTGCTTTTATAAAATTATAAGCTTCACATTTCTGCCTTTAAACCCTCCAAAAATTGGCCCCGTTCACTTCCGTTGTACAACCCCAATTCCAGAAAAGTTGGGACAGTATGATTATAATAAAAACAAAAAGGAGTGATTTGTAAATTATATTCACCCTTTGCTATATTGAGAGCACTACAGCTAAATATTATATGATGTTTTAAACTGTGAATTTAATTTATTTAAAAAATGTTATGTACAGTAATGATTGCAACACGCTCCAAAAAAGTTGGGACAGTCGAGGGTTTTCTACTTTGAAACATCACAATTTCTTCTAATAACATTTATTAACAATTTTGGCACTGAAAACACAAGTTTGTTAAGTTTAGAACATTTATTTTTCCCCCAGTCATCCAATTTGTAAGTCTTTAGCTGCACAGTGGTATCCGGGCAGTATGTGGTTAGAAGTTGATGGTGCTGGGTGGCAGTATATGTTGCTCCAAAATGTATACATATCTGTCTGTATTCATGGTGTTCTCACAGATGTGCGAGTTACCCATGACATGGGCACCCATGCATTCAGAAGTGTTTTTCGCCTTGCCCTTTATGCATCGAGATTTGACCAGATTCCTTGAATCTTTAAACTATATTGCGCACTGTAGAAGGTGAAATACCCGAAATACTTCCAATTTGCCTTGGGGAACATTGTTCTCAAAGTGCTGGATTATTTGCTGAAGCATCTGTTGGCAAATTGACAAGTCTCGAATGATCTTTACTTTTGAAGGACGAGGCTGTTTTTGGAGTCTCGCCTTGTTTCATCTCGTCAAATTGTTATTAGTCTTAAATTGCGCGTCTCAACTTTTTTGGAGCATGTTGCAATCAAACGATTTGAAATTACTGCGCATTTTCCAAAAAACTATGAAAATCACAACATATAACATCATATATCATGTAGTTGTAGTGATTTCAATATAGCAAAGGCTGAATATAATTTACAAATCACTCATTCACATTTTTCATACTGTCCCAACTTTTTTGGAATTGGAGTTGTAAGTGCCTCACTGTAAGATTTGCTTTTTTTTTTTTTTTTTGAAAAGGAGGGACGAGTCGAAAATTATTTTTGTGGTGATCAACATTATACCACAAATGCAGCCAAACCTTAACTTAAAATTAACTGACCTTAACTTAAAATTAATCTGGAATATAATCTTTAATACGGTACTCAAAGGTACCATTTTTTTCCAGTACCCCATGTCACTTAAACTAAAAGATCAGTTTTAGAATTTTTACAAATTGAAAAGTTGTGATGTAAAATGAAGAAGAAATATTAAAACTCTCATATAGAAATTAAAATGTAATAGAATATATATTTATTTCATTTTTTAGACAATAGAACTAAAATAGATCAGACTTCTGGACCCCACTGTACATCAAAGAATACCATGATATTACCATGGTACCATGTCCAAATAAACATGGTAATAACATGGTACCATTTTCAAAAAACATGCTAGTACTATGGTACATTTTTGTTAGTGCTGTTTGTGAGAAACTTCTTCAGTCACACATTGTGCATTGGCCCTCACCAGCACTGCCTCAGATCAAAGCGTGCTAGTGTTTTTGATGTTACATCACAGGTCGGGGCAGGTACACACACATTCCTCTGTGTAAGTGATAACATAGGGGCTCTGATATACCCCCTTCCTCTACCTTCTGATAACAGTTAGTCTTGTCTTGACACTATCTGTGGATGAGTAGTCACTTCTGTGGTTCGCAGATCAATGTGGCTCTGTTGCAAGAGAGAATGCTCGTTGTTTACTTGTGTTGCCTGTTTTTCAGTACATGTGGGAGAGATAACACACCTCAAATGGAATCCTCTTGTTCTGGCCGGTCTCGCTGAAAGCATGAGCCAAGAGAAAGACATCGTCCACCCCCACGCCAAGAGCCAGGAACGGCAACACCTTCATGCAAACACAGGGGGAAAAAAAACAGGGTGACACAAGTGAATGGAAACCTTTGGTAACAGCTGTATTCTGTGTCAGACAATAAGGAATAATTTAATTTATTAATTTCCCAGTGTCAGAAATTAGCTTTTACATTAAGGGGCAAAATAGGCCCCATGGATTTGATTTTTAGAGCCATTTAGTTTGTTTTTTACCTTTTATTTGGGCTTTTCTTTTAAACATTTAAAAAAAAAAAAAACCTCATCTGTATATGTCAAGTACTTTAAAAAGAATTTGTGTAAAAATGTTTTAGATCTTATCATAGAAATTAAATCGCATCCATTCATTTATTATGCCATAATATGTATAACTAGGATATAAATATAATACGATATTAATATGTTACAAATAAAGAAGAATTCATTTCAAGGGCATATTTTGCCCTCACATTAGTATTTTAAGAGCATTTTTGTCATATTTGGTGGCACTTTTTCCCCAAGCTCCCATTCTCCACACTGATCTCACATTCTCCACTCGGTTGAAACATCCAGGATAAGCACACAAGCGCAACACTGTGAGTAAAGAAACAGATAAATACAGATCTAAACCAAAATCAACCAGGCTACTGTACAGCGTTCCTGCTTCTCACTTGCAAACAGTACAGATTTTCCGGCTGTGACGCACTTGCCTCAGATCTCGTGTGTTTCAAATGCCAATGCGATTATGTCACACGTGCATACCACTGCAAAACGGAAGCATGATTTAGAGTTTAAAAAGTACTTAAATAATTATCTTTTTCGCACCAAAAGCAATCACGTCGCTTTAGAAGACATGAATTTAACAGCTGGTGTCATATCGATGACGTTTAGACTCACTGTCTGTGATTTCTTGAAAAGAGAACTCTCCATTCACTCGCATTTTAAGGACCTACTGAGCTAAGATATTTTTTTATTTTTCTTCAAATGTGTTCTGGTGAAGAAAGAAAGTCATACACACCTGGGATATCATGAGAGTGAGTAAATAATGAGAGAGAGTGTCTTGTGTTGTACCTGTGTGGTAGCAGCGTTAAAGGAGATGCCCAAGAGAGAGCAGAGTCCCAGTCCAGCAGCAACAGAGAGAGTGACTAGCAACACTCCGGCCAGCCCTACTGCCCCCTGAGACTTGGCGCAATCCCACCGCAGCATGGTCAGACACGCATAGGCAAGCTGCACACAGATAACAAAACTATAACATTAATCTGACATTATCACATTACCGCAGTGCGGTGAGTGAGGTATTGGCACAGCAGGGTCAGGCATGTACTGGCAAGCTATGTATATGTAACATAACTCTGAAGGCCTATTGACACCTAGTCTGAATTTTTCAGCCTGAATAACAACATGCACAGAAAGATTTTAAAGTGAAACAGTGTATCTTTAAATACACTGAAATATTGCACTTTGAATTTTGTCCGTTCATTTTGACATTTTTTGCCACTTTTATTATAGAGAGGAGTAGAAAGTAGAAATGATGGGGAGAAAAGGAGAAATGTGGCAAATGACGCAATTCAGATTCAAACTTGCATTGCCCACATGAGCAGCAAAGTTTGTTGTGACGAAGCATGTGTCCATATCACTAGACCACGCCTCTGACTTCCAAGGTTATTTTGTTATAGTTTGAACAATTAAGTCAGGTATCCAAAATGGTTCAATGAATTTGGCCAAATGATAGTTTTGATGTGAAAAAAATGTATTTATTTGCAAATATTTTTTATACATTTGTGTAAGTTGCATTGTGTTCCTGAAGCTGATACTGATAAAATATTCAGCTTGAATGCACTGTAAGTCACTTTGGATAAAAAAGCATCTGATAAATAAATAAATGTACATCATACCTGGAGTGAACAGACAGAAACATTATGCTAAAAAAAATATCATATTCTACAGTTCTACAAATACTCAGGTGAGTGCTTGCTGGGTTAAGATGAGTAAAGCAGAGTTTGACCACTGTGAAGGAGGACGTGCTTAAATCTGACCATAAAGGAGAGGAAGTCTAAATGAAAACAAAAGCTCTTCAGACAGGGCTGGAGATGTGGGAGTGAGTTTACCATTAGAAGGTAGCCACTGGCAATACGGATCACGCTGACATCAGAGAAGGACTTTAGGATGTCTTCCAGGGTGGTGGTGGTGAACGTGAGAACTTTCTGAGAAGAATTTACAGACACACTCTGCTGGATGGCCTGAGGACACACGATAAAGGGAAAAGGATGGGAGGAAGAAAGAAAAACAATATTAATTTTAAAGACAACTTTGTTTAACCTTCAATCCATTTGCACCCTCTTTATTTTGCTTTTTCCTCTCAGGCGAATTAAACCAATTAAAAACACTGAAATCTCACCAACTTTTCTACAGAACAATTACACAAGAAATTATAATCACTGCCCTATCACCCAAAAACCACACACACTTAAATTCACAAATGCACACATGTTGAGCCCTGCGAACACACACACACAAACACCAAAAAGGAAACCCTATGCCAAGTGGAGGTCAGAGCTGACAAAACAGAGAGCAGATGATGACACACACAATCCACCAATGGGACAGCAGCTGTGAAAGAGATTGAGCACTGAGTGGGTTAATGTGTTCCAGATGGTCTTGTAAAACACACACACACACACACACTGTGCTGGGGACACCACACCAAGAGAGGTTTATTCTGCAATGGACACCCACTCTAACAAAACAGATCCTTTGGGTGCCTTGTAAGAACATCAAATGTAATTTCGGTGAAAGTGAATAAAACATCTGATTAAAGATGATTTCTCTCTATACAACAGTCAAAATGGGAAAATAAAAATGTTTCTTCATAAAGGACAACTCAATATCCTCTGAAGGGTAGTGAAGATTCAAAGAGAGGTTTTCGATACCATAAATCCATCTTAAAACAAATCCAGTACATATAAGAATGCTTTAGGTTTACATTCAGGTTTGTTTTGGTTTACATTCTACAGTGTCCCATTGTGATGTTTCCTGGCCTTATAGATGTGCAACATTTTTCGTAAGTTCACACTTAACCTGTGCATTTAAAGTATGGAGAAGGAAAAATAGGAAACTGTATCCCTTTGATGGACTGCACTCAAACAGCTGGGTCTTAACCTCAAAATACACAGCACCTTTGGAATCCATGCATTACTTGTGACTCGAGATGGAATGCCTTCGCACGCAGCACGAGTGTGTGTGTGTGTGTCAGTGTATTTTCAAGGAAACATAATGTTGGGCATTTCTCAACTGTTAATAACAAGTTCCAGTCTCAGGGAAGGTAAAAACTGATGAAAGACATGATGACACATTTAACTAAATCAGAATTAGTTATGCATTTTAAAACGCTAATGAAAATAATACTTGTAAGAAGAATATAAGTAAATGTAGGTGTGTCATTTAGTTATGAGCAGTGGATTACTACAGTAGATACCAGTGTCAGAACCATAATTTTATTAAGGGATACATTTATGTATTTTATATATTTGCCCCCTGGAATTGATTTTATGGGGTATTTTTTCTAACATATAATCTCATCATTAATAAATGGTCACTGCACTGTCTACTGTAAACCCATAACAAGGCCCACAATAGATTATGAAATGTATGTAAAAAAATAAACAGAAGAATTAATTCTGTAGATATTCTTTGCCCCCACATTTTAAATATCTGGGGCATTTTTGTCATTGTCAGTGGTATTTCTGCACTGAGCCTGGGTTAATATCAGACTCTGATCTCCACTGTGTCTCAAAGGAAGTAGTCTTCAGTTTTGTCATCTGCAAGTATCTTCACCTCTTTTGGTGAGCATCTTTCAGGCAATGAGATGATGTGTGGTTATAGAAGGATATTTACCTCGGAGTATCTCCTCTGCCAGGCCTCTAGTATGGCAGCTGCTTTGTCCTCATTCCAGTTGATTTGTGAGACCTCATCGTAGTCCTTCAAGTGCTCATACATCTGCTTTGGGGTCATGAGCTGGAACATGGTCTGAAGAGCCTGTGCACTGTGACAAAGATAAAGTCAGACAACAGAGACCAGAAAAACAGTGTACCTTGACTTAGCAATGGTTTAATTGTAGTATTGCCTTAACTGCATTATAATCACATTATAAGGGTACATGTAAATGTAGCCAATGTCACTTGCAAAAAAATATTTAGGTGAAAATCGCAAATTTGCATGTTTGCCGAGCAGGTTCAACTGGACTCTTTCATCTGTATTACTATAAATCTTTTAACATAAAACACTGCTTTTTGTTCATGTCAGTGTTTCTGTCACTAGATTTTACAGTTATGTTCAAACTTTTGACCAAGATTTGCACCTTTTTTTATAATAAAATGCATCGGTTTTCGGCCGGACATTTTCAGTGGCTGACATTTTGGTGCATCCTTACTAAAAACGTAAGAATACAAAAACTACCATGCCAAAATCAGCGAACCAAAACTTCTAAAAAACAATCCTGATCAATCTGCTCCACAAGCAAACTGAGACTTCCCCAACTGCAGTGTAAAGACTCCCTCAAGTGGACTCTTGGGCTGTTATTGTTCCAAGAATGTTTTTCAGAAAACCATGAAATTCCCAAACATCCTAGTATGTGGACTATTCCAAAGACCACAAGAGGCAAAACGTTTTCAAAGACTGTTATATATTATCATTCTTGGGATTTATGACAATGTTCTTTCATGGTAAAGAGACGATGAATTCTGCCTCCACTCAAGCCTAAAGAGCTTTGGGGGTAGGCAAATCACGATTATTAAATAACTGTCTAATCGCTGATATATCATCTAGCTGCGGTTACTAGAGACAAACCCGATTATTGGGCATTCAAATTCTAATCACATTTTAATGCCTAAATAAGGGAGATTTAAGCAAATGTACTGTAATCCCATGAAAGGTGCGTTTGTGTGTCATTCAGTTGAACTCCGTGTCCGAGCATCACTGAGCCACACCGCAGTAGTCAACCAGCTCCTGTCCTGAGGAGTGCGTGAAGCACTCTAATACGTGCGCTGTCAGCAGAGGCTCACTCCAAACTCCCGCAAAAATATAAATGAACAACTATAAACTTTGATAGTGAATGCAGAGCGCTCCCATTTCACTTTAAACGATCGTGTAATGGCAAATGTTCCTGGTTCATACATTCTGTGTTAATGACATGCAGCGACAAAGAAGAGATGCGCGCTTACTCTATTTCTGTGGAGTGATAATATGATGAAATCAACGATATGAGAGATAAGGACTCACAGAGCATTAATAATAATTAAAATATGTCTCTCTTTTTGGATTTTATATATATATATATATATATATATATATATATATATATATATATATATATATATATATATATATATATATATATATAATAAAATAAAGTTAAAAAAACAAGTGTAAACATAAAATTGTCCAAAACTAAAGTTGACCAAAAAAAGAGATATTTTAATTATTATTTAAAACACTAATTTTCATGTTATTCATAAGTTTGCAAAATCTTTAAAAGAAAATCATATTTTATAACCTATTTTATTATTTCATTTATATATTTGAAGTTAAATATGTAAAAATGATATGACAATTAATTGTGAAAGCCCTAAATTAGACAATTTATCTAACCAGACAATTAATCGTCATAAGCGCAATTATTTGTTTGACAATAGCCCTATTTGGAGGAAAGCTAGTCCATTTTTGGGGTAAAATGTGTGGGCTTCCTTTGGTTTGTACGAATGCATGCTAATATGCAGTTTACTAAATTCTACATTACTAGTTTCATTAATAATATTGATGACTAAATAAAATGATGACTCATTGAGAGTATGTAAGAGAGAGTGAGAAGGGAGAGTGAAAGAGAGAGAAGAAAATACTGCAAGACAGAGAGAGAAAGAAAGCAGGGCCTGTCATACTTTCAATCTTTTAAAGCTGGAAAATAATGCCAAAAGAAAGATGTCAGCAGTCCACCAGATACATAATGCTCAAAAAGACGTGTTAATATCTGAAAAAGCACTGCTGAGCACAGTCTGTCTCATCTCCACCTCTATTATTCTCTTGATTTTGTCCACTCCTCATCACCTTCTCAAAACCATTCATCTTGCTTTATTATCAAAATACTTTAAGGTTAATCCATTTCTTGGAATGCCATTAATGTTTAAAGCGCTCTCTTACCTCAGAAGTTTGTCGCTGTCATTCTTCTTGGTCCCACCTAAGATAAGTTCCTCCTGCCAATGCATGTACTTTTTGGAAAGCCCATGGCAGCCACCAGTCAGAACACGAGCCACATCAAAAGGCTTAAGAAGATGGCAGAACATAAAGCAGAGTTGGCACGATCATGATGCAAATCCAGATCACTTTAATTAGTGAATATGAAGCGTAATACCTGTATACTAAGACTGGGAAACAGACATCTAACAAAGAACAACAAACAATCTCAAACCATTCGTAAAAGCTTCAAAGCAAGTGTTTTTCAGCTATTCGCCTGCATACTGGACTCACCTGTGTTGTGTTCTTGTTAGGGGCTGACAATGGGCAGTCAGGATCTGCAGGGTTCAGGCAGGGGCGGTCCATGTATCCATGACCCACCTCTGCTTTCATCAGCATCTTCTCCCGGGTGTTCAAGGGATACAGCATCTTCAGCTCACTAATGAATCCTATCGGATCAAAGTTGGTCCACTGCATTTGGGGTTTGCCACTGCGGGAGAAATAATGCAAACCGTTACCATGACGTGAACTTGAGACTAATTCTTGCATTAAAAACAGCTAGATGGAGTGCAACGTAATTGAACAGTAGGTGTGCTTTTAGGTGAATTAAAAGTGCTGTAAGCGATTTGAACAGTTCTAGAAGTGCTGCAACTGAATAAGGCACGCCATCTCTTTCTAAAAAAGGACATACACTCGACTGACCACTGTTATCAGAAATGGAGCACGAGAGCATTTTAATCTCAAGAAAGAAAAATTAAATAGGCAATTTGATGTCCGCAGACCAAAATAGTTATACTGACCTAGTGTATGTTTGTACTGTAATGTTAAGCAATCGTAGCAAAAAAACATTCTCAAATGGACAACCATCAAATTTTTTGGTTTTCCCTGTTAACAGAGACTAGCCCTGTTACATAGACACCTATTTTTAATTATATCTTTCATTAAAATAGGGACCTTTAGTGCTTGTTAAAAAACAGCACCTTTTAAACTGAAGTATTTAATCAAGTGGTGTAGAATTGCAAAAAATAATGATATACACTGTTTTCAAACAAAAAGTAGAACTATTTTTAATATGACAAAGCATTTTAATATTGCAAAACACTGAAAATAAAAGGTGTGGTGCATCTGCCAAAAACGTTCATCTAGTACAGACATGGGCAATATACGGCCCGCGGGCCAGATCAGGCCCTCCACATGGTTTAATGTGGCCCACGGCTCATTTAATGTAAAAGCATTTTTTTTCTTTCGCCATTGGATATTTCCGTTAACTTGCATTGGGACCTGACACATCTCCACAAACGTTTAACATGTTCAGGGTTGCCAGATAAGAGGCTCCACACCCCCAGATTGAGATTTATACTTGCGCAAATTGGAAATATTCTGCCTAATGTTATACTTATTTTGTGCAATCTGGCAAACATGCACGCGAGTGCACTTTTTCTGTCTCTCGCTTTCCCCTTTGAACAAATTTAGCGATCTGTAGTGCAATATTCTGCTCAAGGAAAAGTGTTATACGGCTATTCTGTGTCCATTCTTGAGGCTGCTTGAGATGTGTGGGGCTACTTTTCAGGTAAACCTTTTCAGTGATTAAATTAAATATAAAAGTAGATCTCGGCATCGTTGAATATGTATATGTATTTTTTATTTGTGCAATTTAGAAATGTTGAAGTCCCTTTATACCTGTATGTTAATCTAACTCTTGCAGTAATCATTTATCATAGTCATGCAGCCTGTGTTATTCAGTTGTGTGATGAAAGTCAAACCATCGAGGAGACCCGCATCATGAACCTTTTAGCATGTAAACGGGTAATGTTTTAGAAAAAAATAAGTAAACTCGCCCGCTTGGCGACAAACATTAAAAGTTCTATAAATTTAAAATTTCAATTGAATAATAAATTAACAGCTCAGCCTTTATTCCTTTTTTAATGCCTGATAGAAAATAATCTATCTTTGTAGAGCAATACAATACTTTAGGCAATCGCAGAAAAGTCCCATTAGTCACAGATACACTTCAGAAAATTGAGTACACAAATATTTCTGGGCTTAAAAGTTACAAAAACCAAATCAATGCAGAACATTGTATCTCAAAAGGAATACAATGTGGCCCCCCATGCACTACTTAAAGCCTGATGTGGCTCCTTTACCAAAATAGTTGCCCACCCATGATCTAGTACATGTGTACACTGACCATCAAGTAAAAAATAGCAGAGACAGTAAAAAAAAATAGCAGAATGGGTCTTTTGTCAATGGCTTGTGATTATTCTTAATCATTTGTAATTTTCCTCCGAATCCATCCCATTTCACATATAAAATTATTGTACTACACTTTTATTGTAGTACAATAATAGGTGCTTGAAATTTACTTATTTTTTGAGTACCAATCTCAAATCATCACAGTAGAAAGGCAACAGTTGGGATAACTCAGAATATGTATAAGGAGAATATGGACATGACTAAAAGTAGTTTTGTCTGAGCACAAAAGCAAAACCCATCCCACTTGGAAAACTGGGATAGCAAAGATCATCTGATGTGGAGAGTCAGGTATGATCAGAAAGAATTTAGCAAAATGCTAAATGTCAAGGTGAACCACCGACTAAGCCCTACTTAAGGGAATGGACTGTCTCACTTATGGGAGTGCATGAAGTGGTGCAGTGGATAAAAGTTGACTTGATGGGATTCTGCAGGCTTTGGGATCGATGGGCACTGTATGTCACTGCAGTGGCAGCACAAATGTATTCAAGATTGGATTTCAGCCTGCCTCCATAATAACAGCTTTGCGAAAATGGAATCAATCTACTCATCTGATCTTTATCCCCTCTAATTATAATGCAGTGGGTGATCCCGCTCAGGCCTTGGCATATCCCCACAACTAACAGCCCAACACAGCAGTTTCGCAAACCTCTCATGTTTTCTTTGCCATCTCGTCTCAGTCGGTTCTTTCAGCACCCTCTTCTCTTGCTATGTGTTCACTCAGTTTCATGCCCCAGCCCCTACGTTTGACTCTGTCCTCAGACGCCCTTTCTCGCTCTGAGTTTACCTTCCCGCACTCCCTTTTCCCTGCACTATTTATCATTCCTTAGAGAGAAAGTATCTAATCCTACCTCTGTCAAACAGGCTCTGTGTTTCCGTCCCAGCAATATGGATGTACAGAAATATATTGTAAAAAATGTACTAGCTGGTGGGTTCACAAAAAAAAAAAAAAAAAGGATTTTAGCAGGTTGTTTAGTTTACTTAATTAAAATAAACTAAAGCAACACAATTCTAGAACAACTTGATTTTATAGCGTTCTATCCAATTAAATTAGCAAAATTTGAGTTTATTTAATCAATTTGAGTTGGGACTAGATAAATACTTTTGTAGCATTGATTAAACTGGGCAGGGGGTTTCCATTTCCCAGCATGCTTTGCATGGGACTAGATGGGGTGAACAAATGCTCAAATTAATTTAATAGTCTTATTTTATGAATATTTGATCAAGATGAGAACAAGAGATTTGTTTAATGTTCTGAAATATTGCCATTTTGCAAAAGGAGTGTCTGTTAGGCTGGAGTTTTGGATGCTACCATTGTGGTGAAGATTGGCACTTGTGCTTATGTAGAGTATTGACTTTCATTTTACAGTGATGTTTGATTTGAGTGCTGCTTAGCACTAGAAGTTACTATCAAATTGACAGTGCAAAGTATCTGTGCTCCCAGCTACACACACAAGGGAAACAAAACATTCACTCTTACAACAATTTACTATGTATTATAATTAGGGCTGTCGACGATAATTCAGTGCGATTAATTTTACAAAAAATAACGCTTTAAAATAATTAACGCAATTAATCGCAGTGCCCCCGGACCATAATAAGGAAGATCCTGAGGAATGCAAGCTTGTAGTACCACCTGTTTACTCCAGAGGGCAGTAAGTGAAATTTCAGCTGTGTGAGTAACGGGTAGTTTATACAGTGAAGAAAAAACTTCAGTAGGCAGAACAACACAAACATTTCCTTCAAACTTATTTATAAGTACTACCCCACTTTTCTTGTAGAGAGATTTAATTGTGATGTTGATATATTCTGAACATTTTGTGGTCTGCAAGCGGAAACATTTTTTCATTTATTTTGGAGTTGTCCCTACTAGACTTGTTTTTGGTCTGATTTCTGCAAGATTTTTAGAGATCATATCATTCCCAGCTTTCAACGTTTAGTTTTTTTTAGCTATGACATGTTTCTACATAAGGAATATTATTTCATTAATGTTCTGCTTTTGTTGGCAAAGTTTAGTATTCACAAACGTAAGTATGGTGGTTATAAACCATTAGTTTTAATTTTTAATTCAGAGGTTCAGCAATACCTAAGAACAATTTCCAATTTGAGTAACAAGAAAGCTGTAAAGTGTATTGAAATATGTAAACAATTTGATATTTTTATTAAACTGTTTATTTATTTATTTATTTTACTTTTTGTTGTTGTTTGTTTTAATATTCCTCTTGGCTCTAGATGTAAGAGTTTTGTAAGCATTAATAAAAATAAATAAAAAAAAATGTCTGTCGCAGGTGTAAATTGACGGGTCCTTAAACAAGCCCTCATAATAAATCTCGAATCTCTGATTGACAAATTCACTTGTGAAATGGATTGCTGTGAACTGTGTGCCAATGATTGGATTATGATCAATAATATGGTAGTAAACAATACATTGTATTCTAAAGCCGCTTTTTGTATTGTCTTATCAATGATTAACTCTTCTGCTACAGGAATGTAAAGCATTTTAATTATCTGAATATTTTATATATATATATATATATATATATATATATATATATATATATATATATATATATATATATTATATTTAAGATAACTATGTATAATTATATATTGATATAAATATGTATAATCATTATATATTGAATTATTGTTATATGAGGGGCTTTGTCAGCAAATATTTGTATCTGCGATTAATCGTGATTAATTAATCGGGACACCGTGTAATTAATTCGATTAAAAAAATTTTTTTTTAAATGTTAAAAACATTATTGTACCATGATTGAAACTGTGCCAAATGCAAGGCCTCTCTTTTAAAATGAGTATGTTAAGAAAAATTAATAAATAAAGAACATAACATTTAAACCTCACTTAAGTATGTTTTAATCAATTATCAACGCACTTTGACTGGCCAAGGGGAAATATCCCCAACTGAACACTTTGGCAGAACAAAAACTTCATTGCATTTCGTCATAATTTGTAAACAAACTACCGTAATTTCCGGACTATTGAGTGCACCTGAATATAAGCCGCACCCACTGAATTTTAAAAAATGTATTATTTTGAACATAAATAAGCCGCATCTGTCTATAACGGTACATTGAAACAAATTAACGTTACTCAGGCTTTAACGAAACACGGCTTATAACAAAAATAAATAGGCTTTAACGAAACACGGTGTGGCAGCGGGGGCGTGGTCAAGCGCCCGTCCGGGAGAGAAAAGCGGTAAGGGCGCTTTCACCTGAGCTAAATTATGTCTAACACCTGTGTCTAATTTCAGTAAGCATGGGGAGAGCGGCATAAAAAGGCAGCAGCCACAGAGCTGAGAGAGTGACACACGTCAGTCTAGTGTTGGCGCATAGAAGAATTGAGAAACTTTATAAAATTGATTGTAAACATTGCTGTGGCCATTAAAAGCCTTACCTGGAACGTCAAGTGCCCTGCTGAAAACTGTCACACTGGTGCCCGTGTGACAGTTTTCCCTAGAAGGACACGTGAAGCAGGGCACTTGAAATTAGACACCGGTGTTAGACATAATTTAGCGCAGGTATAAGCGCCCTTACAGCTTTTCTCTCCCGGACGGGCGCTTGACCACGCCCCCGCTGCCACACACGGCTTGTAACAAAAAAAAAATAATTTGCAGTAAACAGTAGCCTACCAAGAAAGTCATTGGTCACTATCTTCCTCGTCCTGTGCACTGAAACCACTGAAGTCATCTCCTTCGGTGTCGGAGTTGAATAGCCTCAGAATAGCCTCAGATTTGCAGCAGCTCTATTTCCTTTTCCAACAGCCAGATCAATCGCCTTCAACTTGAAAGCAGCATCATATGCACTTCTCCATGTCTTTGCCATGATGAGGGTGACAAAATGACTACCGTAATCAGAATGATGGGAAGTTTGACCGCGCTCGATTTAATCTAAACAGTAAACAAAAAAAGTTGTTTGACCTTAACCCGTTCGGCAATTTCATTGGTCTAATGAAAGCTTCACGCCGCCAAAAAACTGAGCACGTCACAGAATGTTTTTTTTTTTTCGAGGTTCAAAGCGTGGGAAAAAAGTTGCAGCTTATAGTTCGGAAATTACGGTAAAAGAAGCATGCTCACCCAGTAACTATAAATGAGCCTTTAAGAGGCAAGATGCGTTCCTGCATTCAAAAACAGATACTGTCACTTTATACCTGTCATCTTTTTGCACTACTGTGTACTGGTCGGCGCTGCACTGTCTCTCACTGTGCCCATTGTCCTGTTAATTTTTAGTAATTTATTGTACTATCCCGTACTTTTTGCACACGTTTGCATGTACACTTTATATAGGTATGTTATTTAGTCTGTGTAGTCTCATGTGTTTCTGTGTTTGTCCTATGTTGTTTTATGTAGCACCATGGTCCTGGAGGAACGTTGTTTCATTTCACTGTGTACCGTACTAACTGTATATGGTTGAACAACAATAAAAATCACTTGACGTGATATAGATTAAGCACAATAGAATAGAATGCAGGGCTCTCAAGCCACATGTTTATAAGTTTAACTAATTTAAACGGGACAAGGCATCCTACAAATGAAACGCTCATGGCAGGATGCTGAATAAAAAAGGCGAGACACAACGCAACAGTCAAATAAATACATATATATAAAACCTAGATAAGCTAGTAGTCATCCTCACTAATCGAATAGTCAGTTGTTGGATGACTAGTTGACCACGGTGAATCTCTACCATCTCTCATTTGTCTCTCGTTCTTTTATTCTTTCTATTTTTCTGTATGTTTCATTCAGTTTGCCCAGCTCTTTCTCTGTTTCTGTTCACAGTAGACTCTTCTGGCAGGCCTACAGAGGTTCAGACCACATTGTATGTGCCTAACCAGGCTTGAGTCATTATTCCAAGTTCCCCAACCAGAACACAGTAAAATCCTTATTTACCATCCATGATGAAGGGAGAGAAGGACGGGGGAGGGCAGAAAAACTTTTTCAGACTTGGTGAGTGTAACAGTTGCAAAGAGCCATTTGCAGCAAAAGTGGAACAACTGTGTGGGGCCTGAAGCAGTTAACAATCACAATGAAGGCACTTCGAAAACAATACTGGAGACTGTGCACCAATAAATTAAATAAGCATGGTGAAATCCTCTTTTCGCCACCCTCCAAAACCTTTTTTGAGCAAGTTTGGAGCAAATACATTTTCTTTCAAATTGAAGTTTACTTGTTTGTTGGTTTTCAACATGGCTCTATTGACAGGAGAAACCTGTCCATGAAGTGTTTACTGTGCGAAAATTGCATTTCTGGCAAATCAAATTGATTTAAAGTGAGAGGTGCAAGAGCCAGGTTGGACAGAATCAAATATTACAGGCTCAAGCAAATACAGAAAGACATATATAACTTACGGGAGGTAGACCGTTCCTGAATGTAGTTTAGCACCTTCCCAGAAGCAGTCCAGAGGAGTAATGATCAGACATGGGTGCAGTTCCTCTATAATCTGAAAAGATAGATGCACTAATAAAGTCACAAGTCTTTAGTTTTGAGTGAGTCCTCCTCTCAATTTCATACATTTCTACTAAAATATCATTTTTAAAAGACCTTGTAAATATTCATTTTTACCTGATCCACAAAACTGGTTTCTGTAACAACTTCTCCTGATTTGTAGCATAAATGTTCTAATTTCCATTGCCTGAAAATGCAACAGCAGAAATCATATAAACTGTAAAAGATAGATGTGGCATTTTCTTGGAGAAACTTAAAGGAATAGTTCACACAAAAATGAAAATCCTGTCATTAAAAGTCTTCTGAAGGCATACAAAATGATTTGGTGAGAAAATGTTTCATTTTAGAGTGAAAACCTTGATGTATGTTGAGCATTTATAGAGTGCATGAGAGATGCTCATTCGCAGTGGCACATATGTGCACGCAGGGACTTGTAATGTTTTTAGCGGTCTACGTGCAAGCCACTGTGATATAACTGTCATCTAGAATTTCACAGAAAAATTACTTACATTTCTGGTTATTTCTCACCAAAATCTATCATATGCCTTCAGAAGACTTGGAATATGATGCACAAGTCAATACTTTTGGGTCCTTTTATAAGCTCTAAAACTCTATTCACTGCCACGGGATCAAAATATTAATTAAAACAATTCCTTTTCTGTTCTATATAAAAATAAAAAGTCATACAAATTGGAACAACATGAGGTTGAGTAAATTAGGGGTACAACGATCGATTGGCAGCCAATCAAAATCGTCTGATCTTTGTCTAAAATCTGTGATCGGTGATCTTACCTAGATTCAGGGCCAACCTTTTTTTAATTGCTGCAAGCACAAAATCACACACTTCCACGCTAATGAATGAGCTCTTGCTCAGCCCTCAAAGCATTACACTGCGGCCACTGGAGGGTGAGTAATTGGCAAATAACTAAGCATTTGCAAATTTACACTTTTGGCATGCTGTAATGTGTATATGTATGAACAATTTGTATGAATAAAGTGTATAAATATTAAGGTACCCATTTTCAATAGTCATTGCAGTAGTAATTCTGACTCATTGTACAGTTAGACACAGGAGAGTACAAAGATGCTGCCAGCTAACAGATGTAAAAACAAATAATAAGCAACAAATATATATGTAGGTACAAATCAAACTTTAAAGTACGTGATGTAACGTGAGTCACGACAGTTAGACAGTGTGTGGAGCGATAGCGAGAGATTGAGCGATTATGAGCACTTTTAGTTTCACTTTCAAACATGTGTACTCCCCACTCCAGATGCTCTAAATCTCTCATCAGTCACTCGACCAAGAGCTACTTTGTGAGAACTCCAATTTAAATGAGAGTAGCAGTACCGCTGTTTGTTGTAGCAGTACCGCTGTAGAGTGGAGGAGGGTGGGGCCGGGCTTGAACGACGCGCGCCTCAATCATCCTGATGGGGAGGACGGATGCCCGTCCGCGACACTGCCGTCCACCCAGGGTAGCGTCACTGCCATCCGCTGGGGGACAAAGTAGCCCGACCGCCCGGATCCGGGAAACAGCAATGGAGCCGCTGCCAGGGGCGGTCTGTCCACTGTCTACGGTCTGTCCACTGGGGAAAGGTTTGACTCCAGTCTGCCCGGAGAGGAGTGGCTGTCGTCCGCCTGAAAGTGTGGAGGAGTGATCGGGGACCAAGCGACGGCGCATCAAAGAACTGGTGAGTGAGCTGCTTCTCTCTCTCCCCTCTCTCTCTGTCGCTCCGCATTGGCCTTTCCCTCCCCGGCCTGAGGCAACACCGGGAGGAGTGTAGAACGAAGAGGGCAGGGCCAGGCTTGAACGAACAATCTAAATCTGCCAATCTTCCTCTTAAATCTGTGATCGGCGACTGGCCGATCATGCCTAGATTTAGGGCCGATCTTTTTTTGCAGCATGCAGTGAATAACACATACTACTACTCTAAAGAATAAGCGCTTTCCCTTGATGCATGACAGCGTGGCCTTTGGAGGGTGAGTTGTTGGTGATTCTAAGCATTCACAAATTGAAACTTTCAGACATGCTGTAATATAGATAAATATGCTGTTTTTTTTTTTTAAAGTGAATATTAAGTTGCCTATTTTCTAGAGTTATTACGGTACTAGACTCACTGCACAGTGAGCACGGAGAGGATAACGAGACTGCAAATGGGTATAAAAACTAATTAAACAATAAATACAAATCTGAGTACATGTAATGTAACGTGAGTCATGACAATCAGACGTTGTGAGGAACGTTGCTTCGCGCTGACATTTTTGCATGAATATATTACTTTCGGTCGGGCGGTCGGGTATGGTCTAGTCACTCGAGTTGAAATATTTGAACGCAGCCGAGGCTAGAATCGGATCCGAAAATGTTGAATCCGGAGACCGTCGGAACTTCACGCAGCCATTGGAAGAGAATGACGTCCGGTCTATCATATGCAGTGAAAAAGCGGCTTTACTCCCTTCAATATGAACGGTCTCTGTGTCAATCAAACATGTGCGCTCTCCAGGTGCTCTCAATATCTCAACAATATCTCAACTATTCTGTGAGGATCCCAATTTAAATCAGATGTTAAATATGGGCATGTTGGTAACCATACAACCAATCACAGCAATTACAATTTAACCTTAATGGCACCATGTCTTCATGCATTTGCTTAATAATTAGTGATTTGTGTTACAACAAAATGCCAAAGAGTAAACAAATCATAGATAATAATGATTTCTTACAGGAGCAGTTTTAGAGCTTGTCCGTGCACAACTAGTGATTTGTGTTACAAAACGCCCATAAACAAATCCTAGATGGTAATGATTTCTCACTAAAGCGGTTTAGGAGCTTGTAATAGATTTATCTTATTTTTGAACGTACCTCTGTTGTGTGTGATGCTCTTTATGGTGTTTACTGGTTGTCAGTGTGTCACAATGAACTTTTGATATTGACAACAGAACTATTTAGAACTGTTTTCGATTAAAATAAATGTTAGCATTTCACAAATAATGTAAAGTGAATGTAATTTCACAGTGTGGGGCATAAACATATAACTGCAGCATGTAACTTGTAAAAGTGTAAGGGCATCAGTGATCGGATCGTCCGATCTCAGTGTTAAAAAAATAGATGATCGTATTGGCCTCAAATTTCCTGATCGGTTCACCACTATGACAGAATACATTTTTGGGTGAACTATTTCTTATGCGTTATTGAGGGCAGAGAGAAATTAGCTACTGTAAATGAGCAATTAATTATTCTGTACAACACAGGAATGCAATTCTTAATTCCACAGTGGTTGCTGGGACATGTGACGTTACCTGTTGTACATGTAAACGTGCACTCTGCTGGCCTTTATGGCGGAGTCGAGGTGTTGTTTCAGCGCCTCCACAGTCAGAATGTTAGCACCTTCCTGTCGCGCTGTCTGAATCATGAGCTGAGGACTAAACATGGCCTCCTCTCCGATCTTCTGCCTCGTGTACTTGAGTTCCTGATTCACCCTGCCACCCACTGTGAAAGGGAGAAGACATTCAGATGAATGTTTTAGAACCTTTTCACCATCTTCATTTATACGCATAGTAGAGAGAGATGACTAGCCGATGATTAACCGCTAGGCCACAGCTAAACAAGTATGTTGTAGAACAAGCTATGAAACAACTATGAAACTAATAATACAGCACAAGTATTGTAAGCAAATTGGAGTTTTGAGGACATCTTCATGCTGGTGTACTCCTAAAAGCTGACATAATTAACTTTGAGCTGATATTCGCATTTAAAACAGCAATTTACAGCCTTCCTCTTCTGGGAAAACAGACCAAAAGTACTGACGACTCATCCTGCACTAATCAGATTTTTGTCCAATCAAATGCTCTCTAGAATGAGAATGTCCCTACTTCTAATACCACCTGCAAGTTATTACCAAGTAACAACTCATGGTTTATGGTTGTGAAGTTAATAAAGGAGCTATTTCTTAAGATATGTTCCACCCAAGCTTCCTGTTTCAAAAGCAACTACGTCAAATAAAAAAGCAAATAGAATGAATTTATCAGTTTAGAGCCAGACTTCCTTAACTCGCATCTAATGACAAATAATCATAATTTCCAGCAATTTCAAACAGGGACAAACAGACTCACGGTAATCCATCATATGTACTAGCCTCAATTAAAGGAATCTACTCTAACACATGCTCCCATCTGTCCTGTTAACTTGACTTTAAAATGCCTTTCAGTACACCCTTTAACACCAGCAGTTTTCTTCACAGATTTAAAAACGAGGCCTATGAGTTACGAGTGTGTGTAAGCGGGTTTGCATGTGCACACACACGTGTGTGTAAGCGCTTGGCTGTTTTATTGAGTTTGAGCATTAGAGTCCTTGTGTGGCACACATAAGCTCTGCACAGGAACAGTGAGCCCTCACAGCTACAAAAGCAGCCTTTCAAAAGAGTCCTGCTGAACACTTTCCAAGTCTGCCTCTCAAAGCTGTCGATTCTTCACGCGCTCTCTACCTGACCTCTGAGAATAGAAGACTTCTCCATTTCCAGGATCAAGCTCCCTCGAGAAGCAGGCAACACGGTTCACAAGGGCTTCATAGTTGCAGGTAATAATATGGTCTCAGACAGGTAATCTGCTCAATCCTCGCAATCAACTTAACGCTATCAACCAAATCATCTACTGTATTGCTTTGGTGTGATGTTTTCAGAACGGTACATTGTGTGATTCTGAAGCACTACTGGTATGTTGACACAGGGAGGAGGGTTATTTATGGAGGATTGTTATTTATGGCTAACTAACAGCTTTTAAGCACTGAGGGTAAACTCAAGCAACATTTACAGTGACATTATTCATTTAGCAGTCTTTTTCATAGAAAACGACTTACAAATGAGGAATAAAACAACATTGCCTAGGCGATTCATGTCAGGCATCAGAACATTCTGAGTGTTCAAAATTAAAACAGACTTATTACGATAAAGATATTCTGAAGGATCTTAGACTAGAAAAATTATACTCAACGCTAGGGGTGGGCGATATGACCAAAATCTTATATCATGATATCACTAATTTTATATCACAATAATGTATATCTTTTTTTTAAATCAATACAAATTGGTTTACACATTAAATACCACCTGCCAATCCAGTCATTTAATTAAATACTTTATAAATGAAAACTACTTCCTCTTATATAATTTTCTCTTTATTTGGAACTTGACAAACATAGTTTGTCAAGTTCCAAATAAAAAACAACAATTGGTGGTATTCAAAAAGTGGTAATCAACCTTTCCGCAATGCTAAAATGTACATTTTATTCTGATGTTGTTGGCTAGTATTTAGGGTTGGCCGATAAATACAATTTTAGTTTCAATTATGATTTTGGCTTCCAACAATTCTGAAAACAAGATCATAGAGAAAAGGGATAACTTTTATATTTTAAGGAGATAAAATTATTATTGTGCCGCATTTGTTTCGCAGTAAAACACCCCGGTGTTATACCTATAAAGCATTCTTTATTAAAATTAAAATAATAAGAACGCAGGTTATGAAAAACTCTGAAACTGGCATTTCTCTGTGCGGTCAGCGCAGCGTCTATGAGTTGCATGAAGTAACCGGGGAAGAGATTGAATTGAAAAAGGTTGTTTCTTGAGAGTTAAAGATGGATCGAAGTGCTGAGAGAGTGTAGTCAGCCTATTATACACTGAAACTCCAACAACGTACATTTACTTTAGGAGCTATCCTGTTGAAGAAATAATTGTTATCGGAGAATGTTGATATTTAATCTGGGCTCGACATTAATCAGGGCTCGACATTAAGCATTTTCTTATGCTTGTCCTCTGGACAATTGGTCATTCACTTGTCCGAGAAAAAATGTTATTTGTCCGGAGAGAAAAAAGGACATTTAAGTTACATGCTCAAGTAACATGTCAAAGTTTATGTTGTATATTTTTCTAAAATTAAGACCGATTCAAAAACGAATAGTGTACCTATGCAATCAACTCAATTCTGTGCGACAGAAATGTAAACTGCACTGGGTAGGGGAGGAGACTGTTGTCATATGGTAATTATTTTATGTTACGTATGGTAGTCATAGCCTCCATCGCTATCATTAACAGCAGTAATGCTCATAGTTCTATGGAATGAGATCTACTTTTTCATCATGTTATTGCAGCAACATCTACCATGTACAAAAAGGGCTATATATTATCACAATACCAAAAATAGTTGGTAGTGAAATTCGATTATTGTCAATACCGGATTTAAAACTACAACAAATAATAACACTAACTAAATTGTTTGTTATGGAAGAATGGTTTAAATTTCTTAAGTAATTATTTAAGACTTGTAAACAGTCAGTAATAAACAATAAACACAGCAATGAATAGAAATAGATTAAAAATAATAAAACAAAAAATACAAATTAAGAAAATTCTGTGCTTTTTAAAACAGCATTAAAAGTTTTTAACAGCAGTAGGCTATCAATAATTCAAAGGAAACATTCAGAATAAAATGCAACATAAAATTACTACTGGTCTTCATTGTATAATTATAATAGATGAATACTTTTTAAAGCTACTAAATGTATTCGAGCATTTTCTCATTTTCTTGTTATGGTTGTTTGATTGAAAAATTACTTAAGAACTTGAAACCATTCATTTGTGTTATTATTTGTTGTGGTTGTGAAGCTGGTATTGAGTATCGTCAAATTTCACTACTGAATACTGACATTTTGGTATTGTTATAATGTATATCTTTTATTGTACATGGTACATCTTGCTGCAATAATATGATGAAAAAGTAGATCTCATTCCATAGAAGTGTGAGCACCCCTGCTGTTAATGATGGCGGTGGATGGAGGCTTTCCTTTATTTGACTAAGCAAATACGCAACATAAAATAATTAACATATGACAATAGCCTCCTACCCAGTGCAGTTTACATTTCAAGTTCAAGGAAATCCACTGTTAAAATACGTTTAAAAAATGCATGATATTTCCAAAGTCGATGAGTAATTAATGTAAAATAATAGTGATCTCAAAAGCACTAATAGTATTATTGCTATAAAACACTTCATTAGGCTCTTAATGTTTTAAATCATCTCTGTAAACAATATTTGAATATATGACAGCAAAGCCGGTTTGTTTTCTAATATCTAACATCATTTTAAATTAATTTTATTAAGAATGATGAGGTGTAGTTTAAAAAACCTGCATGACAGATGACGCATAATTGTTGGCGCATGACACATTGTTTAAATGGTTAGAATATAGGGCTCTCTCTGCAATTGAAATGTTTGAATTCCTCCATAGCACTTTAAGATAAAACTGGGTTGAGTAGCAAAAATCACGTGAAAAACAGCTGTGTGTGTCTAATGAGAAGCATATTCAGAACGCAAGATTAATGACGTCGAATTTGCTTCAGCGGCCTGAAATTTTGTTCGGGCTATCGCCGAAAAATTGTCTGTACCTGTACTCCATTTCTCCGACAGAATGCGTACCACGTACTTGTTACGCGAATAGAATAAGGTGTACATTTCTTGCCACTGGGTGGCGGTTTTGTGTAGCCGCGATACAGACGATATTCCAAAATATACACCGGTTGCAAAATTTCTACCATGTCTACTGGTATATCGCCCACCCCTACTAAACGCTAACAAACCTCAGTACTCAAGGAAGTGATAAAGTGACCTTGAAATGGCATTAAACTAGATGGGTTAGGAGCCATTCAGAATAAATGCGTTCTTGCACTAAAAAAGCTAGATGTAGCTCAAAGGATAGAACAGAATGCATGTGTCTCGAGCAGCATTTAAAAAAAGCTTGATGTCTGTCTAGTGCAGTGGTAAGACACCCCATTTTCCAACACAATATTCAAAGGTCCCTTTCCAAAACTAGTAGTGTCAAGATATTATTTTAGCATTTTTTAGCATGAATTAGGTTTGATTTAGGGCTATCATGATTACGAAATTTGGTTGACAATTAAAACAAATTGTCAAACAAATAATTACGATTATGACAGTTAATGGTCTGTGTTAGGGCTATGACTATAAATTGTCTGTTTTAGGGCAATGACATTTAATTCTCTCTTTTAAGGCTTTCATGATAATTGTCATATAAATTGTCATATTTCTTAAGGTGTACAGTATGTGTGTTTCATACTCCTTAAAAAAGTAAATTTTCATATTTAACTTCAAATATATAAATAAAAAAAAAAGATAAAAATGATTTCCTTTAAAAGATTTTAAATGTATGAATGACATGAAAAATAAGGTTTTAAATGTCAAAATATTTCTTAATACTTTATTTAGTTTACAAATATATAAATGTTTGTAAAAAATATAATACAAATTATATTATGCAATAGTAAACTGTTTCTCTTTCACACATTATTTTAATTCTCTTTGATTAAATCTCATGAAGCAAAGCCTTTGATATTTTGTTTCATCATTTTATCACTACATAGAAATAGATTGTGTGTCTCCTCTGTGTCACTGTGTGTCATTAACACTGTGTGTATGAACCCAATATTTCCAGAAACATGTTCCATCACTCGATTGTTAAATTAAAGTGAAACCGGAGTGCTTTACATTTATTATAAAAGTTTATCGTTTTTTTGTATACTTTCGTGGGAGTTTAGCACGAGCCTCTGCTGATGACGTGCGCATCAGAGTGCTGAAGATTTCACATGCTCTTCCGGACAGGAAATGCTTCTCCGGTTGATATCTGCAGTCAGTGATGCTTAACTCACTGACACACAAATGCGCCATTCATGGCATTTATACTGTATATTCACCTGAAATGTGATTGGAATTTAAAGTGCACAATAATCGCAGTTAGATCAAATAACCATATTCAGATCAAATATCTGTGATCACATGGTTATTTAATAATTGTGACAGGCCTTGTTTGATTATTTTAATATAATATTTTAAATGATTTTGAGTCATGTTGCAGCCTCCTTTGAAGTTTGCTGAGGCCCCTCATTGGGCCTTGGGTTGAGAACCACAGGTGTTGAATAGTTTACAAAGGTGCAAAAAAACAAAACACACTTGGTATGAACGGCCCCTTACTATTTAGGTAGCTAGAAAAGCCTTTATCCAACTTTCTTAGCAAGATACAATCTGTTGCCATGAAAGTAGTTCAACTGACCAAAGAAGATACATGCTATTATGCCCGCTTAAGAAAATGCAAAGGGTACTGCTAGACAAATTGTAGTCTGACAAATTTCAGAACACAGTGACAAACAGATAGTATGCTCCAAGCTTCTTGGAGAACTTGTCACAGTTTTATCTATTTAGGCTGTCTCAAGTGCTTCTGTCTCTTCATGTAATCCCAGACTGACTCAATGTTGGGATCCGGGCATACCATCTGGTGTAGGTCTCCTCGTTCATCTTCTATTCAATTCTATTTGTGAAACGAATCTTGAAATCTAAAATGTATATATCCTACAGTTACACTAAAATCAGAATATATCAAATAAGCATTTTAAGATTTTTGTTTGTTTGTTTTTGCGAAATAATGCAGAGAAGACTTTTGCACAGTACTGTACAGTATATTTGAAACGACTGTAAGGCGAGAAGTTTTCAAATATCTTCTGTGCGCACCAGCAAAAAATGTATCGTGTGACCTTGAACTACGAGGAGGCAACTTTCAAAGTGTGCTTTGTTCTTTACCTCATTTACTGTAACATGGACAAAGAAAAATGAAGTCAGAATCATATGCTTGTGATTACCAATGTTTTTGTAAGAAGTCACACTAGCAGATATTAAGCCCAAACTCTCTCCCACCTAGTTGTGTGGCGACAACTCGACCTAACCACATAATGAACATATGTGAGAATGGTCTCAATTTTACACAGTATACACAGGCATATAACAACAAAAAAACTAAAACAAATTTGCAATTATTTCATCTTTATTACAGATTAAAAAAAAAAAAACGTAAAAAATATTGAAACATTCATCATGCCTGGTAACTAAAGCAACGTAATGTCTTTTTTCTCGTTAACCTACTCCCTAAAACATTCTGTAACAAGTTATAAGCTATAATCCAATTTAACAATGGTTTTCAATTCACGAGACAGACATAGGTTAAATATTTTCAAACCCTTGTAATTGTATTAAAGTTGAAAATAACCATGCTTTTTTTCTCTGGGCAGACCACACAACTGGTGAAAAAAGGCAGAGAAGATGAGAAATGTCTAGAAGCATTATGAAAATGCAATGGATTGCTTTTTTCCTGGGCCCAAAACGTCCATCTGATCTTGTTTTAGGGCATGTTTATAATATCCCTCATTAATTGCAGCTTCAAGCATGCCTGAGATTTCTTTCAACATGATTACTGGGACCAGGTTGATTACATCCCAAAAAGCTTAGCATGTTCCTGATTTAGAGGCCCTGGGAACACCAACGTGTTTTGATGATGAAGCAACCTCAGATGTCAGCTTTTCTATCAGAAGTCTCCTCTGGATTAACATGAACTGAGTAACCTTCAAATCATGAATGGCTCCTCATGTTGTACACCAAAACCAACAGAGAAAACAGGATAGAGCCACAACAATACATGTCAGTCACTTTACAGAGAAAGCCTTCCATATTGCAGGTAACATCATATTACATCCTGAACCCAGGAGAATTCTACACCCCTCCAGAGACTTACAGGTTCTTGGGTCACAAATGGCCTTGCCTCAGGTGTGAAATTAACACCCTAGCTCCACAAGAAAATGTGGGTCTGTATCTGTGTGTGAGAGAGAACATGAGCACTAGCTGAATTCACTCAAACATGACTACGGGTGTGTTTTAAGGTCTTTGAAAAGACAGCACGATTGTCATATCCTGTGATAAAATATTTTAGAAAAAACATCTGTGAAAAACATCAAACAGGGAAGGTTCTTTTTAAAGGAGATTAACACTGAAATTGTGTGAAACACAAGCTTATAGACCATAGTGTACAATAATATGCGTTATTCAATTCTAATAATCATAAGGGCTAGGTATAAAAATATAAACACTGAATGGAACCAAACACAACAGTACAAAACAACAAGCATACAGCTCAAATACTCTTATGAACCAATTATTTTTCATGAATTGGTCAAAAAACTCAGGTCAGTGAATCAGTCTCAAACTTTTTTTCCCACTCAAAGTTTCCCACTTAATTGCTCACCAAATCTAGCAGTCACAATTGAGTCCATTGTGGGGTGCTGTAGATGTTTGTCATCGAGTTGTTGGATGAGAGAAGAAGAAATGATGGCATCTGTGCTTCTGAAAGCAAATATTTGGCAATACTCTGGCAATATTTTGATTCTTATTGAATTCTACTCTATTTGTATTCTGTTTTTTTAAGTCAAGGAACCAACAGAAGAGGAACAGTTTTTATCGGTGGAAAGAAAATGTGAATCGAACTCAGAGTTTATCAGACCATATGTGTATTAAATCTCTGAAAAAGGGCAGAGCACATTAATGTAGACTCAGCATTAGTCTATATCTGTGCATTACCCTAATGCTGTCTGTGAAGGAGTGCAAATGTTTTTTTACAGTTATGTTCAGCCTAAATCTTTTTTGTTTTCCATTTTTATTAATGCATGATATTCATCACATTTTTCCCAAAATTAAAGCATAGATTGTTGAAGTTTTTTAAACCATTCTTGGAAAGGTTTTAGAATGAAATAAAATATAAGATTAACGTATATGTGTCATACTTTTTATTTTTAATGTGCATTTTAAATATATTTATATATTGCAACTGAATTGCATAGATTGGGTCCTGTTGTAAAAAAAAATGTAATAATATTTTTGTAAAGGACCAAGAACAGAACTAGCTGTGAGAGACTTTCTTTCACGTAAGCAAAAGGACAGTATAACTAAAATATATATAAAATGAATGAGAATCAAACTGAAATTGGAATCAAAATCAAATTGTGAGCCTGTGAATCGGAATCTAGGAAATCTGAATTGATACCCAGCCTAATTCAGAACAACATTTAGCTTTTTTGTAATAAACAGTATTTTTATTAAGTGCTTCCTCAAAAGTACACTGACAAAATAAAAAATAAAAAACTTGTTGGTTTAACTTAATTCAATTGTGGACATTGATTCCGCACAATGAAAATGAGTTTCCTCACGAATTTGATCTGTCCAAATAACTCAATAGAAACTTGCAGATTGTTGTTAGCTAGCAACAATACACCTTAGCACTGACAAGTATGGTGCTTCTGAGGATTTACTGATCGAAAGTCAGTCACTATATTGATGACCTTAGTTGCTGCATGATTAAGGCAATACACACTGCTATTTTAGTCGCAATGTTCCTTGACCTAACCATCTCCACTTTTCTTCACAATGGTAAAAAAATAGAGAAAAAAAATATCCCAACATAACAGAATATTAAACACAAAAAAATCGACTTTGTGTCATTTTTGCATAAAAAAAATAAATAAGTAACATAATTTAAACATGTATTCACTCAAATTAGTTCCATGCAAAGCATGCTGGGAAATGTAAATCCCCTGCCCAGTTTAAGCAATACATTGATACAACAAATATTATTCACGTAGTCCCAACACAATTGAATTAAGTAAACATGATGGATTGTACACCACTGATTCTTGAGATAAGGGACAAAACGTATTCTACAAACAAAAGTCCTCTTGTTGAATAAAAAAAATATATAATAATAAAAATACTTAAACATTTACATCAAAGTATATACTCATTTATTACATTTATTGTTTAAATATTTTTTAATAATTTCAATAGAACTTTTTAAAATGCATGCTCTATACTTGGAAGTACATGCAACTTAACATGTCCTCAGCAAGAGGTCAAATTGTTAAACTGCCAAACAAAGGTAGGGATCAGTGAGATATCAAACAATACATAAAGTAAACTTTAAATTATATTTTACATAAAAAATAAACTGCCTATCAAAGTTGTCCTCAATTTACATCAACTTTTTTTAATAATCCTGAATAAATCAGACAATGTCACAGTCTGTACCCCTATCCAACTTCCTGCTCATGGTGGCTGCAACAGTACACATGTTTTTTGTTGTTGTATTTTATATATATATATATATATATTAAACAAACAATTTTTAAGTTGACTGTACAAGTTTAGTATTTTCAATAAAGCTGCTTTCCTCTTTTTTCAGTATACTAAAAGAATCATTAGACATTTTGAATAAGAATAATTGTTAAAACCAGAATCATTACATTTCTTGCAAATCCCATCAATAATAATAATTTTGTTATTCACTTAATGTCTAGAAATTATCTGTACAACAATAAGAACTATCAGCACTGCTTAGTAATCTGGTGAGAAGTTGTTACAACAACATTGTCAATATCCCACAGGTATGTGAAGATGCTAAAGTTACAACGAACAATTTCTCTCGGTGAGGAGTGCAACAGGGCCTCCAGTGAATCTGGTTTGGATGTCTGTGTGTGTTGGTGCCTCCATCGGGCCCATTCAGTTTGTTGCATAACATTAACCCTTGAACCTCCCTTTCACAAACAGGGGGAGCTGCCATTGGAAAGGCTCTTCCATTGGCCCCCGTTTTCAAGCATTACTATTCTCGCCATTTAGCAGCAGAGAGGCTTTTGAGTGGCCTGGTTCGGAGGGGTGTGTGGGGTGCTGTACAAAAGAAATGCCCCACCCACACTGCACCCACCCACTCCAAGATCATGACATAACTCCACACCAGCACTAGCTCCACTACTGCCCACCTGCTGGAGGTCCAGGAGGAAGGGTTACTGGGGTTGCTCCGTGATGGGATGGTGTGGCTTATAGCGAGCGGCTAGTGAGGGACTTCTTTTTTTAGGTGTGTGTGGCAATGCCGGCACAGGGAGGCACTTTTTATGACTGTGTTGCGGGTGGGATTAGCTGGATTAGACTCCAACTCAGAGAGACCCCCTGTGGTCGCATGGAAGTTTCTGCACAGGGTCAAAGCGGCATGAACTCTCTCCCTCGCACAACCCCGCTCAACTCCAAGCACAAACTGCAGCCTATTACAATTGTCCTGTCAATGTCACCAGTTTTAATGTGCCAATGACCATGAACCTGCATCTAAACTGTCCAGGTGCCTCCGAAAATATTTTCAGCACTATATCTCAGTCATAACATCAGACAGGTAGTAACTCCAGATATGATGTCTTGAAAACATACTCAGTCCTTTAACGGCTGTCAATATATGCTGACTTTAAACGAGCACCTCTCCTCCTTTCACAGAAGGGAGGTGAAAGGTGGGAAAGGAGAGAGGATGGCAAGTGAAAGTGAGAGAGAGGTAGATAAAAAGCAAGGGAGAGAGAGACAGAGAGAGAGAGAGGGTCCCTGACCCGCAGCTGTAGCACAATGCCCCCAAGCAGCCTGTTCGACCCCTGACACAAATTTTACACCGCAGCTGCCATTTACTCCACAGCACATTACCATATGTATGGCCTGCTCTGCTCTAATTATGCTAATCACCTGTCCAGATCTGCACCACAAAAAATTGATGTATTTAGCAGTCCGCTGCCTACAAATACAGCTTACTGCAATCCAGAGATGTACATTCAGTGGGGCCTGAATGGGTAGATTTTTCCACTTTGCTGGCTTCATTCATGTCCCTTCCCCTTAAGAAAAAACTATTCAAATGAACTGGATCGCATTGCAACAAAAAGCAGAGGGAAAAGTATGTGTATACATGCATACTCAAGGTTGTAGGGTGGTTTTGTGTGTGCACCTACCCAAACATTCAGTGATTTCCAGCAAAATAAGATATCACTGGGACTTTTGTTCAGATTTCTTGACAATAATATCACTTAATATTACATGGGTCTGTGGAATTTACCTTGATTCTGATTGGTCAATGGTGGCATTCTGGAGTAGGGCTGTGTGATATGGCCAAAATAATTACAATTTGATAAAACAATTAAATTTTTCAATTTTTAAATGTACTCCGGCATGACTTAAATTGCATGTTCTTCATTAGAATGGAAGGCAACCTGGTTAGAGTAATCCAAGTTGTTTTCATTATAGAAAACAAAGGTGTGCAAAAAAACATTTTACAAACACACAAAATACACAGCAGGGGGAAATTTTCAACTAGGGCTGCAACTAACGACTATTTTGATAATCGATTAATCTAACGATTATTAGATTATTTGACTATTCGGCGATTATTGCAACGATTAATCATTAGTTCTTAACCGATTATTCTGCTTATAAAAACAAACTCTCTCTTATTAATAAAGCTGCGTATTGCCAATTTTCTTCACGATCAGAAATGCACATTGACATATTTTATGATTCAATAAGTCGTGAGCCATCACTTTATAATCTAGCTACAGCAAGCATGCGGATTGAGCGTCCCTGCAAAAGAGTGTTCCTCAGCCGGGTGCAGTTTCAATCTCTCCCCTTAGATCGGGACACTTGCACAACTCATAGAAGAGGTGCTGACCGCACAGAGAAATGCCAGTTTCGGAGTTTGTAGTTAATTACATGACCTGATTCCATATTATTTGAACTTCAATAAATCTATAATGCATTAAATATAACTGAATTTAAGATAATGCCAGGGTGTTTCCTTTAAAGAGCTCCGACTCCACTTATTCCACAACGAGAGAGCTTCTGTATTTACTTATTTGGTATTTCTGTATAATTCCCTTGTAATTTGCGATCTACATCATCTGAAGCCGTTTGGAAAGTCTAGAGTTCATCTGGACTGTGAGTTGTGTAATTCTTCCTCTCCTCAGTCAGGTGTGAACTGCAGTGCTGCTCTCATCATTAGAGTTTAATGTGATGTTACGTTAAATGAGATTAAACAACTATCCGACAATGAAAATTTTTGTCCACAATTTTTTTACTGTCAATGTTTCAGCCCTATTTTCAACAGAGTGTAAATGTCAAATAAATTCAAATGGAATAAACCCAGATTTTCAGAAATATTAGAATAAAATAAGAAAACTGCTATATACTTCTTAGCCAGTGTAGAAATTAATTTTATCTAAATCAAGTCTATCTAGAAATGTATCTAGTTTATCTGGAAAGTACTCATTGCATATCAAACAATTTGTGTGTACTGTATATTCATTAACCCCTGCAGATAGATAGATACCTGTATGTATCTTTGCTGAGCAGCACAGCAATATTAAATTATCATTACAATTCAACTTGCAAAGTTTATCAAAATTATCACTTGCCAAATGTTGGCTATATATGCAGAACGCTCAAAACACATCACAGAACAAAGCACTAATTAGCATTAATTTTTTAATATGAAAAATCTGGAAAAATGGCAGCGCTGTTCTGGAGTCAAATATTTTAGTATAAATAGCTGCTAAATTGTATAATTGATTGCTGTTAGAATGATAAAGACAAGGATGTAAACAAAACCAAATAAATTAGAACGATTCTACCGTATTTCCGTATCCTTTCTCAAGGTAAGTCAGTCCACTCGGCAGCCATTTTTGGAACGCTCTTGGGCAGTTTGGGCAGCTATAAACAAGTGTATTGACGGTGCAGCTCCTATCTACGTGAATGGGGAAAGACCAAAATTTCTAAAACGGTTCCTCAAGATTACGATAAAATAACATATTTCAAATAAGCAGTAACATTTTATTGGTCCGAGGCACGTGTGGTGCCAGCTTCTCTTGAGTAGCCCAGCTGCGACATGTGCTCCAATCACATCTAAATCGCATCAGGGGTGCGTGTCCGGCAACGCATCTAACTCGTACCGGACCCACAACGCTCCATTCCAAGACCCACGAAGATGCCAGCAGGTAGACACCGGTCTTCCGAGGACAGGCACACTCGGTGTTTAAAGGCAGCGTTGATGAGGCTGTATTTTTTTAATTGAATGTTAGCTGCCATTGGGCGTTCCAATTTCTTCCATTCATTAAGCAGGAAATGTTCAGGGAACAAACAGTCCTTGAAATGGTCTATATCATCCAGGATGAGTAATTGGCTGATATTTGGCTATTTTGAGATTATCAGAATCTGCCAATAACTTGTTGTTTTGAGAATTATGCAAGCAGAATTTTTTATGCAAATAAGATATATCTTTTTTAACAGCTATATTTTTAGGAATTTAACAAATGTTGTGTACAATTGTGTTTAAATTCAGCAGTTTTGTGTAGGTCTACATCTTATTTGTCATCATGCTGCTCACTAGATGTCGGTATAATACATTAAACTTTTGGTTCTGTTGGCCACTACTATCGTATTGGAAGCTTTAAAATAATCTAAAGAAATCAATCTATGTAGTCCTGTTTTTTATTTGGTAAGTAGCTTTGTAATAAGCCAACATATTCTGCTATGCCAATAAGATATAATAAGATATCAAAATACTATATCAATGGGACATTGTAAACCAACAGATCCAGAAGCTGCGTGAGTAAATCCACTCTATCTCTCCCTCTCTTTCACGTGCAGTTGTCAGCAATGCACTTAGCACTTGTTGAGTGTAGTGTAAATGTGCGCAGAGGAAGTGCTTTGTCGCATAGTTACTGAACAGATATATAAACCTTTCTAAATCTGTTAATTCAACATGCAAATGCCGTTATATCACGTCTCCTTATGCGAGCGACAATAAAAAAACTATATTGTTCCTGTTTATTAGCAGCAAAGCTGTTAACATTGCACATTGGAGCAATCTTTGACTTTGGGGTGATCTATAGTTTTGCCGTCTTTCATATCTTGCTGCTCCGTCGTTAGTCATAATGCAGCACATTTGCAGAAAAGGCAGAAATAGCAAAAATGCTTTGTGTAATGTACCAGCTGCATGATAAAGAAACACTGTACTAAAAAACATCTGTTCTCATCTCCATTTCTCTACGGTTCCATCACAGCCCTCCATATATTGAGTAAATCACTCTCATATGCGACCAAATTTCACTTTATGTGATTAAAATATGAATTTTATTAGCCACACAGAGCTTAAGTTGTTTAGTGCGAAGAAGAACTTGAGCACCGCGTTCCTTTTACTAAATAATAAGGCAGCGATTAGGAAGACAGCGTCATGAGTGCATACTCTGAAGGAAATGTACCTTTTTTTGGCTGCAGTGGGTCCAGATCTGTCATGATGGCACTCTCTACATAAGTTGAGCCTTGGAATGTCACTGACATTGCATTTAATGACGTCAAAATAAAATTTTGGTTAAACTGTTCCACGGACTGTGCATTTTCAACTTTCTCCATTTTAAAGCCTACAGACCAGTTACGTCCCTGTTGGACTTTAGTTAGAAGGTAAAAGTGTTGCAAAACTCAAAAGATTGTAGAATGCGTACACTAAATATTTGTACAATTTGTACCCATTATACAAGTAAAAGTTTCTGCAACACAGTTCAATGGAAAGGAGTAGAGCTGTTGGAAAAAATGGTTTCAGAGATCCATCGAGATTGATACTCAAACGATTCTGAATCGATTCAGAACCCCCCAACCCCCAACATTTTTGTAAATAAAAATCTGAAAGGGAAAAAAAGAGAGTACAAAAACTATTTTGAAGAAACTGAAAAAAGAAAGATATTGAAGGACAAGATGCAACGTGATGCATCGAGAATGGTTTTATAATCGAATCATTACCATTTGACTCATAATCGAATCGTGAGGCCGGTGAATATTCACACCTCTAGAAAGGTGGAGGTGAGTACCAGCTTAACAATATAAATTATATTTTCATAATAAACTTAAGCAAAAAGACAAACACACACACACAAGTGTCGGGCAGCTGCCTGTAACTCTCTCTCGTTGCACTGCCGTCTCCAGTCGACTTTAAACCTCTCGGGCTTAATCAGCCTAATTAGGAGTCGGGTGTGCAGAATCACGACCAGGCCCCGGCCTGCCACAGTTTCCTTTTGCTTCGTTATATTTATTTTGTATCCAAAGACGAGACTCACCCAGGCACCCCATTTTGATTTAATGTCTCTTTTAATATCCTTTCTGTTATTTACAGCCAGTTGGTGATAAAAAAGATAAAAAGAAAAAAATTCAACTTTTACATTGCACGGATGAGTGAAAAACAACCATGCAACTTCTCTCTCGTTAATGTGTGCTGTGCTCACTCTTAAAGAGTCTACCAACTTAGCGCATGTTATTAATATCAATGTAAACTCAAAGTAAATCGCACAAGTGCATATAAAAACATTCAACAAAATGTAATAAGTCTAATAAATGTGAAGGTACAATCATACATTATGAAATATTTTAACTACAGAAAACACTGTAAATATGAAAGAATTTCACAAATATAAATCTTTAACAAATCTATGCAGGGGTTTGGTAAAAACTATTTGTTTGGATATTGTAGCACTTAAATTAATATTTATATTAGGGATGTTCCGATATAATTTTTTTGGAGAATGAGTACGAGTACTGATACCTTTTTTTAGTACTCACCAATATCGAGTCCAATACCTGTCCAATAGCTCAATATCAACAGTTTATTTCAATTTTATCATCAAAATTGTATATAAATTAATTAATTAATTAAAACTTTAATCAAATGAAAGTATACAAATTAATTTTCAACATAATATAGTATTATTTTTATCAAATTAAGTGCTTATCTACATAACCTAACAGCACAATACTAAATACAACATTGGAGTTATTTTTGTCAAATAAAGTGCTGCATAATAGAGTATCATAGATGTGAGATAATGCTTAAATATAATACAGTTACTACTGATTTAGTAGAAGTAGTAGTATAACAGTGAATAAATATTACATAACTATATATTAGTGATCTATTTCTGTCATATTTTTGTAATTTAAATTGAGCTTTTATTTCGAAGTGTTTCTGTGTTGTAAGACCAAGGAGCTCTGACTTAATGACGGCAGATTCCCAATCCAGACAAGCAGGTCGCTACGTGAATCACAGTAATCATTAAACCGCAAAAGGCTACTATATAAATAAATACCTAGTCTATGTATATGACTCATGCTAAAAAGTGAATTAGTGCTCTGCCTGCTGCCATCTGCTACAAACAGAGCATATGATGCTCATAAATGTTTTCCATGTATGAGCCAAGGATCTCTTAAAGGTATGAGCAGTTCTATGCCTGCACAACACCAGCTCCACACATTCACAAGCACTCACATTTAAAACGCTGCACCTGAAAACAATCTATTTATCTCATTAAATCGCAGCTTTTGCAGTTAAATAATCTCACTACGACATGACGTGATTTTAATCTGTGTAAGTTATGTAGCAGATTGAAAGGCAAACACTAGAGCATCTTTTTGCAGCTCAGTAGACAATGGTGCCGTGGTAGATTGTGTCTGTTGAGTGTTGATTTCACATTATCAAGTTGGTGAGATGCAATGCTTTTTATGCACTATCAGTTTACGTTCAAGGTGTAGGGTAGGGTGGTAGATATTGTTGATTTAAAAGTCCATAGAGCATTAACCTTGAAAAAAAACTCCACTTTGAGAGAAACTTTAACTTGCTTTTAGCACCACTCAGTGAACATTTTATCTCAGATCTGCTGCTATACGTGCAAGGAGCCATGTCATATTTAGCAAAATGTTGTCATAATTTTCACTGTTATGTGAAATGTTGTCACTGGTTTACAGTTTTAATTACCCAATAAGCTAAAGAACCATTCAAGTTTACTAAACCATTCCAAAATATCTGAATGAAAACTACAGAGTAAGTGTCGACACACACTTGTATTTAAATTTTTAACATCTCCATCCCTGTGTCTGAAGCATTGACAGAAGCACGAGATTGCAGAAAAACTGAACAAAACCCAAATAACACTAAAGCTACTATGCTCCCTCCTTCCACTCTCCTCCCCCTCTCTTTCATTGAACTCCTCCGCCCCTTGGCCGCAGAGTGAGGGAGGGTGGAGAGGAGGAGGGCCGGACCACCCGGCATCCATGGCAGGGCTCAGTGTTTACATTGCTGCGCTTCACTCTGTAATACATCTGGCATCCCAGGGCTGGACTCCCAAGTGAAGAGTGGGGAGGAGGGGTGTGTATGTCAATGTGAGGAGCAGTGAATGGGGGGACTGAAGAGCAGTGAAACTTTTCAGAAGAAAAGAGAGGGGAAGGGGAGTGGAAGAGAGAGAGTCTTTTCCGTTATTTCGGTGTTTCTGTTTTTTGTATAACACAAAGCGGAGGTATGCAGAATCACTGGTTGTGGATCGGAGTTGCTCCATTCATTTCTGTCTTCTATTTATTTGCATCAGTTTTACAACTGTTTAGATATATAGACAGTTAGAGACAATAAATAGTGGTGTTTTCTTAGTCAAGCATCAATTACTACTGCTCATACTTAGGCCAGTAACATACTTTACAGAAATGCAAGTGCTTGGCCAAAGCATTGCCGACCCGAGGTCCAATTAAACATTCTTAATGTGCATTCTAGCGTCACTCTGACGGAAACAAACCTCATTACTCCAGGGGCCAATAGAGTTACCTTCAGAATTCTGTGGCATTAATCTGTGTGTTATTAATAAGGTAAGTTGTTATAAATATATTGACGTCACCTTCCTTGCTCAGCAGTTAGCTTGAAAGAGAAAAATCACTGTAGAAGCAAACGATTCACACAAATGTCTGCTATAGGACAGTGGATGAATGGGACCATGGGACCAAGGGACCAGAAAAACATAGAAACTTCGGGGTGGTCCATTAAGCAACCACCAGCAACACCCACTGAATATTGTTGTTTTTCCATCAAGTGCAGCTATAAGCCTGAAACATTCTCTTCACAAGTATATAAACGTAGATGCTTCTAGTGATTTCATGCATTACTGCATTCCAAATTGTGTAAGACTACAACTCCTAACCCAACACAAAAGTATGTGTTTACACATGTTAAGTATGTTTCTGGTCATAGGGTCAGCGAAGCATTAAGATGACTCCTAAGGGAGAGCCCATTCTCCAGATATTAGCAGCCTGGTTCAAACTTCAAACCAGCTAAAGACCTAAAGCGCTTAGGGCTCTACATACATCCCTTACAGTTCAGCCATGTGTATCCAAGTCTCTCCAAGCACATCATAACAAGGAACATTCCTCTAGATCCCATTTTCTGTGGTGAGGCCACATTCTTAAGCCACTTCCTTATATTAAAAGAGGACCTCTTCTCAGTATGCACTTCAGATTAAACATTCCTCCACATTGACAAAAAAAAAGATCATCCACAAACCAGGGGAAGCTTGTCAAAATGTCCACACTTGTTGAATGTAAGGGCACTCTCAGTCTACATTTCATGTGTTGATACACTTGTTTTAGTCAAAAGATGAGCTTGAAATATCAATGAACAGCACTTCAGTTTAAGTAAACATCTGAAAAGGCTTTCATAAAACCAAAACTAAAAAAAGGCCCAAAAGACCAACAACTCCAAGACTGAAATTAACTCCAAGTTCCATATCTTCCATAATATGGAGCAATCCAATTTACTGTCCTCCTGTATATTAATCAATGATCACTAATAAATTCACACTGCCCCCTGCTGGGTATATAAAATATTTTTAAGGTGAAATATATCATTAAATGCTGTTAAATTGAACAAGCCAACCTTCTTGAGGAGGGCATTGTCAATGTGCTGTCTAATGGACCCTCTCTCATCATTCTTAGCCTGAGCTGGAACCCCTCACTCTGCACCTAGGTCATGTAGCCAGTATCAGATGAGCTTTTAAATAGCGGAGTCTCCACACAATGACCTCAGGTCCTAAGGGACACAGCCTTGTGGCCCCAAGCATCATGCTTCCCCTTCCAACAACACAAAAAGAGAAAGTGACAACCCAAACCCTGATATCTCAATGATTTCACTGTGAGAGCGGGTCCCTCTCAAAAGCGATGAGGAGGGGAAGGCATACAGGAAGGCTAATGTTTATGTGAAACTGTTTTGATTAAACTCAGCAGGTGCTGGTATTTTCTTCAAATACTTTGAGCCCGTGTTTTTGTAAACATGAAAAGACATAAAATTACCCTACTTATTCTATCTGGAACTCCATTTCCATTTTTCTTTTATTTATTTTTTTTATTTATAATGTTTAAAATGTTGCTACCAGTTTTTTTTTTTAAACAGACCAAAATCATTTCTGTACATTAAACACATTAAACTTCTAATATTTTTGAATGTGTGAAGTGTGTGCATACACTGTACCACAATTAAAAACTAATTATAGCTAATAACTCAGCATTCCTTAGATCTCAAAAGGCCTTTCCTCTTGGAGTACGAGAGGTCCACCAGTCTCCACAACTTAAAACATTATTAGTATTTTAACAAAGTGTCCAAACCATCAGAGCTACATTCAGTTCAGATTAGAGAGTGGATACAGCCAATGACTCTACAAACTATGACACCATTAACTACATCAATCATGGAACACTAAAAATCTGTCGAGCAACCAAACAAATTATAATGGTTGGACCGCACAGTCCTCAATGGCAAGTGATGAAAGCCAACATGAGATCACACTGAATCCCATTCAAGCTGAACTTAAGGGAGAGGAAAAGACACATATTTGTCAAAGGGTCATTTGCAGGTCTCTAGCAAACGACTGTTCCAAACGAAACATAAACATGCATCCTAATGCATGTTAAGCCGGCATCTCCCAGTGCAAATCCTGGCCAGCCAGAACTAATCTATCCCTCAGCTGTGGAGTTTAATCTAAACAAACAGATCTCAATGTTACTGCATCTGGAAGCTGTCATGTGCCTCAACATGGGAACAACTGACGTGTGAGTGAGTGTCCAGCAACCAACTGTCATAGTTAATCTGCAAACCTCCTGCACTTCTTGGAAAGGAAATGTACTAAGATAAGCAACAAAGATAAAACCATAAGATGATAAAGCTTTGGTTTAGCATATACGTTGACCAATAATCGGTTTGACCAAAATTTTTAACCGATGTTTTTCTTTCCACTTAATCAGTTATCGGTTCTTTATTATCAGGTTTACAGATGAAGTTGGACACAAAAGACTTTACATTTTACATAAAATATTATTTAAGTGAGGGGCTTTGAACAAGTGAATAGTGCAACAAAAACCTAGTCAAATTAATTCTTTGTAGACTCTGCTAGTGATCGATAATCAAATAACTGTCATTAATAATTTGATCGATTAAGCTTATTGATCGCCCATTAACTAATTTCAGAACAAATGCATTCAGTAATCATGCCAGCAAACGTTGATAAGGCTGTCTATTTAGTCATTCGGCACTAGAGCATTGCATCTTACATTTTGCCCGCATCTCAGGAGAAGAGCCACACAGACGCACGCACAGATGAAGCAGTTGAGTGTTGGAGCGTTTCTCTATAAAATAGCATTATGTTTTCTGCACACACAGTGATAGTGTGTTAATGTACAACATGAATATAAGCACTGTTGATCTGCTGGTCTCCTTGATTCATCCCAACATACAATTATACCAGTGATAGCCAGGAAAGCACGAATGCACATTCAGCTGACATCTCATCATCAACAGAGAAATGGTATGTTCTGCACTGTGTTTGCGGAGCGTTTTATGATTTCACTTAAATTTAAATAAATAAAAAAATAAGTCCAATGGTCCGAAATATCTCACAATACACAATCTTAAGTTTTAATGAACTCAAATATCTATCTTCTATACAAGTTCTTATTAAAGGTGCTAAATGTAAGACTGACAACAAGCGTTTGAAATGGGTACTGCAGTCCAAATTCAAAATATTGGAGAGTTGTTTGCCCCGCCCCAGACTCGAAGCTAATGCGGATTGTAGTGTAGTGTGATCTTCTTCATTGTCAGATCGTCCTATCGTCAGCCCATGAGAGAGCCAATACACAATATTATCGTGCGGGGGGATAATTAACTTATTTGCTCATTTATCGTTGTCCATCATTTCGCGAGCAAAGATAAAGAAAATGTCCCGTCACCTATTTGGCAATATTTAGGTTTTAAACCAGACACAAAAGGAGAGCCCGTGGATATCACACAGGCAATTGGCAAACTTTGCATGAGAGTTGTGCCGGTGAAGGAGTCTCAACCCTATATATACACTTGCGTGCCCACCACCATGCTGATGCTGCTAATCTAGCACCAAGAAAAGCTTGGTGCTAGAACAAGCACTCTTGAACTAATTTGTGAATATAGGTCTATCACCTTGCAATTTAATTATGATGTGGGATGTAGTTTTGTAGTCTGTTTTTAAAACATTTTCAATGTTTCATTTTTATAATCCTCAGATGAGTGTGTCGGTGTCGCAAGTTTCGGTTATATGCGGTGATGTCGATGTGAAAATAGGGCAGGGCAAATTAATTGTAATATTAATTTGATGATAATAACAATAATAGCCTAATAATAATAATACATTAATTGAAAAACGAGCCAAATATTGTCTTTATATCATCGAAGGCATCAGCTATTGGCGATATATCTGACTATCGTCGATCCCTGATATCATCGTCTATCGACACAACCCTAGCGGATTGCCAGAATGAGGACACGCAACAAGAATGAGCAAAACTGAAAATGTCAAGCGACGAGCTTTATAATGTATGTTGATCAACTAATGCCTCTTACACACTACATGACTTTCAAAGACGTCGGATCATGGTACTCTTCATATTACACATCTGTCCGTCTTGTCATATAAGTCATAGGGTTTTCAACTTACACAAGGAATCGGCGACATGGGTGAACACATTACAAGACATTTCACTGTTGACGAATCCCCGACAGCTCTGCCTGGACTCCAAATTACATTTCCCAACAGAGTAGTACACGCGAGAAGTGATATGAGATACGAAATCAAATGCATGATCACATGTTATGCGTTTCAGAATATGATGTGTATGTTTTTAATCACCTAAAGGCATCATATATTTTATTGGTTACAATATGAAAAAGTACCTCATACTGAAAAATCTATATGTTTACTTGACTGTCCAAGAGAATTGGCAATTTCTCTCCAACTCTTCTCTTTCTCCACCCGGTTGTGGTACAGTTCAGATTAAACATCAAATCTGGTGCTCCTGCCAATGTTCCACAAATTTTTCCTCCATTGTTTCAGTCCAATGTGACTTTCTCGATACTGCAGCCTGTTGCAGGTACATCAGGACTCACACTTAAACTTCCAGTGCCCCGTTTCTTGCTCTCTCATTGGCTTTCTCAATCCCGCATCCTGTTGCATGAACATCAGGAGAAAATTCCTATGCCCCATTTCTTGCTCTCTCATTGGCTTTCCCAATACCGCAGCCTGTTGCATGTACATCAGGACTCACACCGAAACTTCCCGTGCCCTGTTTCTTGCTCTCTCATTGGCAAGAAATGAAGAAACGCTGAAGTTGTATTCAGTCAAAACATATTTCACATTGCGCTATTTGGAATCGCCGACTGGTCCAGATATTTCAAATGCAAAATATCTCGCTGACATTGATGATGCGTCTGCGATTCTCTGAAATAGTGTCTTTGATAATTCATACATGGCGATCGTCACTCACGGAAGCGAGCTCTGATTTGCCTACGATTTGCGGCGATCACCACAAAACTGTCGGCGAGCAAAAATCGGGCTTAAAATCATGTAATGTAAACTCGGCATAATGTATACGCTTTCAATATTTGTATTTCATGTAATTTGTATTTTTTGCAAATTATAAACCATCTTGTGTGGATTTTTTGTGATCCAGTTCGTTTGCTGGTTTCCATGGCTGCAGCAAGCAGTGTTGTTTGCCTGCAAACTTGTTCAAATCTGGCAACCTGGCATGTTGAAATACTATTGGTGAGTGGGCAGTGGGTGGGATCACACAGGCCAAAACATAAGCAGAAATACCTGCCTGGAATGGAAACTTCGAACTTATCGGAGAAGCCAATATTTAAACTTAGCATGTTTCCTAATTCTGTAATGACATATTATGGCCCTTTTATGATTTAGTACAGTAAAAATATTACATATAGAACCTTTAACAGTAATAAAACAATTCACAAATTTGCACTAAACATAGCCTAAATGTATTAAAATACACTGAACTAAGAATATTTTAAGAGGAAAATTTGAAATTAAACAAGAATTTAAAATTTCAGACACGTGAGAACAAAAATAATCAGTATCTTGTAGGTCATTAAACTAATATCAGTTGATCTCTTGCTTAGCAGAAAGTGTTTGATAGGGTTCAAATTTGATACTAATGAAAAGTTGAATGAGCGGTCACAATGAAAATAATACATTTGAATTGAACTGTAGACAATGTATCGCAAGAATAAACTGAAGCCATTGTGAAACTGTGGACCACAGTCTCAGAGATCCTCCACCTGCTCCATTACTATTAGCCTATAGCCATGAACAAGGCACTTCACAAACTTGCTTCAAGGTGACTGTTTATTCAACTAGTGTAATTTAAGTTGCTCTGGATGAAAAAGTGTCAGCTAAATGGCAAGCAAAAAAAAAGAGAAAAGGAACTAGGGCTGCCCCCGACCAAAGATTTTCCTAGTCGACTAGTAGTCGTTAGTTTAAGTCATTAGTCGACTAATTGTCGCACATTTATGATATTAATTTAATTACATAAATATATATATTTTTGGGGGTCATCAGAAAATGGTTTGAGTTCCACGGCTGAGAAAGAATGTTATAAGTAGCATTGCTAACACTTTTCTACATTACAGAGAAATACTAAACTGTAATAATGAGCCTTTAAAATATACATTTTACAAGCGAACACACGAAGCGAGCCGCAGCGACACCGGCAAAAGCGGTAATGATTCTGAATGTGTCAGAAAAACCAGCATGGAGACTGTCTGAACATTTTGTTAAATTATAGAGAAATACAAATTAAGTTAAACATGCAGTAAGCGAGGTACTAATTTAGCTTCCCCACTCCCCATGAACACTTGGATAAGCCTAATAGCGCATATTTATCTAGGTTATCTAACATTAGAGCGAGCGGCCATGCTATGTGGCTAACGTTAGGCTACTTACATGTTTCAAATAAGCCAAGTTTGAGGTCAATGAATGATAGGCGAACATTTGCATGCAGAGTTTGCATGTCCCTCTTCTTGGGGTCATCCTTAATCCTCTCAAAATGATCCCACACTTTGGATTTCCTGCCCGACATAATAAATTACCACATGGACCAGCCATCGATCATGTCTGTCCGTCACTGACTGCGTGACTTCACCACTTCCTGTGAAGTTTTTTTTTTTTGCGACCAACTGACCAATCAAAACTTGGTCGACCACGACTCTCCTCATCGACTAACTAGGGGCAGCCCTAAAAGGAACATATATAAAACTAATGAGATTATTGTTGGTTAATTAGAAAGTTTAAATGGTGGAAGCTGATAAAAATGTATCAGTACCATAGACCAGTGTTTCCCAACAACTGTGCTGAAAGATTGTCAGGTGTGCCGTGGAAAATTATCAAATTCCAAAAATAAATAAATGCATGAAGAAAATAATTTCAGGGATCCAAACTCCTCGCTTTTTGGAGAAATTCACCATTTTGAAACCATAATCGGTCACTTTTGTAATTGAGAAGAGCAATGATCAATGAAAAGTTTCTTTCACGTGACTCGCGTCAACGCTGCAGAATACATTGAAGTCTATGAAGTGACTTTACACCAAAGTGTTTTTCACACACAAGTTTTTGCTTCACCAATAATGTCTTTGAGAGTACTAAGCAACACGAAATATTAAAAAACTGTCCAAATTTGTGAAGAGACATTGAATGTCTCATAATTGATTTTAATTAAATATTACCTTATAATTTAAGAGACCCCAGTTATTGAACTAATTTAAATTCACCAAGAAAACGCTTGGACCTAAATATTAATGAGTCCTCTTATTACTTTCTGCTATCAAAGCAACTGCAAGCTTTTTCTCTCTCTTCCGAATACATGTTTTCAATGTTTATTGTGCACACCTCCTGCTTTTTTACGTGGCAAACTGGTAAAATCACCCCTCTGTGATGCTTTCTGCAACTCTTGTCATGTGGAGGGCAATGCGGCGCTTGACGCATGCGTTCAATGAAGCATTGATGCCTCGACTCAACTCATGTGAAATGCACTTTACAATGACAAAAGTACATTATAGAAACTCAAAATGATTATTTGTCTATTATTGTGGTCTTTTCTGATAAAAGCCATGCTCAGCAGTTTAAGTAGGCTACTGTACTAAAATGATACCATAGATCTGCTTTTTGTTTATAATTCTTATACTGGAGTCAGTAGATTTGTAGCCATGCAAGTTTTAATAAAGGCATGTTAATAAAGGACTATTATTGTTGTCTTTTTGGATGAAATTAATGCTCAGAATTAAGGAAGACTATAGATCTGCTTTGTTATTTTAATGCTTAAATACTATAAAGTCTCTTGGTAGATTTCGGTCATGAATGACTCAAAATGATTCACTGACTCACTAATAGTACATAAGAAGCTCATTTGTTGCCACCTAGTGACATTTCCAGAAGGGGTCACTGAACTAATCATTAATAAAACTGAACACATCTGTGAAACAGAAGCAAGCCTCACCAAAATACTCTATTTTGCAGCTAATTCTCCACAATTGTAAACTTGAATCACTAAAATAGCTGGAATTGGTGGTTTTAGCTTATTCTTTAAAAAAAAATATCCCCAGAAAGAATGTTCGTGGACCAGTGATTGTCTTATATTTTTCGACCCTCATGATTTTGTATCCCTTTAATTTGTTGTGGCATTGCAAGAACAAATCAACAAATTAGAAAAGATGAAAATGTTTAGTTTTTTCATTACCCATTTAGTGCTCTTGCCACCAGTGACCTCACACAGCATAGCCCACCTATGTGATTTTTGCATAGCCGAATTTTTAAAATTACAAGTAAACACAAAACTGAGATGGACAGAAAACATGGACAAGTTCTTGAAAAGGAAAAATATAGATGATGGTTAGCCTATGTGGGATAGTGGTGTGCCATAGAATTTTTCCGTTGTAAAAAGTGTGTTGGAAAACACTGCTGTAGACTAAACATTTCAACATGTATGTCATGGCAAAAAGACCAATTACACACACAATGGTATACAGTATATTTAGGGATCTCACAACTTGTAGGTGTTGCATCTCAAAAATGCTTTGCTTCCCTAAAGAATAACAGTGCTTCTCTCATTGTAATCTCATTACTGGTTCACTGCTCACATGGGACCAAACAGGACACTGAAAGCCAGCTAATATAAAAATAATCACTTTAAAATTACATATAAGGAATGCCCTCATTACATCTATGATCATATCAAAGGTTCCTAAACTGCAGGAATGTAGATAAAAGCATAAAAGGCTGTTTGCTCATCACCTTTAAAAAAATCGCCACCCACACTATGGGCCCCAACATCTCACAATCGACTTATTCATAAAATAAAGCAACTTTCTTTAAACATTCTTTAAACTACTGCTTATGAGCTGCAGTTAGCGTTGGGTTTGAGTGCACGTTTGTGCATGTAGTTCTATCGGTACCTCCTGAAACTCTGAGACAAATCTTTTTGGAAAGTTGAAATCTATCCAAAACAGGACCACACACACAGCTTCTCCAGCAGCACGGATCAGATTCAACTGCTGGAGGCACACACACACTTATTCGCACACACTCACAAAATGGCGGCTTGACCAAATCTATCCCCGTTAAAAACACTTGCATTTACTCTCGAAATTAAATCTTAGCGATGTATCTAACGTGCAAACATTCTGCGCGCACTCGCGCGACACTCTCTCTCGCGCGCGCTCTACAATGTTTCCATAGACAAAACGCAATAGAGCGCGTGAGGCGAATTCGAACCGAAATACATTCTTTTCACGTTTAATCTGGAATTCAGCCAGACTTTCGTACAATAAACAATTCCTCCGGCTTACATGACAGACTCCCACCTCACCCAGAGCTTCAAGGTCTGTCTCTACACCACACATGCTAGGAAAACATTTTTAAAGTGCAATGAAAATGAAATTCTTACCTTCTACCCAGAGTTTCTCCACGTCCGTCTCTAGATTAGCTGCCCTTAAGCCAACAGCAAAAGCTCCGAATATTAACAGACCCACAACTAGAAACTTTCCACAGTTCTTTTGTATGTAACAGCCCAGGTTAAACAAAAGTTTTTGAAACTGTGCCCTCAGCCACAGCGGTGCTTTCCTCCCAGTCGCCGTCCCCTACGACAAGACAAGACAGAGAGGCCAAATATTAAATAATTGTAAGCCCGTTGACCAAATTTGAGCAATGCACGTTAAACAAGCTACATTGACACTTGTGACAAGGGGACTAAAATGACAGTATGACCACTAATTATTTCTTTCAAAACATAATTGAAACAGCGAGCGCTGTGTCTATAGTAGCCTCTGTACACTTTTAAACACAATATCGGCTTTATAAAGATCACTATAACTCACATGAGCTAGTCACACAGATATATGATATATTTAACTGAATATGACATATGTTTGACACTGTAAGAGGGAAACGGATAACGGCGTGAAAGTGTAACACTGTCTAGATAAAATTATATTGGAGAATGGAATGCACGTGGGGCGCATAGCTGGAGAACGCGCGAGATGTGATGTGATTTGGGAAGCGCTGCACCAACAGACACAGAAGGAGTTACGACAATGTTTGTGAACGGAAGAGGGCAGCCACATGAATTGAGCCCGAGCATCAGTATGGGACGAAACCTACTCCACAGTAATGTCTAGGGGGCTTCAAACTAATGGGCTACTTCCCCCAGTGTCGCCTGCAGCTGTACGGCCGTGCGCATTGTGCGTACCATAAGCGCTACTACTGACCAGAGAAACATTTCACCAATCACAAATTGTGTTCTTAATTTCTGTTGGTTGTTTAAAAGAACTAATGTTGCCCAATTTGTTAATTAATAATTATTTTGAGTCGGTTATTTTCAGTGAAATGGCCAAACGAGTTTGCAAAACAGTCTGAATCGATTCGTGATTCAGTACAATTCGTTCAGAGCGCTCTCTCACTGAATCATTTGGAGCGGTTTCTCATACAGTAAAACAGTATCAGAATATTTACGAATACAGCGCTGGATACAGTAGAAATGTCCCTGCAATCAACTGAAACAAAAGTCTGTCTTTTTGAGAGGTTACTTTGAGAAACTTCAGCTAGTGCTGTGCCATGTGAACAAGGGGCTGTTCAAACTGAATGTGTTTTTGCGTCCACTCGCGCTGTTCTTACATCGTATTCGATGTAAATATTTGCTAGATGGGTGTCTTTTGACAACTGGGTCACTATTCACTGTGTTTTTAGCATCTCTCACCGAAGCGCTGCATTTTTAGACACTGTGTCAAGTTAAAAAGAATGTCATCAAGTGATAAGCACTCTATTCGTTGTGATGCGTTTTGCTTATTTAGCGCGAGAACCCATTTGTTCTGTATGGTTACTGGAAGAAATGCTTTAGCCAATAGTTACATTAATGCTACTTATACTCAAAAAAGTCACACAAAAGAAAGCTTCTCTCAAAGTCACCAGAATAAAACGATTTGGTGTTGTTTTTGCGAAGAAAAAAAAATATCACCAAGGGAGCATGGCCCCGGATCCCCATACATATAAAGTTCAATTAGGCAGATTTCTGTGCATACCCTCAGAATAAATCCTGCAGGCGCCCATGCCATCCCCAACTAATTAATTCTCTTTTCTGAGAGAAAGATCAAAGTGGGATCCAAAACGTTCCTAGCTTTAATAAAATAACATTCGGATTATTGTAATTAGAGATGTACATAACGGAAACAAAATGCAATGTCCAATAGGGCATCCCTTGAGCTGTTACAGGTCACTTCATGCATAGACTCTGTTCTCTAGGACACCCCCATCGGTGCCGTGGCTATCCCGTTACCTAGCGACTTCACTAAAAGTTGGACACTTTCTCAGACTTTCCCAACTGATGCAAACGAGACAAAACCAAAATCACCTCTGATATCTGCTCCAGCGCAAAGGCGGCATCGCAATAACTTGGCCGCTGCAAATACTCCAAATCCGCTGCGGCGGTCCGATAGTTCTCCCTGTTTCTCCGCGTTAACCTCGGCCGATCGGGGTCTCTGTTGTCCTGCTCCTCGGAGACATTAACAGCCGAGGCCATGTTGCAAATTCTGCGCCGAACTTCTCGTGATGCGCGCTAGTCTATTTCCGCGCGAGCTTTTGGCGATAACCGAAGAAAACCAAGTTTCTCTCTCGTTGAGCTCAGATCCGCGAAGCAATTCATACTCCTGTTTGAGACGGCGAGTCAGAGTCTGCGCCTTCCATTCCAACATTTCGCGAATCTGGAGGTCTCCAACAATTCCCCCACTTTCACGCCGTCTTCTTGAAGGGTTTGCGATATCAGAAGGCGAAGTGGAAGCTGTGGAAACGTCGATCTCGCGGTGGCTGAAGCATTCTGTGATCTATGTGGTCCCTCCTCAGGCCGCGCGACAAGACGATCTCTGAGACTCTCTGAGATTCAATAGATGTGAAAAAAGTCCACTCTCCATTCGGAGACAGGGGAGGAGGGGCGTGGCAAAAGAGCGACTCGAAATCCCGCCTCCGGGGCTGTCAGATGGCCGGGGTTCCTGGGATCTGATTGGTTCCAGAAGGGCAAAAATTACTCCGCGAACACGACTATTATTAGCTGCTTAGCAACAGCTCACCAAAGTAGAGAGACCACCCAAGCCGCGAGCCCTCGTGTGTGCATCTCAAACTTCAGGGGAGTCTTAAAGAAGCAAAGCCCACTTTCTGCGGGCTGCATAAACTGGGTCCAAATCGACGTTTTTCGAAGTACTTTAAGAAAACTTTCAGAGCAGAAAACAGACACGCACTTTCGCCTCACAGCATTCTTTCTTTCTTTTTTTCTTTCTTTCTTTCTTTTCTTCTTTCTATCTTTCTTCTTTCAAGTGATCTTACCTAGCCTTTTTAAAACATTTAAACAATACAAGACATTTGTGTTTTAATTAATACAAAGGAAATTTCTCTCATCATTTGTTCACCCTCAGGCCATACCAGTTGTGCATGACCTTTGTTCTTTGTTCTGAACAACACAAATTAAGATTTTTAGGAGAATATTTCAGCTCTGTAGGTCCTCATAATGCAAGTGAATGGGTGCCAAAAACACATAAAGGCAGCATAAATGCAATAAATACGACTCCAGTGGTTAAATCCATATATTCAGAAGCGATATAATAGCTGTAAATTAAAAACAGATCAATATGGTGTCTCATTTTATTATAAATTCCCCTCCCTGCCCTGTAGGTGGTGATATGCAGAATTTGTTTTGAAATGTCAAAAATACAAGAAGAAAGTGAAAGTGGAGATAAATATGGTATAAATATTTATATGTTTCTCACTCTAGCATATCTCTTCAGAATATACAGATTTAACCACTGGAGTCATATGGATTGCTTTTATGCTGCATTTATGTGCTTTTGGAGCATCAAACCTTTGGCACCCATTCACTTGCATTGTACAGACCTACAGAACTGAGATATTCTACTAAAAATCTGTTCAGCAGAAATATTTAATAAACAAAAATGTCATTATTCATGACTCTTAGTTATGCCCTTCTGATTAGTCATAAACAATTTCAACACCTTTGCTTTCATAAATATTAATGGAGCACTACCTGGACTGGATAATGACCTATAGGCTATATATGTATAAATAGATATGTTTATGTGTATTTATACATAAATAATATGATTTTCTTTCGTGCAGCAATAAATAAATAAATTGGAGACACTTAACAATAAGGTTGCATTCATTAACATTAGTTACCTATATTGGTTCACATAAACTTGACGAATGAACAATATATTGTATACATTATATTTAAAAAGACAGAAAATGCTATTTTACTCTAAATTATGGTAAAAAAATAAATAGGTAAAAAATAGTTTTTAGATGTAAAAAGTGTGATTTTACAGTGTAATTAACCATAAAAAAAAGAAGATATAATACATGTACTTTTTACAGTAAACTATTGTTAAACTTATGGTAAAAACAATTAATCGGGCATTCCCAGAAGTCCCTTGACCCATTACATTTCATTATATTTGATTTGATTATTTTCTTCTTATATTTAATATCACTTATGTACGTTGGGGTGTTCTGTGTTATATTGTATGTTGCATAGTTAATTTTTATTGCGTTATTTTAGTGTAGTGTTACACTGATGGTGTTTTGTGTTTGTGTGAGTGACTGTGCTCTGTCTCTACATGTTATTACTCAGTTATTAATCATGGAAGGGACACTTTTTATCATCATGTGGCCTTTTGCAGTTACTACAGTGATAAACAATACATTTTAAAGTGAAAAGCAGACTTTTATAGTTTCAGAAGTTTAGTATATCAAGTTTATAACATTTAATAATCTAAATTGCAGTGAACCGTAAAATATACAGGCATTAAAATTATATCCCATAAAGCCTGAAAAATGGTCATGTTATCTTACCGGAATAGGTTTTTTTTGTTGTTGTTGTTGTTGTTGTTTTTTTAACTTTTACAACACTTATTATTTTAGTTAATGTGAATTTCAACATATACTATTAATACATTATTATAATTTAAAGTTTTACATGTTAATATGCATTATAAACATTTATATTTCCATAAAGTAACATTAACCAAAATTAAGAATTGTAAAAAATCATTTATTTCTAGTTAATGATACCTAATGCATGTTAACAAACAGAACCTTATTGTAAAGTGTTACCATTAAATGTATTTATTTTTTTTAAACCATGAATTCATGTAGTATGCTAAGGACAGCTCACAATTGTAAGTAACTGTGTACTTTACTTGTACTTACTTCCCTTTCTCAGTCCCAGCTGGGCAGTTTGGATATTGGCCATACTGAGAGCACTGACTTCTGGCTACAGGGCAAAGGAAAAATGCAATTAATGAGGGTTGTCTTTTAGTGCACAGGTGGGTTACAGTTTTGAACAAGTCTGTGCCAAAACATGGGAATTATTTTTCTTGCTGCACTTTTTTCATTATGTTGCACAAACATTACGGTTTCATGCTATGCATTAGACACAATACAAAATAGTTTACAACTATTGTTTATGAGTAAAAAAAAATGTACTACGTGACTCCGCTTTGTAATATGTCATGATTCGTTTTCCAACACATTCTTGAATCTCTTTTATAAATGCAAAGCACATTATTCAACACAAATTAATGCAAATATATGCAGTTACACAGTGACATAGATAAGCACTGAACAATTAGTGATGTATGATATCATCAGTTTAGGAGGCTAGGGAGGAAAGCTCTTACATTAGTTAGAAAATGAGAAACAACATTATGAAGAATCTATATCCTATCCAACCCCTCCATCAGGAAATTATTATAGCCATATTATTTTCCTTCAGAAAGGGGAAAAAAACTAGACCATTAGTCGTTAACTTCCTCGGCTGGATTCTCAAAGCTATATGATCTGTCCTTTGCACTATGTTTCACTCAATCTCTCCCAACAGATCTTTAGAGTTTGCCATGGTTCCCACTACATTTATGTACCCATGACTTTCCCCATGTTTACTCTGTAGCACAAGGTTGTGCTCAATCACACAGATGTGTTTGACAGCTCTGAGCACTTCTCTGCCAGTGTTTATACTGTCCAATTTCCTCTGCGATTGTGTGGTTCTTGTATAATCAGTGTGACACTAGAGCAAGGAGAGCACTTAATAAAAACTGTCTATTTTCCTTTTTTCAGTGGCTGGAAGTTTTCAATGGTGGAAATGTTTTATTCTGCATTTTTCCTATTTCTTTTTTGTGATTTAAAGGTAACAATAACAAAATTAATGTAATTTCCAGAACAACTTCTTAAGAATTTTTTTTGGCAGGTATGGTGGCGGAAATGCAGATTAAAATTTTGCATCTTTTATTTGTGCAACACTAGACTGTAATTTTCCATGCAGTGTTTAAAGGTGCCATATGTAAGATTCAAAAACCCTTGTTATTAATGACACCTGTGGCCGTTAAGTGAACTGCAGCCAGCTACCTGTTGCTTGTGATCTGGTGCACACTCTTTATAGGGATGCGAGAGAGCATCGATCAAAACAATGACATAATGTACAAAAAGACTGAACTTGATTCAACGACATCATGCTGACAGATGAGGTAGGATGATTACTCAGTTATGACAAACTTTGAGATTGCATATTATATTTGACTCTCCAGTGCTGGAACAGGGCTAAAACAAAGTGTGGATATACGTAGGTCTGACTATGCAAGACTGTAGTTTGAAGTAATCACTTTTCTTTGCATGATATATTGACTGCAATTATACGATAGCCTATATCGGCAATATCTAACTAGCCAGCTTTATCAATAGCTGTTAGCTAAATTTGGTGGATGATGACAGTAGCTGTTTATATAATAGACTGTACATTATAAATATGTTGACACAATTCAGTATTAATGTGATTCCATCACAACTGTAATTTTGATATATTGATCCATTATTGTTTTATAATAATAGATTGTATACATTTTCTGTATAACCAAGTTACGTTACACTAATGAATGGGTATTTTTGCATTATCTTGAACATTGTCTATATTCGTTCCATGTGTTATTGTAGTTTACCTTGCTGAATAATTACAGATTAACTTTGACATTAACCTGACTTTTAGTATAAAGAGAAGATCGTTTAAATTATTTGAAAGCTACGAAGCAATGTAGCTTGCAATTCGTCAGCGTTATCAGGCAAGGTCAAGTTAGCTAAAATTACACCGATAAATCCTTATGGCACTATATTTCACATGCTTATCTGTTCAATAAGAAGAAAGCCGATTCAGGGTCTGTTTTTATCCCCAAAACTGAATGACGGTCACTCCAGGAATCAAATGCCCTGCCTATGTTCACTCTAGTTTTCACTCAACCACGATCACGTTCCCGGTTAGTCAGATGGGATTCACTAGATATTTTTAGTTTTTTTTGTTTTGTTTGTGTGGCTCACGCGGAGTTTGTGTAGGAGTCGGTGTTGTGAGCCAGCTGTTTGCTGGATTACATCTCTAATATAGACTGTCTGTTGTCGCTGTTGAATAGTGAAAGCACTGAGGCAAGGCTCTCAGAGCGTGCATAAACGTCACATCATTTGGATTTTTCCGGCAAAAGCGACCCACTCCCTTCGCATAAAAATCAGTCTATAGGCTTTAATAGGCAACTTAGGAAGTCTGGGAAGTGCTCATTTTTTAAGTTGCGTTACAAGCCGTTCACACATTGGCAAAAATAGGCGAATATTACATGAATAATGTTACATATTGCACCTTTAAACAGTGAAGCCTGTCACGTGCCTGTTGTTCATGTATTTTTACCTTCCTTCACTGCCAACAACACAATTTGTTTGTTTTTTTTGCTTCTAATTGGAAATATTTATTAAAATATGGAGAAACATTTTGAAAATAGATATCCACTGGGAATGGTATAAGAATTATTACACAAGCAAGAGTGATGATGTTCTGAATGTCAGCACAGCAGTTACTATCTGCGGCACTTAGCCTGTGATATTGTTTTATACCTCAGTTCCACAAACAAGTAAATAATATTGAGTAACTTATGCTTCGTACAGTACAGTTAATGAGTGCATGGGTAACACTTCACAATAAGGTTCCATTCGTTAACACTAGTAATGCATAGGTCTCAAAACCTAAAAATTAACAATGCCATTTTTACAAATGTATTCATATTTCTCAATGTTTCTTAATAAAAATACAATTGTCCATTGTTAGTTCATGTTAGTTCAAAGTGCATTACCTAATGTTAACATATACATCTTTTGATTTAAAAATGTTGTAGTATATGTTGAAATTAACATTAACCAAGATTAATAAATGTTGTAAAAGTACTGTTTATTGTTCCCAGTCCTGTGCTTGTGCCCCTCCGCTTTGGACAGCATGCCAAATATTTTTACCTTGCTACACTCCAAGACTATGTACAAGCAAACTTGTGAATGAGTAAGTGTCTTTGAAGAACATCCCAAAAATGACTGGTAGATGTCCTCAGTTATATGGCTTATAAAGGCTTTAGCTGGCAGTAATTTATAGTATATTTAGTATATAGTATATATAGTATATTTATATTTATATGCATTCCATTTTAAGAAAAGTGATGCAAGCAGTGGTCAGAGAAGTGTTACTCGCTGTTTGGTTGGATTACAGTTGATAGCAGTTTATTTGCTGTGTAGTCCATCCTAAAACCAAGATGAGGCAGGCAGTGGTTTCAACGTAGTGGTCTGAAGTTCTGTTTTGTTTGTAAGATATTTTGAAATACCTACAGAGCGGTTGGATTCACAATGCCCTGATCCTGATCTATGCATAGTCTCTAATCTTAGCAATCTTAATTTTCAAGCTTAAGACTGAACTCTTCCCATATTCCACAAAATTCCAGAATATGCTACGATTTTTGTGTATTGTTTTTATTGCATCACCATAGAAAACCACCATACATATCCTCATCATTTCTCAGAACTAGCACACAATGTGAAATTGGTGTGTTGTTTTTCAGTCGCCATACAAACTGTTCCAAATCATTCCACTCTCATTAGCATGGTGCTTTTAAAAAAAACTATTTGAATAGCACCCTGTAGTCCCTGAACAATATCAAGTCATTAATTTCTTGCATAATCACAAAATTCCTGTATAGTTTCTATACCTTATGAGAGATCCTTGGAAATCATGGATGTCTTGCTTTACAGCTGTAAGTGTTTGTCACATAAGCATCATGACATAAAGCCTGCTTAAAGGGCACCTATTATGCCTCTTTTCACAGGATGTCATTTATATATTTGGTGTCCCCAGAATTTGTCTGTGAAGTTTCAGCTCAAAATACCATACAGATCATTTATTATGCCTTGTTGAAAATGCCAATTTTTGGGTAGGAATAAAAACAAGCTGTTTTTGTATGTAATGTAATGTAAAATCAAATGAACTGGTGCTCCCCACTCCATATCCAGAATTGGGTGGAGTTTGGACAGCTCTGATTCAGATAACTAGACATCATAAGCAATATGACTGACTTATGACTGTGGTGTTCAGCCCTATATGTATGAACCAGAGTCAGACACTTCGTCAGAAGTAACAACTTTGAGAATGAACCAGGAAGTTTCGGAATGGTTATTTCATAAATTTATTTATTTGTTGTAGAGATTTTTCTGCAGTTTTACAACGATGGATTAGTAACACACACACACACACAAATACTGTTACAATGTTCGCCAGCGCTATAACGAAACAACACACACAAACAAACATGTCCGTCAGCAGTGTCCATCAGCAGTCGTGGAATCTGCGAACGGCTTGTTCTGAGACAGTGCTTATGATTAATGGGGATTAAAAAAAGGACTGGGTGGATTCTTATCATAGGATGGTTGTGTACACACACTGCCAACACACATTTTTGTTCAAACACCATGTAAAAGTGAATTTTGCATAATAGGTCCCCTTTAACAGACTCTCATCTGAATTACTGCATGAGGACCGAACACACTAAAACTGATTTGCTGCAATATTCAAAAACATTTTCCATTGTCTTATTTTCATAACAGTAAAGTTCTCAAACCTCTAAAAGGCCATATTGAGAATACTGAGCATAATGTATCAATCTTATAGGCCTAAAAGTAAAAGACTCTGCATGTTTTCAAGCACAGAGGTAAAATACTCTCCAATCATATCTGCATTGTTATTGCTTTTACTTCAATCTGACACGTTGTCACGAACCCCGCTCCCTCGCTCCGCCCCCTCGAGCTTCCACGCTCGTTCCGCCCCCTCGAGCTCCCACGCTCGTTCCGCCCCCTCGAGCTCGCACGCTCTTTTTGCTCGCTCGAGCCCTCACGCCCACTTTGCTCCTACTCGCTCACATGCTCGTAGGCAATCTCCCTTCCTCGAGTTTCTCATGCGTTTCCAATCCCCCAGAACATTATGACCGCCTGCACTCGCGTCATCTGCACTCCTGCACATTAGTTTCACCTGCACTCGTCTCATCACCTGTCGTGGTTTACACCTGCACTTGCCCCTATATATATATCACTACCCTTTCGTCTCACGGTTGTTGGTTATTGTATTTAGTTTCCCGTGTCCTTGCCCCCCGCTAGTCTCGCCTAGTTTTGAACTCCTCTTGTTTACCCCTTAGCTTGCCAGCTCCCCTTGTTCCCCTGTCGTTGATCCCGCTAGTCCCGTCTTGTTCTACGCCATAGTTGTTAACTTTTCCCGGCTTCGACCTCCCGCTCTCGTTGACCACTCTCTCCCGGATTTGCCCCTTCCTTCTATTCTGATTCCCCGGCTCCGACATCACGCTCCCCTTTGATGCCTCTTCACTGGATTTGCCCTTTTGTGTACTTCGCACGCTTTGTTATCTAATAAAGCTGTTTGAATTCGACATTGTGACTGTCTCTTCTTGTGCGGGTTACAGAATAACCAACCTTACCGAAGACAGTCACAATGTCCCGCGCTGAGGATTTGCGCAGCTCACTAGAGCGGAGGTACACGTCACATTCAGCGCGAGGAGCTACGGTTTGGAGGCATGACCGAGAGCTCACGGCCCAGGGACAGCAGGTGCGTCGCGATTTTTGATTTGTTTCACCCTGTTCCGCCTGTGTCTGTCCCTGAGCCCGGTTATGCTCCCAACACATCCCCGAGCGCCGTAAGCCTTCAACCCCCTGAGAGGTGTGATGGCTCTTCGGGCGCTTGCCAAGGGTTGTTTATGCAGGGCAGTGGTTGTAGAACTTTAAACCGTGCTCTTAACATTATGGACCCAGCGGCCGAACTCTTGGTTTTGCGTCAGGGGAGTCAACCCTTGGAGGCTTATGTGGTTGACTTTTGTGCCCTGGCTAACCAGGTGAATTTTGATGAGGTGGCTCTGAAAGACATTTTTCAATTTGGACTGAATGAGCCAGCCTCATCATTCATGCCTGGTGGTCGCTGCTCTCTCAACCTGGCTCAGTTTATTGACCTCGCCCTACTGTACGCTGGTTCCTCGTTTACTGTGGGGGAGGCAGAATCTGAACCAGCGTTCCATACCACGGTCCCCGTCTTGAAGCCTACCACGGCCCCCGTCTTGAAGCCTACCAAGGCCCCCGTCTTGAAGCCTACCACGGCCCCCGTCTTGAAGCCTACCACGGCCCCCGTCTTGAAGCCTACCAAGGCCCCCGTCTTGAAGCCTACCACGGCCCCCGTCTTGAAGCCTACCACGGCCCCCGTCTAGAAGCCTACCACGGCCCCCGTCTTGAAGCCTGTCACGGCCCTAGTCCCGAAGTCTGTCGCGGCCCTAGTCCCGAAGCCTGACACGGCCCTAGTCCCGAAGCCTGACACGGCCCTAGTCCCGAAGCCTGACACGGCCCTAGCCCCGAAGCCTGTCACGGCCCTAGCCCCGAAGCCTTACACGGCCCTAGCCCCGAAGCCTGTCACGGCCCTAGCCCCGAAACCTGTCACGGCCCTAGTCCCGAAGCCTGACACGGCCCCAGTCCCGAGGCCTGTCACGGCCCCAGTCCCGAAGCCTGACATGGCCCTAGCCCCGAAGCCTGACACGGCCCCAGTCCCGAGGCCTGTCACGGCCCCAGTCCCGAAGCCTGTCACGGCCCCAGTCTCGAAGCCTGGCACGGCCAGCGAGTCAACGCCCATGCCTGCCACGGCTAGAGAGTCAGCGCCCATGCCCGCCACGGCCAACGAGCCAGCGCCCATGCCCGCCATGGCCAACGAGCCAGCGCCCATGCCCGCCACGGAGAACGAGCCAGCGCCCATGCACGCCACGGTCGGCGAGCCAGCGCCTGTAGCCTCGACCGTCCCCATGGCCACGTCCCCTGTTGGCCGAGGACGCAACAGAAGGAAGAGGGCCCCTTCTCCCCAGTCTCGTCTTGTGCTCAAGACTGCAGAGGTTCCCTCAGAGTCTTCCACGGCTCTGCCGGGTTCTGCTCCGCCCCCAGAGTCTTCCACGGCTCTGCCGGGTTCTGCTCCGCCCCAGAGTCTTCCACGGCTCTGCCGGGTTCTGCTCCGCCCCCAGAGTCTTCCACGGCTCTGCCGGGTTCTGCTCCGCCCCCAGAGTCTTCCATGGCTCTGCCAGCCTCTGCTCCGCCCCCAGAGTCTTCCACGGCTCTGCCAGCCTCTGCTCCGCTCTCAGTCTTCCACGGCTCTGCCAGCCTCTGCTCGCCCCTCAGAGCCCTCGCGGCCTCCGCCTCTCGAGTCTCCCAAGGCTCCTCCTCCCAAGCCTCCCAGGGCTCCTCTCAAGCCTCCCAGGGCTCTTCCTCTCGAGCCTCCTAAGGCTCCTCCTCTCGAGCCTCCCAGAGCTCTACCTCCCAAGCCCCCAGGGTTCTGCCTTTCAAGTCTCTCGAGCCTCCCAGAGCACCACCTCTCAGGGCTTCTCCTCCCGAGTCTTTCAAGGCTCCTCCTCCCAAGCCTCCCAGGGCTCCTCTTCTCAAGCCTTCCAAGGCTCCTCCTCCCGAGCCTCTCAGGGCTTCTCCTCTCGAGTCTCTCAGGGCTCCTTCCCCCCTCAAGCCTCTCAGGGCTTCTCCTCTCGAGTCTTTCAGGGCTCCTCCTCCCCTCGAGCCTCTCAGGGCTCCGTCCCTCGAGTCTTTCATGGCTCCACCCCTCGAGCCTCTCAGGGCTCCGTCCCTCGAGTCTTTCATGGCTCCACCCCTTAAGCCTCTCACGGCTCGCCTCTCGAGTCTCTCAGGGCTCCTCCCCTCTCAAGCCTCTCAGGGCTTCCCCTCTCGAGTCTCTCAGGGCTCCTCCTCCCCTCAAGCCTCTCAGGGCTTCTCCTCTCGAGTCTTTCAGGGCTCCACCCCCTTCCAAGCCTCTCAGGGCTTAGTCTCTCGAGTCTTCCAGGGCCCCACCTCTAGAGCCTCTCGAGTCTTCCACGACCTTTTTCCCCGAGCCTCTCACGGCTCTACTCCCAGAGACTCCAGAGCTTCCTAGGGCTCCGCCTCTCGATCCTCCTACGGCTCCGCCTCCCGAGCCTCCTACGGCTCCGCCTCCCGAGCCTCCTACGGCTCCGCCTCCCGAGCCTCCCATGGCTCCACCTCCCGAGCCTTCCAGGCCTTCCCCCCTAAAGCCTCCGTCAGCTCCACCTCCAGAGCTTTTCAGGCCTTCGCCCCTAAAGCCTCCTTCGGCTCCACCTCCAGAGCCTTCCAGAACCCCACCTCCAGAGCCGCCTACAGTGCCGCCTCTGACGGCACCGCCTTTCACGGCTCAGCCCGGACTTCCTGACCCTCTCCCTGTCCTGTGGCCTCTTCCCTGGCCTCCGGACCCTATTCCTGTCCGGTGGTCACCTTCCAGACCCCCGGACCCAGTCCCTGTCCTCCAGTCGCCTTCCAGACCCCTGACCCTGTCTCTGCCCTCACGGCTGCCCCCTAGATCTCCCGACCACCCGCCTGTCCGCTATGTTCCCCAGACCTTGCCTTGATACTGCCCATTGACCCCATGGACTGTCTCATTTCCCTCTGTGCCCCTTGGACTGCCCTCAATTTTGTTTGTGTGTTTTGTGGGTTGTCTGTTCAGGGTTTGTTGTTTGTTGGGTTCGTCCAGCACCACTTCCTCACAACCGAGCGCGGCCGTCAGGAGCCGTCCGTTTTAGAGGGGGGAGTACTGTCACGAACCCCGCTCCCTCGCTCAGCCCCCTCGAGCTTCCACGCTCGTTCCGCCCCCTCGAGCTCCCATGTTCGTTCCGCCCCCTCGAGCTTGCATGCTCTTTTTGCTCGCTCGAGCCCTCACGCCCACTTTGCTCCTACTCGCTCACATGCTCGTAGGCAATCTCCCTTCCTCGAGTTTCTCACGCGTTTCCAATCCCCCAGAACATTATGACCACCTGCACTCGTGTCATCTGCGCTCCTGCACATTAGTTTCACCTGCACTCATCTCATCACCTGTCATGGTTTACACCTGCACTTGCCCCTATATATATCACTACCCTTTCGTCTCACGGTTGTTGGTTATTGTATTTAGTTTCCTGTGTCCTTGCCCCCCGCTAGTCTTGCCTAGTTTTGAACTCCTCTTGTTTACCCCTTAGCTTGCCAGCTCCCCTTGTTCCCCTGTCGTTGATCCCGCTAGTCCCGTCTTGTTCTACGCCATAGTTGTTAACTGTTTTCCCGGCTTCGACCTCCCGCTCTCGTTGACCACTCTCTCCCGGATTTGCCCCTTCCTTCTATTCTGATTCCCTGGCTCCGACATCACGCTCCCCTTTGACGCCTCTTCACTGGATTTGCCCTTTTGTGTACTTCGCACGCTTTGTTATCTAATAAAGCTGTTTGAATTCGACATTGTGACTGTCTCTTCTTGTGCGGGTTACACATGTATTACATATACAAAGCTTTGCAGTTGATTGAGTTTCTCAGTGACATATTGTGTCTAAAAAGAGACCTTAATATTAATTGAAAAATGCACAAGGTCTGGAAAGGTTTGTATTGCAGATTTAACAGAGATTTTGTTTTCTTTGTCTGATTGTATCGTGTCATTCTAAACTCCCCAGGAGCTGCCAATATTACAAATGCCATTTACAAATCATCTTTGTAAACTGTTACTGATGTGACATAATTTATAGTTATCCACTTAATATGTACGCCAGCACTAAAATTTAAGACACACAACTTGAAAGAGATTGTGTGCATCATTGGCATTTATGACTGTATGAGAATATGTACACGTCCTTGTGTTAAATCAAATGTGATGTTTTCAGGTTCTGACATATTATTCATCATGTTTAATATTACTTTTGACATACGACAGAGCGACATCTGTAGTTATTTACTACAGGCTGTGCTTGGATTATACACTCTTGGACAAAAAGTGCAAAAAAAAACAACCCTGCTATGTTATTTAGATTTCTTTGCGATGTGAACTCTATTCATTCATCACACCATCTTATATAATGTCAAGTATACACTGCATACCATCATCTCTCTCAGCTTTAAAAATCTAAACATAAAACTGAAATGCAATGCTTTTTGAGATAGTCCAATCAATGTCTGCCTTTAAGATTTATGGCTTTTATGATCTTTCTTCAGAACACAAATGCTGGTGGCTCTGAGAGCCTGTTAGCACTTATGAAATAATTTAGGAAAAACAGGCATCATTCACAGATTGAGTGATTGTGTGAGAGAAGGGAAGAGGTGTGGTGCAGACAGATGTTGAGGTCCAACTGCAGGTCTGCAGGGACCATGGACCTGCAGGGTGATATTTTGATGAGGATTACAGAGAATAAGATCAATGTAAACCATGCTATTGTAGAAAGAAGAACTCCAATCTGTATAGCAGGATGTGAAGCCCAATTATTTTAAAACCAAAATATGAATGTAGAAAGACATGGAGTAAATCACAATTGAACGTTGAAAGTATGTTTGGTGTGACCAAAATTCCACTGTTTTCTGCGTTCCTTTTATTTAATTAAATTGTACTCAGGCAACAGCGAGACCTCTTCAACATGTCTATAAAAAGTCATTTACATTATGTCAAACAACTCCATTACAAAGAGGAGAGATTAATTATCTTAATTAAGTCTTGTGAGTGAATGTGTCCTTCTTAATGTCTAGTCTTCTCTTACACATTGTTACATCATCAGCAAGAGAATAATTTAAATTCATAGAAGTGTGCCATCCTTCAGAATACAAGTGAATGGTTGCCAGAAATCTGAAGGTCGAAATATCACATAAAGACATCATAAAATTAATCCACCTGACTCCAGTTATTTAATCAATATCTTCTCAAGTCAATTCAAGTAATTTTTATTCGTATAGCGCACACAACAGACATCGTTTCAAAGCAGATTTACAGGAAATTATGCTTTAACAGAAAATAAAGCTGTGATATCTTAGAGTTGGGAGTGCTTCTGAAGTAATTGAACTGGTTTTGGGTGAGAAAAAACCTATATATAACTCATTTTTCTCTGTACATCTTGGCATTGCAGTCTCTAGGCACAATCATGATTTCAAGCTTGATTGCACTTCCTAGGATTTGATTCATGTGCAGAGCGCTAGATTGCCCTAAAGGAAGTGTAATCAAGCTTGAAATCACAATCGCTAAGGAGAATTCTTTCCAGATTTGTAGTAAAAAAGGAATTATATTTTGGTCTGTTCTCACCCTAAACAGATTGGATCGCTTTTAAAGACATTGATTAAACCACTGGAGTTGTGGATTACTTTTATGCTGCCTTAATGTAATATTTGGGGCCACCATTCACTTGTATTGAATGGACCTACAGAGCTGAAATATTCTTCTAAAAATCTTTGTTTGTGTTCAGCAGAAGAAAGAAAGTCATTGGGGTGGTATGAGGGTGAGTAAATGATGAGAGAATTTTCATTTTTAGGTGAACTATTCCTTTAAGAGTATTTGAGTAGATTTGATTCCTTTTGTATTCTAATAATGATTATAAAAAAAAAAACATGACATGTTCTTGGAAAATGTCAAACGGGAGCAGATGTAGGTCAGTTTGCACCAGCTCACTAATAATTCTGCACACCATTGTGTTCATGTTGTCTGATCTTAACTGACTGAATAGGAATTAGTCAGTCACAACCACCAATGACATGGACCAATGGCAGTAAGTTGTTTAGAAACCAGTGAGAAGTTGTCCTGAAATTTTGAGCTGGCAAAACAAATTCAAAAACAAAACCACCACTGAAACAAACTCAAAAACACCTTCTTTTGGGCCAGATTTGTTTCTAAATTTCGTCACACCTGTTCGTTCATTTTTAATGAAGTGTATAGGGGCCTTCATTAACATAACAGGATGGTTAAAGGGATAGTTAACGCACCGACCCACCCACCACCAAAAATAAAGACTGACACAGATTCAGTGCAACACCTGGAAAGCTTCACTGAATCCTTTTGTCTTTTGGTCAGAAAGCTTACACAGAGAAGCCTGGTAACAGAACTTGTTTGTATTATGAAAGTGATTATTCCTGACTGTCAAACACTGCATTCGGGAAGACTTATGGCCACATGTGCTGCAGTGGTCTTTGCATGTGTGCAGTGACTGAGAGGAAAATCTTGGGAAAATAAACACTTCTTCCATTTGTATTTGTTAAGCAGATGCCTGTCTTTTTTCATTTTGTAGCACAATGAAAATCTTGGACGGCCCCCACAGATGACAAAAAGAGCACTGGAACCAAGTATTTTAGCCATCTTTCAAGACATATGAGATTTTTGATAACAAGTTCATGTTTCTTTGATAAACAGCATAACCCTAAGGATTGATGATTTAAAAGTGTTTTTGATGGTTGCATATTGTAGTTGTTGAAATGGTAGCAGCCAAGAAGTCCTATCAAATTAGGTACTGATAATTGTAAAGTTCTGAATAACAATTTGGTTGGTGTCAGTTTCTAGATTATACTCTCTTGTATCTTGTTTTTTTTACAATAGTCAGTTTTACACAACTACAAGTCACCTTCATATAGTGTGTCTTTTCTTGTGTGTATATTCACGTCTGAAGCAAGCAGGTCTTTCCTGAAATTGCGTGGATTGTTACTGACGGCAGTTTATACAAACACAACTGTGAATTATGGTCATGCTTTCTTTATTTAAAGAGACATGTATGTTTGCAAGTGTTTGTGAGTACATTTATCTACTGTAATTGAAATAAAACATTTACAACAAGAATCTATTTTCTGTAAAGATTTTCTTTGTAAAGAGTCAGAAGGTTTATATGCCAGACAAAATTCAAGGAATTTTCTATAGCATATGTATAGTGTTTACATTTAATAAAGCATTACTATACATATATAAATGTGCATATTTGATTTAAAAAAATGACTTCCCATCATTCTGGATGACGTTTGAACAACTAACACTCATTAATTATAATATAACATCTCCACCATCCTGTCATCAATGGCTTTTAGACCATTGTTTGCCCTCAAGCTTAAGAGGGCTGGAGATTGCATTTGGAATCAGAAATAAACCAGACAATTCTACAAAGGCATGGAGCCATTTTCCATTTCTTTTAAAAATATTTTAGTTTTATAAATTTTTGAAATGTTTTTATTTGTTTGTTAATTTATTTAATCTCTCCTTTTCTATTTTAATTTTTATAACTAAGTTTCAGTCTATTTCAAGATTGTTTACTTCTTATATTACTATTTATATTTTGTACAGTGTATACAAGTGTCATACAAGGACACTGTTTAAGTTATTTACAGTTGGTGTGTCAAACAAGTCTTAAAGGGATAATTCACCCAAAAAAAAAATTTCTCTCATCACTCACTCACATGCCATCCCAGATATGTATGAATTTCTTTCTTCTCCAGAACACAAACCAAGATTTTTAGAAGAATATTTCAGCTCTGTAGATCTGTACAATGCAAATGAATGGGTACTAAAATGTTGATGCTTCAGAAATCATATACAGGTGAAACTCGAAAAATTAGAATATCGTGCAAAAGTTCATTAATTTCAGTAATTCAACTTAAAAGGTGAAACTAATATATTATATAGACTCATTACAAGCAAAGTAAGATATTTCAAGCCTTTATTTGATATAATTTTGATGATTATGGCTTACAGCTTATGAAAACCCCAAATTCAGAATCTCAGAAAATTAGAATATTACATGAAATCAATAAAATAAAAGGATTTTAAATACAGAAATGTCGGCCCTCTGAAAAGTATAATCATGCATATGTACTCAGTACTTGGTTTGGGCCCCTTTTGCATTAATTACTGCCTCAATGCGGTGTGGCATGGATGCTATCAGCCTGTGGCACTGCTTAGGTGTTATGGAAGACCAAGATGCTTCAATAGCGGCCTTCAGCTCTTCTGCATTGTTTGGTCTCATGTCTCTCATCTTTCTCTTAGCAATGCCCCATAGATTCTCTATGGGGTTCAGGTCAGGCGAGTTTGCTGGCCAATCAAGCACAGTAATACCATGGTCATTGAACCAGGTTTTGGTACTTTTGGCAGTGTGGGCAGGTGCCAAGTCCTGCTGGAAAATGAAGTCAGCATCTCCATAAAGCTTGTCTGCTGAAGGAAGCATGAAATGCTCTAAAATGTCCCGGTAGATGGCTGCGTTGACTCTGGACTTAATAAAGCACAGTGGACCAACACCAGCCGATGACATGGCTCCCCAAACCAACACAGACTGTGGAAACTTCACACTGGACTTCAAGCATCTTGGATTGTGTGCCTCTCCATTCTTCCTCCAGACTCTGGGACCTTGGTTTCCAAATGAGATGCAAAATTTGCTCTCATCAGAAAAGAGGTCTTTGGACCACTGAGCAACAGACCAGTTCTTTTTTTCTTTAGCCAGGTAAGACGTTTGACATTTGAAGCCCATGTCCAGGACCCGTCTGTGTGTGGTGGCTCTTGATGCAGTAACTCCAGCCTCAGTCCACTCCTTGTGAAGCTCCCCCACACATTTGAATGGCCTTTTCCTGACAATCCTCTCCAGGCTACGGTCATCCCTGCTGCTTGTGCACCTTTTTCTTCCACACTTTTCCCTTCCACTTAACTTTCTATTAATGTGCTTTGATACAGCACTTTGAGAACATCCAACTTCTTTTGCAATTACCTTTTGAGGCTTTCCCTCCTTGTGGAGGGTGTCAATGATGGTTTTCTGCACAACTGTCAGGTCAGCAGTCTTCCCCATGATTGTGAATTCAACTGAACCAGACTTAGAGACCATTTAAAGGCTCAGGAACCCTTTGCAGGTGTTTAGCTGATTAGAGTGTGACACTTTGAGCCTACAATACTGAACCGTTTCACAATATTCTAATTTTCTGAGATTCTGAATTTGGGGTTTTCATAAGCTGTAAGCCATAATCATCAAAATTATATCAAATAAAGGTTGAAATATCTTACTTGGCTTGTAATGAGTCTATATAATATATTAGTTTCACCTTTTAAGTTGAATTACTGAAATTAATGAACTTTTGCAGGATATTCTAATTTTTCGAGTTTCACCTGTAAATCAGCATACAAGTAATCCATAAGACTCTAGTGTTTTAATCCATATCTTCAGAAGTGATAAGATAGGTGTGGGTGAGAAACAGATCAATATTTAAGTTATTTTTTTACTAGAAATTCTTCTCCCTGCCCAGTAGGTGGCAATATCCAGGAACAATGTGAATCACAAAAAAGCTCAATAAAAAGAATGTGAAAGTTAAAGAGGAGATTGACTGATCAGGGAGGGGAATTTATAGCAAAAAAGGAATTAAATATTTATCTGTTTATGATCCACACCTATCAAATCACTTCTGAAGACATGAATTTAACCACTGGAGTGTTATGGATTACTTTGATGCTGACTTTCTTTGGAGCTTCAAAATTTGGGCACCCATTCACTTGCATTGAATGGACCTACAGAACTGAGATATTCTAATAAAAATCTTCATTTGTGTTCAACGGATGATAGAAATGTATAGACATCTGGTATGGCATAAGGGTGAGAATATGATGAGAGAATTCAACTATTTGGGTGAACTATTCCATTAAGATTTTTAACTGTATTGATTTCCGATTAAATAAATAATGTAAAAAAATCAGGAAAGCCCATATTTCATCTAAATCATCTCTTACATTCATGGCTAGAGACATGTGGTTTCTCTGGTAAAGTTAAGGCAAACATTCCATGTATTGTACATGACATTTTTCCCTGGAACCCAGGAAGAGAGCAAGCTCACCCGAAACTAGCCTGGGGGGTTAGAGACCACACACCATGCAGAATTTAGTTTACACCGCTCTTAGGCAGAACGCCTCTTTGCTCAGTTGCTATCTGGTATCAGTGTTTAAACATGACCCAAAACTTGCTGAAATTAACTTCTGAAAGTCAGTAACAAAGTATAATATTTGTTGCTTTATATGACCACCCACATGAGTGTATTTACACAGCCCCAGGTCACTGACACTGCTTGTGTTGTGTTTATATATGTGTAACAATAATGTCAGTCACTGTGTGATTTTGTATTAGAGTTTCAGATTATCAGTTGGGTCACATGAAGGATTCTGTGGGATTGAGTGAAGAGTTGTTCAGTGTTAACAGCACAAAGAGTCAACATAGCTGATTGCTTGTTGTGTGCATTGCCCCTATTGGCCAAACAGAATTGATCAGAAAACCTCTGTATCGGTTCTGCCTCATCCATCAGTCTCATCTACGCTAAACAATCAAAATATTACAATATTAATATTAATTTGGACGCTTTATAGATCTCTCCCAGAGAAAATTACAATTTGTCAAAGGTTGCTCTTACATACAATAGTTCAGGAGATTTGTAGTATCATCTGGAATGCATGGTGAGTAAATGATGTGAGAATTCTCACATCATTTACTCACCCTCATGCATTCCAGATATGTATGACTTTCTTTCTTATGCAGAACACAAATTGTGATTTTTAGAAGAATATTTCAGCTCTGTAGGTCCATACAATCACTTCTGAATATATTGATTTAACCACTGGAGTCCTATGGATTACTTTTATGCTGACGTATGTGATGTAACTTCGCTCAGCAGTTAAGGCTCTGGGTTACTGACCAGAAGGTAGGGGATCCAAGCCCAAACACTGCCAAGATGCCACTGTTGGGCCCTTGAGCAAGGCTCTTGACCCTATCTGCTCCGGGGGTGCCGTATCATGGCTGACCCTGCACTCTGACCCCAGCTTAGTTGGGATATGTGAAAAAAATATATTTCAATGTATATATGCAAAAATGTATGTATAATGTGTGACAAAAATAAAGGCTTCTATTCTATCTAAAAATCTTAATTTGAGTTCAGCAGATGAAAGAAAGTCATACACATATGGGATGGCATAAGGGTGAATACATAATGAGAGAATTTTAATTTTTGGTGAAATATTCCTTTAAGTTTTATTTGATATCTTTTATTACTTGTTATTTGTTTGTTAAGTTTTATTGAATTATCAACTTTGTCTCAGATGTTTATCCTAAAATTATAGACCTTTTACACACTCTGGGTTTTGGAACGCGAAAGTAAACGATTTCAAGGTAAACTTAGACAGCAGTGAATGGGAGACCACAGCAAATTATTTTCACTTACCCATTTGCTCCAAGAGCAAAAGAAAAAAATCCACTATTACATTTGATCCAGAAGAAAAAAGCAAAATAATATAGAGCAGTAGATTAAGCAAGTCAGATGGGAGAAGATGCCAAATTTACTGTCAATCTCTGAGCAGCTGTCATCGATTATAAAATTACACTCAATAACTCGAAAACATTCATGTAACAATGGAAACTTAAATTCACTGTGTTGAATCAACAAAAAATGTCTTGTCAGCATTACTCATTCCATTTGCGGTGGGACAACATGAATATTTTTTGTTTGGTTAACTGAAACTGGGTAGAGGATTTCTAGTTCCCAGCATGCTTTGCATGGGACTCGACAGGAAGAGTAAATGTTAAAATTAAATGTTATTTTATGTGTCTGCCACAGAGATCGTATTCTCAGAGCAAACGGATGAGTCAGGAGGCAGCGGAAACAGTCAGCGTGAGTATTTTATTTCTCTTCAGCTTCGTTCACAAAATTCGAGCACAAAGGGTCACAAAAAAGTCAATCAATCTTGTTGCACACACAGGAAGAGGTTCTCTCTGGTAACTCTCTTTCTGCCGACTGATGCTCTTTGTCAGCCTTTTCAGGTCTCCCTCCGCCATCACTATAACAAGAGACAGGTTTTAATTATAATGACAGCCCAGATGAGAGCCTTACCGCACTCCCTCTCCTGAAGAGAGACACATGACCACACCCCCCTCCCCACAGTGTCTTTTTGCTAGATTAATATAAAAGGGGAGACTTTTAAATGTTTTATGTTTGGTTATGTTGAGATTAAAGGGTGGTGACACTAGGGTTTGAGCAAGAATTTTGAGCAACGGACCAGGATATGATATCATGTGGGAGAGCTTCTGGTTTTAGTAAATAACACCTCACAAATTAACAAAAAATATCATATTAAAATTTTTTAAATATTCTGTCTACTCACTTTCCAGCAACAATAAAAACACGTCTTTGAAATTGAGCCAAGAGGACAGTGTGTGAGGTTTAGATCTTCTATTGGTCACACGTCTTCTCGTCATGCAGATTCGCAGTTCAGAGTTCATCAAACTTGAACTTTGGTATGCAGGGTTGTACGAAATGTCTCTGCATGAGCTTGCGTTTCCTGTCTCCCACATGGATACGTTTGAATGGGAGTAAATGGAGCACAAAGTGTTCTATGACGTCCGCTTTAGAAGAAATTGAGTTTTATGTTCAGGAGGAGCTTGCTCATCATAATTTGCCAATCAACCTGCAAGCTGCAGAGTATATAACCTGCCACTTACTGTACCTCACTTTAGCAACAGTCTTTCTGGAATCCCTCCACCACCTCCTCAACTCCATCCTCAATATTCTAATATTTCCTGCCCTGTAGCTTCCTCCAAATACTAAGTAGTCTCTTAATGAGGTTAAATTTAGAGCTCAAGTCGAGCCACTTCCTTGAGCCCCTTCTTTGCGGACAGCAAGCCACATTTGTTTACCCTTTATCACTCAAAGATTATATGGCAGGTGAACTCATGAAATCCTTTTGTTGTATTTTTGGGAGTTAACATCGTGGTAAAGTTTGGAGCTTAAGCCTGGGTTGAAGACCAATGCAATTTGAGCAATGCAAATGTTGCTTATTCCACTAGGCAATTGAAGTGCTAACTAAAGACGAAACATACTTTGCAAGTGCGTTTGGCCAATGTGTGGTTCCATTGTATGTTCTGGACATTATGTGTGCTCTTGCATTGCTCTGACAGTTACAAACCTCAGACCACAAGAGAGGAATAGATATCGCTATAACAGTCTTCTTTTGACCCCTCCGTGTTTCTGGGGTATGGCAGGACTCTCCTCCGCCCCTGGCAGCGGCTCCATCGCTCCAGGCAGTCGGGGAGTCCAGTCCCCACTAGCCACGCGGACGACGGCTGTTCACCGTGTCTGGGCGGTTGGGCTACTCCATCCCCCTGGCGGATGGCAGTGGCGCTCCCCTGGGTGGACGGCAGTGTCGAGGACTCCGCGACGGGCATCCCTCTTCCTTCACGGAATTCGGCACCAGTGTAAAGGAGTTCAATGGAAAGGAGGAGGCGAGAACTGGCTTGATGATATAAATAATAGTTTTAATGAGAAACTTAAACAAAAGGCACAAACACACATGACGGACATGCCCGTAAACGATCTCTCTCTCCCGCACAATCTTCCGCAGTTGGCCTTTATCCCTCTCGGAGGCTTGATTAGCTTGATAAGGGACCGGGTGTGTAGAATCACCACCCGGCACCGCCCTCCGCCCTGCCACAATACAGTATTGATTTTTCAAGCTTCAGTGCAATCTGTTGATCTGCATATGTCACTTATGCCATTGGCCAGCCTTGGTGATAACCACAGCATAGTGACTAAGTTGCACTCAGTAGTGCTTCTCCCCAGCATGTGTTTAGCATGTTAACATTTCTTGTCATGATAACAAGCTATCACTAAAAGAGTTTCATTTGAGTTACTTTGACATGTAAAATTTTGTTTAGTTTACTTGATTCAGTTAGGTTGCTTCTACTTTAAATATTTTATTTGAAATTACATGATAATTTTAATGTAATAAAACTAATTTCAAACATGTGGTGCCTCTGTCAATGACTGAATCAATTTAAGCCAAAGAGTTCTTTTTTGTATTGCAAGACAGAGCTATTAAATAGAGATATAAAATTGGCGTATATAAGAATGAACAGATAATTTGGTCTAAAACATTTTCTTTTAATAATTTTGAAATATCTCACTTTCAATAACACAATTTGATATCTTAAAATCTATTTTAGATTTCTTGAGGAAACATTAGTGAGGTTATTTATTTATTTATTTTCCTAAGGAGATGAATCTTAAAAAAAAATATTTAAAAGTCTAATTTTACATCTTTGTTGTTAAGGAGAAGTACTGGTGACGTTAAAGAGGTATCCTTTTATTCAAGTGTAATTAAAATACACTTCTGAAAATACAAATTTTAATTATCCCATAATTTTCTCACCCTCAAGCCATCCTAGGTGTATATGACTTTCTTCTTTCAGTCAAACACAATCCCACCCCCTCACCACAGTCAACAACTTTGGGGGCGTGTTGAAGCGGGTTTCACCCAAGGCCAAACAAGCTAGAACCGCTACTGAGAGAAGCGATGTGTTTTAATAAGAAAAATATCCATATTTATAACTTCATAAACAATAATCACTGGCTTCTTCTATCCTCTGCACTTCCGCGTTCGACACTTCTCACTGGAGCTTACACTACGCCTACGTCATACACCGGAACTTGACTCTCTCGTGAACGCACAGACAGCCGTTAATGGAAGCCAGTGATTACAGTTTATAAAGTTATAAATATGGATATTTTTCTTACAAATACGCATCGCTTCACTTCAGAAGGCCTTTATCAACACCCTGGAGCCGTATGGATTACTTTTTTGATGGATGGATGTGCTTTTTTGGGTTTCAAAATCTAAGGTACCATTCATTCCCATTATAACACTTGGAAGAGCCAGGATATTTTTATATATAAATCTGATTGTGTTTGGCTCAAAGAAGAAAGTCGTATACACCTAGTATGGCTTGAGGGTGAGTAAATTATGGGATAATTTTCATTTTTGGGTGAACTAACCCTTTAATTTCATTACCTATGTGTTCTTTTTATTTGGTCTTTTTTAAATAATATTTATTAATAGATAAATAAAAATAAACAAAATAAAGGGAACTTTTAATTTATGGAAATGCTTTCTGAAAATGTACGTAAATAGCTGGGTAAGAAATTGTTTTTTTTGTATTTAGCCACACAAAAAGAATGAAGAAGAAGCGGGAGAGAGACAGAGAGAGAGAGAGAGAGAGAGAGAGAGAGAGAGAGAGAGAGAATCATGGCGTGAGCTACAGACAGTTATATGTGGCAATAATGCGAGAATCAGAGCTCAGAGAGGTCAGTGAGGTTGGTTATGTGCAGTGTGGTTTGGTGCCAGCAATTATCAGTCTCTTATTTTTTTTAATTGACATGTCTAACATCTACAGTGTTACAGCATGTCTGTGTTAAATTTTTCACCCAAATATGATATTCTGTCATCACTTACTCATATCATTACCCCATTTTTTTACTTCCACAGACCTTAAAGAAGATGTTCGCACTGCCCTTTTCCATATAATAAAAGTAAATGATGAGCAGCGGGTGCCAAAATTGAAAAAGCACATTAAAGGACCATAACAGTAATCCATAAGACTTGTGCTCTACATTCAAAGGAACAGACTGAAATTTAAGTAATTATTCTTATAACTTGCAAAACTAGCTATGTCATTCTAGTATAGCAAACAAGCCATGTGGTCTACTTTTCTTTTAGTTTTTGGAGCATGACAGCCCTTGGTCACATTTTCATTTACATTGTATGGAAAACAGCAGCATCAAGATTCTGCTAAACTTCTCCTTTTGTGTTCCAGACTGATCACACTGTGAATTCAGTGACAGAAGGTTTAAAATTCTGCAGCTGAAACATGTCTGTGTTTACTGAAATTTAAATCCACTGCCCCAGTGGCAGAACTTGGAAGCATTGTTGAGGTGAAATGTCCACAGGGTGGCCTCAAAAGTGAAAAAGTAATATAAAACATGAATTAATATTTTATGAATCACAACCCTAAACCCAGGGTTGGGGAGTAACGGAATACATGTAACAGGATTACTTATTTAAAATACAAAATATTTGTAACTGTATTCCACTACAGTTACAATTTAAATCATTGGTAATTAGAATACAGTTACATTCAAAAAGTATTTTGATTACTGAAGAAATTAATCAGATGGAAAACATTTATACATTCATACGAGCAGACAGAGAATAAAATTTGAAGCAGAAGAAATAGAAATAAACCTTGTGTAAATTGTCAGATTTACGCTAAGCTAAAATGCTATTTCTAGCCATTTTACATGCGCATGTTATCAGGCACGGTCATATATTATTATAAAGAAAATTCTTTCTTTTTCTAGTAAGACCTTTGATATTAGGGCAAAAATCATATTCTTGATAATAGTTTTTGTATTGTTTTCCTGTAAAAATATAATTGCAGGAATAATTGGCTGCTTCATATAAATTTGATTTATCTTGTTTTAGAAACAACACTGCATAAGATATTTAGGTTTTTCAGAGAATGTATTTTTAACAGGTGTATTTTGTCTTACTGTTCTGGCAGAGTTTTTATAGTCAAAACAAGTGAACAAATCTACAATTAATAATGTGAACACTTTCTGGTTTTCATGGGACTAGAACCCATGTTTTAGGGATTGCGTGTGCAACGGGCTATCAGGAACGCTACAGGGTAAGGTAAACACTTTGAACTGATGTAAAATATCTGATGGGATATGGTACTTGTCAGAAATTCGGCTGTATGGGGTCGATTTCAGGGTGCATTAGCATTAGAAAGCAGCATGTCGATTTCCAGTGTGATCAAGCTGCATGTTCCATGTAGAAGAGTCATGCAGAGAAAGTCATACAGGTTTGGAACAACATGAGGGTGATTAAATAATGACAAAACTATCATTTTTGACAAAACACTTAAATGATCTCAAATTCAACAGAGAATAATTACCCTCCACTGAAGTAGAGAGATTTGTGTAACCAGTGACCACTTCGTGCCAGGGAAGTGAACATTGGGTTCTGCTGAGCTGGTGCTTTTCAGAGAGCCTTTGTTGTTGTGTTCAGTTATGCATCGCTGTCGGTCCGTGGTGGCACACTAAAACTGTGCCAGTGCCCAATGGTGGAGAGAAAATATCTAACTGCAAGGATGAATAGGCAGTTCCAATCAACTTTATCAGAGTACTCCATGAGGACAAAAAAGGTTTTGCACTGAGGTCTTGAGTTTTTGTTTGCTTATCAAGTAAGGCTCAGGCCAGAAAGAGGCCCATCATGGCTTTTGATGATAACGGATAAAGAACAGGGAGAGATATATTGGATGCTTGATGTGTTTATTGTAGCCCAAATCCAAACAAAAGGCCCCTCTATGGGGTCCCGACATAATGAGCAATGGTTCAGTTGTAAATATGTTTTTTTTCTCTCCGTCCAGTCTTTCCATCTCAATGCAGGACAAAAGAGACCAACTCATCCAATTCAGGTCACCCATGAATTTGGCAAGTAGCTCACTGAGCTAAATTATTTGTGTAGCTGTTGCTGTCTCAAGAGGATGCCAATCTATGAAGGAAATAGTAATACATATTTATTAATTTTGTAAAGATATTTGCACTGTTTCTGTATACAACTTCGGGTTCATGTGTCTTTCCATAATGGACCCCACTTCAAGACGATCACTGAGTGCTTTTCAAGTGTGTGCTTGTGGTTGTATAATTGCCTGAGAAAGAGACAAAGTAAGAGAGATAAATGGGCTGGATTTAGCTCAAGTAGCTTGGAGATCGTTCAAGTATTGTACAACTACATTGAAAAGCATGGCAGCACCCTATTTATCCCTGTCTTGGATAGGGGCTATATTTTTTATAGCACATTTTCAAAAATATGTGCAATGTTGACATGTCAACATTTTCTGTTAATTTTAGGTACAAATTAGGAAAAAACAGGTAACAGGAGGAGAAAGAAAGAAAATTGAAGCCATTTCCACCCCAAAGGCATTAATATTCTAGGCAATGTGACATTTTACATTAACAGTGAGAGTAAATAGCTGACAGAATGCAGCATACTTTGCCAAAGCGGGGTCCAAAGAAATCACAAAAGTTTTATGTTCTCCTTCCAACAATCTAGAATTATATTTTCAAGCACGAGGGGCTGGTAAATTTCACCACAAATCAGCAGTTTAAGTAGAACTGAGACATGCATGAAGTTTACATAAAAATGTTAATTGTGTGCATCCTCTACGTTTTAATAGGAAGACGCCTTTGACTGCCACAGATCCTGACAAAAAGACTGATTACACTTCTATCTGACACTTCATTCAGACTGTTTGAAAGATTCAGTAGTGTGTCTGTGATGTTGACCACACAAACACAGACATGTGGGGAAATGACGCAAAACTTCTGGAATTCGCAAGAGACAGACCTCACACACAGCTGCGATCTCCAGCCCGAAAGAAAGGATATTTTGTAAATCTTCACTTTTGATATGAGCAAATGCATTGGTAGGGAACATGGTGGCATAAGAGCTAAGGGGTTTTTGTCATGACTCCACAGCTGAGTCACACAGACAAACATACATTTTGAGGCAGTTTAATTACACTTTGTTTTTTTGTTAGTCAAATAAAAATGTATGTCTCATTTCCATTTGTTATTTACACAGTTTCCAGGTTAAAATAATGTTCTGTGTTCAATTGACGACATTTGTGGCATAATATTGATTACCATGGGATTGGTCTTTGGTATCATGAATTCGGAACAAATTCGGAACAAAATTAACCAGTTATTAACCATTTACAAGCGTTTAAATGAATGTTTTCACTCCGAAACAATTAAAAGGGATTTCGTTCCCATTTTTGTTTACACTAAGCAAAAAATTATTTGTTTTTGCTTTTTGTTTTTTGTTTTTGATACTTGAACAATTTTTGGTCCCGGTTTACAAGCAACTAATTCTGTACTATTTTTTTTTTTTTGTTTCTATTAACATACTATTAACACTATAAATGTTTGTATTAACTTCAAAGTCTCATCAAATTTGTGAATTTCTATTAAAATACATTATTTATTAATTGCTTCAGAAATAAGGGTAATTGCAAACACAGAAGTTTTAAAAGTGTTATATAAATTCTCTTTAAACTTTCTGAAGTAGCAAGCATTATAATGAGGTGTTGATTTAGTTATGATGGCTAGAGGAAGACACATCCGGTGTCTGCATGATTGCAGAGATTGTACACATTCTTCCAACAGGAATGATTGCAAGCTAATACAGAGGGAAAAGAAAACAATAACATTAGGAAAACTCATCAAAATATTGTCATGTCCGTAATCAATGCTTATGAAGTTGAAACTGTCATTTTTGGCTTGGCTGTAATTGGTTTTGGCTTTCGTAGCCTGAGTGACTCATGGGAGAAAGACTGTGAAACACAGATGGAGCATTTCCTAAGCTCAGGGAGAAGAGGACAAATCTCCCATTCAGCATCTGCAGTGATGGGGAACTGCGTCAGCCTCTGCTGACTGCGATCTCACACTCCTAATGAAAAATAAATTTTACACTATGCAATAGGACAACATAATGTGTCTGGAGCTCAGAATTGCTACACTGTAACCTATTGTAAGAAAGTCATCCAAGGGCGTTAATTGTCTCTTAGAATGAGCCTGATGTGTCTCCATTTGAACACTATATCTCAGTAAAGGTTTTACCTTATAAACTCTTAATGGAGATGAAGATATTTGAAATGGGAGAGACCGGGCATAGTTGTCAAATGGGGAAGTTGTTACAAGGGCTATATCTCAATAACTACATGCTGAATATTTAGTCAAAGGTCCAGTTACAAATAAGTCTTTTCTCTATACCATTGGTTTTGTATGTTGGTTTCGAACATCTAGTACAAAACCTCTAAAAGAGACTATTCATTCACACATCATACGATGCAATTGGACAAATCATCAGTGATGTAACCTGGGGTCGTAGGGTGTTTCGGGCCTTTCAACATCAGTTTATCAGGCAACAAATATGAAAATTCTGTCATCATTTACTCACCTTCATGTTGATTCAAACCCATATGACTTTCTTTGTTCTGTGCAATACAAAAGGAGATGTTATGCAGAATTTCAACCTAAGTCACCATTCACTTTCATTGCAGCTTTTTTCTAAACAATGAAAGTGGATGGTGACTGAGGTTGTCAATCCCTAAAATTCTATCTAACATTTTATTAATTCTATCCTTCATGATAAAATTTCAACCATATGTAAATAGTTTTGTAATATCCGTTGGCCCACATTTACAGTACTATAGCCAAAACAATGGTTTTAATATACAGCATACATTTGTAAGATATATTTACATCTTTATTATTTCATAAATTGTTTTGAGTTTCAAAATTGTTTAATGTTTAATTTTGCTCAAAAGACTAATAGGCTGTTTTATTGGCAGGTTTAATTGTGACAACATACCACATATAGTGTGATAACATACCCTGTTATTGGTGTGTTGTCATAGAATGTAAAAGTGCTTAAGGAACTATCTCTATAATGGCAATAATGGTGAACATTTACAATAGTTTTCTTTCTTTTCTTTTCTTTTTTTTTTTTTGTAGCTAAGACTTCATAAATTCCATAACATTTAAATGAGTTAGAATATTTAATTAAATAAAAAAACTAAATATTTTAAGTTTTTTTTATTTAATTTTGTTAAACATTTAACAGTTCAGTTTCATGGAATTTTGTTATACAATTGAAATGCATACTGATATTTTTTAGAGAATAAAAGGAATAGTTAACCCAAAAATTATCATTCTCTAATAAATTACTAACCCTCATGCCATCCCTGATGTTTCTTTCATCTACTAAACACAAGCAAAAATGTTTAGAAGAATATCTCACCTCTGCAGTTCCATACAATGCAAGTGAATGGGTGCCAAAATTTTGAAGCCCCAAAATCCAAGGGGACATAAAGGTACTCCAGACATGGTTAAATCAATATCTTCTGAAGAAATATGATAGGTGTGGGTGACAAACAGATTTTCACTTTCACTTTCACATTTTCACCTTCTCTGTTTTTGGTGATTTAAATTCTTTGTACATATTACCCCTATTGGATAGGAGGATAATTATGACAAAAATTTACTTGATCTGTTTATCACCTAAACCTATCATACAACTTCTGACCATACGGATTTAACCACAAGAGTCATATGGATTACTTCCATGCTCCCTTTATGTCAATTTTGGAGCTTCATCATTTTGGCACCCATTCACTTGCATTGTGCGGACCTACAGAGCTGCGATATTCCTTTAAAAATCTTGATTTGTGTTCCGAAGAAGAGAGAAAGTCATACATATCTGGGATGCCAGCAGAGTGAGTAAATCATGAGAGAATTTTCATTGTTGGGTGAACTATCCCATTAAGAGGATCTACAGTATGTGCTTGAAAAACGTTAGGAAACAGCATGTCATTATTGTTTTGCAAGCTAAGGATGAGCTATATTGTAGTAACTGTAGGAGTTTTAAAGTCTCCTTCCCAGGATGTAGCAGGAGATGGCTTGTGCTGTCCGCAACGCTAAGGTAGACTGCAAGACAAAAATGGAGCTTTCTGTTCTTGCTCTCTCAACACTGAGAATTTATAGAGCAGCTGCTGCATATGTTCATATAAAGAAGCCCACACACTCATGACAGATGGTTTACACAGCACTGAGCATACCACTGGGTCACACATACACACAAAACTTGTCCCCTCGAGAACCACATGGGTCCATTTTGCCTCTATTAAAAAAGAGCTGCCCAAGATGGGTGGTAATGATGAGGTCAGTCATTATGAATTTGTTACAGAGATATGGACCACCCATGCACTCAACAACCATTAACCTCTTTCTTTGACCATAATTAGCAGGTGGCTTCTCAGAAAAGAGGCTCATGATCTAGTAAGTTGTAGATTTACAGTACTTTAGGAGCATGTCAAACAAATGACTGCAACTTTTCCAGTGAAAGCCCATATAGCTCCCAATGCAGGTCATGTTTTTGCTGTGGATGAAGTTCCAATTTGCATGGGACTGGGCTTCGTTTCCCAAAAGCATCTTTAGCTTAAGTTGATCGTAGAGACTATAGGTGCCAAATGTTTCTATGAAACTTCTTAGGCGTCAGATTTTTTTGAAAAATGTAGCCCTGGTCTTGCCACCAGACACAACTTGCTAGGTTTAATTGCGTTTAAATATATTTTGATTTGGTGATTTGGCTGTCACCATATGATTGATCAGGTGCTTAGGCAGAATATGTATTGAACAATGCAGTCTCAGTTCCCAAATTTTCATTCAGCTTTTTTCATAACTAAACATATAGGCTAATTTAAGTGTTTTTATTCTGCTATGCAAGCCAATGTTCATGGTAGGTTTAATAAATACGAGCACCTTTTCAAGCAGATAAATAATAAATAATTTAAGTAATCAACACAAACTGCACACATAATAATCTGATCAAATCACAGTTATAGTCACTAATTCACTTTTTGTTAAAAAAATTATAATTAATTAATCATTTTAATTATTATACATTTTATATTATTATACTATTAATGTAGGCTACTATTATTAGACCATTTTATTTTATAATTCACTGATTCACTTTTTGTCTTTAAATGATTCATTATTTGTAATTATATTGTTATAGTATTAAACTAAACATATTCTTAAATATCAAAGTCTTATAAAAGTATTATATTATTGGTGTATGAGTGTGAATGTGTTTGTGAATGGTGATTGGGTCACTCTTGCATAAAGGAAGGCAGTTCAGGATTTAGCCAAAAGATGTTCATGCTGGTTCCTCAGAAGAACAAATGCCCTCATCAGTGACCAGCTCCTATGAAAGATGAAAGAGTGAGTCTTTGCTGGTTTCGTTGAGTTCTGTTCATTGAAACGTCTTGGTTATGGATGTAACCTCTGTTCCCTGATGGAGGGATTGAGACGTTGTGTCGAAGAAGCGACACTAGGAGTCTCTCTTGAGTGCCTTTTGCATCTCTGATCTATGAGAAAAGGCCAATGAGAAATTGGCAGACAGAATTTGCATGCCCACCCCCGGACATACGGGTATAAAGGGAGGGAACTGCGTCTGTTTCATTCAGCAGCATTCAACAATGAGGTTCAGCCGCAACAGTGGCTCAGCGACGTGGCTGGAAGGACACAACGTCTCATTCCCTCTATCAGGGAACGGAGGTTACATCCATAACCTAGACGTTCCCCGTCTGTCGCTCACTTCGACGTTGTGTCAAAGAAGCGACACTAGGGGTCCAATTTAAATCACGCCATGCACTGAGCCGTGTACGTGTACTGCTGATACAGGAGCGGGCAGGTATTTTACGTGCCAAAGCAACCAGCTGTGTCAGGCTGCAAGTACCATTCCCCAACGCCCCATAAAATCGTGAAAGCCTTCTGGTTCTTTACCCCCGAAAGGGGGTAACAAGGCGACGTGCCAAGCATGGGAGCAGGTCATGCCAACCGTGCCTTTTCTCTCTCTATGTTTCTGGCATAGAGTTAAAGCAGATGGGGCCATCAAAACGCAGTTTTCCTATTCGTTCAGGGGAAAGTACCTGTGGAGACCACACCTGCCCAGACTGGGGGAGGTATAGAGTGGTGAAATACATCACATGGGCTTTTAGGTCACATGTGGAGAATGGTACGGTTGTAGATCCTACCTCATTGGGAGGGAGGAGTTGCTACAGACACGGCGACCAGGGACCAGTGGGAACTGCTCAAGGGAGATGCAGGTCCGCTCGCAAGGGGACCGTACCGCGGAAAATACATACAGGGGGGAAGTCCACGTAGGAGCCCGACCTGTGGAGTGCCTATTCCAGTACAGGGTAGATTGAGTACCTGCATTGGTGGTCGGCAATTTCCTCCGCTGAATTCGTGGACCAGAGGGCTTGGGAGGAGTCATCCAGGGAGCCGATTTAGTGGGATATCCTGGGACAAGAGCGCACAATTTTACCTCAGCAGAGGGAAAGGGTGCTAGGTGCAAGCGATCCACCCAGTCAGTTTGTCAGCGTGTTACTGAGTTCTACCAGCTCGGACCTGAGAAAACACGGGACGAAACCGACTCAACCCTGAGATTGTAAAATCTCGCAAAGGTATTGGGTGTAGCCCAAACCGCTGCTCTGCATATGTCTGCTAGGGAGGTGCCCCTGGCCAGTGCCCATGAGGATGCAACACTTCTTGTTGAGTGTGCACCCGCAAGGGGGGACATGGCCAATTTAATGGCATCCACTACCCAGTGTGAAAGCCTCTGATTGGAGACAGCATTCCTTTTCCACTGTCCTCTAAAGCAGACAAAGAGCTGCTCAGATCATCTAAAGCTCTGCATGTGTTCCAAGTAGATATGCAAAGCACGTACTGGACACAGCAACAAAGGGGCAGCGCTTGCATGTTCACTACCTGGTCCCTGAAGGGAGAACCTTGGGCATGTAGCCCGGTTGCGGTCTTAGGATCACATGAATGTCTGCCGGACCGAACTCCAGGCAAGTGTCACTGACAGAGAAACGCTTGCAGGTCCCCGACCCTCTTGATGGAGGCGAGCACGATCAGGAGGGCCGTCTTCGGGGAGAAGGCGCCTCTTAGGGACCTGATACTTAAGTCGTGCTTACCCAAAGACTTGCCTTCTACTGTGTTGTGGTGGATCGTGATAGTGGCTACATACACCTTCAAGGTTGAGGGGGACAGCCTCCACTCCAACCTCTACTGCAGGAATGAGTGCACTGACCTAACTGTGCACCTCTGTGGGTCTTCAGCCCAGGAAGAACACCAATTCGCAAACAAGCGCCTCTTCAGCGCGTAAAGTTGCCTGGTAGAGGGGGCTTTGGCTTGGTTGATCATGTCTAGGCCGGCAGGTGTTAGATCAGCTATATCTTCCACATCCCGTCCAGGGGCCAGACGTGGAGGTTAAAGAGGTCTGGGTGCGGATGCCAGAGCGAGCCCCGTCCCTGAGAAAGAAGGTCCTTCCTCAGGGGAATTTGCCAGGGTATGCCATCCATTTGCCAGCGTACGGCTGGAGTGTCGTTCCTTCTGAGGAAGGAAAGCCGTGACCGCAACATTGCCATGGTCATGTTCTCGCAGTGAGAATATGTGCCATCCACAAACGCTGCCTCGGTGTGATCGCGACCCAGACACACGAGACAGCACTCTGTTGATATGCAATGAATCAAATGTAATACCTAATGTGACCAGCAGAGGGAACGGTCTAGTGAGATGACCAGGGGTAGAGCAGAGACGAGCAAGAAGAGCTAGAGTTTAGTTTTGTGTTGATAATGCTGGTTCATACATTAAAGTTTGAGCACAAGCTCATTGTGAAAAAGACCAAGTCTGATATTTACATCACAAACAACACATGGTACCAGGAGTAAACCATTATTGTCGAGCTTCGGTTTACATCGTAAAATGGATGTTTTAAAGCCAGCGGAGTGACTGAAACTGGTGGGTAACGTGGACAGCAATTGGCGGTCTTTTAAACAACAATTCAAATTGTATATGCCTGCAATAGGGCTGGACAATAAACCTGACAGCAGGAAGATTGCGTTGCTACTTACGGTAGCGGGTCCCCAAGCCATTGAAGTATTCAACACATTCGAGTTCGGCGAAGGATAAGACAAAGAGAAGAACGACAATATACTGGAAAAATTCAGTGCATATTGCTCCCCACAGAAAAACATTGTGTATGAAATGTATGTGTTTCGATCACGGTTGCAAGAGCCTGACGAAACGTTTGACTACTTTGTGACCAATTTGAAGCTTAAAGCGCAGTCATGTGATTTTGGAGATCTGGAAGATTCTATGATCCGCGATCAAATAGTCTATGGAATCCAAAATAAGAGGATAAGGGAGAGGCTTTTAAGAGATGCTAAACTAACTCTGGAAGAAGCAGAGAGACTGTGTCATGCAAGTGAATTAGCCCATCAGGACGCAAAGACGTTTAATGAAGCGAATGCCACAGCAGAACATGACAGTGCCAAGGTAGCTGTAGTCAAAAATAAGAAAAAAAGTATACACCACAAAAGAAAAACAGAGAAGATGCAATAGCATACTCCTGCAAACATTGTGGTAGCAGACATGAGCCCCGGCAGTGCCCTGCCTATGGCAAAAGATGTTCGAATTGCAATGGAAAAAATCATTTTGCAAGACAGTGCTTATCAAAGGACAAGGCCAAGTCAGTGAGGTTAGTCGATGAAACTGACCTAAGTGACACTTTCTTTGTCGGCATGGTGTCACGTAACACACATGGAGTGGTGGTGGCGTAGTGGCTAAAGCACAGGGCTAATAATCAGAAGGTTGCTGGTTCGAACCCCACGGCCACCACCATTGTGTCCTTGAGCAAGGCACTTAACTCCAGGTTGTTCCAGGAGGATTGTCCCTGTAATAATTGCACTGTAAGTCGCTTTGGATAAAAGCGTCTGCCAAATGCATAAATGTAACAAAGTAAAATATTATGCCATAGAGGAAAATGCTAGTCATTTAGAAAACGAAGATACATGGATTGTGTCATTGCTGATTGACACAGGTGCACAAACAAACTTGATAAGCATTACCGAAATTATGGCCATGAAAGAAAAGCCTAAAATATTCAAGAAAATAGTGCTGAAAGACTACAATGGAAAATATATAGAAATCAAAGGGCAGTGCAGACTAAAAGTGACAGTAAAGGACAGAAATCACAATGTAATGTTCTCTGTTGTACCTGAGGGACGGGAGTCACTGCTCGGTGGTGTCTCCTCAAAGAAACTGAACCTGGTGAGGAGAGTCTACCACATAAACTGCTCAGAAGCAGTAAGTGTACACACAGGCACAGTTGAGTCCATTGTGCATAATACCAAGATGTTTTTTATAGGACTAGGATGCCTTCCATGCACATACAAAATAAAACTCAAAGAGGATGCGACTCCAGTAATCCACGCACCAAGGAGAGTTCCAGCTCCACTTCGGGAGTGCCTCAAAAAGGAACTGCAAAGAATGTGTCAGTTAAAAGTCATCACAAAAGTGGAAGAACTGACAGAGTGGGTAAATTCAATGGTGTGCGTCGACAAAAAGACTGCAAGCAAAGAACTAAGAATATGCATGGACCCAGGAGATTTAAACCAAAACATAAAACGTGAGCACTACCAGATACCAAAACGGGAAGAAATCGCAAGTGAGATGGCAGGAGCCAAGTACTTCTCAAAGGTAGATGTGGCACAGGGATTCTGGCAAATCAAGTTGGATGATGAGAGCTCAAGATACTGCACATTCAATACACCTTTTGGGAGGTATAGATACCTGAGAATGCCTTTTGGCATAATCTCAGCATCTGAAATATATCATCGAGCAATGGACAATATGATAGAGGGCCTAGAAGGGGTCCGTTGCTATGTGGATGATGTGGTAATCGGTTGCTCCACTCTAGTAGAGCACAATGAAAGGCTAACAAAGGTGCTCCAAATGTGCGTGAGAATGGACTAAAGTTAAACTGCGCCAAATGCCAATTCGGTGTGCAAGAAATAACATTCCTTGGAGACAAGTTTCCTTCTTAAGGGATAGAACCAGATGAAAGAAAGATAAAAGCCATTTTAGGCATACCGTGCCCCACAGACAAGAAAGATGTGCTCAGAATAATGGGAATTATCAATTTTATTGGAAAATTCATATCCAACCTATCAGTGAAAACATCAGCACTGAGAGAACTTCTCCATGATTCTAATGAGTTCAAGTGGACATCGAGAAATGAGCGAGAATGGAATGCTCTAAAGTTCACACTAACAAATGCACCCGTGCTTGCATATTATGATCCAAACAAGAGACTGAAGATTTCAACAGATGCGTCGAAGGACGGACTTGGAGCTGTCTTGTTACAGGCAGAAGGAGATAGCTGGAAGCCAGTTGCCTACGCTTCTAGGTCCATGACTAAAACTGAAACAAGATACGCTCAAATTGAGAAAGAATGTTTTGGATTAGCTTATGGACTACATATCTTTCATTGCTATATCTATGGGCTTCCTACATTCATAGTTGAGACAGATCATTGTCCTCTTGTGTCAATTATCAAGAAAAGTCTCAATGACATGTCACCAAGGATTCAGCAGCTCATCATGAAACTGCAAAGGTATGATTTTGAGCTTATGTACACACCAGACAAGCACTTGTGCTATCACCAGCGCCAGAGATGAGTACTGCATGCTTCACTGAAAAAGAGATAGAGAATCATGTCAACATGATCGCAGGGTCTCTACCTGTATCTCACATTAAAGCAAAAGAGATTAGTGAAGAAACAGTCAAAGACAAGGAGCTACAAACAGTGATGAAAAACATTCACAGTGGCTGGCCCAAGGGGTCCTGTCCGAAGAATTATCACAATAGATCATATCTGAGTGTGGCAAATGGACTGTTATTGAGAGACTGTAGAATTGTCATTCCACACAGCCTGAGACCAGAGATACTTCGTAGGCTACACGAGTCCCTCGTGTAGCCTACAAGGTGTCCCACCTTGGCATTGAGAAATGCAAAAGAAGAGCCAGGAACGCCGTTTATTGGCCCGGAATAAACAAGGAAATTGAAAACATGATAGGAAAATGTGAAACATGTAACAAGTACCAGAGCAAACAGGCAAGGGAGTCTATGTTGGTCCAAGATCTTCCCACAGCGCCTTGGGAGAAAGTTGGAACAGACTTGTTTCACTGTTATGGCAAAGACTATCTGCTAGAGATAGATTACTATTCAAACTTTCCTGAAATTGCTTTGCTCACAAGTGCAACTTCCAACAGTGTCATTACTCAGGTCAAGTCCATTTTTGCCCGGCATGGGATACCAAATACTGTAGTGAGTGGCAATGGCCCTTGCTACAACAGCAAGGAATGGCAACAGTTTGCAAGACAATATAGGTTTCACCATGTCACTTCAAGTCCATAGCATGCACAGGCAAATGGCAAAGCAGAAAAGGGAGTGTATATCATCAAAAAGCTTCTCAAAAAGGCCACAGACAGCAAGTCTGATCCTTATTTAGCTCTACTAAGCTACAGAACGGCCCCACTTGAATGTGGTTTATCCCCAGCAGAACTGTTGATGAATCACAAGCTACGCACGACCCTACCTTGTTATACAGACATCAAGGAGAATGCAGAGACACAGACAAAACTGGAGAATATGAAATGGAAACAAAAACAGCGTTATGACAAGTCAACCAAAACCCTTAGACCACTGGCCAAAGATGATGTGGTGCGTATCCAAGACCAGGATGCGTGGAACCGAAAAGCGACTGTTCTCCAGGAGATCGGACCGAGATCGTATGAAGTAAAGACTGAGGAGGATCACGTGTTCAGAAGGAACCGGCCCAACCTTCTCAGAACCAAAGAGACTTTCAGAGGAACAGAATGTGAAGATGAAGATGGAATTGCTTCTGTGTCACATGCAGAAACAGTGCCAGACCTGAAAACAGATGGAAGTTTGCATGTGGACACAAGTGATGGTTACTCAACATCACCTGTCTTGAGGAGATCTGAGTGTCAAGTCAAAAGACCAGTCAGACTCGATCTGTGAATCGATGGACTGAACATTTGTTCTCATATGTTTGTTTAAAAAAAAATGGAAAGTGAGATGTGTAATTGGTGATCTTTGAAGTTTCTTAGTTTAAAAAGAGCTTGTGGTATTAGAAAGTATTGTAAAAAAAAATAAATATATATATACATATATAAGTTGCAAGGAAAAAGATATGAATCTGGTTGTTCACGATCTCAGTGTCATTTACATATGTTAAAGCATGTTTTTGTTTACAGCTTCAAAGAAAGGGGGATGTGTTGATATGCAATGAATCAACTGTAATACCTAATGTGACCAGCAGAGGGAACGGTCTAGTGAGATGACCAGGGGTAGAGCAGAGACAAGCAAGAAGAGCTATAGTTTAGTTTTGTGTTGATAATGTTGGTTCATATACATTAAAGTTTGAGCACAAGCTCATTGTGAAAATGACCAAGTCTGATCTTTACATCACAAACAACACAAGCGCCTGTGGCCGTCAGGAACGGAGAGCACTCTACCACATCCAGGAACTACACAGGGGCAGAAGGGCATCTTTATAAAGACGCGTCCTGAAAAGGACGTTCAACACCAGCTGTGTATTTGCTCTTTTAGAGGAAATAACTCTTTTAGAGAAATAAACTGTTTTAACTGCGATGTCGAAGCGCCCAGGGGCAAAGCTGCATATGCGCCGCAGTAGATCCAAAAGCAATCGCACTCAGAGATGGGAGGAACAGTGTGTGACTCGCAGCTCGCTGCATACACAACCAGTCGGCTCCGAAGAAAATTTCTGAATGAAACAGATACATTTCCCTCCTTTTAAAGTGTATGTCCGGGGCGGGACATGCAAATTCTGTCTGCCAATTTCTCATTGGCCTTTTCTCATAGATCAGAGATGCAAAAGGCGCCATAGAGAGACCCCTAGTGTCGCTTCTTCGACACAACGTCGAAGTGAGCGACAGATGAGGAACCAGTAGTTACAGTAGTTCACCTAAAAATGAAAATTCTGTTATCATAAACTCACCCTTATAATGTTTGAAACCAAATTTTGTGGAATGCAAGTGTAAGAATTCAGACTATTAGTGGTGCTTTCTAAGGCAAGCATCACTGTCACTATTGCTCGCACTTTGGGTAAGGGATTACAACAAACCCTTAAGCCCAAGTATTAAACTTGTGTAACTCATACCGTATCGTCTGGGCAAACTTTGCAGCTTGTAGAAGAGATATTGAGTTATCATTTCAAGTGACAATTTTCCCCTGGTGAACAATAGAATAGGACAAAACTGCACTCACAAATGTTTCATAAACTTTGAAGGATGGACCCGAGCAATATCTAGGCACCAGAAACTTGAGACATGGAGTGGGCTATTTTTACTAAAGTAACAGTCTGTAAGCAACCACCTAGTAATAACCAAGAACACCCTTGCAACTGCATAATAATGCCCTAGCAACTAACCACAACACTCTTGTTTTGCATGGGCAAACTGCACTAGACAATGTAAAAATTGTTCACGATGGTGTTAAAAGACTCTAACTGAGCAATTTATTAGGAACACTATCATCCTAATTAAGTGCCCAACGTGTTCTTCTGCTGTTGCAGCCGATCCGCCTCAAGGTTCAACATGTTGTGCATTCTGAGATGCTATTCTACTCACTACAATTGTCTAGAGGGGTTATCCGAGTTACCGTAGCCTTGCTGTCAGCTTGAACCAGTTTGGCCATTCTCCATAAACCCATCTCATCAACATGGCGTTTCCGTCTGCAGAACGGATTAAACACTGGAATTTTATTTGTTTTAAGCACCATTCTAAGTAAACTCTTGAGACTGTTGTGTGTGAAAATTCCAGGAGATCAGCACTGCCCTACAAAGCAAAAAGGCAATAACTACGCAGAGTGCAGAACTGAGAAAAATTACTTTAAAGTTATCCTGTCATCCAGCCTAAGTAGTTGTAGGTAGATTATTGGACATGTGGCTGTTTTGTTACTTTATATTAGCTTATTCTTTGTACATATCAATCCTCATATTTAATTTGATATTTTACCACTATTTTGCAGTTACTGTATTCTTGCTTTGTATTACTTACCAAAAACGTGGCACCATACCAAGGAAAAAGGCAGTAACTACAGATTCTCCAAAAACTATTTTGCCACAACTTGGGCTCTGGGTGTGTTAGATACACTGTATTTGAAATAATTGGAACCATTTGTTTTCCTGAACATGGATATACCAAACCCAAACTAATTTGACCATTTTAGGTCAATATTTTCCAACCAGAAGCTGTTCTGATGCTGAAACAGCTCCTTAAAGTCTCACATTGCTAAGCTGTATCAAGGCCCAAATTGGGACAATTTATTTTGAATAGGACCACATGCTTTTCTAGTTATTGAATATTTTTGCACCGCTGGTTGGATTATAACTTTGTGACATGAACAACAAAATGATGACATGGCATCGGCGATGATGTGAAGTTACAGAGGATAAAGTTACAGCTAGGAGCAGGGAGAATCAGGGGCAGGTAAGCAAAGCTATTTAAAACATTGCCTGTCAATTAGCATAATGCTATCTGAATGGACCTCTGAGAGGAAGTCCCGCCCTGGTGGCTGACAGGTGTTTATATTGTGATAGCCTAGCCTCTAAATGTTTAATTTGTCACTGTTACTTACCATTCTCCGGGTATTTTCTTTTCAATGCCAGTTCGACCATCTTCTTTCCCCAGCTTTGTGCCATCTCAAACAAAATTTGTGTGAAGTTAGAAGGGTGAAATCGCAAATGTTAAAACCGTCCCGTGAGGACGAAGTCAGCTGTGTGTGTTCACCATGTAAACAGTACCTTCACTGCGCAGCAACACGGTTATTTTTTGTTAGGTAAAACATAACAAGAATACAATAATGGATGTTACTGTACTCATGCTTTGTTTCACTAGGGCTTTTTGCAGTTACTTACTTTAAACTTTATTACAGGCTCTAGGCCCAACAACAGGACATACATCACAAAAAAAAAAGAGAGAGAAAGAAAAAAAAAAAAGAAAAAAAAAAACAATTACATAAACATATACAATACACCCTTTTTCACAAAAATCTTAAAAGACACTCATACCACTGCTTCCATAGGTGTGACTGATATCGGACCGAGCTACACCTGGGACTTGTGAGCCTTACTATAATATAGTTTCTTGACTCATCAAGTCGACCCATAAACTTAAACATTAGGTTCCTCAAGAGGGCCTGTAAACAGCTTAGCCTCAAGTCACAAAAAAGCTTACTTGCACTGCTGCTCCTGGGCTTCTTCAGCAGTATCCTCAGACAATCATTATATGCTACCTGCAGTTTACGCATGGTCTCCTTTCTGTAGTTGACCCATAATGGGGCGGCATACATAGGGGTACAGTAAGCACGAAACAAGTGCACTTTCACATCATCAGAGCAGTAATGAAATTTCCTGACTAACATGTTCGCTTGTACATACAACATTCGTCTTTGCCTATACATGTCAGCATCATCTTCCATCTTGTCAGTAATGATATGCCCAAGATATTTTGTACAGTTAGATACTACTTTGTACTGTACAAACGACTACCATTTTTCTCCAAAACGACACACATTTGAGATAAGATGTTTTGTCACATAACAAAGGATGCCTTGAATGTCATGAAAATGATAATAACTCATTTTTGACCAAAAATGCAGTTACTGCCTTTTTGTTTTGTAGGGCAGAGCAGTTACAGAAATACTCAGGACAAGAGTCGAAATCACTGTCACATTTTCCCCATTCTGATGGTTGATGTGAATATTAACTGAAGCTCCTGACCCGTATTGGCTTGAGTTTATGCATTGCACTGCCACACAATTGGCTGATTAGAGAATTGCATGAATAAGTAGGTGTGCAGATGTTCCTAATAAAGTGCTCAGTGAGAGTAAGTTGAGGTATGTCAAAGTTATTGAAATAAGGAAGTCCATATCATTAACAAACATACAGCATAGTATTGTTGCTTCTCTAGGATATCTTAGTTTTTGTTCACTTTGTACTTTTCCCTGGCGGAGATGAATAAACCCTCCTGTGGCCAGCACTGGTCCTGAGCTGTCTCACCATTAAAACTGTGGATACACTTTCTTGGGAAATAACAAAAACAGTTTTAAACATTTCTTCAGGCCTTCCTTTTAAGGTTTTCACCCCCTCCCTTTTGCTGGAGCATCTTGAGGGTGCTGTTATTGGCAGATGCTGAGTTACTGGCGCTCTCACAAGAATGGACGCTGGTTTCTGAAACATCAGCAATAGAATGAAAAGACACAGCCCGCTCTGTTAATCTCACCCCAGTGCCTACTTGGGCTGGGCAATATAGCTAAAATACATTTTTATATCCATATTTTCAGCCTTTTAACATAATGCAATTTATTTCAGTAATTTATATATTTGCTCAGAAATGGCTTTAAAGGATGATTTTTTTTTTTACTAACATTTTAGGAACTTTTGTTTAAACTAAAGAGCCATTTTAGCCAATTATATTCAAAATATTTAAAGTAAAATACAGTAATAAAAATAATTATATTTAATAATTTTTGCACACCAATATGATAATACATGTATTGTTAAACATTTGAATGAAAAATGGCACATGTGCACATCTTTGAGTGCCGCAGACAAAATGTTGAATCAGATTTCTGAATCAATTCACTCAAACGGACAGTTAGCATGGACAATTCCATGAAAATTCCTACTCTAACTTTCATATTCTAATGCCATTTTTAGTACCGAAGTTGAAATCGGAGATGCCATTACTTTGTTTCTGTCTGACATGTTATTTCACATTTTCTCTTTCAGATTCAAATGAACACCTTTAGCTTTCCACATGCTGTGATAGAAAGATTGTTTCTGCTTTTAGCTTCATCCTGTTTTTGTTCCTTAATCACTTTATCATGAAGAGAGACAAAGTTCTACTCTTCTTTCTCTCCACCAAGGTTAGGTGGTAATGTAATGACTGAAACATCCATGTTAATTTGTAAAATCATAATTGTTTTTAAGATCTAGTCTTAGTCTATTTTATATATATATATATATATATATATATATATATATATATATATATACAATTTTTATATATAAAAATTATATGTATTAACAGTCAACAGCTCTCGGGACATAAACCTGTGTCTGGTATCTACCCTGTAAGGAGAGCTCAAAAAAGTTGTTTAATTATAGTTCTGATCTACCATGAGAGCATAAAAGTCTGATCTGTTATAGTGAAGTGACTGACTTTGATCTTCATGGTGGTTTCATCTGTAGGGATGTCAGTAATAGGCAGGGAGAATGCATAATGGTATTTTGAGGCTGTTCGGGGTACTGACGGCCAGGCTGGAGAGTTGTTTGGCATCCGCAACCTATTACGCCTGCAAACTGATGGAACCTGCCCAACCCACAGCATACTGCAGGTCAGAATGGCAAAAACATGGCAGTTGCAGTTGGCACTTGTTAACCTTGAACTTTCAAACTCAGCATTACAGTCTTCCATATCCTGGTATAAACAATTAATGTGTCGCATCAGTTGCTATAGCTTTTCTTTTGATATCAGCACAGATTTTTGGCACACATTGCTGACTAACTATCAACACTAATCAAGTAGAAAACAGTTTCACTCTGAGCTGATTATTTATCTAAATTGTGAGAATGTAATTGTAATTTGGAGGAGTCTGACGAGTATACTGATAACACCTAAAGGGGTCCTCTGTCTGCAAGGTCCTAGCAGATTGTACATGTCTCTAATCACATGCTTTAAATGGGCTGTTTATATTAAATGAATTCCCTCTCATTTATATTATGGGAATCGCATGCTTAGCCGACAGAGGGAGGGCTGAGTGGAGGTGGGGATCATGATGGCCAAAACACAAGACGTGGATGAGAGGATGCAAGAGCCAGTGAGTATCCACCCTTTCATAGACCCGTGTCTGAAATGGTTCTCTTTCCCACCCATCTTTTTTCCCATAATCCCACTGTTCCCACGATATGACAGCAAACACATGGTCATAATCAACCCCCTCTCAAGCTCAATGGTGAAGACCACACAGAAACTTACTATCTATACCACATTTATTTGCTCAGCAGAGGACTTATCTAATTGTTTCTCTGGAACGAACCTTACATGTCCAGTACGGTTTTCTGAAAAGGAAGGGTAAAAACTGCAGCGTAGCAGTCTGTTAAAATCAAAATTGTGCTAAAAGCTGTATGCCTCTCTCAGTTGATTTGCAGTAAAATTGATTTTGGTATTGTATTTGAAGAAGAAAATGCAAAAACTATAAATTATGAAAGTTATTTTTGGTCATAACTATCCTTAGTACACAGTGTAAATCGGTGCTTGATATTATAGCTCCAGGCTTTACATTACAAGCTAATTATGCTCTATTTAAATATTTAAATGGCTCTGGTAAACACTTAACATCCCCCAGCACTTATGAACCCACCTGCTTCCAAGGTTGATGTGGAAGGAGTGTGGGAAAAACTAGAGGATATGGAAAATTGGAGCAGGTGTAATAACGTTTGTTTCTTTGAAATCCCCAAGGGAAAGGAAGGTCAAGACATGGTGAAGTTTCGATTTGATCGACACAGCCGACTGCCAGCTCGAAATTGAGTGTGCCCACAGAGTTTTCAGTCAGCTTTCCAGAGTGGGTGACAGACCCTGATCTCTCCTAGTAAGATTCTTGCGGTCGGCTGACAGAGACATTGTTCTTCAAGTGGCGAGGAATAAAAGCAAGTTGTGCTGATAGGACCACAGTATCATGGTTTTTCCCGACTTTGCACAAGCTATGGCCTTCATTAAATCAATGGTGTGCACTCGATCAACACAAGTTTTGTTCTGTTATCTGCCCACTGACTCCTGCCAGACTTTCTTTTTTCCTTTCTTTTTTTTCTCTCCCTTTGTTAACTTGCTGTAGAGCACATTTGCTCATGTTGTGGGTTTGATGTTATTGTTTAATGGGGACTTTTTTTTATTTAATTTTATTGAACATAATTATATTCGATTTAATAGCATGATTTATGTTAAGAAAAAGGTAAAATAATATATATATATATATATATATATATATATATATATATAGGGGATTTGAGCCGTGTCTTTTACCGGACTGGATGCTGCAGTGTGTCATGGTCATCTGCAGAACAGACAGAGGCCATTGATGAGGTGTTGGTGTCATTCTGTGGCAGATAGTTGAGCTCTCCCAATCTGCATGAGCTCTTCCTCGAGACCGGACTTGAAGACAAAGGAGGTTGAGTAGCAGCAGACACAGAAGCACCGGATGAAGGAAGTCTATGGTGACGATGACGCAGGGCCAGCCTGTTGTCAACCCTAAACGCTAGGTCCACCAAATCGTCATGGTTGGCAAGTCCAAGGCATAGATCATGTCTTTAATGCGTTCGGATAGCCCATGCAGAAACCGGTTCCACAACGCCTGCTGATTCCAACCGAACGATGCAGCGAGGATATGAAATTCAATGGAGAAGTCAGAAACTGAATGATCTCCTTGCCTCTTTCCCAGACATAGATTGGTCAAAGACCTTGTGAAGTTCATCAGAAAATATGTGGAAGGAAGAGCAGCAAGGATGCTCATTCTCCCACACAGTGGTCACCTACTCATGAGCTCTACTGGTCAAAAAGGGGATGACGTAGGCAACATTGTCTTGTTCAGAGGGAAATGATGATGTCTGTAATACAAAAATCAGAAAGCACTGGAACAGAAAAGATTGACAGATCTTAGGCTCACGGAGTATGTTGCAGGAGGATTTAACTGGGGCTCAGAGGATCTTGATGCAGTTGAGACCGCTGTGGGTGGAGGTGTGACTTCGGTGGGGGGACCAGCGTTGGAGGAGAGGTGAAGCTGTTCAATCCTTGGCATCAGGTGGGCTATCCGTCTCGCCACATCCTCAATGGCTTGACTGGTGGATGTGAGTTGCTCCTGTTGACGACCGAGGAGTGCCCCCTGTGGTGAAATAGTTTTAACCAGAGATGTTCCCTCTGCTGGGTCCATGTTTGTCCAGATTGTTCTATCAAGTGGGGTTTATGTAAGGACCCAAATGCAGAGGGAACGAAACTTAAAACAGTTTTTATTGAAACACAAATTAATGTAATAATGAACTGATGACTGAAAACCTGGTCCTGGTTGCAGAAAGGTGAATAACGATGATGACAGTGATGAACTGGGACACCCGGACATGTGTGGAAAGGCAGTGAGGATGATAACGGCGATGAGGTAAGTTGTCCACAGAGTAGTAATGACTGTGAAGAGATGAGACTCGGGCAAGAAATGGCGGAGAGGATGACAATCTGACAAGGTGAGTGATCCACAGAGCAGTAACAGTTCAGAGAAAATGTCCATATGATAAATCCAACATTCATACCAGTAGCGGTAACCACCGAATCCACACTGATAAATACTAAGAGAAACAAAGGTGAAAACAGAACGACAGGAAGGCAAAACTGCACACGATAAACAACAATCTGGCGACTAGATGAGGCTTGAGAGTGAAATAAATACACAATTGTAATGACACACAGGTGAATCCGATTACCTCGTGAGCGGTGCAAATGATCGTCTCCAAGGAAACGCTAATTACTCCGCACTCACGTCAAAACACACAATGCGAATTAAAACACACAGACACACAAAAGGAACCAGCAAATAAGCCGGAACTGTGACACAATCTGGTCGCAATAGTGGCCGGAATGTCTCATGAGCGTCCATGGGCCATTGGATTTCTGAGCGATGGACACCAGTTGGAACTGTTATGTTTGAGGATGAAGTGCATTTTTTTTCTGTTCTGTGGGTTATTAAGGATTTTATGACTACAATAATGTTAATTTGTGGTCTATATAATTTAGCCTTTGGTACACAATTTTTGGTTCACAATTTTCGCCATGTCAATATGTCACACTTTAATATAGGTAAAATGTTTCTCTCCACGTTGAATGTTAATGGGCTGGGGCACCCTATAAAAAGATGTTAGGTTGTATCTTTTCTTAAGCGCAAAACTTTTTATATAGTATTCCTTCAAGAAACGTACCTTTCTTTACAGGAAGCTGAAAAACTTGGCAATGCATGGGGTGGGCATGTGATTTGTAGTGCTGGTTCAAGTAAGAGCAGGGGAGTCATCACATTGAAAAGTAAGCGTTTACAATTTAAATGTCTCAAAAAGATTAAAGATAATTTAGGAAGAATTATTATTGTTTTGACTGAAATACAGGGGCAAAATCTGATTTTGGCTAATATGCATCTGTCACGAACGCCGGTGAACATTCACTGAACTTTTTGTATTGAATAAACCGCATATGGATCCCTCTCAACCTGAGTCTGCATTACAGCACCCAACGCTGATGATCAGAACTTTTGGTAAAGTTACATGATTGAGGTAAAGTTACATGCAGCTGGGATCCTTCATGATATGGTTTTGGGTGGAGACATCAATCTTTTAATGGATCCGGTCCTTAATTATAGTGATGCAAAGGTGCGTAGACCCTGTAGAGTAACATTGGAACTACAGAGGATGTGTCTTACAGACATTTGGAGACTTCTGAATCCATCTGGGAGGGACTACACCTTTTGATCAGTTCACAAAATTTACTCTAGAATAGATTTTTTTATATATATATCTAAGTCACTTATTCCATATGCCACTGACTTCTCGTGTGATTCACTACATCTGTCAATGGCAGGGAAGGTCAATATTATAAAAATGATTTGTATCCACAAATTCAATTATCTACTACAGTCTCTCCATCTAGAAGTTCTTTTTTTTGAAATGGTAAACAACCTTTGTTGCATTTCAGTAAGTTACTGTACATAGATCAATTGACAAAGCAATTGACAAGCCTCCCCAAAATGTTGTTTTATTTCTATACTTTTAATGTTGTTTTCTTTCTATGCTTTTAATCACAGACACCTGGCCCACTGATCTCTTCCACCTGAGAGAGCCCTTCCCTGGTACAACCTTGAATGGGCAGTCCTTACCCCAATCTCACTATTGCAAAGTCTTTCTATCAAATTGCCTAGAGAAGTAAAAATGCACCCCATTATTTCACACTTACATGCAGTATTGACAAAGGTTTCTCACATTTTCAGTCCTGATACTTACCTAAATGTTTCCTCAAGCATATGGCTGAACCGCTTGTTTTAACAAGTCCCCCTTTTGCTGAAAAGATGGATTGAGAGGGGTGTTGCTACATTTGTTGACCTTTATGAAAACTGAGCTTTGAGATCATTTGAAATATAACCCTAAATATGTCACAATTTTTCAGGTATTTACAGTTGCGCCATCTACTTTGTACTATGTTTGGTGGTAGTACATAGCCCCTTAAAGCTGTAGACACTCTCTTATGATGCTCACAGCCTTTGGAAAGGGACATGAAGTGTCAGTGTGTTATTCCTCGTTGATTCAATGTCTTGGTGACATGGCCTTAAGAGATTATGAAGAAAGAGATTTGAACTTGGTATTGGAGGATGGGGAATGGGAAACGGTTTAAAAAATATTAAAACTATGTCTAGCGATGCAAGAGTACGCCTTAATCAGTTTAAGATTTTGAAGCGTTTCTGTTGGACTCCCTCTAGATTGTTTAGGCTTGGCTTAAAGACATATATATAATGTGAGTTAAGTTGATTCTGTGTGTATATGTTCTGTTTATTCCATATTTCACTTAAGAATCAATACAAATGTAAATAGCAGACATATATATATATATATATACCAATATATTGAGAATATAGGGAGACTGATGCATTATTCACAGTATGTCATGCTAGTGGTCTCTGCAGAGCATTTGTTTCCCATGTTATTTGCTGTGGTTTGTTTGCCGCGACTCTTTATTGGTGAAGCTTTTTTCAAGATTCATAGGTACTGCAGTTCTTTAACAGGAATGCGTTAACAGCAGTAGTTCAACCAAAAGAAGAATTCTGGTGTCATTGGTGCCATAATTTCTCCTGTAAAAGACAAAAAGAGAATATTTTGAAGAATAGCCTAGCCACACTTTTGTGCGAATGGAGACTGGTGCGGTCAAGATCCAAAATTACCAAAAAAAAACACTCCATAATTACGATTAAGATGGTCCATTTGATTTGTACTCTATATTCCTAATAGCTTTGTGATGAACAGACTGAAATGTAAGTTGTTATTCACTAATAAATATAGAATTAACTATATTTACGGCACTTGTCACCATTGACTTTCATTATATGGAAAAGAGCAGTATGGATATACTTCAAAGCATTCACTTTTTGTGTCCCATTAAAGAAAGATAGAACACACACACAGGTTTGGAACATAACAAAACCATTTGTATTAATGGTTCAATTATTTCTTTAAACAAATGGAAACTTCTGTATTTTTATACCATCGTTTTTTCTAATATGAATATGCTACACAGTGTTGAGCTCATTAAATGGAGACTCTACACTGTACAACTAATCCATATTGGTTATCTATAGAATCCACTGTCAGCAGATATTTCTTCTGAGCGAGCAGGTGGGTCAGCAGTTACTGGATTCAAGCCCACTGGAGTGTTGGACTTCAGCAGTGCTAGTGAGGATGAAGATCCCTGCTGCTCCAGGCAGAGAACCTCAGAATCACACACAACAGAGGAAATGGTACCTGGTGCTACCTGTATTGGAAATTCAGGTCTTTACTGTCTGCTCCAGAAACATATATCTCAGAGAATACAGCTGGGAACAGACAGCAGTGAAGAAGAGTCAAGCAACCAGAGTCAGGACGATGAGAACTGGGAAAAGCCCACCAAGGCTAAGGGAGAAAGATCTAGCACAGGCTGCGATCTGTCCAGAGAATCAGAGGAGACTGAGGGAGTCTCTGCTAGGAAAAATCATGGATCTCGAATGCAGACAAAATCAGAGCCCACAGCTTGTTTAGTTAAATGCATATGGAAGAGTCTGCAGACCTTGAGGTTGGTGGCAAGAATAATTTTCACAAACGGGTAAAAGTTTGCAGAAAAAATGTCTGAAGATGGTATTGAACGTTTTTCATTTTTTGAAGATGAAGTGCCCTGGGAAAGAGCATTTTTTTATTATTATTTGCAAATTTGAGCAAATATTATATAAAATAAGTGTACACATTTTGCTTCAGAAAATGTAATTACATCTGATTTGCTATTGTTAATTTGTATTATGTATATCAGCATTCATATCAGCCATGCTTCTCGTAATCTCCTCAATATTGTTCCTGCATCAGCAGTTTTTGTCTTTTTGGGCTTGGGGTTCGATGTGCACAATTAAAAAAATATGTTGAAATTATGCAGACTGATAGCATCAACAGATGCATATACCATCTATTAACAACCTCTATGCTCATGGTACGTCTGTCTTTAAATGTTTGTTAGTTATCTTTAGAAATCATGTTGCCTAAGTAGAAAATTATTGGGATTTTCACTCCTGAAACCTGACTGTTGCTCTGTTATGTTTCTAAATCAGTAGATTTATGATTTTCACATAATAAAGTGAGTACACTGAAACGAGTGAGATAAAAAATCCCATTGACTTGTATTGAAGGAGAAATCTGAGCCATATCGAGGGACCAGAATATCCACCCAGCAACAGCGTAGTAAGGATGCCACCCTGGAAACCACCCTTGCGTTGTGGTGGCAATTTTTGTGCAAGTAAGCACAACGTCTAGGTTATGGATGTAACCTCCGTTCCCTGATGGAGGGAACGAGACGTTGTGTCGAAGAAGCGACACTAGGGGTCTCTCTTGAGCGCCTTTTGCACATCTGATCTATGAGAAAAGGCCAATGAGAAATTGGCAGACAGAATTTGCATGTCCCGCCCTGGACGTACGGGTATAAAGGGAGGGAAATGCCTCTGTTTCATTCAGGATTTTTCTGAGGAGCCGACAATGAGGTTCGGCCGTAACAGTGGCTCGGTTCAGCGACGTGGCCGGGAGGACACAACGTCTCGTTCCCTCCATCAGGGAACGGAGGTTACATCCGCAGGATGTGTGATAGGGGAACGGCTGTGTCAGGCTGCACGTACCCTTCCCCAATATTCCATAAAATCGTCAAAGCCTTCTGGTTCTTTACCACCGATAGGGGGAAACAAGGCGACGTGCCAAGCATGGGAACAGGCCGCGCCAGCTACGCCTTTTCTCTGTCTATGTTTCTCTCAGAGTTTATGCGGCTGGGGCCATCTTAACGCTATTATATGCATCGGGAAAGGCAATCTTTCCCAGTTTTCCTATTCTTTCAGGGGGGAAAGACCCTGCGGAGACGACACCTGCCCAGACTGGGGGAAGTATAGAGAGGTAAAATGCATCACATGGGCTTTTAGGTCACATGTGGATAATGGCGCGGTGGTAGATCCTACCTCATTGGGAGGGAGGATTTGCTACAGACACGGCGACCAGGGGCCAGTGGGAACTGCCCAAGGGAGACGCGGTCCACTCGCAAGGGGATCGTACCGTAGAAAATACATACAGGGGATTAGTGGGATCTCCTGGGATAAGAGCGCACGATTTTACCTCAGCAGAAGGAAAGGGCGCTAGGTGCAAGCGATCCACCTTGTCAGTTTGTCAGCATGTTACCGAGTTCTAACGGCTCGGACCTGAGAAACACGGGACGAAACCGACTCAACCCTGAGATTGGGTGGGGGGTGGGGGGCAAATTGAATTGCCTAACCGAGTCGAATGTTCCTGACCAGCCAGTGTGATGGATTGGGAAGTGAGAGCCATGCTTGCCCGGGCTACCGTCAGCGCAGGGCTGGACTGGAACCCTCCATCCTCCCCACAGCCTTCGCGGATGGATGATTGGTTCCACGGGTCTGCCCGCCGCTCACAAAAAAATATGTTTTTTTATTCTATTCACTAAGTCGCTCTACTTTTCTCCCCTCACGAGAATCTGAATCACCATCATCTTTACAGCAAAGCAAATAATCGTGTCAATTAGGCTGAATACACAAACAGAAGAACAGCAAGTCAGTGAGAGGAAATTCCTGGTAGCAAGGGGCCATGTGCCAGTTCTCCCCACAGCTATAGTGTGCTGTTCCTGCCTGGCCCCTGGGGCTGCAAGAGCGAGGGAAGAGGGGAGACCACCCCTGAGCATTCTCACCCACCCATTTCCCAAGCCTGGCCAAAGTCAAGAGCAAAACCCCCTCTTTACTTTTCTCCTCAGCACAATATCCCAAATTGTACTGTTTGCTCATGTAATGGTAAAAACACACACATACACTTGCAGGAACATGATTCAACTCCACACAGACACTTACTTGAGGCTCTTGCTTCATACATAGTTTTTCCCTTTGAAACCACTAAGGGTGGTAACCTCCATTAGAAGTTTCACCACAAGCAGCTTCTGAGATATTTCAGTTTCAAATTACTAAATGGTTTTCCTTGAACACCCCAGCCGCTGAATTTTCTGTGTTGTTATTTTATGTTTTCAAACGGGGTTTCAACTACGTGGACTTCGCTATTTAATTCAGCTTAAGAGTGCATATGGTTGTTTCATGTCACATGTTTTGTAGCTTTTAATATTAAGTGAAGCTTCTGGTTCTCATTATGTTGTAACTTATTGGCTGTGGTCTTATGAGATTATATACAGACTGCCATAAACTCCTTGCCTCTATTTTGCAATGCAAGGAGTATAAAATGGTGCCCTGTACAATGCCCTCAGTGAGCACCTGTATATAGTTTATATATTAGCCTTATAAGTTATGAACCACAGATTATTAACCACAGAAGTTCATAATTTAGTCAAATCACTGAATTTATAAACTTGACTTGGTCAGACCTGATTCAGTTTTAGGAATAAAAAATAAATGTTATAAACCTTATACAGTATAAAATTTATTACATTTTAACATGGTTTCCGCCATTGAAATATATATGGAAGCTTGAATGAAGTTACATTACAAACAAACAGATGGATCTCACAGTAAAATTGCAAAAAGTTGGTTGTTTTTTCTTTGGATAAAATTGGTCTGTGCTTACTAAAATGGGCACATGTGAGCTCCATTTTCCAGGTGAACTGGCCACAGTGGGGTGCCAAAAGGGAGTTGTGAAGCAAGTTGTTTTCACCTATACAGGCTTGATTACAATGAAGATTCATTTTATTAAATGAACCCCCCTCCAACCTAAACCTAACCAACAGTGGCATAAAGGTGTAATGTTAGAGGTAAAAATGCAACCTCAGAATCACACTCGTCACTGATTATGAAATGTCTAATAGGAAATGCCACTTGTCTGTTAGTCTAAATAATGTGGCCGATCCTATCATACCGGAACTCTTATAAAAATCTTGCCAACTTGCCTTGTGATCATATTGAAACCAGTGTTATTATAGTATTGATTGATTATTCATTTTTATTTTTATATTATTTTCAATTTTAAGTTGAATATAAGTTTGAGTATTTTTCTTAAAAAAATACTTGGTTGCAAAAACAATATTGGTTAAAAACATTACTATTTAATAATTTTTTTTTTTTTTTAATTTTAGTAATTTTAGTTTATGTGAAATGAATGAAGATTAGATTTATGGCACACTTAAGTTCTGTGGTGCTGTTAAATTTACAAACAGGCAAAATTATTGACCGAGATAATAATTATATAATTATACAACAAATATACAGATTTAAACAACATATTATTTGTTGTATACAGAAACAATGCAACATGCTGACATCACTACTGTGATAAATGTATTTCTAATCACTGCCAATTAAGGAACAAAAATAACATGGTAATTAAAACATATAATAAAAAATACGATATGTCCACTTGTAATTTTTAAACGTGTTACAGTTAAAACTAAAATCCAGTATCTTTATAGCATTTGGTAACATGAACAGAAAATGTAAAATACATATGATTTAAAGTACAACACTGAAGGTCTATGTATGCAAGTTAGGTAGTGAAAGTGTGAGCAACAATGTGAAGAATAGGGAGAGGGATTGCGTGTCAGAAGCCTTCTGCTTGTTTTTAACTGACAACTTCAAGATCCTCAAAAATGTCAACATGAACATGAAAGAACAGAAATATGAGTACATCTATTTCATAATGTGTATGTTAACGTACATACACACAAATTATAAAATAGATATTCATTATATTTGAACTGTACTGTTATTGTATACATATGTTTGAAATATTTTAAATTGCTAAATTTCTTTTGTTGACCATCAAGTGTACTCTATGTTCCAAATATGTGGTTGTTCTGTCAGCTGTCCGCGTTCAGAGAATATGCATTAAATGAGTTAAACATTAAATGAATGCTTGTGAGGCAGGTGAACAAATCAGATGTTATGCCACAGGAGCAATCTGTCGATTGACAGCACCATCGCCCCCTATACGCATATTACGCAGTCCGCAAAAGGTACAAGCATACACTAGAGTGGCACCACAAACTCCAGGGACTTCAAGGACCCGAAGCAGTCGCAAAACAGACGATCGCCTCACGCTCGCACATTCACACCACCAGGGTTGGGGAGTAACGGAATACATGTAACGGGATTACGTATTTAAAATACAAAATATAATTAACTGTATTCCACTACAGTTACCATTTAAATCATTGGTATTTAGAATACAGTTACATTCAAAAAGTATTTTGATTACAGAAGAAATTACTTTGCATTTTATTGTCATTTGTTTAATTTAATATTTAGTTCTTTCATATGGAAAACATTTATACATATAAATGATGCAATCCAAAGTGTATTTGAACAGCTGTGAAACACTTTCTTGTGATGTGTTACATTCATACGAGCAGACAGAGAAGCAAGTTTGAAGTAAGTTGAAGCAGAAGAAATAGAAATAAACCTTGTGTAAATTGTCAGCTTTACACTAAACTAAACTGCTATTCCTAGCCATTTTACATGCACACGTTACCAGGCACGATCATATATTATTTATCAAGAAAATTCATGTTAGATCATAATTTCTTTTTTCTAGTAAGAAATTTGATATTAGGAAAATATCGTATTCTAAATTTTAGAATTTATAGAACTAAATTTTGTATTGCTTTAGTGTAAAAATGTTGTAAAAAAATCAGTGCTGAAGTAATCCAAAGAATTTAGAATATGTTACTGACCTTGAGTGATCTAACGAAATACATTACAAATTACATTTTACAGAATGTATTCTGTAATCTGTAGTGGAATACATTTCAAAAGTAACCCTCCCAACTCTGAGCACCATGCATCTATTTATACTAATTTTAACTACTGGCCCAGGCATGTGACCTTTCAAGACATGATGATAAAGTCTTTTGTTTAGTTTGTTTAATGTTGCTCATCAATAGCTTGTTTCTGCTGTCTTTGCCATAGTCAAGGAATGCCTATAATTGCGCAGCCCTCCTTTGATTTCTGCCAACCGCCATTACATCAATGTACCCATGAAACTAGTACATCAGCTAGCGCATTTTGCAGACTCAGCTTAGGCATTGCTCAGAACACCTCCACCTACTGTTGTGGTGGTATCTGACCGTTCAAAACCACAGATGAGTTATTTTTGCCCCTTGATATTCACATTATTCATAATTCATAATTCTGGACAATAACACTGTTTGAAACAAACAAACATTAATAAACCTGAACAATGTTCTATAGTTATTTGTACCACTGTGATCTGTAAGATCTTGCATGCAGCAGCTGGAAAGATGGCTCAGTCCTTTGGAGTTGACGCAGTGCAGGACTTTGCAGAAGAGATTCTGAAAAGCAATTCTGATTAGAGACTAAGCCAATTATGGCACCTCTATGGCCAGAAGAACCCTGAAATCAAGTACATTATCAAAAAGACCTTTTCTTAACCCAATGCTGAGCCAAAGCCACCCACATCACAGGCACCCGCTATGTCCAGTCCAGACAGACAAAAACATAACTCAAAAAGAGCCCACCCAACAAGCTCGGCTCAGCAAGTTGGAATCCCAAACCCTAAATTTGAGGATCAGAAAGGAACATCAAAGAAAATGAGAATATGTGGTAGAGGACCCCCTGAGGTTCCCCACAATTTCAGTACAGACCACACAAACAAGAAAATTAAGACCTTGTCCACTGCAAATGACTCAGACTAAAGTGTAAACAGAGTCTTTTCATTCCTGTCAACAAGCTCTGGACTTCTTCTTCAGAGGAGCTGTGCTCCAACAGGAGAAAGTGATATCAACAATGGCAGTTCCTCACCAGCCAGATTCCCTCAAGGACCAGGAATAACCTTCATGGTCATCTCCTGTCCCCAAAAGTGATTGCGCAACCTCAAGCTCAAAAAAGAACTCCTGCTCCCTCATCAGTGACCTTATAAATGATACAACCATTCTGAATGACTTGTTCAAATCAAAGAAGAAAAGTGTAGAGCAGCCAAGAGAATCAACAACATTCACATGCAAAAAGAGAAATGAGTAGAGGAAAGGACTTTTGAGATATTAACGAAGGAAATGAAGAGAGTATTAATAAACTTACAGATCTGTTTGAGGTAGAGAAGATCTGTAAGCATGTTAGTGTCTCTATCAAGTCTAGGAGTAATGAGAAAACTGAAAGCTCTCAACTTTGGAAGAAAAATTTGAAATTTTTATGGAAACTCTAGAGAATTAGACAAACTTAAAACACCCAGACCCAAACGTTTTCCTTTTTCATTTTAATATTTTATAAAAAAAAAAATTGGAAAATAAGCAATGTTTTAAAATGTAAAATTTTATGGCAAGTGTAGACGTGTTTTATTTTAATGCATATTCTTTCATTGAAATACTCAAAAGTTCTGAAATTTTCAGTTGATTCCTCAGGATTAAGTATATTTGTACAGTATATTTGACTGGCAATATAATACATGTATCACAGTGTCTTATTTTATTTATATGATTTGGAGTTCATGTTTTGATGAGGGTACAAGTGTACAATATATATTGTCCTTAAAAGAAAAAATAACCTCAATCATCTTCTAAATCATCTTCAAATACAATTAAAAACACTTCAAATTAGTGTATATTACAATAAATCAACATCGACAAAGATATGTGTTCGTAGGTTCATTCAGCGGTACAGATTTTGGATGAAGTGCTATCCTTGGAAAAACTTACTGAGTTTTATGTAATTGTAATGTGTATTTAATACTGTATGAGATAATGAAATATAATTTTCTATAAGGATATGTTGTGTAGCTGAACACTGAACATGATTTGGCAATATTTACTAGGATAAATCCAAATTGGAAACAGCACTTTATTCACTTTTTGTTTTTACTCGAAAAAAGACAATCATATATTCCCGTCAGACTGTATCAGTGCTTCTCATTTGGTTTCAGGCAAGCTAAATGACTTAAATAGTTGATGGTCTCGAGGCCAAAAAAGTGGCATAAATAGTTTTGCAGTGGTGAAATTGCTTTGACGAAGTGGCATGAATCTCTCTCTCTCTTGCCGCTGCCTCTTCTCATGGAAACTTAAAGGCCACTGCTGCTCATTTCATCTCAACACCTGTGACCCTGTGGCTGTCCTTCTTGGCACTGCTGCATTTTCATTCTTCAAAGCTTTAGCAGTGGCACTATTAAAGCAATAAAACGTGTGACATGCAGCTGTTGCTTGACGTTGCTCAGCTGTTATGCTGTGGTAAACTGAGGGTCTCAAGGGAGGATGGGGAGGATTTTCATCCTTACCACATCTAAAATGCTGAAATTAGAAAGTGCTGATAGGTGCCAATCCACTGGAAGTTGGTACTAGAACAGGACACTTTAGACTGCCTCTGAATCCCACAGCATGTTAGAGCTCTTTAAACTTCTGGGAGGTAGAAGACGGCCAGTGTGTCTTGTACACACATTTGCTGCTATTGTTCAGAGAATGGGTGACAAAGAATGGAAAGACCTTTCTCAGAGCTGTAGATACTTTTTCTATGGCTGGGCCTTTCTCTGTTTGCTTCACAAAAATTATTTATGTGAAAGATACATTTAATTGATCTATTGAAAATCAGGGACTGGAAAAGTTCCAAAGAACAACATTTTAAATTCATTTTAATATTTTTGCAAGTTCCTTTCAATTTTCCAGTGTGAAAATATTGGGAACCAGTTAATAACTGGTTAATTTCATTCTGATATTTTTATTTTTCATGGAACTTTTTGCTGCCCAAAACATTAAGCTTCTCTTTTCATGTGCTTTGATTCTGAAGGAAACTGCTGCATCACACATTTCTTTGCTTTAATGCATGTAGTGGATGTAGCCTTCTAGACATGCTGAAGACCTTTTAGACAATGATATACAATTACTACATAAACATGCACGGTGGATCCAGATACAAGGAAAAATATAGAGGTAAAAAAGTTCATTTCTCACTTGTATTAAGTCCAAGTCTGAATTATTGTTTGATGTATTAATTCAGATTTTATGCTGCTGTGTTCTGACTGAGAAGCAGATTAATTAAATAAATAATTAAAATGATTATAATTATTAAATTATTATTAAATGTTTAAAATAAAAATAACTTGGCCTGCATAAGATGACTTTTATTCCAAACACATTTTGGGGTGGCTAGAAGTAATATTTGTGGGGATATATTTTATTTTAAGAAAACATTTATTGAAAAAACTTTATTTCATATAGACTGCTGTATACTTTGCTTGCTATGATTTCTATGCTGATATGTTTTGGTTGAGGGAAAAAAATTATGTTGAGTTTCCCAGACCAGGTTATTTTTTCTTTTTCTTGAGGGATTGGTTAACACTGCAACTGGTATATCAACCGCCCTTAGCACAGAGTACTGTCATTTAAAAAAGAATGCTATTTACCGACATTTCATTCAAACCAGTTGCCAGTTGGAAAGGAGGCAAATTTGCCTCCTTGAAAATGATTTCATTTTCAACAGGGACTAAAACCCAATGTTTTTCATATTGGTTTGTTCTTTACATCAATTTTTTAAGAAAAAAACAATATGAAAAACATTGGGTTTTAGTCCCTGTTGAAAATGAAATCATCCTGAAATGAAGGTATATGGCATCTGCTTCCCATGTAGCAGCCTTTGCCCTGCTATATGTTCATGTTGTACAAGGAGATATTCACTACTACAGATTTGCTTATTTTTGTAACACCTCCATCAGCACCGCAGTTCAGTCTGAGGCAAGTAGAACAAATTTGACCTCTTACAATAATCAAGACTGTAGTCACATACAAAGAACGACTTGCTAACTCAAATTTGTTTTGCTTAGTTTTCGATGTCACTGTGGCAGGGTGTTTGGTTTGATTTCTGAGAGGGCAAATTATCATTGCTGAGACTTCTGGTGCCCTCATGTCTGTAGCATTGAAGAAAACGGCAGCCTTCATTTTCACATTATCCTACTGATGAAATTTAGCTGAAAAGTTTTGATTGAACTACAGTCCTTTTTAATTCAGAAAGTCCTCAGAAGTTGCTATGAGTCATGTATTTGGCTTATGTGCATGTGAGCTGAGAACTGATTTTATGTTCCCATTTAAGGGGATAGTTCATCCACCATCCTTTCTCACTTTCATTGTTCTAAATGCTTTTGACCCCGTTTTTTATGTGGAACTCAAAAAGAAGATTTAGGCAGAAGGTTAGCTTCAGTCACTATGCACTTTAATTGTATAGGGAAAAAAGATGCAATAAAAGTGAATGGCGACTGAGGATAATATTCAGCCTAACAACCCCTTTTGTGTTCTGTGGAGGAAAGAAAGAAATTTGGGCTTGGAAAAACATGAGGGTGTGTAAATTAAGATATTTTTGAGTGAGCTGTCCCTTTAACATTTTCAGCTGTTCCACAGAAATCCCCCACTTAATTTTTATTAGGAAATGTTAGCTGTGATTACTAAGGAGACTAGTCCGCCATCATTAAGGTGAGCCCGGAGGCTTCAGCTACACTGATTTTTCTCCATATAATTGTAACATGAGTAAGACATTTAATATCACACCTCACAAAACCATTGGAAAATGCAGTATAACAATAAACTCTCACTTAAACCTGACAGTCTATGTGGAGTCAAAACTGAGGTTTTGAATCCAAAAGAGTTCCCACACATTCAGATGTATCTCCTCCTTTCCATGGCCTAATTTGAAGTGTTTAACATGTACTGATGTAAGTGATTAAAGATGGCTAATCCCACTTCCCAGAATCTCTTTATTGATGGATGTTTTCATCTCTCTCAATGTGCAATTTTCAGTTTTGCATGGTAAACTCACAAAAGGCTCAAATTTGAGCCTTAAATTAAACAAACAGTCACTAAGAGGCTCTATTTGATTCCAAATTGTGCATACTATGTATTTGTCCCAGGCAATCATGAGTGGGACTTTTTGATATAAGGGTAAATATTAACTCATGGGGGAGCAAAGCAGATTCTTTGTTTGATTTCCAAAGTTCAGTGTCATTTGATCCATTGTTTAGAGGATTGAGAGCTTGGTAAACAATCTGTCCCCTACATCTGCCTGCTGTTTATGTGTGTAAGGACTCAAACCCCTTGAAGCTGGGCCACACAAGCAAAGCTTATTGAGACTGCAAGCAGTCAGATGCAGTGTGGTAACAAAGCTGCTTTCTTTTACTTTCATGTTCTCATGCCTGTTATAAGCATTAAAGAGGCCCTATAATGCTTTTTGGGATTTTACCTTTCCTTTAGTTTGTGACATAGCTCTTTGTGCATGTAAAAGGTCTGCAAAGATACTGTCACAGTTAATCACGTTATGTTTTCAAGGACTCTTATTTTGAAATGATTTTTGTCTTCTGTCTTTAGTGTTCCGTGAACTACGTTTCCCATGATTCACTGCCCTCATCACAGCCATGTGTTCTCCATCTTTGTTCCCAGGTGTTCTGTGTTTGGTCATCACCCTAGTGTGTATAAATACCCTTTAGTTTCTATCATGCTTTGTTAGTTCTTTAATGTATGTCTATTGATTCCTGAATGTCTCACAGTTATTTTGTATGTTAGTGTGTAGTCTAGAATTTATTTGGTTCTTTGTGTTCTCCTCATTGTTATCTTCACCTTCATTAAAAGCCTGTGAATAGACCCTTGTCTCTCATCTCTACTGTACAATCTTGACAGAAGAACTGACCATACAAGATGGATCTAGCAGATTCGTTCAGTTGAACGGGGAGGATTTACCCATAAGGGAATACTCCCTTCGTTTCTGAATCATTGCCTGCCTCACAGGTTTTGTATACTCACATCTCAAGTCAATATACTGGATTGGATTAACAGCTCATCTGTGGATGGAATTGCCTGAGATGGGAGACTACATATGCAGGGAGTACGTGAGGTTAACGCTTGAAACTCTAGCTTCAGAGCCTTCCATGGCCCCTCTCTCCAGGGGCTCCATCCTCTCCAAGCTCCAGTGGTCGATTTCCACAATGCAGTCAGCGGTAGCGACCACGGAGGTGGCATTTCCCCTGTACTCTGTGAATTATGGCAGGAACCCCAGGCCACAACCAGCGTCTGTGCCTGTAGCCTTGACCGTGCCTGTAGCCTCAACTGTCCCCATAACCACGCTCCGAGCTGTCTGGAAAAGAACACTTTTTTTTTTTTCCCCCAGTCTCTGCCTGTACTCGTGACCACTGAGGTCGCTCCCAAGTCTCTGCCTGTACTCGCACGACCACGGAGGTCGCTCCCAAGTCTCTGCCTGTACTCGTGACCACTGAGGTTATTTCTCAGTCATCCAGGACTCTTAGCCTCGAGCTTACCTCAGCTCTGCCTCCCACAGCTCCACCCCCTAAGTCTTCCATGACTCCGCCTGCCTCATTCGAACATCTCCAGGCTTTGCCTGCCTCTGTCGACCCTTCCTTGGCTTCGCCTCTGTCTCCTACTGCTCTGCCCTCAATTGCTGGATCTCCACCTCCTATGGCTCTGCCATTCCACCACCTGTGTCTCAGATCTTCGAGTCTCTCATGGCTCCACATTCTATGGCTCTACCCCCTATGCCACCACCTCCTGCAACCAGATCTCCTCCTGTCCCAGCCCTGTGGCTGCCTCCCAGGCCTCCTATCCCAGACCCTGCCTGTGGTCACTCCCCTGGCCACCTGATCATCTTCCTGGATTCTTCCTCGCTTCTATATCATCCTACCCTCCACATCTGTCTTTGGGGTGCCAGAAGTCATCCCTTGGGGGGGTGTTATGTCACAGTTTATGGATTATTTTGAAATGTTTTTTGTCTTTAGTGTTCCCCAAACTATGTTTCCCATGATTCACTGCCCTCATCACAGCCATGTGTTCCCCATCTTTGTTCCCAGGTGTTCTGTGTTTGGTCATCACCCTAATTTGTATAAATACCCTTTCGTTTCTATCATGCTTTGTCAGTTCTTGGATACATGTCTATCGGTTCCTTAATGTCTCAGTTATTTTGTATGTTTGTTCTTTGTGTTCTCCATGTTATCTTCATTAAAAGCCTGTGAATAGAGCCATGCCTTTCATCTCTGCTGCACAATCTTGAGTTACAAAGCACATTTCAAGCAAAAGGGATTTAATCTCTCCCAAAAACAACACTGCTCAAGAACTACAAGAAACTGCTGGATTGTAGTCCAGCCATTTCTTCCATAAATTATCTGTCACTATGTAACACATTTGCAAAATGCTCGACTAAGGGCTATTTTGGCCTGCCCTCAAACAAAGGTAGTTATAGCAGAGGCCAGGATGAGTTGGGTTAGTGTTGTCGCCATGTCGAGAAGACACTGTTTTCACTGGGAAAGCAAGACCAGGAGTAAGCATCTGTTCTCCGTTAATAGCTCTGGCAACAAAAGTTCGGCAACACCATTCCAGCAAAAGTTGACTTAAAGCTACAAAATTAAAACTTACCACTGTGCAATAATGTTTACAGATGTTAAGGAAGCCTGAAACTCTGTTATGGTAAGAAGCGTTACATTTCCAACACACGCTCTACGTGACCAATCACAACAAACTAGGCCAGCTGACCAATCAGAGCAGGCTGGGCTTTTCGGAAAGGGGGCTTTAAAGAGACAGGAGCTACAACAGAGTGTTTCAGACAGTAGGTAAAATGAGGTGCTGCATCAATGTACAGTATTAGAAAAATAATGTGTTTTTTGAACATTAAAGCATGTAAACCTATTCTAGTAGACTCCCAAAATAAAATTAAAAACCTGTAAATTAGCATAATATGGGCTCTTTAATCTTTTTATAAGATAAATGTGAAAACAATGGGGAATTGTTTGCTTCTGGTTAAATGCAGCTGTTCAAAGTTAAAAAATAGTAACAAAAATTTAGAACAAATTTGAACATTGCAAAATAGTGGTTTCTCTTAAATTCCCAGAGGTACCTGCCTCGTATTTTGAGTGGGCATAGTGTTTTATGTACAGTAAGTTCAGCTTGTTTCCGACAGACCCTACGGAGCCAAGCCAATAAACAGAGGCTTTAAAGGTGAATTCATACTTTTTTCCTCATTAAATAAAGTTTTACTCCTAAAGAAATTAATAGTAATTTTGAAACAGATGTATAAAATCATGACGACTTACTTATCAGTAACCTTATAAAAAGCTGTTTTATTCTATATGCAGATGGTCCCCTAATGCATGTTAAGATTACCGGTACATGACTGGCTGAAAATTATTCAAAAGGCCACAATGCTGAGTTCAAAATTAAGATATAAAATGTGCCTACTTGAATGTAGTCAATATATTTTCTTAAAGGAATATTCCAGGGTCAATACAAGTTAAGCTTGTTACATTAAAAAAAAAATTAAAAAAAAAAAAACATTAATAAAAAGCATTTTTTCCAAATGTAAAGACATAAACAAAAAGCATGTTTATATGATTTTAGTGTGATAAAATCACTAACAAACCTTTTCTGTGTAAAGTTATATACAATTCTACAATTTCGTTACATGTAAACATTTGATTTTCAGAGATCACAGATCTAAACATATAACTTTAGTAAAAAGCAAGCATAGCAAACCTAACTGGATACTGAGATTATAAAACATGTTATGAAAATGTAAAATTCCCCTGTGTTTACGTTTTAATCACTGCCTTATCTTATACCTCATAACTCTTTTCTGCAAAGTTGCTAGCAGTATCATTATAAATTAACAGAGGGAATTCCCTGTAGTAAAAATACAAAGCCCTTGAATATAATTTGAAAGTGATAGTTATCTTGTCAGCTGTATTTCAATCAAAGAATCTCACCCAATGTTGAACTGCTTCATTAAAAATTACAATTTCAATAAAAATCCCCATATCATATTACACTTATTTGTGACCTATACATTTTCAGTATCTTTCAGAGATCTTTGATATCAAACTCTACACAAAGATTCAGTACAGGGGAAGTGTGTCTTTAGAGTTCTGGTTCTTTAATGTTACTGTATCGAAATTCTGCCCTCTGGTGGAAGAATGTCACAATCAGGAACTAAACAAGTAGAAGTCAAGATTTAAACAATTCTGCAGATTCTGTCCATGTACAACAGATCTATTTGAAGGTAAATGAGATTAAAAGTTATTAGTACAATGACACTGGTACAGCGATTTTACACAAAGATGTAGACATGTTCGTAATTTGCAGTAAACACAAATAACAGAGCAAAGCTTAGCCTATTAAATACATTTTTAAAATGGAAATTGTGCAAAAACAATGCATAAGTCATTTACAACTGGCTGACACCAATTATTTTAAAGGAATAGTTAACCAAAAAAATGTAAATTCTTTCATCACCTACCCTCATGCCATCTCAGTTGCGCATGACTTTCTTTCTTCAGCAGAACACAAATATTTTTAGAAGAACCTTTCAGCTCTGAAGGTCTATACAATGCACGTGAATATTGATCAAAACTTTGAAGCTATAAAAAGCACACAAATCAGCATAAAATTACCCATGTGACTTCTGAAGCAATCCAATTGATTTAAGAGAACAGACCAAAATATAACTCCTTTTTCACTATAAATCTTGACATAAGCAGCATCCTTGGTGATCATGATTTTAAGCTTGATTACACTTTCTAGCGTTCTGCGCATGCATCAAGCACTAGGATGTATAGTCGAGCTTGAAATCATGATCGTGCCTAGAGTCTACAAAGGCAAGATGTACAGTGAAAAAAGAGGTATATTTTAGTCTATTTTACCCAAAACAGATTAGATCGCTTTAGTAGACATGGATTAAACTACTGGTGTCTTGGATTAATTTAATTCTGCCTTTATGTGCTTTTTGGAGCTTCAAAGTTTTCGTCGCCATTCACTTGCATTGCTGAATTGTACAGTATGTAAGGACCTAAAGAGCTGAGATATTGTAAAAAAAATATTAATTTGTGTTCTGCAGAATAAAAATAAAGTAACATCTAGGATGGTATGAGAGAGAGAGTAAATGATGAGAGAATTTTAATTTTTGGCTGAACTCTTCCATTTAAAGTGCCTCATGTGAAAGTTAATTTAACCACTGTGTGGTGCTTAATATCTGTGGAAGTGTTCTGTAGATATGTTGCTTGCTGATAAAAAAAACATGATATTAAAATGTTTTTAAATAAGAGCAAACATTTTACAATCTGAACATTTTGACCAAAAATAGAAAAAACAAGGTCACACATCTCTCTTCATCTCTATCATTTGACATTTGGGAGACAGTTATCAAACATTCCATTATCAAATCTGATACAGCATATTTTGAAGGACCACAAACAAACAGAGGTCTGTCTACATTTTTCTTTCTCTCCCTGGCTGTCATAATTAGTGTTAACCAACATGATCATTAATACACAATTCAGGTATATTCAATACTTGAAAATCAGCAGCTATATACACGAGAGATTGAAAACTGTCAGCCTTTGATCCTCTCCTTCACATATTCCTTAAAGTGATGCTGAAATGCTTCACTCTGTAGGACCCAGATGGGAATGGCCTGCACAATCCAACTCTAGAGGTGAATGAGGTCATAGTCATTCAACCACACTGCTGTACCACAATACACGCATTACTGTGTCATCAAAATATTTCTGATTGAATACGATTATTAAAGAATTGATCGTTACAATGTATAACATTTGAGGTCAATACCAGTATAGTATGAGTGACGCTACCACATGTTTGGTCACCAGCTTTCAGATACTTCAGTGAGCTTCTCACAAACTCCTCAGCTGTGAATGTGACCATGTCTGGATTCTGGTATCCTGTCATTGATGTCGAAACTCCGAATGGAGCTACTGTCTGAGAAGAAAAGCAGTCTTGACTGAGGACAGTAATATGCATTCAGTGAAAATTTAACTAGTACTTATAGGGAGATTACAAACAAAGATAAACAAATTAAGTTAACTTACAGCTTCAAAATTACAGTGTATTGTGTACAGTGTACAGTGTACAATATCAAGTTGTATAATAATGTTCAATCAATAATCCACAATATACCCCAATATATTGGGGTATCAAGTACTACATTAAAAAACTTGTCATGTCATAGTTCATGTTTTTGAAGAACAAAATAAAAAGCATTTGTTCACATTACAGCATTGCATTGTACCTGAATGATTATCCCCTTGGATTTATATTCAGCTTGAAGACCCTGTGAAAATCTTTCGCCAAAAACCTGTTTGTGAAAAGATAAAAACCATCTGTTTTTATTCAGTCATATGTTTGTGCTTCATTTGTGCCCTCATGATTTACTGTTATTATCAACAGGATACTGAACATATTTGATATATTTAACTGTGTAGTGTGTGTGTGTGTATATATATAAATATATTAACCATTACATTTTAATGAATTATATAGAAAAAAATCATCTAACATTACCTTTAATGCTATATTTGTCAAAAAATACTATTGTACATTATTGGGTAGCTGATTACCCAAAAGACAAAGTGATTGGGGACATTATGGCTCTGAAATAACTATTTTTAGTCTCAATACAACATACATTTAATTAGATAAAATGTTTATTTAGATTATTCCCTGAGTTCTTGCAAACATACAGAAATTGTGGAAGCTGTTCACTTTTTATGAATATCTTCCTTATGATACAATTTTCTTAAGAAAAGCAGATATGAATACCAGCAGCATTGAGCAGACATAAGACTAGACTAAGACAATTAAGTCGCACTAATATAGAAATGCAGTCTAGTAGAATAGACTGATAGAACTAATTGACTTTCAACAAAATTGTTTGTTCCTGACTAAACTTACCTTAGATGCTGCATACAAGGTATATATGGGGCAGGGTATTTTGGCTATCCCAGAGGACACATTCAGAATGACTCCCCTTCCTCTACGGAAATACATATAATCAGTCATATCTAGAATATGCTCAAATTGATGTGATCTTGAAATTGCAGAAAACTATTAACAGAAAGTTTAGAGCAAATAATACAAAAGAAAGAGCCAAACTTTTCCTGCATTCCTGGTAGCACAATTCTGCACATCTAAATAAGAAAGAAAACACTGTGCAAGTTACTTCCATGAGCAGAACGACTTGAATGGAAAACTATTAGATGTAATAATTTAGATTTAAATGTCCATTTCTGTGATTGTTTCCATTTAAATAACCAAATGTTTTTACTCACCTTAACCATGGCTTTCACATTGCAGTTGATAACAGCATGTATTCTCTATGAGGGTCCACCGCATGAAACATAAATGACAACATCAGATAAACACTTGCTGATATTTACATTACAATGTCTCTCTGTTTAGTTTCATGTTAGTATAGGGTTATTCTATTACTGCAAATGAGCATTGTAAGAGCTTTACCCAACCATCTGGATGTATTGCATTTCTAAGACATTAAAAGATTACTACATTGTATACTGTACTCATATAATGGTATCTGGTAGACACATACAGTAGGATATACAATAATACATATATTGACAATGACATGAACATTCATCATTGACACCAGGAAATCTCACCTCTTCCAAATCGGCTGTTTCAAGCAGCTTGCAGGGTATTTGATTGGGCAGAATCCCAACATTGTTGACTGTGTTTAAAAGTAAGTAACATTAAGCAGCACTGCCAAACATGTTAGAACCTAAAGTCACGATAAACAGCTGTAATTTGTTTATCTTGTTCAGTTTGTTCATAGAAAATAGATAACATAACTGCGTTCATAATTTGATACATTCAAAAATCTGATTCCCACTGACCTAAAATACCAATATCCAAACCCTCAATGTTTTCCTTAATGTGTCCATATATATCATCCTTGCTGAAGTCAGCAGCTATTGTTTTGACCTCCCCTCCTGTAGTAAGCTCTGTTAGACCAAAAAAGATAACCTGAGCCCAAAGTCTACAGCCATATAGAGAAATTTATATTACAACAGTATATGCTTTACCAATCTTCCTGGCTGCTCTGTCAAGCTTCTCTTGATTTCTGCTGATTATAACCACATTCATACCATGTTTGGATAGCTGCAAACAAAGACATGACATACAAAGATATCCATTCAACACAGGGCCATCGCCTGAATTCATGGGGCCTGGGACAAAATTACAAAGTTTAAGATGGCACTAATGCAATGAAAACACTGAGCACACTTCGATTTAACCAACAAGTCAGAGTAAAAAAAAGATGTTCTCCTATTACAGGCAACAAGACATAGTATTTAGAGTATCTAATGAATATGCTGATTTTCATAAGATAACAACAGAGGACTCCTCAAAACAGTGGTATAATGAACTGACCAATAAAGTTGACGCAAAATGTATTTAGTCATTTGCCATTTTTTTTTAAGCTACATTTCTCTGATACAAGTATTGTCATTATCCATGAACCACCCACAGTTTTCACTTAAAGGACTATTCTGGGTTCAGTACAGGTTAAGCTCAATCAACAGCATTTGTGGCATAATGTTGATTGCCACAAAACTTTATTTCGACTCGTCCCTCCTTTTCTTTAAAAAAGCAAAAATCTGGGGTAAAAATCTGTCATAATGGAAGTGAATGTGGCCATTTTTCAATTGGTATTAGCGTCCTTCTTTATAATTTCCTTTAAATGGTGTTTCATACCTCTTGTGCATAAGCTCTGCCTATTCCATCTGAACCTCCAGTGACCACTGAAAAAGAGGAAATATTTAATGATTAAACTTTACATCATACATGGGATGGTTTGAATAATGCTGACTTATTCAGCAGGTAAATTTGAACAAATACAGAGCGGAAAAAACCCCAAAAAAGCCAAAACAACAACAACAACTTAAGACTAACAAAGACACATGCCTTGCCAATGTATGTCTTGTGTAGATTTTTTAATTGTGCCAAATCTGAGAAAACCCTAATTTGACACAGTGCTCTTCCAGATAAATCAGATAATATCTGAACACAATCTAACATGATAATATACAAAGTATTCCATCTAAATAACTATTAACTGTAAATAATTGACTCGTTCTTTCACAGAAAATAAACTCTCAATTCATCTGTATCCAGAACATGATAGTCTCCTATCATCACTCTCTCTGATAATCTCACACACTTGTTTGTTTTGTTTTAACAGGATTTACTTGAAAAGACTGCGTGTACCCAGCAATTCAGTAAACAAACAGGGAGCTGGGCGCCTGGGCCTGTATCTTTTCTCCACTACTGAGAACTATTACTCCATCTGAGAATTTCACATTATGGACACGTACACACTACAAAGTTTCGGGAGTGACAACCGCATTTAAATGCAGGAGTGAATCCCCCAAATTATCGAACCATTTTGGGGGTGGGGGGTCATGGATGTAATGGGCCTCTTAATTCCCTTAAAATATTTAAGGTGCTGAATGCAATAATTTTCTTATTAAAGGCTTTAAAGGAGATAAAAGCCCTAAATTTGATCATTTTTGGTTTTAATAGATACATTGTGTCTGTATTTCTAGCAATTTCCCTGTTTCAGTCATCTTTTATTTCTTGTTTGTGCTGTCCCCCAAAAAAGACTAATATAAATTGAATTTATTTTCATCAATAAATAAAGTACACAAAATTATTTACTGCCCTCAAGTTGTCCCTCATTGTGTTTTTTCCCCCAGTAGAATCTTTTCTTCAAGAATCCTGACGCTGCTCTTTTCCAGATAAAAACAGTTAATATTGACCACTCCTGTCAAGATCCAAAGAAAAGAAAATTATATTAATATACCATAAAAGTAGTCCACATAACACAAAGCTGTTGTATAGCCCCAGAAAGTTTGTAATATAGTGCATGTGTCACATGGACTACTGTTATGATGTCTTTATACTGAACCTTTAATAGTGCTTTATAGTATTTGTCCTTTATAAAGCTTGATATAAAGCTCCTGCTCACTATATACTGTTATTATATGGAATAGAGCTGCTTAAAATATATATTTTCATGTTCCAACAACATAAGTGTGAGCAAATGAGTGAGTAAAAGTACATTTTCCCTTTTTAGGTGAACTACTCCTTTAACTGGTGGCTATTTGTTTTTAGCACAAACCTGACAAGGACATACACAGAAAGAAAAAAAAATGGTCTCTTTTCAAATAAGACTCTTAGCATATGCTGTACAAAATTCAGAATTAATTAAAGACATGAAGAAATTATTTAGAAAATCTTACATTTATTGTAAATTATTACCTAATAATAATTGCATTTAAAAATATATGACATTGTCCTTAGACCAAAACCTAAAAGCACAATAGAAGCCACAAGTCACAGGTCTCACCATGTTCCTGTTCTAAACTGATGGTGATAACACTCTACTTTGTCTTTTATGGATAATTTTCTTAGACAACATCAAGGAAATTTCTTAAAAGCTACTTCAAAAGCCTCCCAGACAACATTCATTCAATTCCTTTATAATATACAAACATTCACTCTTTATCTTATGCCTGATACACTGTTCTCTGTCCTTTTCTGCACCGGCTCATTTTATGACAGATTACCAGTCCAGCCCTGTACATGACATATTTTAAATTCAAAATGGTGAGTTTCACCAAACGGAGGATATTTGCATCCTTGGAAATTACTGTCGGTCAGTGCAACATTACAATCATAAAAACAGTGGTCAAATATTGCTTGTTTTGTTAGATACATGACACATGACACTAAAGCTATTAAAATGAACTACTTTATAATGGATTATGCTGGAATAATCCACAAGGTACCAGCTGAATTAACCTTCATCGATTTGATTGGCTATCTTAAATAACATTGACAAGTGGTGTTAGAATACTGAACATGCTAAAAATGTTACTTTTTATTTTATTTCTGCAACAGCTTAATGACAATTAGACAGCGGTGCATAACGGACTGCAGCAGAACAGCAACAACGATATCAATTATGGGGGGCAGTCTGGTCATATCTGATTATTGGGGAGACTTGTCTCCCTCAATGTATATTGTGGTTACGGCCCTGGATTTACACCAGGAGAAAATGGACACATCTCACACGTGCCATTAACAAGTTGTTGTTCACTTCGGTTCCATACACACTGCGCAGAATTTTTGAAAATGCGGTTGTCAGTACCTGAATATTTTGGGAGTTAATTCGGTTGTAGAATGCAGTTGTCACTCCTGTACTATACTGTGTTTGTGCAGAATAGGATTAAGCACTAAAAGGAGAACTGACAACCGAATTTAGTTGCAGTGTGTGCATAGCGTGTAGGTGGTACAAGGGAGTGGGAGGAAAAGGCACTGGGTTGACCAATGTAAGAATAATATGGAGGAAATTATGTAATATGTAATCACTGCTTTCATTGCTTTCACAGTCTACAAAAGCAAAAGGTTTGAGCTAATGTCTGTGCTGTCTCCTGTGTGTGAAATTGGCCTTTTCTGTGTCTTTCTTTCTCGTTTCCCATGCTTTCGTTCTTTATTCACGCCAGTGTTCTTGATGAACAAGAAGTACAAGTAGTACCCTGCTTAACAATCTAAAGCTCTAGAAATCTCAAGATGAGCTACATATTTGGAACGTGTCTGGAAGTCCATTTTCCGTTGGCTTCATGAAGAATTTTATTGTAATGACAGAAATTTGGCAAATGTGACATAATTACTCACCCTCATGTTGTTCCAAACCCATACGACTCTTTCTTCTGTGTAACACATTATGAGATGTTTAGCAGAATGTTAGCCTCAGTTACCATTTACTTCCATTGCATCTTCTTTCCATTCAATAAGTGAATAGTGACTATGGCTGTCTTTCGACCTAATAACTCCTTTTGGGCTCCATGGAAGAAAGAAAGCCATACAGGTATGGAACAACATGAGGGTGAGTAAATGATGATAGAATTTTCATTTTCGGGTGATCTGTCCCTTTAAACATTCAATTGGATCTGAACAAATCATGATTTTTCAGAACGTGCAAAGCATCTTATAAAGCTCTCACAATTTTATTTATTCTAAGGAAGGAAAAGCAGATGTACTATGTCTAAACATGCTAGAAAACACCCCTTGGAAAGGAACTATGTGCACACACACACACAAACTAGTTTTTATATCATTGTGGGGACTCTCCATAGACTCCATAAGCTCCTGCATTTTATGGATTTTATACAGATCTAACAATAATTTCTATCCCCTAATCCTATCCCACACAGAAAACTTTTTGCATTTGTACATTTATTAAAAAAAACATTGTGTAGTATGATTAATAATAAGCCATTTTTCTCGTGGAGACCGCTAGCTGGGCCCCACAGGGTAGGTGATCTTAGGTTTTACTATCCTTTTGGGGACATGTACCCCACGATGCAGTATAAATATATGCGCGCACACACACATATATAGACATAAGGTTTTCAGGTTTTACTATCCTTATGGGGACATGTACCCCACGGTGCAGTATAAATATATGCGCGCGCACACACACACATATATAGACATAAGGTTTTCAGGTTTTACTATCCTTTTGGGGACATGTACCCCACGATGCAGTATAAACATATGCGCGCGCACACACACACATATATAGACATAAGGTTTTCAGGTTTTACTATCCTTTTGGGGACATTTGGTCCCCACAAATTGATAAATACATGCTCACACACACACACACATACACACACACACACAAACTTGTTTTAATATCATTGTGGGGACTCTCCATAGACTTCCATGCATATTATGGATTTTATTTAGATCTAACAATAATTTCTATCCCCTAAACCTAACCCTCACATATAACTTTTTGCATTTTTACATTTAAAAAAAAACATTGTTTAGTATGTTTAAGAAGCCATTTCCCTCGTGGAGACCGCTGGCTGGGCCCCTCAGGGTAGGTGATCTCAGGTTTTACTATCCTTGTGGGGACATTTGGTCCCCACGATATAGTATAAATATGCACGCACGCACGCACACACACACACACACACACACACACACACACCAGGACGGGCTTTTCAAAGCCTTAAAGTGAAAGAACACTTGCAGAATAATAAAAAAAAAAAGTTATTTTGATTTCAAATGAACAGGAACCACTTTTCAAATTCGAAAGAAATGAAAAGAGTAATAACATGTCCTGGAACATACTGTTCTAATTGCCTTTTGTTCTTTGCCACTTTCAGTGCCGAAAAGGAATGGACAGAAAGCTTGGGAAAAAATGTCTGGAATTGTTTTTTCTTGTTGCTTTAGTTGTACACCACAGTTTGATATCAAGAGAGACATAGGAGAAGGGTCTCTTTTGCAAATATTAAAAGCTATTCAGGGAAGCAATACACTTTGTGTGACTAACATTACAAAGGAGATGAAAACCTGTTCCTGGGCCGTAGTCCGAGGTGTGTTGCTATGTGTAGATTGGGAGCCAAACAGTGGAACGGCACCAACAATCTGCTTACTGGTGGAACAGTGACATGAGCTGCTTTGTAATGTAGGTCTTAACAGAAAAGAATGAAATATAATCTGTATTGCACATAGCATGGCTGGTAGAAAATGTGGCAGGTAAATCTATGAAATAATTATGGAACATGGGACTATATGGGAAATAATTTATATATCAATTGAAATTACATTTTGCTGAGTGAAAGAGTCCACAAACAGTAATAATGGTTAAGAATTGCTTTGTAATTTTCAGATGAGCAGAATGCATCTGCAATTGAACCTTTTCTTTTTCTTTCTATCTTTCTGTCTTTCTTTCTTTCTTTCTTTGTTGTGTACATTATTGTAAATCTGCAACTTACCATTACAGGTTTTATTATAAGAATCAAACCTCAACTTGACAGCTAGTTTATCAAATTTGCATGACAAAATAGAGGAAATAAGTTCCAAATTCCAAATATTTTATCTGTAATATCATGGCAATTGACAATTATAAAAAAGTGTTTTTTTATCTCACCTGCCCATTTCCCCAGAGAGGTGAAAAAAGAGTCAGGAAGAGGATAGCAGAGCTTCGGTGCGAGCATCATAACAAGGAATACTAGTTTCCCTCCAAAAAACAGGACGACGCAAGTCCCTGTCAAGATGAAGATAATCTCAGTGAGAGTCATGGCAGAGTTGGAGGGCTGTTCTCAAGGCTTAAAGTTACTCCTTCTTTGCTAGCTTAGTCCCTCTATTCACTGCCACGGTTCTCTTGTTCTCTCATCTAATCTGTCCACAAGCTTTAAAACCTAATGCTGACAGCCCCCTCAGCCAATCAGAATGTTCTCTGCCCATTATGACTAGGCTATAATTTGCATTCCAGATTTGTTTTATTTTATTTGTAAATTTTGGGATTTGGAATGGATAAGGTCACCTATTGTCATCTAAATCTCCGTTTGAAGTAAATTTAAGTGATTTACATTGTACCTTAGTCTCATTAGAAGAGACATACAAAGAGTTCAGAATATGGCCGTAAGAATGTTGATGTTTACTGGACTCTGAACTGGTCAAATTATTCTGCACTTAAATCCATACCTGGCTATTTGTGTAATACAGAAATGATTTCAAGATCCTCTGATTTATTTTTAAATGCCACCATGTTGTTGCCCTACATACCTGCTTTATGATTACTAAATATACCACAGATATCACTCGGATCATCCAACTGCACCTTGCACTGTAGGCTGTAGCAAATATATGGCTGAAAAGTGGAGATTCAGCCTTTAGTCACTATAGACACAAGCTGTGGAACTCTATCTCAGAACCTTCGAGCAGTTGACTCACATAAAAAATAATTGCAAAGAACACTTGATTATTACAGATTTTCCTCAGTTATTTATTTATTTTCACCTTACATTTGCCTTACATACAGTGTCCCCTCTGCAATGTACTGTAATTTGTAAACACAATTAATAATAATAATACTTTTATTTATACCCAATGGCGCGTCACATAGAAAAGGCAAAAGAAATAATCACTAAAAAGTTAGGGAAAAGACCATTAACAGAACAAAGGCAATGAAAAGCAATAAACATAAAAATGAATCCAAACATACAGACAGTATGATCAAGACAAACATATTTATTAAATATGAAAAAGAAATATATCATTACAGGTGTCTACTGCAAAAAGTGTTTTCAATTGGGGTTTAAAGACCTGAACAGATGCAATTCCATATAAAATGTAATTTTATATAATTGTATATATACAAATTGTATATGTTAAGTATATTAAATGTCCAATTAAAATACATATTGTTTAAAATAAATCACAAATTAGACATTTTAGTTAACATTAATCAGGTGAGGAAGTAAAGGATCTATCTGGAAGCCAAGTGTTCTGTACTAAGAAAGAGAAGTCCATTTTAAACTGAACAATCTGTCAACCATGTGTTTGTGACTGGTTTACTTTACTTAAGGTGCACTCAGTAAATTTTTCCCCATTAAAAAAGTTTTAGTCCTAAAGAAATGAATTGTAATTTTGAAACATTGATCATCACCACTAACATGAGATGAGGACTAGTCATATCAGTAACATTATAAAAGCTTTTTCATTCTACATGGGGGAGGGGCGCCCTCATCAACGGCTGAGGTGCCTGAGCAGGAAGACTGAATCCTGTTTTACTGTCAGCATTTGTAAATTGATTTGCCATAAATGTGCAATGTCATCTGACATTGTCTGACATTGTAGGGCTCTACGTTTAGGAGCGGGTTTGGTTATTAGCAATAATTCATAATTATCATAGATAATTATCAATTATCAAATTCAATAGAATATTAACTATTATCAAAAATAATAATTAATTATTAAAATTAATGGAACATTGATTAGAATCTTATTGATCCTTCAAATTCAGTATTATCAAAAACAATAGAACATTAATAAGGATTAATATTGCCGGGGCACCACCCTGGATTCAGGGACTAATAACCAGACAGTATAACAGTATCAATATAAGATTGTTCTCTTAGGGTAAATAGACATCTGGAGAGCATCAATATTCAAAAGGAAACAATGAAGGCTTGAATCTGAGCACTGGCATCCCCTGCCAGCCTTTGACACAGGTGTATGCAAAACAAACCAAAACACTTCTCTTTGAAATATAACAAAGTTTATTGATGCAGTGATAACAATTTTTAATCAATACAATACAGTCAATAAACTTCCGACCTACAAACTAAACAGTGACATGATTAGGTAACCAAAATAAGCCTATAAGGAAGGCGTGTGTGAGTGTGTGTGTGTGTGTAAGGAGTGACACGTACAAAATGGTGGACATGACTCTCTTGGAGAGTGCGTCATGCGAGATTTCCGGCCTGAGCCTCTTCTAGCACATTTGACAAGCCCTGCAGCATTTTATGAAAAACAAAAAACCATGCCCAAAGTCCCAACTTTCTTAACTTACTAGGTTATTCATTGAAATGTGTATAGCATGTGCCTATTATCTACTCCTTTTCAAGACCTGTGGCCAGTTGCATAAAACTGTTTAAGACTAGTCTTACAATTTAGTTGTCTAAAATGTTAGTCTTCCCTTTTTCGCTCAGTTGCATAAAAAATTTGATCATTCTAATTTAAGGCCAAAATGTAAGACTGCACACCCCTAGGCTAACTTTTGTTTACATTCCATGTTGTCATGTCAGCTGAGCCAGTGTGGGCTTCAGTTGAGAGATAAAAGCAGTTCAGTTTATTTATTATTTGGGTTAAAATCACAAAATGTGTTCATTACAATTGATTTTGAAGCACTGCATTCTTCTAATAGACAAATATTTTCCAGCAAAGGATAACTGTGGTGAGCGCCCACTGTCTGCCATTTTATTTAAGCAGTTAAGTGTCTTATTTTTCCACAATGCAATGCAAATTAGACTGTTTTACTAAAGACAACTGTGAGCTTGCAACAGGCTTTCCATGGCATCTATAGATAGTCAGACTAATTGTTAGACAAAGTCTTAAGTTAATGGCTATGTTTATGCAACCAGCCCCTGGACAAATAATATAAATACTGTATCCCCATACCAAAACAAACCAAAATAATCTCAAAATAAATCATGTATCAAAGACTCTTACTTAAACAGGCAGGGGCACACATTAAACATTACATTAACATTGCTTATCAGTAAAACAGGGTAGGATATATGCAAGATTAAAATACTCAAGACATGTTTTCCACATATAGCCTATATCACATTCAAAATGGTTTATGCACCATTATATAAATAGAAATTAGTGGTCCACTGATATTGGACAATAAAAAAGTTATATACACAATTAAATATAAACAACTAAAAGTAAACACTGTCATATTTCATCAACACTACATCATCATCATAATCATTAACAGTTGATCATTAGTAATCGCTCCTCATATATTTCCAATATGGCCTAATGATTGCGAACTGCTCTGCAACAGCTGAAAACACTCAAGCCCCCGTGTGCTTGGAGTAAATACAACAGTGCTGTGTTTTCATTTTGAAGGACATAGTACATGCATTTATTTAATTAAATCATATCCTTTTGAAGTTTGATAATCACATTATTTCATATCACGATTTGTGTCTTTCCATCCCCAAATTTAAGACCTCTTTAAATACAAATTATGATTTTGTATCATTTAAGCAGGTGCGGATTTAGTGATTTGGGGCCCTGGGCAAAGAACAGGGATGGGGCCCTCATCAATTACACACATTTACGTCAGTTTTCAGCTTAAAGGTACTGCAATATATATATATATATATATATATATATATATATATATATATATATATATATATATATATATATACACACACACACACTGTACATATATATTCATGGAACGGTGTGGAGAAAATATTCCTTCATCCTGAAAGATATCCCTGAAATCCCGAGATACCTCATTGGGCTATGTGACAAGCACTAGACTGTGCAAACTGCAAACAAAAATGTGCCCGTGGTTGTGTCTTTCTCCCTGGTTGTGCCAAATTCCTAAAAAGGTGTGAATAAATAATGTCTGACAACACGTTACATAAAAATATATGGCTAATATGAACTACAATACTGTATATACCACTACAATACCTTTTTTCTTTCTCAGCCTACCTATTTCTTAATGCACTTATCCTCCATCAACTTGACCTTGAATTAACTATATCCAAATTATTAGACTAAAAGTTGACTGCATGTTTCCAGAAGGCTTTGATAAACTTTTTTTTAGATTTATGCTGTTAAATAAGGCGAAAATGAGTCAACGGTCTGAGAAAGTTTTTTTATTTATGAGTTTCTATGCCCAGATCACAATCATCATCAACTGTGTATTGGTGACTATAGTGAGTGCTGTGCTTGTGGAAGCAGAGGCGGATGGCAGTGCAGGAATCTGATCCGTTTGGAAAGCCAGTGTTATCTTAGGAAGTCTTGATTCCGTTAATTTCTTTTGACTCCACAAATTCAATTCAAACTGAACTTGCAACAGTTCAGTTTGTAACAATTGTAAGCTACATTGTTGTGCTTAGTGTGCAACAGAGTATACAGTGAAATCACACGAAACTGTCCGAGTGGTTTGGCTCACTTTCACCTTTTTATGCACTTGTGCATAAAACCTATACATTACAGCCTGATCTAAGGGGGAGGTGTTGCTTGCATTGATGGTGCTGACAATAACAGCAATATCAATCATTTCGGCATTGTAACAGTGATATTTAAATTTTCAGCACACATTATATAGCATTAATGATAATAAAAAAGTATATTATTTGTAGTTTTAGGGGGCCATATTGCTTCGGTGGGCCCTAGGCGGTTGCCTACCTTTGCCTAGTGCTAATTCCCCCCGGCATTCAAAATATTTAAGACCTTACATTTTGGAAAACTAAATTTAAGACATTTAAAGACTTTTTAAGGATTCGCAGGAACCCTGTATTGCCAAGAAACACAGTGCTAATTGATACAATTAAGCACAAAAGTTAAATTTCTTGTTGCTGTATTCACTGAAACAGTGCTGCAGTTATTGTAGTCACAGAGCAAGACCTTGTTTTGCTCTGCCAGCCTCTGCCCACTAAGAAATGTCCTGAACTGAATACGTGTTAAATGTTTTCTGCCTCATTACCCAATACTTGGCAACTGATTTGTTCACATGCGAGATGCTGTTGGAGAGGTTTGCGAGCTTCACAAAGTTGTTGTTGGTTTTTTTCGTTGCTTAGGCCAAACATTCTCAAGGACTTCTAGTTTTACTAAATCAATCTTTGCATGATCACGATACTACAGCAGATGGCACTGTTAACCAATTTTGGCATTTGGGGTGCTTTGCCTTTTCTTGACAGAAACTCAACCCTAGGTATTATTTAATAACTATCTTGCACACGGCTCCAAAATGATTGCCTTTTTTAAATGTTATTCAGATACTTATATCCAATTCATGCGTTATCATAAATAATCTCACAGGTAGCCTTTATTGCATCGCTGAATTTAACCTACAAAATTCGTCATTTCGACTGATACACCGTTCAAGCCAAAATATTACTTGATCCCCCTTCTACAAATTCCGATGCAGTATGATAATTTAATCTGAAATAATTTCGAGAATGAAGCAATGAACTCGTTGCCCTCAACGTGTTTCTCTCCTGAACGTGTCTCGTGTCGCGCGCATGTGGTGAGAGCGCGCAAATGCTGCCCACTTACAAAATATCAATAATCCAAACAATTTACTGTTATCTAACGCATTCCTATCCGAATCGGGCTCAATTATGGATGAAAAGACAATCTGTCATATGATGTACATCATCAAACCTCCTCAGAAAAGCAATGACCTCGCGCTCTCAGAATTTAAAATAATTCCAGAACGGTCACATGTAAATTAGTCCAAAACGAAGCCTGATAAAAGACCCGTTTGCTCAAATCTACAGACATTTGGCTGACACGTGAGGTGAATTCGGAAAAGAACATTACATCGAACCGACGGGTTCCCTTTTTCGCCCGCACACGGAAAACTCGTGCCCCCCTGATCCCTCAAGCGCCCGGATGAACACAAGCAACAGTCACCGAAACAGTCAGTCAGTCAGTCAGTCAGTCAGTCTGGACAAACATGGTCGCTGGAGCTGAATGAGCGTTTAGGAATCTCAGCGCTGAATATTCGCTTTAATAAGCGAGGTCTTTTAGACTCATCACCAGAAGCACGTAAAACGTCCCAGGCGGACAGGATTCTCGTCCCGGTGAGTAAGAGCTGTCCACTGACTGCTGTCAAACCGTCTATAATTCGTCAATGGATTAGATCCACGCGATTGGGAATATTGTCTGTAAGCAGTGCACCATGTGATCATGAATGAAAAATAAGGCCCATTCTTTAGTGTTACTTTTTTACTCGAGCTTGCATCGTCTACATGTGGCATTGGGATATCAGGAGGATATTGTCTAAAGTGGTTGTATATTAAGGGGCAGTACAAGATTGATCTAATATGAATGTCTTTAATGTTTATAATCGCTTTGCAATTAGCGGGAGGGCTTGTTTAGTGATTATGACAGCGCTTTTGTCGATGTGGTCTTTATTTATATTGTTTTATTTATTTGGATGAGGTCACACGAGTCAGGTACAATCCTTTAAGACGGTAACCGAGGCAGACTGTAACGAATACTACTAGGCTTTTGTGATTTGGGGGGCGTTATACACTCAACGTCTTGTAAGTAAAACATCTTTTACTCTGAACACTTTTTACACGATCCACAACAAAATGCTGCACTTACACAGTGTTGTATAAAGTATCCATTCGTCATACTTAAGGAAAAGTGAAGAGACCTTCATATAAAACTGACTCAAATAAAATTGAAAGTAGCTCATGAAAAAAATACTCAAGTAAAAGTTTTAACGTAACTGATTTTAAATGTTCTTAAGTATCAAAAGTAAGACTAAATAGCTTAAATTACAGAACAGTTAATTGAACCCATGGCAACTTACTTGATTGGCGGTGTTCATCATTAACTCTGACAGTTCGTCAGTAACCCTCATGCCATCCCAGATGTGTGTAACTTTCTTTCATCTGCTGAACACAAACTAAGATATTAAGAAGAATATCTCAGCTCTTTAGGTCCGTACAATGCAAGTGAATGGTGACCAGAACTTTGAAGCTCCGAAAAGGAGAAAAAGTCAGCATTAAAGTAATCCATATGACTCTAGTAGTTTAAGCAGTGTCTTCTAAAGAGATCCAGCAGGTTTAGCGTGAGAAAAGACAACAATATAATTCCTTTTTCATTGTACATGCATGTACACACTGCTATTGCGGTCTTCAGGCACGATCATGATTTCAAGCTCGATTACACTTTCTTCTGTCCAACTAAAATCACTTGAACGCTCATTACATCAAAATTACGACTTCTGAACTTGTAAGTATAAACTTCCCAGGAGGACTTGAATGCAGTTTAAACCACAACATTACTGAAATACTGTTTATATTAGCTATGTGGATTAAACATATGTGGATTAGACCAAATATGATTGGGGAAAAAAACAGTTCATAACAAATTGAAGGAGGGACCTGAGGCATTTTTAGTGACCAGATCAAAGACTTGTGGAGTGGGGTCTTTTAGTTTGGGCCAATAAGCAACCACCCAGAACAATATAGCAACAGCATAACAACCTGGCAACAACATACTGTGGCAGTGCACTAAAACACACAGCAGATCACCTTGACAACTGCATAGCATGCCCCAGCAACCATCCAGAACACCCTAGTATATAAAAATAATATTGTTGGACATTTTCATGAGTGCTGGTTATTATTCATAGTCATACACATCACAACTTAGTTAAATGTAAAAGTTAAATGTGTTTGATTGTCTTTTATATGGTCAGGATTCCTGGAAAGGCGGGAGACAGATCACACATAACTTCATCATTATTTCACAGCTTTCATAATGTTTAAGCCTAAACTTATTAAAGCACATTTTTTGATCGGTTCAAAGGAGTCAAATGTAAAAGATTAGGCTGAAAGGATTTGTTCACGAATCAGACATCATTATCGCTGATCTGCATGCATTTTGCACGTGCAGCTTATTATTTTTTGCTTTGTTTGTTCCCAAAAGTAATGACAATATTTACAATATCAAATATTTACAAATATTGAAAACTGTACTTAAGTATAGTAACAAAGTATTTGTACTTTGTTACTATACACCACTGCACTTACATCCAGTTTTTCAAGAGCAGACTGTAAGCTATATGAATCAAAACAACACTGTGGCACAGATGTATTTTTTTTTTTTTATTCAAATTGAATTCAAATGGTCCAGGTCATATTTAAATCCAAATCATATAAATATATATCATTTTGCATAAATGAAATGAAGCATTCATATATGAGCATCAATATTTTTTTGCATTGGAACTTTATTTTCTGGACACTTTAAGCACATTTTACTCTCCAATTCTTATTATTGTAATGCAAAGATTTTGTTTATAAAATAATTGAAAATGAAGGCAGTACCAAGGAAATACTATGATGTATAAATACTTTACATTTTAATAAAAAAAATTGTTTTCACAAGTTGAGGTAATGAGAATTCATGAGAGAATTGTGCATAGCTGTATTTGAAATAAAGTTTAAAACATTTTACAATTATTTTTTTTTTGAATGGACCTAAAAATAGGCTTCATTTTCCATATGCTAAATATTTTACTTGTTTCATGTGATTTTGAAGTAAAATAGGACAAGGGTGTGTTCTTGACGGGTTTATTAAGAATCACCCTTTTATGGGCCTAAAAAGGCAATGCACAAACAAACTTCACCTTCTGTTGAGTTTACATATTTCCCCAGACTTGAATGGGCAGAATGTTATCACTGAAATATAGGCCTATATCTCTGAACAGTTCAGTTACCTTCTTTGCATGAGAATGATTCTCTTCATTTACTTGCATGAAGATAAGACAGAATATTTGACATAAAATCCAGTAGTTTAACAGAGCAACATGTGCTGCGTCACATGTTGTGTGTGCATATTGTGATAGAATCAGACAAGCAATTGTTTATGTAGCAGGGCCTACATCAGATAAGTGTTTGCTGAGTTGTTGCACTTGCTAAAAAAAGAAATGTACAGGTTGGTCAGCAATTTATTCAAAATGTATTCCATTTATTCACAAACTCTTAAGATACAGAGCTAGCTCACCCAAAAAGGAAGATTCTGTCATGAGCATTGAAACATGTCAATGCTGCTTTTTCCCCCTCCGTATTCACCTTTTTCAGCCCGCCCCTTTGCCGCACTCCGCTCTTCTGAATTTTGTTACCTAACTTCCTGTTTGTATTGAATCTACTGAGAAGAGTTGATCAAAATGGATTACATGTGGGAGCACAGAAAGTATTTTTCACCATGAGTTGATGGTGTGAGTGTATAGCACCCCTTTACTACATGAAAATGCTAGTGAGGTTTTTTTTCGGTCACTCTAAATATTTGTTTTTTCCTACACTCACGGAGGTAAATTGTACCTGGCAGATCACATTCGGACAGCTTTGACGCCCTGCACTTTTTCACAACATAATCGTCTAATTGTTATACGTGTAATTCTGCTTAGTTTTTAGATTTCAGCTTGTTAATAATTTGTGTTAAAATGTGTAGTTGATATGAAATGTCTAACAGTGACGGCTCATATTATTACACATGCAAGTTCAACATTACAGAAAATTACAATTGTACTTTTTAAAATTATTTTGTCACCGTACCTGTTTTAGAGG